>NC_138507.1:75163984-76413150 GCF_964252035.2 Podarcis erhardii | reverse complement strand
AACTATAGTAAAGGATGCAATGTTAATTTTTGGAATTTGGTTTTATCTTCTTTTTCCAACCTCCCCTCTGGTGGTTGTGATCACTTCATTACATCCTATGTCTAAGTTTCTAGTTTACCATACCACTGTAAAAAAAAAAAAGGAAGAAATTTGTGCAAAAAAGGGGAGGATAAATAAGTTAGTCAAATGATCACCATTAAGAATTCTACTAAAAAACCCCCTATATTTTCCTTGATGGTTTTTTATAATAGTCCAAGCAAATTAAAATATAGCTCATTTAAGCACGAAGGGACAAATGGGGATTTCACCTAGAACAAGAAGGCACATCAACCTGTTCTCATGAAAAGGGGTTTTGGCCTCACAGTATCTAACAGCAGATAATGGAGGACAGGGCAGGGTAATAGAATGCTAACATTAGGTCTGCTACATGTCTGGATAATCCTATACAGAAATTAAGGGATAATGATTACTTTAATGTGTCTTGCTACATGATGTTGAAGGCAGGAAGCATGTGATGTCAAGCTGGCAGGAGAGGTGGAGGGTCTTAATATATTCCTAGTCATACTTCAGATGTATATGTAGTGGGGCCAGGATGGGGAAAATGTCTCTACAAAATGCAATATTCTGAATCACATGGCACAGGAAAGCCAATGTGCCCTCCAGCTATTCTTGGGACTACAACTCCCATCATCTTTGGTCGTTACTGACTGGGACAAATGGGAGCTGGCATCCAACAGTGTTTCTAGACAAGTTTTTTTGGCATTAAAAGTGTTGTAAAGTCAGGTAATAAGAGGAGAGAAGGCCTTCTATGGATTAGTACCTGGTTAAGGAGCAGGAAGCTAACAGCAGGAATGGACAGTTCTCCCAATGGAAGTAGCCTATAGAAAGCAAAGTTCCCCAAAGATCAGTGTTGGGACCTGTGCTTTTTAACATGTGCGTTAATAATCTAAAACTAGGTGTGAGCAGTGAGGTAGCGTAGTTTGCAGATGATACCATTTCCCTCCATTGTGGTTAAATAAAAAGTGACCTCTCTCAACTGGGTGAATGGGAAGCAAAGAGGTAAATGCAATTAAATGTAAGCAACAGTAAAGTGATAAACATCAGGGCGATAAAGTACTTCACATAAAAGGTAAAAGTAAAAGTAAAAGGTAAAGGACCCCTGGATGGTTAAGTCCAGTCAAAGGCGACTCTGGGGTTGTGGTGCTCATCTCGCTTTCAGGCTGAGGGAGCCGGTGTTTGTCCACAGGCAGTTTTCCGGATCATGAGGCCAGCATGACCAACCCCATCGCAGAGATCCGAACAGCTGACCTTCTGATCAGCAAGCCCAAGAGGCACAGTGGCTTCACATAGCACACAGCTAAACAATAGAATTCTCTCTCACAAGATGTAATGGTGATGGCTGCCAAGTTGGATGGCTTTAAAAGAGGATTAGACCTATTCATGGAGGATATGTGATTGTATATTTAGTAAAAAATACAAATTAATATGACATTTTGAACATGACAACAGGAGGCTATGGCAATCGTCATTATGGTAAAATACACCAAGAATTAATGTCAGGATAAGAGTAGGCCATTGGTTTCAGTTGTATGAACACAGGAAGCTGTCTTATAATGAGTCAAACCATTCATTCATCTAGCTCAGTACTGTCTACACTGAATGACAGTGGCTCTCGAATGCCACAAGCAAGTGTTACTCCCTGCACTACCTGGAATTTGGAACCTTCTGCAGGCAAGAAAATGCTCTATCGTTGAGCTCTGAAACCCTCTGCAGTGCTAAAAAAAACTCCATTGCAGGAGTTTTTCTACTAATACTAATCATCACACAAATGTATTCATATATGTGCATCTTCTGGTTCATAATAAAATTTTCATAATGATACAGGACTAAAATAAGAAATCTATTCAGCTAGATTTCTAATCCTGGTTAAACTCCTAGTGAATCTGCAGTTCTATCTGCTGCTTTGCCTTCACAAAATCTGTTTCATCTGGGACAACTTCAGATGAAAGCTACAAAGCACCCCTCCTTGAGCAATCAAAACAACTTTTCAGATGGTTTCTTCTGCATGCGTCCCCTGCAGGGGAGATGCAATGGAATGTTGACAGCCCCTCTCATATTAGAAGTGGTCCAAAGAATGTTACTAAAGGCTGCTGCCTTCAGATGGGAACCCATCTGCTATGTGTCCTATGCAATTTAGTCTTAATGATTTATTTAGGCAGATGGAATCAGAATTATAATCTTTCCACTTTAGCATAAGGTAACCCATAGCAAGCATAAAATAAAATCTAGGAAATGATGGGATACTGTTGACCACGTGTAGATTCAGAAACACACACAAGGACACACAGAATTTCTAAGCCACTGAAAATCTGCATTTATACAATAGAGCCACTCTGCAGCATGCTACACCTATTTTAAAAATGAATATGTAATAATAAGATTGTTCTGTTAAATCATCTTAAATAATTTTAAAACACTGTGTGTACTGAAAAGAAAGAAAAGTTTCCCAGTATGGGGTAGAAATACACCTCTTGACAATATGTACCGCTCATACATTTGACAACATCAGCACTCAAGCCCACAGTGGGTCCTCAAACTGGTGAACTGAAAATGCTAGGAGGAGATTCATTGCCAACTCAGACAGAAGTGGGCAAAGGAAGTAACAGCAGAAATCAACTCCATCAGATACAGATGCTTCCTTATACTTTTTCGGTAGGATTCACCTAATGAGCTCCAATTCCTCTTAATGGAGCTTGTGCAGAAGAAATGCCAACTTGTTTGTCCCAATGGGATATGTGTCCTTAGCCGCATGGGCTGGTTGTGTCCTGAATATTTAAATCATGAGCTGAAACCATGTTTATTCAAAAGGAAGTAAAACATTTTTCTAAAAATCACAGATTCTGTCCCACAAGGCATATACTGATCAAAGGATAAACATTTTTGCAAAGCCACATCTCTGCATTACTTCTGCAACCTTTTATACATGGCAGCTGGCATCAAGAGAGAAAACTCATTAACATGCTAATGATGCGTCCCATTTAAAATTCTAGCCCTGATTATTATGTGATTAAATCTCTTCCCTTGACTTCTGCTTCCTTCTATCTAAGTAACAGTAAGTAAGGCATCAACAATAGAAAAGCAGAAAGACCTGTCTGTCAGTCTCACTCACACATTTATTTGCAACCATTTTAAATAGTGAGAGGCAGCTCTCCTCTTAAGAAACACAAATTTGGAGAAAGTCTTCTGGATACCTGCAATTAATCTTGTTATTTTAACAGAACCATTTACCTTTCCCTGTTTATAAAGTTGGGTTAAAATGGAATACTTGCAGTGGTACTAGAAACTACAGGAAATATGGAAACTCATTGAGTTTGCATGGCAAAATCTTGAGATGCTGAATATCATGCAGAATTACTCTTAAAACCTCCGTGGTCAGGGGGTTATCCATTTTATGAACTCTACTAATGTAGTTACAGATAGGTAGCCGTGTTGGTCTGCCATAGTCAAAACAAAACAAATTCCTTCCAGTAGCACCTTAAAGACCAACTAAGTCAGTTCTTGGTATGAGCTTTCGTGTGCATGCACGAAAGTGTTTAGTGAAGTGTTAAGTGTTTAGTGAAGGGTGGGCCCCAGGGTGAAATATATGAGGGCTTATACCCACAACCATTTTCCTAAAAAAAAAACATATTTTGGCAGCTACTTTATGGCAGAGATGCATGTGGCACTTGCTCTCAGGAACAGATTCATCAGGTGTGTATCTGAAGAAGTGTGCATGCACACGAAAGCTCATACCAAGAACTGACTTAGTTGGTCTTTAAGGTGCTACTGGAAGGAATTTGTTTTGTTTCTACTAATGTAGGTCATGCTTAGAAATAGTGACAGGCTCAAGATTGCTAATTGACCTTTATAAAGTTGACTGGGGATTTGAACCAAGGTCTCCCCAATCCAAGTTCAACATATCCATGGTTCTACAATCTTTAGCACATCTTTCCTACACCTAAACTTGCTTCAAAAAAATAAACCTGCTAATGTTGCTTGTTATTTTGTGAAAGACTTGTTAAAATGACATTTTAAAAAAACAACATTTTTTCCAACAATTAGAACAAATTAAATAATATATCTAATGTGTTCTTTGGTCTCTTTCACATCAATGTTCTAAATTAGATTTCCAAAGTTTGTCTACCTGAAGCTTTTATCATTTAACACTGGTAGTTTTTAAATAGTGCTTTTTGCTATTTCTGTTTCATACTATAATTCACCAATCCACCCAGTGTGAGATTTATTTAAAAGAAAGGGGAATCGCCCTGCAATAGTGTTTAGTGAAGGGTGGGCCCCAGGGTGAAATATATGAGGGCTTATACCCACAACCATTTTCCTAAAAAACAAACATATTTTGGCAGCTACTTTATGGCAGAGATGCATGTGGCACTTGCTCTCAGGAACAGATTCATCAGGTGAATATTTGGTATGTGATATACAGGCAAATAGATACATGATAAATGTACAGTAGTACCTTGGTTCTCAAAAGCCTTGGTTCCCAAATGCTGAAAACCCGGAAGTAAGAGTTCAGGTTTTCAAACATTTTTCGGAAGCCGAACGTTCGATGTGGCTGTTGGCTATTGTTTCTGTGGCACCAGCACCAATCAGAATCTGTGCCTTGGTTTTTGAACATTTCAAAAGTAAAACGGGCTTCTGGAATGGATTAAGTTTGGCGCTTTTGTTTTTGCTATTCATTTTGTGTTTTTGTTTTTGAGGCTTTTTCAGTTAATTTGTTGTTGTGACTGTGTGGAACCCAGTTCAGCTACTGATTGATTAATTGTGTGACTGCAGAAATGGATAAAAGCCCCCCATCCAAACAATAACTATCATCTGTGCAGGTAAGAAATTTTTTTTAAAAAAAATTTTATCATTTACAATACTGTCTTATTTCTTTTATAGTACAGTACATTGATTATTGCTTTCATTTCATGGATTAATGGTCTCATCAGATAGTAAAATTCATGTTAAATTGCTGTTTTAGGGGTTGTTTTTAAAAGTATGGAACAGATGAATCCATTTTGCATTACTTTCTAGGGGAAAGCATGCCTTGGTTTTGGAACGCTTTGGTTTTGGAACCGACTTCCAGAACAGATTGAGAACCAACCACTGTATTTACAACACAGCATTTAACACATAACTCTACCTGTGCCAAGAAATGGCAGCCAAAACTCATGTGTGTGAGGGGGGAATAGTGATATGCACCCCCCTTCCTCCAGCCTAGTGATCTAAACAGAGCCAGTTGTCACCCCTTGTTATTTCTGGTGGTTGTTTAAATTTTTAGAATTATCTAATTCCCACTTTTCTTGGCCTCATGGCCTAGTTTTGACATTCAAAACTTTTTAAATCTCTATTCCTCCTAGTATATTTGTGATGCTAATATTCATGGTAATTTATCCCATCCTTTAATTTATTTCAGTACATGTTCCTCAATATTGCTTATAATTATTCAAGAAGAAAAAAAAGACACACAGGCACAAAAGACTCTGGAGAGGATCATAATGTAGCCTTTCTATCAATATACAAAGATTGAACTTGCACGCTAGTTCCTTACATAACAAAGAAAAGATTCAAAAGCTACCTTTTCCACTCTACAGATAGGTACACTGTGTCTAATAACAGCACTCAATAGCCCATCCTGTGTATGAACATATTTTATTTTTTGTTCAAACTGGTGAAAGATCATCTTTGGTTTTCATGCTACAAACCAATTTTATTCATTAATCTTGATAGTTAGATCCTGCCAACAGTTTTGGCAGCAAGTTTGTGAATAATTATTCCTTTGATTATTCATTCAGATCAAGTTGGGTTCATTTCAGGTAGAAAGGGCTCTGATCCAGGGCCTGCTTTTGGCATAGTAGCCAGATGAGAGAAAGCATTTGATCCAATTCACTGAAATTTTCTATATTAGCGCCTTGGTAAATTTTAGCTTTCCAAATTGGTTGGTGTGAAGACGATGAAAAATATGACATCTAGTGGTTGTGTAAATGGAACCCTCACAGGTTTTCTTTTGGAAAGAGGGTACCAGGGCAGGCCTGACTTATCTTACACCCGGTGTTTGATCTGGTGACAGAACCTTTAGCTTGCATAAGCAGACATTAAGGAAATAATGGTTTGGCTTACTGTTACATGCAAACCAGGTCACTGAGACCACCACTATTTGGGGACATGAACACATGGTGATACTGGACACAGATGATGCTCTTTTTCCCACAATGGTGTGCTTGATTAAAACAAATTAGAAGTTTCCATTATTTGGGGAGTTCTCTGGCTTCAGAATCAACTGGGGCAAAATTCATACCTTGATAAGGAAAACTAAAAAGGGCGTCAGACAACTGCCAGTTTATATGGGTCTCTTATCATATTTGAAATAGCATCTTTGAAATATTCATTTGTGGATATACAACTAAACAAACTAGATTAAACTAAAGAAGAGCATATTAAATTACAGCTTCCACTAACTGGGAGTGATTTGCTTTTCTAGAGTTATACATTTATCCAAATATTTTTAATTGTAAAGGATACCAGTTTGGGTTGGACTTAGCACAATTGCCTTGATTAAATGGATAGGCAGCCTCAAGTCCATTACATTTTCTGATACATTTCTCAGCCTGCCAAATATTAACAGTTACAAAAGCTTAGCCAATCTTCCCTGTTTTGATCCTTCTACTCATGCTTATATCAGTGTATGAAAATATGCAGAGAGCCCACAGGCAAATCTTTTAGAATAATTTTGTTAGAGGGTGTATACAGATGCTATCACATCCATTTGGCACTCATAGTCAGTTTTATTCTTTGAATTGCGGAGATTTTATCAACTACCTGAGTCTGCAAAAAGGCAATGTATTTGAATGTGTTACAATTTGTTTAAAAAATCTGGTCCCAATATAATCAGTGCTCAACAATCTACAAAACTTTGGAACCGAACCCACAGTATCTACGATGTATACATTTGATTAAAACTTTCAGACAAGAAGAATAATTAAGCTATTACATACTGCCATTCCCTACCAATACTTCACTGGTTAAGCTGCAAGCCATCACCACTTTACTAGAATGTGCTCAAACTTCCTAATAAATGTTTCCATTTTCATGACACAAACTTAAGAACCTTTAAAAAATTAAACAGAAGTGTTTTTGGCACCCATCAAATGTTAAACATAATAGTATTAACTAATACTGCATCTAAACTTCAGTTAATTTGACACTGATCTTGATTTAATGTGATTGTGTTTTATATAATTGTTGGTCTTCTGGAAAGGTATTGGATCAATCTTGTAAATAAAATAAAATATCCAGTGCAATCTGATGCATGTTTATTAAGCAGTAAGTTCAAGTGCCTTCAGCAGGGCTTACACCTAGGAAAGTATCATAGGGTTGCCATATCTAGAAAAGCAAAAAAGAGGACAGCCTGAGCCACTGGTAGCCCAAGCTAGGAAAAGAGGCATACAGGCGAGGGCCAAAGCCTGAGCCATTGCCAGCCCGAGTGAAGGCAGGACCCCAGCTCCAACCTGATCTTCCATGCAATGGTCTCACTCCGCCACGGCACTTCTGCTTCCCAGGCACAGCACCCTCCTAAGTATGCATGTCTTAACCCCAAAAAAGAACCACCCCTCAAAAAAAACCCCAAACCCAGGCATTGCCTTTAAAATGTAAAAATCCGCCCGGATGGGCATGTTGGCCCACCCAAAAGAGAACATGTCCAGGTTTTCCTCGAGGTAAAGGTAAAGGGATTCCTGGCCATTAGGTCCAGTCGTGACCGACTCTGGGGTTGCGGCACTCATCTCGCTTTATTGGCTGAGGGAGCTGGCATACAGCTTCTGGGTCATGTGGCCAGCATGACGAAGCCACTTCTGGCGAACCAGAGCAGCGCACAGAAACACCGTTTACCTTCCCGCCGGAGCGGTACCTATTTATCTACTTGCACTTTGATGTGCTTTCGAACTTCTAGGTTGGCAGGAGCAGCGACCGAGCAATGGGAGCTCACCCCGTCGTGGGGATTCGAACCGCCGACCTTCTGATCAGCAAGCCCTAGGCTCTGTGGTTTAACCCACAGCACCACCCATGTCCCTTCCTGGGGGTACAGCAACCCTAATATACAAGTATACCCACCTTCACCATAAGGTCCTTCACAATAAGGTCCGAGGACAGATTACAGTAATATAAAAATATAATGTTAAAATCAGTTACAGCAATTTGCAATCAGCAGAGTAGGATGGGTCCTAACAACTGTAAACCTGGCATATGGCTAATATCACTAGGCAACAATAGGTGAATAACAAGCTCTTAGTCAACCCAAATATAATCCTTGCAAATGGGGTAATGCTGATCCTCTATATGGTTACTGTATGTATTATACAGACCATGTAAATGAAGCACACTGAACGCTTCTATAAATGTAAAATATTACCCATATGATATACTGGCCAATTAAGAAAATATTTCAAGAAATATTCCCAACAACTAGGTATTCCAGCTAAATATATAGGGATGTTTTTCAATAATAATAATAATAATAATAATAATAATAATAATACACCCATTCTAAAGTATTTTTGTTTTAAAAAGCAATGGGGGATCAACAACATTAATTAATATATATAACAATATTGCAAATAGCTTCATATTTTAAAAAATCCTTAAAAGGCACCATAGGTTTGTTTTCAACAAAATTTGTTACACCCATCATATGCTTAATTTAATCAGAGCTAAACAAATTACCATAGCCTAAAGAGAGACATGCAGTAGATAACAGAGTAAAATGGGGATCACTCATTTTAATTATTTATATTTGCTTGGAGGAATTTGTGCTCCACTGGGCTTTATTATCCAGGAGAACATATTCTCTGTAGTCACTGCTTGAGAATTACAAGAAATGTAAGGTAAGATAAAATCGCTCAGATTCGGGAAGAAGTAGACTCCACCGTGGGAGCAGGGCCGGGGTGGGAGAGTGCTAGAGTTCTGTCTGGTCAAGTTGAGTGGGATCAATTCCAATCTGTTACCTCCGAGGATGTGGACAGGCTCCTTGGACGAGTGAAACCAACCACCTGTCTCCTGGATCCTTCCCCATCCTGGCTTATAAAAGCTAGCCGGGAAGGACTGGGCGATGGGCTTCGTGGGGTGGTGAATGCTTCCCTCCATGAGGGAGCCTTCCCAGACCCGCTGAAAGAGGCGTTATTAAACTGCTTCTTAAAAAACCATCTTTAGATGCGGCCACGATGGCCAACTATCGCCCAGTCTCAAATCTTCCATTCTTGGGCAAGGTGATTGAGCGAGCGGTTGCCGAACAACTCCAGGCATGCCTGGAAGAAGCGGACCATTTGGATCCCTTCCAGTCAGGATTCAGGCCTCATCATGGGACTGAAACTGCCTTGGTCGCACTGGTTGATGATCTCCAGCGGGCTAGGGACAAAGGTGAGAGCTGTTTCCTAGTTCTGCTGGATCTCTCAGCGGCGTTTGATACCATCGACCATAACATCCTTCTGGACCGTCTTGAGGGGCTGGGAGCTGGGGGCACTGTCATACAGTGGTTCCGCTCCTTCCTCCTGGGCCATGTTCAGAAAGTGGTGGTGGGGGATGAGTGTTCAGACCCCTGGGCTCTCACTTGTGGGGTGCCTCAGGGTTCTGTCCTCTCCCCCATGCTTTTCAACATTTACATGCAGCCGCTGGGAGAGATCATCAGGAGGTTTGGGCTGGGTGTTCATCAGTATGGGGATGATACCCAGCTCTACCTCTCTTTTAAATCAGAACCAGTGAGGGCGGTGAAGGTCCTGTGTGAGTGTCTGGAGGCGGTTGGAGGATGGATGGCGGCTAACAGATTGAGGTTGAATCCTGACAGACACTCACTTGAAAACCAAACTAATCTCCATGCTAAATTCTGAAAGATGGTTATTGTAACAATGGATCAACTTTTCAGTATCTTTACCTTTTTAAAATTATGTTTCTGTGCTGGGAACAGAAAGCAGTTCTTTACATTTGTTTTTCCATTCATATTTCACCTCATGTACTGGAAGGAAAATTATGTGTGCCTGCCTGCACATGTATTATTTATATGAAATGGAGCAGGAGAGTAAGAGGAAGAAGAGAAGAGAAGACTGGCTGTGCACATGCATGCACAAGCCGAGAGGAAAGTCCGTTAGCAAATTCTGTGTGTATGTGTGTCTGAAACAGAGCTAGACAGCCAAAGGATGAAGAGGAGGAGACTGGCTATACACACACACATGTAACCAAGAGGGCAATCACTTTAAATAGCATGCTGTTTTCTCAGGGCAACCTGTCCTGACCCCTGCCTTTAGGACCTTGGGAAACCACCAATGAAAACAGCACAATGACACTCCTGCATTTTTATTATATGTAAGATTTAATAACTCACTGGCCACCATAGGTGCCAGCTCCAAAAGGCCAAGGCACTTTTGGGGGGGCAATGTTTTTTGAGGGGACCAGGCCATCTCAATGATCAGAGAGTGCTCAGCTCTGCCCCCTGCCTCCTTGCAATGTTGTGTTGGGGCCACTCAATCATCTTGAGAATATGGTGCCTCTGCTGACCACTCTCACAAGTACGCTGTTGTGATGACGAAAGGTTTTTGTGACAGCCACCCCAAGATCCCCTAAAATAGTTTCTTCTAAACTTTTTTTTTTTGCTTCACCCACTTTTATGTTTCAGCGCCCGGAGAGCTGACCATGCGTTAATGCAGCCCTTAGGATGGTGCAACCAGTTCTGGCGCACTGGGCATTGAGCTTAAGGGCCGCCGCAGAGCGTCACAACTGTGACATAGTGAATTGAGCAGAACGGGAGGGGAGAAGCAGGGTGGGGGGCAAATTTTGGCCTCACACAGGGCACTGCTGAAATTTGAAGGACCATAGTCCACCCCTAACATAAAACAAAGTGATGTCAGACCAATAAATGCTTAGCTAACTAAGCCATAACTTTTACACATCTATGGGGCAAACTACACACAGCAATTATCATCAGCTTGTGTGCAAGTTGTCATCTTCAAAGATTTCCAGAGCAGGGTTCCAATCTGGGTTGCAACTTGGATGTGGGTGGGGTTAACTCTTTGCTCCCCACAGCAACTCCAATTGGATCTTTTTCCCCCACTGCAAATTGCAGGTGTGGGCAGGGAAGGAAATCAGTATCAAAAGTTGGGAGGGGAGGCAAAAGGATTAAAGACCAGCACCACCACTGGTGAAAGAAAAGCTTGAACACAAACAAACTATATGATAAACATCCAGTACAGTTTAGCCCAATGGCTAGCTCTTTCCTCTTTGGTACTGGCAACATCAGGGTCTTTTCCAGGCAGTCTTCTCTTCTCATGAGGTGGCCAAAGTATTGGAGCCTCAGCTTCAGGATCTCTCCTTCCTGTGAGGACTCAGGGCTGAATAGGCTGAGGTAGCCTATTCACTGGAAGCAGAGATCCTGAAGCTGGGGCTCGAATACTTTGGCCACCTCATGAGAAGAGAAGACTCCCTGGAAAAGACCCTGATGTTGGGAAAGACGGAGGGCACAAAGAGAAGGGGATGACAGAGGAAAAGATGGTTGGACAGTTCTCGAAGCTACCAGCATGAGTTTGAGCAAACTGCAGGAGGCAGTGGAAGACAGGAGTGCCTGGCGTGCTCTGGCCCATGGGGTCACAAAGAGTCGGACACGACTAAACAACTAAGCAACAACAACCTCAGCCTATCTCTGGTTGGTTCAGGTGTGCCTACATAGGTGTCAGCCACCTTAGCCACATTGCTTGCCTCTCAGTTACTTGCTCTGGTGTGGGAGTCCTGTCAAAGCCAAGCCTGTGGTTTAAAATAAGCTCCGCTGACCAATGTCAACACATGAAAAATATTTCCTAGTTTCAATGTGATTAATAATCTCAACCATGTTTACCTTTTCAGGACAGTTCTAGTCACTAAACTGGCAAAATCCACCTTAATCTTTCAGGTAAATAAAGACTTATTGCTTTCAAA
This sequence comes from Podarcis erhardii, assembly GCF_964252035.2. NCBI lineage: Eukaryota > Metazoa > Chordata > Lepidosauria > Squamata > Lacertidae > Podarcis > Podarcis erhardii. The sequence continues at coordinate 76,401,159 of NC_138507.1, read as the reverse complement.
ACATTACACATGCTGTGGATTACATCCTTACACAACATGCTTAGAGAACAAAAACCCAGTGATGCTAGGCAGCTTTCTTCCTGGGCTTGCAGGATCTTATATTTCCTATGCTATGAATGCAGAGACATTCTCACTGTCAGTTAGCAGGCTTTTCACCACAGGAGGCTATGCAAAAAATAAGCAAGAGGAAATCAACTCAAAGCCTGCTACATCATCAGCATACACAATGCCAGGGGGAAAAATACCCCTCAAGAATGACAAACTCCGAGGCTGACAGCACATTCAACCTAATATATATCAAATGGTCTGCCAGAATTGCCCATCAAAATAACTATTCTTATGTCATATAAATTAGATGGCTGCTCATCAGTTCAGGCAGGATACTGAATGACACACAGCCCAGGAAATGCCAGGCTTCTGTCACCCCAACAGCTGGCCAACTGCTCCACTTACCAAAAGCAGACTCCCCTTGCGCCATTTCTTCCTTCAGTCTCTTGTAACCTTCTTTCATTCTCTCTAATTTTTGGACATTTTTGGCACTCAGCGTGAACCATTCGTTGAGAAGTCCCTCCAGTCGCTCTCTTTCAGCTGTTAACGACTTAATTTCTTCTACAAGGTCTCTAGCCGTACAGAAATTACCTCCTGTGGATTCATTGGAGGGACATTAGAGAGACAGAGGAAGACAGAGAAGAAACAAATAATAGACACCCTCAAGGAGCTTACTAAAAGAAATTAATAGCTAATCGTTCATACAGGAGCTAAAACCTGAGCAGTGAAAATGAAATAAATTTGTAGTAAACACATTTTCCCTATGTCCACTGATTTCCATTTCCTCGTACCTATACTGCCCATATAAACAGTGGTAACCTAATTTGATTATTATTTTTTCATTCAGGTTACCAAACTGCTACTTAGATTTTTTTAAAAGGTGATGGAATGCAGGGTAATGATCTGGTCAGTATGTAAATTTTTTTTAGATTAACAAATAATTGCATGCTGACTGGATCATTACCCAGCAATCCATCACATCATTATGCTACAGCTAGCTATTTATATGGATATCTTCAAAAAACTGAAATGAAATCTCCCTTGCACATCATGTGGAGCATATATCATACGCAAATAAATAAATCCTTAAAATTAGAGAGAGTCAATACATGCACATAGCTTCTGCCACCCCCATCCCCAAATGAGCTGGCCTCCCTCTGTTTTCATTAGAGATGCATGGCAGACTAGCCTGGTCAAAGGAATCCTTTCCAGTAGCTATCTTTTTCCTTTGCTATAGAAAACGCCACATGGTGTTTCTTTTAGTTACAGACTGGTTTCTCCAGAGCCAGCTGTTATACATGTCACAAAGAACCTGTGTGTGCATGTTTTTCACATGCAAACTTTAAATATGTTTTTCTGAGAAGTAGAAGTAGAAGAAGAAGTTTTTCTCTTACATGGGTTGAGTGGTCACCGCCCTGAGAATATGTCTAAAGAGTTCAGAACCTAGGAATTCACACCCAAAACAAAAACTCAGTTTAAACGGTATTTATTACAGTGGGGTGGGGAAAGGAATTTAATTACAAACTAATTAATACACTACAGCATATAAGCATGAATTCACGGGTGCGTTTAACCCTAATACATTAACAACACTAAAGAGTAAAATGCGTTCTTTAACGAGGAAAGATTGTGCTCCTCTAAAAAAGGTGGAAGCATGACCATTTGACATGAAAACCTAAGAGATTCAGTTACCTTGCAGCTGTTAATTGATAGCAATGTTGTACTGAATGTAGGTGTGTTGGAGCCACAACCAGAAGAGAGGATCAGGAATTCTAACTGCAGCTCATTATACAGAGGGCTGCCACTGAGGACGGTTTGGAAATTTCAGCTGGTGCAGAATTTGGTGGACAGGTAGTTGACCAGAACAAGATTGCTTGAGTGTATTACACCAATCCTGGCCCACCTGCCTGGTTGCCAGTTAGTTTCTGGGCCCAATTCAAAGTGCTGTTTTTGACCTATAAAGCCTTAAACAGCTCAGGATCACAGTATCTCAAGGACCACCTCACCCCATATAAACCAACCCAGATTCTGCAATCATCATCTTAAACCCTTTTTCGTGTGCCTCCTCCACGAGAGGCCTGGAGGGTGGCAAGACGAGATCAGGCCATTTCTGCAGCGGCTCCCTGTTTGTGGAATGCTCTCCTCAGGGAGGCTAGTCTGCACCTTCATCATAAATCTTAAGCGTAAAGCAAAAATGTTCCTCTTCAACTAGGCCTTTGGCTGATGTCTAGATCTTTTTAAATGTATTTGTGGGAAGGGAGGTTATTGGTTTGTTTTCTTGTTCTTATTATGTACTTTGGGTTTTATTCTGTATTTTTATGCTGTGAATTGCCCTGAGACCTTTGGATAATGAAGACAAAGAGTTTGGATTTGTTACCCCGCTTTATCACTACCCTAAGGAGTCTCAAAGCGGCTAACAATCTCCTTTCCCCTCCTCCCCGACAACAAACACTCTGTGAGGTGAGTGAGGCTGAGAGACTTCAGAGAAGTGTGACTAGCCCAAGGTCACCCAGCAGCTGCATGTGGAGGAGCAGAGACCCAAACCCGGTTCACCAGATTACGAGACTACCGCTCTTAACCACTACACCACACTGGCTGAAGCGCTGATATATATTAGCGCAGCCGAGGTGGGGCAAATATTGAATCAATAAAATTCAATAAAAATACATAGCAAACTAAGGTTCTGCCCTCTCCCAACAAAAGGCCTGCCCCCCCTAACAAAAATCCTAGCTACACCCATGCTGGAATACAAATTTAATAAATAAGTAAATAAATAACATTATTTGTGGTTCTAAGCTCTTAAGACTCACAAGCTCTGCTGTGCAGTTGCTTTGAGTTAGGATCTGAAAGAGGATATAGAATAATGTACATAGACTAGAGTCTTCTTTGTCTGGTGCACTGTGCTATGTCCTTCCTGTGTGCTGAGTCCAACAGACAGGAGAAAGGGGCTTGTTGATGAAAGAGAGGGGTCAAAAAAACTCCCTGTCTGGCAAGTCTGGAGCTAGCACCTGTGTGCTTCCCTCTACTGCTGGAGCTATTCTGCCATGGGGCCATTCAAAAATTTAAGGCTTCTTAATTAGAAGTCACAGCCTAATCATTCTTCGTCTTTAAAAAAAAAAAAAAAAGTTAAGAAGAAGGCACTACCTTGCCTATTAAAAATTCATATATACTGAATCATTATTAATTCCCAGAGGGAAGGTTAATATCAAAACCTGAAGCTATGATGGAATAAACATAGTATCCCTGTTAATAATTTACAAGCATTTTTGCCTCTAATATATGCCCACGAGGCAAAACTGCCCTATGCAGCTTTTTCCCTGACGGAGGGAATAGGCCTTCAAATATCAAGAACTCATCAGGAGATCAGCACACCACTCGTTTAAAGTGCCAGTGCTGAACTCCTGACCTCAATCACAGTAACTGCAATGGGCACTTTCTAAATCCTACAAGAGAACTCGTTTTTTTTTTTAAAAAAAAAAATATAAATCTGTTTCACTGTTAAAAATCACAAAATAATAAAGGTGTTCTGGATTTTTTTAAAAAAATAGACAAAGGTAATTTTTTGGTGGCTGGAAATATATTCATCAGGGAAACATCTAGTTAATACTGTTTAATTACTACAATTTTTCATTTCCATGACAGATTTATGTTTTATGTAAACTGCATGTTATAATTTATTCAGTATGCCTTTCTGTTTCAACATTTCCATACTGCACTGTCTCAGATAGTACTTGTCAGATCTTGCTAAGCAAGCCTTTCCCAATAATTTGAAAGAAAGCATCTTCCAAAAAGCAGAGAAAGATGATCAAATGATGGTCAATATTTTAAAAATAGCAGTTGCATTATATATTTATATATACCCACACACATATACCGGTATATATATACACACACACACACACACGTTGCAGCTTCCTTTATTGCTTTGACATTTGTAGCACAACATATAGCAACTACTAGCTTCCTGCACCAATTTTCTATTAATATATCTATTTAAAATGAAAACAAATAAACACAAAAGAATATTAGCAGAAGTCCATGCTTGTGTTTCCAAGTGTAAAGCTATATGGAGGTATTTCTTTCACTGCCAATTTTTCTATATCATCCTTTATAATGCATAAAAGATGAAACAATTACAACACTTTACTGGTGCACAGACTTTGGAATACTTTCCCCAGAGGTGTCTGCCTGGCCCTTTTTCTCCTCTGTTTTAGGCAGCAAATGAAAGCAATTTTATTTGTATGTCCTTTATGCTGAGGATTTTTTTCAGGTCTGAATTTTAACTGCTATTTTGTTGCTTCTTGCAGTTTTATATGTTTTTATTTTTTGGAATTGTTTTGGGTATATTTCAGTGGAAAGGCAAAAACAAATAATTGCAAACAAAATAAATAATGAATAAATGAAATAGGCAGCCTGAAGATTTGGGGGTTAAAGCAACAAGCCTGGAGTCAAAATCTTTTTCAAGGCCCACCCAGGGACAGGCGAGTCACCTTCAATTAGCTGTCAATCAATCTGGACTCAATTTGAGCCATTCGAAGCAAGATACTAGGGTGGGGTACAAACTGGGTAGGGTACAAACTCTGTGATGAAGACCTACATAATGCTGCTGAAAGAAACTGTACATATAGTTCAGCCATGCAATTTGCCACTTGGCAGGTTGCCCAGAATAGATAGCAGCTGCCCCAGGCAAATAACTGAATGGTAAACTGCTTGCTGTCTGCCTCAACCCCTTACTGCCCACCCACGACTGAGAATGAAAATAATTTTGCTTCTATAGCACACCAAACAGCTGTGCACAAGACACTTATAAACAATAAAATATACACATTGCCAACATGAAAGAAAATCATGTAAAATATTTTAAACTGAAAATTATACAAAAGAGAAATGAGAAGTTATTCCCTAAAAGAGTGCGGAAAATAAAAGGCATTCAGATGCTTTTAACATATGAAATGGAAGCTAGACAGCCGTGCAGGAATAAGCCCCAGATACAGGCATCGTTAATGCAGTTCAGAACCACATAAACACAAAAGTGCCATGTTAACCTTATCCACTATTTCAGGGGTAGACAGTGTAGTGTCCTCCAGATGTTATGAACTACAACTCATAGAATCGCAGAGCTGTACAGCTGGAAGGGGCCCAAAGGGTCATCAGGTCCAACCCTCTGCAATACATGAGTCAAGTCATCCCTGACCATTGGTCATGCAAGCTGAGACTGATAGTTGCAGCCCCAAGCACTGCTCTATAGGCAGCCAATACTGTAAAAAAAAAAGCACTTCCAAGTGGCCATGAAGAAATTAGATCTGTAATTAGCCTAGATCTGTAATTAGCCACACTGCCACAAACTGATGAAGCTGCAAGTCCATATAAGAAGAGATTCTGAAAGTCTAGCCATGTGATAGTCTTAAGGAAACAAATGTGTAGCTTATGCAAATTAGTCTTTGAACCACCTACGATACTGACATTTCAGGGGGGAAACAGGGTCAGCGATGAACCTATGACTCTCAGTCTCAGGCCCCATTTGCAATGTGGACATAATAGTACATTTGTTTTACAGAACTATTACGCTGAAGGAGGTTGTATCCCTTCTCTCATGCCACAGTCACAATGTAACTCCTCCTTCCCCAGACTATTTGCTACATATCTTCTTTATTCCCTCAGCAAACAGCAGCTTGCAGAGGGCTTTTTTTTTCAGGAACCGTGGGAAAGGTTAAGTTCAAACCACATGCACTATGCTCCCAATCCATACTTTTTCTCCCCCCCCCCCATTGCTATTGAACAATACATCAAATATTATTGAAACTGAAACTACAGAGCGCTAGTAGAAAAGCATTGTGAACCATATAAAAGTTCTAAGTTCTTACACACCAAGTAATTTATATAGGATTCATATAATTTCACTCAACATTAATCCCCTCTGAGAGACGCAAGAGCATCTCTCCAGAGCAGAGACAAAACTCTTTGGAAGCCTAAGAAAAGTATTAATTGCCCAATAAGAGAAGCCAGCTGTGGAAAGAGGCCAGATGGGCAGCATGGTGAAGGGTAGGAGAGAAGAATGTGAGGAGCTGAAGTGGTCAGATCATAGGTGTACAGCCCTTCTAAGAATATTTCAAGAGCTGATGGTACAACTCCTCACTTTATTTCAAAGTACAAAGTGCTATTACACAACACTATATGTGCTGGCGAGTGCAAAAATCATAAGCTATATGCATCCTCTTGGCATGCAGAAAACACATCACAACAGTGTTCTTTGATGGGAGACCTTCTTGAACCATATACCCATTCATTGGGCTGGCTCGTTGCCTAATGGAGAGATTTTCTGCTTGTCAACTCTGCAAATTGTAAACACGACTGTGCATAATTTGTTCTCTCTCACCCCTACTGGAAAAAAAAAGGCAAGGGACTACAGTAATCCAAAGTTCATGGCATAAAAAGCTGTTATGGGGGGGGGGGTCATAACAACTTAATATGTTGTGAAGTTCAGATTCACATATCATTGTTTTGCTCATGAATAATATTCACATGCACTCTGAAGACAAATAGCTCTTCCATTGCCAGCATTAGCTGCTTATCGATCTGAATAAGAAGCTGCCAATTCCTGTATTCCATTGTGGAACGTCATTTAAATCAGATGCATCTTAATTCTCAAACCTCTTTGTGTTCATGTGTTTATGAAACAAAACTACTGTTACCTAGAAGAACTCTCTCCTGCTTTCTTTACACATGCAGGTCATGATGAAGAATTCACCATTAGAGACTAGGAAGATTCAATAACCTTTCATCAAAAATTACCTGGAATGCTGGGAAAGCTAAATCAGACAAATAAGGACTTACCTGCTAGAGGGGATGCAATATAAAGTGGCAGTTTTAACTGCATGTAGTAGGACTGCCCAGTGGCTAATACATCCTGGGAAAGTCAAGGAAATTCCAAGAGATCCCATTCAAAGTCCAACAATTAATTTTGATGAATCTGGGTATTGGTTTATTGCCAATTAGCCCTGAAGCTATAGACAGTTATGCATAAGGATTTAACAGCCTTGCTGCTGGTTGCAGAGGTATCCAAATACTGGTGGTACAAAACTTCATTTTTGCTGCAAGGATGGTGGACAAAGGTCTAAAATAGTGGCTCCAAATTAACTAAGTACTGCAGACCCCCCCATATGTGAATGGTGCCACAGACCACCAAATGAGAACCACTGGTCTAGAACATAACACTGGCTGGAAAACTTATGAAGCCAAACTGAGTACATAGGGAAACCAAACATAAAGATTCATTTGGTATGATTAATTTCTGAAATATTTATGGTCATAACTGTATTTCAAATAAACACTGGACAATGCCATAACACCTAGTGCACACCCTTTTCCTGAGTAAGTTTGAGCTTCCTATGGATAGTTGATGGTGTTTTGTTGTTGTTGTTTTGGTCTTATTATAGTGATTCTTTACAACTCTGTCTGCATCTATGCAAGCTGTATGAATACTTCTTGAAAACTTAAAAAAAAAGTTAATGGTTAAAAAAAATCACCTGAAACAGCAAGCATTTTGGCTTCAAGAAGAGTGGGTAGTTGAGTCTCAATATCATTCACTTTCCTCCTTAAAGTGCTGCACAGCTTCTGACTGGTACACACCTAGATTGAGGCAGACAGCCATGATATATAATTCATTCATGTAAAAATATAAGGGAATAAAAAAGGCATTTCAAATTGTCTTGGTTTACAGACATGACATATCATTACACAGCATGACAACCAAGGTTAATAAAAAATGATGTGTGATATTGCTGCAAGACATTCATCCTGCCATTCAAGGGCTTTGCCACAGAATCCCCAGAAATAGTAACTCTCTTAACAGTTGCCCAAATAGGGAAAAATGATGATCACAAACAAAGCAGACAAGCAGATACTGCAAGACTATATTTCAGGCAAGAGGCCAAAGCTGGAAAATTATTGCAGATGTTTGATCTTTCTGTAAATATCTTGCTGACAGTCATAATGGCTGAAGATCAAAGTAAACAAATACTTGGTTCAGATTAACAATCCGGCCCTACTCTCTACTCTTGCTGTCCTTATGGAACAGCTAAAACAGCATTCCACCACAAGACATACAGGGCAGAGTCACGCAGGCTGGACCAATTTTCCTAGAAACTGAGCCCAATTCTCTTGCTGGAGTGAACAGCTAGCACAAATATCTGTTGGGAAGAGGAATGCAGTATAAGGTGCTAGCAGAGCGCCAAATAACTATTCAAAGAATCAAAGCAGAAATAATACATTACAAGTCACCTCCCTGTTGAATGTCAGACGTTTGACAAAGACCTTTCCATTTCAGCAGACAATAAGGAAGTTTTATGCTTTTATGATTAAGTTTTAATTGATTTTATTCACTCTTGAGTTTTTTTGTAATTTTACATACACTACTTATAAACTTCAGAGATTAAGCAGTACATAAACAGGTGAAATAGATAAATTAAATTTGCAAAAGAGACTGTCTTCAATCCCTTCCCATCTAAAAACAAGCATCATTTCCTCCAATGCCAAACACAGGTGGCTCAGTGCCCATCAGAGAAATACAACCGCCCAAAAATAAATATTATTTGTTCTTACTTGGGACTAACTATGTATATTGGTTTATACATGAAAAGAAAGAAACCTTGAAAGCAACAACAAGAATAAAATGGCCAAAGATTTAAGCTCAGTTAGCATCAGCTAGCTCTGTACTGATTCCACCGACTGTCTCAGTACTGCTGTTGTGGCTCTGCCTTGCCAACTGCCCTCCTTCAGTGAACTGCCACCATTTTGGCATTTAAATAAGCCACTCCGAGTAGCACTATAGTGTTCTAAGCCCAGAGAGCCAGGCTCCGTACAATACCTCACTCCTATATGAAGCTAATCAATAGTGGCAGGAATGGAGGATGCAGCAGTGTGTGTTAGAATACTAAAATTAACTCACTCTTTCAAAATGTCATGCTATCTTCAGTATTTGCTGTAACAATCACTTAGAAAAATCAAAGAGATGGAAGCAGTGCTGAGTTATTGATGCCAAAGGCAGCACCTCTGTCAGAGTTTCATATCCAAGTGAGGCATCGCCACTTTGCATCAGACCAGGCCTGGCTTTATTCTGAAGGGGACAAAGTGACTAAGGCTGACTGCTCAGTTCATTATCACAAAGTCTTGCTCAATAGTCACTTGAAATGCTACATATCTTCATAAATAGCACATATTTCCTATGACCATGCAGTAGGGGGAGGGAACAATCAGTTACTTATTATTGTGGCAAGAGTAAGAGACACTACATGCTATTTAATTCTGGGCTTTCAAGATTTTTAGGTAAGCCTGCAATTTTAAGTACCCATAGAAATTAGTGAACCCACTGTGTTTATATTACTTTTCCAAGATGAAACTGCATAATCTATGAGGCAGTTGCACAGTTCTAGTTCAGCAATGTTGATTTCAGAATATTCTATGGACAGTTTTCACACCAAATAACTTTTCAATGGCCTCCACTGAATCCAAAATGGATTCTGAAACATTTATAAACAATTGTACCATCATAATCCTCCCTACTATTGTGAAGAGGTTGCTTAGCACAGTATTGGGCCGAGACTCTCAAGACTAATAGAAGAGCATGTTGTGCTTCAGACAGTACAAGGAAGCCTGCCTACTCCGTGAACTGAGGTAGGAGCAAATACTGGAACTGCTGCTCCAACATTCTGAGAAACCCTAACATGAAAAAGTAATGCATTTTCTTAGGGCGTGGAAGAGTGATGGACCACTTCCTTTCCTCTTGCAATCTGTCCTAAAGACTGCAGCAGCAGTTCAGTTCCTAATATCAAAGCACTTTTGTACCTCTTAGAATCGTAGGAATGAGCCTTCTTGTTAAATTTACTAGCATGATTTGGCTTAGCATGTTGTCCAAACCCTGGCTTGTGGTTTAGTTCTCCATGAACTGTAAATCACAGGACAAATCTTGGTTATTCTGAAGAAAGTTAAATCACAAGCCCGGTTTCAAACAACACACTAAGATTATCCATGCCTTAGCTCAGCACTGTAGTTGAACGACTGATGAGTGAAGCATCTTACCAGACGTCCCAGTTTCCCAGGGATAGTCCCCGGATTTGCGAATCTTTCCCTGGACAAATTCCACCCCTGGAATGTCCCCGGATTTCATCTAATGTCCCCAGGAAACGTGGCAGCGGCAGCCTCACCAGCCTGGAGCCAGCCTGGCAGCGCAGTTGGCTCTGGCTGGCTTCAGGAGCTGCTCGCTGCTGTGGCGCCCACCATTTTGACTCGCCAGAAGTCTCCATATGATGGTGGTGCAAGGGCTCTAAGATGCATCTTCCAGGCTGCCTCCACCTTCCCTGACCCCAGCAACTAAGCTGTGAAGGAAGGCTTCATGCTGCCTATTGGAGCAGCCCTGATCCCAACTCCTACTTGCATACTCTCAGCCCTCCTTCTCCGCCTTCAATGCCTGACCTAACGTGCACCGCTTCCCCACCACTGCCAAAGAACTAACAACTCAGGGGCTGCCCAGACTCATGGAGAAAGGAGATAGAAGCCCTGGAGGAAGGGGAAATGTGGTGGTTGAGGTAAAGACGGTGGCTGCCCCTCTGCCACCGCCATCACTGCAGCATCAACGTCCCGAATGTGTAGTATGTATACATGTATGTGTGTATCTAAAGTGTCCCCGGATTCATTGAAAAAAATCTGGTAACGTTAATTTGCAATCTCCTCTCCATGTGCCTGCATGTTTGGCTTTGTGTGACATGTAAACCAGGCCATTAACTACTGCAATGATGGCTAAAAACAGGGATATGAGCAATCAGAGGGAGAGAAGGGAATGTAGCACTCACTCTTATCAACTCTACTGAAAGAGCAGCATCATTCAACTCTGTATTACTGAACTGTTTCTGTTCAGGTCTGTCATTACAAGCACCATTAATAAATTATGTCTGAGCCTGCTTGTTTTCCTCCTGTCTCTGAATCCCCACTTTCTTTTGTGTTGTGTCCTTTAGATTGCAAGCTGATGGGTAAAGACTGTCTTGTTTGTTATTGTTCTTATTAATCCTATTCTAAGCCACTCCAACAGTCTTTGCAAATGGAGATTGGTGGGGGGATGTTTTAGATAATATTCAAAACCCTCATAAACCTGTTAATTTTTTCCAATTGGCGGCTCTCTCCTTTGCATGAGCTAAGAAATAAAATATTTAATGCACCATTCCACCCACTATCCAGCTGTCACATTTTCACTTTTTATACACTGACCAAATTAGCATAATGTCACCATTCCAATAATCACTTAATATTACATTAAAAACAAGATCTTTAGAAAGCTGTTCACAGACTGCTTCCTTACACTTATGTACAATTAATTGCCTCATTAATGCCTTACATTTACAGAAACAAATATAGCAGTTAAAGTGCACTTACTCTGGCAGCTGTATGTTTAATGGACATATTGAGCGATTGCTCTTTTTCTTGAAGCCTAGAAAAATTAAATGAATATTAAAAGATTCCCATTATTGGATAATCAACATCTCAGAAACAAAAACAAATATTCCACTTTGTTTATCCCATAACAACTCTCTCAGATAGTTGAAACTATTGTCTATTACACCAAAACACCCATTCGTTTCTTTACAGCCCAACTCATCCAAAGCTAAGCACTTTTAAATGTATGTATTTATTTCTAAAAGTATTCCTATGTTACTTTTTGGCTCTAAAGAAGAGGTCACACAAAATCACATTAATTTATGAAGAACATATGTTTAATCACTACCCCACCCTGGGCTGGACATAAAAAGTACTTAAGATTGACTTGACCATGCCCACTAAATTTTATATTTTAAGGCCTGTTTCTAGCATGAGGCCATCAGAAACTGTAGCATCCCATTACCAAATAAAGCTGGCGGGGGGTAGGAAAAGAAAGCTAACTCACTGTGGGATAACACCAATAATCCACACTCACATCTGAAAAGACAACTAGAAGATGTTGGTGAGCAGGTGTGGGTGCCTAAGGAGGCGATCATATTTTATTTGCTGAAGAGACTACAAAACAGCAGTACACACTGGTTCTACCACAGACTTTTGAAATTTTTCCACAAATGGCATTTTGAAAGCCATGACCTTCAAAATAGATCTAATCCAAGTCCTTTGAAAGAAGGCAAACACTGTACTCCAGGGGCTTCTATCTGCTGAAGCTTGCCTCAGTGGAAGATATATAGCAAAATTCTATTAAAAGTTTGAAATGGAATGATTTCTTTGCCCTTCAGCAAAGTCTGCACAATATGAATCAATCAAGGAATCAATAACTCCTTGGCATGATTACAGTTCTTATCTGTGAACCTCTCCATGTGCAATTTTGCACATCTTTTATCAAGCAACTGCTCATTACAATTAAAGTTGTTTTTTTACAAAAATTATTTACCATTGGATAAACTTGTTTTAATATCATGAATTATACCAAAAAAAGAATGCTTCTTGGACCAATTGTGCATTGTGAAAACACAATAAAAATGAAGTAGACTCATACTGGATTCTCTGCAGGCGCTTTCACTTTACCCTACCAATCGTTACATCTTTTGAAAAGTTACTGCTCAATCCAAATAGCATAATGTGATTGTTAACCCATAAAGTGAGACTATCAATATTTCAAGTGAAGAAGAAGAAGAAGAAGAAGAAGAAGAAGAAGAGGAGGAGGAGGAGGAGGAGGAGGAGGAGGAGGAGGAGGAGTTTGGATTTGATAACCCGTTTTATCATTACCCTAAGGAGTCTCAAAGTGGCTTACAATCTCCTTTCCCCTCCTCCCCCAGAACAAACGCTCTGTGAGGTGAGTGGGGCTGAGAGACTTCAAAGAAGTGTGACTAACCCAAGGTCACCCAGCAGCTGCATGTGGAGGAGCAGGAAAGCGAACCCAGTTCACCAGATTACGAGTCTACTGCTCTTAGCCACTACACCACGCTAGCTAAACAGCTTTTGGGCTCTGATACTTTAACAAGACACAGTTAGGCAATTAACAAAAAGTTCTAAGGTTAAGGACTACTTGCGATATCAAAAAGGGAAATAGGTGCTAATGCGATGGTTCTTAGAATTTCAGAGATGAACAGAATTCTCATAAAAGTGAAAGGAAGTGTAAGAATGGTGTAATAATGCTTATTTTATTTATTTTTATCCATTTTATTTATATACGACCCTTCAGATCTCAGGGCAGTTCACATGATAAAAATACAAGATAAAAGCAAAAATAAATAGTTTAAACGAAAACAACAAAACAATAAAGCCCCCTCCCACAAACACATTTAAAAGGCTATAGAATATTAATCAGCCAAAGACCTGGTTGAAGAGGAACATTTTTGCCTAGTGCCTAAAGATATACAATGAAGGCATCAGGCGAACCTCCCTGGGGAGAGCATTCCACAACTGCCACAAATAATGCAGAAAAATACATAAACTAATGTAAGGTTGTAAGGTTTGGTCTGTATATCCAGTGGTTTATTTGCTTACATGCAGAATTCATAAATGCAGACCTTTTCAGACCGCAGCATACAAATTTATCATCTTCCATGAGTAGGATAAATCACATGTGCAAGTCATGCATCAAAATAGCCATAGATGCATTAAAAAAGGTAATCAAAAGCTGAACAACTGAAGCTGGGCTGAAGATGTGGCTCACCAAGGAGCCATTTGGCTCTGAATGAAGAGTAAAAGTAAGCTAAAATGAGGTAGAATACTCAACTTTACTGTGCTTCACCAGCAGCTAGGGAAGACAGCAGCAAACCCTAAAGGCAGGTTCGGAGGGGAGGTTGCAGCAGAAGCCCTACAAAGTCAAGTACAGAAGTGAAGGCAAGCCATTGGAGGAAACGACTGTCAGTAAGGAATTCCAGACAGGGAAGACCACAGAATAACTGTCCAACTGGCACTCCATATAGCTCAGTGGTAGAGCAACTGCTTGGCATCTAGGAGGTCTCAGGTTGAATCCCAAGCATCTCCAGGAAGGGCTGGGAAATATTCTTTGTCCTTGGAGAGCTGCTGCCCATCAATGCAGAACAATACTTAGCTAGATGGACAGATGGTCTTTGGTCTAAGACACCTCCTTATGTCCCTATGCATATTCCAAATAATTTACCAATTGGAATGGAAAAGTCAGGAGGGAGGTGACATTTCTAAGACTTTCTCCTTCTTGTTGCTTTACCTGTGGCTACTGACAAACCTGAAAGTAAAGGGGCACAAAACTAAAGACTCCCTTGAGTTCTATAATGCTTGGGCAAATCCTTAGATACCCATATTATCCACACACCAGGTATAAAAAAGAAAGTACAAAAAGGGATATTGAACATTGGCTAGCAAATCCAAAAAATAGCTGAATTCTGTTTCCAGGGATATCTGCTAGTGTATGGATCTGAATATTTTCCACCAGCACTGCAAAATAGTATCATTTTATCTGGCTGGTAATTGGAATTATGCTACTAGCAGAATAATTTTACATTTCATGCAAATTTAGGTGGCTTGTTATGACCTATAGTAATAGTAGTTTTTGCAGGATTTTTATTCTATTGCTTTTCTTATGAAGGGACAGGATTTGGCATTGCAACTTGCCCCAGATCCTTGAGATGAGCCAAACATGAGATGAACAAAACATAAATACCTAGTACAGATGAGTGAGTCACCTTACAGCATGGGTAGGCAAATTAAGGCCAGGGGGCCGGATCCAGCCCAATTGCCTTCTAAATCCGACCCGTGGAAGGTCAGGGAATCAGCATGTTTTTACATGAGTAGAATGTGGCCTTTTATTTCAAATGCATCTCTGGGTTCTTTGTGGGGCCTGCCTGGTGTTTTTACCTGAGTAGAATGTGTGCTTTTGTTTAAAATGCATCTCTGGGTTATTTGTGGGGCATAGGAATTTGCTCTTTTTTTCCTCCAAAATATAGTCTGGCCCCCCACAAGGTCTGAGGGACAGTGGACCGGCCCCCTGCTGAAAAGGTTTGCTGATCTCTGCCTTACAGCTTACATAGCTCTCTACAGATTTGTGGCCAAATCTGAATGAAACCAAGATTTATGTATATTTTATGCTACAATAAGTTCTATGGTGACAGACCCTCCTACTGACAATAGATATTTCTTCAGGGCACCACTTTTTATAGTGCTTAATGAACATATTGAACAATCATAGTACTCTCTTCACGCTAATTTCCTCAAGCAGCACTCACTCTCTCTCTCTCTCTCTCTCTCTCACACACACACACACACAAACAGAGAGAGAGAGAGAGAGAGTAATTGGCACAAGCTGGCCTTGTCTTCAACCAGAATTACTATGTGGCTGGACAATATTCAAATTAATAAGCCTTTCAGGCCCCAAGCATTTAAGATTATCTTTGAATTAACCTCTTTCAGACAAACCTTTAAGGGCTCTTGTAGCTGAATGGAGTGGTTACCAGAAACATCAAGAGAAAATCCTACTGCCAATGGCCATGACAATATTAATCCAGATTATTTAAAACATCCATAAAACAGGTTTTGCATTCTGGATGCATTTCAACCAGCAACAGCTAAACAGGGGGTGAATGTGGGAATGAAAACAGAGCGTTCAAGTTTTTTTAAAAAAAATATTGGACACTATCCAGCCCTCAAGGCACCGTTTTAGAACTGGCATCCAGATTCCCACTCCCTTCCCTAATCCAAAATCAGTATTTTGGCATTACCCTTGAGTATAATACAAAGGAGCCAAGAATGAGCAACAGGAAAGCAGATGAGAAGATTAAATTTAAAAAATATGAAAGCTAAGCAAGATACATACAGATAAGTGGTTTCTGTGATAATTAATCTCAGTTTTGAAGATGTGACCTCCATTGATCTTTTTCATCAAAGCATGCAATAAAAAAATGTCAAAAACAAAGCAGGATAGCAACTGACTAATCCAAAAGCTGTCACTTTAACTCCCGCATTTGTTGACTGATTTTCTAACTGAAATTGACAAATAGCAGCAAAAAATATTTAAAATCAATGTAATATGCAACTGATTTCTCTGACCCTAAAGACTTTTCTTTCTTTTTTTACAGAATTCTATAACCAACTAATGGAAATAAGACAGGACAGACATTTTCACCCCATCAGCCATTATGCTAAGTTAAAGACACCCACCCCTTTCAGCATGATGTGAAGTGAATGACATTTGCTTTGTAATGTGGGGAGGGCGTGTCACCTCTCTTCTGTAATAATGAGGGTCTTCAGCTGCAATATGATAAAAGGTTTTGAGATCAGAGGTCAATAAATGGGTGTGGGGACCTATTTTGCCACTTCTCTGCCTAGTGGGCAGGACAAATCACTGTATCAAAATGAAAGACCTGCACTATAATAAACTGCCTGAGTCTTTATTTAACAGTTTAAATAATCTCCTCCCATGACACGTGGGAAAGACACCAGTAAGGATGGAAATGGCACAAAAGATTGATAATGCTGCTTCTTACTCAGCACAGGGGATGAAATGATTGCCTTTTGGCCATCTCTGCACTAATTAAATCCTCTTTTAGAAATAAGATGCAAGCTTCTTGGGAGGAAAACAACCACATGGAAGGTGCTCCATGTGGGAAGGTGTTCAAGAGAAGTAGATCCTTTCAAGGCTAGGAAGTTTTCACCATGCCATCACAAATGTATGTTATCAATGAATGGCTTATGTGACTATTGTTATAGCTATAGTAAACCCAATTCCTGGTAAAATATTATGTAGCACCAAAATCATTCCAATGCCCCAAAGCAGCTTTCCTGAACATCAGGCTCTAAAGCTAAAAACAGAAATTTTCATGTATTTTCCGATGAGGTAAGATGCCCTATAAGAGAGAAATCAGAAGAAAACAATACATCAAAGTTTTTATACAGGATTTCAAAGTATCATACAATAATACATACCTTTTAAGGGACTCTGGTAAATCCAAATTGCACGGAATATTCTGTGATGCCTTTGAAGTTTCAGTCAAGGCTTCGCCTATTTCTTGCAGCTCTCCAAGCGATACCCAGCTAAGCAAGGTAGACAACTCACAGTCCTGCATCTGAATGAACTGATCTTGGTCTTGAATTTCTCTCCTTAGCTGTTGATCTTTAGCTTCTAGAACAGCCAGCCTTGCTCTAAGGATTTCAATTTCTTTCTGCATGAAGTAGAGAGAGAATTGTGCATTCGTGTTTAAAAAAGGAGTGCGATGAATTATACCAAATGGTGCAAGCACACAAAAACACATGCAAGAGCCAATTCTCCACATGGCTATAATGCATTTATGAATATCATGGATACCAGGCTCATCTTTCCCACCCAATGAACCTCACCCACATGGTTACAATATGTGCAGCCATGTCACAGTCACATGGGAAAGAACCATAGAAAAGAATCTTTCACGTGACTCAGTATGTCTGAAAAGAGCTGAAGTTCTACCCAATGAAGTTCTTGAACCCAATGAAACTCAAGTTGAATGTTATTAATGTGAGTCCTCCTGATTTATAGAAAGCTTATCTGTGAGTTATGTTCTCAGGATTAGGATCAATATGTTTAAACAAATACAAGCTAACAGCATGAATCAAAGCAACAACAGTCAGTCACTTTGTAAAGGCACATTTCTGAAGATATGCCAACCCTTGAAAGCTAATTCAGCTTTGCAGTTGTACTAATTAGCACAGGAAGAAGAGCTTTTCATTCTGAACTGAAATAGTCAGTCCAATAAATTCTATTTGCACTTGTGTTGCCTGAAACATATGTTATTTGCTGTACAGCTTCTTTTGCAGCAGGAAAACAGACAAAAGTAGTGCTTCAGCACACACAAGTGTTTCTCAAGGTCATCAGGCCTGTTACTTTGTGTATAAAATCAGGTTTGTAGCACAAACAATTCATTCTCTGTATTACTGATTTGATAATAGAGCCCAAAACCCAATGGTCTTCAGTTAACAAAACTACATCTCCAAACTCAACTGTACTAATTTCCATTAGCTGGTAAAGTTGGAGAAAGAAATAAAGAGGGAAATGGTGTTATATAACTTCTGTATTGTTAAATATTTGACAACATTTGTAGGGGGATACAGGACTAAAATCCAAAATTACAGCTATGTGACTCAAGATAAAAAAGTACACTCTAACAATGTTGTTATTATTTCAGGTGCACAAAGATCAACAGGCTGGGCCCAGCTTTGTATGCCACTCCCACATGAATCTTCCTATCCAGTAAAAAAGCAGTTTCTAAATCTAGCTTCAAATCCTATAAAAATGTGGAGTTGGAATGGACCCTGAGGATCATCTAGTCCAACCCCCTACAATGCAGGAAGCATCCATGACAGATGGCCATCCAACTTCTGCTTAAAAACCTTTGGAATCCACCACTGTCAAACAGCTCTTACCATCAGAAAGTTCTTCCTGATGTTTCATTTGAATCTTCTTTCTTGTAACTTGAAGCCATTGGGTTTGGGTCTTAACAGTGAAATCTGGTTAGTGCTAAGTGTGGTTAATGTTTATTTAAATCAGGGTGCGGAACCATTTTGGTGCTGCATACCAGATCCTTATCAGATACTAGCCTTGTGAGCTGAATTTGACAGATGGGCAGGGCTGATGACATCTGTCACATGAAGTCATAATGATTGATTGATTAGGCAATCTGACGTTCCAAAATCAAGACTTCAAAACACCCAGCAGGGCTTGCAGGGCTTGTGGTGCTTAAAAGCTAAGGCTTTGGCTTTCCACAGGCATCAGCTGCACAAGTGAGTTTCCTATGGAGAACCTGCTTGTGCAGAAAATCCAGTCTGATTTCCTTGCCAATGTGCAATCACTTTAAGATTTAAGATTGCGCATTGGCAGTTGTATCCCAACCTGTCACACACCTAACATCTCACAGGCTAAATCTGAATCCCTGGTAGGTCAAGTTTGGCCTGTGAGCCGTAAGTTCCAAATTCCTGGTTTAAACCATTTAATAATGCTTAGAGAAGGATAGCTGGAATTCATTCTAGAACAGGGGAGGCAGCATACAACTCCAGGTGCCATGTAGGGCTTAGAGAACAGGCCAGTCAAAAAACTGAACAGGAACTTTATTTTTTCTTTCAACCAAGAACAGAACAGCAACAAGCAGCTCTTCATTCTACTCAAATACAATTAGGTCTAATGTCACCTAATGACCAAACCACAGAATGATGCTATACTCCATGGTTCACTCCCAATCCCTTAACCTTTGTGGAGGGCAAGAATACACTATGTTAGAATAATGTGACTATAACACTACTTTAGGGGATAGGCCCAGGAAGGAGGCTCAGCTAGAGGCAGAAGGCGAAAGTAGCCAGGGAAGGAAGACCTATTGTACATAGTTCTTTAATAAAACTATTTCTTCTTCAACTCCTCTGACCTGCTCATCATTGAAACAGAGAACATTACACACTACATCTGCATTGGTTCATGAACAGGTAGTCCTGCTGGCTTTTAACAACCCAGCCTTTTTTCTTCAGCAAAGAACTTGTACCTATTTTTGAAAACCAATTACAACAAAAGCTACATCATAAGTCAACATTTACAAGTTTACATTTATTAGTTATGATTGTGAATATTTCCTATTTTAATAGAAGAAGAAAATGAAGATTTCTAAACCGTATAAGAAATAGTTAGGCAAGAACAACATTTTTATAATAATCATTGCATGTCAAACTGCTAAGTTGCTTTTTCAAGAACCTAAATCATGAAGTTCATAGATCAGACACTGATAGAATAAACGAAACAAAGAATAAATGAAATTTTCTTTGAAAGTTTTATTTCCCTCCCACTCAACTAATTTCCAATAGCCAATTAAATTTAAGAAAGTAAATTACACAGGTGAGCATAAAGAGCATATTTTTAAAATACTCGGAAAAGTAAAAACATGTTCATGAACAACTAAATCTTCAATACCCTCCAACCTTGCAAGAAGTCTGCACTACTCCTGTGGCCAAAATTATTTATTTATTTTTTTTACTGCCAAATGGACTAATTACTAATTACTGCACAACAATAAATCTACTTGACCTTACTTCCCATTTGCTTTCCTATATATAAATATTGATGCATATACTGGGACATCATGTCCTTCTTACCTGTATCAATGCCTTTTCTTCAAGCAGCTGATCTCGTTTTGTGGCTGAAATTAGTAGTCTTCCATGGTGAGGAAAATTTAAAATCTTCTGTTCACATCTCTGCAACAGCTGTTTTTCTTCTCTATTAAGCATTTCAAAAATAACCATTACAAACGCTGACATGTGTTGCATTAGCAAATTGGCAGTCATCTCCTAAACATTCAGAATAACACACACTATCTTCCAGGTCACGGTGATCCATTCTCTAAAAACATAGTTGTGCCAAGCTTGAGAATTTATTTAAATTTTAAAGCAGTTTAGTGGTTTGATGTGTGGGGCCTTGAGAGTTTAGCAGAGGCCATAAGGTGGGATCACTAATTAAAATATGATGCCCTAAGGGTCTTTTTTCTCTGTGTACACCATACAATGTTGTTTGCCTAAAATGCATCCATTAGTGTCTTAAATGAGTGGCTAGAGGCAAATGCATAAATGCAATTTTTTATCCCCACCGTGACAAATTTCTTTATCAATTAGCTCTCCAGTCCTCAGTATTTGTGCTGATATCTGCCTGGAATGTAACAATACTACTACCTTAAAAGATGGCAGAAAGCCATGCTGAGAGGCTGTGCTGATGGTTTGTGTAATGGGGTATGGGGTTCCTTGTGCGTAAAGCGCAAACTGCTCCGAGCTGAGTAGTTTGGACAAAACTTTCCTCCCAGGCTGGACAGTCAGTACACCATGACTGTCTCAATCACTGGAAGAATCCGTCAGTGGGCGTTTCCTGAATTTCTTCCAACATAAGAGTTCTTTCACACCCAATCGTCGTCTCCCTTCTCTGCGCGAAAGCTGTCTGCGCAGAGTGGGCGTCCCCAGAGGAGGTCCTGCGCTCTCCCCGCTGGTTTCACTAGAAGAGTCCTGGAGCCTTCTCTCCGCAGCTCCCTCGGACTCCCCTTTCTCCCTGGTGTCACCTCTATCTCCTTCCCCAGCGGAAGCGTCCTCCCTCCCTCTGCTGGTTCCCTCTCCAGCATCATCATTAGGGAGCCTCAGCGCCACCTTTGGCTCTGATGGCAGTTCCCTGACATCCACCTCCCTCCCAGGGCCCTCCCCACCCCCGCCCCGGTTCCTGGGCGGTGAAGCGGGAAACCCCTAGAACGAACTATCCCCTTCCTCTGAAGATTCAAACATTGTTTTCCACCTGCTGCAGTTCCTGTCCTCTGCCCAATCTCCCCAGTAATACAATGCTCCATCCTTTTCCTGAAAACCCCCTTGATTTTCACCCGCTTCCTGGAGCTCCCTGATCTTGGTTTGTGCGTACTCGTCATCCCTCGTCAACCCTGCCAGTTCCCTTTTCCCAACCAATACTCCCCCACACACCCATCGGTCCTCGGGTATCACGTGTCACACTTCTGGTGCTCCCTCTCCTTCTAAGTATTCTGGTTTCCGGGATAGGGCGTCTGCTCGGACATTTTCTTTTTCTTTTTTTTTAATAAATATTTATTAAAGTTTTTAAATATAAATGCACAAATAATAAACAATCTTACTTCTGTCACAAACATAGTTTCATCACTTCTTTGGACTCCCTCACGTCTCACGTCTCCCGCTCCCATTTACATCGTTAAAAGTTTTTTCCAAACAAATTATCAACTTGTTTACAATCTCATGTCCACTCATTCAAATATAATCTAGCAATTCTTCCAAAAAATTTTATATTTTCTTTAGTCTCACTTATCATCAAATTTAAATCTAATTTAGTGGTGGCCAATTTTTTATAATCTAGCATCCTTCTTAACATTCAACCAAATTACAATGTTTTTGTAGATACATCTTAAATTTCTTCCAGTCTTCCTCCATCTTCTCTTCTCCCAGGTCTCGGATTCTGCCAGTCATCTCGGCCAGTTGCATATAGTCCATCAGCTGCATCTGCCACTCTTCCAGTGTGGGTAGATCTTGAGTTTTCCAGTTTTTTGCAATGAGTATCCTTGCTGCCGTTGTTGCATACATAAAGAATGTTCGGTCCTTCTTTAGCACCTTCTGGCCGACAATACCCAGAAGGAAGGCCTCTGGTTTCTTAGGGAAGGTATACTTAAATACCTTTTTCAGCTCATTATATATCATTTCCCAGAAAGCCTTCACTCTAGGGCAGGTCCACCAGAGGTGAAAGAATGTTCCTTCATTTTCTTTACATTTCCAACATTTATTATCAGACGAATGGTATATTTTGGCAAGTTTAACTGGGGTCATGTACCATCTATATATCATTTTCATTACATTTTCCTTCAGAGCATTACATGCGGTGAAGTTCAGCCCAGTGGTCCACAACCTTTCCCAATCCTCAAACATAATGTTATGCCCAATGTCCTGCGCCCACTTTATCATAGCCGATTTAACCATTTCGTCTTGTGTATTCCATTTTAACAGCAAGTTATACATTCTAGATAGTACCTTAGTCTTTGGTTCTAACAATTCTGTTTCTAACTTCGATTTCTCCACCTGGAACCCTAACTTTTTGTCATTTTTAAAAACTTCTTTAATCTGAGCGTAATGTAACCAGTCTCGCACCTTATCCTTCATTTTCTCCAAACTCTGCAATTTCCAATTGTCTCCATCTTTTTCTAATATTTCCCAATATTTTGGCCATTTGGCCTCCATATTGGGTCTTTTTCGGGCCTTAGCTTCCAGAGGTGAAAGCCACCTTGGAGTTTTATTTTCCAATAAGTCTTTATATTTTGTCCAGACATTGAACACTGCTTTCCTGACAATATGGTTCTTAAAGGCCTTATTGATCTTAGCTTTGTCATACCATAAGTATGCATGCCAACCAAAAGCATTGTTAAAACCTTCCAGGTCTAATACATCAGTGTCTTCGAGAAGTAGCCAGTCTTTTAGCCAGCAGAAAGCTGCGGCTTCATAGTACAACTTTAAGTCTGGCAGGGCAAAGCCCCCTCTTTCTTTCGCATCTGTTAATATCTTAAACTTAATTCTGGGC
The DNA here is from genome assembly GCF_964252035.2 of Podarcis erhardii. NCBI lineage: Eukaryota > Metazoa > Chordata > Lepidosauria > Squamata > Lacertidae > Podarcis > Podarcis erhardii. The sequence continues at coordinate 76,378,070 of NC_138507.1, read as the reverse complement.
TTTTTGCCCTGCCAGACAAATTTAGATATATCTTTCTGCCACTTCCGGAAGCACTCCGTCTTGTCCACAATCTGTAGTGTTTGAAACAAAAACAACATTTTTGGCAATACATTCATCTTAATAGCAGCAATTCGGCCTAACAAAGAAAGCTTCAGTTTTGTCCAGCTGTCCAAGTCTCTCTTAATTTCAGACCAGCATTTTTCATAGTTATCCTTAAATAGACTCAGATTTTTTGCTGTTATGTTTACCCCTAGGTACTTTACCTTTTTAACCATAGTTAGTTCTGTTTCTCTCTGAAACCGTTCTGACTCTGTATCTGTCAAATTTTTTCCCAGCACCTTGGTTTTCTGTTTGTTTAATTTAAATCCCGCCACCCGACCAAAGTCCTGATGCTCGGACATTTTCTTTTCCCGGTATGTACCGTATCTCAAAAGAAAATTTGGAAAACTCCTGAGCCCACCGCATCTGTCTCTGGTTGAGAACCCTTGCAGTCCTCCAGTATTCTAGGTTCTTATGGTCCGTGCACACCTGGATCTTGTGTTGAGCCCCTATCAACAAATGTCTCCAACGTCGGAACGCTTCGTGAATAGCAAGCAGTTCCCTGTCATACACCGTGCAGTTTTGTTCTGATTTGCTCAACTTCCTCGAGAAAAAGGCGCACAGTCTCCAGTTGGACTCTTTCCCCGGCTGGAGCAAAATGGCACCTACCGCTCTGTCTGACGCATCTGTCTCCACCCTCATTGGCTTCTGCAGGTCCACGTGCAAGAGCTGCTCTTCCGAAGCGAACGTTTCTTTTAGTTTCTCAAAGGATTGCTGTGCCTCTGCTGTCCACACGAACTTCTTCTTGCTACTGAGACAATCGGTGATAGGTGCAGTCAAGTGCGCAAAGTTCTTGATAAACTTCCTATAGAAATTCGCAAACCCCAGGAACCTCTGCACGTCCTTCCGGTTCTTAGGAGTCTTCCATTCCAGCACCGCCTGCACCTTGCTTGGGTCCATGGCTAACCCCTTGTCTGACAACCTGTAACCCAGGAATTCGACCTCTCAGGCATGGAATTGGCACTTCTCCAGTTTCACCCACAACTGGTGCTCCTGCAGCTTCTTCAGCACTTCTCTGACATCTTTTACATGCTGTTCCTCATTCTCCGAGTAGATCAGCACGTCATCTAGGAAAGCCACGCAGTTCTTGTACAAGAGGGACCCCAACACGTGGTGCATGAACCCTTGAAAACATGCCGAGCCCGATTGTAATCCAAAGGGCATAACTAGGTACTCAAAGGCTCCCAGGGGGGTGAACATGGTAGTCTTCCATTCATCCCCTTTCCTTATCCTAATTAAATTATACGCCCCTCGAAGATCCAACTTGGTAAAAACCTTTCCCTTCCTTACCCTGGTCAAAATGTCATCGATTCTGGGCATTGGGAAGGTCACCGGCTCCGATATTGAGTTTAACCTCCTGTAATCACAAATTAATCTAAGTTCTTTTGAGTCTCTCTTGTCCACGAAAAACACTGGACTGCCCCCCACCGCCCTCGATTCTCTTATAAAACCCCTCTTCAGGTTCTTGTCGATAAACTTCCACAACTCCTGCATTTCTCTGTCCGACATGGCGTACAGCTTACCCACTGGCAGCTGAGCCCCTGGGAGTAGGTTGATTTGACAGTCAAAGGGCCTATGGGGGGGCAGCCTATCTGCCTCCTTCTCACTGAAAACTTCTTTCAAATCAGCGTATTGTGGTGGTACCCTCACCTTTTCCTCCGCCTCCAACCCTGCCACTCTGGCTACGGCCATCCTCGGGATCTCCCCCCCCCCCCCGTGGCAGTGTTCTACACAGTGAGCTGACCCAAAGGATACTGTGCGCTGGTGCCATCCCACTACCGGATCATGCAGCGCCAACCAGCTCATTCCCAGTATGATTGGCGGCCCGGCCAGTGTGGCTACATGAAATGCAATTGTCTCAGTATGCCTAGAGACTCTCATCTTCATGGGAGGAGTTTGGTGTATCACTTCTCCCCCCAGGAGTTCCCTCCCATCTATGGTCGTGACTTGCAAGGGGCGCTCCAAGGGCAACAGCTGCAGTTGGTGCCCTAGTGCAAAGTCCTTGCTAAAGAAATTGCAAGAACTGCCCGAGTCCAGCAGTGCCTTCACCTTAATAGGATGTCCGTTGGGTAGCTCTAGCTCTACCTCTATGGCGATGGCTGGTCTGGGGGGGTCTGGTTTGGGCACTCTTACTGGTTGTTTGCCTGGCTGCTGTGCACCTTGATCGGCAGCCAAGCTCTCTCGTTTCCCTGTGAATGCCCCTCCTCCTCACTGCCCGCGGCCCCCACCATCCCTTGTCAAGCCTTTCTCTGCGGGCACACCCTGGCGAAATGTCCCGGCTGCTGGCAGAGGAAACACTTCCTGGTCGCTTTCCCCTCCTTTTTGCGCACCTTGCCGGAGTTTGAAACCCCGCGCGCGCCTCCAATTTCCATTGGCTCCTCTGGCTGGGAAGGTTGCCCCGGCATTTCAGGAATCCGGTTGTCATGCCAACGCTCTGCTTTCCCTTCCCGCCTCTCCAAAGCCCGCGCTTCGTGTCGTATTCCAACTGACAGCACCATTTTGGTCAGCTGATCCATCGATTGCGGGCGAGGCAAGCGGGAAAGTTCGTCCTTAACCCAGGGGGCTAAGCCTTCCTCAAACAGCATCTGAATAGGTTCCCAACTCACTTCCCACCCAAGTTTGTGGATTAGCATCGAAAACCGCAACCAGTAGTCTCTAACTGATTGCCTCCCTTGCTTGCAAGCCATCAGCTCTCTGCGCGCCAAGCTCTGCTCCACTTCACTCGAAAACATGTGATCCATGGCGCTAAAAAAACTTCCTCAGGTCTTTTAATGCTGCATTGTCCGATGCCATCAAGGGTCTAACCCAATCCCTGGCACCGCCTTCAAGATGCCCAATCACAAAGGCAACTATTGCACCATCGTCCACAAAATCATCATACTGCAGTTCCAGCGCATACTGCACCTCTGTCTTAAAAGCATTATAGTCCCTCGGGTCGCCCCCAAACGTATGCACCAGTCCCGGTACCTTCCTTCCAATGGGGGTGGGTTTCCCCTGAGCATCCTGAGTCCTCCTTTCATCTAGCCGCGCCGCTAGTAAAGCCAGCTGTTGCTCCAAATCTCTGTTTCTCTCCTCCAGAGTTGGTCCTCCCCTGGCTCCCTCTCCGGCGCCTGCTCCTCCTGTCAGACTCATGATGTTCCCTCCGCACAAACAACGTCAAGGACTGACGGATTGCTGTAATGGGGTATGGGGTTGCTTGTGCGTAAAGCGCAAACTGCTCCGAGCTGAGTAGTTTGGACAAAACTTTCCCCCCAGGCTGGACAGTCAGTACACCATGACTGTCTCAATCACTGGAAGAATCCGTCAGTGGGCGTTTCCTGAATTTCTTCCAACATAAGAGTTCTTTCACACCCAATCGTCGTCTCCCTTCTCTGCGTGAAAGCTGTCTGCGCAGAGTGGGCGTCCCCAGAGGAGGTCCTGTGCTCTCCCCGCTGGTTTCACTGGAAGAGTCCTGGAGCCTTCTCTCCGCAGCTCCCTCGGACTCCCCTTTCTCCCTGGTGTCACCTCTATCTCCTTCCCCAGCGGAAGCGTCCTCCCTCCCTCTGCTGGTTCCCTCTCCAGCATCATCATTAGGGAGCCTCAGCGCCACCCTTGGCTCTGATGGCAGTTCCCTGACAGTTTGTGGGAACCAGCATAAGAAGTCTCACTACAAGAACAAGATTTCCCTGCTCTCCTCCCTACCCCCATGCACCCTCAATTGGCTCTGGAGTGTCTGGAGAACCTCAAGAATAGCACATGGTGGGAGAGAGCAGATCATAAAATGCTTGCACTAATGGAATGACTGGAAGAGTGCAAATTTGAATTCCCCCCTATATAATTTGTTAAATTGAGCATTTAGTGGCCAGGATGATACATGCAAATACAAGGAAAGTGCATAGATGAATCACATCCCTTTTTATGCTGAATTGCACTTTTCTAGAATTCAGTAAACTGCAATTAAATATTGTCATAATTTTAGTTAAAACTCCATCTCATTTCCAATACTACTGTAAGGGAGTAAAAACACTTTCCTCACCAGCAGGTGGTGTATATATGGGAAGACCCCAAATCACTGGTATGCAGCTTTTTAAAAATAGTGCCAAGCCTTTTAATATGTGTGTGCTTAATATAAAACAATAATGAATCATTCTTTCACAACCATCCAAGAAGTGCCCAGATTTCCCCAAAGCTCTCATTTGCTTTGAATTTTAGAAAGTAATTAAAAACACTTTCTGAAATGATAAATTAGGCTGCACTCTTAGGCACATTGGGACGCAGGTGGCGCTGTGGGTAAAACCTCAGTGCCTAGGACTTGCTGATCGCATGGTCGGCGGTTCGAATCCCCGTGGCGGGGTGAGCTTCTGTCTTTCGGTCCCAGCTCCTGCCCACCTAGCAGTTCGAAAGCACCCCTAAGTGCAAGTAGATAAATAGGTACCGCTTTATAGCGGGAAGGTAAACGGCGTTTCCGTGTGCTGCGCTGGTGCTGGCTCGCCAGAGCAGCTTCGTCTCGCTGGCCACGTGACCCGGAAGTGTCTTTGGACAGCGCTGGCTCCCGGCCTCTTAAGTGAGATGAGCGCACAACCCTAGAATCGGACACGACTGGCCCATACGGGCAGGGGTACCTTTACCTTTACCTTTTACTTAGGCACATTTACCAAAGATTGACTTCCAAGCAGATATGCATAGGATTGCATTTTTAGATGACTGGTCCTACTTGAAGATAGCATACCTCAAAATAACATTTTCCTACTCTTGTTAGGAAAATCATCCAATAGGAAATTAGATTTTTAAGGTGAGCATGTTGCTGGATTCTACCTTACAGAAACTATGCTGCACAGTTCCCAGTTTAAAAAGTGTCCAAGCACATTCCCTTGGGTCGGCTTGCAAGCAGGACTTTTATTGGGGGAGGGGCTTCTTTTTCCTTATTAGCGTATAAAAATAGAATATTCTGCTGGCCTGTGCAAGGCTGAACACATAAATCCTTTAATTCATGTGATACATCCTTTGCAACTATGTGTTCTTTAATTTCTCTTATAACACAACAATCATTCATTCCCCAGTTACAGTTTCAAAGTTCAGTCAAATGCCTTCTGAAGTCACTTATGAAAGTCACATGGGATTTGATTAGTTTGGAAACACCTGACCTGCTAAGAGGGATTGAGAGAACAACATGGGAAATCAATTAAGAGTGTGTACAAAACCATTCGCCTTTCCCACTGAAAATATGAACCTTGACAAATGCTTGTGGAAAGACAGTACAGTAGTGCCCCGCAAGACGAATGCCTCGCAAGACAAAAAACTCGCTAGACGAAAGGTTTTTTCATCCGCGATTTGCCTCGCAAGACGAATTCCCCTATGGGCTTGCTTCGCAAAACGAAAACATCTCGCGACTTTGTTTCCTTTGTGTAAAAACCGTTAAAACCAAGGGTGCTTAGCTTGAGCAGCTGCAGTTGCGACTTGACTTCGAGGAGCAACTGTTAGCACGTGGTTTGGTAGCCTTTTCTCAGACTTTGCTCACTTTTGAAGATTTTCCAAAACTTTTCCAGAACTTTTCCAGAACTTCTCTTTCATCCATTTGGTAAGTTAAACTTTTAAAACTTTTTTGGGGGGTTTTGGATTTTGGGTTGGGGTGTTTGGGATTCAAGGACTTGGTGTTGGGAAGGGGTTTGCGATAATCTGGGGGCTTGTGGGCCTTTTTTGGGAATTTTTATGATTTTCTGTGACCACTGGGCTAGGTTGGGTTTTTTTTGAAAATTTTTCTGAGTTTGAATTTCTGAGTGCTGGCTGGCTAGGGGAACAGTTGGGGAGGTTTCTGCAGAAATCTGGGACCATGTGGGGGGTTTTGGGGAATTTTTATGATTTTCTGTGACCACTAGGCATGGTTGTTTATTTTCAATTTTTTTTTCTGAGTTTGAATTTCTGAGTGCTGGCTGGCTAGGGGAACAGTTGAGGAGGTTTCTGCAGAAATCTGGGACCATGTGGGGTTTTTTGGGGATTTTTTATGATTTTCTGTGACCACTGGGCCAGGTTGGGTTTTTTTTGAAAATTTTTCTGAGTTTGAATTTCTGAGTGCTGGCTGGCTAGGGGAACAGTTGGGGAGGTTTCTGCAGAAATCTGGGACCATGTGGGGTTTTTTGGGGAATTTTTATGATTTTCTGTGACCACTAGGCATGGTTGTTTATTTTCAATTTTTTTTTCTGAGTTTGAATTTCTGAGTGCTGGCTGGCTAGGGGAACAGTTGGGGAGGTTTCTGCAGAAATCTGGGACCATGTGGGGTTTTTGGGGGAATTTTTATGATTTTCTGTGACCACTAGGCATGGTTGTTTATTTTCAATTTTTTTTTTCTGAGTTTGAATTTCTGAGTGCTGGCTGGCTAGAGGAACAGTTGGGGAGGTTTCTGCAGAAATCTGGGACCATGTGGGGTTTTGGGGGGAAATTTTATGATTTTCTGTGACCACTGGGCCAGGTTGTTGTTTTTTGAAAAATTTTCTGAGTTTGAATTTCTGAGTGCTGGCCATGTTGTTATTTTTTGAAATTTTTTTTTGTCTGGGTGGGGAAGCAGTTGGGGAGGGGTTTGCAGCAGTTGGGGAGGGGTTTGCAATTTCTGTGTTGTGGGTGGGTTGGTGCGTGTCTGTGGGAGCAGTTGAGGTTTTTGAAGACATTGGTGATTTTTGAAGCTTTTCCTAAACTTATTTTGCAGCCATTTGAGGTTTCTGAGGACTTCGGTGGTTGATTGTTGAAGCTTTTCCAGAACTTCTCTTTCATCCATTTGGTAAGCTAAACTTTTAAAACTTTTTTGGGGGTTTTTGGATTTTGGATTTGGGGTTGGGGTGCTTGGGATTCAAGGCCTTGGTTCTGGGTTTTAATTTCTGTGTGGTGGGTGGCTGGCTGCTTTTGTATTTTTTGGGTTTGAAGCACATCACTGATTTTTTTTTCTGTTTCTGAGTTTACGAAGGTAGGAGCTGTGCTGCCATGGGACCCAAGAAGACTGCTGCTGCGGTGGCCGGCGAGAGGAAGAAGGAGAAGGTGACGCTGGAAATGAAGAAGGAGATCATCTGGAAGCACGACGGCGGAATGCGTGTGACGGACATCGCCAGGGAGTACGGCAGGAACCCATCGACCATCGGGACCATCCTGAAGATGAGGGAGAAGATCCTGGCGACTGATGCAGCCAAGGGAGTCACCAGGATCGTGAAGAACCGCCCAGCTGTCCTGGAGGAGGTCGAGAAGTTGCTGCTCATCTGGATAGAAGAGAAGCAGCGTGCAGGGGACACAGTGTCTGAGGCCGTCATTTGTGAGAAGGCCAAGGCCTTGCACGCTGACCTCATCCGGGAACAGCCAGGAACCTCAGCCGAGCCAGAAGTCTTCAAGGCTAGCAGAGGTTGGTTTGACCGGTTCAAGACAAGATCTGGCATCCACAGCGTGGTCAGGCATGGAGAGGCTGCCAGTTCTGATGTTCCTGCGGCTGAAGACTTTGCAGCGGAGTTCCTGGAGGTTGTGACGACGGAGGGCTACGTTCCGCAGCAGGTCTTCAACTGCGACGAGACCGGGCTGTTTTGGAAGAGGATGCCCAAAAGGACTTTCATCACTCAGGAGGAGTCCAGGCTGCCTGGCCACAAGCCCATGAAGGACCGCCTGACCCTGCTCTTCTGTGCCAACGCAAGCGGCGACCTGAAGATCAAGCCCCTGCTGGTGTACCACTCGGAGAACCCACAGGCCTTCAAGAGACACAAGATCGACAAGGAGCGGCTGAGTGTCATGTGGCGATCCAACAGCAAGGCTTGGGTCACACGTGCGCTGTTTGTGGACTGGGTCAATCTTGCTTTTGGCCCTGCTGTCAAGCAGTACCTGCTGGACAACGACCTGCCGCTGAAGGCTTTGCTTCTGATGGACAATGCTCCTGCCCATCCTAAAGGCCTTGAGGTGGACTTGTTGGAGGAGTTCAGCTTCATCAACATCATGTTCCTGCCGCCTAACACCACGCCACTGCTCCAGCCGATGGATCAGCAGGTCATCGCCAATTTCAAAAAACTCTACACCAAGGAGCTTTTCAGGCGATGCTTCGAGGTGACTGACTGCACCACCATCACCCTGCGGGAATTCTGGAAGGACCACTTCGACATCGTCACCTGCTTGAAGATGGTCAACACGGCCTGGAAAGGGATCAGCCAGAGAAATTTGAATTGCGCTTGGCGCAGCCTGTGGCCGGACTGTGTGGCACCAAGTGACTCTGATGCACCAGAGTCAACAGTGGTGCAGGACATTGTTGCCTTGGGGAGAACCATGGGCCTGGAGGTCACGGAGGAGGACGTCTGCGAGCTGGTGGAGGGGCACGACGACGAGCTGACCACCGTGGAGCTGGTCGAACTGCAGGCAGAGGCTGCGCAGGAGCAGGCCTCACTGGAAGAGGAGGAAGCAACTGAGGAACGGCTGTCCTCCGAAAGACTGAGGGACATTTGCCAGAAGTGGAAGGAGGTGCAGACTTTTGCAGATCTACACCACCATGAGAAGCACGTGGCACATGACGCTGGGAACTTTTATGATACGAGGGTCATGTCGTCTTTCAGGGAGCTGCTGCAAAGGCGGATAAAGCAGCAGACTATGGACAGGTTCTTGACCAAGAAGCAAAGAGTGGAAGAGGAGCCTTCTTCGAGTGGTCCCCCAGAGTCTTAGAAAATGTACTGTACACTTTGTTGATTTTTAAATGTTTTTCTGTCATGTTTATAAAGTTAATTTATTTTCCCTTCAATTTTTGAACTGCTCTTTACAGTATGTGTGACTTTAAAGAGCAGTTAATAAACTGTTGTTGTACCAAATTTGGCTTTGTTTGGACTTTTTTTGACCATAGGAACGCATTAATTGATTTTCAATGCATTCCTATGGGAATTTCGTGCTTCGCAAGACGAAAAATTCGCTAGACGACAAAAATTGCGGAACGAATTAATTTCGTCTTGCGGGGCACCACTGTAACAATCATAAAGAACTGATTATAAGAAACTTGAACAAGGAAAGAATAATCTAGACAAATATGAGGTTTTCTTTCCATGAAGTGGGAGATTGAGGGAGAGGCTCAGCAAAGAAAAGAAAATGTCAGGACCTCTGCTATGGTGAGTAATAATCTGCAACACCCTTCCCCAATCTGGGACCCTCCAGATGTTATGGGCTACACTTCCTGTCTGCCCCAGCCAGCATCTGAAGGGCAGGAGTTTGGGGAAGGCTGATCTACAATCCATTGAGATGTTCTCCTGTGCAAGTCACTCTTAAATATATCAGACCCTTAGTAAGGCTTGCAGAAATACTTCTTGTTAGACTGTGCCCCCAAACAGTCATCATCATTAGATACATATATTATCAACCAACAATAGGTCAGTGCAGTATCACTATCCCAAAAAGTGCAGATGGAGGAGCCAAGTCTGAGATAAAACAAATTCCTTCCAGTAGCACCTTAAAGACCAACTAAAGTTGGTCTTTAAGGTGCTACTGGAAGGAATTTGTTTTGTTTTGACTATGGCAGACCAACACGGCTACCTATCTGTAACCAAGTCTGAGAGTTAGTTATCTTAAGGCCACCCAGTTAGTTTATGGCAGAGACAATATTCAAATGAAGGGCTTCCTGGTTCACAGCTCAGCATCCTAACACTGCATGAGCTCTCTGGACTTCTTTGGGTAAGAAGTGTGCAAGTCAGCAAATAGTGGCATGTGCTTTTAAGTCGGCCATGGGTGCCTTGGCAGAAAGGGAGGTATATAAATGCACTGGCTCACTCACTCAATAAATAAATAAATGACAAAGGACCATTGATTTCAATTGAGTGCTGGGTTTCACCCTATGTTCACAAATTTCAGCGCAGTTTTTAAGGAAACTTAAAACATTATCCTGTACCACTAGGGCCAGCAAACTTACCTAGGAACTTCCCCATACAATGCCACTTGAACCTGTGCTTTAAATCTCTCCAAAAAGCTGCTAATTGAAGGATGTTGTGAAGGAAGCTGAAATTTTAGTGCACTCTTCTCTTTCTCCAGCTCTTCAAGTTTTCTTCTAAATTTATCAGCTGGGAAAACAAGGAGGAAAACACATTATAATTAAATGATTCAGGGCTATATTTTGTTCGAAAGAAAGTCTGGTATAGTGATAAACAAAAGGGACATATCATAGAGAGAAAGCTTTGGTTATGTGAAATATTTTAAATGATAGCGACATTATTAAAAATGCAGCCAAAGAGTCACACTGGTTGCCAAGCTACTTAACCTATATATATATGTAAAGAACCAACCCTTGACATTATTGCATACACTGTTGAAAATGGTAACACACATTATGAAACTTGCAGTACTGACATCAAATGCTTACAGCAAAATTAGACGTGACATTAATCATAGGCTTGTTTTTTTCCTCCACCAAAAAACAGGTGAAGGGGGAGGCAATTTGAATCAGGACTAAAGCAAAAAGACTGTGGGGATTTAACCCTTTGCCTGTTAGTGTCCCAAAATGGATCAGGGCCCACACAACTACTATTTGACCCCATCTTTATGTGCCATCTCATTTTGGGTAAGTCAACTCTATATTCCCTATTCGAAAACTTATTTCTTAAGAACTTATGTCTTGGGTTGAAATAACATTGATGAAACTTTGAGAACTTAGATAAAAGGCATACTTGAAAACAATATTAACATCTTATTTTATAAAGAAGCTGCCTATCTTCTGTTAGTAATTGACACTTTAAAAAGTTAGCATCCTTTTGTTTCTTTATAGAGGCTTTTAAATTCCACAGAGTATATTTAAATATACTCATTTCAGACAAACGTAAAACATTTTTTTTATTCTTTGAGAAACAAAAGATCCTCCAATTCTTCCACCATTTCCAACCACCTTCACTCAGTTTTCATTATCAGAACTATTATTTCACTCTTAAGTAGAAAATTCAGCTAGGTGCTTTGAGGGAAATGAAAATACATCTAAATGAGGGCTAAACTGAAGCAAATGGGGGCAGGTTTTGTGAAGATTTTCAAAAACTGGAGGGGTCCCCAGTTTTGAGAAGGCCATCACAGAAGTGACCACCTAATTAGATGTGAGAGAAGCGTGAGCATTCTCCCAAGCATTCTCCCTGGAATACATCAGGAAGAACTTTCTGACAGTAGGAGCTGTTCAACCGTGGAACAGACTCCTTGGGACTATCCCTCCTTGGGGGTTTTTAAGCGGAAGTTGGATCTGTCATGGATTCTCTGATTCTAAGTTTGGTTATAAACTACAATGCAGCTTTCAGCACCTGCAAATGACTGCATCAGTGGTGGGGAAAGGTATCAATAACCCTTTGCCCAAAGGTCATTTTCCCAATCAAGGCCCCATTCCTACCCTTTGTCCAGTATCTTTTGTCAATAAATAGAAAAACAGTCCACAGACAGGGTTATGGGTACCTTTCCCACCCACTGCCATAGCCGCTATACTTTATTTTTTGTTAATTTTAAAGTTCACCTATCTCCTGTATTTCAGCTTAGTCCAGAGAAGTGGCGTGGAAGCTGCTTTTCTGCAGCATGACTCCCCTTCCCCTCCCTCTAGTCCATTCCAGTCTAGACCATTTAGCATCTTGAACTGAACCTAGAAAGGGAGCCTGTGAATTTGCCACAAAATCAAAGTAATTTGCTCCAAGCAGCACCCCCTTCTCCCCATTAATACTCTGAATAGAATAAGACACTGTCAAACATATTCTAGGAAACAATTACTGAGGTCCAATTTAAAAAGAGAAAGACACACACAGAGAGAGGCAGTGATAACATACTAAATGGAATAAGATGTCCAACAGTGATAACATCTAGCAGCCATTTCTGTGCCATCAGTCCCCTAGGAATGACTGGTACATGGAAAGCTTGCCATGCTATAGCTACAGGGTTCACATTTCAACACACATATCCTTCCAAACAATACGCTTCTGTCAGGTTAGCATTCCATCAAATCTGTCAATTGCATCATGTTTTTGTGCTACAGGACAAGATGACACATTGTGTAAAGGTCAAGTGGAAAAATGTCCCTTCCACTACATCATCAACTTCAGCTGGTAAAGGTCATTCCGCCCAATAGTTGCTCCTACAGAAAACAAATCTACATGAGGAAACGATCCAATACCTGAGGAAGAAGTGATCCAATACCTTTTGTCTCATCCAAATGTTTCTTCAGAACCAAGTCAACCTGCCTATTTCTTTTTCACAGGGTTAATTACAGAAATCTAGGCTGCACAGAATGGATTGCATATAGGCTGGACATAAATTTCAACAAGTACATTTTATAAGATGTCAAAGGTTTCCCATTATCCCATATATGATTTGCCATTAGAGCCAATAAATGTGAAGCGCTTTCAGTACTTAGAAAAAGAGCTGTTTGGGTTGTATGCACTCTTATGACAATCCCTCTATAAACTCTAAGTTCCAGTTACTTTAACTAATGTACTGAACTCAATAAAATTCCAAGTATGAGGTGTATTTTCTTCTAAAAACAATACCAAATGAAATGGATCCAAGTCTGTTTTGTCTGAAAGCCTGTTGTTTGATTTCTACATGTAGACACTCAAATAAAGTAGTAAGAACTGGCCATGGTCAAAATCCATGGCATGTGCCCCTGTTGATTTCAACATAAAGAAGTGGTAAGAGTCTAGAGAAACCTTATACTTAAATTGCCTATAAGTATGCTGCATCATTGCCAACACAAAAAGATTCACAAAACATTCCTGAAACTATAAAGTTTTAGTAGGAGTCATCTTTTGGTTATTAAAGCTGCAATTATCTGTACAGTGTACTCACTTAACTGCCAGCAAACCCCATTGAACTCAAGAGGACTTACTTTGCAATAAGGATGTCAGAGAATTCCAACAAAAACTGAAACAGAGTGGAAATTACCAATGTTCATTTGTTCATCCCATGTCCAGAATGAAATCAATCAACTGTTGTTCCTTTCAATCTGCAAATGTTACATAATTGATTATGTTGATTCCCATTTGTGTTGTGTTTCCTTTGCACTGAGATGAATGGGGTAGAATAGCATAATGGCAATGTAATTACACAATTTACATAATTAATTACGTAAAATATGTAATTTCACTACAGAGGACAGCGAGACAAATATAGTCATATTGGGCAGAAAATGAACTGCAGTGCAATCAATACATGAAGTACAGGGGTTGGCATCCTGTTCATATTTCCAGATCTCTCAAGAGTGCTTGATGAAATTATAGAACTACTCCAAACCTCATACCTTTTTACATAGGCTTATACCAGAAAAGCACGAACCCTTTATCTAAAAACAAATGCTAGGAGACAAGTATAGAATTTCCCGATCAGTCAAACTCTGCTGCGATTAGATAATTATTATTGCAGGAGGTTTGCTCCTCTGACATCTGTTTATCATTATGGCCAGTTAATTAAGTGTTCAGAGATTCTCATTCATGACAATACCAATGTGCTGTCAAACTAGAAGCTGCCATTTTCTATCCTCACTGACAGTCTTGTGGATTGGTTCGCTTGATTAGGCAGCAGAATAGCATGCATGCAGGTCCAGCATCTGCAAGATTAAACCTCTTTTTCTTCCTTCCTCCAATTTAGCAAGGCAGGACAGCAAATGGAATTTTCATGAGAAACTCTCAGATTTTTAGGATCTCATATAATTGCATTTGCAAAATTTCCCTAGAGGTTTAGTAGTAGGAGAGGAGCAGTTATAAACAGCAGTATTGCCTCTAAAGAAAGCCATTATTCCTTATTCTGGCTACATTATCAAAATTTACTTGAGAACATAATTAAAGAAAATACCTTTTCAAATAAAGAAAATTTCCCATGGGGCAACAGTTTCAAATTTAGATACGTACTCCAAGGCGGCCGCTATCATACCTAATTATACATTTCACTTTAACATTTAATACTTTCTAAGCACATACAAGATTTCCAGTGAATTCAAAGGCAGTTCATGTTCTCAGCACCTATTGACATTCAGAAACTTGAACATTGATATAGGCAATTGTTCACACTATTTTTAAAGGAACACAACAAGAATTTGTTGATAGAAAAATGAATGGTGGTTTTGTATAAGAGCACAGTTGTGTGCATCACAATCACTTCAGTGGGGTTTAAGCAATCAATGCTCATGGTATTTCTTTTGTGCCATTTAAGTCAAAATGCTGTGTTACTATAAAATAGAGCAAGATTAATTCAAGAGCCACAACCTTTTCCATCTGTAAGCACAGTTCCATTTTATGAGAAGGAGTGGGGAACCTGTGGTCATGCTGGCTGGGGCTGATGGGAATTGTAATCCAAAAATATCTTCAGAGTCACAAATTGTTGACTTCTACATTAGGATGTATATAAGAAATTACACAAAGACAGAATCAATTTGTCCTACTTTTAAAATGAGAGGAGGTGCCATTACATTCCAAATCAAATTATAAGTCACTCTATGTCAATAACCTGCCTAAACAAGTGGTAAGGATGAAACGCCCACCATTTCCAAATCAAAGCATAGCAAACAACATCAACTATTAAACTAAGCTGTTTGTGTGGTATTTTCAATGGCACAAGTGGTAAGAATTCCATTCTAAACCATCTGAGGCAGTTAGCTAACCTATGTGTTTTAAATATCAAAAGTCATAAAACTGACTGAAGAATTTGAGCAATCTGCAAGAGAGTTAATAACATATGCAAGCCAAAACAATTAACTTTCTAAAGCAATGTGGTCCAAAGCATAACTAAGATAATAAATCATCTTCAGATACTGCTGTTGCCTGGTACCATTCTCAAGGGTAAAGCATTACGTATAGCCAAAAGAGTCTTTTCCTCAAAAGCCAGTAGATTCTTTTTCTTAAGCTTGACTCTTGAAAACTTGCTTGCTGTCTGCATTCAGTTATGAAGGTAAATTTGATGTTTGCCTAACAGCATAATCCTGTAAATGTTTACCTAAGAAAGCAAAGATGTGTAATATTTTGTCAGGAATACAACATTAGGAGATAGGATCATCCATTAGAAAGTTATATGGATAACCCATTCAGATCAAACATTTTTCATGTGTATGGTCTAAATTGCTAAATATTACCATCACAACTAGTCCTAAACATTATGTTCAAGATCCCATCATAGCAAAATATGGTTTTGGCTTTGTATATTCCTTCAACAGCGGTTTTTTGAAACTTTGAAGCTGGATTGATTAAAGTGCATGCTAGCAAACACTTATTTAAATAAGCACATTTTTCCAAAATACTTAGCAAACTCATATATCCCTCATATGTAATCTGTGGAACAGAACTTCACCACAGAAGTAGAACTAATATCCAACAAGAGTGTACAGCAGTGATGGGACATCTGTGGTCCTTCAGATATTGTTGAACTCCAGCTCCCATTTAAAGGACCATCCCACCTGAGGTTCCTTATCCCTGGTCTTCATCTACAATGGTGCTCATTTCTCAGGTTATCCCTACTAAACAGCTATCATGTATTGAGCAATAATTTATGCCTTATTTGAAGAACCCAAGAAATTTGTTATGTTTATACTCATCTTTTTTATTTGATGCAAGGGAATTGTTTTGTAGGTGGGTAGGTAGGTAGGAAAAATATGCTATGTAATAAAAAAAGTGCTATCTTAGAACACACCATCTCAAAAGTCCTATGTACCCCTACACACACAGTCTGGTGAAAGACTCAGCCAGGAAGCACTATACCAAGCAGATTGTGGCTAACAAATCACTGTTCCCACTCAAATACTAAAGTGGGAAATTTTGGCAGCACATACTAGTTTATGCAGCCCAAGCAGCATCACTGGAGTCCAAAGGAAAAAGTATCTGAAGGGAAACAGAGGGTGGTGTCCAATCATGTCCAACCATGGAAGATAGATCAAGAATAAAGGAGCCTTTAGAGCTGGTGAGGCAACATTGAATCCCAGCTATTTATAAATTAAAAACTGATTGTCCATATCGCTCAACAAGAAATAGCATTCCTCTGATACAAAGATATTCTTTGGGAGTATTCAGTGAAGGTATGTGTATGTGAACTCTTTGATTTTCTGAACTGCATTCAATTAATGTTGTGGGACTTGAACGTGCAACAGTATAACATACAACCAGTGTGCAGAGCCTAAACTGAACCCCTTTCACATGTGCATATTGCCAGGGCCCACACTGAAAAGAAAATAATATGAAAACATTTCTGCCCTCCAAACATCCTATACAAACATTCAAGTTGGTACAAAAAAAAGCAAGCTACCCATTCCATCTACCTCCCACAGATATTTTACTTAAAAAATAAAATAAAATCTTGGCAGCAAGTTTAACCTTGGAGCTGTCAAGTTCTGTCATGAATAATGAGCCGTAACAACATTCCAACATCCTTGGACAACAGAAACATTTCTCCTCTGTGCTATGCCAGGCAAAATGACTTCCCCCTACCATCCTACCTGTGAGAGTACGTATGGTAATGTGGCCATCAAGAGGAGATTGCAAGTAAATACAAATGAGCCATTTCATTATGTTTCATCATACAGACTGAAAATTGGGTAATAAATAATCTGTGTAATAAATAAAATAATGTGTAAAACAAAAACATGTTACATTTAAAATTAAAACAAGGAACAGAACAATACATTTGCCCTAATAGTCACTCAACAGGGCATCTGCATATGATAGCATATCTACACTCAAAATAAGCAAAATCTGGTAAAAAGATTTCAGGCTTCTCTCTCTACATATATAATAGTAATAATGAGTTCTTAGCATCATCCAGAAGGATAATGTGCAATATCCTATTCAATTAGGCTTTCCAGTATGAAAGTTGTGACTGTGCTCTGTGTTTATTCAATATAGATAGAAATAAAACATCAAACAGCACTTTCACACAACCACACTCTGGATCTCTTTTAGGAGTTAGATAATCACTACAGTATTATATATGTTACTATGATTAACAAAATTGAGTTTTCATTTATGTGGCAAAATGTTTCACCTTCCACCTTAATCAGCTGTTCTGATATATAGTTTTACTTATTTTTTAAAGAGAGAATTACTGTTTCCTAATCAGCCAAGCCAACTATCAAAATAATCCAACTTTGATGGCGATGTAACGCCTCCTACTCAGTATTTCATTGAGGTCATGTCAATGTAACATCTCCTCGAGTCAGTAAAGGGCAAGGAGTTTCTCACCACAAAACCACTGGCAATATATTGCATGTATGGTAATCTGTGGTCAGTGGTAGGCAAGAGAGTGAGATACATAATAACTGAAATCCAAATGAATGCATTATTCATATTATCAGCACCAGGCACCCCATTTAATTGGTGTTTAAATCATATTGTGCACAGCGTACCAAACATTAATAAAGTCCTAGGAAAGGATTGTGGTTAAAGAAGCAAGTATGAAGCAGGAATTCTCACCCTTCTGAAGTTCCTGATAACATACGTTTTTCCATAAAATCCAATTAACTTGTGATTGTTTACTAGAGATGCAATCCATCACTTCAGTGAGGCTTGCAAGGCTGTGGATTACATCCTAAATTAGCTGTTCAGCTCATTATTTTAAACAAACCAGGGGGCTGCCTTTAAGCTACTGTTTTTCTTTCTATGGTCTCACCATCTCAATTTCACACTAAATATGTCAACAAAAACAGCACCCAGACCTGACACAGTCCATACCTAGTCCTCCCACTCAACGATGGGCCCCAATTAGTGCTACAACCATTGATCAGGTCTTCCACTAGAAAAAGAAAAATAAGCACTTAAAAGATAAAAAATATATATACGTGATTAGGATGGGTAATCCCTCACAATATCTTTCTTCCCAGCCACTTTCCCCTTCATTCCTAAACCTTCCCCACCCTCGAAACCAAGCTTTTCTGGATTTTTGTTGTTAACTGTTTTTACTGATGAAATAGAGAAATTAAAAAGATTCAGAATTCGTTTATTTAACAAAATGCATATGCTGCTTGACTGTAAACAAAACAAGAACCAAGTTTGACCTTTCCCTATATCTGAAAGTCTGATGCAGGCAGCAGAAGCTTTGCTTCTTTGTTTTCAATTTCCCTTGCTGGAGCACAGTAACAGAGAAGCAATCCCATAATGAGAAACCTCTCCCTGGATGCAACTCAGGTCTAGGACAACAGATGTGGGAGGGAGGAGCTTGAGGACAGGCACACCCTGCACCTGAGTGTCAGATTCACTTAGGAAAGTGGTTTAGGATTATTGTTTAGCTTTCCCTCCTGGGAATGCTCCTTTGCTTTGTGCTCCAAGGAGAGATTAAACAAAAAACAAACAAAACCCAAACCACCTTTCTTGCATCTTGCATTGTCAGATATTGATGAGTGGGTGATGGGTACAGATAAGTTTGTCTGCTAGCAATTGACAAGAATTTGCAGAGGAAATCTGGAAAAAGCGGATAACTTGACACTTTCACTGGAATTCTCTCAATTAGCTACCAAAGCAAGGGAGAATTTGCATCCATTTTCATACAATTAGTTTTAAAGTAGTACTGTGTGTGTACTTCAATATTTAAAAAATCCTTCCAGCAGCACCTTAGAGACCAACTAAGTTTGTTATTGGTATGAGCTTTTGTGTGCATGCACACTTCTTCAGTAAGTTCACACACACTTTTAAAAAAGCAGCTCGTCCCTCCTTAGAATTTGGTGCCCATTTTGAAAGCTATGCTAGAAACCAGACCACACACACACACACACACACACAAGACAGCTTGAGATCTAGGCAAAGGAAGTTTTTCTGCCCAGTGAAGGAGCTTGTTTCTGTAAGAGCAGAACTGCACACCAAAGAGAAAAGGGTTTGTTGGGGTGGGGGGCACCACTTCTCTGCTAAACCCAAGTGGGGGCAGCAAGGTAGCTGTGAAATGAATTTCCAGAGGTCATTCCAGATCCTGTGAGCCGCTCCAGAGTTTGGACAGGGCAGAAACAACATTACCCCAAGGGCGAGTCACCATATGGCAGCAGTTCAGGTAGTACAGAATGGTGGGAAAGCCTTCATGGGTTGAATATGGCACAAAGGCCTAATGCTGTCTACACAGCTAACCCTTCACAGATCAGGCAACTGAGCCAAACTAGAAATGTGCATAAATACATAGCAGGTGGCTGCACATCTTGTTTTTCCTTAACTAGCTACAAGGGTGGCATGTCTGATTCTTACTGCGAAAGGAAGGTGGGGCGGGGGCTTATGTCTCCACTCTCCCACCAATATCAGAATGGAGATCACACTCACATATAGAGCTAAGAGCCTTAAAGAGAGAAAATTCCCTAGATGCCAACAAATCAAATTAGGCCTGTATTGCCGCATGGGGCTGTTACCACCAGTACATTTCCTGGGGAACTACTATTACATCAGCTGCAATGAATTAATCATTTATTACCAGAGGATCTTGTTACCAATACATTAGTAATAGCAAATGGGTTATTCCTGACCAGAACACAAATCTCAATTAAAACTCACCAAGAGAACTAAAGAAAGGAAAGGAGAAGGAAGAAGATAAAGGTAAATTTGTGCCTTTCTGTTACAGAAGAAATACCCTAGGTATGATATCATAGTTCCCAGAATAAATATAACCTTGCGCAGAGGGAAATATCACCCAAAATCCACAATAATGAAGCAATACTTTTAATGCCCAGGGAAAAACTTGTCAAAACATACAGTACCAAGGAGATTCTTGCCTGCTAATTAGAAATATCAGCACAATTTCATCAGAATGTATTACTCCTTTGTTGTTAAGAGACAGATTCTCTAAGCAAATGGTATTAACTACTTCCCAAATGTATTATCCCAGGAAAGCCTCTTCAATAAATGTTAATGATTAATCGGTGCCTTCATTGTGAAATGTAAATTCTATTAATGAAGTGGGAACAATGAATGGGTCTCTCCCCAATGTCCGCCAGGTAAAAACAATTTTAATTCATCTCTCTTCATTACTCAAGAAAACTATGCTAAGATATATGACCAGATACCTTTGGGAAACAATGTTTGTGTTCATCTGGATTAGAGAGAGATCCAGCTACAGGAGGGCCCAATATTCAATATCGCAAAGACTATCTGGGGAACTGAGAGGAGATAATGAAAGCAACCCACATATTACAAAGAGAGATTATCAGATGTATATCCATTATAGGGAATAAATACCTATTTCCAGGCAATAATTATTCTCCAAGATTTCACTAACACAATGCAACAGAGGGCATAAACCTGGTGTGACTTGGAAGTCGCTAGGCAACCAAGTCTACCAGGCAGATACTGGTGGACCCCTCATCACAGGGAGCTGGTTTCTCTAGAATACCTATATTTTCCTAGATAACACATTGGGATAGAGATATTTTACTCCACTAGTTTTGGCTACAGTCCAACAGGCAAGGCTGGTTTAGGGAAAGGTCTCTCAGAAAGGTGTGCCCTTTGGAAGGTCAGAGGTGAAATTATTCCCCAAAGTCGGAGGAAGCCTACATATGGACCAGCAGAGAGATCATACCTCTCTCTGCCCTCTCCGTGGAATTAATTCTGGTTTTCCTGGAGCCCCAGGGTCAACCCAACCACAGCATTCCAAGCTACACCTTGTTTAATCAGGCATGGCTGATCATGCTACAACGAGGTTAGGCCAACCTGAGCTGTGAATCATTTCATAAATAGTAATAAAATAGCTTTTCATGAGAAGGTGAGAAAAGCACAGAAACATCTCCATAAAACAAGTTACATACTTCCAGTTCCTCAACACCCACTTATGCTCTCTAACCAATTCATGGTATGGAAGAAATCCTGTGCCCAAAATGCTAGTCTTAAAAGACCTCCAGCAGATTCACCGTTCCATTCATAGCTATATAAGGAAAGGGGGCTGAAGAGACCAAGTCTAGTTCAGTGACTGCCCAGAAAGCATAGGATGGGCGATATTATGCAACAGGACCACTATGGATCATTGTGAGAAACATTTTCATGTGTAGTGAAGCCCTACAATAAAATGTCTTAGATCAGGCACGTCCAACAGGTAGATCATGATCTACCGGTAGATCACTGGCCATTTGTGGTAGATCACTGGCTCCCCCCCCCAAAGAAGCTCAACACCTTTGGCTGCCCTTAAAAAAAAAGCTCTTTTTTTGCACTGCACTCCCCAAAAACGGGGCTTTGCTTCTCCCTAAAAAAAAGCTCAACAACAACTTTGATCCAAATGCCTAAAAAATGGGCCTTCCTCCTCCCCAAAAAAGCTCAACAACTTTGACCTGAACCCCAAAAAAGGGGGTAGATCACAGTCTCTTGCGAGTTGGCCACCCCTGTCTTAGATGATGTTTTGCAAAGATAATTAGTAAGGATCAAATAGGCTGTTCTAAATGTAGTCTCCCCCACCTTGTTTCATAATGACGGTGATTTATTTCATCCTGTTCCCCGTAATATACTCTGTTTATCATATGGGGCCTGCAAGTACCCCTAATCCACTTCCTTCCTGCCCCATCATACAACCTATTATTCACATCACATGAGGAATTATAAATAATCAGCTCAGGTGTCTTGCAAAGGAGACTGGTAACAAGTAGTCTTTCCATACTTTAGTGAGTTTTAAAACCTCACTAAAGGTTTTCACCAGGTGTGACTTTGCTACATTCCCCAAACTACAAAGTAATTTCTGCAAACAGAGCTGAAACCGACATGACAGCAAAGGGAATGGAAGGTCAAGATTTTAATTCTTCTTCCTGCTCTCAGCTTTCAAGATCAGAAGCTTTCCCTTGAGAGAAGCAATGTGGATTTCACAAAAGATCTTGAGAAGTCTGGTCATATGACACAAAATAATAAAAAGCAGTGCCAGAAACTTGGCTGAGAACAGCGTCAGCAGAAAGGAAAAAGAAAGAAATAGGTCAAGAAGTAAAAAGTTAGGAAAAACTAATATTGTTATTTCTGCAGCTTTAAGTTTGCATCCTTATGTGCATTATGACAAGATGATCTATGGATATGTAATGTCAGAATGATAACATATTTGTCACTTATAAAAATGCAAGTAATGCAAAGCTCCAAAGGTAGTTCTGGAATTTACACTTAAGTTCCCTTGAGTCATGTACATTAGATAGAATCAACCTTATTTTTTCATGGATCTTTAGACACTCCTGAGTGCAAACCACTGCATTACAAACATCTGCCTTTCAAAAATAACACAAGAGGTGCCTTTTTAGAACATGGTGGTCCCATGATGGAATAGAAATAGCCATGGGCCTAGTTCTGGGGAAAGTAGAAATTCTGATGATCTGACGCAAAATGAAAGAATGTGTGCATGCCAAAGCACACAGTGTGAATGAACAGAACAGACGGGTGACTGCGCAAGTGAAGACACTGGAAGAAGTGCAACACAAGGGTGGTTGCATCTCAGCACCATCATACCCTTGGACTCTGCATTTATTTGTTTTAGATGCTGATCACATTCTTTTTCCATGGTTAACATTGATTAGAATCCCAACTTCACCCACAGCTAGGCATAGAAAAGGGTAGTGGAGAGAGAGGGTAATCTATCCTCCAACTATATGGACCATGAGTGGCCCTCCTTTAGTGACTAAGCACAGAGCAGGGAAGAAATAATGTCTTTCTCCCCATTACTTTATCTCATTTCTTTTTAGTTGAAGTTGACTCTTCCCATATCAATTTTGGTAATTTTGAGTTAACACTCAGCAGCTAACTATATGTCACATGCAAATATATACATATAACAGAGCCCCCAAACCTTGAAAAACAACAGACCACTTTAGGAGGCAGAAAATTGGGGCAGGAAAGTGATGGGCAGGAAAAGGGTTACGTTCCCCATCTCCACTGCTATTTCTCAACTCCAGTTTTCTCCCTTCCAAATCTGATTTTCTTTTCTAGAGTATTAGGACTCTGTTACAAATGTTTGAATTCAACATACAATTTGCTCTATGCAATAATACATAACATTGCTTTTTTCACATGCTATTAATGCCTTTATTTTTCCTAATGGGGATGTGGAAGACTCAGATTCAAATCTCTAACCCATCATTAAGGTTAGCTGGTTGGCCTTGGGCAAGTCACTCACTCTCTATAACCTCCTTCATTAGGGTTTTTCTGAGGATAGGAAAGTATTGAAATCCACCCTGAGTCCTTGAATGGAGGGGAATGATTACCAAGACCTCATCATCCCAAAAAACTATCACAGAAAACTATATTGTAAAACAAAATAGAAGTCCAGCAATAGGAGGAAAAAAACTCACCCCTCTCATAATCATCCTCAGCTACCGCCTTCGCTTGAAGTCTTTGAAGCTTTCTTATTAAGGATTTTATCTGCATTAATTAAGAGACAATTAACAGTATTTCTAGGAATCTTTATTTTCTATTGAATTCAAATCTATATATGATCATAACATTTCAAGTGTGTCAATTTTGGCACACTTAACTAGAAAATTTCTAAGGATACTTATGTCTTATAGATTTCAAAAGCAGGACAGAGCAGGCGTTGAGATCTTAGAAGAGCATTTCACAAGCTATCAAATGAGACAGGTTTCATGTTTGATAATATCCATTCACATGCAAATCTGAAAGCACAAATACAGAACAAACTCTGAATTCCGTCTCCTGCCTTTCATGCTTCAGCCAAGAAATATGACGTCAAATAGTAATAATTCTACCTAATTTTAAAATAAGCCTGAAACCATTAAGACTAAGCAGTGAGCTAAGAACCAATAGCCCAAGGGGAAAGACCTCTGTGAAAGAGGATGGAAGTGGCATGGAGGGAGCTATGGGGAGCATAAACAGGGAAAACCTAATGGCAAATGACACTGTGTTGGTTGGCTGTTTATGTATTGTCAAAAAAGGGAGCGGGGAGGAAATACACTACTAAAAAAGAGGACATCACATTGAATAATATTTATCTGTATAGAGGCAAATAATATGATAGAAATGGAAATACACCTCACCACAACAGGAAAGACTGTGGCCTGGTGATCTGTGTGTCTGCCCAGTCTGCTTTCCCAGCTGCTACCTGCTGGTGGCAACTTCAAGGCCCCTTTTAAACTGGAGTTGGGCAGAAAGGGACTGGAGTTGACAGAAAGGGAGTAGGTAAGGTAGGAATTTTTGGAAGAGAGGAGAATGTGCACTAAGGAACTAAAGGACCAATATGATGGAGGATACACTACAGGGCATGATGGGGCTGAATTTTGCATATTGATTAAAACTAGCCACAACAGTTCCATACCATAACCATATTTTCCAATCCACACTACAAATGCCACCAATAAGTGCAACAACTGCTTCCTGTCTTGCACAACAAGCTGTGGATTTGATTTCAAATTCCTATAACACAAAACAGGAATGAGGGAAAACGCTAACCTTTAATATACTTTGGTTGCCCAGCAAGCAGTCCTGTAGCACTGGCTCATATTTCTTCATCAGGGAATCCCAGCTGTGATCGCTAACAGTGTTACTACTTTCATAGCCTGAGGTCACAGAAGAACCAGCAGATGCTGCTTCCAAAGACTCAGTTGAACAGGAAAATGCAGCATTCGAAAGTGAAAGTGAGTGTGATTCACAATCCTGCACTTTATCATCTTCTGCAGTCTCCCTTGGGTACTTGTGGTCTTTGCTACACAGAGAGATGGATGAAGCCCATAGTTCTTTCCCTGAAGTTCCTTGTCCCTCCCAAGGTACATGCAAATTAACGTTTTCTGCTCTTCCTGTTTTGCATGTTTGCCAAGCTTCTTTAGGCTCTCTACAATCTACTGGGCCTCCAATGCCGTTTGTTTCACAAGCTGAATTTAGCGAGAGCTGTATAAAGCTAAAACTTGAATTAAAGCGATCCTGAGGACTGAAAGAGCTATAAGGCATGTCCTTGCTTTCAGATTCCTGGTTGTTGTTCTCTTCCTTCTGATCCAAAGCATGCATTCCTTCCTTCTTCTGTGTTCCACCAGGAAAAGCAGTCTCCTTCACAGAGTCAAGCAAATTAGTCTGCTTTGAGGATGAGATGGATGCAGGCAACAGATCTCTTTTATAGATGGCAACCACAGGACAAACAGGTTGAATTAGATCTTCTGATTGCTGCACTCTGAAATCAGCCAGGGGTCTGAGACTGTCTGCTTTATTTCCAGCAGTAGGCGATCCAGTTGCCACATCTGGGGAAACCAAGGGACTGTTTACACAAGCATTACAATGTAATGTATCATTTTTGCATCGCCTCTTCAGAAAGCAATTTTTAAATTCTCTGTAGTGTTTTCTGCCATTATGCTCAAGTCCTTTGGGGCCGAAGGGTTCACAGTCAGAAAGAGGCTGAAATCCTATCTGCTGCAGCACTTCTGTTCTCATGTATCCTGGCCTCTTCACCACCCTCTTTTTGTGAAAAGAGCCCGCAGGCAGTGAGCCATCCTGGACCTCTAAAATAAAGAAAATGACAAAAGGGTCAGAACAATATTTTGCCTTGTAAGGGAACAGCTTCTGGAGAAAATTACTTCCCTGAAATATATACATAGGCTTAGCTTTTAGCAACATAATGCTGCTGAGAAGTAGAAACTAAGGGGCTGGCATCTGGTATAACACAAATTTCAATAGCCCATGTATTATTCCATCCATTCAAGTGGTTTGTGCCCACATTTCTCAACACATTCTCCTACTTTTCCCAGGTTTGTAATTTCACCACTTTTGTCAATCTATTTAAATGTGTGCACATTTGAAGTTGCACATTTGAAGTTGCTCACTATTTAAGCAATGAACCTGGATTTTAGAGAGAACAATGCAGATAGAAGGCAAAGAACCAGCCAGACTGGTTTAAAGCTGGCTAGGTAGCACTCTTATTCAGATGACACCTATCAACCTAGAATCTAGAGATAACAAAAGTTATTATGCGGAATATATATCTGAAATGTTTTATATAAAAAGATAGACTTAAGAGACTGCTATCATTCACTCTAACCATTTGGCTGACATATTTGGCTTATAAATCTTGGGATTATGCACATTATCTATTATGTGTATAGATCTGTATCTGAATAGACAGGCACAGCCCTTGCATATGAGATCACGGATTTTGGATTTCATTCCATCCCTAGATACAGGGACAAGAAGTACGTACACATGTCTAAGTGTACATTATGTCAGCCATTCAAAGTGATTGGCACATGGACAGCTAACTGATTGACTCATTCATGCCCTAGAACCCCTGTTTTTAAAAGCATTTAACTAGGGCATTGAGTTTTAATTTCCCCAAATTTTATAATGTTTTAAATTGTTTAAATTATTTTATTGTTTTAATGTATTGCAAATTGCATTGGGGGCCCAAAAACTGCCTAGTAATGCACATATAAATAAAACTCTTGCAGAGTACCCTTCTCCCCACCATGATCAGTGGAATGTCTGACAATGTCTGCTGGTTATTCTAACCCTGCACATTACTGTATTAACTCCTTATACTCCATTGACAAAGGCATAGGCACACAGCCCTGGTGTGACGTTGTGATGGATAACCCTCTTCCCCCACTCCTCCCACCCCTTTTTGTTCATGCCTTTTGAAGGCTGAATGACAGTTGTTTTCTCTCCACCTGTGCTGTCCCTCACATTGAAAATTTAGCAATAAGATTCAGACTGCCTGCTGTTAATGTGAAGAATAATAGCAGCTGGACCATTTTCCTATTGCCTATTTCCAATTGTAAGCTCCTTGGGGTAGGGACCTGTCATATCAGTTCCTTGAAAAGCACCATGGACATAGATGGCACCATATCACAGAGTGCTTCTGTTCCATTTACAATCACAGAAATTCTTCTGTGTGCCATAATCCAGCTGCATTTCACATTCAATTCCAATTTTCAACTTTAGCTTCAGACCTGTTTTCATGGCCTGTTTTTATTTTCAAACATTAAACTTTTATGGTCTACATAAGTGCTTCCACACATTTTGAGCCTAGTATGGCTTTACGGATAAGTATATAGCTGTACTCCAACACATAAAGAATATATAAACCAGTTTCTATCAAAGACCTTGCCACCATTTTTAGGGCCAATACTTTCCCAAACCCTCTGAATATATGAAAAACAAAACTGTTGTGTTCTGAGAAAACCACTGGTTCAATTACCCAAGTGTTGTGCATTCCAACTAGCAGTATCTCTCCAGGGTCCAAATCAATACCTTTTGCAAAAAGCTTTCTCCATCTGAGATATTTCTGACATGTTTTGCCCCTTTGAGGTCTTTCCAACTGGCCAATGACTTCGCCTTGGTCCCCAAGTCACTGCCAAATACCTCAAACCCAAGTGAGAATCACTCAGACATAGGAGCCAACTCCTAGGGGCTGAGGTCTCTTTGTACACACACCCCATTGAGGGTATTGAGGTGGGCAGCCCCCACCCAAATTTGATTGCCATTCAAATAGTGTGTGCATGCGCCACACCTTTGGATCAATTATGTGGAGTGGGGCTAACCTGCTCCCCCAATATTTTATTCAAGTTGGCACCCCTATACTCAGATAGCTCCAAGTTAGCACACACTCATGCCCAACCAGCCCCAATGCTCCCTAATTCCAGATCTACTGTCACACCAACTCACTCCCCTTCTCCCTGAAGCCCCCATTCCAATAAAATCTGAGTCCCTCCGCAACTCCTCCCTTTAACTGCTGCAATTACCACCACAGAACCCAGCCTTATGTTTACCTTGCCAGTCTGGAACCAACAACTAGGATGCCCCTATTTTCATCAGAGAAGTGTTGGAGGGTATGCAATTATAAGAAACAGCGAGTGAGAGAATACAAAAGAAAATACATGCTTTCTCCCATCTTTCTCCTCCCTCATAGCAGAACTATGACAGGAAAGGACAGCCTATTTGAATATGTGTTTGTTGCTTTTAAAGAGAATACACCTATCAATTTCGCAGTTTTGCAAAGCCTTCAAATATACCTTCATAAGCCTTGAAGGATGGCACCACCCAGTGAAGCAAGGAGGCACTGAACTATACCAAGTCAAGTCATAAAATGAACTGATTAATATTTGTTTGTTTGTTTTTCAAATCTGCATCCCCTTGCTGCACAAATCAAGGTTACAAAGGCTGAAATACCACCTGTTCATTTAAACATACCCACATACACAGAGTGCAAAATTTAAAAGCAATATATACCATTGCTGTGATATATCATTAAATGATAGCTTCTTGTAAGACTGAAAAATCCTTTGCTGCTTTCAGTCTCCTTGAACATGTCTTTAAATGGCACACTACAGTAGAGAAGTGCATATTCAGAAAGCAGCGACACTGCACACTTTTGGAAACAGGAGGAACACCAGCTGGCAAGTTGCTTCCTGTTATTCACATTACTCTTAACTAGAGGAAAGATCCTTCTTGTAAATTTCCTAATCCCAGAAGATACCATCTGCTGCAAGTAGTCATGGTTTAACTTTAAGCAAGCCACTTAAACTGTTTGGGTTAAAGAACAACATTTTACCTTGCTGATCAAGGTAATCTAGTAGGAAACAACACTAGGAGTAGGTTTGCATCATTTCAGATGCAAACTCTCTCCCCACCTCCATGGGCTTCCGAAACTGTGGTCCATGGACCACCAGTGATCTGTAAGCTTCATTCAGGTTGTCCACAATATACCTGTAAAAATGCAATTAAAAATCCTAACAGCAAATAGCACAACACATTACAATTGCTACCACAGGCAGAAAAAAAATCACTAAGTGGCATACCAAGACCCTCAGCAATTTTCAAGCAGACTGAAGAAATTTTGGGGGGAACCACTGATCTATCCAGTTCAGCTTCCAATGCTTCCACAGGGGGATACAGCAAAAATGTACACCTAGTCTTCTGGAAGAAAGTACCAGAGAAGGCATAAACCGACACAGAACTAAAGGTTTTTTAAAAAGAAAAAAAATGCTTTATTGGTTTTAAAAACAAAACAAGTACAAAACAAAACAATATGCAATGATCAACAAAAGACAATCCAAAATCAACACTCATTGCAAAAAAATAAAAGATTGAATTGACATGTCACGAATTCTGACATGACTTCCAATCCCCACATTGTGGTTCCTGAATTACATTACAACTGTGCACTTAACGTTCTCCCTCATAGGTTGCTCAGTTGTGTAAATTTTGTAAAATTCTCTTATTTTATGCAGAAGTCAATCCAGCCCTGCCAAAGAATTCAGATTATTACAATGTTCTTTTAGATATTCTCTGTAAATATTTCACTCTTTATTAAATATTTGATCTGTATGGTCTTGGAATCTTGCTGTTAATCTTGCTAGCTCTGCATATTCTAACATTTTATTCTGCCAGTCTAATTTTGAGGGAGTAGAATCTCCCTCGAAGGGCACAAGAAGGGGGCAAGATGGCTGGACAGTGTTCTCGAAGCTACCAGCTTGAGTTTCACCAAACTGAGGGAGGCAGTGGAAGACAGGAGTGCCTGGCATGCTCTGGTCCATGGGGTCACGAAGCGTCGGACACGACTAAACGACTAAACAACAAACCAAAATCTCTGGCCCATTGTACCATAACAGATTTTACTTCTTTTTCCTTGACCTCCCAGTCAAGGAGAAGTCTGTACATTTTAGAGAGTGGCGTTTTTGTGCTTGTATTAGGTCTTTCTCAAGTCTTGAAATTTCTGTGGATAAGCCTTTCTGTTTGTTCTTTTGGAATGTTTCATTTAGCTGGAAATATTGCAATGAGTCAAATGGGTCTGAATTTCTTCAATTTTTTTTTTAATTTTAACCTTATTTTCCCACTCCAATAGATCTTTATAAGTTGCCCAATTTCTTCTCGTGTTTTTTTTATAAAAAACTGAGAATGCTTATGTCGGTGAAATCCACCATGGCATTTTTGGTTCTAGTAAGTCCTTATATTTAACCCACACCATGTATAACAGTTTCCTAATCACATGGTTCAGAAAGCCTTTGTGGACTTTAACCTTCTCGTATAGGCATGCCAACCATATCTATTATCGAATCCTTCTAGATCCAGCAAGTCGGTATTTTTCAATGTCAGCCATTCCCAAATCCAAGAGAGATAAGCTGCCTAATGATACAGTTTTAATTAAGGTTCTAGATGTCCACATCAGTAATTTGAACCTTACTATGAATCATTGAAATATGTAGTAAAAAAAAATCAGCTTTTATACTGCAAGGAGCAACCAGGTCAAGGACTGGAAACACTCGATACTATGAGCAGCTGGCTGACCTGTATAGGGAGCCACCAGAACTGCAGTTTGGGTCATCTTCCTGGACAGTAAAGTGATTGCAGATTCTGACCATGCTGATCCAGGCTAACCATTGGGCTCCCATAGGTCAGACAAACTATAAAAGGCTTCCTGTTTAGGCTGAGGTTTCCATGGGCAATAGCGGTCTTCCTGGCTCTCACCTGACTTATGGCTTTGCTCCTCACTTGGACCCCTGCAGTGACTCCTGGCTCTCAGTGCTAACATAACAGCTGCTTATAAAATAATTTACTGTAGTTCAATTTACTACTTCACACATGCCCCTCACATTAAGAAGACCAACCCTGTATGTGTATTTTTTTACATCACTTTGTACTGTATTTACTGCACAGATGTACTGTATGTCCAATAAAAACGGCTGGAAAAAGATTCCAGTCCTGTGCTCAATGATTTGGTCTGATTCGCTGACAATTCTAAGCAGAGGATAGCTTGAAAATTTAGGTCTCTAATTTACTTCAAAGAAAGCTCTGTTAGGTTAAGTCAAACTTGTTGGAGTTAGGCTACTTGTATACAAAATGATTTTTGTTGAAACTCAATATAGGGTTTTAACAATATTTTAACGGGTAGCATTACCTGGTAGAATGTGATGTCTTGTATGACTGTCACCTTTGAGGAGCTATTTAATAAGTCACTCATGTCTCAAGCTATTGGCTGAAAGACAAATCTTTGGCCTCAACGCCACTCGCTTCTGTCAAAACACCTGGTGAGTGCTTCAGTATAAGACTCATCAGGCAGATAAAAGGCAGCACGACAACACGCCAACAGAGGCCAATTTAAGAAGCAAGCACAGTTTGAGTGTTCCAGCTGAACTATTTGAATTTTTAATTTCACCAGGGGAATATATTGCAAATTAAGTGTCTGACACACAGTCCATTTGGAATGAGAATTGAGTTTACTGAAATAGAAAGCAATCTTCTCCTAGCAACTCAGTAGTGATTGCCTATAATGAGAATAAGACAACAAACACTGAAGCTGCCATTTCAGGTCAATAAGTCAGATATGTCCAAAATTTGGCCATTCAATTTAATAAAAATCTGGATTGTGACTGATTGTGACTCTCTAGCTATCCCAATTATACCACTTTGGCTGTTCCAATATATTTACTGCATATTCAAAACTACAGTATAATGTAATGCACAGGATCATATAAGATCACATAGCAAAATCAGGACATGTTATCCAGATGCTTAAAGAATGGAAGGAAGGCAGAGGAAGGAGCACGTGCATTTGCAAAACCACTTAAGGTGCACTAATTACTCTTTAAGATGCTTCCCCCCCCCCACATGGCATAATTCACAGAAGGAATTTCCTACTGATTGGGCTCACAATAATGATACTAAAATAGTATTATACTGTAAGATATTACAAGGGTTTATTCTCTCCCTATTCCCTTCCCACCAAAGCTCAAAACATACATACCCATCTTAAGCATATTTAAAATGAAATTATTCCACTGTTAACTACTTGGGAGAGCTGGTTAGGGAAATTGATTTCAGGTTAAAGACAGAGACCAGCATAAATAAAGTTGATGGAAAACAGATCCTAAAACACCCAGATACAGTTTTTAAAAATACATTAAATTATTTTGAACACATTCTCAAATCTGGAATGAGTAATCTTTTGGAAACTGTAAGAACTTGATAACATCACCTTTCAATATGTTATGTAGCAAATTTTAAAAGTTCTATTTTTCTGCTGGATTTTATTTATTAATTTATTATTTATTAATTTATTAAATTCTGCATGAATTTAAATACAGAGTAAACACACTTCTCTCGAAACTGTCTATATGACCCTGAGTTGATGCTTGTGTTTTTCCCCATGTAAATGAATTAACCAAATGGAAAATTGCTTGACCTTTCAGATCAAGCATTATTAATATGACACAGTAGGTTATTATCTTATTTATTATTGTGCAAAAAATGAATTGACCCTGTCAACCAAACAGCATGGACATTCACTTTCCAAGTCACTGAAAAACATTGTTCTTTCTAGTTACTGTCAGTGCTCTGAGCACCCTGCTAGAGAGTTTGGGCTTGTGACAGAGGCTTCTGGTATCCCAGTGGAGTTTTAGATATTTCCATTTGAACAAACAGAAACACAAAAAACCTCTTCTGAACTCAAGGGGAGCTTCAAAAGCAGCTAATCATGCAGCATGGTTGCCAGCTTTTTGAGGAAGTACAACCATAAAATTTCCCTTGGACTCACAGAACTAGAGCATGATAATATTCTCTTGATCTTCACTTCACCAAGAACTGCTCCATCTCTGACATCTCAGCTGTAGATGTCCAATTGTGATAGTATGTTCTTTAACATTACAAATATTGTAACCCTTTCTCTGTCCTCTTGGCAAAAATACTGTTGCACACCCTAGTCATCTTTCACCTTGACTGCTGCAATCTTCTGTCTAGCCTTCCACTGCCCCATCACCGCTATCTACCACCCTGCTGCCAAAATTATTTGCCTCTGTCACTCTGACTATGCAAAGTCCCTTTATAAATCCCTGCACTGTTTTCCTGTCTGCTCCCAGATCTTGCACAACCATTTATCATTGCCTTCAAAATTCTTCAAAATTCTCCACCATCCAGCTGCCCTTAATTTCTTAAACAAAAAAAAGGGTGATGGCTCCATAAGTTGAGCAGCTTGAACAATAACCATCAGGAGCATGTGTTGTCACTGCTGCTATTGTAGGGAGCGGGTGGGTTGTTTTGTGTATTTTTTATATTAGCTGTGTGTGTTTTTCTGTGAACATGTTTGCAGTATAATGTATTTTTATATATGTTTAAAATATCTTGTAAGCATCTGGAGACCTTGTGTGTGACAAGTGACTGACATATTTAATAACAAACAAGTCAAACAAGTATACAGCCTTCAAAAATATCTAAAATTGTGGACTAGTACCAGTTGCCACAAGAAGACGCCATTTGTATCTAAATATTGAATACAAGGTAAAGGTAAAGGGAACCCTGACCATTAGGTCCAGTTGTGACCGACTCTGGGGTTGCGGAGCTCATCTCGCTTTATTGGCCGAGGGAGCCGGCGTACAGCTTCCGGGTCATGTGGCCAGCATGACAAAGCCGCTTCTGGCAAACCAGAGCAGCGCACGGAAATGCTGTTTACCTTCCCGCCAGAGCGGTACCTATTTATCTACTTGCACTCTGACGTGCTTTCGAACTGCTAGGTTGGCAGGAGCAGGGACCGAGCAATGGGAGCTCACCCTGTCTCGGGGATTCGAACCACCGACCTTCTGATCGGCAAGTCCAAGGCTCTGTGGTTTAACCCACAGTGCCACCCACGTCCCTATTGAATACAAAGGCTATGTCAAAACGATTTGGTCTTTTAGATGTATATAGAAGTTAAATTAAAAATGAAGGCATTGAGGATTAAAGAGCATCTATCATGCAAAAATATTGTATTTATCACAAGCATTCAGCCCAACAATCTTTCCAAGAAGGAAGCCATTTTGACTGAAGCAGAAGTTATATACAGTACTATGTACATGCCACCCATTGTCACTAGCTAGAAGCACAGAATTGTACAGTTGGAAGGGACTACGAGGGTCATCTAGTCTAACTTCCAGCAATGCAATGCTGGAATATCAACTAAAGCATCCATGACAGACAGCCATCCAACCTCTGCTTAAAATCCTCCAAGGAAGGATAGTCCACCACCTTCTGAGGGAGTCTGTTCCACTGTCAAACAACTCTACACCAGAAAGCTCTTCCTGATCTATTTTCTTCTAACTTGAGAAAACAAGCTTGCTCCATCTTCCATGTGACAGCCCTTTAGCTTTTTGAATATGGTTACATTATATCTCCCCTCAGTCTCCTCTTATCTAGGTTCACCATACCCAACTCCCTCAACTGTTCCTCATAAGGCTTCGTTTCCAAACCCTGGATCATCTTGGTCTCCCTCCTCTGCACACATTCCAGTTTGTCAATATCCTTCATAAAATGCGGCACCCAGAACTGAACGAAGTACTCCAGGTGTGGTCTGACCAAGGCAGAATAGTGGTACTATTACTTTCCTATACTTCTGTTGATGCAGCCTATAATAGCATTAGCATTTTTTGCTGCTGCGTCACACTGTTGACTCATTTTAAGCTTGTGGTCTCAGATCCCTTTCACATGTACTAGTGGTAAGCCAGGTATCCCCCATCTTATATTAGTGCAGCTGGTTATTCCTACTTAAGTGTAGAACCTTACATTAGTCCCTATTAAAAATGTTTTTGTTAGTTTGGGTCCAGTTCTTCAATCCATTAAGGTCACAGGTGGGGAAGACGGGATACAAATAAAAAATATTAATTTTTTAAAATTATTATTATTATTATTATTATTATTATTATTATTATTATATTGAATCCCGATTCTGTCTTCTGCAGCATTAGCTGCCCCTTCCAGTTTGATGTCATCTGTAAATTTGATTAGCATCCCCTCAACTCCTTCGTCTAAGACATTTATAAAGATGTTGGGCCCAGGACAGAACCTCATGGCACCCTACTTAACACTTTTTTCCAGGATGCTGAGGAACCATTAGTGAGCACTCTTTGGGTTAAGCCAGCCAACCAACTATAAATCCTCCTAACAACAACCTCATCCAGCCCACATTTTACCAACTTGACACCAAAATAACAACTTACCAGTAAAAAAAATTAAATCCCTATACAAGAGTATGGAACTTCAAGAATCATTAAAGAGCAAAAGGAATCAATCAGCCTCAAGAACAACAAACCCAACACTTTTGTTTCCATTCCATGCAAGTTACTTGTTTACATCTGTATCATGCACGAAAAAGGGAAGCAGAAGTATTGCTGCATGCAGTGTCATCAAAACAGAGGCAGGTTTCTCCAAATTTGCAAAAGCAATGGAGGGCATGAGCCAAATACAGCAACAAGCTGACAAAGCTAATAGAATTTGGCTGGATAAGCTATGACAAAAGCAAAGATGTTCAACTTGGATACCTACAATTCAGTGTTATTAATCTTCCCTTGGAACCACTTTACACACTGAGGCTGCAATCCTAAAATCCCACTTACATGGCAGTAAGCCCCATCAAGCCCAGCAGAGCATACTTATGCCTTGGATTGGGCTGCAAGTTTATAAACATATTGAAGTTTATAAAAGCTGTCCCCATATATTAAAACTACTCAAATTTCACTTGATCCACAAAGTGCACTCAACATCTGGCCATACAAGTTTCGGAGATTTTCCTTCTGTTTGGTAAACACACAATGGCAATTTCTTTTTCTTTGTTAGTAAGTATTTATTCAGGATAAAATTGTATCTGCATTTATTTAAAAGTAAGCTCCCACTGAATTCAGTTGGACTTACTTCTAAGTAAGCATGCAGAGGATCAGACTGTTAATCGCTCATATAAATAAAATTCTTCAGCCAAGCAATATTTGGCTATGGAAGTGTCCAAAAAAACAAAGCATAATGTCATTTACTGAATCAGACATCTGATCGGGTGATGGCTACTTAATAAAGTATCTGTCCGACTTAAGGACTTCCTGGGCTTCTTCAGCTGAAGAGACAAAGAAGTCTATTGATAGAGATCTTTTTAAAAAAAATTCCAGTGAAACAGTGTAGGCATTATATTGGAACTGAAAGCCTTTTGACTCTCTGGGGGACTATGACTAAAACTGAAAAGGGAACACCCAAAGGAGGCTTTAAAATGGGTTCCAAAGACTTCACTATTTAAAGAATTCTTCTCTTGGCAAAGACGGTTCACATGACTACACAAAAACAAACAGGAAGATGTGTAAAAGCTCCTACAGTTTCTTGATGTTTTGAGAAGATATGAGTAAAGATTTGCTGCGACTGCACTGCATCAAAGTCTTCATGAATATTTGCACTGTTTTTATTTTACTATTTACTTTTTTAAAAATTCATTATGTTTTTCTATAATAGGTATAACATGTGATCACGTTTCCCTTCTACACTCAAAATCCAAATAAATATGCAAGATATTTAAAACAGAAAATATGATCCAGACACATATCCACTCAGAATAATTGTAAGGTTAGAATGCCCTCTGTAGGATTAAAACAGATGGTGAATTTCTTCAGATAAACTAGTTACCTCATACAGTGCAACAAGAAATAAAGGGAAAGTGCAGGTTGTTATATGCACATGCAGTTTGAAATACACAGCAATGTGTACAGTATTCTATGCAAGTTATTGAATATTTTGTTCACATAGTAGAATGTCCACATCATCAGCCATCAGGCTAAATGTGCTAGGGGTGGGATTAATGGAGGACCCTCTTTAATGTGAATGTGATAAGCAATTGATGCGGTAAAAAGGTTTTCAAACCATTTGAACAGATTTCTAAATAATTCCCAAGAAATATCCATTCTTGCTACCACATTTTTCGCTCTATAAGACACACCAGACCATAAGACGCACCTAGTTTTTGGAGGAGGAAAACAAGTAAAAAAATATTC
This sequence comes from Podarcis erhardii, assembly GCF_964252035.2. Taxonomy (NCBI): domain Eukaryota; kingdom Metazoa; phylum Chordata; class Lepidosauria; order Squamata; family Lacertidae; genus Podarcis; species Podarcis erhardii. The sequence goes on along the minus strand of NC_138507.1, from coordinate 76,341,388 downwards.
TGAATCCCAGAAGCCAGAACAGCAAGAGGGATCACTGCACAGCGATCCCTCTTGCTGTCCTGGCTTATGGGATAGCCGCACGCAGCCTGTCCCGGGCAGTGGGAGGATCCCTCAAGAGCCGCACTCCCTTTAAAGAGCGCACGAAGCGTGTGTGTGGCTCTTGGGGGCTTTTCCCCGAGAAGGGAGAAGGGCAGCCCTTGTTGTTGTTGTTGTTGTTGTTGTTGTTGTTGTTGCTATAGTAAAAGCTGTTCAACAGGGGAAAGGACTACCTTGGAAGGTAGTAGACTCTCCTTTGCTTGGGATTTCTTAAACAGAGGTTGAATGGCCATCTGCCAGGGATTCTTTAGTTTTCTGCTTTGCCGGGGACTGGACTAGATGACCCTTGGGGTATCTTCCAATTCTATGATTCTATGATTGTGGAAGAGGGCTGTATTTTTAAAGGCACTCTTTACATAGAAAATGTAAGTGGTCTAAGTATCACATAATCCACCAGCAAAAAAGCAGAAGAGGAAATAAAATGCACTTCTCTAATTAATGTGAAGAAGTTTGAGAAGAGAACACATAGGAAGGAAATTATTTTAGTGTGGGCATTGGGGTATCAATGTACTACATGACCACAAAAAAAAAGGGCTGGCTAAAGCCGACTAGTTTCAATGCACTTAAACATCCTTCACTCTGTGCTGGAGAGCAGCCCTTGTCTTGTTTGAGAAAATAAGTAAAGGTAAAGGGACCCCCCTGAACGTTAGATCCAGTCGTGACCGACTCTGTGGTTGCGGCGCTCATCTCGCTTTATTGGCCGAGGGAGCCGGCGTACAGCTTCCGGGTCATGTGGCCAGCACAACAAAGACGCTTCTGGCGAACCAGAGCAGCTCACAGAAACGCCGTTTACCTTCCCGCTGGAGTGGTACCTATTTATCTACTTGCACTTTGACGTGCTTTCGAACTGCTAGGTTGGCAGGAGCAGGGACCGAGCAACAGGAGCTCACCCCGTCGCAGGGATTCGAACCGCCGACCTTCTGATTGGCAAGTCCTAGGCTCTGTGGTTTAACCCACAGCGCCACCCGCGTCCCTTTTGAGAAAATACTTTGCAACTATTTCAATACAGAAATGATTGTACAACTTTTATGTGTGAGAAAACGCATGCAGTGACATTTCCATGCAATTAGCAATCTATGGATTAACATACTGAGGCACGAATACAAAACTTCAGAAAAGTCCACTAGGTATTACAGCTATAAAAAAATGGGCAACTTGTAATTCAGAGAAACAACAGAAGCATTTAAGGAGCAGGAACACCAGAACGTATCAGTCTCCAAAAGCCTATGCTGTAATAAATTTGTTATATCTTTAAATCGCCACAGGAGTCTGGAAATCACTGCATATGCCAGAAATCGTTTTCAGAAAAATATCATTGAATTTGGTGGAAAGTATATTATTTCTTGGTTGATATGCATATTATCTGAATGTACCGACCTCTTCCAGTCTGACACAAGAGGATATACAGTGAGCTAACAATCTAGATTTTAATCAAGAGTCAGAGTTAGCTACATGAAAAATGCAAGCATAAGCTGTTCTGCCTTGCTTAGTGATCTCACAAGAAATATGATAGGGACAGCTGAGTAGGCCTCTAAGATATCTGGGAAGATCACTTCCACAAAATTTATCTTCTAAACTTTCCAAAGCACTATTCATACTAACAGGAGTGCCAACTTGATCCCGCGACTGTGGGTGCCCGGGGTTGTGGGTGCCATGCAGCATACATGGCCCTGGTTCTGAAATTTGTGGGTGCCCGACCCCTTCACAGGGATTTTCGTGGGTGCTTGCACTCCCAGGGCCCCAAGGAGTGGGCACCTATGCATACTAGTATTGTGCAATTTGAAGGTTCTAAGTCAGATATCTTTCCAGCTAAAAGTAGAGTCAAACAAAACAATAATAGTGTGTCAGTTCTTGTGGGTATTTATTCACCCCCCCCCCACTCTGTTCCAGAGCTACACTTTGGAGGACACAGCAAGAATCAATTTGAACCCCAAGTCATATGGCAAAGGCTTACAAACCTGCTCACCTGAACCACAATGATGAGGCACAATGATTCCACAATTGCAGGCTGCAAATGATGCCACACTCTTCATCCCAAGGAGTGTCTGAGCAGTATGTGCACATTTTCTTCTGCAGTGCAAAGAGGGATGCTTCAGAGGGATGCAACTGAGATTGGGAAACTAGTGCAGGGGGTGAAGGGTTAAATATCCTTTCCCCAGAACTGCAGCCCCAATCTAAATCAGTCTCATGATTCCTTTTAACCCCCCACCCCCAAAATATATATATTGGAGATTGGATCATGGTTGGCCACGCTTGGTTTGCCACCTTAATTAATTTAGTTTGATCCTCAGGGACAGACAATCCATGACCCAGATCTCCCACTTTTTTTGTATTTGAAGATCAGTGAAGTGGCTTTGGAGAGAAATGTTTAACTGTTTCCTCCTCCCCCCGCTCCCCCCCCCCAAAGCTACTCCACCTATGTAACTCTCAGCCCTTGCAAAGCTGAAGTTGGATTTACAAAGTGGAACAGACAGTAGTTACAAGATGCTTTTCTACATACTGTGTTTTTAGTACTCTGAGGAACAGCACCCCTCTTGGTTGTCAAAAGAAGAAATTTAACGACTTTCATCAGTACAATTTATGTTGCAACACTTGTGCTTTGGAACTCCATGCCTGTTGACATTAAGCAGGAGCCATCACTATACTCTCTTACACACCTGCTGAAAAGTGTTCTGTTTCATGTCTGTCCAGGCACATGTTTTCGCTATATCAGTTTTTAAAATTGTTTTACATGTTTTATTGTGTTTAACTGGTTTTTGTTTTTAAATATATATTTTTATCTTTAATTATTTTTTAAATCACAAGTGTTTACTGCTCTGGGCACCTTTGGGAGCAAGTGTGGGCCATTAAATAAACAAATCCTTATCTATTTTTTGTTAGTTTGTTTTCTTGGTTGGAGATGGGATTGGGGAAGTTGCAAGATACAGTTATCAAAGCAGACAGATAAATCTTGCCCACCAATCTAGCTTCTTCTGTCTTCTGAGAGTTGGCTGCACTTGCTTCATAAAGGCTTATCTAGATGATTATTTGTTACAATAACTAAAAGAGCAAATTCCAGCATTATGACCTGTAAATTCCTTATGTGGCAACAGGTCCAATAAGGGCAAGTTAGAAGAATGTCTTCAAACTTTAGACTTTCAGCTGATTGCTACCATTTTTGGTAGCAACAACAAAAAATGCCATAGAAACAGCAACAGATATATATATATATATATATATATACACACACACACACACACACACACACACACACACACAACCCTAAATAACCAGGACTGTAATCATTCCACAATTAATGAATAAATATTGAACTGGTACTTTTAGAAGTGCCACAAAATTCCACACTTGTAAGGGATTGATATTTTAGACTGCCAACTCCTGCATTCTGGAACTTCCTACTAGCTGACATTAGGCAGAATGCCCTATCTATACACTTTATGATGCCTGCACAAAAACTTTATAAAAACTTTGTCAATATGCGTTTTCATCTGTAACTTTTGCTTATAATGACCTCGTTTTTAACTTGGGACTTCTACGAATAATTTTAATGCATTCCTTGGAAACTGCTGAGTGGTCCTATTTAAAGTTAAGCAAGATAAAGAAATCATGTTAAATCGACAAATACAGGTCACCTTGATATTCTGGAAACAACAACAAGTCTTTACTCAGACTTTTGTTGTTTTAACCCATGTGCAACAACTGGACTCATTCTAGGTGCCTGTTTTATAGTTTTGTTTTCCATCTTGTTGCTGTTAATACTTCTGCTTTATACACGCTGTAAAATGAAATAAAAGAAACTTTGCAAAAGAAGAAGAGCACAGATCATAATAACACGTCCTGTCACAATATATGGCAGAGAAGGGGAAACTGTGGCCTCCAGATGTTGCTAGACTCCCACCTTCCCTGACCACTGGCCTTGCTGGCTGGGGCTGATGGGGGCTGTAGTCCAGGAGCCCTCGATAGCCCAGGGCCCCTAGCCCCGGTATAGGGTGCAGTACAATAACTTTTACCTTCGTGTTTGTTTTTTACAATAACTTCCCTTCGTCGGATCCTCCCCCCCCCCCGCCCCATTTTTCTCTGCAGGGCTCCTATGCCTTTAACCGTTGGAAGTCAACAAGTGAGGGACCTTCCCAACTTCTGCCTCTCTAACCGAGGCGGCGACTGTTGGAGGCCCAGGAGCCCTGGCGAGGAAGGACACGGACCGGCAGCCCCCTTTAGTCTTCTTCCTCGCCTGCTGCTGCCGGGCTGGCCGAGTGACGCCTCTAGGGGCAGCGGAGACAGGGAGGGGAAAGCAGCACTGAAACTTCTCCCGAGGGAGCAAAGCCTTCCCCCTTGCTTCCCGCCGCCTGCCGCTCCCATGGCTCTAGGGGGGTGATGGGGAAGAGGCGGCGCTTTCCCGCTCTTCCCCGAGGAGAGAAGCGGCTCCGCCTGAGGAGAAGAATCCCGCTTCTTTTCTTCCCGCGCCCGCTGCCGGGAGTGGAGCTGAGGCGAGGAGGAACTCCGGCGTCCCCGCCGCCCCCTCAGCCCGAGAAGCGCCCAATCCTCACCGGCCTTCGGCTCCGAGCTCTCAGGGGTCCGACGCCATAGGTCTTCTGAGGGGCCGCCGCCGCCGCTGCCGCTCCACATCCTCCGAGGCTGCCGTTCGTGGGCCGCCTCGGCCGCAGCCCCTTCCCCGCCCCTTCGGCGGCGGCGGCGACGACTCGCATCCGCTGGAGCAGGCGGGAGCCAAGCGCTGACTGAGGCCGCCCCCTGGCCCGCTCCGGCCGGGTGGGGGAGAAGGAGCTAGCTGGGTCGCCAGCGCTGCCGGGACTTCTCGGCTCCGCCATGCTCGGACCCCCGCTCTTCTTCTTCTTCCCGGGCTTTTGTGTGCTTTTATCCAACACAGGACGGCAAGGGAAGCTTTTCCTCTGCCCTGCGTCGTTTTGCTAGAGGCGGCTTCACCTGTTGAGCCTCTGCCTCGCGCAGCTGTCAAAAGCACAGAAGCCCTAATGGTCGAAATCTCGCTCTGTTTCCCTTTGCATGCCTCAGCCAGTGCCGGATTTAGGTATATACGCTAAACAAGCTGTAGCTTAGGGCCCCACTCTCTTGGAGGCCCCCCAAAATTTAAAGGAAAGAAAACCTGGGTGTACATTTCCAAAATATAAGATAAAAAACAAATAAAATAAAACCTACATACAGCAACAGTGTTTTGTGTTGTGTAGGCTCCTATGCCGTAAGTAATGGGCCCTACCTGCTCCCTAAAATATCACTGGTTTGCTCATTTCTGCATATAGGGTGCCTACATTTTGCATGGACTGGTCGCATGGCAACAATGTGCAAATGGCTTTAGATATCTATTAGGTCCATAAATTACCATATAGCATATATTCAACACAAAAACAGCGACAATTTGTTGTTTACAAAGGACAGCTGGACATATAAAGGGCCTCACCAAATCTAAACCCAGCCCTGGTCTCAGCCTCTGCGTCCCACACATTCAGGATAATTGAGTGGGGGGGGGTGTGGAGCTCAAAAGCGGGAATTAAAGTTATTAGCTGGGCCTGGGCTGGGAAGTCAACCTATTCCCCTCATAGACCTCCCATTCCCGGGACTGATTGTTAAGCTGCTCTCAGAGTTGTAGCTTCTGCAAGGGGAATTAGGGGTCTCTCCTAACAACTCTCAGCCCCTTTAACTGCAGCTCCCAGGATTCTGTGAGAGAAGGCAGGACTGTTTCCAGTGGCATGATACTGCTTGAAATGCGTAGCACAGATGATTCTTTTCTTGCTTATAATGCCTCTGTGATTATTAGTAACCGTATACCCTGTATCTTCTGAAGTGTAGGGGGAAGTAAATCACACCTATGGACCCAGAAGTCATTTGTGCTCTGCATAAAATTGAGACACAGCTGCTTTCAGTAACATTTCCAGGGCCTTTCGCTTTGCTTTGTAAAACTAGGGCTTCTTCCTGTTAAGCTACACACACACACAGTTACTAGCATCAGACTAAGCAGGCCCGTGACATAATAAGCCAGAAGTAAAATGGTAGGACAAGAGGTCTTTGATGTTTTGGTAATAAAGTTCTGTTACTCTGATATTTTGTAGCTTCCCCATATAGTACAGAGCTTTTGTCGTCAAATAACTCTTCCCAGTATAATGTTGTTCAAGCTACGTTGCTGCTTAGAAAATTTATTCCACTGTGGTCAAGGTTGTTCCCTTTAAACAGGAAGAGTTTGCTGTTTACCTTTCCAATACAGTGACAAGAGTTCACCATCAACTAATTGTGCAGTTTGATAGATCTCCAGCATAGACCCCTGGAGATCTTGTTCCATTATATCAAGTGTTGATAATATTGTTCAGCCCAAGGACCACATTCCCTTCTGAGTAACCTTCCAGGTCATATGCTGGCGTGAGCACAGCCAGAGGAAAAAGTGGGGGAGAGCAACAAATACAAATTTACTTTTGTACAGTAGGCTAGCTTCTACAGACACCTCTAGTTGTCCTCCATCAAGACAAGAGGCATTGTCAGGGTTTGCAGTTCTATAGTTAGAACTGCTACGAGAAGCAAACTGCTGGGCAGCACTGGCTGAACTGGAATGAGGAACCAAATTTAAACTTTATTTGCATACAAGTTGGTGGGAGAAAGGGAACTGAATTAAGTCTCTTCTACCTGCAGAGCTGCAGGCTTAACAACTCTCTATTTATGAAGGGTGTTTATAGGGGACCATTCACCCTGAGTAAAGCAGGTGACAATTGAGCAATGACTGAAATGTACTATATTATTTTTATTTCTGTGACTGTTTAAAAAAAATAATCCTCTGGCAGGCTGAAGTATAACATATTAAGGCAGCAAAGGATACAGTCCACAAGATGTCACTGTAGGACTACATCAACCAGTTAATACTCTAAACCTAGCTCATGTTCATCTCTGCACAAGGCAGTTTCTGTTTCAGCATGTAGGACCACCCAAACATTTGTATTTCTTTATGCATCTTCCATTTAATTATATTAATATATTTTGTTCTATACTTGCTGTGCACCTTGATGTTCACTGTATATAACAGCACAGGATACATTTTTTGTAAAATATAAATAAATTTATATACGTGAAAGGCTGATAAACCCAGAAGCAACTTAGCAACACATTACTTCCTAGATAAGCCCCTTCAATGTAATATTTGTAGGTATGAAAATAACTTCCAGGTGTACCCTCATTAGTATTTATGTATATATGTATGTATGTAGCCCTAGGCTGGCAATATCTGTGATGCAAAGAACATTACTCTGGTTATATATATTAACTTTAGCTGTTGAAAACTAAAGTAGGTGGTAGTAAGGCTACAATATATATGTGTTACTCACTTCAGCTTCACTGATAGCTCCTAAACTAAGCGAGCACCATCTCTCTTAGCAGAACATCTGTTTTAACTATGCCTCCTTTTTGGCCCAGTACCAAGCATATGACCGACACCAGACTTAGGCTAAGAAATGGGCATCCTGCCATTGATTGTTTTAGTGGATAAATGTCACTTTCCCAAATATTCACAGTATTCATGCAAATGCACTTAACTTTTTGCAGCTTTCTTTGGAAGGTCAATCATGAGGTGCTGATGAGCCATGACTTGACTTCCCATCTCTTTATTTTTTGTTTGTAAAGACTACAGCCAGAGGACCCTCCAAACTGGATCAGGATAGCAGTACAGGGGGATTTCATCCTTTCTCCTTATACTTCTCTATGTAAATTTTCTCTGTGTTGCCTCATTGGAGAAATCTTAGATACTACTTCTTTGGCAATCAAGATTGTCTTCCATAAACACAGTTTTAACAATGAGTCTGTAAGTGGCTGTGGAGGCCAATTCTGGATCCACACATCCTTCCACAGTAGGGACATTGGTTTCTGGGTGGGAGTTGATCACGGTATGGATTTGCCAAGCGTGCCTTCCTCTTAACACATTTCTTCCTTGTATCCTGAGTTCGAGTGTCTTCAAAGCCCATGACACCTTTGGTAAAGGCTGTTCTCCAACTGGAGCGCTCACAGGCCAGTGTTTCCCTGTTGTCAGTGTTTATACTACTTTTTTTTTTCGATTTGCCGTGAGACAGTACTTAAAGAGTACTGGACCCTAAGTTGTCTCCAGTCAGTTTTAAATACAGATGCAATAGTGGTAAGCAATCCAAATAGTTATCAGATCAAACAAAACAAGTTTCTCTTTAAATGCCATCTCAAACTGAAAGCTCTTTGTGACTAACGCTACGTTGTCACACTTCTCAGGAAAAGCAAACTGCAAATAAGATAACTCCTGTGATCTTGGAAACTTAAGCTGAAGCCATGAGTGCTCAGAATAACTCTTGAGGCTATAAACTCAAAACAGATACCTGAAAGTGTTCTTTGTTTTATTTTTCAGCAGTAAAGTGACTGCTGCAATATGGCAAATGTCACAGCAAACCATTCCCTTGATTAAAGGCTTGATGTGAACACACAAGAGAATTAACCATATTGCCAAAGATAAAATGGATGGTAAATGGCTAACATTCTTTACCAGAAGGTTATTTTCATTAGTTTATTGTGGAAAAAAATATAGAAACACCAACACTCATAACATTCAATAATGGGGGGGATACATTACATTTTAAACTCTTATTACGGACTGGAGAAACCTGTGATAATTACCAATGACAAATATTTGCTCTTATATTATACTTCTGAAACTATGCCATGCCAACAGACCATTTGCCATACAGAAGCAAAGGTAGGGATTTGTGTCATTAATAGACCTGGTTCTTCTACTACTTCAAAGTATTTTTTTGTATATAAATTTTATTTCCCATCTCTTCCCCCCAACACAATGGCTTGGATTCTAAGTTGCTCTTCCATTTGCACAAGGGGTGGTGATTTCTACTGGCTTTTCCTTCCAAACAGCATATCCCACACCATTTCCAAAGGTTCCACAGGAATGGATTTCGAGAGAATGTGGGGTGCTGTAGTGGGAAGTGGGGAGCAGGAAAGCCCTGTTCCATTAATGGAACTGTTCTATTCAAAGAGAGGAAGTGAGGATTCAAGCCAAAGTACATAATCAAGAAGAGAGATCAACAACACCTGAACTTGGAACCAGTGAGTTGTGGTTCTCACCTACCACACACAGGCATGGGTACATGTCTTACACATAGTATATCAGAATGGGGTGAGGAGTGTGTGTGTGTGTGTGTGTGTGTGTGTGTGTGTGTAAATTGTTGTGCATACATACACTGACAAGCTGCTGCCAACAGCCACTTCCTCACATATGAACAAGCATTACAACCTATATATGGAAATTGCTCTATTTCCTGCACAGATATAATCCTGGTAATTTGGTAATATGTGAAGCAGTAATAAGAATCACGAGCTGGTCATAAGCACCAACGCATGTTAGATGACAAACTGTCAAGAAGCATCATTGTATCATTGTTCAGCAATACAGTTAGCAAAGATAAGTGGTAATTTGCAAAGTATTAGCCTAGTGAAAACTTCATTTTTAAAAACATGGCATTGACAACTGAACAGTAAGGTATTGGAATTGGAAGTTTGCATTAACAGTGTGTATGTATTAATATTACTCAGAACTGTCAGAACTTGCTTCTGTTACAAACAAGCATGATAAATTATTACAGCTTTTCCAGGCTTGTTTTGCTTGGCATCATTTTTAGCAACATAAAGCTAGCATTAAGGCAGGATGTTCAAAGAGGTGAGTAAGGGCCCAAAAATATTGCATAACCTTAGTTAATTAGTTTCTCCAAGGTACATTTCTCATTCAAACATTCTCTATTTCTTTTAAGTCCCTTGGAATTTGACGTGTTGGTTATAATACTTTTTTCCCCTCTCAGTCGTCACTATTCAGGAAGTGAAACTCAAACAGAAATGAGAAAAAAATGTTACAACATTGAGTGTATGCACTATGACCCTTCCCCAATACCTCTCAATTACAAAGGGAGATTGAAGTGGGTCTATAACAATAAAATTTAGACTATAAACAGTGCCATTTGTGAGAATAAATAGCATTACAAAGTAGATTTCGCACTGACCAATGAGCCTAGTGGGCTTGTAAAGTCACTATCTAAGAACATTTTTATATATATACAAATTATTCTGGTTCTTCTTCTATCCCGAAACATAAGAAATTAAAAAGAAAAAGATACTTCTAATAAACAAATCAAAAATAACAAAATACTTTCTTACAATTCTACAGTTCCCCTCTCATTTTTTTTTTTTTTTTTTTTTGCCATGAAGTTTCTAAGTAGTTTAGGAAAGCCCATCTTCTTGGTCAATTATTTCAGTTTTGCTGGAGAACACATCAGCTAACATATGTTTTGGTATCTCAGACCCCCTGACTTTTAATGTGTAGCAGGCATTTTCCACTTTGGCCAAACTCTGTTTCAAGGTATAGAGTTTTTTAGAAACTTCATATGGTCCAGTGTTACCAATATAGGAAAAGCCATCATAGATCTGGCGCAGGAACTGGCTCAGCTCAAATGGGGTATCTATGTCCCCATTGCCAACACTGTTAATGCACATCCGCATCAGCTCTCCAGTCAGATCAGCCACTCCCAGGAGGTAATCTACAGGAGTCACCTTCAGGCTTGAAGTGTTATGTTGCTTGTTGTGACAATCAGAAGACGGCTAGCAACAAAACAGAATACAATGGATAATTTAGAAACCAGTGAAATTGCAACTTGTTAAAGATAATTCAGAGAAACAACTAGTTATATAAAAATAATTCTGGAAAGAACATGGTCTTTCTTTTGAACCAGTCAACACATGGATATGGTTAATGTATGTCTCTCGTTATTTATTTGCAGCTAGGCAGGTATTAATCCCTATGTTGTGCCCAATTATTAACAGCTTAACCATAATGTGGTTCTCTACTATTTTCCCCAGCAGGTGTCCTGTGTCTTCAATAATAACATGGCTTCAGCTTCAGGCCAGGAAAAGCTTCACCTACTAAATTTTTGCCTGTCATGCGGCATTTAGGTTACAGAAGTGCCCCCACTCAACAGTCTATTCTACATTCAGATACTTGGGTTGTTTGAGTTCTTCTTAAATGATACTATTATACTTATATCATTCACTCACATAGAGCTCTCAGTAGTTTCCCATCCAAATTAGATAATCCACTTTCTTTTATTTTTTGTTTGTGGACAACAATGTCTTCATTTGCAGTGCATGCACGTCTACTGAGTGTGCACGCAAATGTTTGCTTTAAGGTCTACAATTCCTCTAATCAACAAAAACATATTTTACAGATTTCCACTCACTACCATGGCGAAAACTGAGGCACAAATGGTCCAAGAGGATCAACTTGCTGATTAAAGAGGACGGCCAATGTTACTTAGGCAGGTGCAATGCAAATGCCTTGGGTGGTATCCAGCAAAGTTTACTCAGAGTAGACAATTAAAATTAGCAAGCTAACTTGATAGTGTTCATTAATTTCAGTGGGACTAACCTGAGTGAAACTTTGTTGAATACCACACTTCGTCAGTTTCAAGCAAAAAAACACACAAACCCATTCAAGTTCCAGGAATCCTGGCAATTCAAAGGAATGTCTGAAAAAAGATATTTAATAGAACCAACAGTCTCCAGCCTTGACACATGGGATGGAGATATGCCCCTTCTAGTCAAAAATCCCACACAGACAACTACCAAATGCAGATGGGCCTTCACAAAAAACACCGTGAACATTTAGTGTGGCATTAAACCCCAGAGGTGAAGGGGTTGGTGAAGAAGTGCAAAAAGAAAGCAAGAGAATACTTGGTTTAAGGAAAGAAATGATGGTGCAGCTTCACACACCAGGAAACAGTGCACTGAGGGTTTCCAGTAGCAACAATTTACTGAAGCTTACTTCTGACCAAACTGCGGGAGGCAGTGGAAGACAGGAGTGCCTGGCGTGCTCTGGTCCATGGGGTCACGAAGAGTCAGACACGACTAAACAACAACAATTTCAAGATTCATAATTTGGGGTGAGTAACATTGTAACACCAACAGAAATGATGGAATGAGAGCCTGAGCCTGCTTTGCTGTGTGTGCTCAGCCCAGAAAATGCCAAAATTTACTTCTTGCATAAATTATGCAACTGCATACCTGCATTCATTTGTTTTGCATAATTCATTCTGTTTCTTTTTGTCATAGGGTTAAAAGGGAAAGAGGAAGGCCCTGAAACATCTAGGGAGTTTACAAGGGAAAAACAAATTTCATGAAGCTAAAGCCATGCTGTTTCAGACTTAAATAATAGGAATTTCCTAATATGCGAGTAAGGGATTGTATCCAAGAGTTATAGCAGGCACCCCCAAACTCGGCCCTCCAGATGTTTTGGGACTACAATTCCCATCATCCCTGACCACTGGTCCTGTTAGCTAGGGATGATGGGAGTTGTAGTCCCAAAACATCTGGAGGGCCAAGTTTGGGGATGACTGGTTATATGTAACCCTAGAAAAGCTTCTTTCTAGGGGGACTGTGGGCCTCAAAAATGCTGTGATTGTGGCAACTGCTGAAAATTGGGGGAGGCAGTTTACATGAGTAGAGATCCTACTCTACAAGCTGTTTCTGCCCAATTATCTCTAATTCCTTCCTCCTGCAACCCAGGTCTTAACTGAAGGTCCACTGGCTGCCAGAAAAGGGCTTTTCAGGGGGTTGTAGTAGGCAGGATAGGGTGGGAAAGGCTCACTGCACTGTACAGTAAATTATGGATACAGCCCTATGTGTTTACTATAAATAGCCAATGCTTCATCTCCACTAATCATAATGTTCTAATTTAAACCACCATTTCTGAATATTCCCTATTATATTTTATTTGGAAGGATGGGTATAATATATGAAAATAATTGGGGTTTTCCTGCTATTTTTGTGGTCCTAAAGTAATAAATTATCAACTTTTGTAAGTTACTATACTGAGCTGCAAGTATCCGGAGTCTTATTTTTCAGAAGACACCTGGACCTACAAAAAGTAAAACACTTGACTTCTGTCTAAATACTCTCCATGAGTCATCTGTAATAGCAAAACTGGGTATGCCACTTGTTCTTGTAGGAGTCATGTAATTTCCCATGTCAACAGCTCAAACTGTACAAACATTATGATGTATGGTTAGAGTTAAGCATAACCAAGATGTTAAAACATCAGGGTCTGAGATGACTCTGCGTGCTTATCTTTCACCTATGACTCAGTTCCAGCTTTTCAAAGACAGCATACAGCTACTTGCTGCAAACAAGCAAGACATTATGCAGCTACTTGCTCAGGCTGTAAAGCTATATTTTTTAATGCAAGTCCTCATGAATCAGTTCTAATTCATGTATCTTAAATGTAGGTATAATATATCGGAGACCTGCAAAATTTACTGGAATTTCCTTTGAAAATGTGTAACTTAAAATACTTTTTCATGGCATTTCCAAAAGATGTTAATAAGTGAAAGTGCTGGAAAACATTAAGATACCTTCCCTTAAGAACAGCCTTGCTAGAGCAGACCAATGGGCCTTCTAGTTCACCATCCTGCTTCCCTGCAGCAGCCAACTGCTCTGGGGGTACCAAATTGCTATTTTTAAAGATGAAAGTTGCAATAATCTGAAGGCTTAACAGCTGCCTAGGCCAACATCCATGTTGTAGGATTGTAGGGACTGAATTGTTCATCAGTAATTTTCCAATAATTTCATTAGCGGGGGGGGGGGGGGGGGAGGAGAGGGAGAGAAAGAGAGAAAGAGAGAGAGAAGGGGGAAAACCCTCCAAGATTACATATTAAAATACACTAAATAAGATAGAAATGCCAAGCAATGGACAGTTTCTGTTAAACACAATGGGTTTTAGCTCATTAGAAAGCCAACAAGTATTTTACTACCTTTGCTTCTTCCTCTTTATCTTCTTCTGAAAATATCAGTTGCCTATTGATCTCCTCTATACTAACTAATGACCGAGTTTTGATAAAATACTGGAATGAGACAGCTTCCACATATTCCTGAAGACCTGGTTAAAGTGGGGAAAAATAAAACAAATGACATTTCACCATCATCCATAATTATTATGAAAATTATTTCAGTAATATTCTAAGGGTTCCTACAAAGAGTGTGTCAATTATGCAGCCAATAACAGAAATGTGGATGAACATTTCATAAATAAAAAAGCACAAAGGGTCCCATATCTTACACTGAAATATTATTGTCCCTGTACAGCAAATGGAAGATTCATCATAGCACCATGCATGCTGCAATTCCTATCTGCAATTTACAAGTTGAAGGGGAATATTCATGTCACTTGTGCCAGGTTTAAATGGGTAGGATCAGGCCCTAAAATTACTATGATGTGGTTAACTGTGTGCTGGATTGTAGTACAGTCGTACCTTGGTTCTTGAATATAATTCGTTCTGGAAGTCCGTTCAACTTCCAAAAATGTTCGAAAACCAAGGTGCATCTTCCAATTGGCTGCAGAAGCTTCTTGCACTCAGTCATAAGCCGTGTCGGACATTTGGCTTCCAAAAAATGTTCGCAAACTGGAAAACTCATTTCCGAGTTTGTGGCATTCAGGAGCCAAAACGTACAGGCACCAAGGCGTTTGAGAACCAAGGTACAACTGTATTTGTCTATAAATAATTATGCTGCTTATAACTGTGGGGATTCATGTTTTTGTTACAACTGCTTAGCACACTTTGACTATGATAAATGTATAAAATATTGTACAACACACCAGTAAGTCTGTTTCTTCCACTAGTTAATCAATTTGATTATTTCATGTTCTCAGACTGAACCCCCACCAGACTGTTTCCTTCTGAAAGCTGCTATACACCTCTTCTACTGCAGGCTTCTTTGCCATTTTAATGACATTTTCTGTCCTTTGTAACGGTGGCATGGTTTTTCTTCAAATTCTTGAAGACTCAAAGAGAATTTGTTGCTTTCTACTCACAAGGCAAAATGTAGATCATTTTAAAACTTTATTCTCAGTTAATGACATGAATTCAGTGACTAAGCCAGGTGTATACCTAGCACACAACGAAAACTCTATGCTTCATGAAAGTAGAAGAATACACATACCCTTTATATACTGGTGTGTTTGGAAAATGCATTACCACGGCATTTAATAGTGGAGATGACTGAAAAACAGGCTGTGGTAAATCTTTTGAAATGCCTTCATCCCTTTTGGACTTAACAGACTATTTTACTTAGAACAGGGCAGAGAAGAAACAACCTCAAGTTCAGGATCTCATGAATAACTGAGGGCCATAAATATTGGGCAGCTACCAGCAGTAAACCTCATCAGTGAATTTCTCTTCAAAACAATGCCTTGGAAATAGCTACATTTTGGGGCAAGGCATCTCAAAGATGAATGATCCTGTCACTTGCAAACTCCCAGTGTCCCTATACGTCACTCAGCTGCAGATTACATCTTTCTCATTGCCCTCTCCTTCTACACTCAGCACCACTTTACTATTGCCAAAGTTGCCAGCCTCTTTTCTCACAAACTCTAGTTGACACATTAAACCAAAAAGGCAGTTTGACTGTGGGTCAGGAGCTGTATATGGCTGAGCTGAAGTACTCACTATTTTTAGTAATATCAAAACGGGTTTCATCTTGACCATTTTTCAGTAGTGGGACCACAACATACACTCACTTTACATACATGATTGCAACCTTATGCAGCTGTGGGAAAAATAAATACAGTGGTGCCTCACAAGACGAAATTAATCCGTTCCGCAAGTCTCTTCATCTTGCGGTTTTTTCGTCTTGCGAAGCACGGCTGTTAGCGGCTTAGCGGCTCTTAACGGCTTAGCGGCTTTAAGAAAAAGGAAACAAACTCGCAAGAACTCGAGCAAGCCCATAGGGAAATTCGTCTTGCGAAGCACCTCAAAAAACTGAAAACTCTTTCGTCTAGCGAGTTTTTTGTCTTGCGAGGCATTCGTCTTGCGGGACACCACTGTAAATGGAGAACCAGGGAAACCCACTGGTGCCCTCTCTCCATTTACTTATTTTTCCCCCACCCATGCACCCAACAGCTTTTCCTTACTTACCGGGTCCTGGGAAGGGTCTCGGCAGGGCCCTGGGAAGCTCCCAGAGACCTTGTGCCTCCTTCTGGATAGGTTACAGGGGGGCTCTCTGAGTAGCCAAGGGCCCTTGTGCAACCTTCCCCAAGTCCAATAAGCAGACCCCCCCCCACCTTTCAGAAATGTTTGCCTATTCATCTCACACTCTGAAATGAAAGGCCTTGTTTGGATATAACATTACAAGAACAAGCCCCAGTTCCTTGCTGGCATGCCTGGAAGGAGGAGGAGATCAAAAGCTTTTGCTATACAAAGGTACCTTGGTTCTCAAACGCCTTGGTTCCCAAATGCCAAAAACCCAGAAGTGTTCTGGTTTTTGGATTTTTTTCGGAAGCCGAACATCCAATGCGGCTGTCAGCTATTGTTTTCAGGGCGCCTGCACCAATCAGAAGCTGCCCCTTGGTTTTTGAACATTTCAGAAGTCAAACAGGCTTCTGGAATGGATTAAGTTTGGCGCTTTTGTTTTTTGCTTTTTTATTTTTGAGGCTTTTTTGGTTAATTTGTTTTTGTGACTGTGTGGAACCCATTTCAGCTACTGATTGATTGATTGTGTGACTGTGGAAATGGATAAAAGCCCCCCATCCAGACAATGGTAAGAAATGCAGGTAAGAAAAAATAATTATTTTTATTTTTATCATCTACAATACTGTCTTATTTATTTATAGTAGAATACATTGATTATTGCTTTCATTTTATGGATCAATGGCCTCATTAGAGAGTAAAATTCATGTTAAATTGCTGTTTTAGGGGTTGCTTTTAAAAGTCTGGAAAGGATTAATCCGTTTTTCATTACTTTCTATGGGAAAGCGTGCCTTGGTTTTGGAACTGACTTCCGGAACGGTTTAAGTTTGAGAACCAAGGTACCACTGTATTTTTAACTAATTGTGGATTAGCACACAGTCTGAAACAATCCAACTTCCAATTGCCTTATGAAGCTCTGGGCAATCCCCCCACCCAAAAAAACTGAACAACTCTGGGACATCTCCCCCCATTTTCTTAATTTGGAGTCCCCAAAAATGGGGGTCGTCTTATACACGGGGGTGTGTTATATATGGAAAAATACGGTATCTTCATTGAGTCCTTCAAAATAAAGTCAGGATACTAACAGCTGTTCTAGACTTACCCTAATGACAACTGAACTATGTTTTCCTCATTATAATCAAATAAACTAGACATGAAATACGTGCCTTTTAGAAGTCCTCCACAAAAAGCAGCTTGAAAATGACATTTAGAATGACCTAAGACCTTGACATAAGGTGTTTTTAATAAGCAGGTAAAAGGATGTTTAAATATATTATATTGTAACTTAATGGAAGGACATCCGCTACTTTCAGCAAATAATCCCAACGGTGAAAAAAAATCCATCCCATTTCACTATTCCATCCAACAATACATTCCTCCTCCTGCTCTCAGTTTTGGGTCGTTTCCAAGAAAAGGATTACTTAAGGATCATGCTGCCAGTAAGAGAATAGTTTATAAGGCTGCCTTTGTGTAGTTTGTTTTCCCTGAGTGAACATTGGGAAGGCCAATTAAAAATCCATGATTGCATCTGCCAGCACTTCCTCAGATATTAAAACAGACTAAAAGAATAGTAAAGAAATGTTGACATTCCGTCTCAAAAGTGCAAACTTTCAAGATCCATCTGGTCACTGGTTCAAGTTGATGGTACTCCTATAGTCTTCTGCGCCTCTTTTCTGTTCTCTCAAATAGCTTTTTAAATTCTACTCTATATACATATGACAAAAGTGCAGGGTTCTTAATGCTTCCAACAGCTTATCCATGATAAAGATGACAAGGAGCAACCAGCAGGGACAACAGTACAACTTTCAAGAAAAACAAGGTCTTCAGAATTTTATATTCTCCCTTTTCTTGATTAGGACAGTGTATTTTTTTCAAAGACTTCCCTCCAAAATTAATCTGCATTCAGTTTTCTCAATAATGAAATACAGCATTCACATATGATTGAAAATAGACAAATTAAACTTGTCCATTTTGGGAAGAACACTGCAACATAGGAAGCTGCCTTATGCTAGTCAGACCATTAGTATATTTAGCTCAGTATGTTTACAATGACTTTCAGCAACCCTCCAGGGTTTTAGACAAGGCATTCCCCAGCCCTACCTAGAGATGCTGGGAAATGAAACTGGGACCTTCTGCATGGAAAGCAAATGATCTACTACTGAACTATGGCCCTTCCCCAAACAATGAAATAGTTGGGGCAGGAAGTATAGGAAACCCAGTATATGTCACATGACTCTGCCCAAGAGTCCTACAAACAAGTCCCAGAATAAGGATCCAATATTTAAAATCTGGCAAAGTTGTCCCCCCCCCCGCATACCCTGTGCAATTTACTCCCTTGATCTCATTGCAATTACACAGCTTACCTGAACAAATGCCACGTTTCAAAGTAGATTAAAGCTAGTGCTTTAAAGATAGATATACATATTATTAATTTTAGTTATATTAAGTGTTCCTTTAAAATAATGCTTTATATGTTTCAAATATCACAGCTGCTAGAAATCCAGTGCAAAAAAACACTGGTTAGATCATGCTCCTGAGCAGCATAGGTCTCAACTAAATTGCAAAAGTATGTTTAATTTATTATAGAGATGCTTGCATGTATGTTAGTTTGCTCAATATCTCACTACTTGACCCAAGGAAAATGAAGTAGATCTGATGGCAGTCCATTAAAAGATTATTTAGTATTTTAAAAGAAATTATATCAGAATGGCCAAAACCCTAAATAATTTGAGAGAAGCAAATTGGAATCTACCAAGAAAAGGCCACCTGTAACATAACAAGGGAAAATGCACAACTATCCCAGAGTAATGCTAATTGATACAGGGGGAAATTACTTTTGAGTAATCTGTGTAGAAGTCCTTAATAATGATGACGTTAGTTTCTTCAGTAGTCCAATGAGGAAACTGCATTTCCACATTTGGAATCTTATCTCTGTTGTCAGAAACAGCAAGGAGAAGAGCTTATTTAAATTTTTCGCTACATCCTGTTTCTTTGTTATTCAGTGGTCTTAATTTTACACAGCAATCCAATGGACCTTTTCAATGAATTCTCCCTCTTCATGAATTTAAGATATTTTATTCCCAGTGAGCCTGGGAAATAATTTGTAATTTACATTGTATCATTTATTACATTACTAGTTATTTCTGGGTTACTGCTGCACTGTATGCATACTGCTATGAAAACCTGCATACAGTCTTGTTTTTGTTCTAGTTACTTTACAGCAGGGGCAATAATTTTTTTCTGTTGAGGGCCACATTCCCTCAGGAATCTGTCAGGGTGGGTGGGGTCATCAATTTCTTTCTCTATCTATCACTCACCCCCCTCTTTCTCACATTTCCTCCCCAACCAAAAAAGGAGGCTGCTAGGAGATAGGTAGAGATCTAAGCTGATTACTTGCAGAGGGCTTTTGAAAACAGGCTGCGGGTCACACATGGTCCTAGGACTGCAGGTTGCCCACTCCATGCTATAGTTCCTAGAAATCAGTATAAATTTGAAGTCTAGGAAACAAATACGGTAAATATTTGCCTTATTATTTCAAACATATGTGAAGCTTCAGTCTACCTCATTTCTGCAGCTCTCATATATTCTCTCTCCTAGTTTTCTCTTCTCTTACTCATACCTGATGGCATCTCCTCTTCCCCATGTTCTTTTAGAACAAGGGTGGCAAATTCAAGAGTTTGTTTCAAGTGGCCTGGCAACTCTCCAAAAGTCCTCTTGCCCTAAACTTACTTTGCAAAGCTCTCTTCTCCTATAGCATTCAGGAAACAGGAAGGAGTGCCCCTTCCTTCTAGCAGGGAGGTTCTTGTCCTCCTAGCTCAGTGCGAGGATGTGGAAGAAAACCACTCTTTCTGCTCTTCCAATAAATCAGAAACCCCTCTGCTCCCATTCCTCAGCTGATCATCAGAAGAGCAAGAGGATTGTCTGAGTGTGTGTTTATGTGTGTATTCAAGTGTGTATTGGCAAGTTTAGCCATGCCCTTCACTGGCATGCAAGCCTTGGAGGGCTGGGCCAACCCTCAATGCAGCCCTCAAGCCAAAAAAAGTTTGCAGTCTCTGTTCTAGAGCATTTCCACTTTCAGACTCATTACTCTTATCCTAGATTTTTTTGCCTACTTTGTCTTAATAATTGTTCAGCTCAATCACTGCAGCCCTGCTGACTGCTTAGCATCTTAGTGAAAGACAGGCAGTTTAACCAGTTAACTGGCAAGGCCTTCATCACTGGGGTCACAACATCCCTTTCTGAACTACATTATAAACAGGTACCATTCTCATTGACAGAGTGGGCCAAGGGGAGGAGGGATGAGTAATGGAAGTAAACATACCTACAATGGATGAGTCTCGTCTTTGCTCACCAACAATTTCTCAGTTATTAACATAGCCCTAGTCATAGCCTTGAGTCTTTTTCATGCATTATCTATTCCACTGTGCAGCTTATCATACATTAAGAAAATTTTGGTTACAACAGATCTAGTTTGAATGCAGGACATTGAATTTAATGTCTTTCTTTATTTTTATTTGCATGCCATCCCGAACAAAGCTATCTGTGTGTCTTACAATAAGTAAAAGCTATAGAAATGAATAAAAATGTAAAATCATTAACATAAACACAAAATTCACTACACTCCAAAATTAAAAACATATTTTTAAAAAAGAGGCCCAGAAGTCACAGTACAATTGGAACAAGGAAGGCATTTATTGCTATTTTACACCTGGAAGCCAGCATCAATTTTCTGCTTTCCTAACACTTCTTCAATACGTATTATTCATACTGTCAAAAAAGGATGTTTCAAATATGCTATAAACTAGGAGACAGGGATTCTATAGTACAAGTGCTTTGACTTCAAAAGTTATCACAAAAGAACACCATTCCTAACCATATGCATGAGTAGCTCTCTATTGTTGTTGTTTTAAACTAGTTATTTCAGTATCTCTCTGTTTGCTTGTATAGTCATCCCTTGGGACAATCTGTACTGTTAAGAAACGTGTAGAAAACAGGCATCCTTTTTGTTATTGTTCAATTATTAGTACTACACTCAGCGTTTGAGCTCATACAAGTATCCTTTGGGGAAATGCTCTGCGTGCCATTAGCACTATTCTTAATGAGGGAAAGCAGAAAACTTCTTTTAGTGCTCTGCCAGAATTGTTTTATCTTTAAGTCAAAAGAACAACGGCTTGGAGTAACCCCAAAAAAAGCATTTCATAACTACAAATGGCAAACAATACTCCCAAGGATCATATGTCTATTTATAGATTTACAATTATTACACCAAATACATGCACATCCCCCAGAAGGTTTGTTTGTTTAAATGGAGCCGCTACTGTAACTCAATAAAATAAAATTTAATTTAAACATTTTCCACAGGAAGGCTGATTGGGCCCCCTGGAACTATTTTAAAGAGATGTATAAGGGAAGAAAAAGAATAGGATATTTCATGTCTGGTTTTAGGCCGATGGACAACATTTGTAGGAAGTCAAATGTTAATTGTACAGACTGGGTTTTTTAGATATAAATATTGGGTTTCTTTTTTCCTTAGTAGAACACTAATGCCATGCTTGACAATATATTCAAATTTATGTTTTTGCATACAGATTTTTGAACTGAGTAAGGCATGCATAGGCAAACTCAGCCCTCCAGATGTTTTGGGACTACAATTCCCATCATCCATGATAACTGGTCGTGTTAGCTAGGGATGATGAGAGCTGTAGTCCCAAAACATCTGGAGGGCCGAGTTTGCCTATGCTTGGAGTAAGGAATAGAACGCAGTACTAAAATGATGAAGAGAAAACATTTTGCTATCATGAAAAGTGAATGTTTACATTCCGATACTGTAATTGTCTTATTGTATTTATATCTTACATAACAATAATGACAGAACTCTGCCACTGATTTTATCTCCAAAGCATATATAAATCCTTAGGATATCATTAATTTCTCAGAAGGAGAACCTGGGATGAGATTGGCATTATTTATCTATAGCTTCTTAATGTTCTCTGGCAGATCCTTCCTTGATTTAGTTCCAAGTCTTTGAATGAGAAGGGGAAACAGCTGTTGCATACAGAAAGCAAATGCAGCCTATTTGGTAATTATACTTTGGTAAGAGTAGCAGCAAAATATTTATCCTCAGTTAGGCATCCAGGCGATAAGCATAAATTTCTACCATTCACTTCTTCATGATCAAATGTCTTCACAAACTTAGTCCTTGCTATTGCTTCATCCTCTTTCTTTTTGCTCTTAACTTACTAGTACAGTGGTACCTCAGGTTAAGAACTTAATTCGTTCTGGAGGTCCGTTCTTAACCTGAAACTGTTCTTAACCTGAGACACCACTTTAGCTAATGGGGCCTCCCGCTGCCACAGAAGCACAATTTCTGTTCTCATCCTGAAACAAAGTTCTTAACCCGAAGTACTATTTCTGGGTTAGCAGAGTCTGTAACCTGAAGCGTCTGTAACCCGAGGTACCACTGTATTATGTTAAGGCTAAGCCACATTTTCAGGTGCTATTTCTCAGCTTCTTTCATTTTACCTTGCTGCTTCATATGCTTGGGGCAATCTTTCACTATTGATCCAACTGGTTTCTTTTAATATTTAAGAAGATACTGAATACCCATCTATTTATTCATGCTTCTCATTCATGGTCCCTTCTTATACCTACTGACAATTGGCACAGTAACTCTCTTTCATCTGAATTCACTTTCTCTCATATCTTAATTTATTAGACTGTAAGTCTTCAAGTGCAGTCATATCTCTTAATTTTTGAATGGTGCTGTTGTATGCTGGTAAGTAAAATTATGATGACACAATAATTCACCTGCAGTTGATCTGAGTGTGTTGAATGGATTGCTCTGTCCCCAGTTTTTCTATTTTGAGATTTACCCATTACCCACCTGGACGGTGGTAATGGGTAAATCTCAAAATAGAAAAGCGTATGTAACCCGAGGTACCACTGTATTTATATTTAGTATTTAACATCTTCCTAAAGCCAGTGGAAGAAATTGTGTGAAGGTTTACAGTTAAGTGTCATCAATATACACATGGCAACCAACTACACCTTTATTCACCAATCAAGCAACAAAAATATTGGTACTTTACTGATGCTTGGGTGACCAACTGAGTTAGTATTGGTTGAACACCTATAAATCGAGAGTCTACAAAACTAATCTTGAATACACAAGATGTGCATGTTCAGGGTTCTTTTTTATTTATTTGCACTTCAGGCATCCCTCCCACTAGAACCCCCAAGCACGGTCACATAAAACTCTTATACACATGCAAGTTCCCCTTCTAAATCAGCCAATGTTGGCAACCACCCACAAAAAGAAAGCATTATTGATCCAACTGAACTTGTTACAAATTACAGAGAAAAAGTTCCACTTGAATTCTGTGTATCTTTTCTTAGTCTTGCAATGAACTTATAAATCCAAATATTCCAATACAGGGGTGGTGTGTGTGCCCCTGTGGAAAACCTTCTAGGAGCCACATGCCAGAGATGGGCGTGGCCTGAGAGAAAAGTGGCCAGAGTAACAAATGTGAATCTTAGCTTTATACAGTAGACTACATTCCAGCCATGCAAAGGTCAAGGTTTCCATGCACACACGCCTCCCTCCATGCAGGCAAGCAAGAGACATCATCATAGTTCAAGATCACATTCCAGTCAAGCAAAAGTACTAGAGGCAGGCACAAAGCAGGGCCAGTGAGAGGGGCAGCCTGGTGAGAAGGGGCACAGCCTAGGAAGCGGTGTGGTCCAGAGAGACTTCCGAAGGCCAGTTATAGAGGCCTGAAGTTCCACATCTGATCCTTGGGCCTGAGGTCTCCTACTCCTCTTCTAACATAAGCCATTCCCGACAAAATCAGACCAATGTTCACATGTCAGGTGATGAAATAAAAACTGGACTCGATGGCCCTTGTGGTCTCTTCCAACTCTATGATTCTAAATCAGTGCCTTATTTCTTATATTTACCTGGAGAGATGGCTCTGTGAAACTGATACATATCTTCTCCCATCAATTCTTGCGCTACTTGTTTTATCTTCTGTCTCACGAGATCTAATTTGGTCTCAGATTCCATTAATATTTCCTCCCCATTAGGAGCACTGTCAACACAAAATGAATTATTACGTGGTAATACTGTATCTGCAGCAAAGAGGCAAAGGGTATAATGTGCTCAATTAAGCTTAATCCTCTGCCATCAGAAAAAAACTGAATGAATCCATCCAGTATCAGAAATACAATAACAAGAGATGTCACAAAATTCCTGTTCCTGAAGTTCAGCAGCAGATGACATCCATTATGAAGCAGAAACAGCAATATCCATACACAAGAGTAAAGGAACCTCAGGGTACCCCAAGGTTTGCAGAAGTACAAAAGAAAGGGAAAAAAGAAAAAGCCGTAAAGGGGAGGGAATAAGCCAATGCAGACTATTCATGCCCAGTGGCCACAAAGACTGACTAAGTGGCACAAAACACAGGGTGGGGAGGCTACTGGGGAGGACAGCATGGCTGGCCGACTGCAGCAGTAAACAGAAGTACATTTTTCCTAGCTCTCAATTGTAACATAAATAATTGTAACAAATTGCAAACATAAATTCTTTGTATATTGCAGCATAATTTTTGTGGACTGGAACCAGCTGACATTTCAGCAAACTCAGCTGACGGATGTGGAGTTTTGTTTTTTTTAAGGAATAGAAGATCTGTTATTACAACTCAATGAGAAACATCAACCAATATGGTGAAGTATCAGATATTCACACAAGCTCTTATTCATCTACACTTCTCAACACTATCATCCATGCCGCTGCATCAGCTGTGATTACTAGTACAGCAATGTGGCCAAATAACTGATGCTCACTTCCACTATAATCAACTCATTGTCTAACAACGCTAAGCTAGTCCAGACAGTGCTGTTAAAGCTGTCAACAACTACTGTTATTCATAGAAGCACTGCCACAAGATAAACTAGGATGATAGAAAAATAAAAAGTTTTATCAAGGCCAGATGCGGAGAACCTGAGGCCCTCCAGATGTTGCTGGACTACAACTTCCACCATTCCTGGTCACTTGCTACCCTTGCTGGGACTGTTCGGAACTGAAACATGGAGGCTTCTCACTCCTGATCTAAGCAAAGCCTGCTGTAACATGTAATCAGATAACCTCTTTATGTAACAGATTCTCATAAACCATTTTCTACCATGTACACTTTGATATGTTTACTTGAAGGATCACAAATGGCCCTAAGGAGGCACAGCAGAGAAGAAAAATATTTTGCAGTCCACTGAATGTCCTCAGGGATGGGACCAGTCTAATCCCCATAGGGAGAGAATTCTGTAATTGGGGCACTGCCACAGAAAAGGCCCTACTCCAGGCTCCCAACAGCCAAACCTCTTTTGGTGGTGGGACCTTAAAAGGATTACCAAACAGTGTTGCACAAATGCAGCTAGATAAAACATATGCCTCTGCAGCACTGACAGTCAGCACAATGGGAATCTGCCTTCAGCTTTTCTTTAAAGATATACCGGGATAATGCAGGCCCTAGGCTCTCTCTTTTTCATTTGATTTGATTGTCTCTGGACTTGCAGTACAAATTAGTTTCCCACTTGATTTTGTTACAATGAGCTAGCAAAATAAAGCAAGTTTATGGAAAGTTACAGTGCATGTTTAAACAGAGCAATGATATTAGATGTTCAACACTGCAAGACAGTAGGCACTAGAAAATAGACTCCTGAATTTTTAACAGTGGCATATTTAATGGGTCCCACTTTCCACACTCCTGGACAAAAAGGCACACATGTCCCAACTCCAACTTTTACACAGCAACCCTTTGCTCATTTGTATCTAGTTATCCTACAGAGCAAGCATCAAGAACATTAAAAAGCTACATTAATTACTCACCTGGTAATCCTATGCAGTAAGAATATGACTCTTTTACTTTCAATAGTTATATCACGACTAAGTTTCACAAGCCTCTCATATTTATCATGTTTTGTATCAAGTTCCACCTGGAACGCTAAAGAGAACAAAATGCAGAGAAGCACGTCAGTCAAGCATATGTTGAAAATATCACAAAGGAGCATCCACCAGCAAGCCAGAAAAAGTAGCAACATTTCTAATAGGTAAATATTTAGATGTGAGCCAGTTACATAGAATATTATTCACGTTAGTATTCAAACTAAGCTTGGAAACCTTCTGTGGAACCAATAATAACTAAGAGCTTAACTCTTGTCTTTGACAGAGCAATCTATTTTAGCAATATTGATTTCACTGGACTCGTATTAATTCTGACACACATTTTTTTAAAAAAAATCATGGATGCAAATCAGCTGCTTCTTTTCTCAGTGCAGTTTCTCAAGTGTGTGGAAGTGAGTGTTCAGCATGAATCAGACAATACACAGGAAGAGTTTGAAGCCCTATCTACAATCACAATAGCAATTTTTACAGCTACCAACTGAAAAAATACATTCAGACTGTTTCCACTAGAGCCCTTAAGAGCTCAATACTGTACATAAAGGAAATGCAATAAGACAGCCAGTTTGCATGTGCAAACCAGTCCACAGGCCTTTAAGCAATGGCTTACCTTTGAAGGACATAGTAATAGCTGAAGGAGGATTAATGCTGTCTTTTTCTTCTCTCCAATGACCATGAGGGAAATTGTCATGCTTTCTTTTTCGGAACTCACCTGTTCCTAGGAATATGAAAGAAAAGAAATGAGAGATAAACATCATCAAATTGTAATATCAAGAAACAAAGGTTCACAAATTTTGGCTTGTCAAAAGTTATGCTCGCCATCAACCTTGCCCTGAAGTGTTGATCACAAGAGCTAGCTTCTGGGGCAAAGTAATGCCAAAGCCTAATAGAACTCTAGATGCAACCTTCTTCCCAGCTCTAGGTAGACAGTTTGAGAGCTCATTCTTGTACTTAAAAAAACAACAACAACTGCTATGTGTACTGCCAACACTAAACTTTGCACTTCAGTTCATTAGTTTGCATACAATGTTAAATTCAGGCTACTGATCTGAAAAAGATGGGTCTCATGGTATTTTTTTAGATATGAACATAATCAAGAATTACTGAGTGCCTCAAACAAGCCAATGGTTCTTAACAATACAAGGTTTTGTTTTGATTATCAATATAGCAGCAAATAGGTGCCTAGTACTTTTTACTGAAATATTGATTTTCTGATCTCTTACTTCAATAATATACCCTAAACATATCTCTCAGCAATTAAATCTCACTAAACTCAATGGGATTTATTTCCCAATATCGGGCCTAGGACTGAACTGCAGCCTAGGACTGAACTGTGGGAAGGTAAACTGTGGTGGGAAGGTAAACTGTTTCTGTGCGTTCTGGCTTCCGTCAGTGTTCTCTTGTGCCAGAAGTGGTTCAGTCATGCTGGCCACACGACCCAGAAAGCTGTCTGTGGACAAACGCCAGCTTCCTCGGCCTGAAGCGAGATGAGCGCCACAACCCCATAGTCACCTTTGACTGGACTTAACCATCCAGGGGTCGTTTACCTTTACCATACCTCCTTAAGTCCCTGGCCAGTGCCTGTAGCACAATTTCTTTTCCTTTTCCTACAGAAAAAGAGCTGGACCCTGGCTTTGGCAACAGCTGCACTGCTGTTATCATTTTCAACACACCACCAGTTTGACATGTAGTCTACCACTAGCTTAGCAAAATATAATGAATGAGCAACTAGCAAGTCTGCACTGCATTATATATATATAGGCATTCCTATATATATTCCTAAAGTAGTAGTAAACACTCCAAAGGTAATGGGTGATGCTCATCCAACTAGCATATGATAGGATAACGTAGGCATAACCTCAAGTAACCTGGAGGGTTGCACAGGGTCACAAAAGAACATTCAAGTGTGAACTTGTACTGTCACAAAACAGCACGGGCAACTATGCAGCTTGACGCAGTGAAGCGGCCACCTTTTCTTGCAGGATTCTTAGACCATACTTGTAACAGCTACTCGTTACTTGGTTTTTTGCTTCTCCCTCACCACCTTTTCTGCGCTAGGTCTTGCATTTCTGCCTCTCAACCAGCTGTCACAGGTGCAAGCGCTTTTCCAAAAGGGGCGAGGTTGGAAGACGGGGGGGGGGGGGGGAGAGGAAGAGAGAAGGAGGCTGACTATCCGAACACCACAAGGTCCTGCCTCCACAAGCGGTTAAGAGCGTCGGCCTGTTTTTGGGGGCCGCGGGCGCTCCAAGCCCCCACTCGGCCATAAAGCTCAACGGGCGCCGGGCGCCCACCGCCTCGCAGCCAAGCTCCTCGGGGGGAAAGGCGGGATAGGAATGGAATAATACATTGGCATTTGGGGGCGAAATGGGCGAAGGGAAGAGGAATAAGGAAAACGGGAGCGAAAGGTCAAAATAAGCTGACTGGGGCGCGGGTCGAGAGCCGCCTGAGCCTCCCCGCCTCTCTCGACGAGAGAGGCCCGTCCCTATTTCCCCCTCAGCCCGCCGCTGCCGGCACCTTCTCTGCCGCTCATGTTGCCCGCGCTCGCGCCCCGGGAGGCCTCCGCTCCGCCCCTTTCGAATTCTGAGGGCGCCACGCGCAGCAACCGCAACGGAGGCCGCAGCTCCCACTTGAGGGCGGGTCGCTCGGCCGCCGCTCCGTTTCCTCAGTTTGCTAAGACCTTCCCGCTCTCTCCTCACCGCCTCCTCTTCCTCCTCCCCCCGCCGCCGCCTTCTTTCGGCGTCCTTCTCGAATTCCTGACAGCAGAGTTTAATTTCATGGAGCGCCGAGCCCGCCGCGTCTTCGGCATCGTCTCCCACCGCCTCACAGCAGAGGGTGGGAGCCGGCCTAGACGCCGCCACATCTTTAATTATTTTTCCGGGTAAGGGAAAAGACTTTCCGAAGCAGGCATTCGATATGGAGCCACATCCCGCGCGCTCTGCAGCCGCTTCAAGCCCTCTGGCCGAGCAAGGCATTGTGGGGAATGTAGTTTTCGTGAGAAACGTGGTGAAGGGGCCCCTCTGAGCCATAGAGGTAAGAAACGCGAGTTCCTCCTAGCCTCTCTTCGTAAAAACTACAGAGGCTTGTGGCAACCTTGAAGACCGACAAATCTGTTGATGTCATGATTACGACATCAGATGTACGGAGCCGATCCCGCTTTATACTGTATAGCTCCGCCAAACGAGGCCAGGCATTTCCCCATGAAAACATCATTTGCATCTTAGAATGTCCCGGGATGTGCAGGAATTCCGCATCAGGGGTTCCTGGGTAGACAGATCAGCACGGGAAGCGTTCCTTGATGTCTGAAGGAACAACTGAAAATGTAGTTACGCCTGCGCATTGCATCCTAGACACCTTCTGCTTAGAATCCCATACAAGCCATCACAGGGCTCACCCACGCCAAAGCATCACAGATACTGTACCCTTGTGGGGTTTTGGGAAGGCAGAAGAGGTTGTTGACTAGTGCCTGCTGCTGCACCATTACTGAGGGAGCACTGACTGACGGCATGCTCAAGTCCCAGCAATTCTTTATTTAATTCCTATGGATGTTATTAAAGTTAGTAAATGTTCTAATCATAACGGCTGTAAAAATTCATAGGTACGCTTACTTCAAAGAAAACATATGTAGAATCAGGTTGCAATAGGTGAGAATTAGCCAGCAATTTTTTAAAGCGTGTCTGGATGTTAACCAGAAGGTTGGTGGTTCAAGCTCGCCCAGGGATGACTGTGGGAAGGATTTCTGTGTTGGATTAGATGATTCATGAAGTTGCTTCCGACTCTTATGATTCTATTACTTTTATGACATGCTGCCTAAGAAAATACCTGAATAACCCTAGCCTATGTTTCACCTAGCATTGCTGCCAGACTTCAGGCTGACATACCTTCTGGCCCTCCTCCTTGAAATCTTTTAAGGGAGTTGAGTGAGTTTCCTACCAGAACCCCCCTCCCTGGCATTGTGTTTCTATTATTGTGACTAGAGTTGGGGGAGAAATTAGATTCAGTTCACATTTCAAAAGGCAAACCTACCTAATCTACACTTTCCAAAATAATACACGGACCAATACACAGTCACCCTTCAAAATTTGCGCTTAACTTAATTTTACAGTGTAGTTCTCCAACCAGTAATGTGTACATAAATGCATGTACTAATGTGAACATATAAATATGTTGTATTTGGGAACATTAGGGTAATTGCTTTATATTAGGCAAAATTAAATACACTGTTCTGTATATCAGGAGAAATTCACACTAAAATGCTGATGAATTGTCATGAAAAAAATCACAAACTGATGTGGAAATGTGGAGAACTTAAAATAGGAAAAATGAGAAATGAAGATACCAAAATTAACAGATTTACCCATTCCTAATTGTGACTTACTACTTCCAAGTTCTCCTCTTACCAGGGATACTATTATTAGCTGTAGGAATGAGTGGTGGAGGCAGAGAATACACAGTTCTTAAAAGGGGGCCACTAAGGGCGCATTGGAAGATGGCTGACAATGCCATCTCTCCGACCCACACGGGGTAATTAAGAGGCTGTTATGCGAGTAGGCAGCCTCCCTTGTTGCCCCAAGGAAATGGGGAACACTGCCCTTGCCTGCTGTGCCCATAAATCACCCCCTAATTCGAAAGAAGGGGGTGAGGGCACTAGGCAGAATGCCCCTGTGTGGACCTCGGCTCTCCTGGACGCTGTCTCTGTTCGCGCACTAGCTGCAGCAATTTGGAATAATTAATTACAAAAGAAGCAAATGCACATATTTCAAGTGAAGAAGGGGAGTGAAGTCTGCTAATTTAAGTGACCTCTGCGAAAGAAGACGACGAGTTGGAGAAACAGGAATATTTTACGATGAAGATACACCAAAGGCTGGGTATGTTGACAACAGGACTGAAGGGGGGGGGGACCTTTTTTACTTTCCTTCTATGTGATTTACAAGAACCCCTCCTCATTAGAATCGTCGGTTGAACTGACCCAAGCAGGATGATTAAGGTCTGTGTGGAGATAAACTTTAACCAAAAGTATGCTTTATGGAGATCGAGAAGCAATAAGAGCTTTTGGAATGGCGCAGCAATTAATTCGGAGACGCCATCTTGCCAAAGGATTTATAGCTGGGAGGAGGAACAGACTTGTTTTCAGACTGCATTCCTGATGAATCTCCTCAGAGGTTTTGAGAAAGGAGGCAGATTGGTGAAGATTAATGACGCTAAGACTGTTTTGATGTATGGAAGTGATGTTATATGGAAAACGTCTGGATATGGCTACTGGATAAAAAAAATAATTTCCACGCAGGATTACAAACTGTTCCAATCAGCTTGTGGAGACTATCAGAGGTCACAAAGAGAAAGGAAAAATATATGAAAATAACAACAAGAGGTGTAAAAACAATAAGAAAGGACTGGATAGTACTGTGAACATCATAAGGTTAGATTTGTGGACATTAAAACAGCAGCAAGAAGCAAGAAGTTGATTGGATCCCCTTCGGAACTTGAAATATGGGTACCCCCAACAAAAATTTAAAATTCGGCTGTGCAATTTGGAATTTATGTATTTTGGTTTGATTTGATGTGATTGGACGGTTAATAAAAAATTATTCTTAAAAAAGAGAGAGAATACACAGTTCTTCACCCTGTTTGTCCTTCTCATCTTGTTCTCTTACACTCTGTTGGCTGGCTCTGTCCTGAAATGATTCCCTACCCAGGAAAGGTGTCAATAGGGGAGAAGCAGCTTAACTTTGTCTACTGGAGAAGGGTGTTTCAGATCAAGTTGTGAATCCCATGTAGGGTTGCACTGGCCAGGAAACAGCCTGGTCTACTCCTGTGCCTATAGCAGCAACTTACCAGCAGAAATCAGCAGGTGACGTTTTCAACAGCATAGTTATGAGCATTATCAGATCCTGCTGTTTTTAAAGGTACAGAGCAAGGGCTAATCAAGAAGTTGGCAAGTCTAGGGGTTTAAGGGAGCTTATGAATAAGTATGCACAGGATTGCAGTAATTTTGTCCATAAGCAACCCACGGGTAGTCAAAAGAAAATTTAAAAAGTTGCTGCACACAATAAAATGACAAGATTTCACATTCCAACTCACAATAATAAATTCCATGGCTTTAAATAAATGTACATTCTTTGAGGCTTTTCTTTTAATCATATGTTAATTTCATCATTTAGCCACTTTTTTGTGTTTTTTAGCATAATTCCAGCTAAGGCTTTAATTTTATTTCTAAGAATGTACCAGGTTTCTCTGACAGTTCTTCCTGGAATTACAAAACAAAAATTGTTCAGGTAGCTGAATTTATGGCTGACAGAATAAATGGTATATTGTAAAGCAGTGTTACTGAATATCTCAAGGGTGAGGAGCCTTCCATTCTTAGTCAATCTTTCACTGGCCACATGGTAGTGGTGAGCAAGACCAGAGATAAAGGTAGATGAAGCATTAAATGTGAATTTTACCTTTGTACAGTAAGCTAGTTTCTACACACACTTATACATCCCTCTCTAGCCTCCATCCAGGCAAGCAACCAGCTTTTTCAGAGTGTAGGGAGTCCAGGGATACATTCCAGGGATACAGTCCAGTCAGGTAAAAAAAATACTCAAGGATAATGCAAAAGGAGGCTGGTGAGGGGTGTGGTGTACAGAAAGCCCAGAGGGTGAGACAGAGAAGCCCAGAGGGCTGCATTTGGTTGCCAGACCTGAAGGTTCCCCTTCCCTGAGATCGATCTATCTATCTATCTATCTATCTATCTATATCTATCTATCTACGGTATCTATTAGCCATGATAGCTAAGTGGGTCTTCCATGTTTAAAGGCAATCTAAACACCTGATGCTAAAAACAAACAAAGTTATTGGGTGTTCTGTTCAGCCAGAACTCTGTTTGCTAGCTCCAAAGCTGTGTATGTATTTTGGCTTTGCTCTGAGCCATGAGGAAGTTGTGGTGAGCAGGAAAAGTCCCTGTGTGAGAGAGTCAGTGATGATCCCAGCACATGCCAGTCACAAGGAAGAAGTTGCATCCTGCCCTAGTTAAGTGCAAGCTCCAGTGCCACTTTTAGTTTAAGCAACATCCATAATTCAGCAAATGATCTCCCATTAGGAATAAAATTATCATCCAGAAAGCATACCTGCTCTAATAAAATGAAATAATTCCCTAGCCTGTCGTGAGAAGACCAAGCCCATTCGTTTTCAGCAGAGTGAGGGTGCAGTACTAATAGATTATGTATTATCAAGGCAATAATATCAAATTCACATGTCTTAAGAACTTCCAAACCCTCCCTCTTTGATCATTAGGGCTTTCAGGACAAAATAAAATAAGGCTACTGAAATGAGGCAGATGACTTGGGTCCCATGGGTAAGGGGAGATGGCAAACATCTCTAGGGGTTTATGGGGATCCTGAATGCTGCTGGAAACCCAGCAGGAAGTCGCAACTGGTTTG
Source organism: Podarcis erhardii (assembly GCF_964252035.2). NCBI lineage: Eukaryota > Metazoa > Chordata > Lepidosauria > Squamata > Lacertidae > Podarcis > Podarcis erhardii. The sequence goes on along the minus strand of NC_138507.1, from coordinate 76,307,882 downwards.
GCTATGCTGCTGCAATGGTCCCCTTTTCTTATCACAAGACAGGTCCTATTTGCACTCCAACTTTTATGATTTCCACTATCTGCTGTATTTTCCCAATCTCAATCTAATCTGGTTATCACAAGACAGGAGAGCTACTATATTGCACATAACTTTTTCCCTTTCTTTGTTCTTTCACTTTCTCCATAGCAAGGCTGTGTTTTGAAAGACTCTGTGTCACAGTTCCTCCAAGTAAGCAAGTCCAACATGCAGAATCCTGTGGAAATATGTTGAAAGGTTTATTCTTAATGATTTATTTTCTAATCCCCAGACCTCCTCTGCACACATTCCAACAAACCTACAGTGAATTCTGGGATGTTTTCTAAAGATACCAAGTACCAGGAGATGTGCTAATGACACCAAAGTGCAAGTGCATACAAAATCCAGCTCTTCTTCTTCACACCTAGGCCAAAAGACAGTTCTGAGGAGTTAGCACCTATTCTGCTACCTCCATATTCCCCTCACAGCAACTTTCCTCATGCTGGTAGTGGGTGGAACCAAAATCAAAGGTGAATTTTATCTTTGTACAGTAGGCGAGTTTCTATGCAGCTTCACACACTTCTCTGTATTCTCCATCCAAGCAAACAAGAAGTATTACCAGAGTTCAAGGACACATTCCAGCCAGACAAATATACTCAATGAGGGTTCAAAGCATGGCTACTAAGGGATGTGGCCTGGGGAGAGGGAAGGTATCAGGGCTCAGTACTTTTAGCCTTTTATTGTCAGTAATTCACTCAACAATAGAAACAGAAATGAAAACCCTTATCAGGGCAACAATCACTATAGTTTAGGAGGAAACTAGAGATAGAAACCAGATTTAGATTAATGATTAATTATTTAACGTTGTTTTTCACAAAGTGAGCCAGCAACATGGCATATGAGGCAACTGTATTAAACATCACAATGCAAAGTGAGAAGGTCATGTTATGATTACTTAATGCTGAAAAACAGGCTACTGCTGAATATAGTCTTTAGCTTTTGGATCCTATTATCATTCTGTGATATGTAGTCCCCTGAATTAGATTTTTTTTAAAAAGTATCTATTTGTATTGTGTTGTTTAAAAAGAATCTAGCAGTCATATAATATCTAAACACCCACTGCCTATTCAATATAGTATTACCCATGGCTAGCGAAGATTACTGTGCCTATAATTATTTTGTTATGGGGGACTCAAGTGTCATCTTTTCAGAGTAGATATGGATGTTGTTGTTGTTGCTGATGATAATTCATGAATCACACATTTACAATCATACAATAAAACTGAAAATAGGTTTAAAATCAACTCGCTTCTAAAATTGCCAGTACAGTGGTACCTTGGTTTAAGAACAGTCCAGTTTAAGAACAATTTGGTTTTCAAACTCCACAAAACCAGAAATAGTGCCTTGGTTTGAGAGCTTTACCTTGGTCCAGGAACAGAATCCGAACGATGGAAGGGCAGTGGTAGCGGGAAACCTCATTAGGGAAAGCGTGCCTCGGTTTAAGAATGGTTTTGGTTTAAGAATGGACTTCCGGAACGGATTAAGTTCGTAAACCGAGGTACCACTGTACTCAGGCCACAACCTGTTGTTGCTGGCATGACCCGATCCCACACTAGTAGCATTAATATTTGTACTGATGGAGGTTATAAGGCGGCTATGTGATTATCACAGGCACCTATTGACACCACAAATGCCAAAAAGTACAATTCTCTGTGATACACACTTAAAAATGTTTTTGATAAAGGTCTTGTCCACTTTTCTAAATAGGTGCATGTAGCCTTTTTGAAAAGCAACCTCTTCCCATGGCACCAAAAACACAGCTGTTCCCTCCCTTCTAACAACCCTCCACTTTCAATACCTTTCCCTCCTCCCCTTTTTCCTCCATTCATTCCCTTCCTGGAGACAACTGGCATCAAAGGTCAGCATACTTTGGCATTTGCCAAGGACCCACACCCCAGCAGGGGCTCATTGACAAGAGCCCCCTGCACCTGCTCTTCCTCTTCAGCCATTGCAGGCTGCTTGTGTCTGTCACTCTGGCCCAGGCCCTGAAGGTAGTGGTAGTGAGGAGGAGGAGCAATAGGTGCCACTGCCTGCTTGCTCATTAGCTCTCTACCTGGCAAGCAAGTTGGGGTAGCAATGATGAGGAAGAAGAGTAGTTTTGAGGAGGTGGACTCACAAAGGGTGGGGAGTGGAGTCCATGGAGAGTGTCTCCCCTACAAGGATAGGTTACAACATCTGGGGCTCTTTAGTTTAAAGGATAGATGAGTAAGAGGTGACATGTAGAAGTGTAAACAAAACAAATTCCTTCCAGTAGCACCTTAAAGACCAACTAAGTCAGTTCTTGGTATGAGCTTTCGTGTGCATGCACACTTCTTCAGATACACTGAAGATATACTTCAGATATACTTCAGATACTCTTGTCAATGAGCCCCTGCTGGGGTGTGGGTCCTTGGCAAATGCCAAAGTATGCTGACCTTTGATGCCAGTTGTCTCCAGGAAGGGAATGAATGGAGGAAAAAGGGGAGGAGGGAAAGGTATTGAAAGTGGAGGGTTGTTAGAAGGGAGGGAACAGCTGTGTTTTTGGTGCCATGGGAAGAGTATCTGAAGAAGTGTGCATGCACACGAAAGCTCATACCAAGAACTGACTTAGTTGGTCTTTAAGGTGCTACTGGAAGGAATTTGTTTTGTTTTGACTATGGCAGACCAACACGGCTACCTATCTGTATGTAGAAGTGTGTAAGGCTATGCATGGTGTAGAAAGGTGGATAAAAGGGACCCCTGACGATTAGGTCCAATTGTGGCCGACTCTGGGGTTGCGGCGCTCATCTCGCTTTATTGGCCGAGGGAGCCGGCGTACAGCTTCCGGGTCATGTGGCCAGCATGACTAAGCCGCTTCTGGCGAACCAGAGCAGCGCACGGAAATGCCGTTTACCTTCCCGCCGGAGTGGTACCTATTTATCTACTTGCACTCTGACATGCTTTCAAACTGCTAGGTTGGCAGGAGCAGGGACTGAGCAACGGGAGCTCATCCCGTCACAGGGATTCGAACCGCCAACCTTCTGATTGGCAAGTCCTAGGCTCTGTGGTTTAACCCACAGCGCCACCCGCATCCCAGAAAGGTGGATATATGCTTTTTCCTCTCTCATAACACTAGAACTCATGGACAGCCAGTGAAGCTGTATGTTGGACAATTCAGGACAGATAAAGTGTATATGGCAAGGGGGGGGGAGTGGAGGCTCAAAGCAGGGGGTAGGCAAAATGGCAGTGGGCTCCCTTTTACATTCCTCCTCATTGCTGGGGCAGGATGTCAGGAGCAGCATAGCTCCTCGATTCCCTTCCTGCCCAAAAAAGAGACTGAAGGCACTCAATGTCAGACAGGGAAGGGGCCACAGGTATTGGGGGATGGCACAGTGCAACTTTTCCTGATGACAAACGTGTTGATGTAGCACATATTCTAACAGAAATGGTGCCCAAAAGAGCTGCACAGTAACATAAGGCCTTCTGCTGAGCAGCTCTGTGGAGGAAGACACAGGTCCATGGAAGGTGGGCATTCAGGGGTTAAACACCATGTGCCTCCCTGCAAAGTGAGCACTCCAGCATCACAAGCAGCTCTGTGTCTGATAAGACCAGGCATGCGGGATGTGGCAAGTTGCTGTGGGAGTTGTCAGAGCGACTTGCAACCTGGGGAAGTCCCAGGGTGGCAGCAGGGCCGAGACTGCCTCAGCTCATGTGGAGCCCAACCACAGCTGGCAAGGGGCCCTCTGGATGGAAGGCAACTCCCAGCTCTAATGAATCCGCTTGAAATGCTTGGACACCTCCCTGGTGATATGTCCAGGCCCCTAGCACATGGTAGCCAGGCTTGCTGGGGGCTGCTTCCCCACCCTCTAGCCTCAACCCCTCTCAGTGGGGTTTGGATGCAGCTTTTTTGCACTGGTAGATGGGTAGTGGCCATGCCACCTGATGGATACATTAGACTCTCTATAAGTATAAGCTGATCCATCTTTTTCAAAACCAAGGCTACTACACTGTTTATCCATCTGTGCCAGGGAGTGTGCCCCCAACTCCACTTTCAATTCCATGTGATGCAAGACTTGAGACAACGCAAAGGACATCATTGATGCAAGGGGGCATCAGGTTCTCTTGGCAGAAGGTAGTTCTGGATGCATTTTTGTTAGCTCTCCAGCCGAGTTAGAACCAAAGAATCATTGCAGTAGATCAGCAAGACTCCCAAAGGTTTGCGGTAACAAGAAACAAGGAGCAGGTCTTCTGGATGTTGAATTAGACAGGAATAACAGGAAAGCTTGAGGTGTGATTCACTGTGCGTGTGAAAGAACTTTGAGCTCACTCCTGCAGCTGCTGAGCAGCATATGCTGAACAGTTTACTCGAGCGTATACTGCTCTCGAGTAATACGAAACGTACAGTACTTATTCCTCCCCTCTCCCCGTTTTTCAGCTAGCTCTGGCTGGTGGACCTCGAGCTTCGAATAAGTAACTATAAAGTAGTAGACCCGTTCAGCCCCACAACGAAAGGACCCCTTCTGAGCGACGGCCATGTGGCCGCTCTCCCCTGGCCCTCCTCACACAGGAAACAGGGGAAGAGAGGGTAGAGTCCCGCCAACCGCGCGTGGCGAGGCCTTCCCAGCCCACCTCTGCTGAGGAGGCGGCAGCGGCGGCCCCCTTTCACTTTTGCCGCCCCGCCCGCCCGCCCGCTTCGGAGGCAGGCAGGCGCGCGCGCGAGGCAGCCCTCTCGGCCCCCTCCCCTCTCGCGCGGGCTGACTGGAAGTGGCGTACGTGCAGAGCGCAGCCCGTGAGTGGCGGCGCAAACTCCTCCTCCTCCGCGCTCGACTCAGAGCGAGCGAGTGAGGAGGAGGCAGGCGCGCAGGCAGGCAGGCAGGCAGGCAGGCCGAGGGGCTCGCGCCGGCACTCGGCGGCGGCTCCCCCCCCCCCCTCAGCGCTGCAGGCTGAGGCCGGGCAGGAAAGGGCCGGGCAGTCTCGGCGGGAGAGGGGCTGCTTCCCTGCCCCGCCACCGAGGCTCGCCGCCGCTATGAGGCGGTGACAGAAGCGAGCCTCGGAGGAGGAGGCGGCGGCGGCGCTGGGCTTTGGTGGCTGACTGTCCTCCGCCCACCAGGAGCGGAGCGGGAGGCGGGCGAGGCAGCCGGGGGCCGCGGCGCTGACTGGGGTCGGCCATGATGAAGTGAGCCGCTCGCCTCCTTCTCCTTCCCAAGGCCGCTCGAGGAGAAGCAGGGGCGACCGAGGAGGGGGACGCGGCAACATGGCCAATGACAGCGGTGGGAGTGGCGGCGGCGGCGGCAACGGCAACAGCGGCGGGGCCGGACAAGGCGGCGGCGGCGGCGGCGACAGTAACAGTATCGGTGGTAGCGGCGGCGGCGGCGGCGGCTGCAGCGCCAGCAGCGAGCGGGACCGGCAGTACTGCGAGCTGTGCGGGAAGATGGAGAACCTGCTGCGTTGCGGGCGCTGCCGCAGCTCCTTCTACTGTAGCAAAGAGCACCAGCGCCAGGACTGGAAGAAGCACAAGCTCATCTGCCGGGGGAGCGAGCCCAGCGCGGCGGCGGCGGCGGCGGCTGGAGGGGGCGTTGCTCAGCACCGGAGCGGCGGCGGCGGCGGCGAGCGACACCAAGGCCACGGCCACGCTCGCTCCCCGCAGCCCTCCGCAGGAGGAGAAGGAGACGGGGCAGCCGCCGCCGCCAAGAAGGTAACGGCGCTCCCGGCCAAGCCGCAGCCGGACTCTACCTCGGAAGAGAAGAAGGCGGCGGCGGCGGCGGCGGTAACGAACAACCACGTTGCCAAAGTGGCGCCAGAGAGCCGAGGGCAGGAAGGGGAGGAGGGCAAGGAAGCGGCCGCGGCGGCTCCCGGAGCCGGGAAGGCGGCGCTCCTCTACCGGGATAAGTCCAACTTGAGCGCGGAGGAGTCGCTGCGCCCCAACGGGCAGATGAAGTCCCTGGTGCCGCAGCGGCTGGCGCTGGAGTACATCGTGCCCTGCATGAACAAGCACGGCATCTGCGTGGTGGACGAATTCCTCGGCAAGGAGCTGGGCGGGCAGATCGAGCAGGAGGTGCGCGCCCTGCACCACACCGGGCACTTCACGGACGGGCAGCTGGTCAGCCAGAAGAGCGACTCCTCTCGGGACATCCGCGGCGACAAAATCACCTGGGTGGAAGGCAAGGAGCCCGGCTGCATGACCATCGGGAAGCTCATGAACAGTATGGACGATCTCATTCGCCACTGCAACGGCAAGCTGGGCAACTACAAAATCAACGGCAGGACGAAAGTGAGTGACACCTTCTCCCCCCCCCCCCCATCTCTAAACCTTCCACCTGCGGCAAGTTCACGACTTTCACTGGCCGATGGTGGCTCCCCCTTCCTCTTTATTGAATTCCCTAGTCACGCTTATTTTCAGGAATATTCTATTTCAGAGCAGCTTAAAAGGCAAGATTCTCAAATGGTTGGTGTGTGACAATGGCGAGGGCTAGAGTCAGCGAAGGGTTCCCACATTCTTGAAGGTTGCTATCCTAATGCATAGTTAATGTTAAACTTAGCTGGATTTGCTGGCAAAACTTGTTTTTGCCTACAACTGGAGCAGCCCTATCCATATCACGTTTTCAGGTCCACAAGGGAGGAATGCTGAGAATATATAATATTACTGCATTGATTCCCTAAGCATATAATTAATACTGTTGTGATGGTGCTACACTGGCTTGTAGCTGTGATTGTAAGGGGACCACAGTAACCTGACACTGCTTTACTAGTCAAATCAAATGGGTGTGGTCAGGGAAGAAGTAGTGTAGGATCCTTCCATTCATAAAGAGCTACTGCACTCTGTCCATCAGTCCCAGCAAAGACTTACTGTATTTATAGTCAGCTTGAGAGCCTGACTGCTAACTGTGTCAGCTCTACTGCTAACTTTTAGGCAATTCGCTTCTGCCTTGCAACAAGTTGAGGTATTATAGTCAGGTGTATTTTAAGCACTAAAAACTTTATTGAAAATATAAAGCTTCACAGAGTCCAGTAGTCCAGGAGAATAAGTCATAAAAAGATGATAAAGTAGTGTGGCGTATTGCTGGATTTGTGACACTACTGAATCAGTTTTGATCGTGCCATGTTCAAAACTGGGTGTGTATCTCCTCAGCTTTGAAATGAACCAAACTCACATATTGTTGATGTTCCTGGAGGTTCAGTGCCTCTCCCCCTATTTATCAAGGTATGTGTAGCAGAGGTGTGATAATATTTATATACTATCAGCATTTAAAATAGGATATGTTGGCCATCAAATCAAAGTTTCAGATGTCAGGAGCAATTCAGCGCTCTATAATAACGTAACACCACCCCCGGATACTCCACTCATCAAAACTTTAGTGCTCAGCACCAACAGTAGTCATAAAAAGCAAACTTAGCGATGTTGATCCATAAGGGAAAAAACTCCGAAATCTACAGTTGGTCAAGTACCTTTCTGAGGACTCTGAGTTGTATAACATCTTGCCTGATGGTGAATTCTGGAGAAATCAAAAGCTTACTGCAGTTTTGTGACACTTGGCCAGCTATGGATTTTGGAGTTTAGGGATTATGTAATTTTACTAGCACAGTAATATTTCATTTTTAAAGCTAGGTATTGTGATAAGAATTGAAATCAAGATAGTCACAAAATAATGTTATTGTTAAGAAGTATGTGTTTTCTCATATAAGTGCTGTCACCATCATACATCATCACATGAACAGTATTGTGACTGGATATTATCAAATAAAATTTCTCTTCTGTAGTTCTGTCAACCCAGCTGGAGGTGGTACAACTGCCAGTACTATCTAGGACTACTTCACAGTTGCTTTTTTCTGACCTGTAACCGATATGATAAGGTTGGGTGAGAACTGATATCTGAAACTAGTGCATGTGTCGGATAGTAGTTCTCTCTCAGCAGCATGTAGCAAAGCCCTTTAAGGGGAACCATTTTAATCAGAATTCATGTTTACTAAAAAAAACAACAACAACTTAACCTTGAGAATATAAACTATCTAGGAAGATGTTCTGATCCCATCTACCACTGTTATAAAGAACATGCAAATAAAACTGTCATTTAACAGTTGTACCTGCATGTTCAGTATGAGACAATATGATATACTAGGCTTTAATTAAATTACAAAAATTAGCAGAATTGTACCTTTACTAAATATCAGTGGAAACTAATTGTGCAACAGTGTTTGGCATGAAACTCAGCGTGACTAATTTCAAATGTGAACATTGATATAAGGTAGCAACATACCTAGACATTACAGGGAGCTGAACTTCTTAAATCATCAGAATATCATTAAGAGAGAAAGGCTCTATAAATCCATTCAATGTCACAAGTATGCCTACTACATCTTGGGGCTGTAGAGGGACAAAGGATCATCTCAGATTTCTTGTTGTGAATTGTGGAGTCCTTCAGTTAATGAAGCAATATTCTGAAATATCTCTATTCTAAACATTCTGATACAGTTTCACCTTTAGTCTTCTGATATGATTAGCTGTGCCTTTGTGGCCTGCATAATCTGTTTAAATGCTGGTTCTATATTCTGTTGACAGTTACCATAGACTTGCCCCTTTAATTTAACTTATAAATCTCTGTACAGGGACTACATTATATTTATATTTTGATACAATATCTAGCAGGCTGTTAGCAGTAAATAAATAATGTTGCAAGACAGTGTTAGAAACAGATACGAAAGCTAGGAGCTAAATGGCATATTAAACCTAGGTTATGGGCGCAACAATGGAATGTCTAGGCACACTTTTTTATAACAAGAATACAAAGCTGAAAATGAATGAACTGCAGCTAAAATATTGTGTTCATTTTTCACATGGTCTAGTTCTTCTCTGCCCACCTCCCTAATATTCTTAAGAAGGTCTCTTCTCCTGTCTTCAAAGAGTAGCTGGAAGTGGAGAGGCAGAAAAAGGTCCTCCTTTCCTTCCACTTTGCAGTTTTAATCTGAAATCTTAGGTGCTGTACTGCACCCAGAACTCAGAAACTGTTAATGAAATTACCTGTCACAAAATGCGCCTAGAACAATGGGAGTTTCAAACACTGGTTGGAGATAGTGTGAAACATCATAACCCCCTTACTTGGGAGTAAGTCCCATTAAACTCATTGCGGCTTAATTCTGAATAGATATGTATAGGATTGAACTGTCAATGTGCTCTCCTAAATTGTGAGACTTGAGCTATACAAGCACCCAGGCTTAAGCACATGGGAGTTGCTGAGGTAGCCATCCACAAAGTGCTAGATAAGAAGGTGCTTAACATATACAGTGTAAAACTTCCTCTGCAAAAAAGTTTGCCAAAAAATACAGCTTATTAAGCAGACTTTACTGTACTTCCTTTAAAGGCATACCAAGCATTTAAATATAATGTTAGGATTATGGAGCAGACAGGCAGATAACTTCTTAAAGGTACTGTAGGTTAATATGTGTGTAGGGAAATGAAACAGGTGTATCTTAAACAGGTTTAATAAAAGTGTGCTTATGTCACAAATGAGAGAGACCTGTGTTAACATGTTTAATAATAGGGCAGTGGATATGTAAAAAGATTCAGACTTAGGTTAGTCCAGTCTTGCAGACAAGTCCACAGAAGTGACCAGTCCTGCTATCAAAGCTAATACGTTAAGCAGATAGGTCAAGCATGAAATTTAAAACCCCCAAAGAAGACTTGTATTAGTAAAAAAATTCTTTTGAAGGTGTGTGGCTATTTACAGGCCCCAGGATTAGTAAAAGATAGGTGCTCACTAAAATAGCTTTAACTTAAAATTGGTTAGATTTTTTTCTAATACAACAGTGCTTAACTGCTTGTGAACATCTTTTCAGGACACTATCGTGCAGAAATTCCATTTTTGAATATTTCCTCTGACAATATTATTTTTGTATAGCATTATGTTACTTTAAGGCAGGCATGGGCAAACTCTGGCCCTCCAAATGTTTGGGACTACAATTCCTATCATCTCTGACCACTGGTCCTGTTAGCTAGGGGTGATGGGAATTGTAGTCCCAAACATCTGGAGGGCTGGAGTATGCCTATGCCTGCCTTAAAGGGTATTTCACTATTCATAATGAGCAGATACCTGATTTGTGTCTGGGGAACTGAAATAAAGATGTCCTTTTAAAAATAATAAAGGAATACAAACCAGTAAGAGCCATTTTAAATCTTTCAGGCACTTGTCACCCATTGACTTTTCCACTTAGAACAGCTGCCATTACCACCATTTCTCTTCGTCCTATACAAGGCTGGTTAGGCTTAGTTTTCAGCCCAAAAATTGTAGTTGCCAATCCTGTTCCTAACAGTAGTCTGCACCTCTTGGATATTTGGAAGTTGTAGATTTTCAAGTCTAATAGACCAATGCAACAAATCTGTGTGTTCAGATGAACATGGCACTGACAGAAGGCAAGTCAACACATTCTGGGTTTGCTTAGTATATGGGGCAAGAGAATACATAGTTCAGTGGTAAAGCATATGCTTTGAATGCAGAAGTTCCCAAGTACAATTTCTCAAACTAGGGCTTGAAAAGACATCCGCCTTTAACACTGAAGAGCTGCTGTTAGTCAGTGTAAGCCAGCTTTCTCTAACCGAGGTGCTCTCCAGGTGTTTTGAATTATAACTCCCATCATCCCAATCCATTGACTGTGCTGGCTGGTGCTGATTGGAATTGTAGTCCAAAATAACTGAAGGTCACCAGGTAGGAGAGGGTGGTGTAAACAATACTGAGCTAGATGGACCAGTGATCTGACGCTATGTAAGGCATTTTACTTGGGCCAAACCAAAATATTACCCTTGCACTACTTCTGGGGTTATTTGTTCTGGATCACTGTGGCTACCTGCATTTATCACATCTTGCTGTGAGCTTGGAGTTTTATTGTGTTGACTCTGTCATTTATTGTCACTTCCTAACCTCTGTTTTAGATATACGCAGGAAACACCTCCTTGTTTTAGCTAAATAGGTATAAAGCCAATAAAACTAAATGGTCTTGAAAGGAATTAAAAAATGTCTTCCTGTACCCAGTTTGATTTGTTAGGTTATAGATCAGAATTTTAAATAAGGTTAAAAGACCTTTTTGCAAGCAGGCTACTCTGAGCCCAGTTCTGTAACAGGCCATTGCTGATGAGATTAGACCACAGGTTTTGGAGTTTTTTGGCTTGGAAAGCCTTTTAATTGTCATGGCATGCAACTTCAGTGGGTAGTACTGTGGTCCAGATATTGAACAGTGTCAAATTTGAATTACTGCATGTTTTCTTTAATTAGTATTCTAGTAAATGTGGCTGACTTTCAGTGCAATGAAAGTATCAGTTTGCACTAGAGCTTTGTTTGCATTATTGTCTCCATTTCTCCACTAGTTGGTTAACATTTACCCCAAAGTAAAATTAAAATTAAAAAATCATTAAGTATGTTATTATTGCTTAGAATTCTAGAGTTGGAAGGGACCCTTGGGTCATCAAGTCCACCCCTACAAGGCAGGAATCTTGACTAAAGCTTGTTAATTGAAATTAAAATCCTATTGGTCGGTTGTGAAGGAAGTTGTCATTTAGCCTTGTAAAGAAAAACAAACAAAATAGAAACCTCACAAGTTGATAAGAACAGCTTGAGCTAATAAAACTTCATATAACTTGCTAAATAAAATGTTAGCCAATATTGATATTGGTTGACTAGTTTGCTGCAGGTTTGCTGCAGGTATGGACTTGGGGCTGTGGAGGTGAGGATTAGTCTAAAATAGTGGCTGAGGTTGCACAAAAAAATAATATTTTGCTGCTGCTGCTGCTGCTACTACTACTACTACTACTAGTAGTAGTAGTATTTGATTTAATTTTTATTTCTTACTTTCCCATCACCATAAGATTGAAGGGCTGATTACAACAATGGAAATATAAAAAGATTTACGGTAAATCATTTAAGACAATTTACAATCAGAAGAGCAGGGTGGGTCCTAAAAATATCTCTCAGGTGTCAAAGGCCATAGTAGAGAGATGTATATTCATCCTATAATGAAAGTTGTATAATAAATGTGCCAGATGTACCTCTGTGGGAAGATAATTCTGCAACTTAAGGGCTGCCACAGAGAATGCACTCTCCTCAGACACGCATCACCCAACATTTCTCAGGGTGGTTTTACTTATTTTACTTACATTTAGTAAACAAAACTTTTAAAAGTACCCATGTTAATTTTTCGTATCAATATACAACATGTAATTGACTAGAAATGTGATGAGGGGGATATTATACTACATAGATTTTTAATTGGAATCCTATATTCTTGTGGGCCTGCTGTCTGACCAAGGGGTCATTGACAACATAGTTCACCTTGGGAAGAGACCTCTGAAATCTCTATGATTTGCCTCATTATTCAGACCCCACACAGAGTTGATGCAAACCCAGGCATGTCCATCCTTGCAGTTCTTTAAATAGAAGAAAAAAACAATGGTAATGAAAACTATTGATATGCTAATAAATTTTAGCAGCCCAAGGAACAGCCCAAAGAAGACTGGCACCTTTATTAAACACCTTTAGGCACCAGGTGAAAACCTTCCTCTTTAACCAGGCCTTTGGCTGATTGACATCTGATGCCCTTTTAAAATATGTTGTGGAAGGGAGGATTATTATCTTTCTTTTCATAATGTATTTCTGTTTTTTATACTGTGATTTTATGTTGTGAACTGCCCTGAGATCTGTGGGTATAGGATGGTATACAAAATTTATTTATTTATTTATAATTACATGATATATTGATTCCACAGCCTGGAAATGGTGAAGATTGTCTAATTGTATTTGCAATTGATATCCAATTATTGTTACTAATTAACTTATTTCCACAGAAAAAAAGAAAGCACTTGAAAAAAAATTCCACCTCACATCACTGCTCCCGGCCTAGAACACTTCATCATTTTGTGTTACTAAACTTCATTGGTGGCTTGAACTTTGTAGAACAACTGCTCTTCATCCCTTGCTCTGTGAACAAGTTATGCCACTCTGCTGATAAAATGTAGACATATAAGCACTGTTTTTTATTCCATTTCAAACTTGAGCTCCCATTCAGAAAGTAAAATCATATTTATTTGAGAGAAAGGTTGGAAATGAAACTCTAATTGAGTGACAGTGCTGAGTAATTCTTATAAAAAGAATTAGATTATTATTTGTAAAGCATCTAAAACTTTATATAAACCAAATAAAACAGTACCATCTCTATCTGCAGACTTGAAATCTAAATGTACGCATGATTCAAAAGGAAATATGGAAGGGAAAACAGCCAAATTGTGCACTAATTCTTCATAAGTTACATAATGCGTAATAAATATAACATTAGAAAATGGCAATGGTGCCTAAAATTAATGTTTGTTTCTCAGAGCATAGATGATAAGAATAGCAAAGAAGTAGTTCCTGTGATTATTTGTCAGTAATTTGCTTCATTATCAACCTCTTTTTGTTAAAAAGGATACAGGAATTGCCCTCCATTGCATAGCCTTGATTTGATAAAAGCCAGAAATGGAACATAAGGAATGTTGCTGTCTTAAGAATGAAGAATGTTGGCAGAGGAAGCCATAGAGGAGCTTTGGTATTGCTTGTACACTGCTAACCTGGCTTTAATCAGAAATGTTTTCTGAAGTTCAAACAGTTGGGATACGAGAATGTGGTTTAAAGGAAAATGATAGTGTTAGCCTGCCAGCTAAAAGATACATCTTTTGTTCTTGCTTAAAGCCTTATTTAATCTTGGAGACCAGCCATATGTATAGATTTAGTGTTGTATAGTGGGATAAAACTTGACAATTGTTGGCAGAGTTTAGACTATGCTCAACCACAGAGATTGCTGCTTGGGCACTCTGCTCCACCAGTCTTCCATTAGTTTTGCATACCCTTTGTTGACATTCCTCAGTGAGTCTATAAATGGGATCTAGCCTGAGTGTTTTAGGATTTAAGATTAACTGTATTGAAAACATAAATACAACATGGACTGCTGACTTACAGCTTTGAAGTTTGTATAAACTTTAAGCATATGCCCATCTAAATCTAGTGCTCTTTTCTGTATGGTAACTGTTGATTTGAAATAGCCCATATTTGGCAGATGTTTAGTTAGTAAAAAGCCGACCAAAAAAACAACAAATAAAGGTGTGAGTTTCCCCTTCCCCCAAATGTATACAGTGGTACCTCGGGTTACATATGCTTCAGGTTACATACGCTTCAGGTTACAGACTCCACTAACCCAGAAATAGTACTTTGGGTTAAGAACTTTGATTCAGGATGAGAACAGAAATCGTGCTCCGGCGGCGCAGTGGCAGCAGGTGGCCCCATTAGCTAAAGTGGTGCTTCAGGTTAAGAACAGTTTCAGGTTAAGAACGGACCTCCGGAACGAATTAAGTAAACCTGAGGTACCATTGTACTTCTCTGTTTAACTGAAACAGTAGAAGACCTTCCTTCAGAGGGCATTCAGGACCTGGATCCTATATTTGTCAAAGTGCTGAAAAAGATTCAGAGTTGTAGCCACTGTTAGCCATATTCAGAATAAACGAAGTGAAATCAATGAATGTGACTAACTTAGATCCCCTTATTTCAGTGGATATATTCTGATTTTGTTGAATACAAACCACAGTTGTGTTACAGTTTAGAAGGTATTTGTGCAGTTTAATTGTGACAAAATTATGGCACTATAAAGGCTTGATGGATTTATTGTGGCACAAGCTTATAGGGGTTCCCTAACTACAAAGAGCAGACCATGTTAGAGCATTCCTAGCTCAATTGAGGAGCCACCTCTTTTTTGAATGAAAAGGGGCTTCTGTGGACTTCCATAGACAGGTAGGGCAAAACTTCCACTCCGTTCATCAAATCCAATTTTAGAATCAATGACTTGCCATTGGATATTTTTTCTTTTCCCTTCACCAGTGATATTGACAGACCCTGAATAGTATAAATTGAAACAAAAAATTACAAATACTACATGGTTGGTTCTTTTTCCTAAATAACCAGGATCCCAACAGGAGTAGCATTATGGGGGGACAAATCTACTCATGAAACTGCCAGTGTGAAAAGAAGATAGTTTTCACTACAGTAAAAAATGAGCAGCTTTATTATGCAGAGATCATAGGTAATCTCAGAGCACAATTCAGTCTACAATACTAAGCAGATGTTAATTTTCAGGACCTTATAAACTATATGTGCATATCCTTGAGTTCTCAAAGTGCTTTTGATTTAGTGGAGGCATCTGCTAAAGGAAGAGGAGGGGGCACTATTTTTGCTGGTTCTTTCCATTACACCATGGGTAGGCAAACCAAGGCCAGGGGGCCGGATCCAGCCCAATTGCCTTCTAAATCCGGCCTGCGGATGGTTGGGGAATCAGCATGTTTTTACATGAGTAGAATGTGTGCTTTTATTTAAAATGCATCTCTGGGTTATTTGTGGGGCATAGGAATTGGTTCATTCCCCCCCCCCCAATATAATCCGGCCCACCACAAGGTCTGACGGACGGTGGACCGGCCCCCTGCTGAAAAGGTCTGCTGACCCCTGCCTTACACTGTCAGTGCCCTGCCCCCACCCCGCAACTAGAGTTGAGAGAACAGGTTGGAAGTAGGTGCTGCAGGGGGAAAGGAAATCAGCAATAATTGCCTCCACTCTTCTGTTAGTTGATGTATCTGCTGGATCAAAAGCCCTTCCATGAGCACAAGGAAATCAGTTGTTTTACTTTATACATTGCCTTGCCCTTGACACTGTATTTTTCTTCCATGTCACCTTTGTGCTTCTCATGGAAAATAAAACTTATGTTTGTGAGAGGGATTGAAATGTAATTGAGGGTTAGCGAGAATCGCCCCCAAAGTGGCATCCAGGAATGTCTCCCTTCTTGCACAAGGAAATTCTTTTTGCACAACAGGTCTTCCGTTTTCTCCTCTTTCTCCCCTCCTTTGTGCACCCCCAAAATCTGCCCCAGAGTACAGGGGTCGTGGAGGGAAGAAGAAGCTGTGTTGTACCAACAGATGCCTGTTCATGATCCCAAATAAGGAAGCAGTTTAACAAAGGATTTTTACTGTACTGCATGCCAAACTGTTTCGGCTTTTCAACTGTCTTGTTCACTCTGTCTTGTTCTTCTCTCCTAGATTATCATCCACTCCCGTGTGCTAAGGGTTTCCACTCAGGCAAGGGCCTTCTTTTTCTCACCTCACCCCTGCAGCCCCCGGTGCTTCCAAAATCTGCTCCATAGATTCAGAAAACGCTTGAACAAATTGGGCTGTTGAGGGGGGACAGCTGGGGGAGGAAGAGCAGGTCTCATTGCACAAGTGGAAGTCCAATCACAAAATGTTGGTTATCATCCGAAACGTTCTTTATGGAGGCAAACACTGAGCACATCTTCTCTCATCCAAAGACTGACTTGCGTCCAGTTGACACAGATTTTGGCAGAAAATAGAGCACTTCTTAATCAATGTTCTCATTTTAAAAAATCTTCTGTATTTGTTAGAGTAGAGGCTAATCCTTCATACCCCTTTTAATGCAGCATGAATTTTTCAAATCTTAGGCTTTTTTTGTTATACTTAAAGTCTAGTTTTTAAACCCTTCCTAGTATTTTTGAGGGAATTTAGAATATATTGAAAGTCTGAAAAAAGCTCTACTATTTGAAAACACTGCTATTAATTTGATTTGTAATGACCACAAATAAGACTTCCTCTTCCTGAAGGAGTAAATCAAGGGAGAGGAGAGGAAAGTATGAGTATTTTGATTCCCACTGTTGGATAGAATCCAGAACATTGTGTTCTCTGTCTTCCAATGCCACAGTTCGTAGGAGAGCTTAATTAGTACTTGCCCTATTTTTAAAGCTGTCAAAAATATAGTCTCTGGGGCAAGAGAGGTGCTATCCTGCATGTTAACCAATAATTAGAAGCCATACGGGGGGCGGGGGGGGGGCGGTCTGGAAATATTTAAAGAGGGTTTCATATTTAAATTTCTATAGGCCCTTTCTGCATTTGTTAATGCAACATATCCCAAAGTAAGCAAAATATAACACAGTATTATGGTGTTCACAGAAAGAGAGACCCAAATATGGAGAAAAAGAGAAGAAAAACCAGGGCCACTTTGTCTCTCGCTTGCCACTGATGGAGTCCAAGAGGGAAGGCTCTAGATGTCACTTGAGCCAGGCAGGCTGATAAAAGAGTCTTGCTTTCTCTCCCACTCCCTTGCCATGGCAACAAAGTTCTTAAAATGGACTTAATTCTGTATTTGGTGAGGGCCTTAAGCCACTTCTGCTGCAACAGGTGTCTTCTGTGAACCAGGGGTGATACCTCCTATCAGAACTGCAAGAGAGCGTCCTAGAAGCATGAAGACAACTATTTATGCATCTAACGCAGGTTTTATTAAGTCTTGAGTCCTTATATTTTTATGTCACAATATTCTTCTTTGAGTCAATCTTCCTTGCAAATTGGTTAATAATAATAAAAAGTCACACAATTTAAATCACACAAACGATGACAAGGGCTTTACAATTCATAATATTACTGAAAATAATTATTAAGTTGTAATATTGAATAGAAAATGCAACTGTTTTGCAGAAAATTCATGAAGTAAGTTTACTGTCTTAGCCTCACACAGCTGGTGAAATGTCATATTGTTTAAGCCACTGCTATGCTTGTTCAGTGTCTGACAGGAAAAGGCCTTGTAGCTGTTCTCTACAGGGAAGGAAACCTGCTTATTTTGACATAAAGGGTGTGTGGTACAAAATGTGGATTTTAAAGGAAGTGGAATACTTTTGTATATAGTATTTTATTCAGTTGTGCAAATTGAAAATCCCAATTTTATAAGCAACTGAAAATAATAGATGGGGAAAAGCGTGAGTTATCAGATAATAGTCTGCTCTATAAATGTGTTTCTCAAATTTTAAAAGCAAAATAATGTTGACACATTAGGAGCATGTGAACAGTAGAAGCCAGTTTGGGCATCATAACGGTTTATCATGACAGGAATGAGCTACAGTATGTCTTGGCCTTGCTTTCTCACCCACTCCTCTTCCCTTGCATGGAGGAGACTGGAAGTTTTCACTTCCATTTTCTATTAACTGCTGTTTGATAAGTCCAAACAAAACAAGAAGGTATGATTTATCCTAACAATTGTGTGTTGAGAAATGCCAGCTGCAAACCATGGTTTATAAAGCTGATTTGTTTCATCAAACCATGGTTAAATTGGACTACAGTTTAAGGTTTGCATATATCAGGAGCCGGAGTCAGGTGTAGGTCAGCAATAAAAGGCATTGGTGTCAGCGAAGTTAACTCCTTATTCAAATAAACCAAAATCAGTGAAAGCCTAGTGATCTCAGCTACTCTTCCCAGTAGGTCTTGCCCCAGGGAGGCAGCTGCAAAGACTGAAGGTCCCCACTTTTCCACAGCTGCCCAAGTCCCCAACTCTGCAGGGTTTTTCCCAAGCAATTGGAGATTATGTCTGCGCACACCTAATCTCTCCTCTGCTCTTTTCATTTCTCTGCATGTTCTGGTTGACCAGGTATAGGAAGCTGGTCACAGCAGGAGAGGGAGACTCCCTGGATTATTCAGCAGCCTGCCTCACCTGTCTCCTGCCCCCCACCTCCAGCCTCTACATCAGGACTGCTTTCTGCCCCAGCTTCTTCCTTCTCACTAAACCCTTTTGCCTGTTCAGCTTCCGACAGATACTATAATACCTGCTTTAAATTGTGTTTAGTTACTCTATGTCATCTAGAATGTTTTAGGGTCATCAAGTACAGTGGTGCCCCGCAAGACAAATGCCTCGCAAGACGAAAAACCCGCTAGACGAAAGGGTTTTCCGTTTTTCGAGGCGCTTTGCAAGACGAATTTCCCTATGGGCTTGCATCGCAAGATGAAAACGTCTTGCGAGTTTTTCCCCTCCCCCCCCTTTTTCTAAGCCGCTAAGCCACTAATAGCCGCTTAGCCGCTAATAGCCGCTAATAGCGCTAATCCGCTAAGCCGCTAATAGGGATGCTCCGCAAGACAAAAAAACCGCTAGACGAAGAGACTCGCGGAACGGATTATTTTCGTCTTGCGAGGCACCACTGTATACTAATAGCCCTATCCTGGGAACATTTATTGAAAGCAGGGTTCAATGAGGCTTGTAATAGTGTGATCCTAGTGGTTAAGAGCAGTAGTCTCGTAATCTGGGGAACCGGGTTCGCGTCTCCGCTCCTCCACATGCAGCTGCTGGGTGACCTTGGGCCAGTCACACTTCTTTGAAGTCTCTCAGCCCCACTCACCTCACAGAGTGTTTGTTGTGGGGGAGGAAGGGAAAGGAGAATGTTAGCCGCTTTGAGACTCCTGAAGGGGAGTGAAAGGCGGGATATCAAATCCAAACTCTTCTTCTTCTTCTTCTTCCTATGCATGTGTACTCAGAAGTGAGTTCAGGGTTTTTTACTGCCAGATGAACATTTATAGGATTGCAGTATTAGCATCCATAGGATTGCTTCTTATGTCTTCTGTAGAAATGTCAAATAATCAACTTGATAGCAGGAAATCAAACTGAACCAGAATAATAATAAAATAAAAAAGAACTAAAAGAGGAAAGAATATTTGAAGAGTTTCCTCCCCCAAACAGGAACACCATCTGAAGAGTCTTTGGTTTCGTACAAAGTTTTTTAAAATGTTTATATATTTTAATTTTTTTAAAAAAAGTCAACAATAAATCAACAAATTAATGCTGAAAAGATCTAGAAAAAAAGAGGGGTTCAGAATATGGGGAAACTTACTGTATCCAGTGGAACCAGATTGAATTAGAATGAGCTCATATAATAAAACCAATATTTCGAATGATATCTGTATTTTGGATTTGTTCAGGCCCTGTGCCTGGGAAGCATTGGACAGAGATTGGACTAGGAGCCTACCTGAAGGCAAAAACCATTGTACAATATTACAAAAGATAAACAGCCTGCCTGTTGGAGGAAGGAAAAGGGAGAGGACACCATTGTAGAGAATGCCTCTCCCTCTCAGCCAGCCTCTCTAGGTGGGTGTTAAAAGCTTCAGTTGTGCTTACTTGAATTGAAGCACTATTTCTTCACTTTTGAGCTAAAGGTCTGTATAACATTGTGTTTGTTTATTCAGCAGTGCATCTGTGATGGCTAGGCTTGCAGCACGTTGGGGAGAGAAGGGTGTAGCAGCCTGCTGACTTACTGTTCAGGTCCTGAGAATCAGAGAGAGAAGTAAGCAGGCTCTTGCAGGTTGAGGAAGCACGAAGGAGCTCAGGAGCACTCAGCCCAGGCAGTAAGAAGCCTGCGGGGGCAGAGAAATTCACTGCAGACAGTGTTCCACCTCTGGACTTGTGCTGGGTATTCATGCTTACCCTGATATGAGCTAGCTTTAACTGAGAAAGAGAGATAGGGGTTGTGGTGAAGAGTGCAGTGGATTTGCAGAGCTTTCCAAACTGTGTTGCGACACGTTAGTAGGTGTGTTGCACGAACACTCCCTGCACCTCTCCCGGGACTGGAAAGGGGATAGTTTAACCTCCGGCTTGCTAGTAAAACTGAATGACTGTGTCGTGAAATGATGCATGTCTAAAAAGGGTGTCACCAGCATGAAAAGTTTGAAAAGCTCTGACCTATAGATTCTGCTCTAAGGATCATTATAGGCAAGACTGAAAATAACATTTGCCAGTTTTACTGGGGCCTTTACAGAAATCTGCGGTGGGATCACACTTGGAAAAACCATACAGTTCTTCTTGCCTTATCTCCAAAAGATACATTTTTGTAGTGTTGAGAAAGTGGATAGAGAAGTTTCTCTCATAACACTAGAACCAAGGTCATCCAATGAAGCTGGGTGGTGGAAATTCAGTTGATAATTTAGTTGAAAAATCCTTTGCTATTCCCAATCATGTGTCTTGCTTGTAATGATGCCGTCAGTGAAACTTGTGGATTTGATAATTTTATCAGGGCCAGAGTCTATGGACTTATATCCAATAGGATGTTAAGCAAGGCTAAAATTTTATTAAGTATCTCCTGTGGTCTGCAGGTTTACTTGGAGTAAGCCCTCTTGGTTTCACTAGGACTTCTTTCCAAGTACATGTGTATAGAATTCCTGCCTTAAAGTTAGTATCTTTAAAATAAGTTTATATTTGTGTTCTGATATTCTAAATTCACATCACATTTATATTTGCAGTGAGCAAAATACGATAGTAGTGCATCTTAACCTGCTAAAATTGCTTGGTCTCTTGTTTTTACTCCCAGACATTGATTAGTTAAATAATTTATTTAAATAACATTATTTAAGGTCTAGTTTTGAAAGTCAGGCAAACTCCTCTAGTTTACATCTTGCGGTGTATTCTTCAATTACTATTGTACTAGTTTCCTTTGGATTTGTGTTTAATACATCCTGTGCTTGCTCCTATAATCACCTGTCTCTTCTAGATTTTTTTAAATTGTCTTTTTGTAGCAGCTGCTCATTCCAGCACTTCCTCTTTAGCATGTAGTGAATTCTTGTCCATCTACTTTCAAGCTGTTTCCTTGTTATTAACCTTTAACCTTTTCAGCTTGTTTTGTTATAGCTAGCAAAAAAGAGTGGAAATAAAAGCATTATGAAATATTCACCCCACCTATTTTAAATCTAGTGCGATATTTAATTCTTATCACAAAGAATTAGACATTGGGGGGGTACAGTAGAAAAGGGCTAGTGTTTTGTATTCAACAGTGTATTAACTCTAGCAAAATTACTTAAATCTAACAGGGCTACATGCATTCTACATGACTGTAAAGCAAGATATTTACTGACCCCTAGGAAATAGCTTTGTTGACTGTTCATTTGATCTTGTATTCTAGTAAACATGATGGTCAACCATTTCTGAAACGGTAAGAAGGTGCACTTATCTCCAGGTTTATCTCTACAATGACTCCTTAACCCTCTTGTGTATTTGGGACATAACAGAAAACAAAAACAACAGAAGTGTGTAAAACGTGTTTTCCTTTATAGTCTCTGGACTTTCAAAGGGTGAGGTATTCCAGCACCTTCCCCCTCTAAATAAACGGGTACTGGAATCAGCCTGCCAGTTTTAAATGAATGAGAAATGGGTTGCTAATTTATAACCACTTTCTAGAGCAGGGCTCTGCAACCTAAGGCCCATGGACCACAAGCAGCCCACGGGGGTCGTTTAACCGGCCCCCGAGCCACCCACTCGGCGAGTCCCCGCACGCTGTGCTAAACCAGCGCGGCGCAGGGACTCGCTTCCACGGTGCTGGAAATCGTGTCTGTGCAGATGCAGACACCGGAAGTCACACACTCATGGAGCCCATGGAGGGCTCTCCGCTGGAGTGAACCGGCCCAGGCGAGGTAAACCTTGCTGACCCGTTCTAGAGCTTCCTGCTTGGTGCTTCCCCTTCCCAGGGCTTTGGAATGCTAATCATTAGGCATGACATGAGGTTTAATTGCATAAAGCAGGAGTTGTGAATGTAGTTCTTGCAGGTGCATGTTCTCAGAGAGGCCTTTCCTGGCACCCTCAAAGTCCTCTCCCTGAAGTTGGGCTTGAAAGAAGCATACTATTGTAGCCAACAGTCTGTTCTTATGCTAGTTTTGTTCTGTTTTGATTACAGGCAATGGTGGCTTGTTATCCAGGCAATGGAACAGGATATGTGCGCCATGTTGATAATCCAAATGGAGATGGAAGATGTGTCACATGTATATATTACCTTAATAAAGACTGGGATGCCAAGGTAATTCTATTTTAGAGAGGTTTTTTTTACATGTTTGAATAACGTGTCATGCCTTTTAAAGCAATATCTTGTACACCTAGTAAACATACGCTTTGAAGTTGCATCTGATCCTATATCCAGGGCACCTCACCTAGTGTTTGGTCTCCCTTCCACTCCAGCTAAGCTCTAAAAACATACTTTCCTAAGAAATCACACTAGGCATGCTGAAAGTTGTAAATGCACCTCAAGTAGCTTTTTGGATCCCGCTTATTGTTTTTATGGCAGTAAACTTCTGTGTAGCTTTGATGCTAATGTTAAATGTGAAACAACTCTTCTAGTTCATGTGTAAATGTGAGGAATTGCCTTCTTTAATACTAAGGTTATGAGACACTTTCAACTTTGTTAAGAATATATTTATTTGCTATAGTGAAAATAAATTATAGATCATATATTCACTGCCTGGTCGTCTTTGGAGAAAGACTAAAATTTATTTCCTTTTTCAGGCATTTGATAGCCATTTGTTGTGGTGCTGACTCCTCATTGTTCATATTTAACTTCAAGGCACTATGAGAATGTTGGGCAAAGTATAGAAATTGGTTAGACTAGTGGCTGGTAATTGCCCCAATTGAAACTCAGCTAAGCTAGTTGCTTGTCAGAAATCCAGGGAGAGTGCTTGTTGTACCCCGGTTCTACTTCCTGTGAAAACATAATACTGGACTAGATGTGGTCTTTAATTTAACCCAGTGGAGGAGTTCCTACATTATTCAATATTTTTAAAGGTGGTATTTATATTCATTCTGTGGACCACTCATTCAGAATTGGTATGCAGTTAACAATATCAGTGCAGAGATTTTGTTTCTCATAAAACAGTAATTTTTGGTTTTGCAAAAGTTTCATTTTATTAATATTGATTATCTAAATATACACTAAAACACATTCATTAATGTATGTTACAAAAATCTGAGACATTTTGATTGTTTGAATGATTTTTCAGTCTGTGCTAGTTCATTTTATAGAGCCAACATATGAACATCAAAAAAAAAGTTTCATTAGTGCAACTCATTTTTATTTGAATCATAGTGAGAAGGAAATCTTACTGTCTGCTTTAATTATTCTAGAAATAGTTGAGTTAAAAGGAAGCTATATGTAGGTGCTATTGGTACATTGAAATTGCTGATAGCATCTTTGATTGTGAAGCACTGTTTATGTCTTTTAAGGTAAGTGGAGGTATTCTTCGAATATTTCCTGAAGGCAAAGCCCAGTTTGCTGACATTGAACCTAAGTTTGATAGATTGCTCTTTTTCTGGTCTGACCGCCGCAACCCTCATGAAGTGCAGCCTGCATTTGCTACAAGGTAAGATGAATGAATATATACCAGCAGACTTTAGTAAGTTTACAATGGAAATGAGAAGGAATTGGAAATCTGCAAAAAATAGATTCATCTGTCCCAGGAAAGTGACTAGTATAAATAGAGCCTCAGTTATTCAGAATATATGACTTATGCTTGACAAATTTTGAGAGTTTTAACTTGCATTGATTAATGACATGCTATGTTACCATTAGTTATGGATCAACAAAAGCTCAGGTTTGTCATGATTTATAGCAGGTTAGTTAATGGAAAAAAGTCATTATCTTATCAATGGTTTCATGCATTGTTATAAGTTGTCGGGGGTTTTCTCCCTGAGATTTTTTGGACTGCAGTACATTTAGGCTGCAGGCCTATATATGGGGAGTAGACATGTCAGTTTATTTCTCAGGTTTTTTTTAAAAAATTGAATTTACGTGTCATATAAAGCAGATGAAGGCATAGGAGTTGATCATTGAGGCCAGTCATGAATTGTTAACAGGTGTGTGAGAGCTATTATTTGGGAAGACAAAAAAAGGGATAAAAATAGCTGTGTTTATAAGAGTCAATTTAATGTAGTAGTTAGAAAGTTGGACTAGGACCTGGGAAACCAGGCTTCAAATCTTTACTTGGCCTTGAAGCTCATTTGGTGACCTTGAGTCAGCCTGCTCCATGTATGCCACCTTGAGCTGCTTAGAGTAAAGGTGATGTTTACGTATTGATAAATATGGAGATTTGGCTTTTAAACAAGTGCATGTACAACTGAGTATCAGTAGAATAAATAATTTTGTAAATGTCTCTTAAAATAAGACTTTATGTACATACACTGCAAAATTTATGACTGCATTAGATTAGATGTTTGTTTCCTGAGTGAATGGAGTTCACTTTTTTGGTACTGTACAAATGTTAAATTTATAAACCTTGTAATTAACATTCTGTTGAAGTGAAAGGGGCCAGTTCTTGGAAGTGTAGAGATGCAACTTAGTTTGATGTGTCTCCAAGGGAAAGAGCAGGTAGATAAAGTGAAACCTCCCAAGTTTCTTAGACTGTCCTTTCTGACCTAACCTGTCCTGAGCTTCTCTCAAGTGCTCTATGCTCTTAGGGTTGCAGACTTCATTTCTTACTTCCTACTTCTTCATACGTTGTGAAAATTGTAAGGAGAGTTTGCTGGTATAAAATATATTAGAAGTATATATTCTTGTTTGTTTGCTTTTTAAGCAACAGCTTTGAGTTACAGTCTGCTTCTAGGCATGCTTACTTGGAAGTCCCATTGAGTTCATTAAAATTTAGTACTTGCTGGCAAGCAAGTTTGTATAGGATTGCAACCTTAAAAGTTATAAAACCAGGAAGCTGTCTAAAATCAAGGAATGTTGCTGGGGATCACAAGCATCAGAATGCTATTGCACTCATGTCCTACTTTTGGGCCTTTCATAGGCATCTGTGATTGGCCAGTGTGAACTCTGGCCCGGATGAACCTTTGCTCTGATCCAGCAGGGGCCCTGTTGTTTTCTTAAGAATGAATTTGCTTTTCATTGGAAGGAGACATATGTTTAGTTGGGTAAAGTCTGAAGGACCATTTTTTTCCAATAAAGCTGAAAACGATTAGAGTTGGATTCTTCCTACTTGTCAGTGCCACCAATTTATTATTAGTGCTGTTATTTACCTGCCCTTCTCCCTAAGGTCCCAGGGCAGGTTACAACACTTAAAAACACAATTCAAAGCAGTTTGAAGCAACTTAACAATCACAGAAATAAGGTGGGTCCTAAAAATACTAATCTGGTGTCAAAGGCCAGGGTAAAGAGGTGTGTCTTCAGCATTCACCACAAACTGTCTAATTAATAAGCCAGATGCATATGCCAAGCTCAAAGTAGTAAGTTACAGATTGTATTAAGTTCTGCAAATTATTACGTTACAAATATGCAGAATAAGTTGACAGTATACACTGCTGTTTAGGTGGCTAAGGTATACGGTTCTGTCATGTAATTGGAGGGATCTAAGAGAGTGTTAAAATGTGTTGTTTACTATTTCATAAAATGTGTTGTTACTATTTCATTCTTTTTATCTTTTAAAGGTACGCAATAACAGTGTGGTATTTTGATGCAGATGAAAGAGCCCGTGCTAAAGTAAAATACTTAACAGGTAACTGATTTCCCTGTTTTTTATGTTTGTGTTCTCTCTAAAATCAGCTGTATTTTAGTGTTCGTAGCTGTAAAAGTAACTGACAACAGCAGCTTCTAAGTACAGCTGTACCTCGTTGTGCGGCTGGGATCTGTTCCAGAGCCCCGGCCACTAGCTGAAAAGGACGCAGGGCAAAGTGCCGTGTCTGCGCATGCACGCAGAGTGGTCTGCACTTCTGCGCATGTGCGAAGCACAATTTAGCACTTCGCATGCACGAGCGGCAAACCCGGAAGTAACCCAATTCGGTACTTCCGGGTTTGCTGGAATGGACACTAGACAAGGTGGACGTTCGTGAAGGTATTACTGTACAGTGATATTATAGCTGTAGTTAATAATGAACTTCAGTAAGACCTATACAGTGGTACCTAGGGTTAAGAACTTAATTCGTTCTGGAGGTCTGTTCTTAACCTGAAGCTGTTCTTAACCTGAGGTACCACTTTAGCAAATGGGGCCTCCTGCTGCCGCCGCGCGCTTTCTGTTCTCACCCTGAAGCAAAGTTCTTAACCCGAGGTACTATTTCTGGGTTAGCGGAGTCTGTAACCTGAAGTGTCTGCAACCTGGGGTACCACTATCTTGAGTATCTTGAAATGAAAAGAGCCTTAATTTCATCTTATTTCTTGCCCCACCCATAGTGGCTCAGAGCTAGCAACGAATTTCAAAGGCCACATAGGGGAAAAATACCCAACTGAAACATTATGCAAACTGAAGAAACTATTTCAGTCCTTCTTAATCATAAGGTTAAGTCACCCCAACCAAGAAAGCTTCTAGAAAATTATTAAAACATTTGATGCATTAGGGGAATGGATTTCCATGAATGTGCAGCAAACACTATTACTGTCTTTAAACATTCCCTTATTATTTGAATTTGATGCACAAATGATACCGTCTGAGGTTGTGTTTAAGATTGTGTTGAATTAGAATCTAGAACAAATGAACTGAAGAACAGATCTGTTGGATTTTTGTCATGTAAAAATGTGGAGAAAGGAAAGATGTATATATTTGACAAGCTTAATAGTGTTGCATTCTCCTAAATCAATTTGAGGGACGCGGGTGATGCTGAGGTCTAAACCACTGAGCCTAGGGCTTGCTGATCTGAAGGTTGGTGGTTCAAATCCCCGCAACGGGGTGAGCTCCCATTGCTTGGTCCCAGCTCCTGCCAACCTAGCAGTTCAAAAGCACGCCAAAGTGCAAATAGATAAATAGGTACTGCTCCGGCAGGAAGCTAAATGGCATTTCCATGCACTGCTCTGGTTTTGCCAGAAGCTGCTTAGTCATGCTGGCCACATGACCCGGAAAAACTGTCTGTGGACAAACGTCGGCTCCCTCGGCCAGTAAAGCAAGATGAGCGCCGCAACCCCAGAGTCGTTCGCGACTGGACTTTACTGTCAGGGGTCCTTTACCTTTACCTTCAGATCAGTTTGACTGGCACCAGAAAGGGGCAGATTTTGCCATACTTCCAGGAGCCTTGTAGTTTTGTTTTGGGTATACTGTTGTGCTCCAGAGAGGTGCTTCTCTGAATTGAGGTGGGGTGTGTGTGTGCTCCAGTAGTGCATATATGCATGAAATTGAGAGCTGTATGTATGATTTGTGAGAGTGAGGGAGAGATATATGGGGGGGGTGTGATTGATCTATATGTTGCTTGTGTGCATGTGAGAGAAGGAAATCTATACATGAGGTCTGTGGGGTGAGGGAGAGGTGCACTTGGCCAGAGAGGGAGAGATCTCTGTGTGGTATGTGTATGTCTGCTTGTGAGAGACAGGAAGGTATGTATGCGTGAGTGAGAGATGCACACATGTGTAGTTACGTATATGTGGAGTGTGTGAGTTAGGGAGATGGTGTGGCCTCTGTGTGTGTGTGTGTGTGTGTGTGTGTGTGTGCGCGCGCGCGCGCATGCGCAAAAGTGTGGTTGGCCACCTTGCATATCAAACTTGCAATGGTATAGTATTTCTGGTTTTTTTTATAACTCCCCCTTTGTCTTACAGGTGAAAAAGGTGTGGAGACTGAACTTAACAAGCCTCCTGATTCAAATGGGAAAGACCTTCTATAAAGCCTTTGATCTAGTAATTCCCTGTGCTACGTCCTGGTCCTTCTCCCCCTCCCCACAACAGTCCTAGGCGCTGTCTATTAACTTTTGAATGTGAATAATGAGATAAAGGAAAATCAACGCCAAATCAACGTTTGGAATAAACAAATGAATTATGGGTTTCAGTGTTTCATCAAATGGATTTCTAATAGCTTATGCATTGTACTACATGATTGTGACTCTAGTCCTGTTAACTGCTTATGTGATGATAAGCATTGGGGAAAAAACAGCTTACACATGAAGTGCCCTACATA
Organism: Podarcis erhardii; assembly: GCF_964252035.2. Lineage (NCBI taxonomy): Eukaryota > Metazoa > Chordata > Lepidosauria > Squamata > Lacertidae > Podarcis > Podarcis erhardii. The sequence continues at coordinate 76,279,357 of NC_138507.1, read as the reverse complement.
GAAGTTTTCCATCCTTCATATTTTGCCATTCAATCATCCAGTTCAATGCTATTTATCATCCCCCTTTTTAAAAAAAAATGTGGTAAAAGTTTTGAATTTTTAATAATTTTTGTATAACCAGGTACAGCTGATCAACATCGAGCAAAGCAAACATTTTTCTCCAAAATGGCATTTAACTATTTTTGTAAATTTGCTGTTCACACTGTTCTCCTACCATGTAAAACCTAATTTAAATAAGAATTGCCAGTAACTGATGATCACTCTGTCTTTACACTTAAGTCTGAAAAGGAGCACTTTAATTCCCATTTAAGAACCCAATTGTTTTATTTTCATATCTTACACTAATTTGAATTTTTTTTAAAGATTGCTGCTGTATTGTGTTTGTGTTCTCTCTGAAACTTTTTTTTTTAAAAAAACTGAAACAGATGCCTATCTTGCTGTCAATTACTTCCTTAAATTTGTGGTTTTATATGTTGTATCCAGAGAGCAAGCTTTCTGTATCTGTGTCATTTGGGTTTTCTAAGTGACTGGCTAGCACTAAGTGGACTTGACGTTATCCGTACTGTCTTTTTCATGTTGAGAACTGTGGTTGCAGTTCCGCTGGGAACTTCATCTATGAGAGCCATTCGATGTGAATGAAAATCATTCAAGAACACAGCAGTACTCATGTGCAGCTCCTGCTTTTTCCAGTGGGGCTTGTGCAGATGAAGTGCCAGGTGGACTCTGCCCATAAGTATCAAATCCCTAGAACATAAGGGCTTTCCTAGGCTTTTAGGTGTACCAACATCCTTTCTACTATTTTGATGGGAGATCTCAATCTTGACTTGTTTTCAAAAGCTTACTTTCTGCTACGTTTTTTGGTAAGGTCATGAAACTTCAGAGATTTCTCCCCAAAGCAGTAGTATCCTCATTTGCAGTTGGGTCCCTTGATCCCCTTATATACTATCAAGGGGTATATTTAATGCATTAAGACTGAAGTGCATCACTGCAGGCTTAATATGTAAATATTTTCCTACTGCTGAGAATTTTTCTCCCCAAAATAACATTGGCCTCTGATCAATACGAAAATGTTTTTGACAAGGAAAAACTAAATTACTTTTAAGTGAGGAAGCAATAGAGAATAAAATTAATTCAACCAGATATTTTCAAATGTTTTATTTTGAAGGGATTGGTTTGTGCTCAAAAGTAACCCCCTGGAGGGAAGCTTCTGAGTTCTAGCAGCCTTACAAACAGGAGCCTCCCCATTTAAAGGCTCCATATTTTATCCCTTGATTCCCTCACTTAACCAAAACAATGTGAGTGTACAGAAATATTTCTGTATGTACAACTTTGCCTATTTTAGCATCTGTATAGTTTGTACTTGTATTAGAGACCTTTTCTATGGAAAGCTCAGTAATTTTTATTAAAAAAAGCTTACTATTCATGTAAAACATGAAGAAAAAAAAGGATTACGTTTAGTGACAACTGACAAAAGGTGGGAAATTCAGTATTGTGATAGCATACTAAGGGAACATCTGGCAAAAGTCTTTGGGGTTTTTTTTTGTTTTTTGTTTCCCCCACCCCCTTTAAAACGATTAGCTGTCAAAACTTTTAACAGTTTGGTTTTTCTCTTAATCCTGGTAAATCCGAAGAAAACATGTCTACTGTAAGTGCCTCTGCAAGCCTGACCAAGGAGTGCAAATTTTCTCTACTGTCTGGTCTGCAGTGCAATGCACTGTTTTAGGCCTAAGAAACACCATTTCTAACTTTTAACTGCTTTTGTATTATGTTAAATGTGTTAGACATGGACAACATAATAAGCCTTTACATTTTTTGTTTGTTTGTCCCTCTATTCAAAGTATCAACATCTTACATTTGTGCTTGTTGGGAAGATTTAAAATGTGCTTAAATCTCTCAGTTGGTTATTTTACAAAAGGTCACCAAACTGGGTCTTCTAATGTCCATTTAGAAGCTGTTCATGTCAGTTAAATCTTCAGCCTTGGGCGTTACCAAGCAGGAACCTGTTTCAGACTATTTTTAAACTGTCTTATGGCCTGTATATGTGTTTAGTCCTGGTTAAAGATAAAGCTTCATAATGCTATTTTTATTTCATGACATTAGCCAGCTGTAAAACACAAGACTTTTATCTAGCAGGCAAAGAAATTCAGAATTAATTTGCAGATTTCCTATAAAGTCATGTAACTTTTGAAAAGCAGTGTTCATTACTGAAAGAGCTCTCAAGTTGCTTGTAAAGCTAATCTAATTAAAAGATGTATAAAGGTTCTTGAAACAATGTGGTGGTTATTTGTAATTATGTAATATTTTTAAAGCCTCCTACACAGCAACTAATTAGTAAACTGATATGGGGTGTGTCTGTCTGTTTTTAGCAGTCAGTGACACTGCAGCTGCAGTCAAGGGTCTCCTGTTAGTTTCATTTATAAACCCTGTTTTTAATTATCTAGCTGTGATTGTTTTTAAAGGAGAAGGTCGCGGGGGGGGGGGGGACACAAGACTGTCAATTGTAGCCTGGTACTAACTTGGCATTACCAATACAAACATTTTATTTTCTGATCACGTGGAAAGGCTACCTAGGTGTTTTTCCTTCTGAAAATAACCATCTTGAATTTTGGGTGTTTAGGTGAGCATTTAGAGGATGTCCATAAATTGAGTGTAGCGTGTCAGATGCATTGTTTCAAGACTTCAATCACCGTGGTACCACGTTGCAGGAAACTTCTCCCTCTGCTAATGAGTTTTTGTCACACAGTGTAAACTGTGCACGTTGCGTGGTTGCCTTCTCATGATTAGAAGCAAAGGAAAACATTTACTTGTCAGAAGATATTATGAGGACCTGCATTTAACAGCTAGTACCTGCTGTGCCTTCTCACTGCTGGGGTGATATGAACCACCCTTAAGTAAAACCTGGTTCTCTGACTCTTCTGACTCTTCTGCAATTTTATTTTTGTCCTTTACTGGATTTGAACACTCTTCATAACAATTTTTCTTGATACAGATAGGTAGCCGTGTTGGTCTGCCATGGTCAAAACAAAATAAAAAAATTCCTTCCAGTAGCACCTTAAAGACCAACTGAGTTAGTTCTAGGTTCTAGTTCTAGGTATGAGCTTTCGTGTGCATGCTGAAGTGTGCATGCACAGGAAAGCTCATACCTAGAACTAACTCAGTTGGTCTTTAAGGTGCTACTGGAAGGAATTTTTTTATTTAATTTTTCTTGATGTTTATCTATTTGCTAAAGCATCTCCCACTCATGTTGTTATTTTTTTATCATTTGGTAATCTCTATTGATAATAAAACATCAGTAAGACATTATAAAAAAGTCGCAAATTACCGTATTTTTTGCTCTATAAGACTCACTTTTTCCCTCCTAAAAAGTAAGGGGAAATGTGTGTGCATCTTATGGAGCGAATGCAGGCTGCGCAGCTATCCCAGAAGCCAGAACAGCAAGAGGGATTGCTGCTTTCACTGCGCAGTGATCCCTCTTGCTGTTCTGGCTTCTGAGATTCAGAATAATTTTTTTCTTGTTTTCCTCCTCGAAAAACTAGGTGCGTCTTGTGGTCTGGTGCGTCTTATAGAGTGAAAAATACAGTAAATCCTGAGTCTTCAAGCAGCTTTCCTTTCAGTAATAATAAATGCTTGGAAACCAAGTGCCTTTTAAATGAGCAGAAGACACATAACGCTCTCTCATGGAGGAGTGTCGGTTTCACCACCCAGCTGCACTGCATGCTGTTTCAAAGAACCTCCTATGTGTCAGGAACAGGGTTTTCAGGGGAATGTGAGGAGCTACAGTAATATAAAGAAAAGCCTTATTGTGTGAATGCAATACACAAGTTCTTTGAGCCTCTGTCTCAGTACAGCATAATCTGAAGAGCACTGCAGTTTCATATTTAAATTCTCCAAGAACTAACAGGTAGATATGATCTGGACCAGGCAATGTGTTAGCCTTTATTATGTCAGCCGGTTCTAGAATTTTCCTGTCCAAATGCCCATGTGCCACGCAAAGGGAAATGCCAAAATAACCCCATCTCACTAATCCCTTGTGACCTGGATACTTGAAAGAGCACCTCTCCCCTTATGTGCTAGCCCATGCTCTTAACATCTGTGGAGGAAGGCCCTACTGTTACTGCTGCCCTTAACCTCAGCACACCCCATAGTGATTTGTGGTAGGGCCTTCTTGATCGTGGCTCCCCAGTTGTATAATTCCCATATTTGGAGATACGTTCTCAGGATACCCTTATCTGTTCCTTGCAGCATATGAAGGTTAAAAAGATATGACTGTTTCTATCTTGCCCATTTATTCCTACTATCTGCTTCCTCGCACGCACGCACGCACGCACGTGCACACACACACACACACCCCGCCCTGTGTTTAGGCAATGTGTGTCTGCAGCTTTGGTCTTCCTCATGGCCTTTTTATCTTAACCACTCTCCCCTCCCAGCTCCATTGGTCTCTTGGGGATTAGCAGGCATTTTGTTCTTCAAACCCTAGTTTAGGCCATCCTTCTTGTTTCAGCCTTGGAAAGGCTGTCACCATGCCACAGGGCTCTTTCCCTGTCTCCCAAGATCTTTGTAGCACAGTGTCATGTAGCAACCTGTACAGTAATTGTAGGCAGGAGATAGATTGCTGGATAACTTAAAGCAGACCAGCAAGGGTTTCTTACTCCAAACTATGTAAACCAGGCATGGCCAAACTTGGTCCTCTAGATGTTTTGGGACTACAACTCCCATCATCCCTAGCTAACAGGGCCAGTGCTCAGGGATGATGGGAATTGTAGTCCCAAAACAGTTTGGCCATGCCTGATGTAAATAATAGCAACAAGTGGAACCCTGATCAGGAATAACTCCAGGGTAGATGCTATATAGTTCTGCAAGTGTGAACTGCAACAAAACGTTGCAGCATGTCATGTTGGGGATTCCAGCTATTCCATCCCCCTCCCCTGGTTTCCCAATCAATCCATCAATCAGCATTCTGCCACCATTGACATGCTCAGTCCTCTTTGAACTGTTTTTGGAGTCCCTCCCCTGAAAAAAATATATTCACTGTGCTTCTGCAAACCCCAGGGATTTTCCCTAAGCAAAATGTAACACCAATCCCTTCTGCATAGGTGCTACAGTTTTGCATACACTTAGCAGTGGCACTTGTAGCTGGAAAATAGGAAAGGGAGAACAGGGGCAGTCCAACATACATGTTGGCACCTTAGGCAAACCACAAAATGGCATCTCCCACCCTGCTGGGAAGATCTACATCAGGAACTGGGGGGGGGGAGGGTTTGGATAAGGATCAAGATGGGGAACCAGGTAGGAAGAGGCCAATGAGGCTCCTACCCACCAAGAGGCTGCTATGGAGGCAGCAAATGACAGCTTCAGAGGAGCCAAGGAGTGGCTGCAGCTGTTGCTGGCACCACCACCATAGCAGCAGCAGCAGCAGGCAATGCGTTCCTTGGAGGTTGGATCTGGCGCCCCAAGGCAGTCGCCTCACCTGCCTTATGGGCCGACTGGCCCTGAGCAAGGAGTATGTTACGCAAGCCATTGAGTGAAAGGCTCGTGGGATGCAGAAGCTACTTGACTCTGCGCTCAGAACTCCTGTTTTATCTTTGCTTCTCTCCCCAGATACTTGATGGGACCTGGTTCTGGTTCATAGGCCTTGGGAGTCTAGTCAAAACCAAAGAAGCCTGCCTAGTGCTTATGGTGCTTATGTAACATTTGCATTCTTCCAAGAAGTCTGAGGCTGGCAGGGAGAGGTTTCCCGGGTGTGGAAGATCACAGCACTTCAGTGATGGGAAAAAGCAGCGCTTGCCAAGTTTCTCCCTGCCTTTCAGCTATTGGAGGGAAAGTTGCTGTAGAATCTGAACACACCGTGCCAGTCTTACTATTCTGGCATGCAAATCAGCTTACCTTGGGGAAAATAAACTGGTTTCCGCATTTCCTGCTGATGCATTCAGGGAGAGCCTGAATCTACGAAAATAAAAACGCTTCCTTGTGAATGGATTTTCTAGAAAGGCCATGCCAACTCTCTCATTTGCCCAGGCCTGGTTCTGGAATGTTCTTAGTATGAGTTGCCCTGGGTCAGTTTCTGTCGTATTCATCATATCCTGTGGTGGGTAAATTTTCATTTTCATTTCCCTTCTTTCTGTTGATTGAAAAAAGAGAAAGAATACGGTGGGCGACAACAACTGAAAGGAGTTATCACAGATCATGATCGCTGCTGGCCCACCTGACTCCCTGTTGTGTTAACTGTCACCACAGACCACCAAGCCTATATCTTAAGGGGGAAGAAACCCCAAATCTGGCCAGGGAGACTGTCTTGCATATCTGCCTCCATAAAGCAGGTTTTTGGGCTGTCTAGGTTACGAGTATGAGGGGTCTTAGCCTAATAGAAGCAAAGGCCTAAGTAGTGTCATAGAATTGTAGAGTTGGAAGGGACATCTCAAAAATCCTAAAGTCCTCAAATGATTCAAAATTAACAAAAGTATTCAAGTTTCTTCAAATATTTTTCTCTTACTGTTTTGGCTTGGCATTAATGATGTCATCCTTCCAAGGGGCTCAGAGCAGCCTCCATACATGGATACTTATTTCCCCAACCTCATCCTCATAATGACAACTTAATGGTGAAGGTAAGGCTAAAATAGAGTGACTAGTTGGAAATCACCCAGTGAGTTTTGTGGTTGAGCATGGAAACTGGAGAGTCTAGCTAATAGTTAAACCAGACCTCTATCCCTCACCTAATGGAAGAGAATAATGTTGTGGTTACCTATTTTATTTTATTTTATTCCCTTCATCATACGTTTTCAGGGCAACAAATATGTCACATAATATCTTAACACAGACACTATAAAATGCTACAATGATAAAAGACTGAACATCCACAGCAGTAAAAGGATGTGTCAAAAAAAAAGGTGAATGGTTAAAAGGTCAATCCCTCCCCAAGGCTTGGGTTAATGAGATGCTTCTTCAAATGTTGATGAAAGAATAATCCTCCACTTCAGAGGAGAAGTCACTTCACAGGCAGGAAGTTACCACAGAGAAGGCTCTGCCCATACACCACCACTACCACCCAAACCTTCCTGGGTAATGGAATTGCCAGCAAGTTCTTCTGGTTTGACACACATAAGAGAGTTTTTGACTCTGGCACAGGAAGCCAGAGTCAAGGCTAGAGATCAGAAGCGCAAAACAGAATAATGAGAAGGAGCTTCCTGGCCAGGACTCCATGTAGGATGCTCCATACATGAGACACAAGCGTGAAATGGTGCAACCTAATAGTAGCCATTCTGACAGATAGAATGGGATCTTAAGAAAGAGACTCTTATAGACACCTTTTACTCTGAGAGTCATATCCAGTCAAGTAGCACAATGTACATATAATCTCATCTTGTTTTCACTGGGGATAACCAGTTTCAACTGCTTCCTAGATAACAAGGTGACTGAAGTATTGTAGAAATGTAGCATTGGGAGGGACCACGAGGGTCATCCAGTCCAATCCCTTGCAATGCAGAACTCTTTCCCTCAACCTGGGGCTCGAACCCACAACCCTGAGATTAAGAGTCTCATGCTTTTAATCAGTATCATCTCCATAATCTTTTCAGCCCTCACTCTCACAATCCTGTCCTTGCATATGTTGCATAAACTAAGGAAGGCTGCTTTATACCTGCATGATATATGAATACTGCTTTTCTGATTTCCTGGAGTTGCAATTCTGCATTCTGTCAAAATGGTGTTTTATCTCTCCTTCTTTCAATAACACACACACACACACAGAGAGAGAGAGAGAGAGAGAGAGAGAGACAGACAGACAGACAGACAGACAGACAGACATATAGACATATACAGTATATGGATAGGTTTTATGCATTTTCATTTTAGTAATTTAGTAGTTGCTTTGGTAACTTTTATCAGATCTTTGAAATATTTCTTATATAAATGGTGAATGGGAATTATATTGTGTAGTAACTCATTTTGGATGAGAGAACAGAATGTTCAACCAGATGGACCCTCGGCCTGATCCAGAGTCTCTCGTACTGTTTATTTCTACTTAAGAAAGTTGTCAGGTAGTTTTCCTCCCATTTGCACAGAAAAAAGAGCTCTGTTCCTGACAAATAAGATCTATTTCTGATAGCCAAGTCATCCCAACACAAGTGCAGTATGTATGTTCATCTAAAACACCCCCAAAGGCTGAGAAGCTAGCTGTTTCAGTGCCTAGCAAATAGCTTGACTTTTGGAGGCTGTACAAGAGTCAAACAAGGACTCTGTATTTTATCTCCCAACAATCTGCATATTCAGATTAAAAACAAAACACACAGCTCAAGATATGGTGGCTGTTGAGACAGGTCTCCCAGGTGAGAGGGAATCAGTGTAGTCAAGGGAGCTTTTTATAGCATAGGCTCAGGCAATTCCCTCCCTCTCCCAAGGGCCACCTTTCCTTGGAGGTCCCCCTGTCAGGGGCCACATGCTAGTTACGAGCACGACCACCCCCTTTTATTTCTCCCATGTCCATCTTTGTTCCTCCTTGCCCAGTAAATGCCAGGAAAGGGACAGATCACTCTTGCCTCAAATCTGAATTAGGCCCAGGTTCACAGGCAGCCAACTCCTGATATATAGGAAGGAAACATGGATATAGGAAGGAGACATGGAAAGCAGTCACATGGGCTACATGGGTACAGGGCAGTCTGAAGAACTCCCACACTGCCTCTTTTGAGTAGTGGATGCATCATGTTTAGATGCATCAGTTACTAGCTCAATACCTTGCTTTTAACGTTTTATTTCCTTGAATTTTCTAACCTACATGTTTCTGCATGTGCACATGTTCACACATTCAAAGTTTTGTATACAGTACTAATGGGAAATTCTCTTTTTGTAAAGTTCATTTTCAAATTTAAGCTCTGCCCTGGGTAGAGTACCATCTAGTGGCAGTTTAAGGAAGTCAGAAGTGTTGAGCAATGCTGCATAACAGCAAAACTAGATAAATAATACTGTACCCTTGTTTCACTCTAGCCCTACTAAAACAGCAACATGTAAGGCTTGGAGGGTGGAGATTTCCCATTAGCGAGTGCCTTTTAAAAAAAGACGTGTTTATTAGAAGAGGAGTTTGGATTTGATATCCCGCTTTATCACTACCCTATGGAGTCTCAAAGCAGCTAACATTCTCCTTCCCCTTCCTCCCCCACAACAAACACTCTGTGAGGTGAGTGAGGCTGAGAGACTTCAAAGAAGTGTGACTGGCCCAAGGTCACCCAGCAGCTGCATGTGGAGGAGCGGAGACGCGAACCCGGTTCCCCTGATTACGAGCCTATTGCACTTAACCACTACACCATTAATCTCTTATGATTAATTTGCTTACTGGTCTGTTAGGAGGCCTACTGTCAGGCAGAAAGGTGGCATATATTGTAAATGAATAAAACAATTCTCCTTTTTCTTGAGTACTTCTTTCATTACCTGTTCTGGGAGACTAGACATTCTTGTTACCGCATCCTCACAGTATGGTCTTGAACACACAACTGGGTATTTTTCTCAATCCCACTTGTGTAAAAGCAAGTTTTCCAGCCAGTCATTGGCTTAAAAAGGAGAGAAAGAACAGACCACACTGCCTCCAAGTATTGCCTATTCTTGATAAGGTTTACCAATTTAGTAGGAGGTGTCAGGCATTGTGCTCACACTTTCTTCTGTGTAACTATTGTCCCTCCAGAGTTTCATGCTTCCTACCTCTCCTTAACCATTCATTAGACCAGAGCTTTCCAAACTGTGTCACAACACATTAGTGTGTTGGCTGCAGTGTGTAGGTTTGCCATGTGAACGGTCCCAAAGCTCCTCCCGGGGCTGGAAAGGGGTTTGCTTAACCTCTGGTTTGCTAGTAAAACTGAATTACCGTGTCATGAAATGATGCACGTCTAAAAAGCGTGTCACCAACATGAAAAGTTTGGAATGCTCTGCATTAGACAAACCATCTTTTAAAAAAAAACATGCAAGCAGCCTAGATCTTGCAAGGATTAGAACTGGAGATGCTAGCCTTTAGATCCATGGTTGCCATGTTGGCAACCAATGGATTAGTGCTTTTAATCAGAGAATTGTGGATTTCTATAGCTCAGTCTGAATGCACAAAATTGCACAGTACTCACTAAAATCTTGTGACAAGTCTCATATGCTCTCAGACTACAAATCTTGAGAGTTTCTTGCATAACGTGTTAAACAAGAAGTGCCTGCTTTAAGTTCTACTTAATAATTTGATTTGCAGAGTCAGTATTGCGAAGGATAGCCACAGAACAGTACTTTTGAAGATAGTTGCCTATTTGGCATGTGGGATAAATGAAAGGTGAATCCTCCTCTATTGCTCTTAATTATATATTAACAGATGTTTTGGTAAAAAAACACACACAACTAGTTGCAACCATCACCCATGTTTAGTTTACTATAAAGTGCACAAAAATTAAACTTGCATTTGCTACCGCTTGCATTCCTTGAGAAGGACAGGTTTTTGCTGTGTTTCACAATTAAGTAACTGGAACACAGGAACCCTAACAGGACATAGCAATTTTAAATGAGGTCTTTTGGAGTATTTCCCTCAAATCCTGGAGACTGCACTGGGTTGTTTTTTTTAAAATTGCCCTGATAATAGTACAAGGCTTCTCAAATGTAAAGCGCTGATTAGTTCAGTGAGGGAAATCCTTGACTAACTTTTGGTTAGTCTGGGTCTGATGACTTGAAGACACTCGGGCAATATATCCCTTAAAAGTGGGGCCAAGAGCACAGATCCGCACCCGCTCACTGGCAGTAGCTGCTGGACCTTCTCCTCTCCTCAGCTGCCACTCACCTATCCAGCAGCCATTTCATCAATGTATTTGCTGCTGCTTCTCCTCATTGCTGAAGGCCACTTCTCAGTCTCTTGGGCAATGACAAGAGGCAGCACAGAACAGCCTGATGAAATAACTGCTGGCTGAGCAGCAATAAGGTGGTAGCTGCTGCTCCTTCTCCTTCCTTGCCACTAGCACCCAGTTTCAGGAGCTCCAGTCAGTGGTAGGGTATTTGCAGGCACATGGACAGATGCTTGACCATGCTGATCACTGAGATCAGATGTCTCTTGTTACTTTACTGATTAAGACGAAGTCTATCACAGAACTTCACATCAAATCACTGAAACAGTGTGGTCTACATCTGCAGGATACTTGTTACCAGTTGAATATATAGTCTGAATCACCACAATAACAATGGGGTGTTAATTTTCTTTAAACACAATGAAAATAATACATAAAACAATACTGAATTCCATTAACCTGCACTGAATTTTCCAGCACCTTTAGAATTGGCAGACTTTGGAATTTCTAGCCCACTTTTATAGAACAGAACCCTGAATTTCAAGTGCTGTTTCTGAAAAGTTATTTTTATTTAAAATTTATCAGCTGGCTGTCAAATGCTCAACACAAGTTACAACGTAATTGAAAGCTTCATTTACAGGCACACGTGTACCTAACAGATGAAAAGGAGACCTTCTGGCTTGTGAAAAGAGTTCTAGATATCTGACCAAATTCAACCATTGGGGGGTAAAAATGGAACATCCTAATTGACATCAAGCAATCATGTTGACACTTGGGGCTCAGAAATGAACATAACCAGAATGGCATGAAGCAGAGGGATAATACATCCCAGATCTCTATCAACATTAGAACAGGCCATTTCCCCTGCTGAATGTATAAATTATTAGAACAAAACTGAACTCTAGAAAGTGGAGGTTTTTGAACAGCAAACTGCTCTTCTATATCACTTAAAAAGTGAGACTTGTGAGATCTCAATCCGATCCCAGAATTAAAGGATCTCATCTGTTGCAGACAGCCTGAGGATGTAAACCATTATGTCACATATGGCTCCACAAATATACAAAGGTATTTGTCCTATCTAATCTATCCCATCTTCTCTCACAAAAACATTTCCCATAATCTTCAGACACATTAGCAGAATATATAACAATGAGATGGGCCAATGAACAGTTTTAGGGACAGTGCCACAATCTGGAGACTTAACCCTCCCTCCTAAAACATTTTAAAGCTCTGTGAAAACTTCTCATGAGTGCAGCTTTAACCATCTCTATTTATTATAATAAAATGTGTTGCTTCCAGGAAATTAAGTCTGATTCACATGTAAGCAAAGGTGGAAGTATATGAATTCACACGCATTTTTTATTCCGTTGATATTAAACGGCTCAAAAACAGCAGTCTGCAAAACAGGCTTGAAAGTAGTTTTTGAGATATTTTGAACAAGTGAATAGGCTTTTAAAAATAAGTCAGTTAAAAACCATGCATGTTTCTTTCTTTAGAACAGGCATAAGCAAACTCGGCCCTCCAGCTTTTTTGGGACTACAAATCCCATCAGTCCTAGCTAACAGGACCAGTGGTCAGGGATGATGGGAGCTGTAGTCCCAAAACATCTGGAGGGCCGAGTTTGCTTATGCCTGCTTTAGAACTTCTATAACAGAATTTGTTTCTCTCATGGCTATAAATGTGTGCTGAAAGTTGGTGGCATTACTAGCACTATTCCAAGCTGAAGAAAGCTTCCTTCACACAGAAGAGGATGACATGCCTCTCCCCCCCCCCCAAAAAAAAATAATAATAATATGGAAGACAATAAATATACATGAAACAGTCAGGACTGATAACCCCTGAGCAAAGCACCATCTTGATGTCAGAATCATGTTAAGGTATCTTGGAGACAGGAATCTAGATGTTCATTAATTTTAGCTTCCAAAACTTCAGAACTGCAGACAGGGCAGGAAACTTTTCTGTTCTCATCACTGGCAGAAGTAGCTGGCCTTTCTGAGGCTATTGGTTCATGCTTTCTCTTCAAAGAAGGGCTGGTCAACTCTGGATCTGTTTTATGTATAAAGTATTTCTCAAAGGCAGCAGTGTCTTCCATTTTTGCTCGTTTTGTTGGTCCACCACTGGGTGTGCTGCTATTTCTATGAGATGAACTATGGGGTTTTGGAGTTGAAGTAGATGGACCAGAAATGCTTTTTACTGGTGTCGTCTTCAAGGGTAAATCCCACGTAACATTTATAGGGCTTGACTTTGATCTTCCTCCATTAAAAGAAACATGTTTAATGGGCGAGCCATTAACATTAGTGTACGCTTTTTTGTTAGCAACTGATATTTTAGGGAGTGTAACATAGGAAGCAAAGCTATTCTTATCACCTTCAGAAAGAAATGGTGAGGATATGCTTGCATTTTGAGGATTCGATCTTATCAAACCAGAAGGTGAATGATGCTGAGAACTGAGCAGCAATCTGTTCTTATCATTGCTTGGACTTGTGGTCCTCTCTGATGGTGACAGAGTGCTTTTTCCTCCAAGGATATATCCTTTTCCACTAAAAGGAATTAGGTTCTGCATATTGCCTCCATTAGCGTTTCCTGCAAATACATCAGAAATACACAGAACAATCACATATTTAGAAAAAATTCACCAGGAGTACTGTATTACATCTCTAGGAGCGATCATTCATCAGAAAAATCTTTTTCCCCGCTTAACACTTTTAGTTATGTACTCTTCGGTTTATGCTATAACCACCCTAAAATATTAATTGATGAAAAACAGTGTAGAAATGGTTAAGATGCTGGTAATAATAATAGCATCATCCTCTGCTGGTAATAACTAAATGATATTCAAGTACCTTTGCCATCAGCTAGGAATTTTGATTGCGGGACCTTCTCTTTGCCTTTCTTGGTGTAGTTCTCCGGCTCCTTGACCTTGGTATATGTACCTCCACATGTCTGTTGGTGCTCAGCCCACCAGAAGTCATTTGCAGATGGCGCTCTATTCATTGCACGCTTCACATAGCCAAAATATGGCTTTTTATTTTGACATGGACCATTGCATCGCCACCAGTGCTGGCGATAGGAATCCACTTCATCATGAAACTCATGATAGATCTAAACATAACCCACAAGTTTTTCTTAATGCCAAACATTCATTTCCATTTTGCAGTGAAACCAGATGAACCCGCAGCCCACCGTGAAGATTGATGGGATCAGGCCAACCAGGGCTTCCCAAGTCACAACAGGCAAGAGTTCCACATGGATATTGGAGCTGCCCCCAAACAAAGAAGTAAATCAAACGGTATCTACTAACACCAGAATTCTGTGGTCTGTTTCAAATATCAAGGCCAAACCATCGTTTGGCAACTGGAGGTATTCAGGGGCCTGTATGCTCAGTTCTACAGAGACACATGCTAATTTCCTGTCTTGCGATATTCAGTTTGCTGTAACGTCTGAAGCAGTCGAACGATGGTTATTGTTAACAACATTTGCATCCAAATTAGAATCTTAAACCCACTCCTAACCATATTTTTTATTTTTATTTGAAAGAAAGTTATGATTAACAATAACCACAATTTTCCCAACTCACACATCACACCATGGAGGCCTTCCAAAACCTGGTGCCCTCTAAATGTTTCAGACTACGGTGGTGCCTCGCAAGACGAAATTAATCCGTTCCGTGAGGCTCTTCGTATAGCGGTTTTTTCGTCTTGCGAAGCAAGCCCATTGACAGCTTAGCGGATTAGCGCTATTAGCGATTTAGCGGCTTTTAGCAGATCAGCTGATAAGCGGCTTATCAGCGGATCAGCTGATAAGCGGTTTAGCGGCTTAGGAAAAGGGGGGGGAGGGGAAAAACCCCGCAGGAACTCGCAAGACATTTCATCTTGCGAAGCAAGCCCATAGGGAAATTCGTTTTGCGAAGCGCCTCCAAAACGGAAAACCCTTTCGTCTAGCGGGTTTTCCGTCTTGCGAGGCGTTCGTCTTGCGGGGCCCCACTGTACACCTCTCACTAATCCCAGCTAGACATACTAGGCAGTGTTGTCCAAAACATTTGTAGGGCACCAGGCTGGGGAAGGCTGCTGTGGTAAATGATTAATGGGGCTTAGTAACGGGGGGTTTAAAAAATCTTTCTGTTTTGGATTTGATATATTTGATAAGGCTTGTTTGCCTGAGGGTAAGTAAAAATCTCACTCTTGGCTACTTTTGTCAGGGGAATTGGAATGTGGAGAAAGCTGGGGCAGTTACGGGGGGAAGAGATGGAATGGTGGGCTACTGAGGAAAAAATACATGCCGCAGTGTTTGTGAAATGCATCTGGTGAGGAAAACTGTGAGTTTTGGGAGCAGTGTTCAAAACTCCCATTGTTCTAGGTGCATTTTGTGACAGGGAATTTCATTAGCGTGAGCAGTTTCTGAGCTCTGGACGCAGTACTGTACCTGAGATTTCAAATTTAAACTGCACAGTGGAAGGAAAGGAGGACCTTTTTCTGCCTCCCCACTTCCAGCTACTCTCTGAAGACTGGAGAGGAGACCCTCTTAAGAATAATAGAGAGGTGGGCAGGGGAAAGACTAGACCATGTGAAAAATGCACATAATATTTTAGCTGCAGTTCATTCATTTTCAGCTTTGTATTCTTGTTATAAAAAAGCGCACCTGGATATTCCGTTGTTGCGCCCATGACCTAGGTTCAAGGTGCCATTTAGCTCCTAGCTTTCATATCTCAGTTTCTAACACTGTTTGGGAGTGGCTGTGGGGGACAGAATGTCTGTAAGGTGCAGGAGTCTCTGGCAGCCTGCAATGCCAGGGAGCAGCAAGAGAGCACTGCCTCACATGGAAACCCAAGCAACACCACAGCACCATAAGGGACTTAAATGGGGAAGAGGACAGCAGTGTTGATTTTTATTGTACAAGAAAGGACACAGTCTCAGAAGGGTATTGTACACTGGAGAAAACATATTCCCTCATTTATAATAAAAGTCGCTTTAACCAAGATGTTCAGAGCGGCTTCCAAACGCCCTTCCCAGAGTGCAACTCTGTGGAGTGTGACCTTCCACCTGTGACACTGCACTTTGGTTACAACAAAGCAGGAAGTGGGAGAAGGAATCACCATTCATTAGTGATACAGAAGGAGAGAGCCTGCAGCATGCTCCTGACAGCTAAACCATGATTTGGCTGCAATGTCTGGACCAGGCCAGAGTACACTTCAGAGATTCTCTATGCTAATTCAAGTTTTCTGGATTATGGCCAAAACGTGCAGTTCACACCTTATCAAAATCAGAAGAAATCTGGTGATTAGCTTGATATATTTGATTTTACACTGCAAGTTACCGATGTCAAAATAACCACTGACTCCAGTGTGCTTGTTTGCCGCAGTATCTTTTAAATCTAAAGATTTAAAAGATTCATTTTATATTCCAAAATCAGTTTTACAAATCTACAAACTAGTGTTCGTTACACAGAATGCTTACTGTAATATTGGCTCCAGTTAGGCGGTTTATCCGATGCATGTGTTTGCAGAATTCCGGGCCATGGGATTCATGATCTTTGTCATTATTAGTGACAAATAACAAGGCATGAATCATTTCATGTAACAGGGTCTGAAATTAAAATTATTACACGATTACTTAAATTGCTATGTCCTAACATAAAACATTTGATTACTTACTGTTAAGTTGGCTATGATAAGAAATGGTAGTTAATTAAAAAATAAGCCTTAAAATCTTCTTGCTTCCAGTTTTCCATTCTCTGGGATACGTCAGACATGATCCCAGCTTCATAAAATCTTAATTTGGGACACAGACATTTGAAGAGCTGTTTCCTCCCACACCAATACTTCCCCGTGTTAAGATCAGTAGCTGATGCCTCCCTGGTTGTTACAGTAAGCATCTGAAGAGCACCTGTTATGCAGCAAAGAGGGCTTATTCTGTACTGGCAGTCCAACTATGGAATACCCTCCCCCTTAAAACACAGAACAGTTTTGGGGGTCAGCTGAAAACACACCTATTCCACCAGACTTTTCAGGGGGAGGGAGGGTCGACCACATAGTTAGATTTTGATTGATTGCTGTGATTTTATCTTTTGGTGTGATTTTATCTGTTCCTTTTACATTTATGCTTTTACATTTATGCTTCTAATTGTAAATCCTTTTCTAATTGTAAATCCTTTTACATTTATGCTTCTAATTGTATCAGTTGATTTTATTTATATTACTGCACCCTATGCTGGTATCACATAGAAATATTTTGTGAGAAATAAACACAATATTTCAAGGAGACATTTACATTATAAGCAGAAATGATGGGTAAAAAATACCACTAAAGGACAGGAGAGGATGGAGAAGCCTCTGCAAGCAGCAAGGAGCTGCTTGCTTCTCCTGTCTTTGCAGAAGTAGCTGCAATATAAGATAGCTATTTACAGCACTGGTAAACATGTTTGTTTCCAAAACTACAAGATACACTTGACTTTGGGAATGTACATATCAGCTGCAAAAAATGCACATGTTTGGGTTCATATCTATATACAAAAGAGGAATACCTCTACAAGATCCTTTCTTGGCCGCAACTTCAAAAGTGGTTCACTGAGCCGGATGGAGCACATTCCACCACGGCCTTCATAGCAGCAAACTCCTGCACACCTAGAAATACAAATAAAAAAGGCAAATTGTTTACTGAGACACAAACAATACTTGCTAAGCATTAGGTACTCTTATTAAACATTAGGTCCCACTGCTAGTGGCTGGACTAGACCTCCTGAGAGGTAAGAAAGCAGGCACTTTCTCCAATTCTGTTACAATTCGAGTTAGAAGATTTAGTTTACAAATAATGTCATCACACTGCAGCAAGTATGCTAGGAGACATAACAAGTTATTGATTTTTAAATTTGTGATACCATGCACTGCAGGAAACCTGCGGCCCTCCACATATTGTTGGATTCCAGTTTCATTCAGCATGGAGAATTGTCAGGATACAGCAATATCGGGGGGGGGGGGGTCACAACTCGCCCTCTCCTATAAGAACTGCATCTCTCACAAAGGTCAGATAAAAGACAGAATACAATATGCTCCTCAAGTTGTAAACAAGCACCAGGAGCCCACACACAGTATACAAATACAGTGGTACCTCAGGTTACATACGCTTCAGGTTACATACGCTTCAGGTTACAGACTCCGCTAACCCAGAAATAGTGCTTCAGGTTAAGAACTTTGCTTCAGGATGAGAACAGAAATCGAGTTCCGGCGGCGCGGCAGCAGCTGGAGGCCCCATTAGCTAAAGTGGTGCTTCAGGTTAAGAACAGTTTCAGGTTAAGTACGCACCTCCGGAACGAATTAAGTACTTAACCCGAGGTACCACTGTACAGAGAAGCTGTTTTCTGACTGTGTGCTTGTGAATACAGGGCTCATGCCACCTGGAACAGGACCAAAACTAGATCAAAGTCTCTTGAGTCAAAATGTGAGTACCCCTAAACATTTTTAGCAAACAAAAAACCACTATTATTATCATGATTTTTTTTAGCATTTGTTTCCCGCCCCCCGCCCCCCGCCCCCCGGTCCCAGAGCGAGTAACAGCCTTCAGGGCAACATTCAGGGCGATTCAGAGCCGCCTCTCCCTCGTCCCGCAGCGCCTTCCCCGTACAGCGTCATGCGCGGGCTCCACTTCACTTCCACGGCTGCCAGGCGGCCCCAGAAGAGGGTCTCGTTGAACTGCAGGAAGAGGCCTCGCACGTCGGGGCTCGGGTCCAGCAGCTCCCAGGCGCTGTCCACGACGGAGAGCGGCCGCGCCGGGGAACCGGGCGAGGCGGCAGGGGAGGCGGCGGCCACCGCCTTGGCCCCCTGAGCTTCCCCGTCCTCTGCCTCCCACTCCGCCTGCAGCCGGAGGGCCAGCAAGAAGTCGCCGTCCATCTCCGCCCAGGCAGGATGCCAGCCAGCCGGCGGTCGCGAACTCTTCAAACTCCGGCGCATGCGCCAAACAACTTGCCCTAGGAGGAGCACAGAGGCGCGGCTCCCTTTCCCTCCAACCCTCCATCCATCCCCAGCCACTCTGGTTTCGTTACGCGCTTGCGCGGGGCCGCGTTAAGCCCGGAAGTGGCTCCCCGTGTGTAGCTCTTACACACTGAGTCTGGTTCGCCGTTGCGCCTGCCGCTCCACGCCCTCTCTCTTCCGTCGCGCTCGCGAGGTCGTCAGCGTCCGGCGCAGGCGCTCTGGCGGCTAGGCGTTTGTCGCTGGCCTGCTTCCTCTCTGCCCGTCGCTCCGCTCTCTCGTCGCTCCGGGTTCGGACATGGCGCTGTCTGTGGGCGAGGGGGCTGCGGGCGGCGGCGGCGGCGGCGGGAGCCGTCTGAGGCGGCAGCTGGAGTCCGGCAGCTACGCGGCGGAGGAGTACGTGAAGCAGCTGTCTCAGCAGTCGGACGGCGACCGGGACTTGCAGGAGCACCGGCAGCGCATCCAGGCGCTGAGCGAGGAGACGGCGCAGAGTCTCAAGCGCAACGTCTACCAGAACTACCGGCAGTTCATCGAGACGGCGCGCGAGATCAGCTACCTGGAGAGCGAGATGTACCAGCTGAGCCACATCCTCACCGAGCAGAAGGGCATCATGGAGGCCGTCACCCAGGCCCTCCTGCAGCAGGCCAGCGCCGCCGACCGAGACGACCCGGCCCTGGGGGGCGCCCGGCGGGCCGCCGCCGACCCCCACACCAACCCCTTCCTGGCCCTCTCGGCCAAAGACAACGCTGCCAGCGAGGAGGGCCGCCAGCGCACCCTCACCACCCTCCTGGAGAAGGTGGAGGGCTGCCGTGACCTGCTGCCGGAGAGCCCCGGCAAGTACTTGGTCTACAACGGGGACCTCGTGGAGTATGATGCCGACCACATGGTGCAGGTCCAGAGGGTACACGCCTTCCTCATGAACGACTGCCTGCTCGTGGCGGCGTGGCTCCCCAACCGGCGTGGCGCGTACCGGTACGATGCCCTTTACCCGCTGGATGGGCTGGCGGTGGTCAACGTCAAGGACAACCCACCCATGAAGGACATGTTCAAGCTGCTCATGTTCCCCGAGAGCCGTATCTTCCAAGCGGAGAACGCCAAGATCAAGAAAGAGTGGCTGGAAGTGTTGGAGGAGACCAAGAGGAATCGGGTCCTCAGTGAGAAGCGGCGGCTGGAGCAGGAGGCCCCAGTGCGGGCCCCTCCCCCCTCCCCTCCAGAAGCCACCAATCCTTTTGAGGAGGAGGATGAAGAGGAGGCAACACCAGAAGAAGAAGTGGTGGATTTGTCCCTAGAATGGATTCAGGAGCTGCCCGAGGATCTGGATGTCTGCATCGCTCAGAGAGACTTTGAAGGGGCAGTTGATTTGCTAGATAAACTGAATGAGTACCTGGGAGATAAGCCTGTGACTCAGCCAGTCAGGGAACTACGAACAAAAGTGGACGAAAGAGTCCGACAGCTCACGGATGTGCTTGTGTTTGAACTTTCTCCAGATAGGTCTCTACGGGGTGGGCCTAGAGCTACCCGCCGAGCTGTTTCTCAGCTCATCCGCTTGGGTCAATCAACCAAAGCATGTGAACTTTTCTTGAGGAACAGGGAAGCTGCAGTACACACAGCCATCCGCCAGTTGCGCATTGAAGGTGCCACTCTGCTGTATATTCACAAGCTCTGCCATGTCTTCTTCACCAGCCTGTTAGAGACTGCAAGGGAGTTCGAGACAGACTTTGCAGGCAACGGTGGATGTTATTCTGCCTTTGTTGTCTGGGCCCGATCTGCTATGAGGATGTTTGTGGATGCATTTAGCAAGCAGGTGTTTGACAGTAAGGAGAGCTTATCCACTGCTGCCGAGTGTGTGAAGGTATGAGGAAAATATAGGCCCAAATGTGGGTGTATTATGCTCAGTCACACATGCACTGGATGACCACAAATTCATTCTTATAACTACTTCAGTTTTCCAGATAATGTCATAGAATACAGGGCAAGGAGGAAACCAGTGAGTCATTTAGTCCAATTCCCAGTCCTGAAACAGGGTGTTCTGTTTGTAAAGAAGCTGTGTAAATAATTTATTGCAGTAGCTGCATTGACTATCCTGTACTCCACATTCCCCATCACTTGGAGCCTCTCTCCCTTTTCAGCTCTCTTACAATGTTAGAGTGCTTTTTGCTTAATTCTAAAGGAGAGCAACACAAACATTTCTTGCTCTTCTAGGAGCCTTCCACTTTAAGATTAGGAACAAAAGAAAGGGCGAGTCGTGTGGCATGACTTTACAGATTTTGGCTATCTGATCAAAGTATATTTTGCTATATTTGGGCATTGAAACCTTCTGGAGTTGTTACTTGTCTTTCAGGAAAAGGCAGTCTGTACAGGATATCCAAGGTGGCTCCTCCCTGCAGCCAGCAAGAACAGTGAGGAGTGGAGGGGCCCACACCCGCTTCCTGCCCTAATCATGTGGCAGTCCCAAATACACTAGGAACAGTAGTGGGCAGGCTGCTGTGGGGGATTAAAGGGGGAGGGGAACCATGTATGCCACCTTGAGCTCCTGAGAGAAAAAGGTGGGACAGAGATGCAGTAAATAAATAAATGTGTTCTGAGCAATTACTTTTACCCAAGTATGGAGAAGTTTGCCTGGACAGAATTGCTCCGCAACCCACTCCTCCAGTGAGCTGCCCTGATTAGTGGGAAAAGGTGATCTCATGTCTTTGCTTTATCTAGGTGAAGGAGACTGTCATGGGTGATCCTATCCTGCCAGGAAAGAGACAGCCTGGATAACCTTGCATTACCTGCTGCTCCGTCCAATGTGATACAGCAAGGGCAGTGAACCTGAGGCCCAGGGGCTGCTTGTGACCTCCGGGTGTCTCTGGACTCTCTTTAAGCCATATCCCTTTCGCAGGCCATACCCCTTGCCTGCTCTGCTCCACATCCTCCTTAAATGCTTTTGCCTGGTAGAAATGTATTATTGACAATGCCTCCTGCTTGCCTGGATGGAGAGATGTGTAGACTCTCCAAGTTTTGTGTTGTTGGGTTGCAGCCTACTGTACAAAAGTAAGGGTCACAGTCATTGCTCAGGCGCTTTTGTCTCTTGTCATGCACATCACTGGCATATGACACCCCCCCCTCCAAGGTTCCTCACAAGCAATGCAACCCTCTGGATAACATGTTACCTACTCTGGGATACAGACTGCCTTTTCCTGAAGGCCAGAATGGTAGGGATCAATGCTGGGTCATATCTTCTTCTCCTCCCTAATGTGTATTGTGTTAAAAACTTGGATAGAAAAGCTAGGAGCCAAATGCCTTCTGGGACCTGGATTGTGGGCACCAAAACAGAATATCTAGTTGCCACTGGGGGGGGGCGGGGGACACGGGGTGATCAGCAACACTTTTTATTTAATATTTTGATAACCATGAATTTATACACAATTCACATAAGTGACACATTGTTAATATCACATTTTTAGCAGAAATGAAATGTTTAATTTGGTGTTTACAATAAAAATATTGGTACCATACTTCAGTTTTCAAAACACTCTACTCTTTATTGTTAAACTCCTTAACATATTGTCTATCTTTAACATATACTTTGAGGCTTCAAAGCACATACATTTCAGTATTCCTTGAGTGTCAGTCAGGTGCAAAAAAATGGCACCCAGACTTTTTGAGGTGCTCTCAAATGGAGAATCTTTAAGGTACAAAATGCCCCTGCCGCCCTGCTCATTTCGAACCCTGAATGTATGTCATGTTTTTCCTGCTGTTCATAATGGGATGATAGTTATCTTTTAGAGTGTCTCTATTGTGCAACTGCTTAAAGGTGTAGTAAAATTAATCATGTAACTTGTTATTGAAGGTGGCAAAGGAACACTGCAAGCAGCTCAGTGAGATTGGTTTGGATCTGACCTTCATCATTCATACCCTGCTAGTGAAGGATATCAAAGGGGCTTTGCAGAGCTACAAAGATATCATAATGGAGGCTACAAAACATCGTAACTCTGAAGAGATGTGGAGGAGAATGAACTTGATGACGCCTGAAGCTTTAGGAAAACTTAGAGAGGAGATGAAGAGCTGTGGTGTGACCAATTTTGATCAGTACACTGGTGATGACTGCTGGGTAAATCTTAGTTATACTGTTGTGGCTTTCACCAAACAGACCATGACCTTCTTGGAGGAAGCTCTCAAACTGTACTTCCCAGAGCTGCATATGGTTCTGCTGGAAAGTCTGGTGGAGATAATCCTTGTGGCCATCCAGCATGTTGATTACAGTTTACGCTGTGAACAGGACCCTGAGAAGAAAGCATTCATCAGGCAGAATGCATCTTTTCTTCATGAAATTGTCCTTCCTGTTGTGGAGAAGAGGTTTGAGGAAGGAGTAGGGAAACCGGCTAAGCAGCTGCAAGATCTGAGGAATACTTCGAAACCGGTGCGTGTTAACCCTGAAAGTACTACCTCTGTAGTGTGAAATGTAATCTCTCATTATTTTAGTATAACATGTCATGTATACATGTGCACATTTTCAAACATACATTAACATTCCCTTTAACTAATTATGCCCTGGGCAGGGGGGAAAGACGAGACAAAGGGAGAAGAATTCAAGCAAGTACTTTAGTAGACGAGCCACATCTAGTATATTTTCCTCAAGGTCTGGTTGTGGCATTTAGATAAAGGAGCTCATGTAGTGTCAAAGTGTGTTTTGGTCCAAAGGCTAATGAACTATTTAAATATAATTAGTATGATCAAGAATAGCTTCTGATAAGTATTTTACAGAAGTATAAATGATGAGATACACCTAGTTCTTCTATTATATTGACCTTCAGAAAGAGAAGAATCAGTTTGAGAAACAAAAAGCAAATTTGCATATTTCCCTCTTTGATAACTTGAAAAAAAGGTTGTAAAAACTACAGCAAATGCTTCTTTTCAAAAATTTGTGGCTTAAAATTCCTCTGAAAATTAAAACTTGGCAGGAGCATGGAATTAAGTGTAGCAGTTCCTGTGTGCATTACTGATTCTTGATAATGATAAATCTATAAACATGAATGATGGCAGTCAAATACAAATGCTGTCAAAGTCAAATCCTGTCTCATTTGCAGCAGATGAGAATTGGATTGAATGTGCAGTTGCTACACGGACTGTTGTTCCACTTGGGGATTGTTTTTTGCAGTTTTGTTACAGCTCCTTGGCAGCCATAGGGCCAAATCTGTTATTTAGATTTCAAAAAAACACACCACCCAAACCTGCATTGTTAAATTAGCTGTGGGAAGTGCTGTGTCAAAAACATGCACACAATCCCATTATGGCCCTCTATACATTTTGTGGGGAGGGGGGGCTTGCCACCAGACGTGTTAATTGAAGGAAAGGTGTATCATCGAATCTAGGTTGATAACTGCTTATGTAATCAACAAGAATAATGACTTGAAAACAAATAAAACAGAATAGTTTTACATGTTGTCAAATCAGCCTGATAAAGGGAACCACTGGAGAATTCATGATGTGAAAAACTACCCATTTGTGATCAAGTAATGAAGGGTGCAACAGGGGTGAGAAGTGACCTTGTATAAATAGCAAGGAGCTTTGAGTTACCATAAGTGAAAATTAGGGTTTGGGAGTAGAGGCACGTGTGCAGTAGACAATGAAAACCTGTAGGAACTATAACCAAGGCCTATTCCTAGCAGGCTCATCTGTAGCTCTGCACACAGTATGATTGTGTATAATGTAGGTAGAGGGTTTTAGGTTTTTATTCTTTTCAAGCATAGGTAGGTGTTATGTCTGCAAATTTAATACTGCCTAACATATTGTGAAATCCCCACCATGTTGTACACTGGGATTGCATAATTGACACTGAACCATAGTTAATGACACTAGGGGACATTTTTCCATGGACTATAAGAAGAAACAGCTTATGTTCTTTAAAAAGGTGTAAAATAAAACGTCTGGATTGTATGCTAAAAAGTATTAAAGGCCTTAATTCACAATTGTGGCCTTTGGAGATCTGTTCCCTCTGGTCTTGAGAACTGGTTTCACCATAAAAATGATAAAGGAAGCATAATTGTGAGAGTACAGATAGTTGGCCCCAGGAAAAAAAAGTAATATGAAAAAATTACTTCCTTGCCCAGCATTGTAGAAATGTTTGGTCCAAATAGTTGCTTGATATGATGCAGCTCTGTGCCCTTCAGATATTTTAGACTGTAGCTCCCATCAGCCTCAGCCAGCATGGCCATGGTGGCCAGAACAGATGTGAGTTTAGTCCAAAACATATTGAGGGCATCTGGTTGGAGAAGGGTGGTGCAATGCATAGTGTTGTGGGGCAAGTCACATCTTTCAAATGATTAATTTTGCCTCTCGCTGACAGTGGCTGGATGGCAACGGGCCTCAGCTGAGTGTGACTCATGTAGTGCAGTTCATCTTCCTTTGATCTCTAAAAGAGTGTGGTGTAGAAGATGCTTAGTATAGGGATGTGAAATACGTGACCCTCTGGAAGTTGTTGAACTACAACTCCCACAATCCATTGGTCATGCTGGCTGGGCCTGATGTGATTTGGGAGTCCAACATCATCTGGAGGGCCACGCATTTCCCATCCCTGCTTGAACATATTGTCTAATATGCATTCATGGTATATGGGCAGTTATGCCAAAGGATAGTCGGTATAATTATTTGCGCTCTCTTTCTGTGTGTGTGACACACAAAACAGCTTTGCAATCTCCAGTCATTGTATGTATGATTTTTTTAAAAAAATACACACAAGGAAATCCCCCTCAGGACTGTTCATCTAGCAGACTGAAGAAGCTGCCATTTAATTAACAGAGAAACTCCTCATTGGGTGTTCAGTAGTCTGCCGAAGAGGGGCCCACTGGACTATGTTTCTAGAGCAATTCTGGATTTCTGACGAATAACAAATAGTCCTGGTGCTTAGTAACTTACGATTCTGTTTGTATCATGCCTGTGAATGTATGGAGGCCAAATTATTTATGAATGAGAATAATGCCTAAACATGCAGACTGTATTTGTATATTAACACAAATGACTGGATTAAAAAGTGTGCCCTAACAATCTTTCAAATTGTGTTTTGTCTTCTTAAGCCTCTGTATGTGTATGAACAATGAGCATTAGACTCTGGGATAAGAAGGCTAGAAAAAGACCTCTGCTTGGGACCTTGGAGAACTACTCCAGTCATAGTAGACTGTAATGGTCTAGGTGGAGCAATGGTATGTCTCAAGACAAGGCAGCTTCATATATAACAAAGTAGTTATGTTTATTTGTTTGCTGTGTTTTCATCCCACTTTTCAGGTAATTAAGTGTCTCACAAAGCACCTCTCATCAAGAGAGACAGAAAGAGAAGCTGGCCATAGCTTACATGCCTCATCTAGCTTACAAACTTAAAAGAGATACAAGGATGGGTAAAGGCAGAGGAGGGAGATCAAGGCCAGACCAAAGTTTTGAACCGCAAGCATTCATATGCATTGGGGCCAGGTTCAATCTAATGTTCATTGTGTTCTTGCTTGAATAGCAATTGATGGATCTTGCTCCTCTGGCTGATGGATGGGGCCAGAGTGCCTTTCCTCTTGCTTTTGCATCCCACAGTCATTCATCAGTGGGAGCACAGTATTCTTTCTGGCAGGGAGAGGGGAAGAAAGTCACCTGCAGCTGCTCTGTCTTTGGCCAGTAGGTGGGACCAGGTTGGTTTCCCTCTTTCCACATTGGTCTTCCTTTGCTGATGACAGAGGTCAGAACTCTGCAGCACTGTGTCAAGTAAGCCCTGATATGGAGTATTGAGCACATGGATGTGTGTGTATTTGGTAAGAAAGCAAGGACATCCAAGTCTGCCTTAGTTATTAAACAAAACCCATATTTTAAAAATTGTGCAGAGTTACACCAATTACGCTACTCCAGTGATCAATGGTATGCCACATAAACACTGTTTGTGCTGTGACTTCCATGCTATAATTAGGAGCGGGGGAAACGGCATGGGATTCTGCATATTGCACAGCCTACTGCCCATGCTCTCTCCATGCATGTTTGCTGTGCGGAGACACAGGATGACATGAATAGAATTTTGGTTCATAAAGGGCAATGATCATATGAAAGTGTCTATTCCTTTTGTAAAGCTATGTTTGCTAATTGCAATCAGACATAATGGCTAAATAGAGCCTCCGGGATCAGAAGCAGTATACCCCTGAATAGGTGATGCTGGGGATGAACTTAAGAATGGCATTGTGGTCTTCAGAACCGTGTGCGACTGAGCATAATACACTTCCTTTTAGGCCCCTTACTTTCCTCATATCTTTACACACTCAACAGCTGTAGATAAGCTCTCCTGTCAAATACCTGCTTGCCTTAATGCATCCACAGACGTTCTCATAGCAGGTTGTTCCTGTATGTGAGTGTCCAAAGACTGAATTGGAGATAGACTGCTCAGCTAGACCTTGGTGTGACTCAGCTTGCGAATCCTTATGTTCTTAAATTATTATTATTATATATTTATTTATAACCCGCCTTTTCCACTGACAAGAAGTCAAAGCGGCTTACAGATAAAAATAAGAACAGCTAGAAACAAAGAAGAAGTCATTTTAAAAGAACTAAACATTGATAGAATTAAAATTATAGATAGGCAGACAGACAGACAATACAAATACAGTGATACCTCTACTTATGTTCACCTCCGGTTACGTATCCTTTGGGATATGTGTGTGGCAAACCAGGAAGTATTGTGCTGCGTGTGCTTGTGCAGAAGTGATAAACCGTGCCATGCGCAGAAGTGGCACCTCGGGATCCGACTGGATCTCTGGAATGGATCCCGTGCACAACCGGAGGTACCACTGTACAATAAAACAGCCCGGCACCAGTCCTTTCATTAAAAGCAGTCAGTTTCCTAAAGCCTGACAGAGCAATAAAGTCTGAAACACAGCGAGGAGGGAGCCAGTCCAGCTTATATAGGGAGGGAGTTCACCAAGAATGTCTTCTCTTGCATCCCTATCAAGCATCCCTGTGAGGGTGGCAGAACCACGAGAAGGGCCTCCCCTGAAGTTCTCAAAGCTTGGGCAGGTTTGTATAAGGGAATATGATCTTTCAGATCACTTGAATCTAAGCCAGGAGTCAGCAATTTTTTTCAGCAGGGGGCCAGTCCACTGTCCCTCAGACTTGTGGGGGGCTGGACTATATATTTTTTTTGGGGGGGGGGAATGAATGAATTCCTGTGCCCCACAAATAACCCAGAGAAGCATTTTAAAGAAAAACACACATTCTACTCATGTAAAAACACCAGGCAGGCCCCACAAATAACCCAGAGATACATTTTAAATAAAGACACACATTCTACTCATGTAAAAACACACTGATTCCCGGACCGTCCGTGGGCCAGATTTAGGAGGCGATTGGACTGGATCTAGCTCCCGGGCCTTAGTTTGCCTACCCATGTAGGGCTTTATAGGTCATATCCAGCACTTTGAATTGTTTCTGCAAACAAACTGGTAGCTATTGGAACTGTGGCAATCAGGGAGTCATAAGCTCCCCATAAGCAGAGCTAGTCAATAATCTGTGAGGTGGGTTGGGGAACGCTGATGTCCAATATGCTGAACATGGATATACACAACTAGGGCAAAAAAGCCCCAGCACCAACATGATTCAACAAGCTGGAGGCCAGAAGCCTTCATTATTGCAATATTCACTTGATAATGAGGGCAGCCATATTGTGTGCACCCAAGTTCTTCTTGTTGGACTATATTAATTGTATTTATGTTTCTCATTGAAGCTTGAAATAACACATTAAGTGCTTATAGAAGTAGTGCTATAACCTCCAGATGAATGAAATTAGCTGTGTCTACCATTTACATGCCCGTCACTTATTCATTTATTTGATCAGTATAATTGCTTAGAGGAGCAGTTAATTGGAAAGTGCCATGTATTTGCCTTCTCTGAGGAGAGATGGTTATTGAGTGTTTTGCTGCAGGGCATTAATTCTAATATTTCTGACAGCTTTGGAATAAAGGCGGGGAGCTTCATCCCTGAGTTATAAATGGAGAGGAATATTGCTGTTTCTTTAACCAGTTTTTTCCTGCCTTCCAACAAAATTGGTCTTATTTCATGTTCACCATGCAAAAGCCATACATGTTGAAACTTGGGTATCTGATACTGATGATCAATTATTTTTTGTTTCATATCTGTCCCTAATTTGGTTCAGCTGGTGATGGACTAATTGTGTGGATGATTTTAAAACAAAAGGTCTTTCTATAAATACATGAAGAAAATAATAATTTACCTGATCTCAAATCAGCAATTCTGATCCCCAGAAGCTGCTTTAAATGATGTTGCCTCCTCAAACCCAAATCCCATCAAGGTTTGTTGTTGTTGTTTAGTCATGTTCGACTCTTCGTGACCCCATGGACCAGAGCACACCAGGCACTCCTGTCCCATCAAGGTATACTAGCATTAAAAGGAAAAATATTTAAAGCAACATTGGTATGCCTATAAAACCAGGCAATGTTCAAGATCCCTAGCACATTGTTCCCTGCAGCTTTTGAAGGTGTGATGTGAAGGAGGTTTACTGGAGCCAAGGGCTGGTTAGGAATAATTTGATTCTCAAGGGCTCAGCTTTTGCTAGAAATGAGATGAACTAGATGGTTTGAATTACTCCTTGGTAGTAAATAGTCTGTGTCACAGTGGGCTATAAAAAGCACTGTTTTGCCAGAAGTTCTACAAAGGATGTGTTAGAGAAAATGGTCTCGTGGGTGAAGATCTTACCTTGAAGAGGTGGAGGAAAAGCATCTTCAGCCCTGGGCATTAATAGCACTCACATTTTCCCTCCCCAATATTCCCCAAGTCATAAAAGATCCGTAGATATTATGTCACCATGTTTCTGAGGTTCCTTTCCTTTATTCTCTCTGACCAGTTGAAGAATATTGGGGTGAAGGCTGTGTGTGTCAGAGAGACAAAAAGACAGACAGACCTAACCGCTGGCCAAGAAAGAAATGGCAAAGACCACCCACTAGGGCTGGTCCACTACATTTTGCTGAGATGAAGGCAGAGGCATAGTGTGCAGGGGCAGGGGGCACTGGGGGCAGCACTTACCGAGCCCAAGCCACGTGTCTCTCCTGGGAGTGATGGGGTGGCTGAGGCGCCTGCAGGCTTTGCGCTGCTTTTTGACCAGCGCAGGGCTGGAATCTGCCTTCCGCTTCCTCCTCAGCCGTTCTCCAGCTGAGGGGAAGGTGGCGGGTGGACTCCCTGCAGGCTCCACGCTGCTTGAGAAAACAACACAGGCCTGCAGGGTACCGGAGCAGAATGGGGCTCGGGCACTGGGATTCTTGTGTGCCCCGCACTGCACCGCTGCCTCCTTGCACTGCCCTGGGTGCCCACATGGCTAGCTATGCCACTGGATGAAGGACAAGACGCCTCCCTCAATTCTACAGACAGAAGCTGGCTTGAAAGACAACTGAATCTTGCATCAACAATGGCAACGAAACTGCATCCTTCAATGCAAGACAACAAGTCCACACACAGGGGGTGGGAGGGGTGTGTGCTCAGGAGGAATGACCAGGGAATAGATGTCTCCCACAGCCCTAAGTGGCTACCATCTGAGGCAACAGCTTTGCTCTGCCTAATGATAGGGCCAGTACTTCCAGCCTGCCAAAGAAGAAAACTTGTTAGCTGCAATAGGCCAGAGGGAGTAAATGTAAGCATCTGGACCTCCATGAAGCTTTCAGGCCACTCTTACTCTCAGGT
Source organism: Podarcis erhardii (assembly GCF_964252035.2). Lineage (NCBI taxonomy): Eukaryota > Metazoa > Chordata > Lepidosauria > Squamata > Lacertidae > Podarcis > Podarcis erhardii. The sequence goes on along the minus strand of NC_138507.1, from coordinate 76,248,910 downwards.
CTAAACGCCTAGGGGGTTCTGCTCCTGGCTACAGGGTGTAGACTACCTTGTAATTCCTGCTGTAACAACAGCTGGATTCCCCACCACCAGCACTTGTGCACAGGAGTAGTGCATTTGTGAAATCTGCACACATTTATGTAGTTATGCTTTTATACATTGCTAAATATGGTGGGTGGGTGGAAATGATAATAAACAGAGCTGTATTGCTAGACAATGTATATATGGGTATTGTGTTTAAATAAGAAAATGTGGGTGGAATTTGGTCAATATATGAATGTGTACACAAAGTGTGGGAAATATGAGGAGTCTTAATCACTATTATTTAAGATATTTAGATACTAGCAACCCATTGGTGGAAGGAAAATACTATCAAGTTGCAAAATATAGTAATTGTTTAAGCAACAACAGAAAAATGGCATGAGGTGGATGGAATTGAATACATTTCAGTCTGATGCACTTACAGTACAATTCTATATATTCACTTGGAAATCTGTCCCACTGCTATTCAACAGACTTACTCCCAAGAAATTTAGGATTTCAGCCTTAAGCCCATTGCAACTGGAACAATGTTCCAAATTACCTTTCCTTGTGTTTAAACATGAAGTGATTAGCTTTGTACCTTTTTCCTTTCTGAAAAAAACCCAAGCCAGCATAAGTGAAGACTGCAAGCAACTAGCAAAATACAGTGTGCGTGTAATCACATGAGAATATGCCACCTGGTAAGGATAAAATTATATATGCAAGCTGGGACTATAAGGTTTGGCTAGACATGAGCTGTCCTATTTATAGGGCATCTGTTTTAAAGGATTGGTCCATTCCCTAAAACAACAGAAGTGCTCCTTATTTTAGACTGCACAGCAGAGTGTCCCCCATTTCCCCAGCATTGTTGTCACCTCCCTGACTTGAGACATTGGTGCAAGACTGGCAGTAACAAATGCAACAGTGCAGTCTGTGCAGCAGGAGGCAGCATTGTCCATCGGAAATGGAGCAGCCTTGCAAGAACAATATTCCAGCCTGCTATCCACAGGAAGCGAAAAAGGCACTTTGGCTCCTATTTTTGAGTGGTACCGCTAGGAATTCTTTAATTTGCTTCAAGCAGGCATTAGAATTTGCATCAGCTCATTTGAATGAAGCCAACACAGCTTAGAATCATAGAATCATAGAGTTGGAAGAGACCACAAGGGCCATCGAGTCCAACCCCCTGCCAAGCAGGAAACACCATCAGAGCACTCCTGACATATGGTTGTCAAGCCTCTGCTTAAAGACCTCCAAAGAAGGAGACTCCACCACACTCCTTGGCAGCAAATTCCACTGTCGAACAGCTCTTACTGTCAGGAAGTTCTTCCTAATGTTTAGGTGGAATCTTCTTTCTTGTAGTTTGGAACCATTGCTCCGTGTCCGCTTCTCTGGAGCAGCAGAAAACAACCTTTCTCCCTCCTCTATGTGACATCCTTTTATATATTTGAACATGGGTATCATATCACCCCTTAACCTCCTCTTCTCCAGGCTAAACATGCCCAGCTCCCTTAGCCGTTCTTCATAAGGCATCGTTTCCAGGCCTTTGACCATTTTGGTTGCCCTCCTCTGGACACGTTCCAGTTTGTCAGTGTCCTTCTTGAACTGTGGTGCCCAGAACTGGACACAGTACTCCAGGTGAGGTCTGACCAGAGCAGAATACAGTGGCACTATTACTTCCCTTGATCTAGATGCTATACTCCTATTGATGCAGGCCAGAATTGCATTGGCTTTTTTAGCTGCCGCGTCACACTGTTGGCTCATGTCAAGTTTGTGGTCAACCAAAACTCCTAGATCCTTTTCACATGTACTGCTCTCAAGCCAGGTGTCACCCATCTTGTATTTGTGCCTCTCATTTTTTTTGCCCAAGTGCAATACTTTACATTTCTCCCTGTTAAAATTCATCTTGTTTGTTTTGGCCCAGTTCTCTAATCCAGTGTTTCCCAACCTTGGGCCTCCAGCTGCTTTTGAACTACAATTCCCATCATCCCTGACCACTGGTCTTGCTAGCTAGGGATGATGGGAGTTGTAGTCCAAAAACAGCTGGAGGCCCAAGGTTGGGAAACACTGCTCTAATCTGTCAAGGTCGTTTTGAAGTGTGATCCTGTCCTCTGGGGTGTTAGCCACCCCTCCCAGTTTGGTGTCATCTGCAAATTTGATCAGGATGCCCTTGAGTCTATCATCCAAGTCGTTGATAAAGATGTTGAATAAGACCGGGCCCAAGACAGAACCCTGTGGCACCCCACTAGTCACTCTTCTCCAGGATGAAGAGGAACCATTGATGAGCACCCTTTGGGTTCGGTCAGTCAGCCAGTTACAAATCCACTGAGTGGTAGCATAGTCAAGTCCGCATTTTACCAGCTTCTTTACAAGAATATCATGGGGCACCTTGTCAAATGCCTTGCTGAAATCAAGGTAGGCTACATCCACTGCATTCCCTTCATCTACCAGGCTTGTAATTCTGTCAAAAAACGAGATCAGGTTAGTCTGACATGACTTATTTTTCAGAAATCCATGCTGACTATTGGTGATCACAGTATTCCTTTCTAGGTGCTCACAGACTGTTTGCATTCTCCGAGCCATATGCAACCCACCCACCAGGTATTTGCACACAGAAAAAACACCAAGATTTTTCAAGCCCTTGCTGAGTGGCAATATAGGCTGCCTTCAGGTTAGAAGAGAGGTTTTCAACCTTTTTGAATCCATGGCTCCCTTGACCAACTACAGTCATACCTCAGGTTACAGACGCTTCAGGTTATGTGTTTTCGGGTTACGCACCACGCCAAACCCGGAAGTACCGGAATGGGTTACTTCAGGGTTTCAGTGCTTGTGCATGCGCAGTAGCACTAAATCATGCTTTGCACATGCAGAGAAGCACCAAATTGCGATCTGCGCATGCACAGACACGGCGCTGCGGGTTGTGAATGCTGTGGGTTGCGAACGTGCCTCCTGCATGGATCACATTCGCAACCTGAGCGTCCACTGTACATTCTTTCTGCAGCACCCCTGTAGGGCTCCGGAGCCCAGTTATGCCACCCCTTGCCTGCAGAGCAGGCAGCCTCTCGCCATTTTATCAAACCTTGTGAAGTGTTCCCTCAACCTCTTCTCCTCTCCCCTCTCCTTGGTAGTCTTCTGGGCAGCCACTGCTGCCACCCCTGGTCTCTGAGCTGCCCCCTCCCTGCTCCAAAGAGAGATGCCTCCTCCCACTGCCCCACAGGGGCCTGGGACTTGTTTGCCCATTCCCAACAGCAAGGGCTGGTGGGCTGGCTGGCTGGGCTCCCTTGCCCACTTGCTTGCTTGCTTACTCCAACTCCAGAGGCAGAGACATGAGAGGACATCAGAGGAGGGAGGGAAGGAAAGAGGGACAGAGGCCGGTGTTGCCCTTGGCACCCCTCACCATCATTCAAGGCAGTGGCGGAGCTTCATGCTCCAGCACCGGGGGCAGAGAGCAGGTGGGAGCGTGGCGTGTGTCCAGGGAGTGTGGCGCCCAACACGCGCGGGGGGAGGGGGCAGCCGCGATGGCACCCCACTGGGATCGTGGTGCTGGGGGTGGTGTGCTCCCTCCGCCCCCCTCTTCCTCTACCAGTGATTCAAGGCACCCCAGGGTGCCACGGCACACTGGTTGAAAACCTCTGGTGAGAGTCACAAAAGTCCACAGCACTATGGCTGCTCTTTGCCACAAGGTGGCGTCTTTGGATGGCTGTGAACTTATAAGGGCACGATCATCTTTTTTCTGTGAGTGCTTGCAGTTCTATGGAACCCACATTGAGAAAAGTAATAGGTACTGGTGAGTTGTTCTAATCTAAAGTATTACTTCTGGGTACTATGACCCTGTTTGATACGTTTTGATTTTGAATATCTGTTCTGTGTTTGGTTTATGTATTCTTGCTATGTAAAATAAAATATATTCTTTTTGCAACCTGCTTTGAGAGTGGTGATTTGATGATGATGTGAGGTGAGTGTGTGTGTATAAACAAATAAAATAAATTTTTAAAATGGAAGGAGAAAAGAAAGAGTTTGTTCTTACTTTGCTGTGGGAAGAAAATTAATGCATCAGAACTTTAATGTGGTCTCTTTCAAATTCAAATATGTATTGGTTGTTTCTGTTGACTGAGAATGCCAACACAAATGTCAAAAGAGAATTCTGAGCTGTACTTATATATTAGCTGAAACTTCTCCTTGATCTGTAATGCCGTCCTGCCAAGTGCCTAACTAGGTTAAAAGAGTCCTGCCCCCAGTGTGATTGGCTGTCTAAACTTCCAAACTTCAAATCACAACTCAAGGGCCAATGGCAGAGGCCAAAATCCTGAAATGTTCTGTGATTGGACAACACATGCTTTCAACATTACCAAATGCTTTTAGAGGACCATGGGTGAAACATGGATAAGGCTGCTAGCTTTCATTCATTCATTATTATTTTTTGAAAAATAATGTGCTTTTGATTGACTGAGTTTGTTCCCAAAACCTCCATTTACAGCTTGATCTTAAAACGGATTGACTCTGAAGCAAAGCAGGTCACATTCTGTTCACTGGAATTTATTTATTGGTAAGTAAGATTAGTGTCTTTAAGAATATCCACATCAAACCAGCTTTCCCCTGTTAATATCTAAAATATCTGTGGCTCCTGGTCCAGGACATTCACTTATGGCCAGTGGATTTGTGGCGATTTAAATTGGAATGCAGGCTGCAGCTACAGCCAGTTTTATCACCTCTGAGAAGTATATTAATAGCAGATGATAATAATAATAATAATAATAATAATAATAATAATAATAATAATTTATTATTTATACCCCGCCCATCTGGCTGGGCCTCCCCAGCCACTCTGGGCGGCTTCCATAGAAAGCAAAAATACAATAAAATATCACACGTTAAAAACTTCCCTGAACAGGGCTGCCTTAAGATGTCTTCTGAATGTCAGGTAGTTGTTTATCGCTTTGACATCTGCTGGAAGGGCGTTCCACAGGGCAGGCGCCACTACCGAGAAGGCCCTCTGCCTGGTTCCCTGTAGCTTTGCTTCTCGCAATGAGGGAACCGCCAGAAGGCCCTCGGCGCTGGACCTCAGCGTCCGGGCAGAACGATGGGGGTGGAGACGCTCCTTCAGGTATACTGGCCCGAGGCCGTTTAGGGCTTTAAAAGCCAGCACCAACACTTTGAATTGTGCTTGGAAACATACTGGGAGCCAATGTAGGTCTTTCAAGACCGGTGTTATATGGTCTCGGCGGTCGCCCCCAGTCACCAGTCTAGCTGCCGCATTCTGGATTAGTTGTAGTTTCCGAGTCACCTTCAAAGGTAGCCCCACGTAAGAGCGCATTGCAGTAGTCCAAGCGGGAGATAACCAGAGCATGCACCACTCTGGTGAGACAGTCCGCAGGCAGATAGGGTCTCAGCCTACGTACCAGATGGAGCTGGTAAACAGCTGCCCTGGGCACAGATTTGACCTGTGCCTCCATGGACAGCTGTGAGTCCAAAATGACTCCCAGGCTGCGCACCTGGTCCTTCAGGGGCACAGTTACCCCATTCAGGACCAGGGAATCCTCCACACCTGCCCGCCTCCTGTCCCCCCAAAACAGTACTTCTGTCTTGTCAGGATTCAACCTCAATCTGTTAGCTGCCATCCATCCTCCAACCACCTCCAGACACTCACACAGGACCTTCACCTCCTTCACTGGTTCTGATTTAAAAGAGAGGTAGAGCTGGGTATCATCTGCATACTGATGAACACCCAGCCCAAACCTCCTGATGATCTCTCCCAGCGGCTGCATGTAAATGTTGAAAAGCATGGGGGAGAGGACAGAACCCAGGAGTCTGAACACTCATCCCCCACCACCACTTTCTGAACACGGCCCAGGAGGAAGGAGCGAAACCACTGTATGACAGTGCCCCCAGCTCCCAGCCCCTCTAGACAGTCCAGAAGGATGTTTTGGTCGATTGTATCAAAGGCCGCTGAGAGATCCAGCAGAACTAGGAAACAACTCTCACCTTTGTCCCTAGCTCACCGGAGATCATCAACCAGTGCGACTAAGGCAGTTTCAGTCCCATGATGAGGCCTGAATCCCGACTGGAAGGGATCCAAATGGTCCGCATCCTCCAGGCATGCCTGGAGTTGTTCAGCAACCACACGCTCAATCACTTTGCCCAAGAATGGAAGATTTGAGACTGGGCGATAGTTGGCTATACTGGTCGGGTCTAAAGATGGTTTTTTAAGAAGCAGTTTAATAACCGCCTCTTTCAGCAGGTCTGGGAAGGCTCCCTCACGGAGGGAAGCATTCACCACCCCACGAAGCCCATCGCCCAGTCCTTCCCGGCTAGCTTTTATAAGCCAGGATGGGCAAGGATCCAGGAGACAGGTGGTTGGTTTCACTCGTCCAAGCAGCCTGTCCACATCCTCGGAGGTAACAGATTGGAATTGATCCCACGCAACTTGACTAGACAGGTCTCTAGCACTCTCCCACCCCGGCCCTGCTCCAATGGTGGAGTCTACTTCTTTCCCAAATCTGAGCGATTTTATCTGCAAAAAACTTTGCAAAATCATTGCCAGGAAATATCTCACTGTTTGATCTCTGACGCTTAATTAGGTTTCAGTAAGTTGCATGCGTGGCAGAATAGAAATTGAAGCTGTTTGGGCAAGCGGACAACATTAAATATCAGCCCAATAAGAACCAGTCATTCTTTGTGCTCTGCTCCTGGTAAGTGTGTGAGCAGCAGCGGTAGGCAATAATGAAGGAAAGGGTGATTAAAACTTAAGCCTGGTGATTAATTGGGGAAGGATAATCAGCCAGGGCAATGTTGTTATATCCTTGCAGGTGCTCTTTTCCTGTTTCCCTGTCGACATTTTAACTACGTAAGCAGATAGTTGCTTGCAACAAACATCACAAAAAACCTTATCAATGAGTGCATAGAATTTTCCTTCTTTAAATGGGCTTTGATCTTCAGCTGGTCTCACATTCCTGCAGTTTACCTAGTTTAGCACGGAGATAAACTGCGATCAAGTGCCAACACAGTCTTTTTTTCCAGCATAGGAACACACTTGGGGGAGCTGAGTGTACAGCAGCCTTTGTGTGCCAGTACTGGAGCAAGCAAAAGCGTCAGGTGAGAGAAGAGGCAATAGAAGAAACAGACTGCAGCACTGCATCTAGCCTCACCTGACAGATGGGCATGGTATATTCCTTGAGATGAAGTGGTAGAGCAGCTGCTTTTCCTGCAGAAGGTCCCAGGCGCAGTCTCCAGGTGAGCTAGGAATGTCGTCTGCATGGAAACGTAGAAAGCCACTGGCAGTCAGTGTAGACAATACTCATGGACCAGTGGTCCGACTCAGTATAAAGCAGATTCCTAAGTTCCTGTGTATAGCGGTACCATATGGTTTAGCTCCCTGGAGACTGTAACTTTAGTACGCACTTGGGCCTTTTTCTTTTAATTTTTAATACACAGGTCTTTCACAATATCTCTTCATCATAATGTTAATTGCTGGGCCTATTGCAGTGGACGGGCATTCCTTATTTTGGATTATGCCATCCCAAATCCAGCCGAATTAAATAGCAGATAATCACTTTTGTGCAAGACCTCAGTATTGATATATATTTTCACACACACACCCCACACACAGAGAGAAGTAGACATCACCTTCTCCAAAGATCACAAGCATCTTTTTTGGCTATTGTGACACATAGTAACTAAGGGCTGGTTACATTTCTCTGTTTGCAATATGAAGGCTCCATCTGGAGACACCCAAGTAACCAGGAATGTAAAATTCCCAGACTGCATGTAATTGAAATTTATTTATCTGGGGACTGTTGTATGTCCATGTATCTGCACAAGAGTTTCCTCCATCAATAACAGAGCACTGCAGACAATCATTGTTTAGTGCAGGTTATTTAAGCCATCCCTCGATCGGTATTTCCTGGGAGGTGTCCCAGAAAAAAGCAGGATCCATCTCTCTTCACTGTGTTAACTGTCATGAATTTTGACAGTGTAATGTACCTGAACAAAATAAATGCCGATCATGGATATAACTGGGACAAGATGCTTTTCTGGGCCAAGGGTATGGAGAGCTCAAGAAATCACAAAGGCTTCCTACTATACTTATACTGAGTTCCATGTTTCCCTTGAGTCCCATTTCCTAGGAAATCGGGCTAGATGGTGGGGTAATTATCACAGCTGTATTCTGAACCACTTTAATAGCCCACATTTTCTGTGCTGGTAGTGGAATGCAATAAACCAGGGGTTATTCATGCAAGCATAGCACCACTGAGTAAAATAAAATAAACAGTCATTCTGACTTTTTGAAGCCGTTTTATGGTGCTCTTTAAGCAGCCAGCTTATGTGAAAATATTAGTACTCTTTTCGTGTTCTCTGCTGAATTTTCCTTAATGCCTTCTGCAATTAAATTGCTGTTTGCAGAAGCTTGTGCTAAGCCTTTTCTTCCCAGTTATTTAGCTGCCTTTTCCAGGAGGATGCTATAGTGATCAGACGGTCACCCCAGCAAACATCTCCATCCATTCTTGCCTGGAAGGAAGCATCTGGACATAGGCAGCTACTTCATAACTGGCTCTTTTGTGTGACTTAAAAATGACTCTTTTCATATTAAATGGATTCTGGACTTGGAAAGATTTCCACGGACTTTTGGGGGGCGGGTGAGGAGGGGTGTTAACTGCTGCTCAGGTGGAGGACAGAATCCTGGCAAGATGAACGAAACGTTAATCAAGACGAATATGCAGCTCACATTTAATGTACATTTAATTCAAACAACATTGGAGATAATATTTTTACTTCGACTGGATCTACGTTAGTGTTAATGATTTGTTCATACTGTTGTCAGGGTCCAGGTATGTACTGCATTACAGTGAATGTCTGGAATTTGGTGAATGTCCGCAGATGTAAATGTTGAAAGTCTCAGATTCTGGTTAAGAATGTCCAAACATCACAGATGTGCCAGCAAATGTGGACATGGGTGCAGCCGGGGGGGGGCAGGGAGGGACAGCTGCCACCCCTAAATTAATAAAAATACATAGCTAACTAAGGTTCTGTCCCCCCCCCAACAAAAGGTGTGCCCCCAGGGGTTTAGGAAGGGGGGCATACTGCCCCGGGTGCCCTCACTGAGGGGGGTGACATTTGGCACGCTGCCCGCCGGTGACTCCCAAGCTTACCCTGAGCCATCGGGGTAAGGGGGAGGGGAACTGTGCTGCTTTGCATTCCCCCCTTCCCCCTTCATTTTGACAGCTTGGAGGAGGCTTGGGAGTCGCAGGCATGCAGCGCACCGAATGTCTGCCATAGGCGGCTCACTGGGCCCCGTAGGTGGTTCGCTATGCCCCCGGCTGCAGGGCACGTATGCCACTCCGGGCACCTCAGCGGCTATCCCGTGCCTGGGAGGGCACCCTCCGTGCCACACCCCCCACGGGAGCATGTCACGACCCCCCATGGGAGTGCGCCCACCCTGGGCAGGGCAGGCATATGCTCTGCTGCTGCCTGCCCCTCTAAGAAAAATCCTGGCTACGCCCATGAATGTGGACCATCATCTGCAAGACTTCCCTCTTCTCCTGTCCCCTGCATTGCCCTTGCACCACAGCAATTGGAGAAACTTATGTCTGCCACAGCACTCCCTCTACTATAATAGAATATATATAGTTTTGAAAGAGAAACAAAAAACATTCCCTCTACTATATTTTACACTTCAAAGTTAGACTTGTTAGCTATAAGATCTGCAAAATCTCCGCTTCCTGTGCATTGAGTCAAAACCCTTTCAAAGAAGCCAAGGGTGTTGTGTGTCCTTGCTTAGCATAAACTCCCCATTATGTTTTTGGACGCTTCATTTGAAAAAATAAAATTGGAATATTTCATTTCACACCAGCCCTGTATGGTAATAAGTCACTGTTACTGCCTTGGGCTCAATATGTTTATGGCAGAGGTAGTTTTGAATCAAAGTGTCAAAAGCGTTAACTCAGCTGTTTATTCATTGTATTACAATGTCTTTGAGTGAAGTGGTTTGGTGCCCTGATACACACTGGTAAGTGATGGGGGGATCTGTTTGCTGTTCCATGGAAAAATACACTTTGCGCACCCATTCTTAAAGTCCAAAATCCACATGTTCTTACATGCTTACATGAGCAAAGACTTGTGCATACAGAAATGTATGCATCTGTTATGTCTCTAGTAGATTTTAAAAGCAAACACACACACACGCAAGATCATCCTGTGTGACAATCTGCATATGGGTTTCATGCAACTTCCTATGTGTAAGTGACTTCTTTGTAGGAGCTTTGCCATATGCGAAGTCGTTAGTAATCCAATTAGGAGGGGAAAGTTTTAGAACCTTTATTCACCTTTCACTATTATATGCTAGTCAAATGGAAGCAGAGTTAGCAACAATTGGGAACAAGTGGTCCTATTTCTTACAGGAGGAGGATTCTTCCAGAAAAACAGAGAAGAAGGATAACAGTTTAACAGGAACTTGAGTTGGAATTCATATATGAGGCATTCATCAGGCTGGTATGCATTACATCATAGGTAAGAGATATGGCATATCTGCTTTTCTCATTATTTGCTCTGACTGATGTTCCCTGGAGACCTGCGTCCCCCAGTCTACAATGAGTGTTTAAGCAGGTCTGCCATGTTCATCAGCTGCACACTACATGGAGCCAAAATGAATTTCCCCCAATAAAATGTACCCTTTAAACTGCATTTCCTTGCTTTATCACAAAGTTCACCCTCCTTGAAGTTTCTCTGAATGTTGTCTTACATGCCACCCCAATCTCTGAGCAGCGAGAGATTCCAGGGGTTCCTGGTGCTCACCCAGGGTTTGCTTTTCCTGGAACGAAGGTCAACAGAGACTGTGTTGTCCTTAGGATATAAGGTTTGTTTACACATATATACACACTGAGCCCAAGATGGAGGGGCTCACAGCATTCAACACCAACAGATCTTGCTTCTCCATTAGTAACAGCTTTGGATTCAGCACAAACTAAGCACGTCTCTGTCTCTCAGCCTGCCTCCTGCTTTCAGCTCAGCTCACACACAACTGCCCTGGCGATTTTGCTTCCAACTACCAGCCAGGTGAGGAAGTAGTTTGCCCTCTGGGCATGGAACAACTTCTTTGGTTATACTAATGAAGGTACAGTCATACCTCAGAAGCTGAATGCCTTGTGAGTCAAACGTTTTGACTCCCGAATGCCGCAACCCCGGAAGTGATTGTTCCGGTTTGCGAATGTTCTTTGGAACCCGAACGTATGATGTGAGTTCCATGGCTTCCAATTGGCTGCAGGAGCCTCCTGCAGCCAATCGGAAGCTGCGCCTTGGTTTCCTAACATTTTGTAAGTCAAACAGACTTCTGGAATGGATTCTGTTCGACTTCCAAGGTACGACTATACTTAAATGGCAAGTCAATGCCATTATCTTACAATTGTCTAGTTAGCAATCTGTTTTTAACCCATACTAGGTAGAGGATCTCAAGGAAGGGGCTCAGACCACCAGGCAAACTGTCCCACCAGACCTACATCAGCATATATGGAATGCAGTATATATGGGATGCAGAACAGGCAATCAATTTCAGACATAACACAGATCAGTTTAAAACAGTGGATTCTGTTTAGCAGAAGCCCCGGATCAACTTTAGCCTCAAAGGTTCATTAGGAGACAGAAAAAAAATGTAAAAAATTAAATCATTTCAATCATGAAGGATTCTAGGTGCATGTTCAGTCAGGTGATGGGTAACACTGCTGCCACCATTTTTTTTTTTACTGATGAAAGGAGGTTCGTTTTCACCTTCTGCCTGGGCTGCCCCTGGCATTGTAATACCATTTTGGATTAGATGGAAAGTTGAGGAGGAAGGGAAACAAGGTGTGCAATTGATTTGTGCTTTCATTTCTTCCCATTTCCCTGTCTTGTCTGAAATTAATCTTACCTAACGAGGAAGTGCATAAGTACCTGCTGTGGCCCATCTTGCACACCTCCTTGTCAGAGTTAACACATGGCATTGATTTCAGATGAGAATACTCCTATTCCTTCTCTTTTGTCACATTTCAAACAGATCTTAGCCTGCCCCTTGGTTCAATACACTGACACCCTCTATTTCACACCAGCTGAACCCTTGACCCTTGCCCACCTTGGCTTCTTAGAGATAACCATAGGGGGCTGAAAAGGTGGGTCCAGGGAATTATTAATGTCTCACTGGAGGAGCAGGAAGTACCATCTGCCTTGAAGGAAGTGGTGGCACACCACATCATTCAGAAGACCACCCAGTGTTAAACAACAATTGTCCAGTGGCAATATGGAAATAAGATGCAGTGAATGCCCTTCCATGGAACATCCGGAAGCAGACCAGATTCAAGAGCCACACATACTACTCTAACACATCATATGCTTTGTTTATAAATATACTAAATGAAAGTTTTGTCTGAGTTGTTAATTAAGAATACCAAACAATGCCAGGAACAAAGAATGGCTGACAAAAAAACTGATGTAAAGTAATGAATAATAATAAGGTAATAATAATAATAAAATTTTATTTATATCCTGCCCTCCCCAGCCGAAGCCAGGCTCAGAGCGGCTAACAACAATAAAAGTATCACAGTTTACAATCACAATCACAATCAGTTAGTAATTGAAATGCATTCTAAAATCAAATCATTCTAAAATCAGTTCAAAATCAAATTAATGGGAACCATTGGGCTAGAGTTCTTTGAGGATTACAAGTAAAATCTCTTAAAATAAATTATGGGACAGATCTCTTGAGAATATTAAAAGAACTATGAAAACAGCAGTTCTAAAAGCAAAGATTAATAATAATAATTTATTTGTACCCCACCCATCTGACTGGGTGCCCCAGCCACTTTGGGTGGCTTCCAGTATATATAAAAACATAATAAAACCTTAAATCTTAAAAAGTTTCCCTATACAGGGCTGCCTTCAGATATTTCCTAAGTATTATATGATTACTCATCTCCTTAACATCTGATGGGAGGGCATTCCACAGGGTGGGCGCCACTACCGAGAAGGTCCTTTGAAGTAGTATCTGATGACTGAAGAACAGCTAATTGTGCACCAATACAGAAAAAAATGGATAATTGAATTAGGTAAAATACCTGTTAGCAGAGGTGACTCATCCCATTTGGCTGCCTGAGACAAAATGAGAAGGGGCCGCTTACTGGAGGTCATGTGACTGTGGCTTCCAGGTTCCAGCGAGATCTTGTGAGTTGTCTCTAAATCTTGCTGGAACCCAGAAGCCACAGCCTCTTCTCCTTGCTACTCTATTGGTGGTGGCAGCGGCAGAGGAAGGGGAGGGTGTCCCCACCTTCACCACAGGAGAAGTGAGAAGTGGTGGCGAGATCTCACCAGAAGCACCACCTCCATGGGATTCCGCTGCCCAAGGCTTGACCCACCTATAAGTTTTATTTCAGTGGTGTTTAAGGTCCCCAACTAAAGACAAGGCAGGAATCATAGCTCAGATCACCATACCTGGATAGCTTAGTTGGTTAGAGTGTAGTGCTGATAACACCAAGGTTGCAGGTTCAGGACAGCTGGATATCCTGTATTGCAATGGGTTGGACTAAATTATTCTCAGGGTCCCTTCTAACTCTACAATCCTACAATTCGATGACCATGGTTTCATTTGAAGTTGATTACACTAGCTAATTTCATAATCTTTTTCAAGAAAATGATTTGCTTTTCCAGATAAATGGACTGAAAGTGTGGTTTTAATTTTAGTGAGGTTTTTTATTTTATACAGTAGAAGATCTGATACAATAATAGCAAGGAATAGCTACTTGCCCTATAAATGAAGGGCTTCGTTAATGTAAGACGTGTGAGGAATCAGTAAAAAGTAACAAGACAAAAATGCAGTTTTATAAATCAACATTGACATTAGAGACATATAATTTCCAAGAATCAGCCTTTGGATCTGTTTCATAAAACATTTTGCTGGCAATATTGACTAAATAATTAGCTCTAATCAATGTCTTTGAATCAAATCTATCTCTCCATGTTTCATCCGGAAGCTAAAACATTCAAGAATTGTCACAAAGTAAATGCTACTGTTCTCATTCACCAATAAGGATTCAGCAATACTGGAATGTCTTGTCACCAACAAACTCTCTTTGATTTGCCATCACAGTACAAATTGTTTCACTAGGGCTTTTTTCTTTTTCTTTTCTGCACAACAACTAGCTTGATCATACTGTTCAACAAAAGGCTAGTGTATTCAGTAGGATACATTACATTACAATTCAACACAGCCATAGTGGAGGGGTGAATTCTCAAAACCCAATCCAGAAAAGGCAGGAACAAGTCAGACATTTGTACTTCATAATCCAAGTACTGAGCTTGCACTGAAATCCAAGTACTAAACTTGCTTTTTTTTTTTTAATGCACACAAGTCCTTTGTCGAGAGAATGCAGTAATTCCATTAAATTATTTTTACCTCTGCAATTGCTTTTTATTCCACACAAAAAAGAAGTGATGTCATAATCTCTTCACCCCCAGGATCATAGCTCCTTTTCTACATCAGTGATGTCCCTCTATTTTGATTTGTTTTCTCTGATGACAATAGATCATAATGGCATTAATGAGAGACTGTCACTTGCTGCTGACAGCACATGCCATGAGTACAATATCCCAGCAATGGCATCAAAGATCCTAGCATATTTGTTTGTGACAAGCAGAAATGATCAGCTATTGTTGTAAGGAAGAGCTTCTGCAGCAGAGGCGTGGTGAGGAACTGACATTGCCCCCCAAAAGAGGATGCTGCACTATCTCTCTGAGCACTGAAAGGCTTCTGCAGCAGCAAGAAGCCCAGTGAGGGGAATATCATCACCTAGACATAGAGGGACAGCACTATTTCAACGGCTCTAAACCTTGAAAAGCTCTTGCTGCAGCCTGTGGGACCCTTCCAATGTTTTTTTTTAATGTGCATTCATGATTATTTGTGCTCATTATTGCAATACTGTTTGCACCTGCAAGTGTTTTTTAGGGGGGCGGGGACATACTGCTTCATTCAGTGCATCATGTACTGTAACGTCCTGCTGAAATTCTGTAACTTTTTGTACTACATCATATTGTGGTGTTTGGGGGTGTTTGTCCTGTTTTTGTTGTGCTACGGTGTAAGAGTGCACATCAGGCGGCAATAATGCAATAATCTTGGGGACACAGAACAGTGTGAGCACTTTTCTTATTGCAGAATGTCCAGTATTGGGGGGAATGGGTTTGCAATGGCTGTGTACATAATATACCTTTACAGCCCATTCGAAACTCGTTTTCCCCCTCAAAGAATTATGGGTATTGCATTTTACCACTCACAGAATTATAATTCCCAGCAACCCTTAACAAACCACGGTGCCCAGAATTCTTTAAGGGGGAGGAAAACGTGCTTCAAATGTGTCTAAAAGGTATAGCAGTCACGCAGCAACCTGAATTTTCTGGTACATGACTGAATCTCAACAGAAAATAGTGAAAATGTGGAAGCAACCTAACTTTTTATGTAACAATTGTTCTGGGCTTGTTTTATCCTGCTTTTGTTGCGCACAAGGGTCCCTCCAGATGGCAAGAACGCAGCGACATCAGGAAAGGATTGTAAAACAACAAATACAACCTGTGGCCCTCTCAACATTGTTGGACTCCAACTCCCATAAGCCCCAGCCAGTGTGGCCAAAAGTCAGGCATAATGGGAGCTGTAGTCCAACAACATTTGGAGGGCAACCAATTCCCCATCTCTGTTGTACAGGTGTGAGCTAGTTTAAAGTAGAGCTGAGTCACCTCAGACAAGCTGCTGCTCAAATATCTTGTTGCTCAAAGCTCAGGGTCTCTCACTACCATTTCCATAGCTTTGCTGAGGGTGAATTTTTGTGTGAAAACACACAAAAACCAGTTGTTGCATAGGCTGGGGATATAATGGGGTCAGCAGAGAGAGGCTGCTAAATATCAAACGTATTGTTTGCATTTGGTCCTGAAATGCCTGTGTTCTCCTGAGCTTTCAGACAGCACACACAAAGTAAACATTGCTTTCCCTCTTCTGCTTTGAAGCCACCCAGAACAAATATTTCCCATATTCTGGGGAAAAAATGATTGTTATAGGTGGCATCATTCCTCTTCTACTCTTAGACTCTTCCAAATAGGGGCTTAGTTTGCAAATGGGTCTTTGAGAGATCATAAACAGGTCTTTGGCAATAGGCTCTTTTCTTCTTCTTCTTCTTCTTCTTCTTCTTCTTCTTCTTCTTCTTCTTCTTCACTTAATCATATTTCCCCTAGAAAAGGCTTATCAGGATTAAATTGTGGGGCAGGGGCTTGGGCTGGCATTTCTTTGTCAGTGATGTTGTGTGGATGCTGCAATGGGGGGAAAGCCATTTTCAAACACGGAGAGCCAAGTCCACACTAAACACCTGCCTGGAAGCATCCTCAGTCATAACCCAGAACTGGGGAGGCAAAACTACACGAATAAAAACTAGAGCAGTTTTAAGAGTGCCTTTAGCTGCACCGAAGCACATAGCTTCACATAGTTGTCTCATTAATACTGATAAATTGGCTAAGAAACTTGCTTTCCCTCTGTGAAACAGGCTGAGCTTTGATAAGATTAGACAGTTTTACAGCTCAGCCTGGAGAGGTGGGGGTGGGGAAAGGATAAGAAGGGAAGAGAATGGCTCGCAGAGAAGAAACCCGTTTTGCTTATGCACAATGAGTGAGCGTACGCGGTTGGAGAAAGGACACCTGGGCCGGCAGCAGCCTCTTTATCGCCCCTTTAGGCTATCTCAGCTCCGTAGACCATGAGGTCCCCGCCCCCCAGTCGGTGGGCTTCCCAGCGTGTTAAATGTAGCATTTGAGTGTCGTTGTGCAAATACCACGCAGTGACCCAATGCCACCCTCAACGCGGCCGCCTTCAAGGAGCCACCGGGCTCTTTGTCGCTCTTCAACGCGGCTGCCCTTTGGGAAGCGGGGGGCCACGCGGGGAAGCAGAGCTCTAGAGAAACGGAAGATCGGGGAAGGGGCTCCCGGGAAAGAGGTCAGGAGAAGGGGCTCCGCTCGCAGGTAAGAGAAGGAGGGGCGGGGCGGCACGTTAGCCTTGGGCCAAGCGTGGCAAGGGGGAGCTATGCGAAACATGCCCGGCCAATAGGCGTCGTCCGAATTGCCGTCAGCGTTCGAAAGGAACAGCGGCCGTCCAATGAGAAGCGCTCTCGAACGCAGCCCGGATTCCACGCCGTCCACAAGTTGCGGCGGCTGCGGCTGGCCTCCCGCGTCCGCCTGGGCTGCCTGTAGCGCCGCCTGCCGGCCGCCTCTCCTGCGCCTGGCTCCTCCCCTCCGGCTGCCCTCCGCCCTGCTCGGCTCGTTCACTCGCTCTCTCCCCGGGTCTCCGGGTGTATTATGTCATCTGCAAGCGGAGCGCCCGGCCAGGCTCCCCGAGTCAGCGCGCAGTGAGCGGTGGAGCCGGCAGACGCGTCTCTCGGGCGGCAGCGCTGTGCAGGGACCCGGAGCTGCGCCGGCTGGGCGCTCCTGCCTAGGACGGCTCCCCTCGGCCGGCCGCGCCGCCGCGCCTTGCTTGCTTCCCCTCGTCCGCCGGTGGCTCCGCTGTCCTCGGAGGGGGTCTCCCGCCCGGACGCCAGGCGGATGCCGCCGCAGCAAGAGGGCGAGACGGGCTACATCAGCAAGCCGCTGCCGGGCGGCTGCGAAGTGCCCCCGGTGCCGCCGCGGAGGGTCCGCAGCAGCCGGGCAGCGGCGCTGGGGGCCGCGCTTGGGAGCCGCTGCCGGGCCGGGGCGGGCGGCGGCGGCGGGACTGGCGGCGGCGGCGGCGGAGCCGAGCCTCGCCGCAGCATCAAGTGCGTGCTGGTGGGAGACGGCGCGGTGGGCAAGACCAGCCTGGTGGTGAGCTACACCACCAACGGCTACCCCACGGAGTACATCCCCACCGCCTTCGACAATTTCTCAGGTAAGGGGGCGGCGGAAGAGGGCTCCCCTCGGAGGCTGCCGAGGAAGCACTTCCCCTCGGGGCAGCAGGGTCGCGGCGAGGCGCCCCCGCTAGCATGCGATCCGGCTGGGCAGGCGCCTTTCCCCCTCGGAGCGCCGCGTGGACTCGGTGGCTTCTCTTTCAATCGCCGTCCATTTCCAGCCTTGAGACTCAAAAAGGGGCGGCTCCCCTCCTTGGGAAGTTCGCGAGGAAGAGCTGCGTTGCTCTTTGAGCTCCAGGTGGATGCAGGTAGAAAGGAGGGGCCGAAAGAGGATCCCCCCTCCTCCGCGTCCGAATAGATAGGGAAAGGATCAGTCCTACGGTCAGGGGACCAAACGGGTTAGATTAAGCCGCTTTCTTCGGGAGGATCGTCTAATAGAGAAAGAAGCTCCGAGAGATACGCGAAAAAGAAACTCTCCTTTCTTTCCTTTCCTTTCGCATGCCCATTCCAGATCATAACTGGGCCCGAACTGAAGAAGTGTCCTGCATAAACCGAATTATTCCTATTTAGTTGTATATAACACGCGCCGTTTAAAATGCAGACGTGCTGTGCTTCCTCTGGAATACGCCTTTTTCTTTTCTTTTTCTTTTTGCAAGGTTGAAAGGTTTTTACAAATCTTGACCTGGACTTCGAAACAACCGAGGTCAAGGGTGATTGTAACTCAGCGGTTCAACATTGACTTTTCACGCAGAGGGGCCCTGATTCAATCTCTGGCATTTCTAAGGCCCAGAAAGGCCCACATTTGAAATTCTGGAGACCCGCAGTTGGCTGGACCAATGGTCTGACTCTGTACAAGCGATTTTTACTTGGAGTTAAGTTCCACTGTGTTAAATGGGGCTGACACATGCATACGCCTTAATGTACTTGTTTGCTTCTGAGTTTTGAAGCCTCCACCATTTATAACAGTATTTTCCATGCCGTTTCCAGCTGTGAGGGTTAGGAACTTGATAACAACTAAAAACAGGATCCTTTGAATTATAACTAGCTCTTATGGGGGCAACCTGTAGTGGGTGTGTGTATATATAAACATGCCTTATATGGCGGATATTCATCTTTCAGGGCGAAGTACTTTTACTGCCAAGGGCTTGTGTGGGTCTGATTTACCCCAGACTCAGGCGCTATGCTTCGTGTGCTGTGCCCACACAGATAATTCTGTTCTTTATTTTCCCAAAACGTCACACTTTCCTATCATCTTGCAAATCCTCTTGGCTGTCTCATAATCCTTATCCCTTTAGTTGGGTTCAGAAGGGGGGAAAGTAAGCCCTTGTCCAGTCCCCTCCCCCATCTTCTATTAGTTTAAATCTCCATTGATTTGGGGGGGGGCAGGGAACAGCGTGGAGAGATGGCTTTCTGCTGTTTGCGGTGTGAATTGTTGTAATTAAATAGCCCCTGTCAATCTTCCCAGTTTTTAATAAGGTTCCTGGGTGTTGAGTGGAAGCTGCTGGGTCATCAGTCCTGGCTTAACTCCTTCGGGGATAGATACGAATCTGGGAGCTGCTTCACATTTTTACAGAAAAGAGGTGTCCCTGTGCATTTCTGTGCTGACTGTGTCTCTTCTCCAACATCTGAAGGGCATTTTCATGTCTGAGAACATGTGATAAACATGCACCTACTGTTGGGAGTTTCAGTCATATGTGGTTTGTGTATGTACACTGTCCAGATATTCAAATGCCCTTCAAACAGAAAACACACTGCTGACCTGCTGTGGAAGTGCTGGGGTCTTCTTTGTTGTTTGCCGCTGTATTGTGGCCTTTGTCCTTTGTGGTGAAACATTCTCATTTTGAAGAACAGACTCTTACAACCTCATGTCACCAAAGGTGCTCTCCCTGTCCTTTGCACCAGCTTAGACCCGAGTAACTCAGCACTCTGCAGCAGGTATACTTGGGAGTAAGTTCCACAGAGTTCAAAGGGAGTTAGGTGTGCTCAGCTGCTTCCCCAGCAGTACAGTTTAGAGACTTTATGTGAGCCCAGTCCAGACAGCCACTCCTTCCCAGAGCACGTTACTGCCTCACATTAAACTGCAAGCGGTTTTGCTTTGCAGTAAGCAAATACCTGAAGGGCACAGTTTTTCTGCAGTATTGAAAATTGATGCAGCAAAAGGAAGTGACAAAAGCAATAAATCTGCAACCGTTTTGGGGGAGGGGATTAAACCAAGCAAAGCCCACCCCCTCAATTAAAAAATAGCATATTGTGCTTAAACAGGGAAGCGATGGTAACAATGGCCTGTGATTACACGTGGTTCTTTATCAAGCTAGTTCTTTTCTGAGGGTGGAATGATAAATCCTCTAGTCAGAACTGAAAGGGATGCAAAAAGAGCAGCAGCTTCGCAAGGGATGTGTCAATATTTGCATTGTCTTTTCTGCTTTAAAGCAAGGAGGGGTTGGGTTAGGGGCCTCCTTTGTGCCAGGACTTTTTTTTTTTTGGGGGGGGGGGGAAGAAGTGACAAGAAAATCAGTCCTCAAGCAAGTTGAAGGGGATAGGGATACAAAACTGCCTGAGTGTTTGGGGACAGCTCTCTTCTTTCTTTTGCATCATTCAGTGATTTTGCTACTTAGCCCATTGGGAGTGTACCAAATTTTTAAAGTCCTGAAGGGCTTGGGTAGGCCTCAGAGTTGGGACTGAGGCGGCTTTTGAGCTCCTTAAATCACAACCAGTTCAAATAAATACGTGGAAACACCTACCGGTAATTCTCCATGAGTGGATGAAAGTTTCACTGACTCTTCCCTCCCCTTCCATTTCAGCTGTTGTATCCGTTGATGGCCGGCCAGTGAGGCTCCAGCTCTGTGACACAGCTGGCCAGGTCAGTAAAACTACTTACTTACTTGAGTGGAAGGGTGGCCTAACCTGGGGCAGAGGGAGGAAAGTGGAGGAAGAAAGAGCTAATACCCTTTTTGGGTGGAGTGGTGTGCGCTCTGCATTGTCACTTCTTTCAGGCTGCTTCCCTGGGTGACATGAGAAGGCTGGGAGGAGGCAGCAGGAGCCCAAATACAGGTCCTCCCCACATCGGGAGTATCCCATCTTCCCAAGCCTTGGTGCTTTGTGTGTGGAAGGGCTGCGGCATGGCCTTGTCCCAGGTGGCTTCTCAGTTACCTTGAGGGCATGGGAAGGAGCAGCCCTGCAACAGCTCCCTTGTTGCCAGAGTAATGTGAGTAACTGGACTACATAGGAAGGACTGGCTACTGTGGGAGGAGAAAGACTTCCTGCTTTGATTTGCGGTCTTCTGTTGTGCAAACGTGAGTGACGATGAGTCACCCACGTGTGAAACAAAAGCACATGTTTACATGTGAATTTGCAAGCAGCCCACTACCTGATTTGCAATGGATGGCTCAAAAAGACAAAAATATACTGCACTACGCACTGTGACGCATGGGAATTTTCTCTTTGCAAGCTCTCTGAGTGCATTTTCATAGAGTGGTTGCTTCTAACACACAATGCATAAGGGGACTTCCTGTTTCCTGCTGGCTGATACTGGGTAATCCAGCAGTTGGCAGCATATGAGCTGTGGGCACCTAGTGGCTGTCTTCTCCATCTTGTTATGGAGGGCCTTTTGGAGCCATGATTGCTCGTGACATCTTTGTCCTAGATCCATTGTTCCCGTGGCCTGTTAGCTGTAGATAAGAGATGGAAAAAGAGCCTTGATAATCTAGGGCTTTCTTTCGCACTCCTAATTCATCTCAATCTCTGAATCTGCTCCTCAATTCTACTCCTTGTGGGAACGCATTACAGTTTTAAGCAACACAATGACATCAATGCGACAATTACTATGAGGACATGCAAACAAGCTCTAATTGTGCAAATATTTGTAACCACGGCCCACAGCTTCAGTGCAGTACAGCATGTTTCAGTTCAAACTCTGCCTCCGAAGCTAAGTGACAGGAGTCTTTGGCTCTAGCCTTGTTTCCTAAGGGGCTTAAATCTGGGAAACAAATGAGCTCATGAACCCAGTGTCCCTGACTCTTGCCCTGTAAACCTCAGCCTTCTTTTGCAAGTACCCCTGAAAAGAAGTGTATTCAAGTGGAAGGGGGCTTGTACTAATTTCTTTAGATGTATTTTGAAGAACTGCATGTCTGTGTTCCTTCACAATTTTCCCAAGTAAGAACCTCTGACCCCTTGCAAGTTAAGATGCATGTTTCAGTTTGGCAACAAAACATTGGCACTGGAGGTGCATCTCAGACTGTGTTTGCTCTTCGCTCTTCTTAATTTGAAACCCTTGGAAGCATGCTGTATTTTAATTAAAATGCTACCACAACTGAGGCAAATTGTATTGGTTTGGGAGGCCGGTGATGTTGTGCTTTTGTCCTGCTGCCAGCAAGAAGGAAAGGTTGGGTGCAGGCAAGGAGTTGGTTTGCTTCCCCCAGCTACATCTCTTGAAGCCTCTGGGCCTAACAAAAGATTTGGTTATCTGCATATCTGCCAGTAAGTGTAGTGGAGTTTTTCCCCATGTGTGTGTGTGTTGCAAACATTCTCGGCATGAGGCCTCAATCCAGATCAGCAGTCTTTTTTATAGGGCTCTGAATCAGGACAGGGAATGAAGGATTTTAAAAAATCTAACCCATACTAGGATCCTGATCTAGAACAGCCCCACTGGCATTTTTCGTAAAACATACACAAAACCCTACACTTAAACAAAATAAAAAAGTTCCTTCCAGTAGCATCTTGGAGACCAACTAAGTTTGTTATTGGTATGAGCTTTCGTGTGCATGCACACTTCTTCACACGAAAGCTCATACCAATAACAAACTTAGTTGGTCTCTAAGGTGCTATTGGAAGGAATTTTTAAATTTTGTTTCGACTATGGCAGACCAACACGGCTACCTACCTGTAACCCTACACTTAAAGACACAGCTACATAACTAAGCTGATTTTCATGAGTGGTATATGGTATGTTAGGCTCTCCCTGCAACAGACTATAAACTGTGAAGGGCCAGAACACTCTGATCATCACACAGGATCCACAAATCAGAAAATTATACTCCATGGCAAAATCACAGTTTTGCTGCATAGAAAGAGCTACAAAAGGGCACATAGCATGTAGGTTCAGTGGGGAGGGAGGCAGCATATTGGGAAATGTGAACGTGAGGGTGTTCTTTATTCATGGCACCAGAAGTGTGTCAAGTGTAGATCATGAAAATTGGATGACAACAATAAATATGAACATGGAACAGCAGGCCTCTGAAGGGCTATATTAAATCATGAATCCTTCCAGAGGATCATGTTATATGACAGTGTGGTGCTAAATCCCTTGCACCTTCCTGTATCAAGCTTTGCCTGGATTTAGTGTGAAATCTCTCATCAACTGTGTCTTGATCATCTGAATTCCTCAGTTATCCAGATCCATTGCTTTCCCCTGCTCAGTCAATATACCATTTGGATAAACCAAATCAAAATAGGAAACACATTGAAATAGGAAGCAAGCAAACAATATTTAGGGTCTGTTCATGTTACCACTCACTCTGCATGCAGTGCTATCTTACTGCTGGCTTTAGAAGCTGCATTCATAGGACCATTAGAAACAAACCATATTGATCTTGTAAGTTAATTAACAAACACTGCTGCTTGATGTGTTCTTTTCCTCAAACCAGCTTCCATACAACTAGAAAACTGATGCAGAATAAGTGCCAATGTGAACATGCCCTAGCAGCCACCGTGCATATAGTGCATGTGCAGGAGAGAGAGCTTAATGAATAAGAGTTCTGGGGACGGGGGGGAGGTGGTTGCGGGGGCAAGGAAACAAAAAGACATAGTGCATGTTGGGTGGAGGAATCCCTGCCCTCTCTCTGATGTGAACAAAACCATGCGAATGGGGCTTAAAATGCAGGGGGGTGGGGGAATTACCTCCCTGTATTTCAAGCTGCTAATGTGAACATAGACTGCATTGCTTAATGCTGAAAGAGGTCAAAAGGCACTATTCTAGACTATCCAAAGCGTGCTGGCACAGGCCAGCCTGATCCATTCATACCACAGCCTCAGCCCAAGATGAGAGTAGGTACCCACAGAGCAAGGAAGCCTGGGATTACTCAGACAATGTTCCAAGCCGTGTAGAGGCAGCAGGAAGCGGCCTGTTTACAAATTTAGGGTTAATAGATAACCTGATGCAGAGATTGACTAGGGGAGTCCTAAACAAAAAAATCCCCATCCACACTGTTCCCATATTTGGGGGGGAGGGGGCAGCAAGCCCTTCCTAACACCACAGAGCCCAAAGGACCAGGACAAATAGCTAGAAATACCTGTGCCGCTCTCCTTTGAACTTTGAACTCTTACTTCCCCAGAATATTCCTGAGTGTTTTACACTTCTCCAAATTAAGTGTTACTCTAATATCAGTTTGAAGACTGTGGTTGCAAAATTGGTACAACAGTTAGGTTGGAAATCATATCACTGTGCTACTTTCTGTGGGACGTCTGCAGCATCTTAAAATAAATAAGCCAAGATCTTTTAGTTTCTGCTTACAGGAGAAATTCCCCATTTCTTTCCTGTAGTAGTTCCTTGCAGCTGGTTTACTCTGAGCTAGTCCTAATTAACCATTGGTGAGAATCTTATCAATGGGCTTAAGCAGAGGTACAAAAACCCAGTCTCTTGGTAGGCACTAGAGCCCCAAAACTGCCCACTGACACCTGGTGAGGTGCAGAGTTCAAGAAGTGCTGCTGTTATTCACTCCGGTCCCTAGAAAATCTCACTGTCTCATGTTTTGGGGCAAAGTCACTTCTAGTTTAAATTTACCTAACTCTTTGCTGGATTGTGGCCAAGTACGTCAGATTGGATCTCTGCATTGCTTCATGCATCTGAGAACTGCCTTTCCCCTTTTACAACTGCTCACACTGGCAGTTCATAGCTATCTTGTGATTAGGCAAGATCCGGAGATCGGGTTCTGCATGACTCTTTTCCAGCTGCCAAGTGGCAATTTTCTTTCCTTTTGCTTAGGTTTGTGTTAATTCCATTTAATTCCCTTTGTGTTGCACGAGTTCAGGTGGCTATCCCATTCATCCCGCATGAGTTCTCATCAATCCTTCTGGTATTTACAGTGCCTCTTGAGTTAGTGCCATCTGTAAGTTTCATCTACGTGCTCCCACTTCCCTTCCAGGGTCACTAATGAAAACAGCTATATGAAACAAAACCCAATAGTAATCTCTGAGGAATTCCACTAGGAAAAGGGTAAAAGCTGTCTTTTCAGCAAAGCCTTTCCTTTGGTTCAATTCAGTTTCCCATTTGCCTGTCAGATGCCTGGCCTGCTTTTATTGCATCATCCCTCCTGTATGGCTATGCATTCAGCAGAATCATCTGGGACAGTCTTATAGGACTTTGCCACTTCCTAATGCGGGAGGTGGATCATAAAAAGGAACAATGTCCCATGTCAAAAACTCCTTTGCTTGTCAGGGGAATATGGAGGCTAGCCTAGTCTTTGCCCTGATTTGCTGGGTTTATGAGGATTTTTTAAAATGGGGTAGCATTCAAACATGCAATTCCTTTCAGTATCATACAGTGGGTGCAGTCCCAGGAGAGCTATATCCCAGCATTTCCCTGAAAGCTCTGATCTGTAAGTTCAGCTGCAGCCCTATTTAGAAGTTGCAAAGAAGGGGAAGAGGCAACAGAGAGGATGTAGGGTTTGTGCAGGGATTCCTAGGTATGTGGGGTGATTTCTTAAGCAGTTGGGGAGTTGGAACAACTCTCTCCCTCACCTTGAACCATGGAGCTTTGAAGGGCTATTTGTGGCTGAGTAAACGGTCTCTCAACATTCACGCTTCTTTTCCCCATTTTCCCCCAGGATGAATTTGACAAGCTCCGGCCCCTGTGCTACACCAACACAGACATCTTCCTGCTGTGCTTCAGCGTGGTGAGCCCTTCCTCTTTCCAGAACGTGAACGAGAAGTGGGTTCCTGAAATCCGATGCCACTGCCCCAAAGCACCCATTATCCTCGTTGGGACACAGTCGGACCTCCGGGAGGATGTCAAGGTCCTCATTGAGCTGGACAAATGCAAAGAAAAGCCCGTGGCGGAGGAGGCCGCGAGGCTCTGTGCCGAGGAAATAAAAGCCGTCTCTTACATTGAGTGCTCCGCTTTGACTCAGAAAAACC
Source organism: Podarcis erhardii (assembly GCF_964252035.2). Taxonomy (NCBI): domain Eukaryota; kingdom Metazoa; phylum Chordata; class Lepidosauria; order Squamata; family Lacertidae; genus Podarcis; species Podarcis erhardii. The sequence continues at coordinate 76,222,904 of NC_138507.1, read as the reverse complement.
TCAAAGAAGTCTTTGATGCAGCCATTGTTGCTGGCATTCAGTACTCGGATACCCAGCAGCAGCCAAAGAAATCGAAAAGCCGGACTCCAGACAAAATGAAAAACCTCTCCAAATCCTGGTGGAAAAAGTATTGCTGTTTTGTATAGTATATTTTGCAAAGGCTTTGAAAACAGCAGTTGGATACTGGGAGCGGGTCAAAGCTATATTAGCTCAAAATCTCTATTCCAGAGCACATGGACTGAATTCCACAGCTCTAGATGCTGCTAAAAGTCATCCGTTGTCATTGGAGGAGGAGGAGGTGGTGGTGCTGGGAGGAGGACCTGAGGGAGCTGGCTGATGTGCATTAGGTGGAAGGTTCCCACCCGGAGTAAGTAGAGTTTCCTGTTGCCAAGGGACAACTACCCCACACTTCTGTGAAACCAGAAGTTGGGCTGAGGAATTGACTCCATGCAGAAGTGGGAGGAGCCGCAACAGAGGCCTCTGGTGCCAAGGCGACACAGAAACCAGGAAAAGACTATAGGAGGACAGAGTTTGACAGGTGGATGTTAGAAAATGTGTGCTACTTAATGACATTTGGCTTCCCACGCACCCGTTTTCAGTCTTGCCATCTTCAGAAACTATAACATGCATTCCAGAAACATCCATAGTTTGATAAATTTAGCAGAATCTGCACGTAAATCCTATATATTTTTCTTAAGACGATATGCCTACTTCATGCACAGTGTAGGGATGTCTTAACACAATGAGCTGCTTACATAACTGCATCTTATTTGTAGACCCCTCACTTACAGATCTTTTACATGGTGTAAATGTGCATGCTTGCCAAATTATAAAAAATAATAATGATAATGATATTTTGAATAGCCTTGGGTTGCTTTTCTATTTCTAGAGACCCCATGACAGGTTTTTTATCAATTTATAAAGGATGTAATCCTCCCCTTAAACGATGCACCAAATACCTGTGAAATGTATGTATCTGATGGTCTAAGTCAATGTGATGATGTTTTCTACAAGATAATCTCAACTAATTACATTATAGTCTTTTTCACATAGTCAGGTACCGCACATTTATGTACCTTAGATAGGGCCATCTTTCTGCATGATGGAATTCAGTGCCTATCAATATAAGGTGAGCAAGCTATCAGTCATAAGCAGTAGGAAATCCATCCATTGATGCCAATGGAAAAGTCTTCCAGGTAAATGCATGGCCATAGGAATTGGTCCTGATTCAAAATATACCAAATCTCTCCCTGTCAATTATCATGTAGTGATTTAAATGTTTTGTTTTTTTTAAATGATCACAAATGCGGGCTAGCAGTGGTGGTGACTACCTGGGCTGCATGCTTTGTCCATGATTTCTTATGGTCTTCCATATTGCTTTGAACAAAATGAACATTAGCCGACATGCAACACATTTTGGTGGTGACCCAAATCCCTTTCAAGACAATTCAAAGGTATATTTTAAATTTTAACAAAATGGCCTGCCCTTGCAATAGATTACAGTGTGATGGATCTAAAATGTGGAATATTATTTGCTCCAATATCTACCTATAGAAATTCCTCTTCTAATTAAGTAATGCAATGTTCTGAATTCTGGAGATTGAGCTGTTTAGGAACCTGTTATTTGCAAAATGAGCGCAAAAGCCTTAAGTTATTGTCTCCTTTTCTGTATTGTCAAGATTCCTCCTCCCACCAGCCACCGCCTTTAAAGTAGGCTTCTTATTCATTCCATTATCATCTTAGATTTAAACTGGCCTAATTCAGGCATAATGAGGAACAATGGTTTTCTGCTACATGAATGAACTTTGGATTTACATGTTTCCCTGTCCTCCCTTTTCATGTGCCAACATCTGCTTTAGTTTTTAAACTAACCACAGTTCTCTGTGAGTCCAGGCTTCGGGAACTGTGGTTAATTCAAAAGCCAAAGCAGATGTTGGCACATGAAAGGGGAGGAGGAACATGTGAACCCAAGGCTTCCATGCTTAGAATAAGCTAGGATCAAACAGGTGGAAGCTAGGGGGCAGGTGGAAGCACATGAGTTCAAGGTGGGGGCAATGTTCCTATACCAGTAAACCATGGTTTCCCATTATATCTGAATGCAGTCTACACATGCAAGCCCTGCAAACAGAATCCACATCAGATCTCACAGGGCTCCTGCAGAACCTCTATATTCACTGCATCTTGTACATGAGAAATACCAGTACGGAAATCCCAGGCACCTACTTGCCCAATTGTTTAGCACACAGGGCACTAAAGTATTTTTCTTCCAGCCATAGGTGAAGTTGCTGCCTACATTTTTTTCAGTGGCTCTCATTTTTCCTAACCTGGTTGGGATAAGTTTCCTGTTTCACTGTTGGCAATAGCTTTAGACTGACTCAGCCCTCTCCTGCCCAGCTGGGAGAACCACTTTTTCAGTGGGTGGTGATGGTGGGGGCAGTAGCAGAGATTCAGAGTTATCCAAAGCCTGCTGGACTTGTTGCAGGAGGGCAGAAGTAACGGTTTCTGCCTTTCCAGATTTTTTAATGGGAACTATTCCTCTCCTGTCGTTTCTGATGGGAGAGAATGCACAGAAACGACTTCCAGGGCTTACATACGTTTCCTTTAGTTTCAGGGGACTGAGAAGGAGACTTGTGAGATCCATCAAAGCTATGCTTTTCCCTGACCCACCCCCAGCATGCTTCCCTTAGGCCTCTGATGATGTTGGACCTCAAATGTTGGTGAGGCAAGGGCCACAGAGACTTCTGCAGTGGGAGGTCCTATCTCAACACACACACACACACCCTACCCCTGGTTTGACTTTTATATTCAGAGCAAGGTCTGATTCATCCCATAGCCCCAGGAAAACACTCCCAGGGACCATAGACTTGCATGGCCCATCAGAATGTAGAACACTACATTGTTGTTGTTTTTTTAATTTTCAATGCATACAATAAGTCTGTCGTTTTGTTACTGTACTTATTACTGTAAGTAATAAAAGCATAACTAGCAGTGCATACAATTTCAGAGGGAAATAAAGAGGGGGGAGTCCTTTCACTTGCAGTGTGATTTAAATATTGAATCTTTTCAACTCCTCTTATTAGGCATTTTGGTGTCCCCTCTTCATAAAAAAGTAGGTCACAGTAACCAGGAAAAGAGACCAAAATGGAGTAAGGGTAATAAGGGAAAATCAAGGGTAAGCAGGGGAACCCCTCACAATTGGACGGACTGCTTATTTTGTTCATTCTTGTTCTTAAAATGTGTTTAAAAACAAACTCTTCCAAGTCTGCATTACATGTGTCTTATCGTGCTTATCTGTGATTACCTCCATTGACGCCATGTTTAAATAACATTAAATGATGCTTCAACCTTTTGGGACTGTTCTCCTTTTCTAGTGTAGCAAACTGATCTATGTTACAGAGGGCCAAGCTACACAAGATGCAGGAGGGCCGTGATCAGATAGCCTAACTTTTCAGATTTGAGTAAATTATAGCTACAGGGCTCCCCAAATTGGATCGGGGCAGTGGCTTTGCAGGAAGGTTTTAAAAAATAATTTTAAACATATTACTCTCTCTGCCATTCCTCCATTCTAAATTCTCCCTCCAGCTCCAGGAGAAAATGTAACAGTGTACGTACATAAGGAGAAGAAAAACTGTTTGGCCTGGATTGTAAGATGAGTGAAAGGAAGGGAAGTTTGTAGAAGAAAGTTTGATCTGTGGTCCCTAAAAAGCCTTTCTTGCAGGGTGGGAGCTGCCATGAACAATATACGGTGGGATTTAGGTTGCTTGGGGGAAAGGATTGGAAACTCTATGTTTATTGGAATCCAAGGCCGATTCTGGGTGATTCTCCTTGCTCCAGTGGCATCTTGCAGCCCATTCCACATTGTCCTGGAATGCAGGAAGTCTGCTGGAGATAAGAGGCATCAGACTTTCTATGATGTTCCTTAACTTCTCTTGGGATCCATGACTACAAAAAGAGCTTGTTTTAGTTCTTTGGGTACATATCCTTCAATGCATATACAGCCATTTTACCGTTTCAAATAGTTTGAATCAGGTATAGAAAATCCAATAATTGGAACTTTTATTTATTTATTAAAGAGCTACGGTAATCAAGCTGTGTCTTTTCCTAACGGCCTCATTAGGCATAGGCTCCAGTTCTGCAAAACCCCTTGATAAAAATTGGCTACAATGTTGCTCCTGACCTAGTTGAACTACTTGTAAGATCAAGGCCAAATCCCAACTAAATCACAGGGTGAACTTGCTGAAATCCATGGACTTAATTCCACTGGGTCTACTCTTGAGTCTGACTTAGTTTGACATAACCAACATTCCAGAATCTTTGGTGTGCTAGGAGCAATGCATAAAATACACATCATCTGCTGAAAGCTTCAAAGTGTAGTGGAAATCTTGACTGGAGTCAAATGAGCCTGATTCAATAAAAATATGTTTGCTCCTGCAGTGCCATCGCTTGGAAAATAAGTTTCCATTGCACAGAAACTGTATGTTAACTTGCTTGCATATGGTCAACAATAAACTCATAATGGTGAGAAGTTAACATCTGGTTTTCTGAACTTTCTATATGCAGGGCTTTGGTGTTATCTGTGGGTATGTGGATACTGACTCGAATGTAAGGGCCAGTCTTTCTTTCTCTCTCTCTCTCTCTCTCTCTCTCTCTCTCTCTCTCTCTCACACACACACACACACACACACACACTCTGCCTCTTTTATTGCTCCCCTGTACAATGGGAATAAAAGATGGATGATTACATTTTTATCAGGAGCTCAAAAGGAGTACAATGCTTGCTGGAAAGGGAGTGGAAACTTTGCCTATCTACTATTAACATATGGGGGCTGCTCAGGCCGCATACCAAACCATACACTCCATAAAGCAGTCAAGTTTCATAAGGCCGCAAAAATCATGGCTTTTCAAAAATGCAGCTCATTCTGACTTCTCTCTTTTTCCAAACAGTGTGACGACTTGGTACATATGAATTAAATGATTTAATACTGTTGTAGATACTGGTATACTGCAAGCTACACGCTCTTCTCGAAAGTTTCTTAAAAAACAACAAACAAAAACACCTAATTTGCCCATTTGAGTAGGAAGTGTCTCCTGTAGCCTATAATCTGATGTGCCTTAGGACGTTTTGTTTTCAAAAGTGTGGGCTATACTTAAAAGCAAGCTTTCTGTGGGAACGTTATCATTCCCCCTCCCCTCTGAAAATAAATTCTGATGGCTCTTTGGCCTGCCTGTTTTACAGACAGCGTTCCTCTCCCCATGCAGCTACCCCAAAGGAAGTCTGATGATTTCTACTTACATAACCCTCAGCCAGCATGAGGCTACTTGCATGTCCTGAGGGGTGCATTTCATGGGCTGCTGTCAATTTCATTGTTGGTGCTTAAATGGCACATTGAGCTTGCTCTTCTTAACAACCTAAAATAGGTCTGTGCTGTTACACGGCTCACTCCAGTGCATAGCAATAGAGGAAGGACATATTTTCCTTCCAAATTGGGGTCCTGGGAAGCTGTCTGCTTTCAAATAGACCTCCTCTGTCCTCTGCCACCTATTCCATAGCCGATAAGGTCCAATTGTTTATTTAATGTATGTGTGGATGTCATGTACATTTATACCCATCCTTTACAATGCAGTCTCAATGCAGGTTACACGCTACTTAAAACAAGTGAGCCATGTAGTATTTAACAATAGTAAGCCATCAGTTAGACCATATCAAACAGCAAGCAGATGCAGTAGCAATGTAGCAGAAGAAGTGATACTCGTGACTGCACCCTTAAAGGCCAGTGCAAAAAGGTACGGTATGTCATGATGGAACCAGAATACTTTGGAGGGAAGGGCACTGCACAATGTGGAGGCCACTAAAGAGAAACCCCACATATGTGTTTAATTTATTGGTATACTGCCCTATATCCATAGATCTCAGGGGTGCCTTACACCCCTTATACCTGAAGGAGCAAGCGTCTCCACCCCCATTGTTCAGCATGGACTCTGAGCTCCAGCTCCAAGGGCCTTCTGGCAGTTTCCTCACTGCGTGAAGTGAGGTTACAGGGAACCAGGCAGAGGGCCTTCTCTGTGGTGGCGCCCGCCCTGTGGAACACCCTCCCATCAGATGTCAAGGAAATAAACAACTATCTGACTTTTAGAAGACATCTGAAGGCAGCCCTTTTTAGGGAAGTTTTTAATGTCTGATGTTTTATTGTATTTTTAACATTTTGTTGGAAGCCGCCCAGAGTGGCTGGGGAAACCCAGCCAGATGGGCAGGGTATCAATAATAAATTATCATTACTATATTACATACTTTACAGTGGGGTGGGACCACCAGCAAGGCCTCCCCGGCTGAACATAACATCTGATCCGATCTATGTGGGTGGAGGCACTTCTTAAGATGGGCCCAAGTCGTTTATAGAGCTTTATTTTTGTTGTTGTTGTTTAGTCGTGTCCGACTCTTCGTGACCCCATGGACCAAAGCACGCCAGGCACTCCTGTCTTCCAGCGTTATAACTTTTATATGCCTGTTGTCTTTGTCCATGGAGTTTTCTTGGCAGGGATACTGGAGTGGCTTGCCGCTTCCTGCTCCAGGTGGATCACATCTGGTCAAAACTCTCCACTATGACCTGTCCATCTTGGGTGGCCCTGCGCGGCATAGTTCATAGCTTCTCTGAGCTATTCAAGCCCCTTCACCATGGCAAGGCAGTGATCCATGAAGGGGATAGAGTTTTATATGTCGATGCAAACATCTTGTATTGTGCTTGGAAGCACTCCGGCAGCTGGTGCTGACCTTTAAGAACCAGTGTGGTGTGTCCTCCCCTGCCCTGGCTGCTGCATTCAGCATTGGCTGCAGCTTCCAAACCATCAAGGGAAGACCCACAAAGCGTTTGCTACAATAGTCCAGTCTGGAGGTTATCAGAACATGGGTCACCGCAGTCAAGCTATCTCTGTTCATGGGCATCCATAATTGGTGAACAACCCAGAAAATAGGTACTCCAAGCCTCCCTGAGCCTCAAGTGACAAGGCTGAATCGAGGAGTACCCCCTCATTTCTTCAGGAGAGAGCAACCTTGTCCATAACAGGCCATCTACTCCCTTCTTGGACCTGAGAGCCAGCAATTTACAATGCTCCCATCTTGTCTGGATTCAAGTTCATCTGGCGCACAGCACCTCCAGGCAACAGTCCAGCACCTGACCCGCCTCTGCTGATTCATATGGCACAGATAGAGCTGCATGTCATTGCGTACTTATGACACCCCCCAACAGCTTCATATACTGTAGATGTTAAATAGTGTTGGCGGGTGGGCTAGATTGACCCCTGCAGGACACTGCAAATTATTTCACATTGATTACCCTCCCACAATGGCACAGACATAGAAGTGAAACCATTGCAGAGCATCCCCCCCCCAATTTCCAAATCCACAAAGCTGCTCCAGGAGGATACTATGATCAAACGTCACTGAGAGGTGAAGGAGAATCAATATAACTTCATTTTTTCTGTCCCTCTCTCAACAAAAGTCATCGACCAAGGTGGCCAAGACTGTTTTGGTGTCATACTGGGGCCTGAGTCTGGACTCGGAAGGGTCCAAATGGTTAACTTCTTCCAACCACATTGCCACCACCATCTTGAGCGTCTTGTCTAAGAAGGGACTAATAGCACCCAGGTGATAGAACGTCAACACTTCTGGATCCAGGAAGGTCCTCTTAAGGGCAGGGCACACCACCGCCTCTTTAAGAGTACCTGCCCATCCCACACCAAGGCTTTCACCATTTCCTGGGCCCACCCAGTTAACTCCCTCTGGTCCACTCTTATAAGTAATAATGGACAATGGTCAAGAGGAAAAGACCATATCATGAGGCTGCAACAATTGAAACTGATCTAAGTTAACAAGAACACAGTGTTCTGGACTGATTTGATTTGGCCAAAGATGTCATATTTAAAAAGCAAAAATCTGATTTGAAGTTAGCCAGGCTGCTTCTAAAGGAAGTAATGGGAAATAGATGGCATGAGGAGCTCCCTTAGGATTTTTTTGAACCCCAAACTTAGGGCTTCAGAGGGCCATGAGATAGGACTGGCATAGCTGGAGTTGTTCACCCCTCGTTTAGATTTAGCTGCCCTTCTAGCCAGATCCTTTTGTCCACTGTCTCTGGGAATTAACAGTTAAGTACGGATGTTAACCAGAAACTGTTTTCCATGTTTCCCTCTGTCAAGGGACCATGTTGGAATGATCCTGATAAATGTTTGCTTTTAAGGAATTCAGCTGTTGCAGTTTAGGCCCCTTTCAAGTGGGTGCATATATATGTGTCTGTATCAGCCCTTCTTCACTCTGGAGCTGCTCAGATGCTTTGAATTACAACTCCCAACAGCTCCAGCCAGGCTGACTGGGGCAGATGGGAGCTCTAGTCCAAAACATCTGGAGGGCACCATCCCTGCCCTCGCCCTCGCTTCCCCTTTCCACCCCACGCAACTACTAAGCTCACTTTTCACCTTCACAACCTGATTTCTGAAGTCACTTCTCTCTTCTGTTTCTCAGCCCTGTTTTCATCTTCACCTCAAGTCCATGCGTCACCCTCCTTTAGTATACAGTGGTACCTCAAGTTACATACGCTTCAAGTTATATGCTTCAGGTTACAGACTCCGCTAACCCAGAAATATTACCTCGGGTTAAGAACTTTGCTTCAGGATAAGAACAGAAATCGTGCTCCGGCGGTGCGGCAGCAGCAGGAGGCCCCATAAGCTAAAGTGGTGCTTCAGGTTAAGAACAGTTTCAAGTTAAGTACAGACCTCTGGAATGAATTAAGTACTTAACCTGAGTTACCACTGTATACCCCTCTTTGCACAAAAAGCCACCTCTTGCATCTTATTCCACCCACACGTTGCAGCTACTCAGCAACCTTTTCATCCTCTGTCCAACTATGAAGTCACCATCCCCTTGTGTTCTAAAGACCTTTCCATGCCCCTACTTTCATCTTCACCCCATTCCTGTGCCTCAACCCGCCTGCTTGCATAACAACCTGTGCTGTTGTTTAAAACCAGTATTTCCCTCTCAGTTTCTCCCCACTCTTGCTTTACTTAAACGTCTGCCATTGTTATAAACCACCTCTTCTTCCCTCTCAGTGTCCCTCCCTTCTCACTTCAATGTCCTGGCCACAGCTGCTGTGCAAGTTGCCTTCACTTTTGTACACATCTTCCATGTGTTGCAAATACTTTTACTTTCTTGTAAAATCTTGCATGAACAGAGACTTTGCCTGTAAGTACTTGTTTCATCTGGCAAAGGAATGGTGAGAAAGAAGGAAAGCTGCTTTTACCAGGACTACATCAGTTTGATTTGTTATTTCTATGGTGACATGTAAGTAGGGTTGCCACTTGCCAGAACACAAATGTCTACCCAGAATTTTGCTTTCATCCTGGCTCTTCCGGAGTCCCGGAATGCTTGATATTCCAGAGAGGGCAAAGCTCTTTATGCATCAGCTTGGACATGCAACATCTATTTCAGTCTTTGCTCTCAACATGCAAGCCATAGAAGTAGTCAGTGTAATTCAAAACTTCTTTCCTGTAACTTAAAAAATAGCTTTTCTATTAAAAGAAATTGTCTCATTTGCACTTTCTTTTTTGAAAGCTGATGGGCACCAAACAATCATCCTGCTGAGGCCATGCTCACACTTAAACTGATCCCTATTGATGGCTGACTCTACATGGTGGACCATTTACATGCAGCATGGATGAAGAGTAAGTGGTCCACTGCCATATTCTTACAATTAGGAACTTGAGCGAGGACAGAATCCATCCTGCTCCTCTTCAACAGTTTTACTATTCCATGGGAAGTTCTATTCTAAGAAATGACAGCCTGTGGCCCTCCATCCCTGACAACAGGCCATGCTGGCTGGGGGTGATGGAAGTTGGCATCCAAAAACATCTGGAGGGCCACAGATTCCCCATCCCATACCTTTGTCTTAAGTAACATTTGGGAAAGTCCAAGACCTTTTAATCTTGATTCAGGGAGGCTCACTATTTCCTACACTCTCCATGAATATGATGGAAAGTGAAGACCTTTGAAAGGCACGTTGTTTAGCTTGGCAACTTGTCCAGTGGAAATATGAACAGGCGGATGTCTGAAGAGTCAGCAGTTTTAATTTCCGGCAGGTACCTGTTGCTGAATTACATTGAACACGGCTCACATCTTTTGAGGATCCAGCAGTTCAGCTTATCCCATGCACGTAATCTGAAACCTTCAGGTCTTTGAAATGCAATCAGCTCTTGCTTTGTTCCCTGGAGATGTTATGCTGGCTTGCTGGACAGGAAGCCCATAGTCCTGTTTGCCTATTAACTTTCAGCAAATTCTGTGTTCACCCAAAGGCTAAGAATATGATTTTGCCAACAATCCTTTTGCAAAATGTAAGCACTGCTTGAATAAACACAAGTGTTGCACAAAGCTGATATAAACAGATGTCTTTTTTGGTGCTGTGTAAGCTGCTGTTGCACACACCCGCACATCTGGACAGCACTATGTATGGATTATGGAGGTCTGGCTGTGTTTTGCCCTGTGGTAACTTTGTCCATGTGCACGGTGGTGTGATCAAAAGGCCTTTTCAGCTGCCGTGTCTGAAATATTGGGTGAAGTGGGAGCTGAAGCTGATAAGAATGCATTGATGTAAGTCCATTGTAAATAAGGTTTCCCAGGAACACCAAAGCCTTTGTCATTTTCTGATGGATGAACGGACATTCCTGAGGGAGAATTTTATATTAAAGCCACGTGCTTTGTAAAGTTTTAGCTTGGGAGGAGGAAGAGACAGGTCAAAGTTTTGATACACAGTAGTGTTGTATTTGACACGTGACTTTTCGGTTGCCACCTCAAAATGGAGATCCACTGAGAACTTGTTCTTGTGAAAGAATTAAATGCCTACGGAGCTGTTCCACCCTGTTCCACCCTGAGTTTCTGGCAAACTCAGAGAGGTGGAACCTGTGACCCTCCAAATATTGTTGGACTCCAACTCCTATCAGCCCCAGCCAGCATGGCCAGCAGTCAGCGATGATGGGAGCTGGGAGCCCAGCAACATCTGGAGGGCCACAAGTTCCTCGTCCCCGATTTTAAGTGCTGATGGCATGGCAAAAGGTCAGATAGATGCTTGCTAAACCCTTCGCAACAAATGGTCCATCTAAGATATCCAGCATTAATTGCCTGCTAAAAGTCAAAATGGAAAACAACAGCTATGTGAATAATCTCTGAACTTGGAAAAAGTATGCCATTGTGGTGAGATCGTTGAGGGTGTCTTGTTGAAATAAGAGCAGCCCTTCTGGATGAGACTAAAGGTCCATCTAGCCCGTGAGCTTCTTACCCTAGGAAGGAGTATGACATGGGGAATGAACATGGAGATTCTGTAAATAAGTCCATCAAAGATGCAGGCTCTCAAAAATGTCTGGCATGCTCACCTGGGCCTATTTTAATGTCATATGTGGGCTGAAATGAGAAAAAGGGGTTGCAAAGCTTCAGTAGCTGCAGTGATGTGCCCTGCCCTTAAGAGGACCTTCCTGGACCTAGAAGTGTTGAAGTTGTACACACACACACCTCCAGTGGCTATTATTTCCATCTTAGGCAAAGTGCTCAAGATGGTGGTGGCAAGAAGTAGCTGGAAAAGGTTAACTATCTGGGTTCTTCTGAATCCAGACTCAGGTCCCAGTACAAAACACCAAAACAGTATTGGCTACCTTGGTCGATGGCTTTTGTTGAGAGAGGGGCAGAAGAAATGCAATGTCCTGTATGTGGAAACCAGAATGAGGAGAGGGGAAGAGGAAGAGAGGTAGATTTGTCATATCAACACTCAAAAATGCAAGTCACAGTTTGGCAATGCTGACCAAAATCTCACAATCTCACAAACCAGTTTCGGACTTTTCCAGCTTGCTCATGACTTTATGACATTTTGGTTAGTCTTAATTAAGGTGTTTCCATACTGTGGTTCCCATGGGTCTATCATAGTAGTTACATATAATTTTTGAGTGCCTTGGAGAACACTAAAAAATGTTTTTTTTAAACCTATTGCTAGCAACATGTTATAGGTGCAAACTCATTCTTTGAAAAACAGACTATGAAAAGGTGAATCAAAATGAATGTACATAGGATGGGAGGGCTTTGTGTTGGCTCCTCATCAAATAACCTATGCTCAGACCAGCTGCCCATAACAAGTCTATATATAAACCTATATTGAGCTTCTCAATCTGGGAGGCAGGCCTTTCTATGGAGTTATGAACAATGATGGAGCTGTGGGGCATGGAGAGGGAGAAGGCAAGACCCACCTTCCCAGTCGAACCCAGATTTAATTTAGTTACATTACTGTGGTTAACATGCTTTACCCTTGAGAAAAATTATATCTGAATGAGACCTGAGATTGCTGTTTTGCTAGTTTAGGCAACGAAGGTTGGTAGGATGGGAGAAAAAAGAAACAATATCTTATTGCAACAGAACAGAACTCGTTTTTCATTATCTGGAGCTCATCTCCAAAGCAGAATGCAAGGTTAAGGAGAACGCAGGCTGCCTTCCAGAAATGGGAGGAACTGGCTGTTCTGATCTCCCTTTCCACTTTCAGAAACCAAGTGAAGAAAAATCAGAGTTACTTCTCTGTGACCCTTCAATATGCAGCACTGATTTATTTTTTTCATTAAATCACATAAGCACAATAAATCATCAACAGTGACAGCTACATCAAGTGATGAAAAAGCCTCAAATCCTATCATATCACACCATTATTTGTTTCTTGGTCTATATATGTGAACTATCTGGGTAATGAGAATCTGAAACTGTTATTACATCTCCCCTCGAAGCCTTTTTGTGTCCTGCCTGTAGTTTAATGGATTAATTTAAATGTGCTTGGTCGGCATGTGAAAGAATGTTGTCAAGAGATCGAGATAGCTGGAAAAAATCAGATTAAAATAGTTTCTGTTTATCCTACATTCTTATGATTAATATAATTCCTTTCTTTAAACTGCTGTTTAGGTGAATCTTCTGGGCTGCTTAGCATAAGTCTAACATTGCAAGCATGAAGTATAAGAGATTCTGCTGGATCCTCTTGTAGAAAGATGTGCTCAAGGCTCTCGCTGAAGGAGGAGGTGGGTAGGCCCAATGATTTTTATCATAAGGTGGTTCCAATCTCCCATTAACACCATTTTGCTGTGCTTTGTACAGCTTTGTGCCAATTAGTATGAAAGAAGAGGGTGCTTTGGAGCATGTACAGAGTGCTTCCCCTTACTACTGAATAGATTAGTACTTAGATCCCAGATCTGGATTTAGGGATAAGGGCTTCCAGCAGAGATTCATTGCTTCCAGGCAGACTCAACCACATCTCTCTAATTTGGGAATTATGCGCTAACGCAGGGATCAGTGGTGGATCTTGGGGTCTCGAATTTCAGTGGCACCGTGTGCAACACCAAAGTTCAGGATCCTTCCACCTCTCCATTCTAAATCATAGTTACAGCATCCCCAGAGGCACCCACCCTGAAGCTCTGCACCCAGTGTGACCGAACCAGTTGTGCTCCCCTAAATCCGCCTCTGCAGGGGTCAGCAACCCTTTTGAGCCAATGGGCATGTTTAGAATGCTGAGAAATTTCTGTAGGTGGTAGTGACAAAATGGCAGCCTACGGGCCATGACATAACACAAAATGGCTGTTGCAGGGTGTCGCATAACTCAAAATGGTTGCTGTGTCTAAAAGGGCAAGAAAAGGACCACACAATGGTGCAGACATGTTCCCTGACATCAGACCCCCCTCCACATCAATGCAAAAAGGAAAAAGTGCACCAATACCAGCCACTGCCATGCTCATTCACAAAGAGACTCTTTTCACCTCTCCTCTGCTCTGAAGAGAAGGGAGGGTAGGTGGGTGTCCAATCTTATCATCTAAAGAAATGTGAGCATGTTTAGAGGGTGGGGGTTCAATGCAGGAGAGGCCAAACGAATACAAAGAGCTGGAACTGAGCAGGAAGACCAATGAGTCCCTCACGGATTTCTGAGGGGATTCTTAGTCAGACCTTGCATAGGCTGCATAGGAGATACTGGTGGGTACAATGGTGTCAGTGAGCAACACATTGGTGTCTCTCACACTAGCATCCTAGTCAAAATAACAAAGTATTCTGTGGCATCTTGAAGACTAACATTTTTATTGTGGCAGAAGCTTTCATCTGATCCATGAGGTGTCTGAGGACTAAAGGTCACAAAATGCAGTAGATGACAACAAGGCTTTCGCATTCCTACACAAGTGCCTAAATCTCTTTGGTGGATTCTGGTGCTTTTAAAGAGTATCAATGAATTTTTAGAGCATCTGAGCCCCTAACTACTTCCATAAGAAGGACTCCCTGGTCTCAGTCTCTCCAGCTCATCTTGCAATTTCAAAGCCTCCTTATGTTTAATTTATTTGTAATTAGAAGTGGCATTTTGTCCCAATTGCCAGGCTTTCATGTTGTCTGCATGCATTTCTTGCTTTGCCTAACTACTCCATAATGATAGTCCCAGCATGCTACCTTTCCCTCTTCCTCAAAATGAAACACACACTCACTCATTCCCATACCAATCTGCAGCAATCAGGTGGAGTGACTGAAAAATTAAAACAAAAATGTGTGTTTCTTGCTGAAAAAGGATTAAAAGTCAGAAAAGATAGCAGAGAGGTGAAGCCTGGTACTTTTTACCAGCAATGCATGCCTGATAACAAGGCACCAAATCCTAACGAGGAAGGAACTATTGTTGACATCTTGGAGAGGAGCAGGACATCTTTCTCTAATTGAGATAGAATCCCGGCCATTTTCAAAGGACTTTGAAGTACCTTCTCATTATCTTCTCTAGAAGATAATGGATGACAAAGAGAGGAAGGAGTGGTTCTTTCTTAAAATATAGTAATACATTTATCTAGCCTGCTTAATTGTAGTTGCCAGACAGAAACGAGGCCCAGATGTGCGACCCACAAAGGAGGCAAAGGAAATGTTAGAAGAAGAATAAAAAGCAATCAGTGTAACGTCATGCATTGAGACCTCCCATGCTTTCTGTACACCAGACACGTATGTACAGCATGTCTCCAGGTTGTAAGTATCATCATGTTTTGAATGCCAGATTCTTTGATATCCTGTTCCCACGACAGGAGCTAAGTGTAGGGAAGTTAAGAATGAAATAATATTTCAGGCATGATCCTCTGCTTTGTTTTTTCTCCTTAGGTACATAAGATATATATGAGTATAAACATGCCCCTTCAAATGTAATTTTTTAAACACAATTTTCTTTTTAAAACCAGTTGTCTGCCATTGGCCCAGAACCTTGCTCTTCTTCGTTTTGTTTTGCTTTTAAAAAGAGAGCAGTCAAGTATTATGTGACAATGCTCATCACACAGTATGTTCACATGGGCGTAGCTAAGGGAGGGTGCGGGGGGGGCAGCAGCCCCCCTAAATCAAGTAAATCAATAAAAATACTTAGTTAACTGAGGTTCTGCCCCCCCCAACATGAAGTTTGCCCCCCCCTCCAACCAAAACCCTGGCTATGTGCATATGTGTTCCTAGTTATTTTCTGCATAGTGTAACAGCTAGAGATGGAAAACTTTTGCTGAGAGAACTTTGTCACATGGATTAAGATCCGGCTGCAAATGTTTAGGCTTTCGGGATCTCCAGGGCAGCAAGAAGTTTGGTCTGTGTGTGCACTGTGCATTGCTGTATTGCTGTTCTCAGGAGCAGTTTAGGCTTATAGTTTCCCAAGGTACTATAATCAGATTGGCATTTCTGCCTGAAAGAATATCCAATTGACTCACAAGCCTTTGTAGACAATAAGCACCGACTTACTGAGCTGACGCTTGAAAAGGAAAGTCAATAACATTGCCACATTGATCTTGCTCATTTGGAAAAGGAGGTGAGGTCGTCCATTTTGTTTCAAGTACATGAAAGCAACTTTGTGGTTCACTCACTGCAGCCGGGCTGGACTTTTCTGCTCTCTTCAGCAAATCTTTTCAATGTTGCAAAATATCACACCTGGAAATGTGCACACACCATCGCTCTAAACAAGGTGCAACAACTCCCATCAGCTCCAGCCAGCAAAGCCAGTGGTCAGTGGTGACAGTAGCTGCAGTCAAAACTGGCTTCTTCTGCTCTAAGCTTTTCAAATTCTGTTGTCTTGTAATGCCGTTAGCAAATATTTAGCAATATTCAAAGGAAGGTATATAAATAATGCAATTTACAGAGGGGTGGGGGTAGAGATTAGGCCTGCACAGGATGGTTCTGTTTTTGGCTCCAGCTTTTTAATATTTCCATTAGAAGCATTGCATGAGAGATTTGATATCCTTCCCCCTCCCGCAGTCCCTTTTCACTGCATCTGATAAAGATTAGTTGGTGCTGGGTCATTCCTGGCCCCATGCAGCCTCATTAGCTAAGTAAAAGCCTCATTTATTAGCCATTCTGTAATTGTGCTGGGAGAGATGAGGTTGTTCTGCAAGTACTGTAGCCAGTTTGGATAACAAAGGCCCTGATGTCATTTGCCATTTGCTTTCTCCGCTGAACAATTAGTGGGGGATGCTCACTTATGCAATCAGGCAAGTTGAGGTGAAATTGATTGAAGATACAGGACAAAATTAGCCTTTTGCTTGCCTGGATAGCTTGGCTATGCTGAAGGTGCAGAGACAGTACTAGGAAACCCCGAGGCAGTCTAAAGGAATGTTGTACACTGTAGAAGGGGCCGGATATAGCTATTCTGAGGTGGTTTTTGCAAATGGCACTTGGGATAAATTCATCCCATGTGCACGCCAATCACCTAAACTTTTTAATGGCTTCAGTAGGGTTTGAGTTAGCATGGCTGGAGAATGAAACGGATTCCTGAGTATAAATCTGGGAAAGGAGTTATCAGCCCGCTATTCACTGATGCACAAATATATCGAGCATGGCTACAGTATGAAAAGAGTTCAACATATAAGGCTTACAAGTGGGACCTGCAAAAAAATGTTGCAGCATAGAGTGTTTCTGTTTAGGTATCCAGCCACTCCACTCCACTCCATTCCATTCCCACCCCACAGCTGGCTGCAAGTTTTCTGGTTCCCTCACTCATCAGCCAGCATTCTGAACCCACTGAGCTTGCTCTGTCCTGATAGGTCTTTTTTTTAGCCCTTCCTACAATAGATTGTCCCCCCAAGTTTTTAATTTTTTGTTCTTCTGCAAACCTTTTAGTTCCCCCAAGTCTGTTGATACTTCCCTCTTGCATGTGGCTGGTGCTGTTTTGGCACTCAGTTTGCTATTAGAATATGGCTTACTACAGTATATGGGGTGTATCAGCAATTTGTGGCGCTGCAGAGGGGTTATTTTGTACTTGTTGGTGCAGGACTTTGGTTTTTTGGATGTTGAGTGATAGGCCAAGCTTTTCGTAAGCTTCTGCAAAGATATTTAGGATGGTTTGGAGGTCATCCTCTGAGTGTGCACACAGTACGTTGTCATCAGCATACTGAAGCTCTATGACGGAAGTTACGGTAACCGTACTCTTTGCTTTCAGTCTGCTCAGATTGAAGAGCTTTTCATCTGTTTGATATATGATTTCTACTCTGGTGGAGAGTTTACACATCACTTGGGAAGACAGGCGAACTAATTTCAGTGTACTAGAAGAAGCAATGATCACCAGTGTTTAAGCAATGATTCTTCAACATCAACTTCATTGGACTGGACATGTTGTGCGGATGCCTGATGATCGTCTTCCAAAGAAACTACTCTATTCAGAACTTAAAAATGGAAAGCGTAATGCTGGTAGCCAACAAAAGAGGTTTAAAGACTGTCTCAAGGCAAATCTAAAAAAATGTGGTATAAACACTGACAACTGGGAAACCCTGGCCTGTGAGCATTCCAGTTGGAGAACAGCCTTTACCAAAGGTGTCATGGGCCTTGAAGACACTCGAACTCAGGACGCAAGGGAGAAATGTGCTAAGAGGAAGGCACGCTTGGCAAATCCACACAGTGATCAACTCCCACCCGGAAACCAATGTCCCCACTGTGGAAGGACGTGTGGATCCAGAATTGGCCTCCACAGCCACTTGCGGACTCATTGTTTAAACCATGTTTATGGAAGACAATCTTACTTGGCTACGAGTGATTGCCAAAGAAGAAGATCAGCAATAAGGATGTTGAGGAATTAGGCTTCTTTTAACTATTTCTTTTCCTGCGCCTATATCTGCTGTGCTTGAGTAGAAACTTCTCTGCTACTGCTCAGCTAGGATGAAGAGCAGAAGTCATTCTCACAGGTGCTTCCGATGTCTTTCGCAATCTGAGGTGATACTGACCCACTGGGAAAGTCTACAGCCTGGTGTCCCTCTTCTACTGCCGTTGGCCAGAGAAAATTCTTCCCAGGTCAGCCGGAGGCAACTGTGGTCAGCACAGCATTCCTTTCAGCTGATATGGAAGAAGGAAATGGGCTTGAGGGTGTATTTATCACACCTACCCCAATCCCTGTTCTTGGGTTGGGCCAAGCTAGAAGAAGAAGAAGAAGAAGAAGAGTTTGGATTTGATATCCCGCCTTTCACTCCCTTTAAGGAGTCTCAAAGCGGCTAACATTCTCCTTTCCCTTCCTCCCCCACAACAAACACTCTGTGAGGTGAGTGGGGCTGAGAGACTTCACAGAAGTGTGACTGGCCCAAGGTCACCCAGCAGCTGCATGTGGAGGAGCGGAGACGCGAACCCGGTTCCCCAGATTAGGAGACTACCGCTCTTAACCACTACACCACACTGGCATCTTTGCACCTAGTATGCAAGTTCAAAATGATAAGAATGCAATTTATTTGCAATTAGAGCAAGTGTGGCAGAGGAATTCACCCCTTTGCTCCCATTTTGTGAGCCAGAGGGAAAGCCCTACTCGCTTTGGGGAATCCAAATGCTCCATTTGTAGTTTGGCCTGTCATTTCCAGTTTCAGATAGGTAGCCGTGTTGGTCTGCCATAGTCAAGACAAAATAAAAAAATTCCTTCCAGTAGCACCTTAAAGACCAACTAAGTTAGTTCTAGGTATGAGCTTTCGTGTGCATGCACACTTCTTCAGATACTGACCCACTGGGAAAGTATACAGCCTGGTGTCCCTCTTCTACTGCCGTTGGCCAGAGAAAATTCTTCCCAGGTCAGGTATCTGAAGAAGTGTGCATGCACACGAAAGCTCATACCTAGAACTAACTTAGTTGGTCTTTAAGGTGCTACTGGAAGGAATTTTTTTATTTTGTCATTTCCAGTTTGTTTAGCATCTGTTTTGTTGTTTCATTGAATTTTAGTGTTATAATATTTTTTTATTGTGACATGTATTATTAAAGGTGCTATATAATGTCTAAACAAAATAAAATGTGAAGACTGTGCCTTCAAACCCATATACAATCTCAAATTAAGGCTTGTCCCCCACATGCATTGTGGTACATCAGGATTAAATTCTTCTCATTGCAAAACAGCACATTTACGTACTGTAGTTTTCCTAGGTCCATCCAGGCCAGGCTTCCTCAAACTCGGCCCTCCAGATGTTTTTGGCCTACAACTCCCATGATCCCTAGTTCGTAGGACCAGTGGTCAGGAATGATGGAAATTGTAGTCTCAAAACATCTGGAGGGCCAAAGTTGAGGAAGCCTGATCCAGGCCATAAAGGACAAGAATAGAAATGACTGAGTATGCCACTTACTTATGAGTAAGCCCCAATGAACTCAGTGGGCTTTACCTCTGGGTAAAATTATGCAGGGTAGCACTGCATACTTGTAATAGTGAGTAGGTGGGTGGAAGTACTAAGTCTCTCTCTCTCTCTCTGACTTTTTGGAGAGTCATCAAGACCTTTTTCAAACAGTCTTTGAGGCATGTTTTGGGTGGATTTCATTGCTGCTCCTTCTACCTTATGATGTATGGCAGAGACAAACGACTTTGCAGCCACTGGGTAGGGCAGCTACTTCCAGCCAAGCTCCTTGGGGCCTGGCCCCACACTGGTGAGGATGTCATCCAATTCTCCAAGGCAGGTTGGCAGAGGCCAATCCCACTCTCAGATTGAAAACACTGGCACACATCTGCATGGCTGAATAACAGAGTCTTGTGTATATTTAATAAAAGTTTATTTGGACTTCTGTTTATTGGAGCCAGCATTAAATGAGAGGGGGGGATATAAAGGTAAAGGTACCCCTGACCGTTAGGTCCAGTCGCAGACGACTCTGGGGTTGCGGTGCTCATCTCGCTTTATTGGCCGAGGGAGCCGGCGTACAACTTCCGGGTCATGTGGCCAGCATGACTAAGCCGCTTCTGGCGAACCAGAGCAGCGCACGGAAATGCTGTTTACCTTCCCGCTGGAGCAGTACCTATTTCCCTACTTGCACTTGACGTTGCTTTTGAACTGCTAGGTAGGCAGGAGCAGGGACCGAGCAACAGGAGTTCACCCCGTCGCGGGGATTCGAACTGCCAACCTTCTGATCAGGAAGCCCTAGGCTCTGTGGTTTAGACCACAGCGCCACCCGCGCCCACATTGCATATTTGAATATTTTCATTCAAATATGGCAACACTGGATGACATATTTCAGTGAAGTGGTGAGGAGCCCTTTATTCCCCCAAGGAAAAGACAACACCCAAAGCAAAAACAACCCCCCCTATTTTACTAGCAAACCATTTTAAAATGCTAGCGAGTCAATGAGCAATCTAACAGAATATTTTGGAAAACTTTTATGCAAATGTTAATTCTGAACTCATCCCTGTGGAATGCCAGAGGCCCCCCCCCCACTGATCATTTGCCAAGATGACAAACATCTGTCACATTCAGATCTTATTCCTCGTCTCTTCCCAATGTGTGTGTGTGGGGGGGATGAGAAATACTGCATAGTAAACTCATAAAACTGGGACATGGATAAGATGCTAGTCTGCCTTATAGCTGGTTTAACTGAAGCTTGTATAAATAACAATATTGTGATAATCTGATGGCAATTATTGAGAACTGAACAATTTACTTACCACATTGTTATTAGAGCATTGGGTATCATAACTTGCATGGCAAATGCAATCCAGCATGCCAGGTGATATTCGTATGATATTTCTCCTTCTTTAGATTTCTCCTTTTCTTGTATTTTCTTCTTTTGGAATTTGCTCTTTTTTTAGAATAAGTAGCTGTTTTATCTCAGTGTATTATAAAAAGATACTTTGTAATGGTTATGTATGTCTGTATATCTTTGAATAAGCATCAATACATTATTATTATTTTCTTAGAGAACAAAAAAGCCTTTGCTTGGTGCCAGAAAGATGACAAAGTTGGTGGCAGGTGTGGTTCTGCTGATCATGCATAGATGAAAGGGAGAAAAGCAAGCTTAGGAAATCTAATCAAATAAAACAGTGTGCATGAATTTCCTCAGTTTTAGAGGCCACATGAAATATTAACAATACAAGAGTCCTCTTCTTCCACTGAGGATACCCTCTTGTAACTCCCATGAATTCACTGTGTGATTCAGTTCTTACACTGGGCAGAGAAATGCAACGTTTGTATGTATCGTTCAGGCCACAGAAATGAAGGGACCATTTAAGACCTATCTATGTCAGCTGTTGGAGAGGGGAAAACAGAGCCCTTGTTTTGACCCCAGATCAGCCTATATGACAGAACTGTGTCTGGTTAATCTAATTTCCACTAATGTTGCTTTCATCATAAAAGGTTCCCGTCTATAGATTTAATGAAAGGCTGAGCCTTCTGAGTTTTCTTTGCAGAGTTCATGAATGTAAAATAGGAGGCAGGGAATAAAATCTTCTGAAAACATACATAGACCTGAGATAAGACAGGATCTTCCTACATTTTTATTAGAACAATGTCTGCGGCTGAAATCAAAGGCAATCTCAGAAGTTACTTTAGAATTCCTATTTAAGCTGCAATCCTATATCCACTTACCTGGATGTAAGCCCCATTTAATTTATTGGGACCACTGCTGAATAGACTTGTGCAGGATTCCACCATTAGACCAGTGTGTTTCAGAAGGGTACTATGATCAACAGACTCAGTCTCGAAAGCTGCTGAGAGATCAAGGAGAACAAACAGGGTGACACTTCCTCTTTATCCTGGCAAATGTCATCAACTGAACTTGATGACACTGGCAGTTCCAGTGCCATGGCCACATCTGAAGCCAGACTGGAATGGAGTCAAGTTGCCAGTTTCCTCCAAGCATGCATGAAGTTGGACCACTGACTGCCACCAACTTCTCAAACACCTTGACCCCAAAGGGGATATTTGGCCCTTGGCAATAGTTGTTCAACTATTCTGGGTCTGTGGAAGTCTTCTTAAGGACGGGGTGCACCACCACATGTTGGCACTCATAAACAGCAGGGGTGGGGCCCAAGGTCTGCATCACCTCGTGGGGAACAAATAAAATAATCAAACTAGTAGTATTGTCCCTTATTGAAGCAATTGTTTCAAGCACCTCTGTTTGATTGGGCAAATGCAAAGGACCTTACGCAAGGCAAGGGACAAACCGCTCCACTTCCTAGACCTGCTTCTGCAGCAGAGAAGATAACTTTTTTTCCGCATGAGGCGAGAAACTCAAGGGATATAGAAACTGTGACAAACACCTAAGAGGGCAATGACTTGGATATGGTGGCTCTTGTTGACTCATCTGGCCTGAGGGGTCAGGAACTGTGTTCAGTCAACAAAGTTGCTGCAAAGAGCTGTTTTTACACAAATAGCTCTTGACATGGGTGACGTGCAGTTTGGCCAGGCCAAGCCAGGCTGGGGTTGGCTGTTTGTACTGAAAGAGCCACTGGGCTCCAGTTATAAGCCTCAGGGAATGCACTTGAAAAAGCTCAGGAGTCCATGCCTAGATGCCTAATGTAAACAACCAACAGAGAAGCAAAATTAATTGTCTTTTGTGAAAACTACCGTACCTCACTATCTAAAGGCCCGCACTCAAAGGGGCATCAGTTTTCAATACCAAACTACAACTACAACTAATTTTCTGTTTCTGTTTTTTTACAGCAAGTACAAGCCTAGTTAGGGATTCCTCTTATTCAGTATGTTTATTTTCTATAAACTATTCCTGTTGCTTCTTCTGCCTGCCCAGCAGCTTTAACTACTATAGCTATAGTTCTGTTATCAGTGATGCTCACATCCCACAAATCAGCATGGGCACATTATTGTTTACACATACAACTGATCAGCCCTGCTACTTACAGCAGGTTTACAGATTTATAAAGCCATTCTGGAAAACCAGTTGCTTGAATTCAACACCACTGGAAAGCCACATCCTCTCGCATCTGCTTCTTGCAAAAAGTTCCACTTGTGCAGTAACACAGGGAAATGCATCTTATGTATGTATGTCTTCACGTATACCACATTTGAACCACGATTTAAATAAATGCTTTCAAAAAGAGCCACTCATTTATCTCTGGTGAACATTTGCTTGAGCATGGGCCATCTTTCCCCTGTTTTTGGTTTGAATACCAAAGCCTGAAGAAGAATTTTGTGTTAACTGACAGCTGGCTTGCGGATTTTTGAACATGAATTCATTCAATAAAATTATTACTTGCTCTTTGTAAGAACATAAGATGAGCCCTGCTGGACCAGGCCAATGGCCCCTCTAGTTCAGCATCCCATTCCCACAGTGCCCAATCAGATCCCTGTGGGGATCCCTTAAGCAGGACCTGAGCACAAGAGCACTCTCGCAGTTTCCAGCAACTGGTATTCAGAAGCATGGGAGGAATGTGACTCTGGGGGTGAACTCAAACCGTTGCGCTCTAACTCTCCAATGGTTTGGTAAAAGGTAAAGGTAAAGGACCCCTGGATGGTTGAGTCCAGTCAAAGGCAACTATGGGGTGTAGCGCTCATCTCGCTTTCAGGCCGAGGGAACCGGCGTTTGTCCACAGCCAGCTTTCCGGGTCATGTGACTAGCATGACTAAACCACTTCTGGTGCAACAGAACACTATGGCGGAAACCAGAGCACACATTAACGCCGTTTACCTTCCCGACGGAGCGGTACCTATTTACAGTATCCACTTGCACTTTGACATGCTTTTGAACTGCTAGGTTGGCAGGAGCTGGGACAGAGCAAAGGGAGCTCACCCTGTCGCGGGGATTGGAACTGCCAGCCTTCCGATTGGAAAGCCCAAGAGGCTCAGTGGTTTAGACCAGTGTTTCCCAACCTTGGGCCTCCAGCTGTTTTTGAACTACAACTCCCATCATCCCTGACTAGCAAGACCAGTGGCAAGGGATGATGGGAATTGTAGTCCAAAAACAGCTGGAGGCCCAAGGTTGGGAAACACTGGTTTAGACCACAGCACCACCCGTGTCCCTATCTAATTGTTTGACTTCACCCATAAAGGCAACCGAGACAGACGGATGCCAACAAACACCTCCAACTGTAGAGGCAGAGCATAACTGTCATTGCTAGTAGTCGTTGATGGCTTTTGACACTATTATTTGCCCAACCCTCTTTTAAATCCATCTAAGGTGGGATCCTCCTGTGGGAGCAAGTTCCAATGTTTAACTAAAGAAAGACTTTAATTTATCCATCCTGAATCTTCCAACATTCACCTTCACTGGATATCTATTAGTGTTATGAAAGGGAAAAAAGCTTTCCCCCCCTCTGTATTCTGCTTTCCATGCATGACTTTGTAAGCTTCTGTCATGTCACCTCTGATTTGCCTCTTCTCTAAACTAAAACATCCCAAATGCTGCAACTTTTTGTTGTTGTTGTTGTTGTTCTTAGGACCTTTGGAGAGCTTTGGTGAGACCAAGCAGACAATGATCAAGAAACTATTCATTCCAGATTAGCACCTCTGTAGAACTGCAGTTTTGGGGTGTTTAATTAGATTAATTTACAAAGAGACCTGGGGAACCAATTGCCACTTTGTGTCTGTTCCAACACACAGCCAGCTATTCTCTGTGAAAAGCAAACACAGTTGTTCTTATTTAGCTAAAGCATTTGCACACATTACCATACAATGAGGTGCAGGGGAGGGGGGAATCACATCACAAACCTTCCACAATAGAGAGCTGTACTTCTTCAGTTGAAATCCTGTGAAGAAGACACATGGCTATTGTGAATTTAATGTTTGTTTGTGACATCAAATGCCAGTAAAATTTAATCCTGTATGTAAATATTGGCAGCTGTTGCTGTGTGCGCAAGTGATACAATATAGTAGGCATCTTTACAGTGATGAAGATGATCTTTTTAACCTTTGCAACAATGGAACTTTGCCTATGAGACTTTCTCTCCAGCTGTCAGGCTGGCAAAATAGCAAGTTAGCAAATATTCAGATTTGTAGAATGACTGCCTGGTTTGTAAATGCACATATTTTTAACGCTTTTGCCAGACTGTTGCCTAAGTGTTTACTCAACTTTCAAAGGCTGGGATTAGTAGGGTAATTGCCATTTACTGATGCAGTAATTACTGATATTGGAAATGGAAAGCTGATTTGAACATCATTCCTCTAAATGGTCCAATTCCCAGGAAGCCCTTTAAAAAATAAAATATATATATATACAGGTTTCATAGAAGAGCTAGGGGGTCTAGCTTATAGGCATATTGTGTGGGTGGAAAGCCTGAAGGAACATGCTGTATTTAGCCAAGGGGAAAGACGATTAAGGAAGGTTATGCTGACATTTTAAACATTTTTTTTAATACCAGAAAGAAGCAGCAGTACTGGTAGGGTAGGATAAGATTGATCCACAGGGGCAGCAGAAACCTTTTGTTGCCTTGAAGATCACTTTCCCTCAGGGTAATTTGTTAGCGGCTGGATGCTGGGGGTGGGGGGCGGGTGGGGAGGCCCAGCAGAAAGTGTGGTTTTCTTAATATTTCAATTTCCATGTAGGAAAATAAGGAAACAGATCAACAGTGGAGGTACCCTGGAATCACCCAGTCCAGGACAGGCCCAGCGGATGAAGAAATAAGACCATCACTTGGTGTCACCTATGGCTTAAATTTCTCTCCAGTTATATATTTCAACTTTTGAAAACATAAACTTTTTTTTTTTTAAAAAAGGTGGGGTGGGAACATCGCAATGATGGAACAAGGCCAGTGCTGCCCTGTAAATCATAGTTCTTGGCTGAACAAGCACTGCTTGTGTGGCCTCCATCAAGCCACTAAACATCCTTGTATTTCAGCATTACCATGAACCCATGGGATGCTCTGAGCCCTCTCTCTATGCTGAGCTCTGTGATGCGTTTTGAGATCATCAGACAAAAATTGTTACAGAATTGTCATTTTCAAACTGGCCTGTCTGAAAGCTATTTGCACCCTGCTAGCCAAAAGCAAAATTAATCCGGTGTTATTGTTCTTATAATTCCTCCCACATGTTGAAGGATTTGTAAAATGCAGCCATTCAAACGGCATGTTAATCTGGCTTTGGTCCCATGAAGGAGTGGTGTTTGCACAGCTGACTTCAGAGCCCATTCAAAACAATCAAAACTGCATTTCAGATGTACTGTGGCTTTAGTCCTGCTTTATAGTTTCAGTGATCAGGGTCTAGTTTTCAGAGAACACAGTGTGTAATGGCTTGTGATTAAAATGTTCACCAGATTTGCTATCTACGCTGATGAGAAATAGCTACCTTTCTTTTTCCTCTGATAACAGAGCTCTGTGTGACTCAAATGCTTGCTTATATCTGTGTCAACAGAGATGGGCCCAATAAAAGGTAGGTATGACCAGAATGAGGTCAGGCTTTCAAGAGAGGTTAAAAATAATAAAAAAAGGTTTCTTTGGCTATGTCCGAAATAAGAGGAAGAACAAACAAGTCCTCTGCATGGGGAAGACAAAGAAATGCTATTGGGTGACAGAGAAAAGATGGAACTACTCAAAACCTACCTTGCCACTGTCTTCACCCAAAAGGAAAGTGATGCCCAACCTGGTGATAACAGAATAAATTATGTAAGGAGGGAGCTGCAGACCAAGATAGGAAAAGAGGTAGTAAGGGAACACCTAGCTACTTTAAAAGAATTCATAGGGCCTGATGAGCTGAATCCAAGATTACTAAAGGAGATTGTGGATGTAATTTCAGAGCCTTTGTCTATTACAGTATCTTTGAGAATTCTTGGAGAACAGGTGAGGTCCCTACTGACTGGAGGTGGGCAAATGCTGTGGAGGTGGGCAGGATGCTGTAATTACTAAGACCCAGTACTGTATGGATTTCCCAAAAATCATGCCAGACCTAATTTCTTTTTTTGATGGAATTGCAAACTTGGTGGATCAGGGAGATGCTGTGGACATAGTGTATCTTGATTTCAGTAAGGATTTTGACAAAGCCCCCATGATGTTCTTGTGAGGAAGCTGGTAAAATGTGGGTTGAACGAGATAACTGTTACCTGTTAGGTGTTTTTTTTTAGCTGATTGACTGACTAAACCCAAAGAGTACTCATTAATGGTTCCTCATCATCCTGGAAAAAAGTGACAAGTGGGGTGCCACAGGGTTCTGTCCTGAGCCTGTTGTTGTTCAAAGTCTTTATAAATGACTTGGATGAAGGAATTGAGGGGATGTTCATCAAATTTACAGATGACACCAAACTGGGACGGGTAGCTAATAAGACAGATTCAGAATTCAAAATAACCATAACAGATTGGGGAACTGGGCACAAGCTAACAAAATGAATTTCAATAGGGACAAATGTAAGGTTCTGCACTTAGGCAGGAAGAACCAGATGCACAAATACAGGATCGGGGACACCTGGCTTAGTAGAAGTACATGTGAAAAGGATTTAGGGGTCTTGGTGGACCACAAGCTTAACATGAGTCAACAGTGTGATGCAGCAGCAAAAAAAAGCTAATGCTAGTCTAGGTTGCATCAACTTCTGTATAGTGTCTAGATCAAGGGAAGTAATAGTACGTTAGTCAGACCACACTTGGAATATTGTGTTCAATTCTGTTCCCCCCCCCCTGTTTTTTAAAAAAATAATATTTATTACTTTTAAACCTTACAAACAAGAAGAAAAAGAAAAGGGAAAAAAGAAGAAAAAACAAAAGAAAGAAAAAACAATACAATACAATATATAAACAATACACCACACAACATTAATGCTTTAAACTAAACAAAACAGAACAAAAACAATTTAAAAACATACATCATACCATTTCAGTGCCTTATCTTTCATTCCCTTGTTTCATCGACTTCCTCTCACCTCGCTTTTTGTATTCCACTTCTATTAATTGTTTCAGCAAATCCTTTCCATCTTTCACTATTTTCTGTCATATAAATATCTTAACTTATTTTAACCTTATTTTCCATTAATACTATAATACTTATTTATGCTTAACTCCTTATAACACTTCTACTAAGGCCATATAATTTTATTCCGGCATTTTTCTAACACTCATTAATTTTACCATATTTCTATAAATAAACTTTAAACTTTTTCCAATCTTCTTCCACCATCTCTTCTCCCTGGTCTCGGATTCTGCCAGTCATTTCCGTCAATTCCATATAGTCCATCAACCTGATGCTCTTCTGTCCGAGGCTCTTAACTCTTTTCCAGGTCCCTTCTGCAAATCTTCTTCGCATTTATACATACACTTTACTTTGTCTTCTGCTGATCTTGTTCTTAGTTTCCTTTCTTTGATGCTGAAGAGTAGGTCTCGAGGGAGCTCCAACCTAACAATGTTTTTATTCCTTCTCGACATGTCATCCACATCTCCGTGGTTAAAACTAAAATCCAAAAGATATTTCAGGACGTGTTTCAAAGTCCCTCCAAATCTGCAGGTCCCCACAACTCCAGTTTCCTCCTGACCCAGGTCCAGATCCCAAAGGTCAGTAAATCCCTGCATGAGGTGATCTATCCAACTTTCCTTCTCCAGTCCAAGCAGGGTTCCAATCTGACTTTCTCTGAATTCAATCATAGAGGGCAACAACTTGTAATCATCAAGTTGCCTCTGTAAGGCTGGGGCTCTCTCCCTCTCCACTTGTATTACTTTAGGTTCAACAACCACAACTTTCTCCCTCGCTTTCTCCACCATTTGGCATGTCAAAGTAGATTCCTGTATCGGTTCCTGAATAGTTTTTGTGTAGATGTTCACTTTTTGTCCCAAATTAGTCACTTTTTGTCCCAAAATATCAATTTTAATATTCATCACGTCCATCTTTTTATGGAGCTGTTCCAATGACTCACTTATCTTGCATAGTGCAATCACTAAGGCTTCTTCTGTCGACATTCTCAAGCAATCCAAGGTCAATCTCACGGTTTTCTTTTGCAGCTGGAGATTCCACCAGCCCAACTCTTGTAACAGTTTCAAAAGCTCCCTCTAGAGGGAAACAATTTCTGTTTGTATCAATCCTTTTAAGCACAGTTCAAGCAGTAAAATTAGTTTCAATTTTCAGCTACTTTTACTCCTTTTTAAATGCAGAAGGAGACAATGAAAACAATGTATTTCTCTTATTTAACTAACTGTCACAGTCAATGAACTTTCCCCAAAACATCCGTCTTACTAGCAGTCCATTTCCAGGTTCAGAGCGGTGGTGATCCAACTTTCTTCACTTTCTCCTGCAGGCTTACGTGATCCAAAATTTTCCCCCTCTTCTCCTGCCTCCAAGGGGGGTTTAATGATTTTAGCCATTGGAAGTTTAATCCTTTACATAGGACTTTCCAAGACTTTAGCTTGCAAATTCTTTGCTTCAATCTATTTACAAAAGGGGAAGGCAGACTTCCTGTTTGAAACCTCCCTGTTTCGGTGCCAAATTA
Source organism: Podarcis erhardii (assembly GCF_964252035.2). NCBI lineage: Eukaryota > Metazoa > Chordata > Lepidosauria > Squamata > Lacertidae > Podarcis > Podarcis erhardii. Next base: position 76,193,299 of record NC_138507.1, on the reverse strand, counting down.
AGACGTTTAAAAATCCAATTTTCCGTTCTACTCACGGGTAGTTGTTTAGAATCAAATTGTCCACAGCAATGCGGCTTCACTCCGTGAAAGAAGCAGTCAATTCGAAGCACCACGCCGCTCACCCCACATCGCTCCGGATACCCGAAACCGGGTCTCCCCGCGAGTAGGGGAGGCGCAAAAGGTGCCAGCCGAATCCCACGTTCACAGGCTTCTCTCGCCTGCGATTTTTAGTGGCTGTGGCGGCCAGACCCTAAATTCCACGGAGCAAGTTCCTCCCGATCAGAGGAATTCCGCCATTGCCGGAGGCGCTAACCCGGAAGTCTCTATTGTGTTCAATTCTGGGAGTGAACATAGATATGATGGGGTTGCAATGTGGTCAAGTAGTTAGCAGAGTCAAATTAGGAACAGGGAGACTTGGATTCGAATCCTGTTGCAGCCATAAAGCTCACAGGGTGACCTGGGTGGAGAGAACTATATTTAATTTGCTCGCTGAAATAAATGGGACTTCACTTCAGATTAGTTGTCTCTTCATGCCCAGCAGCTTCATCTTATATATGTGGAGAAAGACATGGGAATTGGCATGCCAACTCTTTTATAATCCGTTCCTGATTGCGGCTCTGGGATTGTACCTTGTGCTGTTACTAACTTTTTCTCCTGGCGAAAAGCACCTGGCAGCCGTTCAAGAGGAAAGTTGCTGCAGTCCTGAAGGCTATTGTTAGTCTATCCTTTTAATGAATATTTTTGGCCAGTTGACATATTGACCAACGTAGCTCAGCAGAGGGAGAAACGCTGAGGCAATTAATCTGAAATGACATTCTCTAAATGAGTAATTCCTGCTTGTTTCTTCAGCGTGAATACCTCATTAGCAACTAACATGTTGCAACGCAGATCCCCTTTCCCCTTTCCCTTTGTTCAGCTAGTAGTCTCAGCTGGCAAAGCAGGGCCCAGCTTGGGCGGCCTGGTGTGGCAAATAGAATTCCACAGAAGGGCTCTGCTTTCACTTTATAACGAACCGCATTTGTAGCCCTTCGGGTTTCCCTTCTAGATCAATGACCAGCCGGTGCGTCTCCCATCTCTGGGGATGACGTTTCTAATGAGGATGGAAGGCCATGGGCTATGATCTGAAATGGAAACCACGGAGGCAAAAAGCAAAGGACTCGGGATCAATATTTTGCATAGATCTGCAGCACCACTTTAGAAATGGAGGATTTCCTATTGAGCATTGCAAAATCTAAAAAGAAGAAGAAGTAGTAGTTTCTGAGTAATTTTTAAGGGAATTCACCAAAATCTACACTTCCGACATGGGTTGCCATTTGTCCAGATTTTCCTGGACATTTCAGCGATTTCCGCCTGGACATTTGGACATTGTTTCTGACGGCCGAATCCTGCTCCCCCACTCAAATCTCTCTCTCTCTCTCTCTCTCTCTCTCTCTCTCTCTCTCTCTCTCTCTCACACACACACACACACACACACACACACACCCTGGGATCCCTGGGTTCAAATCCCCACTCAGCCCTGAAGCTCACTAGGTGACCTTGGCCCAGTCAATAATCTCTTAGTCTAACACACTTTACAGGGTTGTTGAGAGGGGGAGAGAACCACACAGGTATATGCTACTTGGAGCACCTTGGAGGGAAGTTGGGATAGACATGCAATAACAAATAAATAAATGATATGCTATATCCAGGGGTAGTATGTTTCAGAATATCAGCCTCTGAGGAACAACAGCAAGATGGTGCTATTACTTTCCTCATTTCCTGCTTGTTGGTTTCCCATAGGTACCTGGTTGGCCACTGTAGAGAACAGGGTGCTAGTTTAGAAAAGTGTTCGGTCTGATCTAGAAGCCAGGCTCCTTCGTGCTTTTAAGATGTGTTAAGAAGTGATTTACAGCACAACCCTCTACAAGGTTGCATTCAGATGTGGGGTTTAATAATAATAATAATAATAATAATAATAATAATAATAATAATAATTTTATTTATATCCCACCCTCCCCAGCCGAAGCTGGGCTCAGGGCGGCTAACAACAATAAAAGAATGCAACATTCTAAAAACATTTCATTATAAAAATTAATTAAAATAAAATTGATGGCAACCATTAAGCAAAAATTCTTTGCAGATTGCCAAAGGATGGAGTCAGGCTGCGCCCTGTTTACTGTGTTTGTTTTACTGATTTTAATGCTATTGCGTCTGTTCCAATTTCTAATTCTTTTTCTTTCTTTCTTTTACACCACAGCACGTATTGTGTTATGGAACAGTGGCTTTTTGATCGTCATGTCATGCTAAACTTCATTCACACCAGTGGACATGACATGACACAGCAATGAACACCATTGGACATGTTTCTCCTCCCCCACCCTTTCTGGGCATGTGTGCTTCTGTTCCCTCTTGCTTCACTGTGCAGCATGCCAAAATACCACCCAACATTTTGTGAGAAAACTCCCGCAATATTCTAGGTTTCCAGAGTTGCAAATGTCCCCCCCCCCGAAACAACGTGGAAACGAGCACTAAACTTCTGCTGGATTCCTCTAGATTTCCAGAAATGGATTTTATGCCATGTGAAAGGTCACATAAAATGCAAAAATTAGCAGATAAGGAAAGCTCAGGAAGATGGAATAAAGTTTCATCTGAATTTAGCTCAGATTTACTCAGAAGTAAACTCCATTGTGTTCATTGGGTATAGGATTGCAACTTTAGTTATTGAAAGGAATTTGCTATTTGTGCTCCTCAGAAGAAACACTGAAGGATGCTATATTGAGACAGGAGTTTGTTTGGATTCAAGGAGTTTGCTGCCTGCTCTTCTTAGGTGGGAGGCATGGTGGGGCAGAGCCCTCCCAGTATTTTTACATCTCCATTGCTTAAATGTCTAATTTTGCAAGGGAGGAGGATGAGGAAAAAACTAGAGCAAATGAGTTGTCCAGGAATCCTTTACCTTTTACCTTATAAATGTGCTTGAAATGTATTGTGTGGATGTGACCAAAGTACTTTTACCCCGAAAGCCTGTCTAGTCTTCTCAGGAGGCTTCAAGGGGGAGATAAAATAATACAGCCTGCCCTTCTTTTGCTCTTGCAAAATTATAAACAGCAATGTAGATTAACACATGGTCAGTGTTTTCCAACTTTTGACCTCGGAGGGAAAAGGCACACCACTCAGAGCAGCTGTATTCAGAATGACTCACCCAGAGAGAAGACTTTTGCTGGGGAGATAATGACACAACCTAATTGGCCACCATTTTTTTTTTACAACACCCAATTAAGCAATAAATGGATCTGGTCAGAGAAGGGAGACACTGTAGCATTATGTAAATCAGGCTACAGAGCTTCTTCAAGTGGCCCAAGGCCTCCCACGATTCAGTGTTCGCCTGAGCAGCCATGATAAGGGCACCAGCAGGTTAAAGCATACACTTCCTTGGCTAACTGCTATTGTTCAGTCAAGGTCTTTTTCCAAATGATCTTTTCAGTACACCATAAATGCACAATTTATTGTAAGCTGTTGTGGGTATCAGCCAATGTCGAGCCTGTTGTAGAAAATTGCCATTTCTCCAGTGACAGCCCCTGAGCACTATTTTGTAACTGATGGAAATTCTTACATCAGCACTGGGAGTGTGGCTCAGTCCCAGATTCAGCCTCTGTTTGTTTCTTTGGATCAGGAAAACATATGCTTCTAGGTTTCTCATGTGTAAATATTATTGCATATGTAAAAAGTCTCTGCATATGTATATCTGTCTCTCTAATAAGAGGTCTTCCTGCCTTTGTGTTCCTTTCTTCTGGGATGAGCACAGGCACAGCAAAGCTAATTTATCAGAAGATAACAGTCAACAGCAAGGGCTCCTCTTGCATTGATCCTGATTTGCTTGCACAAAGGTTAGACTATATCAGAAATTTACTGAGAATATGTTCTGATGTGTTTGTGTGATGATTATGCGTCAGTGAGCATTCATCCTGATGGTACATGTCTTCCTTTTTCTTCATTTGTTCATCCCACACATTTCAACGCATTTCTCTGTCACTTTCCAAATGGCAAAAAGTCTGTGTTGTTTTGGTTTTATGTGGATTTGTTACACCAGGGCAACAGAGCACCTTAACTCTCTCTGATTTCACAAACCTAAAGCCCCAGCATGCATGTGGTTCCCTTCCACAAAATACTGACAGTCTGGAGGCACCCTGAGTTAACAGCTTATCCAAGTGTTCAAAGCAAAAGTACAGTAAAAAATGCAGTGGATGGTGTGAGGTTGTGCATCTTGGACTGGCTGTTTATGACAAGGTGCTCTGAAACAAAATCAAAGTAAATAAATCGAATGTATCAGAGTTAAATCAACAGCAGTTCAGTGTGGCCAACCAAGCAAAATAAAAAAGCTGAAGTGTTTTAATTACACTCTTCCAAGCATATACTCTCTGAAAATATTATCACTGATAAACGAGGCGTTTTACTGTTGCCAACTCAGCTAAAGCTCACAGTCCCAGTGTGTTCACACTCCTGTCTCAGCGACGCCTACGCTAGCTTGGTCACGTCCACAGAATGGAAGATGGCAGGATCCCCAAGGACCTGCTCCACAGAGAACTGGCTTCTGACATCAGGCCCGTTGGCAGACCAGCTCTGCTTTGCAAAGATGTCTGCAAATGTGACATAAAGGTTGGCCACATCAACCCCACCGTGTGGGAATCCCTTGCAGACAACCACAGTGCCTGGAGACAGGCAGTCAAGATGTGTATCCATAGCAGTGACCAGAGGAGGAATGACCGCTGGGAGGAGCACAGAGAGAAGAAACGCCATGTTCAACTGCAGAAGCACAACCGGACGCCTTCATCTGCCCCAGCTGCAACAAAACATGTATCTCCCACTTCGGACTCTGCAGCCACAGCAGGAGCTTGCAACCTGCCCAACACCTTGACCTCACCCCCCAAAGACACACTCTTCCATTTTCTCCCAAGACAGATGGATGCCAACAGCTACAACTCAGTTCCAAAGGTACATAGCAAAGGAGTCACATTCCTTGTATATGCACCATTCTAAAGGCAATGCAGAAGGAAATATCAACTGCTGGCTTCAAGTTCTGTCCTTTTCTCCCCTAACACACCCAGGCCATCCAACTTGATCTATCCCGATTTCAGAAGTACTGAGGAAGGTCAGTATGATACAGCATACAAGAGTCAATCTTTGCAGAAACACATGATTACGTGCAAGTTTGTTATTTATGGTGTAGATAATGGTCTCTGGAGTCATCAAACATAAGGCCCTGGGGCAATTTCAGGAGTGCATATTGTGGTCTGTATCAGCCTTACTATATTTTATGCATAGTAGGGAAGCACCTTCAGGGTCAGGAGATAATGGCCTTTGTTGGCCAAAGGAGCTGCTTCTCTGAGAGGCTCCTTACTGCATCATCATTAACAGCCACTGGTGAGTTTTCATCCCTTACTGGATAGCCGTTTTTTAAAAAGCTGGGATTATTTGCTTCTAATGTCTCTAAGACATACTAAAGCAAATGTGTGTATTCACAATAGTATCTTTGGTTATTATATTAATTCTGTAAATACTTACAAGTTCAATCATTTGTCAGAGCTCCAAAGATTTATTTTTTTTAAAGATGGTTATGCATGCTTACATCAAAGTTAAGCATTCAATGGGACTAAACTTCCGGTTGCATCCTCAGGTGAGTGTCCAGAAGAGAATTCAATGTGTCTGATACCTACTGGCCCAATGGAAAAGCAGCCGGTACAAAAAGGCACACTAGGGACTAGTATCAGAATCAGTATGGAGGAAGCATAGTCCAATGCAACACATCTTGCAAGAAACCTGATTTCTTTCCACCTTTCCCTACCCAGTCCTCCAGTTATAAGACAGCCATGGGGAGAATCAGCCATTGGGACGTTCCCTTAAAAGACACTTTCTGTGGCCCATTCTCCACGTCTGTCCCCATGGCCTTTAACCACTCTGGGTCTTGGAAGACTCCTGCTGATGGCTCAACATCCGATGGACAAATTCTTGCTAGCACTGTGTGGCAGCCAGCTGAGTTCCATCCCTGTCCTTCCATCCAGACTGGTGTTAAATCAGTGCCACTGTGTTAATATTGGCTGCCAGGGCTTTGCCTCAGCAGGGAAGTGCGCGAGCATTTATAGATCAACAAATCCATGCCTGCAAATGCTGCTTGCCTGCAGCCAGCAAGGGGGGGGGGGGAGAGAGAGAGAGAGAGAGAGAGAGGGAAAGGAAGAGTGGGGAGGGGAGCTTGAAGTTGCTCCAATACTCCCAAGGCAATCTCCTTCTCCAGTGCTGCAGCCAGCAGCAGCAGCAGCATTGGCCATCTGCTCTGTTGTCCTTACCAGCTGCAGACAAAGAATACAGAGCTTCTTTCCAGCTGGAGCATCCCAATTTCTCTGGATAGATAAATAAAAATTATTTGGAAAGCCACGAGATTTTTAGACCTTTTATCTCTGCACCAACTGAACGCTTGCTCGATCTGTTGTACCTATTACGGTTGGAAAGAGAGCAGGGGTCCACACGCGTGTCCTTACGAGAGCAGGCCAGCGCCATTGCCTGACATGCTGCAGGTGTCTCTTATGCACAGCAGTGAGCCTCCCGACTGTCCCAACAAACCAGCCTAAATATGGATTAGTGGCCCAAGCTGGAGCCTGTACGTGGCAGTGCGTGCTCCACATGGGCTGGCTGGCAAGAGGTGTGCTAATCTCAGGCAGGATTCCAGCAGCCGCCACATGCCTGAGAGATGAATGCAAACTAGCTTTCCCAGAGCAGGGGGCTGGAACAAGAGCAGAGCGAACATAGAGCTTTTTCTTTCTTTATTTGCTTTCATTAAAATTGATTGTAAAAAAATCTTTCTGGGCCATGTTGAAGTCAACTTCATTGTTTTGAAAGTGGCGTACAAATCTTAAATCTATTTCAATAAGATAATTTGGTGGAGGGTGGGAGAATGAGAGCCTTGCTACAGGGGGGAAAGCTAGTTCTCTTATTTCCTCCCCCCCCCTTGCAACTGCTTCCTTTGGTCACATCTAATTAAGGGAGAGGTGACATTGATTAGAAAAGGAAGAATCACAAGCAGCTTCCTGGTCATGGCTTTTTGCAGGAAACGTACTCACATTTTCTGTTTAGTTACAAATTCTGCCACCCAATTATCCAGTAACTCTTATTTGTTGGATCAAAAGTAATTTAAGTAAAAAAACAACAATAAAGAATCTTGTAGGACCCTAAGCAGAGACTTCACTTTGCCAACAAAGGTCCGTATAGTTAAAGCTATGGTTTTCCCAGTAGTGATGTATGGAAGTGAGAGCTGGACCACAAAGAAGGCTGATCGCCAAAGAATTGATGCTTTTGAATTATGGTGCTGGAGGAGACTCTTGAGAGTCCCATGGACTGCAAGAAGATCAAACCTATCCATTCTGAAGGAAATCAGCCCTGAGTGCTCACTGGAAGGACAGATCGTGAAGCTGAGGCTCCAATACTTTGGCCACCTCATGAGAAGAGAAGACTCCCTGGAAAAGACCCTGATGTTGGGAAAGATTGAGGGCACAAGGAGAAGGGGACGACAGAGGATGAGATGGTTGGACAGTGTTCTCAAAGCTACCAGCATGAGTTTTACCAAACTGCAGGAGGCAGTGGAAGACAGGAGTGCCTGGCGGGCTCTGGTCCATGGGGTCACGAAGAGTCGGACACGACTAAACAACTAAACTAAACTAAACAACAACAACAAAAGACTATTATTGTGGCATAAGCTTTCATGGACTAGAGGCAACTTGGCATGATACATTATATGGAGAAAAAATCGTAAACAGAGGGGGCAGAAGGCCATGAAATGCAAAAGGCGAAACTGTGGGCTGAGGCTAATGTTCCGTGCGTTGGACAAGGTGGCTTCAAGTGCACCCAAAGCTCTTGCCACAATAGATCTGATAGTCTTTAAGATGCCACAGGATTCCTCATTGGCTTTGCTGCAAGAGACTTCCACAGCTACCATCTTGAAGCTGTCAACTCTAAGTAAAATATAATGTCTTCAGTCTGGGTCCAAACCCCACTATGTGTAACCATAGCCCTGTTTCTTTTAAGAACATATGGGGCGATGATGTCTGTTTCGCTGATTTTTGTTTTTGTTTTAATCTCACCACCGGAAATACCTTGTTTGGGGTATTTGTGGTGGGGCAGTGAAATCCATGCAAAGAGCTGTTGGACATAAACATTTCCCTGTGCGGTAAACTATTCCATGTGATTTTGAGCTGCCTCAGCGCAGGCTGGACTGTGCAAATTGGCTTGGCGGTGACTCATCAGGTTGCCACTTTCCTCCACACTCTCCCTTCTGCCCCCTGGTTACCCTTCGACTTGGCAAATAAAAAACCCCTCCTTCCTGACTGTCACCTTCTGTCCATCCTTCCATGGGCATTATGCTGTCAATATTCTTCTTTCCCCCAAATACAAGTCAATCTACATCAAAACCATGCAAATTTCTGCGCCAAACCTCCTGGGAACCGGGAGAGCAATGACGTGTATGATTGCACATATGCCTGCGTGCATCAAACTGAAATCAGCTGTGGGCCTTCTTTCATTTTCCGCATTAACAATATGCAGAGAAGGGCTTCTAAAGCCATTTAAATGTGTTTATGTCAGCCCTTGATAAACATAGCCAAGACAGGCAAGACAGAAGAGACAGGAAGCTCAGCAGGGAGACTCCTGCCTGAAAAGCAACTTGTGAAAACAACTGGGCAGCCCGTGACGTCTTCCCAGATGTTCTTTTTAACAGTGCACTTAACTTGTTTATGTTTTCCCTAACACTGGAACTGTGACGGATTATTTTTGTTGCAGAGCCTTTGCAACATTTAGTAGGTGGTCTTGTAAAGGGAAGGAGATATTTAACCTCCGCCCACCACCTTCTCCTTTGCCCCCAATTGTTTATGTAGTGGTGCTTGGTACCAGTCACTTCAGATAGCAGGACTACGGCCAGGAGACGGCTACACTAACATGGCTGTAGGTCAGCTATGTAGTGACGCTGCCGCCATTCCTTTGGATTTGGGCAGGTCAAGCGAGAGGAGAGAGCTGGGCTCTTGACGTAAATCTACCCTGGCTAAATGTATACATGAAAAGTGACTGTAAACACCAAAGGTATGCATTATAAGTACCGGATAAAGGTCTTATTGGGATGAGGTTGGGTGGTCACAGCTCTCCCAAGTGGTCAAAGGAGGTCTGAGAAGTGCCAGGCAGGCAGTCCTAAACAAAGATCATCCCAAAACCCAGATGAAGATGTGGAGAAGATCTGAGTTAGTCCACAAGATTGAGGTTCTCCACTGATTTGCTGAAGGATTGCAGGTTGCCATTCCTAACCATATTTTGGCCTAAGACTTTCTTTTCACTATTTCTTTCCAAAACTGTGAATGCCTTAAACTGGCAATGAAATGAAAGCGTTTGCTCAAAGAGCCAAAGAGAGAGAGCCTATCAATCTGTACCCACTTAACTGGGAATAAGTTCCATTGACCTCAGTGAGACTTACCACTTAGTAGACATGTAGAGGATTGCACTGTAAAGTCATACATCCCTCTTTGTACAAAATCAGCTTCCTTGGTTTCCCCCTGAAGAAACCTGGGAACTGTAGTTTATTGAGAATGCAAATAATTCTCTGTGAGTGCTGTGGCTACAGAGCTACACTTCCCATGGTTCTCTGATGAGAGGGAAAGACTCTTAATCGAATGTCTCCCATGTAGCTGTGCCAGGAGGGGCCACTTCCAAACTGTTACTATTCTGTAGGTGGAACTGAATCACAAATTGACAACTTCAAGTTGCACAGTTAAAGTGGATTTAGTGCTTTCTGCAGCTACCATTGTTAGATTAATGCCCACAACATTAAAATGAAGAGTATTCAGCTTTTGTTTTGGAGTGTACAGTAGTACCTTGGGTTACAAACACCTCAGGTTACAAACACTTTGGGTTACAGACTCCACCAACCAGGAAGTAGTACTTCGGGTTAAGAACTTTACCTCAGGATGAGAACAGAAATCGTGCAATGGCGGCATGGCAGCAGCAGGAGGCCCCATTAACTAAAGTGGTACCTCAGGTTAAGAACAGTTTGAGGTTAAGAATGGACTTCCGGAATGAATTAAGTTCGTAACCAGAGATATCACTGTATATAGGCTATTCAGTATTGACGATTTTATATATTTATAAGACAGACGGAAATAGCTATGTCTCTTGTTTTGTTGCTTGCTTTTCAGTTGGGATGACTGCTTGTCTCTCTTTTTCTACTTGTTTTTCTTTACTAAAATATTTTTCGAAGAGTCATAGGCTGTGTACATACCACCAACTTAAAACAAACCTAGGTTGTTCTTTGTCTCTATTCAGATCAAAGCTGGTTGGGGGTAAAATGCATAAAAATGCAGGGCAACAGGATAGGTGTGGGTTGTGTTTTAACATTATGCATACAGCGCTCCCCAAACCGGTGCGCGGTTGCTGGGGGGGAACAGGCTGGATGCAGAGTAAACAGAAATGTGTACTCAGCCATAGTGTTGATCTCCTGTGTATGGGGAACGCTCCTCTTTCCACCATAGCAAGACATCCTTTTTGGAAGGAATGATGAAGAATCTGCCATATGGTACAACTCAGACATCTGGGAATTTCATACGCTGACGTTTCGCTTCAGGGATCCAGCATTGAGCATTTTGCGTCCGTCCTAAAGAGCAACGCATCAGCCTCCATTGAGTGATCGGCAGTAGCAGCGACTTCTAAGGCACTACATTAGTTTCATTGCAGAGATGCTGAAAAAATAAATAAATGCCCTGCATTGTTCTAAAGCAATTTCTCTAATGGATCTGTATTGCCCCTAATATATTTCATTTACTGTCGAATGGCAGTATCTATTTTCTAAAGCCCCAGCGCAGCCCTGGAAATAAATCTCACGCGAACAGATGCATCTTGTCTCGTAGCTTGCAGAAGAGTTCATTTAATCCTGGGCGAAGATGACATTTTTCTTGATTCAAGTGGCTCTACTTGCAAGGGAAAGCTGTGGCCTGCTGTTTGAAAAACAGCTGATGAGAGCCTGCCCCCCACCCCAGACAACAGTGTGTGAGTCTACTTAGGAGAAGGAGCTGCATATGACTGCATTCAACAGCAAGTTTTTCACCCTGCAAGAAACAAGCTGATGTTCTTTAAGATTTGGAGCTTCAGTGGGGAATTTGTGGGCGAGGGAGGATGGGGGTAGAGCGACGGGTGCCATCACTCTGAAACAAAACAAGACAGAATCCTGACCTGTCTACATCATACATGTAGTGCCCTCCCTGCCCTCCAGGATTCTGGGAACTGAACTTTGTTAAGGGTGAAGGAATTGTAGCTCTGTGAGGGATAAACTACAGTTCCCAGGATTCATTGGGGTGGGGGATGTGCTTGAAACTTGCTTTCAGTGTATGGTGAATGCACAGGAGCCCTGAATCACAATGAGGACTTGGGGGAAAACCCAAAAATAGTCTAGAAACCCTGCTCATTGCCACCTTTGTTTTTTAACTGGCCCTGCTCCTGTGGCATGGCACCCAGGAATTAACTAGCCAACCAATTAATTTTATTGTATTTATATCCCACCCTTTTCTCAAAGGAATGTATGTGGTTCTCTCCCTCCTCATTTAATTCTCACAACAATCCTGCAAGCTGAGTTAGGCTGAGAAGCAGCGACTGGCCTAAGGTTACCTAGCAAACATTGTGACTGAGGGGGGATTTGAACCCTGGTCTCTCAGGTCCTAGTCCAACACTCTAACCAGTACACTCCACTGCCTGATGCTTTTCTTTTTGGTGTAAAGAGCAAATAAAATTTTCAACTGCTCAATGTCATTGTGCTATCCTGAAATGAAAGGGTAATAGGCAAAGCAGCAGGTAATTTTTTTATTATTCACTTATTTATTTAAAGGAGAGCACAGCCTTAGTACAGACAGACAGAGGGGCATCTCTGGTCCTAACCAGGCTCTCTGTATCTTTCTGGATGGTTTGGCTGCTTGGCATTCTTGGTGTTCATGGTGGTCTGCAAGGCTTCTATCAGGTGCTTATGAGTTCCTTTCAGCAGCAGAAGTACCAACATGGCTTTTTTTTTACTTACAATTGCCTGTCGCTTACTAAAGCAGCTTTGCCAAACCACAGGTCATAAATCAAAAAGCAGTTTTCATTAGAATGGGTAGGAGCGCTGCTTTATCCTTAGGCAGGGGCCCCCCGCACCCAACTCCTTGGCTTGGGATATTTTGAGATGAGGAAGAATAGCTGACGTCCTGAATGGAAATGAGATTTGGGGTGTGTGTGTGTCGAGAGGAGGTGTATAAAACCGGCACTCGGAGATATCTAGGTTTCATCTTCCGCCCCAGTCCTCGATTAAGAGCCGCCTTTTGTTCTCTCTGGCTGGAAGCTTCAATAAACAGTCGAGTGATTTGTTTCGGCAAAGGAGCCCACCATTAATCTTCTGCCGTAAACTTCCTTCAGAAACAGCTGGCTCGTTCCCAGGCTGCAAACCCCCCGAAACCCTTCATTAAGGAATAAGTTTACGGCTGTTTATAAACTCTCCTTTGTTTCAAAGCATTATTTTTTAAGATCCCAATTGCAAAACTGTGTTTATATTTCGGTGTTATAAGAAACTGCTTCTAAAAAAATACAGGCTGGGCCTGGAGTGTCTCCCAGAACTTCAATACAGTCAAACCTCAGTTGTTGAACGTAATGCATTCCGGAAGACCATTCTACTTCCGAAACATTCGACAACCGAGGTGCGGCTTCCGATTCTTGCACTCAAGCGGAAGCTGCGTTGGACATTCGATTTCCAAAAAAGCGTTCAAAAACCGGAGCATTTACTTCCGGGTTTTTGGCGTTCGGGAGCCAAAATGTTGAAAAACGTTCAACAACCGAGGTTTGATTATATCTCCTACTGAAGGCAGCATCAGCCTGTAAGAGCACAAGTAGAATCCTGCTGGATTAGGGCAAATGCCCATCACTGGCAAACATCCTGCTCTCTTGGTGGCTTATGGGAATCCAGTAAGCAGAACCTGAGCACAACAACACTCTCTCACAGTGGAGGTAGAATATAGGCATCATGTCTAGTGGCCATTGATGGTTGAATGCACTGGTAGAGGAAGAGGAGTGGGGGGGGGAGCGTACCATGCCTGGCAGCATGATCCCAGCAGGGTGTCATCGCGGCTGCCCCCCCGCAATGGGCGCCACACCCACACAGGCGGAGCACCCCGCCCCCAGGATGTGCGCCAGCCCCACTCCCGCCTGCTCTCCGCCCCCTGGTGCTGGAGCATGAAGTTCTGCCACTGGTCGAATCCTCCATGAATTTGCAGTGTGTTTATAGTGCAGAATGCAGTGACTTGCTGAGATCCAAAGGAAGCCAACAAGGTGCTGTCATGTTTGCAAAGGAAGTAGTACAGTTGCAAGTTCAGCAGAAAGGCTGTGGGAAGACCAAGGAATCCAACTCAGTCTGAAGGCTTCTCTCTCATCCTGCAATATGACTAAATGTCAGCCTAACGACACACTACAGCTGAGCACCTGGCCTCTTGTGTCCTAAAGGAGTTTCAGAGTCTTGTGAAACAGACCTGATATCTAATTCCCCTGAGGAACTTCTGCAGCCAAAATGGGGAAAGGGGACTTCTAGAGGTGACCCATGTGTTCAGTTTTCCCGAAAAAGCTGTAAGCGTTGAGACCTCCACATGGCCAGAATGGCTGCTCTTTGCTGATGTGACCCTTGACAGGCACATTATCGCCTATGCTTTTTATCTTATCATAACCATCTCATGACCTGCAGAAGAGGTCCCTGTGGTGACTATGTAATAAACTTATCTTGCGTGCAAACCACAAGCAAAGTGGCAGATTTCCCAGGGCTTGCCCACAACATTGAGCAGAATTCACTGTGTGAGGCTGATGTGGTTTCCTGCCTCCCGAAGGACATTTGCCAGTGGAGGCTGGGAACTTTTTAGCAAATGATAAGCCCGGCTCATGCAGTAAGTTGCACTATGCTGGAGCCAAGTGGGAAAATTCACACTCTTGATGCATTTTCATTATGTATTTAGATTTCTTTCATATATCAGAACTTGCTGGATTACAAAATGAATGGGCAGACTTCAGGCTTGTCGGATCAACTTTATTTTTACCATAACTCTAAGATCTACCAACCAGAACGAGGTTCAAAAGACATACAGGCCCCATCTGCACTGTACATTTAAAGCAATATCACACCACTTTAAACAGTCATGGCTTCCCCTGTGGAACAGACAGGAGGAGCCAAGTCTTAGCAGTGTTTTCTCTGAGTGATAAATTTAATAGCTGGGACTAGTCATAGGAAGAGAAGAACCAGGCAGTAAGAAATTGCCATCTCCATTTGCTGCCGCTCTCACATCTTCCTGGGCCCCTCCTCTCCAAGAGGGAGCAATAACAGCAGGGTCATCTGTGCGGGGGTTGGGCAGTGCTATCAACCTGAGCCTCAGTGAGCTTCCATGGCAGGAGTGATGATAATGCATCTTTTCTCTCCCCTCCACATTGCTTTTTCCTTTTGTGCTATGTGTTTTTTCTATTATAAGCTTGAGGGCAGGGGCTATGTTTTATTGATCTGTTAAGCGCTTCCATCTGAAAAGCAGGAAATAAATGCTTCAAGAAAATAAATAAAGAGAGCATCTTACCACATAGGTTTTACTTCTGCTTGATCCAGGTGGATTAGCACTTTCCCCAAGGAGAGCCTGAAGCTGTGCTGTTTAGCTAGCCCCAAGTGGCACAAATGGCGCACACACTGCTGCTTGATGCAAGTGTGAAGTGTGCTTGCAAGCATTGTGGCTTCATAATCTCTACCCATTTAAATCCTCATTGGAAAGACCCACAATAGATCCAGCCACAGCTTGTGGTTCATAGGTTGTTTCTATATCACACGTACCAAATTCCACTCGCTCCTCCTTCCACCTCACCCACCTCCCTGGATGGACCCCTGGCTTACACAGTTAATTGTTAGCATCTGGCAGGAGATGGAACGTTGCAACCGAGAAAACACAGGCAGGGTGGGGAAGTTTAGAAGACCCACGTTTTAAAAAAGAAACCACTTTCTGGATTGGATTAGACACTTCCTTGAGCAATAAGAACACACAGATGTCGTGGAGCCAGACAATGCTCCTGCTCAATGGGATAGAGGAAACTGTCATTATATTTGTTGATGTACTGCAAAAGTTGGACCCCATAGTTTGCACACATTTGGTTCTCCAGTGCTAAGCAAAGGTGATCAAGGCCAGTGGACTGACAGGGATTCTAGGGGTGTGGGTGCGGTGCAGACTGCATAAGATTGAAGATAACCCACTCCTGCTTTGAGGCAGTGCCAAACGGGGCTCCCTGTCACAGCATGACAAGAGATTGCATTATTGTGCTGTGCATCTGGCAGCTTTGGGCTCCCATCATAACACGAGAAAAGCCCTGCTGGCCTATCTAGGACTCCTCCAGGCATCCTTTCTATGGTGCGTTGATACTTATTTGTACCCATGATGCTATCAGGGCAGTCACACACAAGTCTGCTTTCAATACTGCAAGAGTTTTGGGGTGGTCACACTGTATTTCCAATCAGTGTACACCCCAGAGCTTCCTGCTGAAATTCTGCAACTTTTTATGCGACAAAGATCTCATTGATTTTTGTCCTGCCTTTGTTGTGCTATATCCATACAACAATAACGTGGCATCATAGAGGAAGCATCACAGAATAAATTAAGCCAGAGTAAATCCACGATTAATGCACTATTATTGTGTAAATAATTGCAGATGACATCCACCATAAAAGAGCAGCCTGAGGGGGTGTGTGTATTAGTTTAGAAGCCTTTTCTCACAGAGGCCAACCAGGAGACTCCAAAAAGCTCACAACATGAGTGCAATATCATTTCTGCTTGTGTTTCCCAGCAACTAGTATCTAGAGCATGGGTAGGCAAACTAAGGCCCGGGGGCCAGATCCAGCCCAATCACCTTCTAAATCTGGCCCACGGACAGTCTGGGAATCAGCGTGTTTTTACATGAGTAGAATGTGTGCTTTTATTTAAAATGTATCTCTGGGTTATTTGTGGGACATAGGAATTCATTCATTTCCCCCCAAAAAATATAGTCTGGCCTCCCACAAGGTCTGAGGGACAGTGGACCGGCCCCCTGCTAAAAAAGTTTGCTGACCCCTGATCTAGAGGCATATTGCCTTAGATTCTGGAGGAAATACATAACCCTCATGACTAATAGACTTTCACAGCCTTATCTATAATCCTTCAATATTTTATGAATCTCAGGATTTTATATGCATCAAACACCAAATCATAGGTTCTACTTCTTCTTCTTGTTTCATACATTTCCCCCTGTACACCATACCATTTAAAGTTTCCATGCAGCTATACCAAGTATTGCATCCTTGGGTTATAATGGCGAGATGTACTGAGAGATCATTTATTTGGCGATTATCCTGATAAAATAGACCACCTAAGATTGATGCCAGTCCAGTCTTGCTATGGAATGGTGCCCTACACCAATTGGTGGCTACTTTCTTCATTTTTGTCATTCCTCTTTTAAAAACTGCTAAGATCTCGGTTTATTTTTTCTCAGTGATGTGGCTTATTTTAAAGAGATACAGTTTCCATTTCAGAAAGAAGTAATCCAGCAATTGATACTGAGCACATCTGGACCTTTTCTGTTTAATCTTTTGTTTACACTCAGTAAGGGTTTGGTTGGAAAGAGTGTGCTTTAAATGGCTCCTGCTTTATTGAAGCCTACACATGTGTGCGAGAGAAGAGGAAGTACGAGAACAGTTTCAGGACTATTTGGCAAGGATCACATTTCACACTATCATTTGTGCTAAAGCTTCGACAAGTACGATCCTCTCACACTCGCCTTTTCAGTTAATTTAGCATTCTTGTAAAAATAGAGGCTGTTCTTCCATTGTACTTAAAAGGCAAGGTGTAATTATTTCTAGTAATCTACATACCAGTCATTAAAAAGCAAACACTGGAGATGCATGGAAGTGTTCTCAGGCTTAAACTTTTCTGGTTAGCAGATTGGCCACTAACGGTGAACACTGACTAATGAGAAATCAAGGTCAGCTGAAAATACAAGTCTTACCTACCTGCACCCAGTGTTTTCTGCCTTGTGACAGGAGAAGGAAACAGAAGCTGCTTTTGAATGATGTAGCCGATGAATGAGAAAGAAGTCAGAGGATGAAAACAGACATAACATTTTAAGAAAAGTGTGAGCAGTTTGAAAGCACCCTGTGTTCAGGACAAACAGGTCATTTCTCTCTTGCAGAATGAACTCTGAAAAACTGGTTCTGTAGCATGGTACAGTTTCAATTAAGAGAAAAACTGGCTTTGTAGGGCACCCATTGGCTAGTGCCTACGCCATCACACACAGTTTTGCAACTGTTTTTAAAATGTTTGCAAAAAGAAAAAAAGTCTGATATGATGAAGCAAGGACATTATGAAAATCTACATGTGAGATTCTAAAATATATTTATTTTTATTTTTAGAAAAAGGGCAGTTAGCCCATATGGGACATAAACAGAGGGTGACTGAATTAGCATTTGGCTTGTAGGTGTGCATGTGGGCAAACTGCATAGCTGGGATCACACAAAGGATAAAACTCCCACGGCTAGTATGGTTGTATTCACCACTTGGAGGGCTTAAAAAAGAGCTGCTTCTGACAATGCATTTGTCTTCAGGCTGGGGAGTTGGCTATTTAAGACATATGGGGTTCAGGACAAGTGGGCAGCGTTGGGAAAGCTGGACTAAAGGAAAATGCTCACAAGGCCTCAGTTTACCTCCAGGCTTTGTTGGAGCAAGTTGCTCCCGTGGAGCTATCCGTGGTGCTGTTTTGCTTCCATAGGGACCTGGCAAGGAAGGGTCCAAACAGACTGCACTGCCACTATGTGATCCCTCTTACCACCTTCCATCCATTTCACCAGTTGCCACTAAGGGCTCATTCAGACTTCCTTTTGTGCTGTTTCTAAGCACAAGCCTCTGTGTCTAAGCACTTTTTTTGGGGGGGGGGGTCATCTGGCGCTTTCCCCATGGAAACCTGTTCTTTACCACTGAAAACAATTCCACGGAAAACCCAAACTGCTGCTTGTTCCAAGTAAGGTTGGGTTTTCCTAGGGAAAGTGTCACTGGGGGTGGGGGGAGCACTCAGACATGGACCAGGAAAGTGCCTAGAAATTCTGGGGCAAAAGGTAAAGGTGGATGTGCCCAGACTGTGCCATCTGATCTTAAATCAATATTATAGTTTTCAGGCTACTGTTTATGGACTGGAAAAATACATACTCTAGGTAGAGATATTCTTATGCTGTGAACCACCCCGAGATCTTCGGATGAAAGATGGTATACAAATTTAATAAATAAAATAAATAATAAATAAATAAATATTTCTAGGCTTGATATCTTCAGTGTCCTGAACTGCACTGCTGTTTGCTGGAGATGAGCAACAGTCTTGTCCTAGCAGTGGGATTCTCATGTTAGGATGCTGCAGTAAGGCAGTTTTTCAGCCCATACAATACTGTGTTTTTGCAATAGGACATTTCTATTCTTCTCTAGCACTAGCACTAGTTCTCTAGCACTAGCTGGTACCACAAGCACCATGGCCCAGTGAATCCCAACCTAAATGTGCCATCACACTCAGAGAAGAAGGGCTGTGAATTTGTTAACGGGTGTGTGATTGTAATATAATGCAAAATCCAAGGTTTATGACTGTTATTTTTGCGTCATTAATTTCAAAACTGCTTTTAAAACATCTCTCAAGACCTTTAATTTGCACTGAGTGCTAAATGCATCACAAATGAAGCATTGCAAATGTTAGTCTGCCACATTATCTTGCATCCTTTTGAAGTGGTGCACCATAGAACGAATATGAGTGACACTACCATCATTTATGTGCAGTGTTTTGTGCAAGCTCATGAAGGCCTATTCAAAGAGATACAGCTTTGCATCACAAAGGGAGGGAGGAAAGGCTGTTTGCCTTTCTTTGTACTTAGGCTGAAACATAATTATGCCTCTCTTTCATAATGATGGTGAACACACTGGGAAAGTCTTATGGAGACAGATATGAGCAGGCAAGCAGGGGGGCTTGCAGAGAGAAAAAAAAGCTTGTTGATGTGTATAAGCAGGAAAATGGCCGGCAAAATCAAACCCACCGGGGTGGGGAAACAATCACAGAACCTCACCAAGGTGTAATGCTTCGCTGTAATGATGCCCTCATTGCTAAAACGATAGTAAAGTTCTCACAGCTGGAATTGATCCATGTTTATCCAGCAGACCACACCTGTTCCTTTTACTTAAGACCTGCTCCCTGCTTCCTGAATGTTCTGGATTCACATTTCACTTCTATCCACTGTTCTGTAACAGGGAATCTGAACAAATTATGTAAGGAAAATGAAAGGCAGTTAGATATAAATAGTGCCAATTGCATCGCTCCGTTGTAGGCCTTTTTGGCTGGTGTTTCCACTATCTGTCAGAACTGCTCTGCAAACTGCTACTAGATCCAACACACCTTTGTTTCCTGTGATACCTGAGGCATACCTGGCAGCACAGTGACCCTGCCAAGGAATGTTATAGTCATTGGTTTTGTCTCATCCAACTAACATAATACCCAAGCACACCTATTGTTCAAATTCGCATGGTGTCTACAAAAGCTAATTTCTTCTTCATATACCTCCCATCCCCATTAGTGTATTTAGCAGCATCAGCCTCATAATTGCATAACCACCCAATTGCTGACTTTGGACTTTGTCCACATTTCACAGTTTTGGAACTGAAAACGGCTTCAGCTTGGCATTGATTTACCTTGTGCCAGTGTTGTGCATTGCTGGTTGCCACAACCTCCAAGTTTGCTCATCTGTTACTGTTCACATTTTAGCACATCACACAGGCAAGTGTTGAATGGAAAAGCAGGCAGGATTTCAGGGGATCTGTAAGCTGTTTTAGATATTTATTTAGCGCTTTCCCCTGAGTGCTCAGAGTGTTTCACACACATCCCCTCAATCGGCTCTGTAACAGATTGGCCAGCATTATTATCTCAATGTTGTTGTTGTTGTTGGTGGTGTTGTTGTTTTTTTGGGGGGGGTGAAAGGAGAACTGTCTGTGGCTGAAAAGGAAGGGCCTATCTAACAAGTGTAGGGTGAAGCTGAGAATTGAACTCAGGACTAAGAGCTTATGCTCTTAACCACATTGCTACCACACAACTCCATAGTTTAGTGGAGGGGCCATAGATGGTAGAATGCATGTTTACAGACTCAGGCAACAATGCCAGGAAAGACCCCGTATTGGAGAGGGACGGAAAAAGAGGTTGCACACATACCATATATATAAAGCATCCACC
This sequence comes from Podarcis erhardii, assembly GCF_964252035.2. Taxonomy (NCBI): domain Eukaryota; kingdom Metazoa; phylum Chordata; class Lepidosauria; order Squamata; family Lacertidae; genus Podarcis; species Podarcis erhardii. The sequence continues at coordinate 76,172,992 of NC_138507.1, read as the reverse complement.
CAAAGAATCCTGGGAACAGTAGCTTCCCCTCACAGAGCTACAGCTCCCAGTACCCTTAAACTATAGTTCCCAGGTTTTCTTTGAGTGGGGGGCAATGTGCTCGAAATGTATTTTAAATGTAAGGTGTTTACAGAGTCAGAAAGACAGAGAGAGACACAGAGACAGAGATGCTGTCAAATCAAAGGCTGTGTACACACCATACATATAAAGCACATCTGGGAACATAGGAAGCTGTTGTTGTTTAGTTGTTTAGTCGTGTCCGACTCTTCGTGACCCCATGGACCAGAGCACGCCAGGCACGCCAGGAAGCTGCCCTATAACAAATCAGATCATTGTTCCACCTTGCTCAGGGAGACTGGCAGAAGCTCACTGGGCTTTTATACAGGGGACACTTCCAGCCCTACATGGAGATGCCAGGAGTTGAACCTGTGAGCGTCTGCATCCAGGGCAGATCTTCTAGCACTGAGCTACAGACCCAAAGAATCCTGGGAACTGTAGTTTGTTAAGAGTACTGGGAAATGCAACTCTGTGAGGGGTAAACCTCCCAGGATCCTTTGAGTGTGTGTGCTTTAAATGTATGGTGTGTACACAGAGTTTAGAGCCCTGGGCCAGGTAGGCCAATGATCTACTTGTGTAGAAGACAGCATCATATGCTCAATGCTCTCACATTATGGGACAGGAGGGAGAGCTGCCCCATTCATTTTACTGAGCCCAGATTCACTCATGAGCATTTTGGCCTCCAGGCTAATCTGCATTTACACCCACCCACACCCACACCTCTCAATTGGCTTCCTTATTAAGCATTCTCTCTCTCTTTTTCCTCCCTCCTCTTATTATGAACAGAATGGGGGGGGGGTCCTTCTTAAAGGAGGAGCACAAAAGAAACGGGCATTTGCATTGAAGCCACCAACTGAGCTAGCAATTAAAGTACTGCTATCTACAAAAGTGCCTCGTTGGGCTATTACTGATTGTAGACTTGGTTTATGGCGGCAGCAGCTGACACACAATGCTCCTATTCATTTTCTGGCAGGTCTTTGATAATCACAGCCATGCTCTGCATTTACCTTCAGCGGTGCCCAGGGTTTTACCACCACCTTAGTGCCCCATTTGCAGTCATATAAAGATGGGCAAGCCAGAGATGTTTAAGGTGGCTTATTTTGCTATGACTGTGAGACTCGGAGCAGTTCATTGCAGATTTAACATGGGTACTGTCACGGGGTCGTGCAACTTACTATAGTCCTCCACTGGGCCAAACGATATGTTTTGATAATGCAGGAAGATATCCGTCACACAGGGAAAGAAGTCTAGTTGGTTTGGCGACTGCCTGCTCTGCCACCATAAGTGGGGGTTGCAACTGACTTGTTGTTGCTGCTGCTGCTGTTGTTGTTGTTGTTGTTGTTGTTGTTATTGTTGTTATATATTTATTCATACCTTGCCTCTTTCCCTGACAGAGACTCAATGCAGCTTACGGATTAAAATGGTGGTGGCTAATTGTGTGAGCTGTGAAGTTCTTGGTTTGTATTTTACAAGCTCACTAGATTAGCATCTTGAGACAAGCTAATGTTTTGTTAGCCTTAGGATCCTAGCTGCAATAAGGGGAAAAGAAATCCTTACAAGGTAGCTAAGATAATGTATTTTTATAGGATTGCGGGATTGATTTAGATGATGCCTGTAGATCCCAACCAAGCCTGTGATTCTGTATCTGTGCAGTTGTGGTAGAAGCGATCCGCTGAACTGGTCAAACCAGTCCCTTTGTTAAGATAACAGACCCTCCCAAGTGTCCCTATTTTCCAGGGACAGTTCCAGATTTGCAGAAGCCCAGTTTCTCATTTGATCCTGGAAGGACATGACCCTTAGGACATTCCTGTTTTCATGGGAGAAATGTTGGAAGGTCTAGAGTTCTACAACCCCTGAGCCAAGGAGATAAGCAACTATACAACCTTTAGAAGATATCTGAAGGCAGCCCTGTATAGTGAAGTTTTAAAATGTTTAATGTTTTATTATGTTTTTATATTTGTTGGGGCAACCCAGTCCGATGGGTGGGGTATAACAATAACAACAACAACAGCAGCAGCAGCAGCAACAACAACAACTATTATTATTATTGAATAAAGGTAAAGGGACCCCTGACCATTAAGTCCAGTTGTGGTCGACTCTGGTGTTTCAGCGCTCATCTCGCTTTACTGGCCGAGGGAGCTGGCGTACAGCTTCTGGGTCATGTGGCCAGCATGACTAAGCTACTTCTGGTGACCAGTGCAGCGCACGGAAATGCTGTTTACCTTCCTGCTGGAGTGGTACCTATTTATCTACTTGCACTTTGACGTTCTTTCGAACTGCTAGGTTGGCAGGAGCAGGGACCGAGCAACGGGAGCTCATCCCGTCACGGGGATTTGAACCACCGACCTTCTGATCAGCAAGTCCTAGGCTCTGTAGTTTAACCCACAGCGCCACCCGCATCCCTATTATTCTTGAATAGACCATCCCTAGTTTCATCAGACAAATGTTAGAGGGTATGAGTTAAACATTTTATCTATCTTCTGCCCACCAGGGTATAGAAGATAACAGCAGAAGCTGTTTTATAGCAGGTCAGGCTATTTACTCATCCAGCTGAGTATTGCCTATTCTGACTGGTTGTGGCTCTCCCTGCCTCAAAAGCAGCCGCTACCTGATCTTCTTCTTCCTCTTTTTAACTGGAGTTGCCAGGGATTGGACCTGGGGGGGGGGGTCCTTCTGCATGCGAAGCAGCTGCTTTCCCCCCTGAGCTCTGATCCCTCCACCAAATCCTCAGTTATCATTGGGCAAATCAAAGCCATCCCTTTAGGAGTTAAGTCAGCTCTCTCCCACTGGCTGGGGCTTAATATTTGTTGTAATAAATAGACTCCCATTATCACTCCAGCACCGCTCAAGCTAATAATCAGAGTCAGTTTTATTTATGGCTAGCTGAAACACGCACACACAATTTAGCACCCCCAGTCGCATAGGCACCACTTTGCACAATTCATGTGTAAATGCCAGATTTTAGACGATTATCATCTCAGAAATTGTGCAGAGGAAGAAAGAAGAAATAGCCGGCAAGCAGCCAGCAGGTTAAAATATAGTGGAGCTGAACAATAGCAGCCACATATGGAATAGGTCAATAGCCCAGCATATGCCTGCCCTGTTCAGCTCCATGTTTCTTAATCCCTGTTTTCAATATTATAATTAATGCCATTTGGTAGCCTGCTTCAAACACTGCTGGTTTGTATTTGGCTCTTTAGTGCATTTATTTATTTTTATTATTATTTTTAGGTTTCTGAAATTTTATGTTAAATAAAGATCAGGACTGAACTCGCTGGGAACGCTTATCTTCCTGACAGCTCTGAAAGCAAATCATAGGCGGTCGAGGGAAGGCATGAAATTAATCTTCTCTCTATGAAATGCTTCGCCCATGAAGTTTGTTTTACAACATTCATTCAGCAAACCAACAGGGACTCTGGGAAGAAGTACACAAAGAGGCCTGCTTTGGCTTTTCTGGTCGGATTTCAATGATGAAGGGCCCTTGATTTATTTCATATTTCTTCTTTCCACAAAGTTGACAATGTACTGATGCTGCATGACGTCTTCCAGTGGCCAGAACGATGAATATCATCCAAACAACTTTATGTTCATTGCTCAAAATAAGGGACCTCAATTTGTCACTGGAGTGTTTCTTTAAAACAACAACAACAACAACAACATCATGGGGGATTGTATTAATTTATTTTCCTATTCTTTACACCCTATGTAGCACAAACTTTTTCATAATGGAAATGCTGATATTGTGAATAAGTATGAGCATGTTTAAACAGAGCTTTATTTTTGGCTTGCAATGGCTGTGCAAAAGAGCATAAAAGTCTTCTGGAATATATCTAAATACATGCCTTACAGGCCGTCAAAGTTGGCCCCCACTGATACAATGCACCGTTAACAACTTTCGTAGAACTGTTGGAAATTTCTGGAGAAGTCCTCTTTTCGTACTGCTTTCAGTTCCCTCGTCACAGCAACTTAGACGTGTGAAATGTTGGAAAATCTGTGCCTTTTCAGTGCAGATTTTGTTTTGGAAAGAAGAAGAAATCCAGTGGGGCCAGATCAGGAGAATATGGAGGGTGGGAAACTCAGTAACCTCAGTAATGATTTCACGTGGAATATGCAATTCTTCTGCCATCATTTGGACAGACAAATGCCGATCCCTCATCAATAACTCACGAACTCTGTTGACATTTGCCGCCGTTCTGCTCGTCGACGGTCTGCCAGACTGAGGGTCATCTTCGATGGTTTGCCACCCTTCATGGAGATGCTTAAACCACTCATACACTGTTTTTTGAGTTACTGCTTCATCTCCGTACACAATTGTGAGCATTTTGTAGGTTTCTGATGCCGATTGTATGTTCAAATATTTCTCGCTGTCCAATTTCTGTGACCATTCACTGAACTTTCCGGTCACACCTTGTATATGGCATTGCCATGACCCCACTTCTCATATTTATTGTGTATACAGCAACTCTGCATCTTCACTCACATCAACAGATGGGCACGTCTTTCTGTCTGTGCAGAGGTGCCTTCTTCCTGTAGAGTCACCCATCTGTCCAGCTTGTTCCCCACCACAGAGACTAACTGGTTCTTCCTCAGCACAAGGCTCGCATGGGTGGAAACACTCAGGGAGGCACTGAAGTTGGAGGAAAGACTGAATCAGGTGAAGGAGGTTTGCTTGGGGAATTTGATTTCTGTGAATTCCAGTGTGTGCTGACCTGGGCCACATTCACGCCATACATTTAAAGCTCTAAGCAGTCATGGCTCCCCCCCAAGAATTCTGGGATCTGCAATTTGTTAAGGGGACAGAGAGTTGTTAGGAGACTTCCTCTTCCTCTCCTTGATGTTGTCTGTGAAGAGGAATTGATAATCTTGTATGTAGTTGCAGAATGTGTCAGAAGGGTCACAGGCAAAGTGCCAACACATTCAGGTATTCCAAGAGGCTACCATGAGCCCAAAGGTGCCCATGTGTTGCCATGATACAACTTCCATCAGCTCTTGACTGTTGGCCATGCTGATGGGGCTCATGTTGACAACATCTGGAGTGCCACAGGTTTCCTATCCTTGATCGGAGACGATGGGAACTATTTGTCCATTGGAACACCATCCCTGCTGACAAATCTCTTAATTTCCTCTTTAGATTCTGGTCAAATTAGCAACTTTATAGCTTTGTTTCTACATATCTTGGAATGCGAGCATTCTTGTTGCTCCTTAATATGTGTAAAATACATCTTCGGAGTCTTCTTTTCATAAGCATTCTCCCATTTAAAGCACAAAATAGCTGTAATTTCTCTGATCCATTATTCTGCTTGCTTTCACTCCTCCACCTTTGTTCCCTTTGTTCTATTTTGCTGACTTTGAATTTTCTTCAGGGATTCCCTGCCTAATTATTATGTAATGTTTCTGAAACTCCAAATAAATGATGCAGGACTTTCTCTGAAAAATCCCAATTGTTAAAACTGCAAGCTTTATATTGAATAGGTTTTTACATTGTGTGTGTTTGTGTGTGTGTGTGTGTGTGTGTGTGTGTGTGTGTGTGTTTGAGAGAGAGAGAGAGAGAATGTTAATCTAATGAAATGGTTCAAAAACTTTTTAGTGTAAAGTGAACAGGTTTATGAATCCCAGAGGAGAATATTTCTGCCGGAAGGCCTACCCCACCATTTTCCTTGGGAAAATATCATAAAAAGGGGTAAGGGGGAAGTTGGCACATTTTTACACAAGTGAAAGTCTGCGTTCCACCAGTGGGTTAATTAGTAAATAATGACATTGGATTTGATGAGGTGCAACAACACAGTTTATTTGCTTTCTTGGGCACAACTGTGAAATGAATTTTCAGGCTCATAAGTACATTGGAGTGATTTTAATGATAGAATTACAATGTTATTTGAAGAAATGCATTCTGATACAAAGCAGTGCACTTAGGGCACATCGATATGGGGCTATTAGCTCACTGAGAATCCAATTTTTCAGTTTGCAGATTTGAATGAGAATGTCTACACCTGTGAATTTTAAATTTTCTGTCCAAATTCATGAACCAGTCTTTCCACAGCAACTCCCTGTTTGTGGAATGCCCTCCCCAGGGAGGTTTGTCTGGCACCTTCATTACATGTTTTTGGGCACCTGGCAAAAAAACATTTCTCTTCAACCAGGCCTTTGGCTGATTAATATTCTACAGTCTTTTAAATGTGTCTGTGGGAAGTGGCGGTATTGTTTTGTCGTTTTCGTTTTAATTATTTACTTGTGCTTTTATATTGTATTTTAATCTGTGAACCACCCTAAGATCTTGCGATGAAGAGCAGTATATAAATTTTATGAATAATAATAATAAAATTCAGGCAATACATGAAGGGCATAGAATCATAAAATTGTAGAGTTGGAAGGGACACTGAGGGTCCTCTAGCCCAACCCCTCTTCGGTTAACCCTAAGAACTTCAGGGGTATGTATATGCTGAGGGGGAGGTGGACTGGCAACGAAACTTTAGTTCCCAGTATGTTCCGTGGATTAAGATCCAAGGCCAGCAAATGTAAAGTCATGCACACATTGGAGCAAAACTTCCAAAACTGACATGCACAATAATGGGATCTGCCGATGACTAAACAGTCTTGGGGCCATGGCGGAAAGAACAATGAATGTGTCCATTCATAGTGCAAGAGCAATGAAAATTCCATGCTAGAGATTACTAGGAAAGGGACTGGAAACAAGATCCATTATCTCGAAGTCAAAAGCACATGGAAACCATGGCTCTTTTAAAAGATGGAAAAGTAGAACTAGGGACTCTCCACACCCAAGGGAGATTACATTACTGTTCCATTCGTCTTTTTTTAAAAAAGTTGTGTTTCCTGCAGATTGAAAAAAAGATGGAAGGAGAAGAGAGAGAGAAAACACAGGACAACGGTATAACGAGTTCATGTAAATGGCTCTCAGAAAGAAATCGATTCCACCCTAAATAAATGAATTCCACCCTACGGTTCTACTGTAGAAGCTCTTTTAGTGTATCTGTGGTCAGCTCTTCCAGTCTAAGCCCCAAACCCTTTCAGTCTGAACTCTCACACACATTACAGTTGGCCACAGAGAGGAAGATGGCTGGTAGCAATTTTGTTCATGTCCTTGCGTTGTTTTTGGGACAGTGGAAATTATAATCACTCAGACAAGAAGATGTGTAAGCTGTTAATGAAGTATTCAGACTCCAGCACAGACTTGGTCATTATCCTGCCATTTGTGGTTAGTATGCTATGTTCTAAATGTCGTTATAGCACTCAGCATGTGCATGCTTTTATTTATTAATATAGTAAGTGGGATCTATATCAAAGTGTTGCAAGCAGTGTGTTCTCTTCCACTCCGTTCTTCTTGCCCTCCCCCGGTTATCCATCATTCCTCTCCCCCCACCCCAAGTCAGTCAGCATTCTGTATTGAACATGCTCAGTTTTCACTGGGCTATATTAGGACTGTTTGCCAGTCCAGAGAAATTTCCCCCTTAAAAAAAAAAACTTTTTGGACCCTTTTCACTGGCTCATAGATGGTACTGTTTTGACTATATAACTATTGGCACCCAGGAAATGGGAACAATAGCATTTTTTGATGGTGACGATTAGTATTTTTAGTCACTTGTCTCCATGCCCAACAAATATGTTTTACATTGAAATTGTATAATTGCTCACATGAATATATGAAGTTCACAGTTCCTGGAGCTGAAATATGCACATGATTGTTTAAGATGTGATGCACACATACAACCATTACATCTCTAAGTCTTTTTGTGGTGGAGGAACAAGAGGAATAGCATCTCTGGGATTAAAAAATATATATCCAATTGAGGATTCAGCCCTCAAGCAAACCTTGATAAACTCTCCTTGGCCTGTCCCCTCCCTACTCGGCTACCAAACACACACTTTTCTTCAAATTATCCAAGCATATAAACCCTGATGCCTATAGGGTATAATGATGGGAACAGTGCAAAACCCATAAATTGAGACAGTGAGATTATCACTTGCAATGAAAAAGGCATATTACAAATTTATGAGCAGGTTAATAAGTGTCACTACGAGAGCCTAGTTTTCATTTCATACACTTGTGTGATTAAAATCACACTCTTTATTCATTTCCAGAGGGGAAGCCATCTCAGTCTGTTGCACAAAATACAACAAAGATTCCTGTGACACCTTAAAGATTAAGAACGTTATTATTACAACACAAGCTTTTGTGGACTAGAATTCACTTCATCAGAAGCATCTAATAAAACAGACAGTAGTCCACAAAAGCTTATGCTGTAATAAACAAGTTTTTACTTTTTACCGATTTTTTAAACACTTTTAAGACTACATGCTTCTGTTTGTATCATGGATGGAGAACCTTTGGCCTTCCAGATGTTGTTAGACCACAACTCCCATCATCCTTTGAGACCCTTGGTTATGCTGGCTGGAGCCAATGTGTGTTGAAGTCATGCCACATCTGGAGTGCCAAATGCTCCGCACCTCAGTTTTACATAGTCAATACCATATCATGTTGTTTATGTTCTCTATATGAAAACTGTGCACTAAAGCTTCAGTCCTAAAGTGGGGGTGCAGGAGGCAAAATCTGAAAGTGGTTCAGCCACCTTGTACACCCTGCTGGTCTCAAGCTGGCAAGGTCAGCCGAAGGAACGTACAGTGTTCCTCTGTCCATTTTGCCCATCATGGGAATCAAACCCATGACCCTGAAATGAATCCATGAGCATGGTAGTCTCATGCTCTACCAGCTGAGCTATCCCAGGCTGGCATTTTCATGGAGGTTGTGCATGTATACATGAGTGCACCTAGGCTCCTGTATGTGAGACCCAGCAGCTTCTATTTTCCAGGCCAAGAGTGCAGGAGCTAAAATGTGTTCAGATGTTCTATGTAAAAATAAATGATGAAAGTGCAGTACCACCTTGCTGTCAACCAGCTCTTCCGGGCATACATTTGTAGGCAGGTAGCCATGTGTAAAGCGCTGTACCTTAAAACAATTGGAAGATGATTCTAATAGCAGCTGATGGGCCATCTGGCTCCCACACCTCAGTAACTCAGTGCGGTGCCTCTGTTTCTGAGCAAAATGAAATACAGTTTTCAGCACCCTACTGGAGTTAACAGGAAGATTTCAACTGTATATTATTGCCCCTTAAACTGATAGGTGTTTCTGAGATGCAAGTTAGGGAGAAAGGGGATATGAGAGCAAAAAGACACCCACAGCCTCCCAAAAAACAAAATCCCATCCAAAAAAAAAAAAGGACAACCCTCATCAGCTCAGAGCAGCATAAAGAATGACGCAACACTGGGCAGCTGGCAGCCACAAAGGGAGGGAGGCAACTGCCTCGCTGTGAGAACAGGGCCCTTGTGTTACAAGAAGCTCAGAACTCTCCCTAATCCCACTTGCGCCTTTCACATCATGAAACCGTACATGGTTTCAGGACAATTTGCCACAGTTGGAATCATGGTGAGGAAGGTTATCCTGCAGCTGGCAACTCTGAGGAGACTGAAAGAAGGAGAAGGGAAGGGAGAAGCCATGGTGGCAGGGAGGGAATGGGAAGGCAGTCAATTCACCAGTTTTGTTTCCTTAAAGCTACTTGAACTTTAAAAACAGCAGCAACCCCTCACTCTGTTTGATTAAGAAAACAGAGACACCCAACACACTTGCTTTTCCGCCCTTGGTGAATGGGAAGGCAGCAATCGTTTGATTGACAAAGAACAAATGGGCTGAAGCTAGCCACAAGGTTGATAGCTGCACCGAAGAATAAAATTCCGCCACAAAAATCCTCGTGAAGGATAAAAAAAGAGAGGCCATTATTGTGTATGTGAAAACAGCAGTACACACCAGACTTCTTCCACAAACTCAACTCTTTATTATTGCAGCTTTCAGGGAAAACCTATAGCAGAGCAATTGGTTTGTAGTGAGGAGGGATAAGTGGATCTTAACTGAGAATTGTCCCTGGTTACTAGTACATCATGGGCCAGGATTGTTCTGGCCCCTGAGGAGATTACGCAAGGCCAGCAACTCAAGGAAGAACCTGCTGAAAAAGTACACATGCAGAATAAGCATTCCCAATGCAGAAGTATTTCTTCAGTGCCTGACAATGGCCTCCAAACATCTACTTTCCAGGAATATGCAGGATCCATCAAATCCTGAGATGTAATGCAGCTGGTTGTGTGTGGCGTTACAATATATTTGGATTTTCAGAGTTTATTGATATTGTGCTTTGCTGAGGCTGCCAAATCACTAAGGTCATCCCTTGTTTTAAGGAAAAATCTCGGATTTCAAAAAACACCACTCTATAATGGCCTTGCTTTTCAATATTTTATCCAGCTTGCTGCTTCTCACTCTGAATGAAAAGGGGAGCTAGACAGAGATGCAGATAAGCTGTTTATTTATCCTATGTATACACATTGGTATTATGCCATTGTGAGATTTCAACCAAACCACGTAAGCAGCAAAACATGCAGCTTACATAACAAGCCCAATTGGAGCCACCACTGCATTGTTCCTCTCGGCTGTTGTCTTCCAAAGACTGTTCCCAGCTATTGTGTCACCCTGTCTTAGCATCATCCTTCAGATGCCTCAAAGAGTGCTTTGTGCTGGGTCAGACTCTTTCCAACCAGGTGGTCAGCACAAATCAGCCAGCTAAAATGGTTTCATCTGCACCGTGCATGACAGAGTCCAGAGCCAGTCCAAGACGCTTTGCTGTCTGAGTCAGAACACCAAATTGCACCTCCTCACAAGTCACGGTGCTTAGCACCCATGGCTGCTCAAGTTATTTCGGCATGTGAAGCAACAAAACAAAACCACAACTCACAAGCATCTTTCCCTTGCAGTAAAAATGCAGTAAATTAAAAAACTATTTTCTGTACTTCCATGCTATCCAAAATCAGCTGCTTGAATGTGCCTAACAGTAGGGTTGCCCCTGACAGAGTCCGTCTATCATCTTAGATCTGATATATAAGATGGATGGTAATCTGCAAAAGCTTATTTGTTAGTTTTTAAGGTGTTATACTACTCTTCTTTGTTTTGCGGCAACAGACTAACATGACTACTTCACTCTGGAAATGAACAACTCTTGGAAAACTGCCACAAACAAAATGGTGGCCAAAACTCAGATGTTGACTCCTCCTTAAGTTTCTATTTCCCCCCTGATTGCCAGATTCTTAGGATGACACTTTGACTGTCCTGTATACAACACTTCCTTGTACAAAACATTTCCAGAAAGACATCCACTTCTCATTTTAACCCCCCCTGTGAACTTTTGACCCTCGTCTGCAGGAGAGCCTCTAAAAGAAAAGCAAACACATTGGCCAAATTTTACAACCAACAACAAAACACAAAATGATTGAAAGTCCAATTCCTTCAGATTGTCCTTTGCATGTGGTCAGGTGTGTTGCTAGGTGGTGGACCAAGGGGCCCCATGCCCTGGGTCTTCTGCAGTGAGCTCTAGATCTCCTGACCTGCCTTCCTTTATGAACAAAACATTTAGCTCTGCTCATAGGGCAGCTGGGTGAACTGCAGAGGCTGGGGAGATCCCAGCCACTTGCAACCTTAACTCCCCAGATACTTCTCTATGCATAAATCAGCATATGCAGATATTATGCAGATTCATGTCATGGGCCTGTGACCCAAGTCCTTTAGGTACCAAGCAACAGCCTTCATCTGGTCATCATACAATGGACATGATCAAGCCAAGACCTTCCAAGCTGTCTTGATTTCAACGGGAAAGTGAAGCAATGCTAAAAACAGATCACCCTGTAAAAATCAGGAGCATGTGATGGACCCCTGAGGATTCAGAGCTAAGCAATAGAGATGATCAGACATGATAGTTGAGCAGAACTAACTGTAGGCAGCGCTGAAGCTGTAATGGCAACTAAGGAAACTCTCCTCTTCTTGACAGCAAATACCTAACATCTAAATTGGTATGGGAAGTCCTCCTTTTGCTGCAATATGAATGAAGAAATGTTTTATTCATAAACAAAGATTTGATTGCCCTCTTCCCTTTCGTCTCTTTCCCTGCACAAGCCTCTTCCCTTTAACGGCAACAATTATGATGATCTGGCATCACAATTTATTTGCCCGTCCCTCCCGAGGCTTTCCCGCTTTCCCGCTGTATTTTTATTTTCTCAGCCAGCTGCTTTGCTTGATTATGTCCTTGAGAGCCAATGTGCTAGACAGGTGACAGAGTCTGCCAAAGACTGGTGACTATTTCGGTGTTTACGCTCCCATTTACTTTTGCATCCAGTGTACTCCCTATCACTGCTGGTTTGGGAAGCATTGTACACACAATTTTCACCACAATCCATATCTATCCTGTTACTGTTGTTCCTTACGAAATACTGTGTTTGTTTGTTTTTGAATAACTTTTTATTGGGTTTTTATAAAAGCGGGTCATAGGAATAACACATAATACAAATAAAAAGGCCATGTCTTCACGTCATTGTCTCCCACAAAAATAAAATTGCAGTAATGTCTAGAGCATACAGTTCATTATCAGTGGTGGGCACCTGAGCAACCCATCCTTTAAGAGGCTATTGTAGGGATACAAGCTATAAGTGCTTTAACTGGCAGATAAATCCACTGAAATGGACAAATGTGATAATGTGGGACTCATACTTAAGGACATTCCTGTTTATTTCTGAAGTTGACATGGTTCCTGTGTCAAAACAAAACAAATTCCTTCCAGTAGCACCTTAAAGACCAACTAAGTCAGTTCTTGGTATGAGCTTTCGTGTGCATGCACACTTCTTCAGATACACACGAAAGCTCATACCAAGAACTGACTTAGTTGGTCTTTAAGGTGCTACTGGAAGGAATTTGTTTTGTTTTGACTATGGCAGACCAACACGGCTACCTATCTGTAAATGGTTCCTGTGTGTCATTATAATGCAGATTACAAGTATTTATTCCCTCCCCCCTTTTGCAGGGACTACTAGAGTGTTCCTTAAGATCATTGACCTTTCCTTCAGGCTCTCAAAATGGTATCTAAACAGAGTCTTGGCACTATGCACATTTGTTTATACCTAGCCCATTAACCACTTAAATGGCAGCCAATCAATTAATTATTACTTTTACAGCAGGATGCAGCAATTTGGAAGGCAGGCAGAAAGTGAGTCTACAAGTTGCTTTGATTCAGACATGGTGCTGGGGGGGGGGGATTAGTTTTAATTGGCTCAGGTGGTAATTTCTTTGCAATTAGAATTGTGTGAGGGAGGGAGGGGTCATTGCTGCCAACCAACCCCCCCCCCGTCATGTTGCTAGCATTTGACTCTGGAATCCTCCACGTTTTTTGAACATAGGCTCACTACATGACCCTGATTGCACAGGATTATAAATTGTACAGGGAACCTTCTTAAACAGAGCAGTTTCCCAGATGCGTAAATTGTTTAGAGGGTGTTATGTACTGAGCTGAATAGGATCCAAAGGCAGCAGTCCAATTGGTCCTAGAACAATAGGATTCAGAATGCAGCAGTCTGATTGGTCCTAGAACAATAGGGTCCAGAATGCAGCAGTCTGATTGGTCCACAGGAGCCACCCAATCCAGCTCCAGGTGGAAGTGAATCTGCAACCTGATTGGCCTACAGGTGAATCCCGGAATTAGCCAATCACGTGGGGCCCATTGTGTAAATAATGTATGTAAAGCAGACATTCTGGGGGACCTTCCATTCCTCCTCACCATTATGAGCTGAATAAAGAGCATGAAATCCACTCTTGACTCCGAGTATATTTCAGAGGGCAAGGGAGACAAGAGCACAACAAAGGGGATTGGGGCCAATGAGCATGCTCCCACTCTCCCCTTCATGCAATTCTAAGTGTGTGGGGGTATGTGTGGCGAAATAGGACTAAGCCAACTATATTTTCACACACGATATTTATTCATTTTGCACTTCTGCTTTCTGTCATAGAGTTATAAAACCTATGCTAGCTACTGTCAAACAGCCAAGTCGGTCTAAAGGCTAGAAAGCCATATGGTTTTAAAGCTTTATTTTTAAACCGAACAAAACTAATGAACCAGGCACACACACAAAAACAGCCAACTCTTTCTCTCACATGCTTCTGCGAAGCTGAAGACACACTCAACAATAGCTCAGTTTCTGAGAACTTCAGACTGCTGCTCCTTCAACTGCTGAGGAGGCCACCATAGGCAGTTGCGGAGGCCAATGTCTCCTCCACATTCTAGCAATCAGTCAGGGGTCAGGGAATCTCAACTTTTCATACATAAGCAACAGGTGTCCTACTGTCTGCTCCCATGTTACAGTTCTCAAACAGCATTATAAGAACATGCATGACCCCCAACATAATATGAGCCGATTGAGACTCCTTGTGCAGTATTAGTTGGAATATGGTATTATTCCCCTTCTTGCACTAAGCCCAAGTCAGGTTATAGTACTGCCACTTTTAGCTGTATTCTAAGTGTTGGAGAAAGTGTTCCTTTTATATCAGAGATGGCTGAAAAATACAAGCAGATTAGTAGAAATGCTAGTTTTTGTTTTTCTAAGTGATTTGGGCCATGCTTAGACAAACCATAATTTTAGGGTCAAATCTAGGCTCTTCCTTTTGGCTATCATGAATTTTATATCAGGACATTGGATTCATTCTGGGCAGATAACCGTGTGAGGCGAAACATCAACGGCCTTCAAAGCATCATTGTGACAAAGTTTAGGATATACATGCCACTTGCCTCCCTATGTATTTCACACTTCATAGCTCCCTGAGTGAGACAAATTTCTAAGGATGTAATCTATAAGGTTGAGGTTTCTTTATGAAAATAAAGTATTATAGACTTATGGTGTTTGGTCTCTTTTGAGCATGGGGAAACAAACAACTGAGGGGAAATACATTGGGTGGGGTCATAGAATAGGGTCTTCTCTGTAGTGGCACCCCAACTATGGAATGTTCTTTTCTGGAAATATGAGTGGCTCTGATATATTCCTGGAGGTTGCACTAGACAATTACTTATCTGTGGCCTAGGAATTTATGGGATGTTAGCTGCTGCTACAGTTTCAGAGTTATAGCCAACTCCATGAGATCTTAGTGTTGTACTCCTTTGAGCTGTTCTTAATCCTCGAGAAATGGTGTTGTGACCTGCCCTGTGATGAAGAGTGGGCTAAAAATATACTTAAACAAATAAACACCCAGATGTGTATCTGAAGAAGTGTGCATGCACACGAAAGCTCATACCAAGAACTGACTTAGTTGGTCTTTAAGGTGCTACTGGAAGGAATTTGTTTTGTTTTGACTATGGCAGACCAACACGGCTACCTATCTGTAACTGAAACACCCAGATGGATAGTCCAACTAATATGAACAGCATCAGTTCCTTACAGTGGCGTAGCGTGGGTTGTCAGCACCCGGGGCAAGGCAAGTAATTTGCGCCCCCTAACCTGTGGATTTGCGCCCCCTAACCCGTGGATTTGCCCTAACCCCAGATGTTGCGCCCGGTGCGGCCGGCCCCCCCTGCACCCCCCACGCTACGCCACTGGTTCCTTAAAATAAACATTGTCTTTTTGAAATCCCTTCTTAAAGGCTCCAGGACTGTCTCCTTCACTGTCTTATTCAAACTCTCCAACTTGTTTCTCTCTAGTCCTCACCCAAGCAGATGGGGCATATCTAGTAGGTTGCAGCATCACTCATCAATGGTTGCAGCATCACTCATCAATAGTTATCAATGTTAATGTAAGTAAGCATCTTCTGGCTATCGGTACCCATTAAAGAAACATCATTGGCAATTAAGTTGTATAAAAGGCAGGAGGAAAGGTAATCTCCTCAATTTGCATGGCCATAAAATAATGCTTCAGTTTGCCTCTTTGTGTACCTTCCAGGACCTCAGTTGTAACTTACCATTTTATTCCCTTTAATGGTTAATTTCCAAATAAGGGCAATTCTTACAGAGCGTTTTCCAAGCCTCAAGTATTTAACAACCATTTACTGCTGATCTGTGCCTTGCAATACTAATAGTCCGTTTAAAAATACTGCTGCTGCAAACATTCCCAGCTCTTGCCTTAAGCCAGGTTCCACCCAATCCCTCTATTGGGTGAGATAAAGTGTATTTTCATTGCAAAGCAGCATGAGAGCTGCTTTGGTATTCAGCTATGCTAATGCTTGGGTGGTCCTTGAGTTCCTCACTAGTAAGAGGCTTTCATTTTGGTCCATACCTACTTTTCTTATTCAAATTGCTGGGTGATACTTTGGATACAAAGGGAGGTCAGATGCAAAGAAGGACTCCTGCACCAACTAGGGAATCTGGCAGGTACAGAGTAGTCCAGCTCCCATTAAATGTTAAGCCAAACAACAGGCTAGCGAGAGTAAGTAAGCATGGGCAAAAATGGTGGCTGTTTAGCTCCTCCTCTGGTCCTGCTACTGCCACACTACCCAGAGCTAAGCCAAGGTTTGGCTGGGTGCTACATCCACATCTGGACGTAACCAATGTTCTTAGTTTACCATTCATGGTTTGTTTGTGGGGACACAAACCACAAGCCTGGTTTGCACATAATACTTAGTGAAACCATGGTTTAGCTGCAGGTAACATGGAAGCAACAGGAGTGGGGGAGGAGTAAAGTGGCTGTGAGAGATACCTCAGGCTTGCTTGTTCTCACTTGGTATTATGTGCAATTGACGCCAGTGTCTCTAACCCATAGGATACTGTGATCTGATGCTTTGCTTCCTGGAATGACCTCTTGTACACAGCCATGACAGGTAGAACAACTTCGTACTCCTTTGAGGTCCCTGCTGAAAATTCCCCTTTGCCCAAGTGAAAGCAGAGTTTTAGAATGAATAATAGGAGAGATAATGACCATACTAAAGAATGCAAGATGTTCCCTACACAATTGGAGAGGCAGAGGAAGGGTCCTTTGCTAAGGAACATTGGAAGCTCTGTTATAACCAAATCAGATCATTTGGCTTTGCATGCCTCCAATATTTAAGATGTCGTTCCCAGCTTTACCTGGATATGCCAATGATTGAGCATGGAGCCTTTTTTTTTTTTTTTTGCAGAGCACATGCTCTGCTGTGGAGTTGCAGTCATTCTCCAGCTTACCCCTCAACCTCATATTATCTCCCCACCTATCACCTTTAAAGTTAGTTATACAATGTCTGAATGATGAGGATGTCAGAGGGATCCCATAAAGGGAGTCAGTGTGGTGTGGTGTGGTGGACCAGGACCTTGGAAAAGGTAAAGGTAAAGGGACACCTGACTATTAGGTCCAGTCATGGACAACTCTGGGGATGCGGTGCTCATCTTGCTTTACTGGCTGAAGGAGCTGGCGTACAGCTTCTGGGTCATGTGGCCAGCATGACTAAGCCACTTCTGGCGAACCATAGCAGCACATGAAAATGCCGTTTACCTTCCCGCCGGAGTGGTACCTATTTATCTACTTGCACTTCCTGCTTTTGAACTGCTAGTTGGGCAGGAGCTGGGACTGAGCAACGGGAGCTCACCCCATCACAGGGATTCAAACCGCCGACCTTCTGATCAGCAAGCCCTAGGCTCTGTGGTTTAGACCACAGCGCCACCCACATCCTAGGACCTTGGAAACCAGGGTTCAAATCCCTGTTTGTGCATGAAACTTACTGGGTGACCTTGGGCCAGTCACAGTCTCTCAGCCTAATCTGCCTCACAAGGTTGTTGTGAGGATAACAACGAGAGAAGCATGAACACTGCCTTGAGCTCCTTGCAGCATGGCTGGACTAAACAAACAAATAAATAAGCCTACTCCTCTCATCCACTGTGTTCAAGAAGATGCTTGGCAAACTTGCGATTGGACTCAGGTTGGCATCAACCTGTAAACCTAATTGAAAGTTGGTGATACAAGAGTAGATTCAGTATTAGCTAACCCAGCTTTCATATTTACAAGTGGAGACATTCACTCTCTACGAACACTGGGCTTGCTGCCAGCTCCTTCCTTTTTCAATCGACACAAACATAATCTGTAACATTTTTTGTTGCCTGTAATTTATGGAGTATTGTATATGCCTGACAAAAACGAGAGCTTTAAGCTTTAAGGGTTTCCGCTTGGCTTCTTTCCCAGTCTGATGATGATATTGACTGTCTGCCTGAAAGAAAACAACTTCAAATGCCATAAAAAATAATCGCACCCTCGTAATGAGCAAATGTTGCTGATTTCGTTTTAGGCGGATGTTGTGCATGAGGAGAGCACCAGATGGAATATGTCCAATGACTAATCTTTCAGGTTTTCTATCCCCTCCTAGTTTAAACCGTTTCACAACACTGAATGTTTTCTTTTAATTTCCATCAACTCGCTAAACACTCTGTGTCTCCTCTATGTCGTTAAAAAAGAAGGAGAAGGCAAGGCAAGGCAAGGTATCCAGGGATCATAAAAGAGATATCAGAAATTTCTCATGCATGCAGATCATTTCATTTAACTTCCAACAAGTTTGTAAGAAGCAGTAAAAAAAACCCCACTCGCAATATGAAATTTGCGATATGAAACTCTGCCAGCAAAGGAAAACCTCCATTCCAGTGGGAATATAGCAGAACTGTGATCTCCCCAACAACCCACTATTTGCATTTAAACTAAGCCAGGGAAGCAACAGTGAGATAATTGATCTAAGTCAGCTTCAGCCTTCGCTGACCAGGTACCTTCTAGGCCTATGGGTGTGCTGACATGAACTGATGGGAGTTGTAGTTCAAACCATGTGGAGGGCACCAGGTTGGCAAAAGCTAATGCAGTAAATTTCCCCACCTACTGGGAGTGGAGGGGACCTGAGGACAGCTTCAGAGATATCCTCTTTATTCCTCTGATGAACACATGGGTTCATCTGTGTGCGCCAGTTCACACAGGTGTGCTCCCTTGGTCACTTGTGGGACTGCAAGGAGTAAAGTTGCCAAACACATTCACATGTGACCTAGTGATTCCTGAGGATCCTTGGTCCCAGATCGTTTGATCTCCCCTTCTCTATTCTGCACCAACTTCAAGTGCATTTCCTTATAGTTCAGCATCCCAGTTTATCTGTAATTTGCTCACTCTGTGTAATTTGCTCACTCTTAACTCTAAGAGCTGCAGGAGCAGATTTGTCATACGAAGCTCCTATTAGACACAGTTCACATCCTATTCATATATGCAGCTCCTGTTGAAAATAAGAAGTTCCTATTAAGCACAGTTCATATGACATATTTATGCATGTATGATATCAACAGCCAAATTGTACTTGTGTCCAGCCAATGTGAGTTCAGAAATGGGCCACTGATAATTTCAATAACAACTGGTTACATTATAGGAAGTCTTCTTGAAATTCAAGATCTTTGCAAGTAAGCATGCATCATTTTATTGCTATTTAATTACAAATATCTGCACAGCTTTTCAAACAAATAGCTGCTTTTCTTTCAGCAGAAACATGTGGGATGTGGTGTATTATTTCAAGCTTGGCTGCCATTTATTGTTGGTGCGTCTATATTTCTTTTCCTGTATGGAAAAAGAAAATGCTCAATGAAGGATTTTGTTTCCAGAAAAGATGCAGAGAGTTACGTGGACTTTGTAAAAAGAGCAAACACAGCAGGCGGGCTGTGTGTGCTTCGAGAAGACAACAAATGGGCGCTTGATTATTGTTCATGTTTTACTAATGCCAGACTAAATCTGGTCCCTGTGCAGTAGTGACTGTCCCTGTTCAGTGATAGCAACATGCCTATCACCAGCCATATTTTAAAACCAATTTGCCAAATTGTTCCATTCAAATGACTGCAGAAGGACAACACTAGTCATTTTCACTGGGGTTTTCTGGACCAGCCTGATGTCCTCCAGATGTTTTGGCCTACAACTTCCATCAGCCGCATCCCCAACATCTGGAGAATCTCAGGTTGGGGAAGGGTGGGATAGAGCTTCTCTTTGAGGATCTCTTTTTTTTTTAAAAAAAAAATTATTAACCGACCAATCAAATCAAATCAAATCAAATCACATCACATAAATTCCGAATTACAAAGCCGAATTTTAAATTTTGTTGAGGGGACCCATATTTCAAGATCCGAAGGGGGATTCTGATCATCTTCTTGCTACTGCATTCATGTCCGAATCAGTCCAAACAAAGTTCATAATTCCATCCAGTCTTATCTTGCTGTTTCCGCATCTCATCTTGTTCATATATTTTCTCTTTTTTCTTTATGATCTCTTCCGATAATCTCCTTAAACCGATAAACACCAATAATAATCCTGTGTGAATTTTCCGTTCATCCAATCCTCAAATCGAGATGGTTTCCATATATCATCGCATTCATAAATAACATCGCTCTTTCCATCATTAATCACAGAACTGTCGTTCTTAAGTCCCTCTGAGAAGTTTCACCCACAATATAAAAACAGCTCTATTTCTCTATTTCTCCTCCCAGACTTAAGTCCTCCGACAGAACTTCCCAATATGGCGACGGTATTTTTAACTGCGTCATTCCAAAGCCCTTATACATTCCACGCTCTTCTTAAAGCATGCTTTGGTTAGAAAGTTTATCTTCACACAGACATAAATCCACAGCTTAAGTCCTTCAAACGACATTTCTGACTTGTGAGGGGGGGGGATTCTTGTTTAATAATAATAATAATAATAATAATAATAATAATAATAATAATTTATTATTTATACCCCGCCCATCTGGCTGAGTTTCCCCAGCCACTCTGGGCGGCTCCCAATCAGTATTAAAAACAATACAGCATTTCATATTAAAAACATCCCTGAACAGGGGTGCCTTAAGATGTCTTCTGAACGTCAGGTAATTCTTTATCTCTTTGACATCTGATGGGAGGGCATTCCACAGGGCGGGCGCCACTACCGAGAAGGCCCTCTGTCTGGTTCCCTGTAGCCTCACTTCTCGCAATGAGGGAACCGCCAGAAGGCCCTCGGCGCTGGATCTCAGTGTCCGGGCTGAACGATGGGGGTGGAGACGCTCCTTCAGGTATACAGGACCGAGGCCGTTTAGGGCTTTAAAGGTCAGCACCAACACTTTGAATCGTGCTCGGAAACGTACTGGGAGCCAATGCAGATCTCTCAGAACCGGTGTTATGTGGTCCCGGCGGCCACTCCCAGTCACCAGTCTAGCTGCCGCATTCTGGATTAATTGCAGTTTCCGGGTCACCTTCAAAGGTAGCCCCACGTAGAGCGCATTGCAGTAGTCCAAGCGTGAGATAACTAGAGCATGCACCACTCTGGCGAGACAGTCCGCGGGGAGGTAGGGTCTTAGCCTGCGTACCAGGTGGAGCTGGTAGACAGCTGCCCTGGACACAGAGTTAATCTGCGCCTCCATGGACAGCTGTGAGTCCAAAATGACTCCCAGGCTGCGCACCTGGTCCTTCAGGGGCACAGTTACCCCATTCAGGACCAGGGAATCCTCCACACCTGCCCGCCTCCTGTCCCCCAAAAACAGTACTTCTGTCTTGTCAGGATTCAACCTCAATCTGTTAGCCGCCATCCAACCTCCAACCGCCTCCAGGCACTCACACAGAGGAAAGAAAGGAAAGTTTTTTCCTCTAATCACATAGAGGAAAGAAAGGAAAGTTTTTTCCCCTCCCCCATCCAGTCCTTTTGCCATACCGAGTCTTGGTGTGTCTTCATCTGGTTAATTCTTGTTCTTCCGACTCGTCTCGTTTATTAGAGAACTCTTCTGTTAGCAGACTTTACTCCCCCTCCTTCCTTGAAATATGTGCATTCGCTTCATCCTAATCGTTTCTTTTGAAGTTATTGCAGCTAGAGGCGCGGATCAGAGGCAGTGTCCAGGAGCGTCGATATCCACAGAAGGGCATTCTGCCTAGTGCCCCCATCCCCTCAAATTTGGGGGTGGTATAGGGCACAGCAGGCAAGGGCAGCCCCCCCCACAATCCTGGGGGGGTAGGGAGGCTATTACTCCCATCACAGCCTCCAATTTATCTCGTGTGGGTCGGAGAAATGTTATTGTCAGTCATCTTCTGATGCGCCCCTAGTGGCCCCCTCTCTTTGAGGATCTCATGGGAGAGAGTCTTCCAATCCTATGTCCTTATGTTACGTAGCAGGTCTAATACCTGGTAGGAACGCCACCTTGCATTTCCTTGTGCTCTACTTTTGTACAACTTAGCATGAGAGATAAGGATTGTTTCAGGGATTTGTTCAGCAATATCACTTAGCAAAGCATTAAAACCTAGTACCTCTCCTCTATGGTGCTGGAGGAGACTCTTGAGAGTCCCATGGACTGCAAGAAGATCCATTCTGAAGGAAATCAGCCCTGAGTGCTCACTGGAAGGACAGATCGTGAAGCTGGGGCTCCATTACTTTGGCCACCTCATGAGAAGAGAAGACTCCCTGGAAAAGAACCTGATTTTGGGAAAGATGGAGGGCACAAGGAGAAGGGGACGACAGAGGACGAGATGGTTGGACAGTGTTCTCGAAGCTACCAGCATGAGTTTGACCAAACTGTGGGAGGCAGTGGAAGGCAGGAGTGCCTGGCGTGCTCTGGTCCATGGGGTCACGAAGAGTCGGACACAACTAAACGACTAAACAACAACAACCCCTCCAGAGGTCCTTTTTATTATACATCCATAATAATTTGTGATCACGATTCTTTTGGGACAGTCACACACTTTCAATATGGTTTGTGGCTGCAAAAGGTTTGAGGTGGTCCACACTGCCTCATTTCCAGTCAGTGCAGGCTTCCTGCTGAAATCCAGGAACTTTTTATACCATACATATTTCTGTCCTGCTTCTCTTGCTCTGTGGCTCCTCTGGACAGCAGCAACACTGAAGAATTGGGGAAGCTGTTGTGACGTGGGGTTTGTGATTTCAGCTCTCTTGACATAATATGCTGGAGACAGTTCTCTAGTAACACTTCTTTATTAAAAGCAACAAGACTAAAACCTGAGGAGGGGAGAGCTACATTTATAGGGACAGGGAACTAGCTAGAAAGGATACATTTTGGAGGGAACAATATCAGGCAATCACAGTCCTGCCTTTTGGAGGCAACCAATAAGACAGAGGATCCAAATACAGCAGCTTAAATGAACCAATAGTAGCTGTACCCTCTGGAACCAAAAGGCAGTTACTTTACCCTAATGCAATTACAGACAATAATAATACAGATATAAAATCCTTTGACTCAATACACAACACCCCTCCCCCCCTAGTGAGCACAGCAGACGTAATCTCTCAGGTACTGTGGGGTCCTACAACTTCTACTTGATCTCCTGACAACAGGTGTTGCCGGTTCTGGATTGGGTGTCACCTGTGGTAGGGGGGTTGCTATAGGGGTTTCGTCAGGAACAGATGGAGTCCCAGACATCTCAGGGTCCCCTACCTGTACCTCGTCATCCTGAGGACTAGCAGACCCTGGTTCATTTGCTGAAGCCCCTGGTGATTGCACCTCTGGGCCATTTTCACTCTGGTCTTGCAGCTCTGCGTCGTTAGCCAGGGATGAATTATCAGACTCCTCCCTGCTGAGCGCCCGGCGCCTCAGCTGATCTATATGTCTCTTCCAAACTTGCCCATTTTCCAAGGTCACATAATAGGACACAGGTCCACTAGCCCGGGTGACCACACCAGCCACCCACCGTTAACCTCGTGCATAGTTCCTCACCCAGACCAGATCTTCAGGGGCGAAATACCTTGTTGTATCAGTCTCAGCCTGGAGGTTTGCTCTTGAATTACGGTTTGGCATTTTATCCGGGTGGACATAATCCAGCACCGTTACCAATCTTCTACCCAAGAGCAGCTCAGCTGGCGACTTGCCCATCGCAGTACATGGCATCGCATGCTGCAAAAATAACATTCGCGCGATGCGAGCTGACCAGTTACCCTCCATTAAGCGCGCAATGGATTCTTTGGCTGTTCTTACCATGCGCTCCGCCTGCCCATTGGAGGATGGGTGAAAGGGCGCGGATGTGACCCCCCTTATGAAGTTATCAGCCAAGAATGCCCTGAATTCTTGGGATACAAAAGCTGCCCCATTATCTGATACAATGGTCTCAGGTAACCCGTGGGTTGCAAACAGCTGCCTCAACACCTTGATTACGGCAGCTGATGCCATGCTAGGGACCATCGCCACTTCTAACCATTTGGAATATGCATCGACGATAACCAAAAAGACCTTCCCCTGGAATGGCCCAGCAAAATCTAAGTGCAGCCGGCTCCAGGGAGATCTGGACTGCTCCCACCAGTGAACTGGTGCTCTGGCCACTTCTGGCCGCACCTCTTGGCATGCCTTGCATGTTCGTACCCATTGTTCTATGTTCTGGTCCATTCCAGGCCACCACACATAACATCGGGCTAGCGACTTCATCCTGACCATTCCCGGGTGTCCCATGTGAAGCGTCTCAAGAACCCTGTTTCTCAGTGGTGCTGGGATGATCACCCTATCTCCCCACAGGAGACAACCCTTATGCATGGATAACTCGTGCTGCCTTGTTGCATAAGGCCTGAATTTGTCTTCATGCGGACCACCTGGCTACCCCCTCCCCACCCAAGTGAGCACACGGGAGAGAACAGCATCTTTCCTCGTTTTCTCAGCAATATCAGTAGCTGTTACAGGAGCCCCCGGAAGTGTTTCCAGCATCATTATGTGCTCCGCTGGAGCAGGATCCTCATTGCTCCCGCCAGGAAGGGGCAATCGACTCAGCTCATCAGCGTGGCACAACCGTTTTCCCGGCACATGGGTCAAGGTGTACTGGAACCCGTTCAGGAATATAGACCAACGCAACATTCTGGGGGAGAGAATTTGTGGCGTTTGTTTGTTCGGGTTGAACAACCCCAACAGTGGTTTGTGGTCCGTTTCAATGGAGAAATGGCGACCGTACACATAATCATGGAACTTTTTGATTCCTGCCACAATTGCAAGCGCCTCTTTGTCAATTTGAGCATAGTTGCGCTCCGTGGGCGACAACGTACGGGAATAGAAAGAGATGGGCTTTTCCGACCCATCCGGTTCCCTATGACTCAGCACCGCCCCCAGGCCGTATTGAGAGGCATCACATGCCAGGACCAGCGGCTTCGACTCATCATAATGAGCAAGGACGCTCTTGCTACTCAGCATTCCTCGCAAGGAGTCAAAAGCCTTCTGCTGCTCCTGCCCCCATCGCCACACATTCTTTTTCTGCAACAGTCTATGTAATGGTTCAGCTACCGAAGCTTTCTGGGGTAAGAACGAATGATAAAAGTTAATAAGTCCCAGGGATGACTGCAACTCCGTCTTGTTCTGTGGTCGTGGTGCCTCGATGATGGCCTTAACCTTAGCATCTGTGGGGTGGATGCCTGATGCATCAATTTTAAACCCCAAGAATTCCACAGTTGGCACCCCAAAACTGCATTTTTCCTTTTTTAGTTGCAACCCCGCCTCCTTGAACTTGAGCAACACTGCACAGACACGCGCAACCAGTTCCTGTGGGTCTTTTCCAGCAATCAAAACGTCATCAAAAAATGTCAAGACCCCCGGCAGACCTCTTAACAGGCGTTCCATGAGCCCTTGAAAAATCCCTGGGGCCACACAAACTCCAAATTGTAATCTGTTAACTCTGAATGCCCCTTTATGTGTGACAATAGTCTGTGCTTCCGCTGATTGTGGGGTTACTGGCAGCTGTTGGTAAGCTTGTGCCAGGTCAAGTTTGGCGAACACCTTGCCCCCAGCCAGTTTAGCCAACAGATGTGATACGACTGGAATGGGGTATGAGTTTCCCCTGAGTGCCTTATTGATAGTACATTTGTAATCAGCACAGATCCTGACTTCCCCATTTGCTTTAAGGGGCGTGACGATTGGAGTCTCCCACTTAGCGGAGTCCACGGGTGAGAGAACTCCCTGCTTGACCAATTTATCCAGCTCTGCTTCGATCTTGGGTTGCAGTGCAAATGGCACTCGCCTTGGTTTGAGTCGGATTGGGGCCACCCCAGGGTCCAATTCGAAGTCAACTGGGGGCCCTTTATAACAACCCAGTTTTCCATTAAAGAGACCAGCAAATTCTTTGCATAATGCCTCGCTCATTTCAGGGCAGGTTTGGATTGAATTAAGCCCTGATATACTCAGTCCCAGGGCGGGGAACCAGTCAGTGCCCAGGAGACTGGGGTGACTGCCCTTCGCAATCACCAGTTTGAGTACCGCCTGTTTGTCCCGGAACTGTACTCTCATGGCACACATTCCCATGACATGGATGCGGCCCGCTGAGTATGACTGCAAAGTTGCCGGGAAGGGCTCCAGAGGGGGCAACTTACCCCTGGGGAAGAATGTCCTCGCGGTCTGGTCCGACACGATAGTGAATCCAGATCCGGAGTCCACCTCCATGTCGCACAGCTGACCCTCAATCTTCACCTTGACGTGTGCCTTGCCTTGCGCTGGAAACTGCACGACCCTCCCGTTGATCTCCGTTACGTAGTGGCAGTCCTTTAGAACATGGTTTGCTGTGGGTGATCTGCGATGCTCCAGTCTAGGTGCTCCTGTCGCTCCCAACGCCGCCGATCTACATACCCTGGCGATGTGACCTGTCTTTCCGCACGTCCGGCACATAGCATCCCGGAAACGACAACTCTTCCGCTCATGGTTTCCACCACAACCAGGGCACCTGCCTCGGTGATCTTTGTGCACTGTGCAGGCCTGACGCACTGACTCGACCCCACGGACTGGGCTCTGGCTCGGAGTAGCCTCTAGCTCGTCCATGGCATGCGCAACTTCTATCTGTGGCTTAGGGCCCCTGCGACTGGCATCAAGCTCCTCTCTTTCATAATTCTCCGTGGCAGTGGCCTCCTTCAGGGCTGAAGCAAGGGTAACCTCTTCTTTAGCCACGATGCGTCTTCTGGCTTTCTTGCTGCTCAGACCACCGACAAACCGATCCAGGAGAGTCTCTTCCAGATCTTGGAAGTCGCAGTGCTGAGCGAGCTTCCGCAGTTCAGCTAGAAATGCAGATACAGACTCCCCAGCACGCTGCTGCCTCTTATGAAACTCCATCCGCCGGGCCATCTTGGTCTCAGTAGGCGCTAAATGGCTTGTTAGGCAGGCAAGAATATCTTTGAGAGATGTCTCACTTAGCTTCGCTGGGGCAAGCAATGCCTTGGCCAGCTTGAAGGTCTCAGGCCCACAGTAGCTCAGGAATGTGGCCCTTCTTTTGCTGGCATCGGTGATCCCTTGAGCCACTGCGAAGAACTCGAAGCGTTCGACGTAGTATTCCCACGTGTGGGGCTCTGATGGCTGGAAGGGCTCCAATACCCTTGGACTCTCCATTGTCCTGTGGGCAGGGTCGTCTTCTCAGCTGGCCAGTGAGTCTTGTTCTTAGCTACAATCCGGACTCTGAGGCAGGGCTGCGTTTAACCGCTCCTCAGCATTCCGGATCCCATCCTCGTCGCCAGTTGTTGTGACGTGGGGTTTGTGATTTCAGCTCTCTTGACATAATATGCTGGAGACAGTTCTCTAGTAACACTTCTTTATTAAAAGCAACAAGACTAAAACCTGAGGAGGGGAGAGCTACATTTATAGGGACAGGGAACTAGCTAGAAAGGATACATTTTGGAGGGAACAATATCAGGCAATCACAGTCCTGCCTTTTGGAGGCAACCAATAAGACAGAGGATCCAAATACAGCAGCTTAAATGAACCAATAGTAGCTGTACCCTCTGGAACCAAAAGGCAGTTACTTTACCCTAATGCAATTACAGACAATAATAATAACAGATATAAAATCCTTTGACTCAATACACAACAGAAGCGATGCAGAAGAAACTAAAGCAGGATAAATCCACCCCAGTGCACTATGATTGCACCAAGAATATGTTGCGGAAACACCCCCCCCCCCCCAATAAAACACCAGTCTGGAGGGACTCCTGTGTCCCTGGTTCAGCACCATATCCTCTACATCACACTGACCAATTCGGGATGTTGTCAAATATAAATTTGTACATACATTCCATGTGGGAAGCTGCATGTGTAAAGTGACACTCACCATGCAAGATTATTGTGAGATTACGCTGATTTAAGTTATCCCTGCTTTTAGAGAGATGGATTGGTGTGGTTAAAATCGCCCACAACCACACTTGTAACTATGTGGGCACAGCGTCCCACAATCAGTTTCTCACATGGAATGGTGCCCATATGCTCCTAATTTTCAGTGCAAGTGTACTGTATAAATTGAGCTAAATGAACTGAAGAATCAGAAGAGAGCAGTGATGGCAATATTGGCCATTACTGGATGACCTGTGTACCCCCAAGGGTGGCCCCTGAGCTGAGAAAAGACTAAACAGGTCCGTTTTATTTTCTCATCGAAATGGCTATTTCTTGTATTAGCATAGCAGCTCATTGCTATTGTGTAGCTGTGTCAAAATGATGGATGCGCTGTACCTGATTTGATTTCGGAGTCTTCTGTCCTGCCGATCACATCTGTGTCACCCTGATGGAAGGGCAAGGAGAGAGTCTGCCTTGGGTCCTAAGGGTAGTTCTTTTATGTTCCTCCATTAAACTTGACTTCTGTCAACGCAACAGCAACGAGCCATTCATGAGACTTGAACCAATGTCTTCTTGCATAATTTAGCCCTCCAAGCTGTCATCTCTTCAGGCCCAGCACTTGAAGATCTAAACTCAGCACGCTGGATTTCTTCAAATGGAGTAGAAATAAACAGACAATAAAATATGCACATTTCAAATCTACGTTGCCAAAGTTGCCATCTGCATATTTTAAAAATCAGAACAAGGACTAGAAAATGTGGGTACAGAGAGGGCAGGAGGTAGACAATGCAGAGCAAACTAAATAAAAAGCAAAATCAGCAAATAAACCTTGTGGATGAGAACCTATAGGCTCTCCTGCACCAGAAAATTCATATAGGGAAGACCCTGCGTAGGTTTACAGATCATGCTTTAAATTTTCACAGAGCTTTTGAACAGCTTGTTTGGTGCCAAAAAAACAGCAGAAACAGTATAAAAAGCGCAGCAACAAAAGTGGGCTTCCAGGTGGAAAAATCAAAGTTAGAGACAGAATTGTTAGAACCCAATGCTAAGATATTGTCAAGAATGTATAATTTGCTGTTGAAATGGAATACTGAGGAAGAAACGGTAAAATCTGCAATGATAAAATGGGCACAAGATATAGGATATAACATTATGTTTGCTGACTGGGAGAAGTTGTGGACCACCGGGATTAAATTTACGGCATGTAATGCCTTAAGAGAGAATATTATGAAAATGATGTATAGGTGGTACATGACCCCAGTCAAGCTTGCAAAAAATCTATCATTTGCCCGACAATAAATGTTGGAAATGTAAAGAAACTGAAGGTACATTCTTTCACCTCCGGTGGACGTGCCCAAGGATTAAGGCTTTCTGGGAGATGATATATAATGAACTAAAAAAGGTACTTAAGTACACCTTCCCTAAGAAACCAGAGGCCTTTCTCCTGGGCATAGTCGGCCAATTGGTGTTAAAGAAGGATAGAACTTGCTTTATGTATGCAACAGCAGCAGCAAGAATCCTCATAGCAAAGCATTGGAAGACACAAGATGTACCCACTCTGGAAGAATGGCAGATGCAAGTAATGGAGTATATGGAGATCGCGGAAATGACTGGCAGAATCCGAGACCAGGGAGAAGAGTTGGTGGAAGAAGACTGGAAGAAATTTAAAATTTATTTACAGAAACATTGCAAAATTTTTGAATGTGAATGATGTTGGAATGAAACGAAGTGGTTCTAGCAATATGATTAGAAGTCACAATATGTGAGGAAAAATAACTAAGGGTAAAATAAGAGGGTATGAATTTGCTGAACAAATTTGTAAATGGAATACAGAAAAGGGAGGTGTGAGGAAGTCACGAAAATAAGTTAATGAGTGGTACGATATCTGAAAGAGTGATTTTTTAATTTTTTCTTTTTAAATTTTGGGTTTTGTTTTTTTGTCTGTTTGTGTGTTTTTGTTTTTTAAACTTCTTCTTGTAAAAACTTAATAAATATTATAATAAAAAATAAAAAAATAAAAAGCGCAGCAACTTTGGGCGTCATCTTGAAAGAAACTCAACAACTTAGGGTTGTCCGTCAAAAAGAGGTGGGAGTTTCTGCACCTCTTTTTCTAGAAAAACAATAATACTGCACACAATGCGCAACCACTCACACTTATTCAACCTCTCTATTGATTTCTGAAGCGGAGGAAGAAGTTCAATGACTGGGCAAATGAACACTGCTAGGTACTTGCACCTCTCAAGCCATTTTCGCCAGCATCTAGGGAGGTGGCAAATGCATCATTGTCTCCCAAATTCCTTCCTGCTTGCAGACTCCTCCTTTGCTTTCACAGAAATATAATTATTTCCCTTAAGACAAATGGAGGGGAGAATGTGTATTTTACACACCCAAGTAGCGGTGCAGTGCTCGTCCAAGTGTGCATAGAGGCCTGAGAGAGTGCAAAAGTCATTGATGCCTCTCTAAAGACGAGTCCTTGGCACTTTGGAAAATTTATCTGATGTCGAGTTCCTTGCTCAGTGCCCAGTCACCCTTGAGACTTGAGGCCCCCTTCTGCGTAATTTCCCACAGATCTCGGTAATGTAATATCTTCCCTGCAGAGATCTCACAGTCAGGGTATTTTGTAGTCATGTTTGTCTCACAGCATGAGAGATGCAGAGGAGGTGAAGGGATACCTTTTATTAACCTGAGCTCATTTAAAAATTCATCTCTGAGCATTTCAACACAAGCAGTCTTCCTTCAGGTATTGGTGTTCTGATCAAACACAAACTGAAATAATGTAAAATGGAATATACTTCAAAGTCTAGGCGAGGCTATTGAGAACAAGTGGAATGCTGGTGCGGTTTAAGTCTTCTGGTATATTATATTATATTATATTATATTATATTATATTATATTATATTATATTATGCTGTAAACTGCTTTGAGATTTTTCTTAAAAATATAAAGCAGTATAGAAACATAATAATAATAATAATAATAATAACAACAACAACAACAACAACAACAACAACAACAACAACAACACACTAAAGGCACACTGAAATTTTGACTACGTTCACATTTTGCAGGACTGCTGTTTTAAGTCTTCATTCCCAATAAATCAGTGCTTCCCAATTAGCTAATTACTGAGGACCCCCTATTTTTCAAAAGCCAAGCCACGGACCCCCTACTTTTGAACATTTTGACAATTCTATGGTAGTTATGTCTGCAAAGCAATTTTTTGAACAAAATGTGGGGTAGCCCCTAATAAGCAAAGCGTTTTAGGTATACTAAAAAAACAGACTAGGGCTGAGCGATATCTGGTTTTCAACACTGCGATATATCAGCAGCTAAGCATCGCGATATTCTGATATGTCATGATGTCTGAAATTGGAAGCCCCTTAACTGGGAACCCTAATTGGGAACCACTGCTATAAATCGTAATGTGATAATATTGCAAACACTGAAATTAATTTTAAAAAACTGGTTAGCCCAGTGTGAAGAGCACCAATATTGGTTTCCATGGAAAATCCATGTAAGAGCTGTTCAACAGTGGAGGTGGTAGAATCTCCTTCCTTGGAGGTTTTTAAGCAGAGGTTGGATGGTCATCTACCATGGATGCTTTAGTTGAGGTTCCTGCATTTCAGGAAGTTGGGATCCAATCCATTGGACTCGATGACCCTTGGGGTCCCTTCCAACTCCACAACTCTATGATTTTATGGTAGCTTTCCCTACAATGGAGATGACCGTTTTAAGGGTTTTTGTTAATTTGAAGCAGCAGCTTCTGAGGAATGAAAGCCCTCCAGAACTGATCACTGAGTCTTTTCCTGGAACGTCTGAGGGTGTGTTCACATTGCTCCAAGGTCTGCTTCTAGATCCAGAGTGAAGCTTCTATTCCAGTCAATCCGTGTACTTGCTTCTTCCATGTGGTTTTGCAGCTGGACGCCAAAAGCGGAGCGGGGGGAGCTCATAACATGCCAATTATTCTGGCCTCAAAACCACAAATGATTGTATGCAGCTGTTGGCAAAATGAAACATTGCTCCAAGCATTTAATACCTAATTGAATAAACCTGTGTGGGGATGGTTTGCCGAGGCCTATTTTCTGTTTGTGCTGGATTTCCACTTGATGCCGATTCCAAGGGAAGGATAAAAGCAAGATGGCTTTGAAAAGCCATTGCAGAACAAGCCTCCATCACCTGCTCCACCTGAGTATTTTCTCAGAGAACCCAGGGAGGGTTAACGGTAAAAGGCAGACACTCTCTTCCATCTTCATCACCACAGATTTGCATTAATGGTCCTACTGGCTTTGGGGGTCCTCTGCAGTTGCAGAAAAAGCAATTTGCTTTACGTGAGTGTGCCTGTGTGCCTGTATGCACACACGCAGACTGGAAATCAAATTTAATGTGAAACGTGAGCAATCCCACTTTCCTTTTTCCGTGCCTTAGAACATATATTTTTTAATGCCCTTGTCTGGCATGTAAAAAACTAATCGCCACTTCGGATTAAAGAGCTATTTATGAAATATGTTATTGAGCATGACAAAAATGAGAAAGGATGTTCCCAGCAATAACAGCACTTCATTTAGATAAGGAGAGAAAGCTGGAGTGGTCTTTTGTGACCAAAGTGCCTTATAGGAAGTGAATCATCTTAATTTCCATCTCTTTCAGACTTTATCTTGCTGGTGTGTTTATATGTTTAAAAGTTTGGTTTGAACATTATATTATATTATATTGACTTCCTTGGAATGAGGAACAGTGGAGACTGTGGTTTCTTTATGATATATGGTTTATTTACACATCCTTATAATCCATGTTTTGGATAAATGTGATTCTCTCTCTCTCTCTCTCTCTCTCTCTCTCTCACACACACACACACACACACACACACACACACACAATTGTGTGCCACCCCAGTCTCTGAGATTCCAGGGGCGCTTACCCAGATTTCGGTTTCCTTGGAATGAGGAACAGTGGAGACTGTGGTTTCTTTATGATATATGGTTTATTTACACATATATACAAGCTAAGTCTGTGATGTAGGGACTCAAGCATTAGGACTTTAAAGGAGTCTTGCTTCTCTCATAACCCCTGTTTTAATACAACAGAGCATGTGCCCTAACATCAGTACACTGCATATTGCTCCTCTTCTGTCATTGGTTGCTAGTAGCATAGGTTGAGAAACACTCAGCATCATGATATCAGGATATGATGTCATACGTTATGGAGGGAAGAGAGAACTTTATATGGGGTTGCCCTTTTCTGTATCAGCCCTTTGTTTCTTAGGTCATATGCACACCATAAATTTAAAGCACTCTTATACCACTTTAATTGTAATGGAGTGTCCTGTGAACTATAGTTTGTTAAAGGCACTGGGAATTGTAGGTCTGGGAGGTCAGCACCTTTCACACACTGCAGTCCCTGAATTTAGGAGAGGGGAGCCACGACTTTTAAAGGGGTATGACAGGGCTTTAAATATGGTGTGTTTGTGACTTTAGAATATGCACTTAGTTTTACACTGAGATAATTCGAATTCTCTTTACTTTCAATATTTAACACACTCTCTCCAAATAACAAAGCAGTTCTTTCATGAATAAGCTATTTAAGTATTATATGCAACCAAATTATTTTTAAAACATGTTGTGAAAGCGGACCAGATCATTAATATGCATGAAAAACTTGTGGATTATTTATTCTTTCCAAGCATTTGCAGGTGTGGCTAAGAGAACATTATCTCAGCAGGCTTAGTTTATTTGAAATGTGAAATCTATTGCAATGGGCAGCTGTTTGTAGCAGAAAGCTAAGCATTTCCTACCTAGAAAATTGTTTTCACACATAAATAATACAACGAACTGCTGGTTTTATATTTAGACGCAAACTACATTACCAAAACAAGTGTGAGTGAAAATATGTTAGCTTAATACTTTAGTCAGAGGGAAAGTGTTTCCTATATAGCAAACTATTTTGACCCATAAATATTGCAAAACGTACAGATTTTTATATTGGCAAGAAATATGCACCCTCAAAGCTAACAGTGAGTGCATTTTTGTGGGTTCAGTCCTTAAAAAAAAAGAAAAAGATGAGTTCTTGACCTTTTATGTAATTGATGATGCAAAAGCATCACTAAGAATCTCTCCCTAGGTTTTCTTATATTTCTCACTGCCAGCTGGAGGGCATGTGAATAGAAGGTAGTTTAATTGTAGTTCAACTGTCACCTCCCTTGAGAAGCTTTGACACTATAACAAAGCACTTTCTTATGTCACTATTTAACCATCTCTTTACTTCACAAGTGGCAATATTGCCAATATAAATCTCTCTCACCCTCCTTAAGAAGAGTAACCCCCTCGGCTCTTTAGAAGCTGCTACTGACAGCGAAATCCTATGTATGCTTACTGTGTTACTCCTAAGTAAAGTTGCGATCCTGACCTCCCTCCCTTACCTTAAATAGCACTTACTTCCGAGAAGACATCTTTAGGAGTGCACTGTAAATTACAATCATACCTAGTGGAACTTTAGGCTTGTGCAGTGGGTTAAAGGGCTCTGTCACTCAAGTAAAACAAATCCACTTTTTAAAAGAACCTGAATGTATGACTAACGAGAAGATGTATAAATACCCCACAAGCAAATCAGGATGAATGCAGGAAGAATAGTCATTGTCATGTCAATAACTCAGTCAGTAGAGCATGAGCAGGGGTAGGCAACCTAAGGCCCAGGAGCCGAATGCGGCCCAATCACCTTCTCAATCCAGCAGCGGACAGTCCAGGAATCAGCGTGTTTTTACATGAGTAGAATGTGTGCTTTTATTTAAAATGCATCTCTGGGTTATTTGTGGGGCATAGGAATTCGTTCACCCCCCCCCCCAAAAAATATATATAGTCTGGCCCACCAGGTGGTCTAAGGGACGGTGGACCGGCCCACGGCTGAAAAAGCTTGGTGACCCCTAAGCACGAGACTCTTAATTTCAGGGGCATGGGTTTGAGTTTCATGTTGGGCAAAAGTTTCCTACATTACAAAGGGTTGGATTAGATGGCCCTCATGGTACCTTCCAATTTTATGATTCTATGCCCAGAAGGAAGAACAAATGCTCAATAAATATGGGATATAATCTAGCCTTGTAAGCTTTGTGCAAAAGCCTTGTAAGCTTTGTGCAAGCAAATCAGGACGAGTGCTCAGTCCACAGGCCATATGGAGGTGCCCATTGAATGCCATTCCACATCTAGCAAACGCCTGATCTTTCCATTCGCCGTTTGTTCCGTTCGCTTCAGTTTCTCCCTTTGCGTAGGCGAGGGTCACACAGAAGTGGGGTTCATTTGGTCGTGCAGCTTCATCCTGGCTCCCAGCCTCAGGATGATTGAAATCTTGAAATGGCTGATTGTGTCAGCTCAGACAAGAGATTCTAATTACACAAATGCTTTTAGATGTGAAGCTGTGAAACATGTTTGCTTTGCATCAGCAAGATCAACACGGTCTGATTCTACAGGCTTGCATTTTAGGGCGATAGTAACCAAATATTTGAAAAGAGGGTGTGTTGGTAGCAGAGTCTGAAATAACATTCTAAAATCTTTTCTACAGAGCTATGTGTGACTGTCAGCATGGATGCCACTGTTCCTCAAAGTAAGGAAGCTGGCTCAGGCAGCAGATACTAGAATTCACTCTGCCATAGAATCATAAAATTGTAGAGTCGGAAGGGACCCCAAGGCTCATCTAGTCCAACCCCCTGCAGTGCAGGAATCTTAGCTATAGCACCCATGACAGATAAACATCCAGCACCTTAATGAAGGTGCCAGGTGAACCTCCCTGAGGAGTGCTTTCCACAAACGGGGAGCCACTGCATTTTGTGATGCAGTTTTCCTTAAAACATTAAGGGAAAATTTGCATGAAAATGAATGTATTAATGAAAACATACATACAAGAATTCATTTTATTAGGAGAAAATGTGTAGATTAGTCAAAACCACTTACAAAACATATTTATTAAGGAAATACATACTAAAATGCTGAAGAACTTCTATGAGGATTTTTTAAAAATTACACATTGCTGCAGAAATTAGGAGAATGAATTTCAGATTAGAAAAATGAGAAACTCAGAGAAATGAAATTTACAGATGCTTCCATTCCTGCTGATCCCTACTCTATCAATCTATCACCCTTCACTCCTTACCTGTACATAAAAAAAGAAATATGCTCCTCCTAAATTATATATTAATTAAATACATACAGGCAGTCATCGTTTTAGGTGCATCTGATATGTGTCCAACCATGCAAATCAGCCTGTATACCTATGTAGAATTGTACTGGAAATTATTGTGGAAGCATCTCTCTGGTGACTTTCTGTACTCTTGTGTTGAAAAATAAAAATAAGAAGAAAAACACACGCAAATCAGTTACAGGAAGGTAGCTGTGTTGGTCTGCCGTATCTGAAGAAGTGTGCATGCACACGGAAGCTCATACCCATAACAAACTTAGTTGGTCTCTAGGGTGCTACTGGAAGGAATTTTTTAATTTTGTTTCGACACACAAATCAGCTAGCTTTAAATATGCCACAGGACTTTCCCCATTTTATTGTGCGCTTGTGAGGGTTTCACCTACAGCAACTTCCTGGTGAGGCTTAAAGCACCAGTTGGGAACCATCGGTTTACATCATTTCCTTTTTCCTGTTCAGCCAGTCTTCAAGCAGGATGTTGTGCGTGATAATTGCTGGAACATGTTTGCTTAACACAGCCTCATTAATGTTAATCTTAAATGAATAAATAATGAAACATTTAAGGTGTTAATGGAACATTAATTATTACTGAACTATGGTGCGGTTCCTGTGGAAGGGTGGATGACATCCGCATTAATGCCTAATGACATTTTTTATGACTAGCGTAATTATGGTGAATGTTAAATGAAGTATCTCATGATGGGGGCTGTTAACTTTAATTATCTTATGTGCATAACATGCTTCATTCCTGATATTGTAGCTACACAGGTTAAAAAAAATCACAAGAGATGAATAAGATTTTATGTATTTGTTTATAAAAGTACTTACATGCCGTCTCTTGGGGCATAGCCCACTTAAAGCTACTCACAGTATCATAAAAGCACAATACAGCGCAATGATTCAAAACAATCAAAGTTAACAAAGTTTGCAGCATTAATCATTTTTGAAATGGCTAATTAAATCAGTGACGTAGACTAATAAAATAACCAAGCAGAGTTACCGAGCTTTGTAGAAAAAGCCTTTATGAAAAACAAGATAGAAAATGGTTTTTTAGAACCTGTTTGAAAATCTGCAGCATGGAAGCCATGAACACCTCTGGTGAGGCATCTGGTTCCTCGTTTTTGTAATTGTAGTCGACGCCCCCAGCTGGACCAACAGGGAGATCCTGGGAGACTCCTTCCTCCTACTGGGCTCCAGAGCTGGCGGTTTCCTTCATTCTCTGAGATGCTTGGAGAAATAAGTTATGTAGAGAAAGACATTGTATACAAGGAACAGGCAAAGTGC
This sequence comes from Podarcis erhardii, assembly GCF_964252035.2. Lineage (NCBI taxonomy): Eukaryota > Metazoa > Chordata > Lepidosauria > Squamata > Lacertidae > Podarcis > Podarcis erhardii. The sequence continues at coordinate 76,135,616 of NC_138507.1, read as the reverse complement.
ATTGGCACAAATAAGTGTGGACAGCATTCTTTCAGTGGCTAGAACAGGGGTAGCCAAGATGGTGCCCTCCAGATGCTGCTGAACTACACCATCCATGAACCCTGATGGCTGGCCATGCGGACAAAAGCTGATGGAGTTGGGAGTCCAGCAACATCTGGAGGGTGGTACCACATTGGCTATCCCTGACCTAGAAGAGAATTCACCTTTTCTGCAGGGTGTTTTCTGCAGGAGTTGTTTCCACTCAATAATGCACCAAAGAAATGAAGGCATCTCTCACCCTGTCTCTTGAAGTGTGAAGGTGATGCACAAAGGAAAGCAATGGTTGGATTTCTGCAAGCCTTTTTTCATCATTCTTATTGTAATGCAAACTTTAAAAGGGGGGGAACTATTAAGAGGGGTGAGGGAGTAAACCACTTTTAGAGCATCTCATCCTCTGGTCTGAACTGGGGTTTGAATTCAAGCCTCAAAGGTCCAGGCCTTTTAGTTCCAAGCTAGAAGTAAATGCATTTCAGAAAAGCCATTTTTATTGTCTCATGGAGACTGCATTTATCTTTCACACCAGGGATGTCAAGAGTCCAGAGAAAGACATTTGAGCATGTGCTGTGTTCTGTTCTATAAAAGAGCCACCTGCATATCATTGCCTTGATAGTGATACAGTGTGTGACTTCCTGAATAGAAAAAAGTATGATATTGAACTATGTAGAAGTATGAGCACAATATTTTATTAGGTCTCCATTTGATCATTTCATGTTGACTTAGCCCAGGAAACAATACCCCATGGGAATAGTTATAGCAAACTCTATCCTATTCCAATGCACTTTCTCCACTCACGGACGACGCCATCAACAGATTTTATTCAGTTGATGTTACAGTGAGATGTAAGCATAAACCTTGGACTGCCATTTTTGGCTGCTTTAAAGCAGTTTTTTCAGTACCTCTTTGTGTTGGCTTAGTCTTGTGTTCTTGGTGACTATACAAAATACAGTGGTACTTCTGGTTAAGAACTTAATTCGTTCTGGAGGTCTGTTCTTAACCTGAAACTGTTCTTAACCTGAGGTACCACTTTAGCTAATGGGGTCTCCCGCTGCTGCCGCTACACGATTTCTGTTCTCATCCTGAAGCAAAGTACTTAACCTGAGGTACTATTTCTGGGTCAGCAGAGTCTGTAACCTGAAGCGTCCGTAACCTGAGGTACCACTGTATGTTCAAATGTGGCAGGGAAGTGATGTCCTCAGACCACTGCGTAACAGACAATGGGTATGTATCCTTTCAGTCTCTTAGTAGCCATAAGGGCTCACAAAATCCACCTTTGTTATCCTAGCATTAATCCCCATACTACATGAATGAATGCAATTTATAAGTGCATGAACATTTGCCAGTATCAAGGATTTTGACAATACATAATTGATGCCGGAAACATCATACCAAAAATGACTTACTACTAGACACGCCCACATCGTAAGCCACAATGAGGCATTAAAATTCCAGCTACTATCTGTAGTGAACAGTGCCTTCCTATGCAATTTTTTTACAGTCTGTTACGGCAAAAATCTGGGTGCGAGGCTGCTCTGCCACCCAGCTCATCGGACTAAGTCCGTGGGTCCCTGCGGAGGAAAATGAGCTCAGCCGGAGACAGGAGCAAACTGCAGAAGATCCAAGTTTATTGCGCAACAGGTTCAAGGCGAGATTGAACAGTGAGAAAGGGGTGACATGAGTTTTTGAAACTCCCTCCATGTCCCAGAATACAGTGCAAAACACGTCATGAATATATTAAAGAGAGGTTTGGTTACACAGATTACATCATGAATATATTAAAGGGAGGTTGGGTTACACAGATCAGCAGTTCAGTAAGGTAGGGGTTGCACAGATTAACATATGGAGGAGGGAGGGGGGAATATGCAGAGCTGGAGATATGCACAGATAAACACTTCCTGGGGATGAAAAGACAATGGTCTCAAATATGCATAGTCTGCCACCTGACATTGTCTGGAGGAAAGGCTGATCAGAACAATTTGAAAGGATTAAGGTCTTGACACTTTGCTTGAGGGATTATGCTGGACAGGGGAGATGTGATGGAGTCCTAGAGTAATTGAGCAAACTGGCACGCTGATTTTCTATGAATTTTATAGATTTTAGTCCCTTTTGACAATTGGAAATAAATTGATATATTGTAGCGAAGAAGAAGGTGAAGAAGACATGCCCCCCCCTTCCGTAACAGTCCCCCATTCGGAGATAGATTTGCATTAAAGTTCTGTAAGAACTTGCAAATCTTTTCTCCGCACCCTAAATCTCGGTGAAGGTAGGGGTGCCGTGTGAGTGGGAATAGGCCCTAATGGAAAAGGAGGTGGGTTGAGCAGGGCAACAAAGGAGGGAGCAACACGGACCAAGACAATGTATGTTTACGTTATATAGGTATGCACTAAATAATAACTTTGTATCTATCGTACTAGATGTGTGGGTTTGTGCAAACCTGAAGGGGACTTGCAAATCATGCCTCTTAAGGCCATTTGCAAGTATAGTAGTGCAAAAAGGACACCTGTTGTATTTTGTTCAATAGTGGTCTATGCTTTACATTTAGCAGGAAGGTCCACTACTGACTGAAAAAAAAAATGCAGTTTGCTTTGTCCCCCGCCATTTTTGTGTTCTCAGGTGTCAAGGTAGCTTTTCTGTGGTCTCACAGTAGTGGCAATCCCTGGTGAATCCACTTAGGGCTTTCATATTAACCATGTTGCCTGGCACTCACCACAGCTGCCATAGGTTCGGGCACGTCCTGAGGGAAATGTCCTTGCCTTGGCTTCCTATGGGGGTTTTATTATTGGTCTTGCAGTCATGGGAAGTTGCGCACTTGCACTTTAAGGACCAAAAGCTAATTGCAGCCTGGATACACTTGCCCAATTCAAACTGAGTCCAATTTGAATTTATCTTTCCCCATGGTTCTCAACTCTTCAAACCAATCTGTTAAAAGAAAACCATTCTTAAAAGGGCACTTGTCCAAATAAGTCAATTTAACTCTATAAGGGATCATTCCTGCTAAATCAAGGCATATACACCTTCCTGAAGCTTCTCCTTGGTAAAGCGAGTTTTAACACATTTTAAAATGGGTAGGGAAGGTTGGCAGTGTGCCAGGTGGGACAGCGAAATGTGGTTATCTAAACATTGAACTACACAATAGCTTGATCCATTAGAAAGCATAAAGTGTATGAAAATCCTCCATTGGGATATAAGGAATAAGGCAGTATACATTAAACATAAGACAATTACACACACACACACACAAATTCCTCCCTTTGTGGAAATAACACTGTCAAACACATTTCAACATTCCTACATAATAACACATAATACACAACAAACTAATTAAATATCAGTTGAATATAAAAGTCAAAAAATCTCCTTGCAATTCAACTCCTCCCCTTTGAAAGAAATTGCTGTGGCCACTTTGAAAACTGTGTCTGTTGTTGTTGCAGGTAATAAGTCTCGTGGTAGCGAAGCTTTTCATTGGATCTGTAATAACACACTTGTAGAAATGATATCCTGTAAGGGCAGGGTGGACTTAAAAGACACAGTTAAAATAATAATAAAACACACACACAAACACACACACACAATGACCTATGAGGAACCAAAATAAATAAATGCTAAGACACAGAATTTTAAGAAATCTGAAGTAACAATGAAAATAAAAGAGTGTTTCTTGATGTGACAACATCGGCTAGAATGTTAATAGCAAAATACTGGAAAATGACTTAATGGCAATTTAAAGTTGTGCAAGTACCTTGAACTAGCCAAAATGACAGAATTAATAAGAAATGCTCAGGCAAAAGGTAAACAAATACCATTCCACAAACAATGTTTGGTTATGCTTCGATTAGCTTCATAGATATCATGGAAAAACGGATTAAATAAATGAAAACAGATTATTTGTAACTTAAAAAGTGTCAAAGCCACGAAGAGATGGAAGTCACTAATACAGCAGGGATTTCACAGAACAGAAAGAAAGTTAATACAGCAGGGATTTCACAGAACAGAAAGAAAGTTGTTGTGGGAGAAAAAAGGGACAAACACTTTGTTATCGGGTTTCACATATCCTGTTAAAAGGGAAAATTATTTCATGTGAGAAGCCTATCAGGAAATGCTGTTCCTAAAATGCACACAAACAAAGTCTGTGATTTAAATCCCATTGAGAGGTGGAATTCTTTGATATTTACCTGTGAAAAGAATTTGGCATGTTAAGATTTCAAACTTGGGACACATTAAGGGTGATTTCTCTCAATGGTTCCAAGTTTTACATAAACCTCCTCTCCCCCCCTCTACAGTTCCCCCTCCTTCCTCTCTCTCTCTCTTATTTCTTTTCCTATCCTCTTTTTTTTTTTTTCTTGCTGATCTAGTCTCTGTGCATGTGTGGAGTTCATGTCTCAGCAAACCTTTTATACTATTGAAATGTTGCATCTTTTGGCAAAATTAGAATTTGAATAAGGGAAGGGTAAGTAGATTTTAAAAGAGGGTTAGATTTAAAACAAAAGAGAGAAACTCAGCAATTGAAGTATTCACCAACAAAAGCTAGCAATTTCAGCCCAAGCAAAGCGACTGCTTCCTTTATGTACAGGAAAGGGCTAATATCCCTCTGGCCATTCGTGGAACAATGCCGCGCCCTTATATATGGGAAAAAATGGCCAGAACATCACAGCTTCACCTCTCACCTTTTTAAAACTAAAGAGCAAAGCTAGGCTGAATTTCAACTCCATCACCACACCAGAATTTAAGAATTACCCTGCAATGCTTGCGGACACATGTCCTTCCACACAGCCACAAATTGGGAGAGTTGAAAGGGACCCTGGGGTCATCTAGTCCAACCCTCCAAAATAAAGGGTTCACAGCAAGATTTCACAGCAAGATTTGTACTACACACACATACTTATGTACACAGGCACTACTGGGGAAGAGAGCACAATCAGTGCTCCTATCATGTACTAAGGAAGAAGAAAATAAAAATTCCCAACTTTATACAGAACCCTTTAGCAGATCTTGAGATTAGTTTGAGTTTACTTCCTTAGACGTGCAAGTTCCTTAGAGTGCAAGTTCCTAGACAAATGATCTTTAAAGAAAGATTGAAGTGAACATTTTCTTAAGATAGGGAGAGGATCTCTTATAAAGCATAGTTAAAACAGCCATAGATTTGATTTAAAGGGAATACAAAAGTGACAATTTTTTCCTGAATTTGCAGAGGAATAGTAAACCTAATCTATGCCCCCCCCTTTGCAGTTTCCTTTAAAGGAAGCTTACTCAGAAGTAAATTTACCTGGCACAGAAGAAGAGAAAGGAAAAAAAAAACCCTGAAAGAGACAGAATGAAACGGGGGGGGGGGCATTTTCTAAGAAAAGAGGCCTGATATCAGGAGCCTTACAATAACTCTTCTGTCCAACCAAATCAAAGTTAAAACTGGACTCAGATATTTTCTTAGAAGGAAGACCATACTTTCATAGGCATGTGCTTCATGAAATAAATACACTGCATTTTAGCTTGAGAGAGCAGTTGTGCTCGACTACGCTTTTGCAGCAGAAACATCTAATTCACATTAGAAACATTCACATTCCAGAAACATTAGAAACATTCACATTCCAAAATAGACTGTAGACTCACAATCTGAAAAGTTGCGGCAGAGCACGAGGTGGGGTAAACATTTGCACCTTTCATTCTCATTTTGTCTTATTTAGGACTGATAAGGTCCAGCATGGCTTCCTTAAAAATTAAATTTTGAAGCAAGCTTGCAGTTTAAACTATGCGCGCTTAAGAAAGGCAGTCTGTCAGAGACAGAAGGAACAGACAACACACATAACAGACAACATGTAAACACACATATTCTCATATATGTATTAACACACAACACACATAACAGACAACATGTAAACACACATATTCTCATCCTTTAGTTGGTTATTGCAAGGAGTTGGGCTGCTTCCTTTAGCTTCATTAAGTGAAATTAGTAGGAAGGTCCCACATGGTTTTAAGAGCCTCCTTGCCTCTTCAAACACCACCAGTTAACCAGCCGGCCAACGCAATTCGGGCTTGGCGGAGGCGGTGCTGGCAGGCCAGATTTCAGAACAGAGGTTCTCTAATTTTGCTTCGATAATAATTTGTGGCCAGGAATCGTCTTCCAATACGTGATGACAAATTGGAGAGGAGAGTCAGGGTCCTTCTGAGACTGAGATGGCTTTCTAGAAGCCTTCTTCCCAGAGTGAGCCCGCTCGCGTTTGGAAGCCTGGGTACCCATTTTATGTTTTACGCGTGTCTAGACAGAAAGAGGGAAGAGAAAGGGTGGTAAGGATTGGTATATCTAGGAGATTGATATACTTAATACGGGATTTATAGTAAAGAGGGGTCTTTAGTCGCTTGGCAACTTCCTTAGAGGGTTTTTAAAGAGCTCTAGCTATCCGGTATTCCTTCCTATTTCCTTAGTCAATAACCTGGGGTCCTTTTCCACTCTGCCGATCCCGCCCAATTCCTCATGGGCTATCCCTCCTGGCAACCTCCTACCTATCGTCAATCTCAGGAAAAGGGGCCCTACTGAACGCCCGCGCCGTGCGGTGCCAGATCGGGTGATCCCTGGATAGAGTTTTGAACCGAAAATCCCCCTTGCTTTTGGAAGCGGGCTCACGCACGATACACGTGTTACGTGGCACCGACCAGTGCGGCTGGGATTGATACAGAAAGCAAGACCCCTTCCTGCCCCCTCCGTAAGGGCGCTCGGGAAGTTCGGAAGAAGAACTCCAGCCCCTTGCTTTCAACTGGGATACCCATTGCGGAGAGTCGGCTATCTTTCAAGTCGGGTCTCTCCGTCTTACTTTCGGACTCCCAATTGGTGCGGCTGGCTGGAGGGTTTTTAGAGAAAGAGATAGAGCTCAGAACCCCCCTTTCGGGTCGAGCAGCAGTCCACGGTCTCTCTCACCAATTGGACCAAGAGACAGGCGAGAAGGAGCGATAGAGAGGAGGGCAGAGAATTCAGTTGCCAGGAGATTTCCACCCCTTTCCCACCAGTGCACTGGATTTTTCCTTTTCCTTATACTCACATGTCTTCTATGATGATCCCCGGATTGATGAATAAGCCGGCTGGATCCCTCTTTGCTCCCCGGCTGAACTCCTGGGGCTTTCGATTACCGCCCGGAGGATGGCCAGGGGTCCAAAGGATCTTCCCAGGCAAAATGGCCTGGTGCCGGCTGAAGATTTCAGGGCCCCCGGTCAGCAACGCGGGAGAACCGCATGCCCCACGTGGGGCGCCAACTGTTACGGCAAAAATCTGGGTGCGAGGCTGCTCTGCCACCCAGCTCATCGGACTAAGTCCGTGGGTCCCTGCGGAGGAAAATGAGCTCAGCCGGAGACAGGAGCAAACTGCAGAAGATCCAAGTTTATTGCGCAACAGGTTCAAGGCGAGATTGAACAGTGAGAAAGGGGTGACATGAGTTTTTGAAACTCCCTCCATGTCCCAGAATACAGTGCAAAACACGTCATGAATATATTAAAGAGAGGTTTGGTTACACAGATTACATCATGAATATATTAAAGGGAGGTTGGGTTACACAGATCAGCAGTTCAGTAAGGTAGGGGTTGCACAGATTAACATATGGAGGAGGGAGGGGGGAATATGCAGAGCTGGAGATATGCACAGATAAACACTTCCTGGGGATGAAAAGACAATGGTCTCAAATATGCATAGTCTGCCACCTGACATTGTCTGGAGGAAAGGCTGATCAGAACAATTTGAAAGGATTAAGGTCTTGACACTTTGCTTGAGGGATTATGCTGGACAGGGGAGATGTGATGGAGTCCTAGAGTAATTGAGCAAACTGGCACGCTGATTTTCTATGAATTTTATAGATTTTAGTCCCTTTTGACAATTGGAAATAAATTGATATATTGTAGCGAAGAAGAAGGTGAAGAAGACATGCCCCCCCCTTCCGTAACAAGTCCAATGCACTTTTTCCACAATACATCTGCAATAGTTTTTAAGTTGCAATAGGCTACAACCTCACCTGAGTTGTGCATTCTTTTTCTCTTGAGTTTTCAGTTTGCTTTTGTTTTCTTTGTCTGTGTTTGAATTTAGATGAAGCTGTATTGTTGTGCTGTTGATGAATAAAAAAAGTTAAAAGCGCAAAAAAATTCAAAGACTGTCACTTGCATCTTTTTATATATGTATAAGCCTTGTCATCCACAACCTTGTGGTAGAAGTTTTCTGACAAACTGTCTCCTGGGCTATGTAAAAGAGCTTTCAATATTAATCTCTGATTTATATTTGCTAATTCACCACTAGCATGATACAGGGCTTCTTAGTCTGAAACCTGTCTCTCGCTCTCTGTGATCCTACCTTTGATGTCATAGTCCATGCCTCCAGGAAGCAAGGGCCGCTTTTCTCAATGAATATATACCTTCAGGCACATATTGCTCTCAACCTCACCAATTGCAGTGCCCAGAACATCTGCCCATGCAACACCAAACAGATTCAAATCATCTAATGCAATTTCTTGGTACTTTATAAGGAGCTTTATACCAAAGGTGCTGATGCTGATGAATCTAACCCAGTTAGTCCAAGATGCTGTAGGATAGAGTGCTGCAATCAGCAATGTAGTTTTAAATTTTGAAGTGCAGGAGTAGATCATTCACGACAGTCCCCATAGCCACAATCCCAATAAGAGTTCATAGACATATCCTCAAGTAGAGTCCAAAAATGCAGGCAGCTGTAAAAACGTAAAAGGGTAAATGTTGTGTATATGCACTTCTTTGGCAGACTATGTTTGGGGCACCTTTTCTAGCCCTTCCCCCTTTTTGGGGTGAGCAGAGTGGATCCTAAATAGGACTGGATACAGCTGCCAAGCACCCAGGTGTCAAAAAAGGTTATTTATGTATGCCACAACTGCAGCTCATGTTTTGTAAGACCAAAAATGGAAAACTAAAGAAGAATGGCAACATAAACTGATGGAATATGCACAGCTTGCAGGTCTAATTTATAGAATAAGAGAACAAGAAGAACATACATTTAAAGAAGATTGGAAAATGTTTATTGAATACATGGAGGAAAATTGTGTATATTTGAAAACATGGGCAGCATTAAGATAAATTCAACAGTGTAAATAAGTTTTGATGGATGTAACAGTAAATGGAATACTGAATGGTTTAGTTAATAAAAAATATGCAGGGATTTATGTTGTGCAAAATGAACCATGGAAAGAGAAGAGGTCTTTGATATTTGAAGGTTGTTTAAGTGAATTTTCTAAAATATAATGAAATTTAATAAAAATTATATATAAAAAAGATACAGCTGCTGAGCTACTCAACTCATTCCTTGAGTCAGAATGACTGAATCTGTATAATACCCAATTTATTACAACCCACTGACTTCTGACTGCATAGGCCCAGCTTGTAAAACACACTGAGCTGTAACAAGAGGTCTCCAGGCTGCTGAAATGCAACCTTTCATTTTTGATTAGAAATGCATACAATATTGCAAAGAAATGTTACCATTTAAAGTTCTAGCGTGCAGTCACAACCCCATTCAAAGGAAAGGTGAAGGCCTGTCTCTGGCTATTTTCCTCATTCTCTGTCTTCCTCATGCTGCTGCAATCTGTCACAAGCAAACTTGGAAGCCTCATTAACACCTCATTCACTTGCCAAAGTCAGGAAGGTCCATCAGTGACCCTGGTGCTTCCGCAGATGACATCATCGAGGCTGCAGAGCTGCGATCCTTTGTGTTCCCCCTCCACTGCACCATGGATTAGAATTATACGTTCCTCCCCTGACGTATGGGACGTGGGTGGCACTGTGGGTTAAACCACAGAGCCTAGGACTTGCCAATCGGAAGGTCGGCGGTTCGAATCCCTGAGACGGGGTGAGCTCCTATTGCTCGGTCCCTGCTCCTGCCAACCTAGCAGTTCAAAAGCATGTCAAAGTGCAAGTAGATAAATAGGTACCTGACATATTAGACTGAAGGAGGGTATTTTTTGTTTCAAACAATCAGGTACACAACTGTTTATGTACACAAATGACCCATGTTCTAGTCTGAATGAACATTTGGTATGCATCTGGCTCTGTCTGAGCGAAAAGCGAGTAAGAAGGGGCCTGTTTGCATAATATGCCATTAACTCAGAGCCATTAGACCTCTGAGAGTGTTCTTGTCTTGGGGAAAGCCAACACTTTGAAAGCCAACACTTTGATAGAATCACCTGACAAGTGAAGTTTAATCCGCAGGCTTCCACAAAATTTTAGGCCTGATGAGTAGCCAACATGGTGCCCTCAAGTTGTTGGGACTAGAACTCCCATCATCCTCTCCCCATAAGCCCCCGTTCTAAACTACATATCTCCTGCCAACCTAGCAGTTCGAAAGCACGTCAAAGTGCAAGTAGATAAATAGGTACCGCTCTGGCGGGAAGGTAAACGGCATTTGCCAGAAGCGGCTTAATCATGCTGGCCACATGACCTGGAAGCTGTACGTCGGCTCCCTCGGCCAGTAAAGCGAGATGAGCGCCGCAACCCCAGAGTTGTCCGTGACTGGACCTAATGGTCAGGGGTCCCTTTACCTTTAAACTACTTATAGACTTAAAAATGAATGTTTTGTCATTGTTGTGCTGCCACCCTGGGCTCCTTCAGGAGGAAGGGGAGGCTAAAAATCTGATACTTCATCATTGACCAGGCTGGCCAGGCCTGATGTGAGCTGGAGTCCAGTAACATCCGGAGGCTTCCACGTTAGCTACTCTGGCTTACACCATAATATGATTTGTTAGCCTTTAAGATGAATAGAGGTGGGTCCCATTCCCATCTGGGCATGAAGTAGGATGGGTGAGGGGAGTGGGGAGAAGGGGTGGCAGCTGTGGAGGGAGTATGGCCTGGCGAGAGTCCCAAAAGCCAGATGGGAAGACTTGGAGGTTGCATTTGCCCCTGTATGTTGTGTTATCTGAATACCTAAGAATACAGTGGTACCTCAGTTCCTGAACACCTCTGTTGTCAAATGTTTCGGTTCTCGAACGCCAAAAACCCAGAAGTAAATTCAAATGTGCGACGCGGCTTCTGCTGAGTGCAAGAAACTCTTGCAACCAATGAGAAGCTGTGCCTTGGTTTTCGAACATTTAGGAAGCCGGCGGTTTTCCGGAACGGATTACGTTCGAGAACCAAGGTACTACTGTATATTTGTCTGTGTACAATGATTACTTTGGTTAGTAGCCCTGGGAAAGGCCTCTTCCGCTTATCAGAGAAGATAGTAGTGGGCTGGATGATCTGAATTTGAACAAGGCAGATGCGTATCTTCTCGGTTGGACACATCTTATGGCAATTGAAAAACCCATTTTAAAAAGTGATACATTTCTTGCTGCATGCTTTACATTGTGAATTTACCTTCCATTTCCTGCAGTTGTTTTGGGGGGCTTCTTGGCACATAAAAACAAGAGACACTTGATGTTGACAGTCTTCATATTGGTTTTACTTGGCACACCAAAGTGACTGAATGGAACAGAGCAGAGAGGATCTGCTAACAGGAGGGGAGGGGAGGGGAAGAGCCCAACAAAGCAATTAGGAAATGGTTGGGCTCTGTGTCACTTTTATGCCGTGCCTTGTACTAATAAACACAGCTGCTGCTTCGGAAGGAGCCTCTGAATTTGTTAGATGTGAGCAGCGACATTCGGCTCTTGCTTTTGCAAAACGAGCAAAAATAAAAGCACGTTAATAAATAAATGGATGTCTGCATCACGCTGCAGCTATGTGCATTTGGCTCGGCTGTGTTTGTGAAGAGTGCTTTACAAGAGTCAGATGTGAGATTATTCTGGGAAATCTGTGGGGCTCATCGTGTCATCCTCCCTAACACGAGCTGCAGCCAGATCAATCCCAGATCCACTGATGTCAATGGGAGGTTTCGCAACTCACTTCAGCTGGATCCAGAACACATTATCTCAAGGACTGTGTGTTCTGATTCATCTGTGGTTTATGGGTTTATCACGGTGATGTGCTTTCAAGCACAATGCTGTAAGGCAAGGATGGGCAAACCGTTTAGGCCCATGGGAGCTTCTGAATTGTTGAGAGGGTAGTCTTGGTGCCACCCCCTGCAGTTACTTCTCAGCCCTCTTCCCCAGATCAGTCTCCCCACCTCACTGAGAGACAGAAAGAGCGAGACTTTGCTTTTTCAAAAAGCAATTAAGATCCAACAGAAATTAAGATCCAACAGAATTATTGTGAGCCTTGAAAAGCACCTGGAATTGAAAGAGGAGTTGGGAAAGAGCAATTTTATTAAATTTTCTGTTTTAAAATTTTGAATACGCCATTTAAACATTCTTAAAATATCAATGATTTCCCTTCTCCTCTTTCCATGGTTCATTCTGCATAGCATAAAGTCCTGCATATTTTACATAAACTAAACCATTCAGTATTCCATTAGTGCATCCATCAAAACTTATTTACACTGTTGAATTTATCTTAATGCTGCCAGCATTTTCAAGTGTACACAATCCCCCCCATATATTCAGCAAACATTTTCCAGTCTTCTTTAAACGCATGTTCTCCTTCAAGCTTCTTCTTTCAGCTCTATGTACATTTCAAGAGAGAAACATGGAATCACCTCGTGACCAAGCGGGCACTGAGTGTGTGGCAGGGAGGTTCAGAGGCTTCCTGGGCACCAGGGGAAAATCTCAAGGGTGCCATTACACCTATGGGCACCATGTTGGTGATGACCTCTGCCATAAGGCCAAACTCTCTCTTGCAGAGGTTTTGTGGTGATTTGGATAAGTTGGTGCACTGTCGTGGCTTGGCACATGAGTTATTTCAGCCATAAATTCACTAGGTGGCCTTAGGAAGAAGGGTCAGTCTGCAGGCACCCCGCCTGCCCTGCTACCTCTGCCAGTGCATAGCTGTCAGCTTTCAGATTTGAAAATAAGGGATCCGCAGCCTCAAAAATAAGGGATCAGCAGCCTCGAAAATAAGGGATCAGCAGCCTCACCTGTCCCGGGGACAGTCTACGGGATATCTAACAATCCGGAATAGCAGCGGGAAACAGAGCTGGAATAAGGAAATTTCCCACAAAAAAAGGGAAGGTTGATAGCTATGTGCCAGTGGCGCCAATTTCAGGCAAGATCTCACAGAAATCGCATGAGATCTTGAGGAGCCTGTGAGACCTCACCCTCCTAGTTTGGTCAGAATCGAGTATACACTTCCAGAGTTAATGCTAAATACGTTACTTCTGGTAAATGAGCCACATAGCTGTTAGAGGGCCATGAAATTTTGTGTCCCTGGCTGTTTAGACTTGTCCACCCATGTGCTATCTGAAACCAAAGGGGTGCTTTGGTTGCTTGATGTGATTTCCCCCCCCCCAGCTCTCCTTCCTATGTCTGCCTTCGTATGTCCTTATGTTCTTATGCTGCAAGTTTGCTCCCTCACAGGAGTTCCACATTGCATCTGCTTGTGCTCTGTTTGTATATAAGCTTGTAAATAAAGCAAATAAATATATTTTTTTAATGTCCCAAGTCTCAGAGCGCTCTCGTCTAAAGAAAACCAAACCTAATAGTGTTGCCCTGGGATTATTTTTTTTTTAACCACCTGAGCAAGCTAGTGGCCTGCAACAAAGCATTATTCCTGCACTGTGCATGACCTTTGTGTTCGAATTGGCTATAACCTGTGCCTGGGGCTTAGTGAAGCAGTTACCCTAATTTGAAAAAAAAGGGAGATATTCAGTGCTTTAAACAGAAGAACATGGAGAGTCGGCTTACAGTGTAGAGAACTCCATATTATGTTTTGTCAAAGCAGATTAAAGATTCTAATGAATATGGGTAAGAACATCCCATAGGTCTCCCGGACTCTTTTCTCTGAGAGAAACTGATCCTGCAAGGGCTGCTCTGAACTTCCCACTGTGTGGGGAAAAGGAGAACAAAACATCACCAACTCTGTGGCCTCTTAAATCCCAGCTCCTTCCTTCTATATGTACCTTGCTGCTTTGTCCCTTTGATAGTTGGTTGACACACATAATGCATTTCAGAGCAATCCATGTCCTCTCTTATTTCTCTGTTATTACTTCTGATAAGCCAGAGTCAGGAGAAAGAGACTATATTGTTAAGAAAGGAGAGTGCATTCAGGCAAAATCATCTGGAAATGAATGATAATTATGCTTTGCAGAGTTTTTCCTGTAGGTCTAGGAGAGATAATGAAGGCCTGTGGGAGAAAATTAGCCTTTTCATTCGCCTCAAACAGTGAATTACAGCGTAATGGGCCTCCTGTCTGGCAATTAAGGTAGTTGGAGCAAGAGAGGAAGGAGAGATACAGAGATCCGTCAAGGCGACAAGATGAGTAACTTTTGGGTCTTGGATATTCAAGTGCACCAGAAGTTTTAAATCGGCAGATTTGACAAGCAAGGCATGTGTCAGGAAAAGAGAGCACCAGCCTATATGAAAAATATTTGAGCTCAGGAAGGCAAGGCTGCAAAGAGGATGAGATTGCTCAGGAAAGATTTTTATTCTCTCTTGAGAGGCTTTCTTTTCCCCATGGAAGCCATTTTACATTCATTTACAAATAAATAGGGAGGCACTTATGCATTGAGGAAAGGCATCACCAATAAAGGAGGGCAAAAGAGGATGTGAATTTGCACAAAATTTACAAGTGAAAATGCGTATGTGTTGATGCAAATTTAGAAGCAATTACTACAATTTACAGTACATCTCACCATACTGGGGGAAACTGTGATTAAATCACCTCTCTGTCTGCTTTGTAGGTGCTTTGTGTTGATGGGTCAAGACCCTTGGTTGCCCTTTTTAGGGGGGTCTATCTTTAAAGCCGACTTGGGACATGGGTGGTGCTGTAGGTCAAACCACTGAGCCTAGGACTTGCCGATCAGAAGGTCAGTGGTTTGAATCCCCGCGACGGGGTGAGCTCCCATTGTTCAGTCCCAGCTTCTGGCAACCTAGCAGTTCGAAAGCACATCAAAGTGCAAGTAGATAAATAGGTACTGCTCCAGCAGGAAGCTAAACAGTGTTTCCGTGTGCTGCTCTGGTTCGCCAGAAGCGGCTTAATCATGCTGGCCACATGACCCAGAAGCTGTACGCCGGCTCCCTCAGCCAATAAAGCGAGGTGAGCGCCACAACCCCAGGGTCATCCTCGACTGGACCTAATGGTCAGGGGTCCC
This sequence comes from Podarcis erhardii, assembly GCF_964252035.2. NCBI lineage: Eukaryota > Metazoa > Chordata > Lepidosauria > Squamata > Lacertidae > Podarcis > Podarcis erhardii. The sequence goes on along the minus strand of NC_138507.1, from coordinate 76,120,477 downwards.
TTTACCTTTACCTTTATCTTTAAAGCTGACAAACAGAGGTGGTCCCTCTGATAGTCCTCCAAACAGAGAGATCTCCTCTGTAAAGTCAGACAGCTGGGCACTCTTCAGCTAAAAGCCAAACACAAGTACAGGTAGATTATTAGCTAAGCAGCTACTGACATGCTTGTTTTAAAGTGTTTCCCTTGTGGGTTACTTTGTAAGAAAAGCAACTACCGGTAACTAACTAACTAACTAACTAACTAACTAACTAATAATATTAACCACAATAACAATAATAATCTCTAATAAAAATAACAACAGCCATAACACAATAACCTCATTTTCTATTTATTTACTGAATTTATATCCTTCTCTTTCTCCTGAAGGGGCTCAGGGCAGCAAACGGATACACAATTCCAAATCAAAAACATTCTAAGATGGTTAAACCATTGCATTCTAAAAACAATTACAATTAAAAACATTCTAAAAGCTGTTACAGTTAAAACGTCATTCCATCCAATGATCTCTGGGTTGCCAGGAACAGCATTCTTCAGCCACCAAATGTCTGAGTAAACAAGACTATTTCCAAATTCCTCCTGGAAGTTAGTAATGATGAGAACAGGTGCACTTCCCCAGGGAGGTGAGGGCGATTGCTGAAGGCATGGCTCTGTTAAGTTTCCTACAGGGGCAGATCTACTATGAAACGAATGAAGCTTCAGCTTCAGGGCCTCTAATCTCAGAGGGGCCCCAGAAATTACTTTAGGCCACACTGCTTAAACATATTGGGTCTAGTAGCCCTAATTTGAGTCATACGACTCAAATCGATTATTTTTGTTATTGTATATACAGTCAAACCTCGGTTGTCAAACGCAATCCGTTCTGAAACGTTTGACAACCAAGGCGTGGCTTCCGACTGGTTGCAAGAGCTTCCTGCACCCAAGCGGAAGCTGTGTCAGACGTCTGGCTTTCAAAAAACGTTTGAAAACCGGAGCATTTACTTCTGGGTTTTCGGCATTCAGAAGCCGAAACGTTCCGACACGGAGCCATTCAGGAACTGAGGTTTGACTGTATTTTTTGCATTTAGTTGGGAATGATTAAAAACAGCTCCAAGGAATAAACTGGCTCCAAATTAAAATAAAAAATAAAATAAAATAAAAATAAAAAATGGAAATCTCTCTGAACTCAAAAGACCTTCCTTTTTCACCAAATGAACATTTTGTTTAACAATAGTGCAACAGTTGCAAAAACCGCCTCTGTGTTTTATACAATTGTATTCTGTCCCTCTCTGTCTGAACCAAATTTTCCACCTAGCCTTCAATTCTTGTTTCTTTCACACTGCGGACTGTGCTACCTCTTACTCAGTTTCTCCCCCTCCTTCCCCCCCTTTTTCTTTTTTTTTACCATAGTCATTAATCTCCAGCCTGGAATCCTGTCTGATGCTTCTGGGTAATCAAAATATTCTAAATCCACTAAACTCCCCTTATCTGTCAGGGCAGAAGTATCTTCAAAGAATTCCAGCGGGCTGGTTAAGCACGACATGACCTTCCCATGCCTTAATGTGTGCTGCTGGCCCTTACCTTTAATCATAGTGAGATTTCCTAGATGGTCCCCCATCATGACTCTTAAAACCCTTTCACAGCAGCCTCTCAGAGCAGATGTCAAGCTCATTGGCTGGCCTTTCCTGGTATATCTTTTTTAAAACTGGAAATAGGAGCAAAAAGCAATGGGGTAGACAAAAGAGATATTTATTATTCCAGTGCATTTCAAACCCTATTGGTCCTTCTTTGAGGAAATTAAAAGACATAAAGATTCAACATTTAGATGTGCTGTGTTCTCTTTGGCGCGAGGGGGTCCCCCTTCTTCTATTTCCCCCTTCTTCATTTCAAGTATTCATGCTTTTCACATTTAAATATCTATTTCATGTATGATGCTGTGGTTTAGATTAGGCAATGGCTTGTTTTAGACTATTTACCTATTTTGCATCTCTTATTCTGGTGGGTTAAGATGCAACAGGGAGCCCAAATCTCAGCTTATTCATGAACTCACCATTCTTTTGAAAATAGTCTGCAAAATGAAAGTAACAACACTGACCTACCATACAGGATTGCTAAAAGCTTCTTCAAATAATCTAGGCAAAGTGCATCGAACACTTGAAAATATGTAGGTGCAGATAAATAAATAATCACACTAGCTATCACCACCACCATTATTATACTTTGTTGTTTTTCACACAAGACACCACAATGTGCATCTGTGCAAGCTTCTAATATTGGCCCAAGCAGAAGAGCTATAAACACTCTAGGTTTCCACACTGGATAGAGTCACTTGATGATTTACCATGTGTCTGATGGTTGTTCTGGTTTTCTTTTACTATAAATCTGGTTTTGAAAGCCACTTTTGTGGTTCAACCACAGTTTACAAATATAGACAATAAATAGTAAATAAGTCAGTGTGTCAAATGCTGTATGGATCCACTCAAGTCTTCTTCTCAATGCTCCTGTTTATTTAAGAAATGGTTACATCAACTATTTTAAATAGAAAAATAGCCTATAAATGTTTAAATACATGGCTAGAGCTGCTGCAGAAAACAGCATCCTAGTGTTCAGATCCTCCTTCACACCTACATGCTTCAGAATTTACCTGAAGTGTCACATTGTGATGTCACAATGCGGTTTCTCCATGTCTGTCAACGGCAGCTAATCACGTCGAGCAGGTATAGAGAAATGTTCCATGTCATGGTATCATACCTTGGAGTAATGACACTTCCAGATGTCCTTTTTACTGTGCATTCATGATTATTTGTGCTGTTGATGCGACTGGGGCAGTCATACATACACAATCTCACTTTCGATACTACTTGCATCTGCGGAGGTTTTGGGGTGGTCATACTGCTTCATTTCCAAAACACGCACAGCAGTGTATATTCTGTAATTTCCTCCTGAAATCCTATAACTTTTCATACCATAAATGTGCTGTGGGTAGGAGGTTGTCCCACTTTTGTTGTTGTTGTTGCACAATAGTCCCTCCAGGCAGCAATAGTGTGGTAGTAACCATAAAGAAGGCTGATTGCCGAAGAATTGATGCTTTTGAATTATGGTGCTGGAGGAGACTCTTGAGAGTCCCATGGACTGCAAGAAGATCAGACCTCTCCATTCTTAAGGAAATCAGCCCTGAGTGCTCACTGGAAGGACAGATCCTGAAGCTGAGGCTCCAATACTTTGGCCATCTCATGAGAATAGAAGACTCCCTGGAAAGACCCTGATGTTGGGAAAGATTGAGGGCGCAAGGAGAACGGGATGACAGAGGACGAGATGGTTGGACAGTGTTCTCGAAGCTACCAGTATGAGTTTGACCAAACTGCGGGAGGGAGTGGAAGACAGGAGTGCCTGGCGTGCTCTGGTTCATGGGGTCACGAAGAGTCGGACACAACTAAACAACTAAACAACAACAACAAATTGGGGAATGATTGCAACACAACTAATAAGAAAACAAGAAAAACCCACCACCGATGTACCATTATTGTGCCAAGAAATGGTGCAGAGCATGCCTAAGTAATGGTATCTATGCTACAGAGAGAGGTGTTACAAAAACCCGGTGCCTGTCCCTCTCTGCCAAGCCATGGCAAGAGCGCATGGGATCTCAGACACCCCCACAGGGTCTGTGTCCCTTTTGAGAATAGAAGACATGGCGGAGGCTGTCGTGCTTTAAGAAATATTTGCCTATTTACACCCTCGGTCTGCTTAGAGGCACGCTGGTGGAGGAAGAGGAGTGCAGGGGGAGTGCACCGCCCCTGGCAGCACGATCCCAGTGGGGTGCCATTGCGGCTGCCTCCCTGCCTACGCTGCGCCCCCCCCCCCAGGAAGAAGAAGAAGAGGAGTTTGGATTTGATATCCCACATTATCACTACCCAAAGGAATCTCAAAGTGGCTAACATTCTCCTTTCCCTTCCTCCCCCACAACAAACACTCTGTGAGGTGAGTGGGGCTGAGAGACTTCAGAGAAGTGTGACTAGCCCAAAGTCACCCAGCAGCTGCATGTGGAGGAGTGGGGAATCGAACCCGGTTCACCAGATTACGAGTCTACTGCTCTTAACCACTACACCACACTGGTTCTACGGGCGGCACACCACGCCCCAAGAACATGCATCACGCCCCTATGGGTGGTGCGTCACGCCCCTGGGATGTGCGCCGCCCCCTCCTGTTCTCCGCCCCCCCCCAGTGCCAGAGCATGAAGCTCCGCCACTGCTTGGAGGGGGTCCAGATCTTACAGCATGGTCCAGAGCATTGCAGGCAGTCCTTCCTTCACCCTCGCCAAGTGGATCTCCCCCTTTCTTTCTCTTTCTTCTTCCCAGAAGCCCCCTGGCCTCCCCCGAGCAGTTACCCTGGCAACCGTCCAAATATCCTGTCTCTGGTCACACCTGGGACAGGGAGTTGTTGATGACCCTCAATGGCTCTCTATTGTAACGCTAACAGCTCTACTCTTCCCTCAGCAAGCCAGACTGGCTTGCGTAAGGCAGCCCAGGAATCCCCTTGCAGCTTATATTCTCTTTTCATATCACAAAGAACACAAAATCCTAGCATTTATTAATTTCCAGGGTTTACCCCAAATCTCTAACAGAGGGAATAAAATGTCTCTATAGGGATGCAACACTTGGAGGCAGCCCCATGTCTCCCCCGAAATCTAGCTCCTCACTGTCACAGTTCCTCCTATTAAAAGAAAGCAGAAGTTGAGAGTGGAATATAGCGAATTGTGGCGAATTGTGCAGTAACAACACAGAAGGTCATGAAGATCTGGATATAATATAAACTTTCTCAAAGTTGCTTAATTATTTGCCACAGATTGCCTTGGATCCATGGCAGAGTCATCCCAGATTGAAGTGAAACATGTTGCTCCTCAGTTGCTTCAAAATCTTCCCTAACGAACATGGATATTTGATCTCCTCCTGCTCCACTGAATGTTGCAATGAGCCATTTGTTTCCTTCTGGTTACATTTCAATAGGATCAGAAGAATCCCAGCTCCCCGGCAAACAATGTTTCAGCACATTTAAACTATTAGCTGGAGGATCAAGTATGCCATTTTTGACCCAGATTCAAGTGTTAATTAACCCTCTGTATAATATTCTCATATCTATAACTCTTCTGCTTCAGTTTCTCGCCCTAGGAAGGGTTGACCTTGATATAAGCACTTAATATTTAACTGCAGCAAGAAAGCTGGTGTAAAACATTTATGAATTCTGGATAAATGAATGTAAATACAGGCTCTCTGTTTGACTCATGTTTATGCATTATGCTAATAGGGGATTTAGCATGAATCTCTGTGGGGAAAAGCTGAATAGTCAATATCAATATCTAGTCTGGCGCTAAGATCCTTGCAGCGGTTCTGGCAGACAGATAGGTACGCTGAGCCACCCAAACCAGGTCGGATTTGTATGTCACCGACAGGTGGCAGATAATCTTCATCTTGTAATTGACTGGGCTGAATAGGTCCAGTACATCAACTTCTGCTCTCCTTTCTCTGGATGTAGAGCAGGCAGGGTCCACGGTCCCCATCTTTTATCTACACTCCAGCATTTTGTATACCCTGGGAGTTTGTGCACTGGGTCCTCACTTTGTATTTCATGCCCAGATCCAGAATGCAGCATAATGGGTTCTTCTCCGCTTTTCTCCCAGACAAGGTTGTCCCCTCTTTCCATGGATTTTTTTATCTTTGTTTGGAACCACGGGCAACTGCCATTGGAAAAACCACACAGATTCACCATTTGCGGTACAGGCCAACTCCCCATTTACGTGCATTCAAGGCATGCATGATTACGCGCACACACATCACCACAAACCTAGAAGTGGCACGAAAAGGCAAAAATGGCCCTAAAATAGCACAAAAATGGCGAAAACGGTGCGAAAACAACACCTAGTAAGCCCACCGGAAGCACTAAGTGCCTCAGAAATATTTTCATTGATGCATGATGTAAAGGCTTCTGAGCAGATGGGCGGGGTATAAATAATAAATTATTATTATTATTATTATTATTATTATTATTATTATTATTATTATTACTATTATTATTATACTACACCACTGAGACATTGTTACCAAACCCTAACAAATAAACCAACATGAGATTGATTTCCTAATGTCTGGAAATACTTGTGGAGTAAGCTGCATGGCACACCAAGCTCTGCCCTCCAGGGGCATAGGGAGGGGAGGCGGGTGGGGCGTTTGGCCCCAGGTGTCACCCATGAGGGAGGGTGACAAAAAGGCACACCGTGGGGGGGGGGGCTCGCCCTGCTGCCGCCACCATGTGCGGCGGATGGTCCCACTGCCACCACTGCACGTGACGGATCACCCCCCCACGCAGCTTGCCCCACCCCCCAGGTGCATGGCATTGGTCGCTGCTCCAGGCACCCATGCAGTTAACTCCACCACTGCTGCCCTCAGGCACCTCACCACTGCTCTCTACCCACCAGCGCCTGCAGCCTGAAGCAGCTGTGTCACTCTGCCTAATAGTAGGGCTGGCCTGATTCAGTCCATGGAGAACTCTAGATTGATGACAAAGTCCTGACTCTTCACTTCCCTTTCTCCTAAACATCAGTGGATACAAGAGATCTAGTTGTTAATGATATGAACAGATGCCATTATTTTCTATGGGGAATGTAAATAACCCTTTCATGCTGATGGATGCTTTGCTAATCTAAGTGGGAAGTAAACAGTGTAGTAAGGCTTGGGAATGGTTTGCTGGTAAGCCTCAATGTACAAAAGAGCTAGTTTTGGCAGAGCCAACAGGCTGAATGCTTGCATTCCAGAAATCTTAGTTTCTATTGTCACTGTGGGTCTTTGGGTTTTTGGAGCTGTTGCCACATCATATGCTTCTGCCATATTCTTTAATGCTATGTCAAAAGAACCAGTGCAAAAATCAATGATTCCTTCACTCAAAGTGGCTTAGATCACTGCACATGAGCTTCCTTGTACAATTACTATATTTCAACCATCCACTTCCTTGTTACATGTAAAGTCATGGTGCTTATTTGGGTAGTTGGATTGCTTGTACCGAAACCATTGAAGAACCACGAAAATGCAAATTTTCATATTTAATAACTGAATATCAGTCCCACCTCAGTCTTGTTTGGATTTAATAAATATTCCTTGCGACATCTTTTCCTTTGCATTCATAAACTTTTATGAGATTTAATCTAAGTTGTGATTACTTTCATCCTTTCACCACTTTTAAAGAATATTAATGGCAGAGCTATGATTTACTGCTATTACAAAGGCATAATCTAGCAAAAGTTGCCCTCTGGTTTTAAACCATTATGTCGAGCTGTTTCTACGGTTGGTCTCATTAAGGTTACAGTTTGGCAGCCTTTCATTATAAATTACCAATTTATAATTTTAATTAAATATGTAATATGCAGATGCAGTTTAGTAATTGCTATGAGTTTGTGCCTCCCCCCTCCCCATTCCCAATGGCATGCCTAATCTCATATTCCATGGGTATTGTCACACATTAGGAACTCAATCTCATGTTGGCGCACACATCAGGGCTTCAGGGAATGAATTAAATGCAATATTTCGTGTGTAGGAATTTTGTTTAAAAATTGTTGCCTTGGCCCTTTGGTGTGTTGCTTGGCTAGCTTGCTCAAGCCACCTTAAACTATAGATGTACGGTACAATTGTCTTCTGATGGTGGCACATGAAACCAGATTGTGTACGTAGTCCGATCAGAAGGTGAGAAGGCTGCTGGTGGATGGTCTTGGGTTTGGGACAGGAGGTGTCAGGGTTGGGCCAGGGGCAGTTGTCTGGGCTGTTAGAGAAGCTGAGAAGCAGTCAGAACTAAAGTATAAGTAAGACTGAAGGAGAAAACAGAAGCCAAATATCAGGAGCATGCCATGAATAACCAAGGTACAGGAACACGCCTGAGCTCAGAAAGAACTTGCTGCTCAAGCTAAGCTCAACTACAACAGGAAAAAGCCATTTTATACACCTTCCTGCCTAGGAAGATCTAACAGGCTGCCTGATAGGCAGTCTGGGGTCTGAAGGTAGCAGCACATGGGCCCAGAGGTTTCTGACAGACAAGCTAGAACTGTGAGATCTCATGTTTCTGAAATAGTGAAGACAAGGAGGCACAACAGAGCCAGACCCTCATAGGATTTGCACGCTCTGCAATCCCTCCATCTAGGTGCAGGTTGTATATATGCATAAATAAAACCTTACATCATAAAGACACCACAGTCTCTGCTGTGCCTCATTGTCCCAAAAGGGAACACAAACCCTGGTCAACTGCCTACAACCCCTGGAATCTCGCACCGCTCCTGGAGATTGGAGTGGCATGTAATAATATTAAAAGCTCGTATTTCCCACCCCCCTTTCAATCTCTCCCCTGCTTGCATTCTCTCTCCCTGCCCCCATGTAATGAGTGTGATACACTAACACAAAATCCCACACTGTTTTCACTCCTGTTCCGGCCCTTTCCTTGGAATGCTGGGTGAGGGTTGCACATGTCTTTGGGGCCAGAGGTCTGTGAGATATGGCTTACTTCAGAGGCCACCTCAAGGCCACATCTTCTTTGTCCTCTCCTTCCCAGATGCTCTTGTGCCTATTCTGAGGTGAAAGCAGGCAGGGGAACTGCAAATGACTGCCATTCTGCTTTTTACCTGCTCTGGAGCAATTTGAAGCGTTCTCGTTACGGGACAATAATTTCATCTGCTCTTAGGGTTGCACTTTTTAAATATATGAACAAACTTCCTCTCTGCAACTAGATTCATGATCAAACAAAACTTTTAAATTAATCTCCTAGATTTCCTCTGCATTCTGGAATCGTCTTTCCTCTGACAACACCAGGATGCTGAAAAAACAGGGACTCGAATGTTCACAGAAAAGAGAGACAGAGCAGAGGCCTTGGCAGCTCTGTAGTGCCCTTCTCAGGTTTCTGTTTCCTTTTTAATGGCTCACACACACCCCTCTCAAGGCCTGTCTCTGATTTTCAGGGCACGACCTTGATTTTACATCAAACATTCTCCTCATCCTGCTGTTGTCTGGCCAGATTACGGATGTTAAAGCTGATCTTTCATTAAAACATTTTGGGTTTTATTGTTTTCCTAAACTAAGACTCATCTAAAACTTTAAAACCCCTATGTTCATCCTTTCCAAAATCTCCCAGACTTTGATTCTTTGTCTCTGACTTAATTATCAGACAGCTGCAAGGTATGATGGTGAAGAGAGAATTTAACTCGGGGAAGAAGCATCCGGTTTAAATCTATCTGAGGAACTACAGCAAATTAATAGCTTTTTTAAAATATATGCCCTAACAGAAACTATTTTACTGTATTTTTGGTTTTTATGTAAGCCGCCCAGAGTGGCTGGGGAGGCCCAGCCAGATGGGCGGGGTATAAATAATAAATAATAAATTATTATTATTATTATTATTATTATTATTATTATTATTCTAGTTTTCTCTGAAATGATCTGGTTTATTATGACTGAAGCAGCATTTGTGCCGCTATTTATTTGATCTGTCTACTCACTAGGCCATTTGCTAGGCCAATTCTTGCACATCTATCCACAACTTTATTAAGACAGAGTCTTGCTGAGGCCGGATTCTTAAGCCCCCTCCAATCAGGATTGGTTTGGGCTGGGCAGCCCTCCTAGCAGTTTTTTGGATTACATGGAGCTCATCCCAAAGAACAACATTGTAAACAGACACTGAACTGTTGGCACACATAATCCACTCTATTTTATCTTGCTCTCAACACTTCAGCCTGAAATAAAAGAGGCTTGCATTGCTTAAGAGCATTTTCTATGTTAACTGGGTAGCACTTGTTCCTTAAAGCACAACAAACAATATGACAATTATGACAATGACAACAGCTTCTTCCCTTAATGCCCTCCCAGATGACCTGCTTATTGAACGTTAATCCTGACTTGCTGGCACAAACTTTATATAGAGCTTATTATATAGCATCACTACTTTCCTCCTAGACTTAACTAGGTCAGGCCCCCTCAAGTTGGAAGGAAGTTAAGTTTCTCCACCACATGAACCCAACCAGACACCTGAGCTTGATTGCTTCAAGCTCAGACCATGTGCTTGAAAACGTTTTACCATATTTTGTAACCCAAAATTTTTGCCTGTGTTTTCTAGCTGCTGCATGGAAAAACACATGAATCCGACATTTGGAAAGTTTGTAAGTAAAAAAACCCCACCATGTTAACTTGCCAAACTGTGTTGTCTATTCTAGGGTAGAAAGGGGAAGCACTGTAAGCAAACTAAAATAGGATATTTTAAAGGTCCAGCAGCCTTTATTCCCATGCTTTGCTGCATGTTTTGTGTTTAAAACCTCTGTTAGGGCTCTCTCTTACTGGAGAGTATTCTGCCCCATGTTTGTATCTAGGGATCCAGCAAATTCTTCTTTATTTAACCAATAATAACTGACACATTTTAGTACCAAGAGCTTGTAAAAAGAAAACCTGTTCCCATTGGCTGTCTGTTCCCTGCCAAGTGTGCTTCAAAGGGAAGTCAAAGGTGATGTAAGAGGAGTGAATCACATGACAGAGTAACAGAGACAACATTAAGTATCAGTAACCTGGTTGGTTTGAATATGCTAGTAAGAATTGAGCAGGGGACTTTTACACATGCAACCAGTAGGGATGGGGGAGACATTTGATGCAACACACTTTTAAAGGCAAGCCTGCCTAACTCATGCTTTATGAAACTATATGCAGACCAAAACAGAGTTATCCTTCAAGATTCACATCTCTCTGAATTTTGAAGTGCAGTTCTCCAGCCAAGTGCCAATGGAGTTACTATCTCAGACTGAATTACTTCTAGGTAGAAAATGGACTTTATTAATAAAACTGAGGAATGGTAGTTGTTAATGAAGTTGATGCCAAAGTAAAATTATGACCACTTTTGCCTGAGCTCAGTGGGATTTGCATCTGAGTAGACATTATGTTTGCACTGTAGAACTCCGACGTATCACCTCGCAGTGATTCACGCAGCCTCTTCTTGGGGTTCTCTCTCCCTCTCTCGACTCCAGGCTTCAACATGCTGTCACAGCCCCCTGCTAATTGGATACATCTGACATGCGTCGGCTTCTTTGAAAGTTCTCCAAAGGCACCATTGCAAGGAGCCCATTTGTTTCACACTGAATTTACAGAGTGAAAGTTTTACCAGCTGGAAATCTCTGAACCAAAGCTGTTCTTCCACAAAGAACAAACAAATAGATTGGATCCAGACCATGGAGACTTTCAACTTTTGCGTTAAGGTATCACACTCATTACAGTGGGGGGTGGGGAGACAGAATGCAGGCCGGACTTGTTGAGTTTCAGTAGCAGATTTAAAAGCTGGGACCATACAAGCTTTTAATATTATTACGTTTTCAGCTGTACTTTTCACTTAGCTTCCAAAATTGGTTCACATTTTCCCAAGGCTTTGCCTTCTGAAAGGGAGGGACTGGAGTTCAATGGCAGAGTATGTTTCGCCAAGAAAAGGTTCCAGGTTCAGTCCAGACAAGGCTAGGCAAAAATCCTGACTGAAACCCTGGAGAATCACAGCCATTCAGTATTAGGGATCATTGAATCATTGAATTGTAGAGTTGGAAGGGACCCTGAGGATCATCTAGTCTAACTGCCTGCAATGCAGGAATATGCAGCTGTCCCATACGAGGATCGAACCTGCAACCTTGGCATTATCAGCACCACACTCTGACCAACTGAGCTGTCCAGGCACACACAGAGGAGACATTCATTTCAGTTCGGATTTATCATTATTATCTTGATTTATTATCTGTCTTTCACCATAAGATAATCTGCCCTTCAACAAACATAGTCAATGTGCATTTTCTGAAACAATACTCAAAGCGAAACATAGCCACCCATCAAAATTCACACTTCTCGTTGAATTTTTCAATGCAGTTCTCTAGTCATTCAGTGTAGTTCCACACGCCACCAACTTCATTTATTTATTGCTGCTCCAGATGATCAATTTATTGAGCATTTGTCCTGATTCGCTTGCACAAAGTATACACAGAGGTAAGAATGTATCCCATTTTTATGTTGTTATTTGTTGGTGGTGCTGTTCTGCAACGATTAGCATTTGTCCTGATTTGCTTGCAGGGTGTTAAATCGTTCATTCCTCCCACACTGTTTGTTACATTTCCTGCAAAGTCCTGCAAAGTCTGTTTCTTTTTTTAAAGTGGATTTGTTGCACTAATCCGCTTGAATTGCGCAAACCTAAATTTCTGGTATGTGCTTGAAGCTCTCCTGCAAAATACTGGAGGCACTTTTTGTTCTCTCTCAGACCTTCAGCAATCATTCATTTTAAGGTGGCTCAAATTGTGTTTCCCTGCACCTGGCCACTGTCAGTATAGCTGCCTGCCACTTAACTGATTCAGTACCAACTCATAAAAGATGCATGAACTTTACAAAATTTAGACCGCCTCTCATTTATTCCCAGCTACGAAAGACAGACAGTGATAGTTTTGTAACTCTCCTAGGATGGGAAAAAGCAACCTCAGCTTCAAACACATTGGTAGCATATTCAATACAGTACTAATGTACCTGCTACCTACCAGCAGACAGTGTTGAATGGTGTGTGGAGCAGCACATTTTAGCAACTGGGAACAAGATCAGAAAAATCAAATCCCTCTCCAAAAAGTTCATTTGGTTCAGCGCCTCACTGTCTCATGATCTTTTTAAATTACATGATTTTTTGCAGTCGAGCCTGTAAAAAGTGTAGTGAATTCATTACCATCTACAATCAACAGTGCCTACTAGGAGTTAATTTTTCATGAAGATATAGTACACAGCATACCAAAGTTTCAGAGAAGTGGCAGTTGCACTCAGTCCATATTGTTTTGTTTTATTACTCACCCCACATATTGGAAATGCCAAATGTGTGTGATATGTTCATTCCCCTTGGGTAAAAAAGGAAAGTGTCATGGAGCCCACCAACCCTCTGAAGGCTCTGACCTTTAGGGATTTTTGCCACTGCCTTCCTAGCTAGTGAGATGCAGGGAAGTTCACAGCCTCTTAGGAGATTAACTTGGAAACTGGAAAACTGCCAGCTTACTCTCTGGACATCTCTGGAAGAAAGACTCAGCTCATCTTGCCTTGATCTCTCGCTTGCCAAACCCTTGTAATGTACAACCTGAAGAGCCTGGCTCTTGGGATATGTTCCTGAGGGTGTTCTGGAACCATCCTCTAGGGTCTGAATTAGAAAGGTTTTCTTTTATTGTTTTAAGCGAGGAAGGAAGGTATGGGGGGGACAAACAAAAAAGTGCGTAAATGAGGGGCTAAACCATGGGTAGGCAACCTAAGGCCCGGGGGCCAGATCCGGCCCAATCGCCTTCTAAATCCGGCCCACGGATAGTCCAGGAATCAGCGTGTTTTTACATGAGTAGAATGTGTGCTTTTATTTAAAATGCATCTCTGGGTTATTTGTGGGGCGTAGGAATTTGTTCATTCCCCCCCCCCAAAAAAATAGTCCGGCCCACCACAAGGTCTGAGGGACAGTGGACCGGCCCCCTGCTGAAAAAGTTTGCTGACCCCTGGGCTAAACTTTCCACACATGGTGGACCTGAAGGGTCTTAAAGAGGTTTAGCTGCAGACAAAGCTATTATACATCATTCTATCCTTATCTTGGGTAGCAGGAGGGCAGATGACCGACTGCTTGAGAGAGCCCAACCAATGGGAAGGCGACATGAGAGACTAGGCGTGTCCTGTGCACAAAAAATGGGAGCTTATGGGCTGTTATTGTTCTGACTAAGCAGGAAGGAGGGGTGAGAATCAGCCCTTTTGCCAGACCTAGTCTTTGTCTTTGTGGATTTGGAGGAAAAAATAAATGCTGCACAAGTCTTATGGAAATTTAGTCCTTGGTCTATGGAGGTTGGCAGGGTCTGTGCAGAAATGTTTTCGAATGAGGTTACTGACATCTATGTAGGTGACCAGAAGTGAACTCAGAGCATAGACAGGTCCTATTTTTGCTTTTGTCATCAATGGAAGTCTTTAAATTCCAGGCACTATCTTGCCTGTGTTTATTTGAGTCAAAACACTTTTATTTTGATCTATTATTTAGAGGCAATCATGTTTATTAATATTTTGAAGTTGTACAAAGCCCCAGATGCCTCATTACACAGTCAAACAATAAACAAGTGCACGTTTAGTACATTTGACATAATCCATAAAGAAACCAGTTTATTGTATTAAAAGATTAGATATGCACACTGCCTCTGGCTGAGCTCACGGCCTAACAATATCAACTACTTGCCAAAGACCCCTGAGATGAGCAGGATCTTATTAGGAAGCCAAGTTTGGCAGATAAACTCATGCTGGGAAATCAGTATAAAACAGCATCTGAGCATGGAAGGGGGGGGAAAGAACAAATTTAAGTATTCATTGCACATATTAAAATATGTGGATTTACATAATCAGCACATTTCACCTGCCCCAGCACCCTGCAGATCTTATTTAGAGTGAGGCAACACCCCTAAGGCATTGTGTATCCTAACTCCAGGGATAACCCTGCTTTATAAGCAAACACCTGCTTCTCCTTTGGTTCAGGTCCAGCCAACAACACAACCTAGAAAATGGTCTAGAAAATAGAAATGAGGTAACTGTGAAATGGAAAAAAGTAGAATGAAAGCAAAGGGATTCTCTGTAGCGCTAATGTACATACACAACAGGGGTATCAGGCCCATTAATTGACTGGTTGATTAAAAAAACACTTATATCCTGCAATGTCATAAAAAATATCAAAGCTGTTTACTATACAATTTTTAAAAATCACATAAAAACTAAAAACCACAGATCACTGGCTAGCTAATACAGAAATATTTTCCTTCTGATTTGAGTCTGGACATCTGTGGGTGAGAGACCTAGGTTCAAATCCTGGCCAAGCAATGACACCCTGCCCATCTCCCTCGCACCATTTTTCTTGACCTGATCTATGCAAGCCAGTGGGAATTTGCTTCCAGGCTCCACAAGCAGGGGGGAAATGTTGCTTGTCTAAGCATTCTGTATTATTGCAAATGCTTTTTGAATTTATCTATGCCCGGGGCATAAATAGTTCTTCATTTCTGCAGGGTACGTAATAACTCTGGAATGTAAAAGGGAGGGACGGCGAGTCTTGTCAGGAGGAGAAACATTCATTGTGTGCACGCGCATGTGTATATGGACAAGGTTAATACCTCAGTGGAATCATCTTTACTTTTATTCCTCTGCTAGCATCTTTCATTCTCCAGTAGTTTCAAGCAGAGTCAAACTCCCACTTTGGGTTTAGATGCAATCATCTTTCTATTATAGGAAGGCTTCATTGTGTTTCCAAAGACCTAGCCAACAGCATCACTTCAAGACTGCTGTGAATTCTGATGTGAACTGACATGATCCACACCTCCTGGACTAAGGTGTGGATTGAGACCAAATTGTCCTTCAAATTTCACACTTCCCTGATTTTTGCAATATAGATCTTGGCTAAAAAAAAGCACCAAAGTGCCTTAAAATGTGTATTTTAGGATAAAATATTGTTTAGAGATGTGAACATTGAGATAAAATGCAGCCTTAAATGTGTTCTGTAAATGAAAATATGAATTTTCTTGTGGCATTAAAAAAAAAAAAATTCCAGTGATTTATGTGGAAACCCAGACGAAATGGACTTGTGAATGAACAGGTATGAAATGGACACAGATCAGAAATGGACTGATACGTTTCACCTTTCCTCCCAGGTAGAATCTACACACACATAAAAAACATTTTGAAAAATACATCAAATTTTGCATAGCTCACTGTTGCCATCTATTGTCACATTTGTATACTGCGCTTTACAATACATTTAAAATGTTTTATTTGTGGCTGTATAGCTGAGTCCCCAGCTACTGCATTTAGATGCACTTCTGATGTAGCAGAAATGCAGTTGGATAAAATAAGATCAGATTGGTAAAACCGCTTAAGAAATGATTAATAACTATTCACAGTGATAATACTGCTAGCTTGCAAGTGAGATAAATTGGTTATCATTCACAGCCTTGCAGTCATGCCTCATGGGCTGAGGCATAGTAACCAAGAGCATTTTCACATGTGACTCTCAAAAAGTATGTGAGTCTGGAATGCAGTTCATGTGAAAGTTCCTGCAGATGAAGCAAATTGACTATTGGTTCAAAGCAATGTAACTTGTTTTGTTTTATTTATTGGCACAGGACATTGTAAAAACCTACTTGAACATTACTTCTGAATATAACCTCTGAGTCAGTTCAGTTAGCTAACCCAGAACCTCACTGTTGTGGTGGCCTGAACTGCGAAGGGCTTATTTACATGTTGAAAATCTCACATGTGATGCACATGAGATGATAACATGCGAAATTTGACTGGTTTAGTCCAGAGGTGTGTCTTGCTGGATGACAAAGATCTGTGGATTTGTATGTGCTACAGAGGCGTCACTCAATAGAGGGAGAAACCACATAGTGAGTGACTATGTAATCGGCACTGAGCATGTTTTTGGGTTTCATTCAGTGTTTGCTGCTGATTTCAGATAGCAGTGCCCCCAAGAGATCACTGAGTTTCTTGGCAAGTAAATTTGCACGATGAGCTGGAAAATACTGCTGTTTCTGCCAAAATCCACACAAAGGGCTAAGACTTAACAATGCTGCATCAGCAGCTCATAATCAAGTGAATGCGCAGTTGATTGTTTATTGAAATGGGGTTGGGGAGGAGTTCAGCTCAAATGTATAACTAACTGATCACTGAGAGGTGAAAACTTGATTTTTAACCTGGACAGTAAATCTTTCAATTAAACCTTAAATGTGATCATGTGCCCCCTTCGAGTTACAAAATTGCATGTGCGTAACTTGCAGAGCAAAGCAAATTCTATTAAATGATAGAAGGCAGCATAAGGGAATTCTGTGAAATTTATCTCACAAACTATCCATCACACACACATTATCTATCCACACAAACAGCAAGTGTGAGAGAAAGTCTCTAAATATTTGTGTGCACCTACACACAAATGTTAACATGAATGGAGTAGAAGATCATCAAGATTCTGCCATCGCATACGATGAGATATATGAAAATGTACACTGCATGCTTCTTAGAAATCTTGATGCCATGTGTTATGTACTGAGTTGAATAGGATCCAAACTGCAGCAGTCTGATTGGTCCTAGAACAATAGGCTCCAAAAGGCAGCAGTCTGATTGGTCCTAGAACAATAGGATTCAGAATGCAGCAGTCTGATTGGTCCTAGAACAATGCAGCAGTATGATTGGTTAGCAGGAACCACCCAATCATGCTCCAGATAGAAGTGAGTCCACAACCTGATTGGCCTACAGTAGAATCCTGGAATTAGCCAATCATGTGCAGCCCATTGTGTAAATAATGTATATAAAGCAGATACTTTGAGGGGACATTCATTCATTCCTCCTCACCACTATGAGCTGAATAAAGAGCATGAAATCACTTTGCGACTCTGAGTATATTTCACTGGCGACGAAGGTGGGATCCCGCTGAGCTGACTGCCACACACAGCACCGCAGCACCGCCACCTGCCGCACCGCTGCCTCGCACCGTGTATCCAGGCTTCAGCTCCGGGACACAAGGAACTCAGAATGGCAACTGACAGCAGCTTCTCGCCATTCAACCCAGCATCTGGAGACTGGGAAGCGTACGCCTCCCGTTTCACCTTCCTCCTAGAAGCCAAAGGGGTCACCGATGAAGAAGACGCCAAGAAGAGGGCAATATTCTTCAGCGTCTGCGGAGAGGAGACATTTGAAATCGCCCGGGCTCTCCTTGCGCCTGAAGACGTCGCTACTGTTCCATACAAAACAATAATGGAACAGCTGAAGGGGCACTTTTCGCCACAGCCCTCAGTGGTGGCTCGTCGAAATGCCTTCTACGCAAAGCGGCAAGCCCCTGGGGAAACCATAACTGGGTTTGTGACCTCTCTCCGCCAAGCTGCCCGGTTCTGCAACTTCTCAGAGCTGGAGAACATGCTTCGTGACCGCCTCGTCGGTGGCCTGAAGGATGAGAAGCTGCAACGACGCCTCTACGCTAAGAAGAACCTAACGTTCCAGGTCGCTCTGGAGGAGGCCCTGGCAACGGAAGCTGCTGAGAGGTCGACGCAAGAGGCACGGCTGAGCCAGCCGTCCCAACCGAGGGTCCACCACGAAGACCTCACCAACGACTCGGGATCCGACAGGGAGGAGGTGCACCGAGTACAGCAGCGCACTCAAGCAGCCCACATACCACAGCTGCCTCGACGAGAAGGAGGGAACTGCGCAAGCTGTGGAGAAAGTCACGAGAGGAGGACCTGCCGTTTCCGCAACGCAGAGTGCAGGCAGTGCAGAAAATTGGGACACATCGCCCGGGTGTGTCGGGCTCGGCCCACCCGAAGCCAGGCATCAGATGACCAATCCAAGAGCCCCAGGTCCCGGGGCCCAACGCACCAAGGCAACTCGACGGAGCTCACAGACTTCCAGGTATACCAGTTGCCCCACCCCAACGTAGAGAAAATTTATGTAGAGGTACAGATAGAGGGGGCCCCATGCCGCATGGAGCTTGACACGGGTTCAACTCTATCCATAATCTCGGCAAGGACCTTAAGGAAACTGTGTCCTACTGGGGGTCCCAAACTCAGGCCGGCCCCATTCACCCTCCGGGACTTCCAGAAACGTAAGGTCCCCACAATGGGGGTGGGGACCTTCAGGGTGCAATACCGAGGGCGGACGCGGCAACTGGACTTGCTTGTGGTCAAGGGCCCCTACATTAGCTTACTGGGGTTGGCATGGTTTGGACCACTGGGACTAGCCATCACCGGGGTGAACCACATGAGCTTACAAGTGGACGTGGACGCCATATGCAAGGAGTTTCCGGGGGTTTTCGATGGGAAATTGGGACAGTATACGGGCCCCCCCATTGCTCTACAGCTTGACCCCGCAGTACGACCAGTCAGGCTCAAGGCCCGCCGGGTCCCATTCGCCCTGAAACCCCGTATAGATGAGGAATTGGACCGACTCGTGGAGCAAGGAGTGCTGGAGCCGGTGCCTAATGCCCCCTGGGAAACCCCAATCGTCACACCCGTCAAGCCTAATGGTTCGGTCCGCATCTGCGCAGACTACAAATGTACCATAAACAAGGCCCTCATGGCCCATGCATACCCAGTGCCAGTGGTCAGCCATGTCCTTGCCACCCTGGCTGGGTCGAAAATTTTTGGCAAGCTGGACTTGGCCCAAGCATATCAACAGCTGCCAGTAGATGAGGCCACAGCAGAGGCACAGACGATTGTGACACACAGAGGAGCGTTCAGGGTAAAGCGGCTGCAATTCGGGGTCAGCGTGGCACCAGGCATATTCCAGAATCTAATGGACTCTCTCCTTAAAGGGATTCCTGGTGTCACCCCCTTCTTTGATGATGTGTTGATTGCCGGGCCCACACCAGAGGAGTTTGAGGACCGCCTCCGCACTGTTCTGCACCGTTTCCAGATGGCGGGTCTCAAGGTGAAGCGGGAAAAATGTCTACTAGGAGTGCCTCAAGTGGACTTTCTGGGATTTATGGTGGATGCAGAAGGGGTTCACCCGACTGGGGACAAGGTACGGGCCATTTGTGATGCCCCAGCGCCCAAGAACAAGACTGAACTTCAGGCCTTCTTGGGATTATTGAACTTTTACCATTCCTTCCTTCCCCACAAGGCGGCGGTAGCGGAGCCCCTACACAGACTCCTGGACAAGCGGGCCCCTTGGGTGTGGGGCCAGCGCCAGGAGGCCGCATTCCAGGCAGTCAAGGACTTGCTTGTCTCAAACTCGGTCTTGGCACACTTCGACGAGAGGCTGCCGGTGGTGCTAGCATGCGACGCCTCGCCCTATGGCATCGGCGCTGTCCTGGGACACCAACTCCCGGATGGAAGAGAGGTACCGGTAGCATACTTTTCCCAGACACTCAACGAAACCGAGCGGAACTACTCGCAAATCGACAAGGAGGGTCTGGCAATCGTGAAGGGAGTAAAAAAATTCCATGATTTCTTGTACGGGCGGCCCTTCACCGTGGTGACTGACCACAAGCCGTTGCTTGGCTTGTTTGCCCCCGAAAAGCAGACCCCCCCAAGTGCTGTCTCCTCGCGTCCTCAGGTGGTCAATTTTCCTTGCCAGCTACCAGTATGCACTGATTCACCGCCCTGGAAAGGCGATGGGCCATGCAGACGCCCTCAGCAGGCTACCACTACCGGAAACAGGCCCCGACCCAGCACCTGCACAAGAGGTTATGAGCCTGGAGCTGCTTCCTGACTGCCCCATTCAGGCACAAGAAGTTGCACACCATTCCAAGAAAGATAGGGTCATCTCCCGGGTCCTGGACTGGGTGTGGAGGGGATGGCCCAGCCGCAGCCCCAGGCCAGAATTCGCCGGCTACACAACCCGCAAACATGAACTGTCAGCCCACAAGGGGTGCCTGTTATGGGGAAGCAGGGTCGTTGTTCCCCAGCCCCTCCGCAAAAGGGTCCTCACAGCCCTACACGAGACACACCCAGGGGTAGTAAGAATGAAGGCCCTTGCCAGGAGTTATGTGTGGTGGCCGGGGATCGACGGAGAGATAGAGGCCTGGGTCAAACACTGCCAGGCCTGCCAGGAATCCCGCCCAGATCCCCCAAGGGCCCCAGTCCAGTCCTGGGAGTCCGCCCGAGCACCATGGTCACGCCTGCATGTGGACTTCGCTGGCCCCTTTCAGGGGAAAACATTCTTCATAGTGGTGGACTCCTACACCAAATGGCTGGAAGTCGCACTGGTACCGTCCACTTCTACGTCCGCAGCCATCCGGGTACTACGCAGGCTGTTTGCAACCCACGGGCTCCCTGACACTCTCGTCTCAGACAACGGGACTGCATTTACATCAGGAGAATTTCAAACCTTCACAGTGCAGAACGCCATCCGCCACATCCGTTCGGCGCCATTCCACCCTGCCACCAATGGCCAAGCAGAACGCATGGTGCGGACCACCAAGGACACCCTTCGCCGCATGACGCAAGGGGATTGGGAGTACCGCCTTGCCACATTCCTTCTAGCACAGCACAGCACCCCCAGCTCAACGACTGGCCGGAGCCCCGCTGAACTACTAATGGGTCGGCGCCTTGCAATCAGATTGGACCGCCTTCACCCCGATAGAGCTCAGGATGAGGTAGTGGTGGGGGAAGGCAGGAACCCCCGGACCTTCGAGGCCCAGGACCCAGTGTACGCAAAGAATTTTGGGGCAGGCCCTGCATGGGTACCTGCCACAGTCACCAGGGTCACGGGCCCCGTGTCGTACGAGGTGCTAACAGATGGGGGGCAATGCTGGCGCCGCCACTGCGACCAGATACGGCGACGATTCCCGGGAGAAAACCAGGAGGAGGAGGACAGGTCAGAGGAGTCCCAAGGGAACAGTGGGGCAGTGAGGCCCATAGAGCAGCAGGGGCAAGCAGGAGAGGCAGAATCAGTAAATACAGAGAGGACCCGCGAGGCCGAAAGGACACCGGAACCAGAACCACGACTGAGCGAGCCGGTTGCGCCAGACCAAACAGCCCCATCCTTGGAACACGAGCCAGAACCTGAACCCCGGACCAGGGAACACCCCAGGCCGCAACGCACACGTAGGCCACCGGCGTACCTTGAGGACTATGAATGCGACCTTCCGGGCAGGACTGGAACTTAGAGGGGAGGGGTGTTATGTACTGAGTTGAATAGGATCCAAACTGCAGCAGTCTGATTGGTCCTAGAACAATAGGCTCCAAAAGGCAGCAGTCTGATTGGTCCTAGAACAATAGGATTCAGAATGCAGCAGTCTGATTGGTCCTAGAACAATGCAGCAGTATGATTGGTTAGCAGGAACCACCCAATCATGCTCCAGATAGAAGTGAATCCACAACCTGATTGGCCTACAGTAGAATCCTGGAATTAGCCAATCATGTGCAGCCCATTGTGTAAATAATGTATATAAAGCAGATACTTTGAGGGGACATTCATTCATTCCTCCTCACCACTATGAGCTGAATAAAGAGCATGAAATCACTTTGCGACTCTGAGTATATTTCACCATGGGTCTCTCTTCCATGCAAAATCTATCTGTGCCTGGGTTTGCCACATTCTAGAAACTGTTTGTTTCAAAATGCAGCTGTATATTCTAAGTAAAACTGAGCAGTGTACAAAATATAAAAGAAAAAAATTAAGAGCCAGAGTCCAAGAAAGCTTTGGTAAACATATACTGTATATTTTAAAGAAGTGTTTAAAGGTCATTCCTGTCTCTGCCTCACAAATCACCTGAGGGAGGGCATTCCAGAGGGTGGATGCTATCACTGGGAAGGCCCACTTTGGAATTATGAATTTATGAAGCTCTCCAAGATTGCAAAGTTGCTGAAGAGTCAAAACATGTCTGGCAGTTTTAAAATTATTAATGTTTCTGAAACATTTGTTTAACTATAGACCTGGATGAATTCATAATATTTTTTGCATATTTAAGCTCCTCCCAATCATATCAAATCAGAACAGCAATTTCCCGATTTTGGAAACCTGATCTTGAAACACTGGAAAAATAAATACAGTCCAATAATCCCCCAAGGGGCCGAAGACATGCCCTTTCCCGCCATGTCTGAACTGGCTATGTGATTGAACCAGCTAGAGGCAGGAATGATGGTGGTTGTTTGGTTTCTACCTTCTTGAAGGGCACCAGAAACTATCCTCCAGAATTCCTTGCTGTCCTTTGCTTGAATTGCCCTGAGCAGATGATGCCAATGTAGAAAGATTTCTTTTTCTTATGGAAGAGCTCTGAAAGATGTTCTTTCATGTTTAGATATTATTTTAAGTGGCTTGGGTTCTTCCTTGATTGAAATAGCTGAAATGCTTGTCTCAGAAGAGATTTCTCATGATGGCATTCTTTGTCAAACCATGAGACAGCTTGATGTGTTTGCCTGCTCACGGGTCTCGTACTGCCTGTGTATTATAGACTGCAGAAGCAAGATGTTTACCGAAGCTATCTTGACACTCAGTGCTTAGCTGACAAAAGGTGCGGTCTTTTACCACCTACTCTGTTTCAAGCACTGTATGAGGTCAGGAGAAAATCCGCTCCTATTTCCACACACACACACACACACACACACACACACACACACACATCATTTCCCACAATAATTTAACATATGAAGATTTTTCTGAAGATTTTTCAATCTTTATCACTTAGTTTACATTTCCTAATTTCTCTATTATAGTGGTACCTCGGGTTACATACGCTTCAGGTTACAGACTCCGCTAACCCAGAAATAGTGCTTCAGGTTAAGAACTTTGCTTCAGGATGAGAACAGAAATCGTGCTCCGGTGGCGCGGCGGCAGCAGGAGGCCCCATTAGCTAAAGTGGTGCTTCAGGTTAAGAACAGTTTCAGGTTAAGTACAGACCTCCGGAACGTATTAAGTACTTAACCCGAGGTACCACTGTACTTTTAGTCATCCTTACCTAATAACTCTCATCATAGTCTTCATTGCAATATTTTGTACAAAACTTCTTGCAGTCCTACTAGCGTAATCTGTTTATTACAATTGCTTTTCAAATAGTTCAAATATTTACTCCAGTCCTCTAAGAACCTCTGGTCCCACAGGTTTTGGGTCCTTCCTGTCATCTTATCTAATTCTGCATAGTCCATTAATTTCATTTGCCACTCTTCTTTCGTCGGTAATTCTTCTTGCTTCCATTTCTGTGCCAATAATATTCTTGCTGCCATTGTTGCGTATAAAAACAATTTGCTGTCCTGAAAATCTGCTCCTATTTCCAACTCTGAGTTTGGAGTTGGAAACAGGGGCACAACACAGGTCCCCCCCCCCCACTTTTAGCAGCTCAGAGCTGGAGGAGGGCAGAAGCTTGAAATGGCTCCATCTCCCACTTTCATCTTGGAGCTAACAAGAGGAAATGGAAGCTTGTTAGCTTGCACCACACGTGCACCTGAAGGGCCCTTTGAGCTGAAGAGGGAAGTAGAGACGTGGTGCTCTTACAACTTCTAAACTTTTGTACAAAGGTTTTTGATAGTTTTGTATATTTTCTTCTTTTTATCAGTCTTGGAAGTGAGCGAGATAAACAGATCCAGCAGATCAATTTATCTTCCTGATATGCAGACAAAAAAGAGAGAGTGAAAAATATTCTGTTCCTTGTTTTGAGGCCTGTGCCAAGCTTATGTCCAAAGGAGGAGTACTTTTATATCTTATCTGTATCTTGTTAGTACGTGGGGTTCCGACTGCTCTGCCAAACCCTGGGGGTTCCATGGAGCCTTATCAAGGGTTACATCAGCCTTCACCAAGCTTGTGCCATCCAGGTGCTTGCTAATTAATTAATTATCTGCCTTTTGCTCCTATGGAACTCAAGGTGGCTTATAAATTACCTCTCCCATCGGCCCCAGACAGTACCTGAAAACCAGCTTGTCTACAGTTACTACTCTTTCCGCACAATGGCAGCCACAGACTATAGCACATGCCTTTGTTTGTGTGGAGTAATGGCTATGTGTGTCCTAGAATTTATTTATAAGAACATTTATAGGAACATGCCTATTTTGGTACAGTAGTATCTCGTGTTACAGACGCTTCAGGTTACAGACTCCGCTAACCCAGAAATATTACCTCGGGTTAAGAACTTTGCTTCAGGATGAGAACAGAAATCGTGCAGTGGTGGCATAGCGGCAGCAGGCCCCATTAGCTAAAGTGGTGCTTCAGGTTAAGAACAGTTTCAGGTTAAGAACGGACCTCCAGAACGAATTAAGTACTTAACCCGAGGTACCACTGTATTATAACTTCTGTATGTTTTAAAGCAGGGTTGTAAATCTTTATTTTGTAAATTATCTTTTGTAAACCCTTTTGAGGTGTCATTTTGTTTTGACAATCAAGCGGTGTATAAATTTTATGAAATAAAAAAATAAAATATCTACACTACTTTTCAGCTCAAACAAAGCCCCCCCCCCCCCCCAGTTTCCAAACAATACACAAAAACAATAATGTCATTAACGTTGCAATCCTAAAGTGCTTGGGAGAGTGGAGAAGAAGGTGGCTCGCTCTGGTGTCTAAAGCCTTCCTGTTCCCCTGACATGACCTTGAAATGGCGGGAAGGAGAATGCCAGCCCTGTATCTCATGTGTTTCCCCCTGTTCCCATTGCTCCCAATTCCCAGAGTTCCCTGTGAAGAGGGACTGGATGTTAAACCACTCTGGGAATGTTCACATTAAATGTATGGCCTGAATGTGGCCTAACTCTCAGCCAGCTGGGAGTTCCATAGGCTTGGGCCCACAACACTGACTAAAGGAATCTTCCTTCTCCCCA
Organism: Podarcis erhardii; assembly: GCF_964252035.2. NCBI lineage: Eukaryota > Metazoa > Chordata > Lepidosauria > Squamata > Lacertidae > Podarcis > Podarcis erhardii. The sequence goes on along the minus strand of NC_138507.1, from coordinate 76,095,208 downwards.
ACTCAGTGTGTTCCTGGGCCTTATGGGGAACGGAACGTCTGCACAGGCCTCCTTCAGGCATCCCCTTCCCTCTCTCCTTCTCTGTGCACCACAACTTGCTAGCAGAGATCCAGATGCTGATCAGCACATCTGGAGGGCTGGATGGATGTGTGGAAGATGCATATAGACCTCCCCATTCCTTTTGTCAGCACATGCAAACTGAAAAGTACATGGGGTGGAGAGTTGTTTCGAGTCCTCTCCGTCACCCAGGGAAAAAAATAATACCTTAAACAGAAACAGAAAAAGAGAGCAACTGAAAAATACATCAAACGACCATGAGGTCCGAGAAAGAAAAGGGGGAAAAAGACATTTAAAATAGAGCAAGTTCTTCAAAGTACAGAAGCAACAGTGTCAAAAAGCATTTAGCCCTCCACGTCCAAAGCCCTCAGAGCAGGAAGGTTTGACCACATTGTCAATTGCTGACAGTCAGCAAGCCTGAGAGGGGTCCCTGCAAAGGGATTTTGGTAATGAGGAACTCCACTAGTAGAAAACGCTCCTTGTGGCTGACAATACAAAGAGAGCTAGTTTCATTTGATAGCTTTAGAGGTGATCAGTGAGGTTCACAGGGGACCAGGCACTCCTTGACACATCCTGGGGCTAGATCCTTTAGACTGAACTCTTATGCATAGTTATCCGAGCAAGCCCCACTGAATGACATAGGGCTTATTTCTTAATAGACTTATTTAGGATTGCACTATTAGAAATTTAATGTTTTTATGTGATCCTCAGAGGAAAACTGGTATAGAAATTTCAATAATAATAATAATAATAATAATAATAATAATAATAATAAAAACCAACAACAATAGGTTGGCTAAATTACTGCTTAAACAACTATGCCTAAATGTACAGAACTGGAAAACTTGATGTGATTATGTCTATGAATTTTTGAAATTTTTGTTTCATATTTGTTTACATGAGCAAGTGAAGGTTGGTATGGGCAGAAGGATATCAAACGTTTTCATTTGCATATCAGCTTTCTCTGTTTGTTTGAAAGGAATCTTTAAGGACAAGTAAACACTTAACCTTTGTAAAACAGGGGAAGAAATTGTTTTCAAATTTTATCTGAAGCTGTGATCAAAATATACCTCATAATATTTGTATGTGGTGAAACCATGTGAAAATGAAAGTCTGTTGGGCAGAGTTAATAATAATTACAAAGGAAATTATAGTGTTATCTTCTAGCATTACAACCGTGGAGTATTATTTGGTTTTGTGGTGGTGGTTTTTAAGTAGGTGAAACTCAGAGATATGTAAATCCTTGTGTACCCACTTGCTAACACTTGCCTTTCTGGAAATAACTAATAAAAGGAAATCTAAAGATTTTTCTGTTTGATAATAATTGCATTTTTAAAGCAAGTATTATTTCTTTAATTAATAAAAGCCAAGTTCCCCCAAAGCAGTGAGGCATTTCTAGAAGACTAAGCTCCTCCTCCCATATCCTGTAGCTGCTCGACAGCTTTTCTTTACCATGTTATTGGTTCTTGAGTAATACAAAGTAATACAGCTGATTGAAATTGAATTACATGTCAACTATATCATCATCATCATCATCACCATCACCATCACCTTTTTACCCTAACAGGGACTCAAGGTGACTTATATAGAACTCAGGAAAAAAACAGAATCAATTGTTTCAAGTTATTCAGAGGAAAGCCAAGCTATAAAGGGCTTCTTAGCTAGTACGGTATTTAAGGCTCTGTACACATTGCCAATTACCGTGGCTGGCTTTTGAATCTGTGTACAAATGCTGTTACCCAGAATGCTGAAATATCCTGTGTTTTCTTGAGAAATAGTGCTGTTTTATAGGGCTGCCAAAGCTCAACAATTTTCAGCGTGTCCTGGTTTTCACTCTTTGAAAAATGGGCAGCCCTATGTTTTATGCATTTGCCCTCAGAGCAGCTTCACTCTGAAAGGAAAAAGTTAAGCCACATTCACTTTGCAGTTAAGCTGAGGCATGTACACTTGAGGCAGCCATGTGCAGGTGACAACGCATGCACAGATAACAACTTCATGTGCAGGAGTTTGGGGGTGGGTTGTAGGGGGAGGGAAACCAAGTAGGTAACACACATAAAAGGCATTCCTGCCCGCTCTCTGGTGTGTACAGCAACATGCAAATACAATGTGAAACTCAGCAGGTGGCAAACCACCTCGCTGCGTTTTTAAGCCATTAATGTGCACCTAGAGTAAGTGACCACTTTAAATGAGATGCAGTTGGGACTGGTTCCTTCCTCCCAGCCCTCTTCATTCATAAACACTCATTCAAGAAAGCCAAGCTAACCCCCAGCTCTGGCCTCTTTCTGTTGGCTCTCTGAGCAGAGAACTTCTTTGCAGCTTGGCTCTGGTTATAGAAGTCACAGCTTACAACTGTTGTTTTGACGTATTTCACTGGTTTAACCAGTATATGCAAAGAAAAGAAAAAGTAAAGCACAAAACAAACATGAAGAAAGTAAGAAATCTAAAAGAAAACGCATCATTTCATTTTATAACAATATTCTCTGCTCACAGAAGTTACAAACAGAACCATTTTCTTTTAAGTGAATCACAACAGTCTCTACTTTTTCTGCTATCCAAACCAAATAAGCTGCTTTGAAGCCCCAACTATCAGCTGATTGTCAGTGCTTCAAATCACAGCCCTGACAATCAGCTGGGATACATTAGGTAGAGCCCTATTGAGACTACATCAAGAGTGCAGGTGGTATCCAATGTTAGTACAAGAAATGTCCATTTGCAGCATGAAATTCCCCCCTCTCCCATCCACTGCTGCCTCCTGCATGCTCTCAAAAACAGCTCTCGGTGGTTTGGGGACCAACCGGAGCAGAACTGGGGGACATGTGATGGAAGGAGAGGAAGGTGAAATCCCATTGTGCTAGCAGAGTTCCACTTACAGAGCACTGGCTACAACCCTCTCCCCTGACTTCTGAATTTATTGTTATTCACATTTTATACTGTATTTTATGCTGTTTTTTGTTGCATCAATTAAGTGTTTTAAATTTGTTGTTAGCTGCCCTGAGCCTGGTTTTCTGAACCAAGACGGGTGGGGTATAAATAAATTATTATTATTATTATTATTATTATTATTATTATTATTATTATTATTATTACTATTATTAGGTGTATTGCACCAAATAGAGACTGCCCCATTGTTGCCATGAAGTCTCAAGCCAGACCAATAGCAGCCTCTGCATGAATGGTGTTGGTGCAATAGTCAGAGGGTTGAAGTAGGACCTGGGAGACCAGGGTTTGAATCCCCACTCAGCCATGAAGCTTGGGCCGGTCCTTACTTCTCAGCCTAACCTATCTCACGGGGTTATTGTGGGGATTAAATGAGGAACAGGAGAACTATGTAAGCCACCTTGAGCTCCATGGAAAGGAAGGTGGGGTATAAATGCAACAAACAAACAGCATTAAAGGCCCCCAGAACTATTGTCCTGGGGTCCTCCAACACCACACCAGAGACCACTTCAGCCATCTCCATCAACGAGACCACTGGGCAGCATGGCGGTCAGTACAGCAGCAGCACCCCCTGTCTGTTTGTTCAATACCAAGTGCAAGCCCACTAAATTTGCCCCAAGATCAAAAGGTTTCCTGGTAAATTAGATGGAACTCCTATGGAAAACGACACCCCCACTCCTTGGGAAACGGGCGTGGGGGTGGGGCACCGGAGGGATCTTTGCACCATGGCACCGGATATGCTTAAGACGGCCCTGCATCCATGATCACAGATGCTGACTTGGTACTGACCTTGCTCCCTGATAAGGTAGCAGAGGGCTTCCTTTATTCTGTAGAGCCAATTCATGTCTTCCTTTCCCTTTAAAGAAGGTATCCTAGACTACCTGTCTATGAAGTTGTCACATCTACTTTTTATGATCTTACATCTGACCACATAAAAAAATCGAGAAGGCAAAGGCCCAGGTGACCTTTTCATTTGGGTATGTGAAATAGTTATCTTCAGTGCTTCCTAGTACAGCTCCTGTTCATTTCAAAGGAACTTATGCAGGAGAATTCCTTGCTGTTATATGACCCTGGTCTTTTTTACAATGGTCCATAAGTGGTGCCATATTAGAATCAGTGGCTTCCCATCTAAGAGTGTACAGCATTGCCCATACACAAGGGGTAGGCAATGTAGGGCCATGCAGATGTTGAGGACCACAACTCCCATTGCCCCTGACCTTTAGCCATGCCAGTTAGGACTGATGAGAGCTAGAGTCCATCCCAAAACATCTGGAAGGCACATGTTGATTGCCCCTGCCATATATTAAGGATTGGAATTGCTCGGGTGACAACTGTGGCCACGGAAGGTAGTCTCACAAAAGCCACCATCCCTCAGCCTTGGTTTTCCATTTGTAATATGGGAATAATAATAATAATCCTGGGCTTTTTCATTTGGGTATGTGAAATAGTTATCTTCAGTGCTTTTTTTTCTAGAAAAAGAGGTGCCAGTACTCACCATGAAGTTGTCACAGTAAGTGCCACACTTTTTAACAACAACAGAAAGAGGTCTGGCACTGCGTACCCTTGAGTACCCCCTGGGGGGAAGCACTGGCTTATACACATTTATTTCTACTGCAGACTCCATATATAAATTGACTTCCAATGGAAGCAGGCATATTATATGTTTTATGGTGGCGGAGGATAATTGCGAATATTGCAGAATAAAATAATATTGGAAATTCACTTGGGAAACTTCAAGGCTTCCTCACACGCCAGCTGGTTCTTGTGTAGTGCCGTGTAAATAATAATGAAAAGAAACAACCCCAAACTGCCATTGTCAACTTGATGTCAGTGTTTTATTAGCAGCTTCTCTATGTGACAATGTGCCCAGCACAGCTTGTATATGTCTGTCATCCTCCCTCGGTGCTTGTTTTGCGTACCTTAGGGGTGCCAGTCAGAAATGAGAAGACTACGTCAAAGAACACACATATTTTTGAGAGCTGTGGTTGTTATGGTTCACACATGTACAGAAGACTCTGGAAAAGGACATTGTAGAACTTTGTTTTTCTTTTTGTATACACATTGTGCTAAATACTGACCTTAAGCAAATCCATAAATTCTTAAAAATGATACTTAGGGTATGTACACATTAGCTTAAATCACAGCAAGGTTGTTTTTCTCCACTGTGCTTCAAGCCACATTTGCGCAATGTCATGCACATCAGGGACGAGCTAAGGATGTCTTCACCTCACACGCATGAACGTTTTGGTTTCTCTGTCCCCTAACTCCTATGCATGAAGTCGTTATCTGCATCTGTGCATGTGTGACAGCTTTCTCAAATGGCTTAAGTACGAAGTGAATGTGGCTTCAGTTTTCTAGTTAGTTTGAAGCTGGTTTGAGAACAATAACCACCTCAAACCGTAGTCTTTCTCAAGAAACTATAGGATCGCTACAGATTGTGGCTGATGTCATGTGTATTCAGCTTCAAAAACTAGCAGTGGGAGCGCACTGGATGTGGAGTAAGTGGTAATGTGTACATAACTTTTCCTAACGTACAAAGCAGATTCCTGTACACACTGTACATCTCTGAAGGATATTCGTATCACATTTCTGCCCTGAAAGAATTCCAGGCACTGTAGGTTACCCCTCACAGTTGCAATTCCCAGCACCCTTTACAAACCACTGAATTCTTTGAGGTGCTTTGAATGTGCTTTAAATGTATTGTGCGTATGGAGACTATTGCATGGGATATTATCTGCAAGTGCCATCAAAATGCAGGATGAAAATGTTTGAAAATGGAAACAAACAAAAACAGATAGAAAATAGAAACATACTGTACAGATATAAATATAGATATAAGTATTGCAGGGGAATGAAAGCATTTCCTAAGACTCGAGAATTAAAAGTTAGTATTAGATCGGAATGCCAACAAAGGTCTGTATAGTTAAAGCCATGGTTTTCCCAGTAGTGATATATGGAAGTGAGAGCTGGACTATCAAGAAGGCTGATCGCCGAAGAATTGATGCTTTTGAATTATGGTGCTGGAGGAGACTCTTGAGAGTCCCATGGACTGCAAGAAGATCAAACCTATCCATTCTGAAGGAAATCAGCCCTGAGTGCTCACTGGAAGGACAGATCATGAAGCTGAGACTCCAATACTTTGGCCACCTCATGAGAAGAGAAGACGCCCTGGAAAAGACTCTGATGTTGGGAAAGATGGAGGACACAAGGAGAACGGGACGACAGAGGACGAGATGGTTGGACAGTGTTCTCGAAGCTACAAACATGAGCCTGACCAAACTGCGGGAGGCAGTGGAAGACAGAAGTGCCTGGCGTGCTCTGGTCCATGGGGTCACGAAGAGTCGGACTAAACGACTAAACAACAACAACAAATTAGATCGGAATGTATTTTTTCTCATTTCTTTGCTTTTGCATGAGATGTTACAACAATGTTTTGTTGCATATTCTTTCATTCTAGTATGTTGGTTGGAACCTAACTTTTGGTTCTTGTAAAAAATTCTATTTAAAAATATGCCTCCAATAAACATAAAGTTTAAAGAGGAGGCTGCCATTTGTCTGTAGCACTTCATCATGTTGGTTGTGTCACTCCCTTCTTTGTGCTTAACTACAAATTGCTTTCATAAAATGGGAATACTCTTACATTTTTTTCAGAAAGACACTCTGATCTAGGTGCCTTTGAACCTCCAACACTGAGGAGTGAACCCCAAGAACGGGTGATTTTGAAGCTCCAAAGCTGAGGAATAAAGGATAAATCTTGACAAACTTCTGCTATTTCATTTGGCACATGGAGTTCAGCAAGAGCCTCTTCTGATTTATTTCTCTGTGTTGTGAACATGCAACCAACATGTTGTTTGTAGAAGTTTGTAAGTCTCAGGTATATCAGAATTGTGCCCCAGAATGCTCAAGAAAGAAAAAAAGTAAAAGCAAAGCAAACACTAGAGAAGATATGGAATTTTGAGAAGGTGCCAAGGGCACCAGTCACAAAATGGTGGCTGCCAAGGGCAGGAGGAACCCCAGGGATCCCTACTGTCCAGTGTCCAAACTTTCACAACTCGGACTTCATTCAGTGGGTAAGAGCACTGGAGCAGACAGGTTAGCTCATTTCACAGAGAACCTGCACATTTTGCTCCATAACTTTCTTTCTAGGAGAGCTTGAGATTTATTTAAAAAAGAAGAGAAAGAAAGCTCAGATTCTAGGTCCCTCCTGGAGACACCAATGAAGGTTTTTGTGGGCACCATGACACCACAGGCCCTAGGTTAACAATCTCCACACTAGAATACTGGCACAGCATATCTCAACAACATGTCCTTTTTAAACATTTTGCATTATCTCATTTGTCTGTGCAATTTTCCAGGACATCCCCATGCATCACATTTCAGTTGTTGCTTTTACGGCTGCAAGGTATGTATGTAACACATGTATTTATATCATTTTATGACTCTTTGGAAAACTAGAGGGTAAAAAAATGTCACACGAAAAGTTACGAAATCTGTAAGTTTGAAGCATCTCAGGCTGCATCAAGAGCCTTTATTAGTCCTCGGGAAAGCAGAGCTCAGATTAGGAATGGAATAGGCCAAGCCCACGAAACCAGACAGGCATGTTTTCAGAACTCAGTCGAGGAGAGTGGTGAAGAAATGCACGTAACAGCCAGGAGAGCAACAGTTCATGCAGGCAGTATTTCATGTGAATTCCTCCTTTATATCTTAGAAGACTGGAAGGGGCTTGGCTGCTTACTTAGCATCTGTCATCCAGAGGATAGTATGCTAAGAGTAGAGGAAGTTAAGTGTGCATCATGCCAGAAACACAGCCTGTAGATCTTGAAAAGGATTTGGCAAAACATACCCCTTTGGCTCAACCATGGCACCTTCATGGAAATGGCCATAAAGAGCTGCTGGCTCTGAATTACAGTAGCAACAAGGGCAGGGTGCGCATATTTGGGATTTCAGCAAGCTGGTCACGTCCCCCCCCCCCCAGAATACTCCATTCTATGAACCTCCCTTCCATTCTGTCCTCTCTCCCTGAGTCAGTCAGCATCTTGTCCCCCTGGGCTGCTCAGTCCTCATTAAGTTGTTTGCATGTTGCTGCCCAGCAGGGCTGCCTTTCTTAAAAACAGACTCCAGGCAAATCAGGTAAGCTCAAACAGAAGAAGAAGAAGAAGAAGAAGAAGAAGAAGAAGAAGAAGAAGAAGAAGAAGAAGAAGAAGAGTTTAGATTTGATATCCCGCCTTTCACTCCCCTTCAGGAGTCTCAAAGTGGCTAACATTCTCCTTTCTCTTCCTCCCCCACAACAAACACTCTGTGAGGTGAGTGGGGCTGAGAGACTTCAAAGAAGTGTGACTGGCCCAAGGTCACCCAGCAGCTGCATGTGGAGGAGCGGAGACGCGAACCCGGTTCCCCAGATTACGAGACTACCACTCTTAACCACTACACCACACTGGCTCTCAGGAACAGCTTTATGTAAGTACAGAAGACAGGAGGCCATGCTTACTCCTAGGCCTCCAGGCCCATATTAGCTTCCTCTCTCCTCTCACATCCACAATAAGTTTCCGTTGCAAAAACAGGCAACAACAGTTTTGTGCAGGGGTTGCATTCCTCACCCCCACACGTGTCAACGGAGCAAATGTAAGCCCATTCCATCCCTGCCCCAACCCTTTTCCAGCCACTTCCGGGGTCAGTGCAATGCACACATTCATGGCCGTGGATCAACTGGTCACATCTGCTTTCTCTTGACCAAAGAACTACCGGTAACTATATTCACAGTTTGGGGAAGTTTCCTCCATCCTCTGGGACTCGCTTTCTCAAGATTTTTTTTATTTTTTGCACTTCCTCCTAGTGTATGAGTAGTGTTATTTTGGCTAACTAAGGATGCACATTCAGAAGGTAAGTATGCTAAAAGTACATACAATAGGTTGTGCTTTTGGTGGCCAAGAGAATGATATTCACTCATATGATGATGGCCTCAGTGCTCAAATTTCTGATTTGTTCAAAGGGATGTAAGATTTGCTTGATTTTGATATTACAGTATGTGGTTTCATTTGGATATTTCTGTTTCATTTTATGTTATTGCTGTAGCCTTTGGATGCATTTATGAATAAATATTTCATTTCCAATTATCTCTGCCGCATGCAAACAGTGTGTGTGTGTAACCTGGCCCTGTGTCAATGCTGATCTTCAGATACAGAAATAATCCTGCTTAAATGAGTTAAAGTAGCTCGGTATGCACATTTCCATGCAAATAAATCAGAGTCACAGACAATGCAGAATACAGTGGTGCCCCGCAAGACGAATGCCTCGCAAGACGGAAAACCCGCTAGACGAAAGGGTTTTCCGTTTTGGAGGTGCTTTGCAAAACAAATTTCCTATGGGCTTGCTTCGCAAGACGAAAATGTCTTGCGAGTTCCTGCGGGGTTTTTTTCCTCCCCCCCCCCTTTTCTAAGCCGCTTATCTGCTTATCCGCTAAGCCGATAAGCTGCTAAAAGCCGCTAATAGCACTAATAGCGCTAATCCGCTAAGCCGTCAATGGGCTTGCTTCGCAAGACGAAGAAACCGCTACACGAAGAGACTCGCGGGACGGATTCTTTTCGTCTTGTGAGGCACCACTATACAAAATAGATATATTAGATTATATCTTCTTAACAAGTACAGTAAACACATCAGTGGCGTATACAGCAATTTGCAATTTTTAGAAAGGCAATACAACTTGGAATATTGTGGTAACTTCATAAGAATTGGCTGCAGATTTAGGGCCTAACTGCATGCAACACTAAATGCATTCCTGACAATCATACCACGGTTAACCGTGATTGCAAATAAAATCCTCTCCACCCCAGTACAGTGGTACCTCGGGTTAAGAACTTAATTCGTTCTGGAGGTCTGTTCTTAACCTGAAACACCACTTTAGCTAATGGGGCCTCTCGCTGCCGCCGCGCCGCCACTGCACAATTTCTGTTCTCATCCTGAAGCAAAGTTCTTAACCCGAGGTAATATTTAGCAGAGTCTGTAACCTGAAGCATATGTAACCCGAGGTACCACTGTACTGTGCTTCAAGTGCTGTATTTGGTCCTTGCTCCACAGTTCAGTGTTAGTACTTGCTCAGAGCTTCTGTGCTCCATATCTGTTTCAAACCACTGGCATTGCAATCCTAACACCATTTACCTGAAACTAAGGGTGGTTGAATTCAGTAGAACTTACATCTCAGTAGACCTGGTTAGGATTGGGCTGTAAGCAAAGATAAAGGGACCCCTGACCATTAGGTCCAGTCGTGGCTGACTCTAGGGTTGCGGCACTCATCTCGCTTTATTGGCTGAGGGAGCTGGCGTACAGCTTCTGGGTCATGTGGCCAGCATGACTAAGCCACTTCTGGAAAACCAGAGCAGTGCACGGAAACGCCGTTTACCTTCCCGCTGGAGCGGTACCTATTTATCTACTTGCACTTTGACGTGCTTTCGAACTGCTAGGTTGGCAGGAAGGATTGGGCTGTAAACAGTCTCTATTGTGGCAATCTACATGCAGCCAGCCCACTCAAACCTATTTCAGAGAAGCCTTTGCCATCATGAACTCTATATTAAAAACAAAGGGATTTCCTAAACAAATGCAGAAGCTGGGTGGATACTTGGCATTGTGCAGAGCCTGAGAGTGAATCCAATATGATACTCTCGGAAAAGGAATCCTTACACGTGGAAGTAGGAAAGTGTTCATCTCTGGAGACACTCCTTGGGGCTTTCCCAATCATAAAAAGATAAACCAGTTTTTATCACTGTACCTGTACTAGCCTCGGTCCAGCAGAGCAGTAGCATAGCAACAATAACACAGCAATTATATTGCATGTTTTACAACACGGCCAAAGTACGCTCCATGCATTTGATGGTTTTCATATGTCAGCTGAAGACAGTCCTGTTTGCACACACTTTTAAGAAGCTTTAGTGCAGCTACTCTTTAAAAAATAGTTTTTCAAGCAGATAAAAAATTTCCTCTTTGTCATCTTTTGTTGTTGTTGTTCCACTTTGCTTTTAATTGCCTTTCTGTTGTATTTTGTCATTTTAGATACTGTGGGTTTCCCTTATATACCTGATTCAGAAATTACAATACCTTTTGCAGCTCAGACAAGGCAGCCCAGGATTATTATTATTCCCATATTACAAATGGAAAACCAAGGCTGAGGGATGGTGGCTTTTGTGAGACTACCTTCCGTGGCCACAGTTGTCACCCGAGCAATTCCAATCCTTAATATATGGCAGGGGCAATCAACATGTGCCTTCCAGATGTTTTGGGATGGACTCTAGCTCTCATCAGTCCTAACTGGCATGGCTAAAGGTCAGGGGCAATGGGAGTTGTGGTCCTCAACATCTGCATGGCCCTACATTGCCTACCCCTTGTGTATGGGCAATGCTGTACACTCTTAGATGGGAAGCCACTGATTCTAATATGGCACCACTTATGGACCATTGTAAAAAAGACCAGGGTCATATAACAGCAAGGAATTCTCCTGCATAAGTTCCTTTGAAATGAACAGGAGCTGTACTAGGATGCTGTCGTCTCCTTAATTTCAGCGGGGATTGCACAGAAAACCTAGCCCATGGATTGTGCCCCAAAAAGACATTGTTCCCAATGACACACTACATTCAAAGGACACTTACACCACTGGCTTCCTCCACATAATCCTGGCAACTGTCATTTACCCCTCAGAGAGCTATAATTCCCAGCACCATTAATAAACGATAGTTCTGAGGATTCTCTGGGGGAAGTAACATGCTTTAAATATGCTTTAAATGTATGGTGTGAACGGGACCATCTTCAAGTGAATATTCTTTTTTTAAAAATCTGGACAACTTTTCCCCTGTAAGCAAAATCTCAGTAAAACACTGGCAATGAATCATGCTATTCTTTGGAAGTGATAAGAACATAAACAGCTGAAATTTATGATGCAGACAGTGAAAGATTTATGGAGCTGTTAACTATTTTCCTTGCATTTAATCTCTTGCTTTAAAAAAATAAATAAAAGAGCACACTATAGACATTGGTGTTACCTAGTGACAATGTGTGTTTGTGTTTTTAAAAAAGCATTTTATTGTTTATGGAAAAGAACTGTCAATGATTGTAGATCATTTGTGACTGGGTGGGAAAGAGGGTCAGGAAGAGAAAGGTGAGTACCTTTAAAATACCCTGTGAAAGCTGTCATAGTTGTCTGTATGCACACATAAATAAATGCTTTGCAAATAAATAAAATTAACAGGCAATCTGCTACAAAATCCATCTTGTGGAAGAGAGGTATTAATAATAAATTTATATTTTGAAAAAATACAGGGCATGATCTGATGAAAACTGTGTGATTCCATGATGTATTTACAATAAACGCCAGTATATGTGAGACTGCATTAATTCTGATCTTGCTAGACCTTCCTGTGTCATCCTAAACACATATACTCAAAAGTAAATTAAACTGATGTAGGGATGGGGGAGAAGACCAATCCAGTTTGCATTCAAATGTGAGCCTACCTAATTCACACTTTCCAAAGGAATGTGACAACTGAAATATCCTTCAAAATTTGCAGTTCTCTGAATTTTGTAACGCTGTTCTCCAGCCAAGTAATGTGTTTAAAAAATGCATATATGAAAGGCAAGATATGCATAAAGATGCATATATAACTGAAAACAACATACAAAAATGCATCATATTAAGGGAAATATGCATGTATTAGGAGGAATTTGCACTAAAACACTGACAAATTTTCATGAGGTTTTCCCCCCCATTTTTTAAAAAATTGCAAACTGATGCAGAAATATGGAGAACTGAAGATTGGAAAAACAAGAAACTGAGAAAACCCAACCTTTACGGATTTGCCCATCCCTACATTGATTTCAGTGGGGCTTACTTCCTAGCAAGAGTGATTAGAATTGCAGCCTTATTCTTGAATCTAAAGCCAAACATGACTATTGATCATGCTTTTGACTGAAAAATCAGACTATTGCTTTTTAAAAAATAAACCCCTTAATCATAGATCACAGAATTGTAGGGTTGGAAGGGACCACACCTCACTCCCAAGTGTATATTTCAAGTATATTCATCACCTGTTAACCTGGCCTCATTTTCTCCTCTTTTCTCTGTGCTATCTTCTCCATCAATCACTTAAAATGGTGTGTAGCCTTCCTCACTTTGTTATATAAGAGACTTGGATGCTGCCATACTTTTCATACATTTGGCTTTTACCTGCTGTCAAACAGAGCAGTAAGACAGTAACAAACTGCTTGGTGTTTATTATTTGTTTTATTTGATAAATAAATTTGCACCCAGCTCCCTTCCACCCAAAGGAGCCTGTGGCAGCAAACAGCAAGTGATAAAAAATGTTTTTCAAAACAATTCCATTACAGATGCAGATTTGAAAAAGATCTCAGCTTAGAGGTTCGCTGAAAGAGGAAGGTATAAAATGGAAGCCTCGAATTCCAGCATGCGCCAGCACTCTCACGACATTGACTCTAATTGCATTAATAGAAGGAGGGACGTTGGACCTGTCATGGGCTACTAATTGCGAGCTTTTGTTTCTTCTGTTTCCTCAAACTTTCACGGATGTCAAGGTTTCCTCTGGAGCTGTCGGTTCCATTTATCATCTCTTGGTTTTCCCACATAACTCCGAGGTAGCAGGTGGGGGGCCTCATTAATGCCTCACTTTTTCTTTGCATGACTGGAAACTGGGCTCGCCTACAATTTGGGGTGGTTTTGTTTGTTTGTTCCAAGATGAAGCATGTGTGAAGGATCTAGTCATTTTTCTCCCATTAGTAGCCCCAGCATCCTCAGGCTATTGACAGAGCCCCTGAAGCCCAAGCAGTGCCCACTGCTGTCACTTTCCCTGGGCCTCCCATTAAACAAAATGTGCTGGGTGACTGGAAGCCGCCATTTTAACTTTCCACAATGTCCCAGAGCAACACTACATCACAGCCACTGTGGCCACATCTGAAGCACATGGCTCCCCCCCCCCAAGAATCCTGGGAATTGTCATTTACCCCTCACAGAGCTACAATTGCCAGCACCCTTAAACTACAATTCCCAGAGTTTCCCTGTTGCTCTTTCCTGTCCCCTAAGGAAATCAGCAGGGTAAAGACAGAGCAAAACATGGAGCATGCCATCCAGGAAGGAGCACAGGGTGCCCATGGCATCTAGAGCACAGTCTGCCTCTCACACGGCAGCCATCTTTACAGCTGAACAAACACTGTGGATACCGTAGCTGCAGTGCAAAAGGAATTAGTCTTAACACTGACACAACTATATGTTTTTACACCACAGCTTCAGATAAGCAGTTGCCTTAACTGGGCGGTGGTCCAAAGCTGGAGAGGAAAATGTTTTGGTTGTTCCCTTCCCAAGTTAGTGCTGTGGGTGTACGTCGCTTAAGGGCCTGACTCAAAGGTTTCATGCACATCTCATGACAATACAGTACAGCTTCTTTAATCAGAACAGCCTGGAAGAAGATATCCTTAATTTCTGACTAATCAGACATTTGGAAGTGGTATTTCCATAGGGCTGAACTGACATGGTGGTCTGGTGGAGAATGCCTTAAGTTGAGGATGTTTTCTCACAATGAGACTTAAGTCAGTTTTTGTATTTCCCATGTCTATAACTTAAATCTAAAGTTTACATTTGATACACACACACTCTCAGCGGCTTATTTCCACAGTCCTGTATTTGCAGCCTCTGAATGCACAAATACAACAAAACATTATTTATTTGTTTAACAATATTTAAATACCGCTTTTACAGTAAAACTTCCAAGTGGTTTACAAGTAAACTGGCCCCAGGCCACTAAGGGCTTTATACACCAATAGTAACACCTCAAACAAGGCCTGGTAACAAATCAACAACAAGTGCAGTTCTCTGAGCACAGGTGTTATATGCTGACAGTTTTGTACAGTGGTACCTCAGGTTACATACGCTTCAGGTTACATACGTTTCAGGTTACAGACTCCGCTAACCCAGAAATAGTGCTTCAGGTTAAGAACTTTGCTTCAGGATGAGAACAGAAATCATGCTCCGGCGGCGCGGCAGCAACAGGAGGCCCCATTAGCTAAAGTGGTGCTTCAGGTTAAGAACAGTTTCAGGTTATCTACGGACCTCCGGAACGAATTAAGTACCAGTACTTAATCCGAGGTACCACTGTATTCTGTCATAGAAACCATCATAAGTGCTAACTCCCTGAGGCACCCACAAAATTCCCCATGAAGGAGCCAGGCACCCACAAATTTTGGTGCCATGACCATGCACACTGCATGGCACCCACAACCCCAGGCACCCATGGTCGCAGGGCCAAGTTGGTATTCCTGGCAACCATCCGACAGCATTCTGTACAAATTGCAGCTTCAGGATCAAGCAGAAAGGAAACCTTGGGCAGAGAGCATTGCTATAATCACCCAACAATGAATTCCCAATGCCTGAACTGCTGTGGTCAAGCTCAACTGTGTGAAACTTCAGATTCCTGGTCATTAATGAATTTTGTGGCACCACATCTGAGCTTCAGTTTTGTTACCATGGTCTACAAAATGTGCATAATGGTGACCTACCCCAGAGGTTGGAAGTGAAGGCAGGTGCTGGAGAAAACAAGGAATCTTGATGTGCTATGGATCATGTAAGTAATAATGGGAAGTAAAACCACCACCACCAACAACAACAACCCACTGGATCTTCCATTGTGGGCATGTATACTAAGTTCACAATCATAAACACCTTCCAGACTGTCACTAGTTTTTGGGCAGGGAACTTAAACTGGATGGGGGCCATTGACCACAATCCAAACTGAATCTGGCATCCTTAAGCTAAGTGAAATTAATTGCCTGAGGCACACCTGTGTTGGATTATGGCTTTTAAAATTAGTATTACAAAAACTAAGGAGTGAGATAAAGCGGGTGCTTCCAAATTTATGCAATGACTGAAGCTTGTTTCCCATTTCCTCAAAATCCCGCCTTTGCAAAGCTGCCTGCCAACCTTGTGTACACTGTGCCTTTCTCCACACATGTGTAAGCACTTTTAAGCCATGGCCCCATTAGGAAAAGTGAAGTTTGTTGTGGTGAAACTGTTGCCTTTAAAATCACTTTGTTCTCCTAACCGCAGGAGCACCGAGACTTCTTTGCCACATTGGCCTGGACAGGCTTGATTTATAACAATTTAATTGGTTCACTCAACACATGTGGGCTCTACATGGGTCACACAGGTTTATGAGAGTGCACTGGTGGTTTATAGGCACCTTGTGCTAAACCAGGGCTGGTACATGAATTCTATGAGCTAAATAATGCCTTGTTTCCTACCTAATGACATCTGTTTGTTATTTCTAAGCCGTACCCCAGCTTCTTTTGATTATTCCGAAATGGCTTCCTCCCTTCCTCCCCAAGCCTTTCATGGTGCTGCCATTTATTAGTATGGTTCGCCCCTCCCCTCAGGAACATTTTAATGCTTTTTACATTGATCTTTTTTAGCCAGCTTGCCCTTTGAGATTTATAATACACCAACAAGAATGCCACCTATTCAGAACACAGAAAGGGGGTGCATAAAGAACTACACTCAGCACTGTGACTGAAAGAGTAAAGTTCTACTTGAAGCCTCCCTAGCATGGTGACTCAAGAAAGCTGCCATTTTGCTCAGAAGAGTGAGATAATAAAGAACTCGCCTCACAGGACAAGTCAGCATGTAAATATACACACATTTTTTCATCATTACTCTGGTGGGGAACCTATGACCATCCAGATGTTGTTGGACTCCAGCTCCCATCAGCCCCAGCCAGCATGGCCAATGATCAGGGATGATGGGAGTTGTAGTCTGACAACATCTGGAGGACCACAGGTTCCCTATCCCTACTCTGCTGACAGAAATATTATTCCTGCGCAGAACACTCTTTGGCAAAACCTTTCAGATGCTTTTGATGCTTTTGGGTAGTTTTTCCTATCCATTTGGTTTTCTTTTGTATCCATTTTGTGATGGTTCCACCACTGTAGCCTTATTTCCATAGAATTCTGTGCCATAAAGGATTTAAGAAGAATTCAAGGACTTAACTAGGCCCATGTTCCTGCATCACAGCCTTTTATCAGAATGCTCGCAGGCCATTAGTACCAGGGAAGATTCTGGAGCAGATCATTAAGCAAACAGTCTGTGAGCACCTAGAAAGGAATGCTGTGATCACCAATAGTCAGCATGGATTTCTGAAAAATAAGTCATGTCAGACTAACCTGATCTTGTTTTTTGACAGAATTACAACCCTGGTAGATGAAGGGAACACAGTGGATGTAGCCTACCTTGATTTCAGCAAGGCATTTGACAAGGTGCCCATGATATTCTTGTAAAGAAGCTGGTAAAATGCGGTCTTGACTATGCTACCACTCAGTGGATTTGTAACTGGCTGACTGACCGAACCCAAAGGGTGCTCATCAATGGTTCCTCTTCATCCTGGAGAAGAGTGACTAGTGGGGTGCCACAGGGTTCTGTCTTGGGCCCGGTCTTATTCAACATCTTTATCAACGAGTTGGATGATAGACTCAAGGGCATCCTGATCAAATTTGCAGATGACACCAAACTGGGAGGGGTGGCTAACACCCTAGAGGACAGGATTACACTTCAAAACAACCTTGACAGATTAGAGAACTGGGCCAAAACAAACAAGATGAATTTTAACAGGGAGAAATGTAAAGTATTGCACTTGGGCAAAAAAAATGAGAGGCACAAATACAAGATGGGTGACACCTGGCTTGAGAGCAGTACATGTGAAAAGGATCTAGGAGTCTTGGTTGACCACAAACTTGACATGAGCCAACAGTGTGACGCGGCAGCTAAAAAAGCCAATGCAATTCTGGGCTGCATCAATAGGAGTATAGCATCTAGATCAAGGGAAGTAATAGTGCCACTGTATTCTGCTCTGGTCAGATCTCACCTGGAGTACTGTGTCCAGTTCTGGGAACCACAGTTCAAGAAGGACACTAACAAACTGGAACGTGTCCAGAGGAGGGCAACCAAAATGGTCAAAGGCCTGGAAACGATGCCTTATGAGGAAGGGCTAAGGGAGCTGGGCATGTTTAGCCTGGAGAAGAGGAGGTTAAGGGGTGATATGATAGCCATGTTCAAATATATAAAAGGATGTCACATAGAGGAGGGAGAAAGGTTGTTTTCTGCTGCTCCAGAGAAGCGGACACGGAGCAATGGATCCAAACTACAAGAAAGAAGATTCCACCTAAACATTAGGAAGAACTTCCTGACAGTAAGAGCTGTTCGACAGTGGAATTTGCTGCCAAGAAGTGTGGTGGAGTCTCCTTCTTTGGAGGTCTTTAAGCAGAGGCTTGACAACCATATATCAGGAGTGCTCTGACGGTGTTTCCTGCTTGGCAGGGGGTTGGACTCGATGGCCCTTGTGGTCTCTTCCAACTCTATGATTCTATGATTCTATGGATGTCAATGGATTTCAAATTTTCTGACTTGTCTGATTCTTAGGACCATTGATGATTCCTTCACATCACTGCTGAGAAAATAAAAAGGACAGCACCCTGATTCACAGTGAACAACTGAAGGGAAAAGACCTTCACACAGCCATCAACCTGGGGCTATTCCAGACAACCTGTTTATTGAACATTTATCCTGAATTGTTTGCAGAGAGATTAAGGTTTAATGATTATTCATTCGGATTTGTTTACGGGGACATTAGCTGATGTTGTGTCAAAGCAAGTATTCTCCCAGTGGGGTGATACTTACATTTTGGCTCCTTTCTTCAATCTAGCTCTTGTCCATCTCACTTCTTTCCTCTCTCTTCTTCCTTATTTTGCAATACTTATATCTTCTTATCGGGTCTCCCTAGAGCCTCTGCCTGTCCTTTCTCTCCTCTCTCATCCAGTCTTCTCAATGCCTGCCTTCACTTGGATGGAATTCAATGTTGCACTATGACAAGCAAGCATTTCAGTTGGCTGGGTGAAACAATCCCTCTTCTCCTTCCCCGGCATCTCCCTTGGAATACACCTCCAACAGAAAAGGCTGTTGAAAAAGGTCAGTTTTAGTCTACTACACCCATCAGCCCTAGCAAGCATGGCTGTCCAAAACATCTGAAGAGCACCAGGTTGGGGAAAGCTGGACTGGAGGTTCAGTAGAAGATCTTGTTGAAGTCAGAGTAGCAAAATCATAGCTAAAAAACTTATGACTAACACCCTTATTTGGAAATTAAACCAACGTCCAGACTTTAACATTCAAAAACTTTACTTGCAGGGAATCAAAACGCAATATTTACAATCATATGCTTCTCCAAGCATGGGCTTACTGTTTCTCCTTCTAACTTCCAAACAATTGTATTTTCCTCTCTTTCCAGAGCTCAGCATTTTCAGCCTTCTGTGCCTCAGTTAGGCCATGCCTTGCAACTCCTATGAAAAATTTCCACTTTTACCTTCTCCTGCAGCTTTGGCCTCTTTCATTCAAGCAGAGAAGCAGCACTCCAACACTCTATTCAACTTCGCAGTGGATTCTAAACACACTCATCTTGCTTCACATAAAATGGAGTCTCTCCTTCACTAGATAACGCCTATGTGACCAAGGTTAGCTAATCACATTACAGTGGTAACTCAGTTTATGAACTTAATCCGTTCCAGAAGTCCGTTCTTAAACCAAAAATGTTCTGAAACCCTAACCCTAATGAGGCCTCCCACCGCTGGTGCCCTTCCACCGTTCGGCTTCCGTTCTTAGACCGAGGTAAAGTTCACAAACCAGGACACTACTTCCGGTTTTGCGGAGTTGGTAAACCAAATAGTTTGTAAACAGGGCTGTTCGTAAACTGAGGTACCACTGTAGAACTACTAGAGAACTCTCTAGAATTCAGACACCAACCAATCAAATTTAAGCACATAGAAATGCATACAAGCATTAATGGTGAAATATGAATGAACTTGGCTATAACCATCAGAATGTTACAGAGGTGGAATTAGGAGAGCACAACCAGTTGGGTCACACTGGGTGCTGAACCTCTGGGGTGCCATAGGGGATGCAACAACTATAGATTTATAGTATAATTTAGGATGGAGCATGAAAAGCGGGGGGAATTTTGGCACCACACAGGCAGTGGCGGAGCTTCATGCTCCAACACCGGGGGTCAGAGAGCAGGTGGGGAGGGGCTAGCACGCATCCTGGGGGCATGGCACGCCTCCTGCAGGTGCGTGGTGTGCATCCTGGGGGCATGGTGTGCCGCCCACAGAGGTGTGGTGCATGTCCTGAAGGCGTGGCACGCCGCCTGTGGGGGCATGGCACCCAGTGTGGGCACCCAACCAGGATTGCGCTGCCGGGCAGTGCACTCCTCCCGCATTCCTCTTCCTCTGCCAGTGCACACAGGGTGCTGCTGAAATTTGAGACCCAAGATCCGCCACTGAATGTTGCCAACTATATCTTGTACTAATTGAAACTTCAAGGTAATCTTAAGATTATATGGAGTTAAATGACATATATCAGTAAAACAGTTGATGCTTCCAGCCTGATAACTGGTATCTGCACTGGTGTGCCACCACCAATAGTAGCTATGATCAGAGTGTGTACATGGTGCTGTGGTCTAAACCACTGAGCCTCTTGGGCTTGCTGATCAGAAGGTCAGTGGTTCAAATCCCCACGATGGGGTGAGCTCCCGTTGCTCTGTCCCAGCTCCTGCCAACCTAGCAGTTTGAAAGCACGCCAGTGCAAGTAGATAAATAGGTACCACTGTGGTGGAAAGGTAAACGGCATTTCTGTGCACTCTGGTTTCTGTCACGGTGTTCCGTTGCGCCAGAAGTGGTTTAGGCATGCTGGCCCCATGACCCAGAAAGCTGTCTGTGGACAATGCAGGCTACCTCGGCCTGAAAGCAATATGAGCATCACAACCCCATAGTCGCCTTTGACTGAACTTAACCATCCAGGGGTCCTTTACCTTTACCTATATGAGCAAATAATACCAGTAGTACTCAAGGTCACTAGTATTACATGGGGCTTAGAGAAAAATAGCCATTAACAACAAATACCCTCAGTTTCCTCTTGTTAAAGAAACACGTGTAAGGGAACACCTAATGGATCGAATCTGAAAACCATGGATTCTATCAATTTCTAGGAAGGCTGGATCTGACTCCAAAGATACTGTGACCACCCTCCTCATACCCACACTGGGCAACTCCAACCTCCTTACAGCCTTGCAGCAAAAAAGAAGAAGAAGGGGGGAGGAAAGGAAAAATTTAAAAGTCGCAGCTCATTGATTTTTGCAAACCAGCTCCTGTCATCTTCTCTGTAAGAAACACCATTGAAAGCTCCCAGCTATGCAGTCAGTTCCAAGTGTAGTTTTAAGTGGCATATGCAAGTTCCCAGGCAGGAGCTTAATCTAGGGCTTTCTAGCCTGCAGGCAAATACAATGCCCACTGAGCTACAGTAGGCACCAAAAAACAATTTGAATTTTACATGCTGTCTCACAAGCTGGCCCCACATGGGGCTTCTTGTGTAGTGGCAGGCAACTCACTGAGAGGTAGCCATCAAATTAACATATGATCCAAGGATTCAGATTTGACCCTTTCCATGAAACATTTAAGTTGTGCATGCCACATGCTTAATATTATTGATCTCTAAGAGTATCTTTTTTCCGAGCAAATCTAGCTTAGCAGTATCTTTAGTAAACCTTGTTTACTAAAGGTGGTTATATATATATATATATATATATATATATATATATATATATATATATAGTTATTATTATTATTATTATCCAAGAGTACAAAAAAAGAATAACAGCAAGAAAAGATGGTGACTATTATTATTCAAAGGTTGAAAAGGCTACAAAAAAAGAGGAAAGATTACAAAGAGAAAATTCTAATATGACTTGATTACTCAATATGGTCATTATACTCAACAGGCATGGAGTACAAGAATGATCATTATATTCAAGAAGTCATTACTTTTACAGATGACCAGACTAACATGATTGCTCCTACTTCAATATTATCCCACATTTATCCTATGAATTATACAACTCAAAAGGACATGAAATCTATGTCGATCCCAACAATACGATTTTTGAAAATTGCAATAGTGATGCACAGCTTTGACAGCATGTAGAATACCTATAGACTTCCGGGTTGGTGCCTCCAGGCAATGGCGGAGTTCCTCCGATCGGGAGGAATTTGCTCCGTGGAAATTAGGGTCTGACCGCCACGGCGAAGGCGGAGACCCGTTGAAATCACAGGTGGGAGAAGCTTGTGAACTTGGGATTCGGCTGGCACCTTTTGCGCCTCCCCTACTCACGGGGAAACCCTGATTTGGGGATCCGGAGCGAAGTGGGGTGAGCGGCGTGGTGCTTTGAATCGACTGCTTCTTTCACGGAGTGAAGCCGCATCGCTGTTGCCGGACAGCGCTGACTTTTTCCTGTGGACAATTTGACTTTAAACAACTACCCGTGAGTAGAACGGAAAATTGGATCTTTAAATTCATTAATTTGGCATCGAAGCGGGAAGGTTTTAAACAGGAAGTCTGCCTTCCTTTTTTGTAAATAGATTGAAGCAAAGACGTTGCAAGTTAAAGCCTTGGAAAGTATTTTGTAAAGGATTAAATCTCCATCGGTTAAAACTGTTTAAAAACCCCCTTGGAAGCAGGAGAAGAGGGGGGAAATTTTGGACTTAGTGAGCCTGCAGGAGAGAGTGAAAAATTAAATTACCACTGCTCTGAACCTGGAAAAGGGCTGCCAGCAGAATTAACGTTTTGGGAGAGTTCATTGACTGTGAACGGATAGCATGTTGACAGATGGCCAAATAAGAGAAATATATTGTTTCCATTGTCCTCTTCTGCATTCAAAAAGGAGGAAAAGTAATTGAAAATTGAAACTAACTTTATATTTTAAAATGCGCATGAAAGGATCGATACAAGTGGAGACTGTTTCCCTCTAGAGGGAGCTTTTGAAACTGTTACAAGAGTGGGTTTTTCCCAGCTGCAAGATAAGAGCTGTGAGAATCAGAGATTGACCTTGGACTTTAAGAATGTTGACAGAAGGAGCTTTAGTGACTGTTTTATGTAAGATAAGCTACTCGCTGGAACAGCTTCACAAAAAGACGGATGTTATGAATTCCAAACTTGAGAACTTGGAACAAAAAGTGATAAATTTGGGACAAAAAGTGACCATTAATACAGAAATTGCTCAGGATTTGATACAGGAAACTACTTTGACAGGACAAACTGGGGAGAAGAAGGAGAAAGTTGTGGTTGTTGAACCTAAAGTAATACAAGTGGAAGCCCCAGCTTTCAGAGGCAAATCGAGGACTATAAGTGGAGGCCTCTTATGAATGAATATAGAAAAAGTCAGAATTTGAAGATTGGAGCCCTGCCTGCACTGGAGAAGGAAGGTTGGATAAACTCTTTCATGCAGGGATTTATTGACCTTTGGGTTCTGAATCTGGGTCAGGAGGTGATTGGAGTTGTGGGGGTCTTTGGATCTGGAGGAGTCTTGAAACATGATTTGAGATATCGTATGGACCTTGGTTCTAGCTGTGGAGAGTTGGCTGGCCTGTCGAGAGGGAATGGGGGCATGGCTGGGTTGGGGCCTCCCCGAGACTTGCTCCTCAGCATTTTCAGCATAAAAGAATATGAAGAAGAATTGCAGAAGGGACTTGGAAAAGATTTAAGAGCCTCGGACAGAAGATCTCCAGGTTGATGAACTATATGGAATGGACGGAAATGATTGGCAGAATCCGAGACCAGGGAGAAGAGATGGTGGTAGAAGATTGGGAAAGTCTAAAGTTTGTACATAGAAATATTGTAAAATTAATGAGTGTTTGAAAATTGTTGGAATGAAACTTTAGCAGAAATGCTATAAGGAGTTAAGTATAAATAAGTATTTTAGTATTAAAGGAAAATAAGGTTAAAAATATGTTAAGACATTCATAATGATAAAGATAGAGAAAGATGGAAAGGATTTGCTGAAACAAGTAACAGAAGTGGAATACAAAAAGGGAGGTGAGAGGAAGTCGATGAAATAAGGGAATGAAAGATAGACTAATGAAATGGTATGCTATATGTTTTTTAAATTGTTGTTGTTGTTTTGTTTAATTTAGTGTTAAGGTTGTGTTTTGTATTGTTTATTGTATTGTTTCTTCTTTTGTTCTTTTTTCTTGTCTGCCGTAAGTTTGAAAAGTAATAAAGATTATTTAAAAAAAAAAAAGAATGATCATTATATTCAAGAAGTCATTACTTTTACAGATGACCAGACTAACATGATTGCTCCTACTTCAATATTATCCCACATTTATCATATGAATTATACAACTCAAAAGGACATGAAATCTATGTCGATCCCAACAATACGATTTTTGAAAATTGCAATAGTGATGCACAGCTTTGACAGCGTGCAGAATACCTGCATCCTATCAGTGGTGAGACTATGGTGCTCCAAGCCTCTCTCCCTTGACAAATGTTCTGTTTTGTTTCATTCTACCCCAGATCTTTCCGCTCAAAATGACTTTCAACTCAGGAGCGTGACTAACTGTGAAATCATCATAGACTGCAAAATCCTCCAAAGACTTGGTGATAAGATGCAAGCAAACTCTCTCGCACAAAGCCGTAAAATCCATCAGCTCATAGGATTCGGCCAAAATAAATCAATTAAACCTGTGCTATTGTCTAACAGATAGATGTGTCTTATGTAAATGCCAGATGCCTCACTAGAAGGCAGTAAATCTTGATAATGGAGTTAGCCTGATTCATCAGGTCCATTGAACTCGGCACAGCATTTGAGCATTCCCACAACTTTTAACCCCATATTTTGTTCCAAACACAGAGGCTGTGCACACATTACTGGCTTAAGAGACAGCTAGGCTGTTGTTTTTCCAAATTTGGATCAAAGCTGGTATTTCAAAAGAAACAATAGGATACCAAAGATATATGGATTGTGGCTAAACTGTGTGTACATTGCTTCCCAAAACAGCACACAAGGTGCAGAGTAAACAGGAGCATGTGCACAGCAAGAAACTCATCTCCAGATATTATTATAATAATAATAATAATAATAATAATAATAATAATAATAATAATAATAATAATTTATACCCTGCCCATCTGGCTGGGTTTCCTCAGCTGCTCTGAACGACTTCCAACAAATTATTCCCATGTTGTCCTTTGCAGTAGTAAACTGGAAGAGTAAACTGGAAGAATTGGTCTTTTGTGTGACAATCCTTCAGGCTGAATGACTTATCCAGGTCTACCAGTGGAACTAGCAGGGAAGACTATTGTGAATGGCGTAGTCTCCATATGCTTTTGATTGTCATGTGTACAGAATCGGTGTGTCAGGCACTCAGATTCCTCTCAAACGCAGAATTATAACCATATGAAAGTCTTCTTATACTGAATCAGGAAAGGCTCAAAAGAGGCAAGGCCACAAAGTGCAAGTATTGTTTGGCAAGTAATTCCCAGTATATTTCAGTTTCCTGAATTAATACTGTTCTTCACTGTGCAACGCAAAACTGAAAGATTGCTACAGGTTTCCTGTTCAAGTTCTGTGAATATAGCCACCATTGTGGGTTACCCTGAGGCAACACCTGGCCAGAGTATTGAACTTGACAAAGGAACATTAATACGGGACAACGCCATGAGACAAATCATGTCAGATTATTACCAAGGAAGCAGTAACTGCACCTCATCAATCTTGCCTCTTCCCATTATTGGCATGTCAGGCCTTCTGAGCATCATGACCTTTCCTTTTTGCTCATATCAAGTCAGCAGGTCTTTGGTCCATCTACAGTAGATTAAAGATGGTTAATCTGTGGCCCACACTGGCTGTGGTTGATGGGAATTATAGATGGGAATTATAGTTCAACAACATATGGAGGGCACCTGGTGGGCTTCCTCTGAACTAAATTGTGGCTGCCTCATAATAGGTACTTCTACCTCCAGGCTGACTCGATTGCAACAGAAGTTCCAGACTGGTGCTTGGTAATATCCATTAAAGAGAGAGTTAAAAGGATGTCTTAAATTCACTTTCATGTTATTTTTGTCCTACATGTGCCCAGCGCCCTGGGGCGAAAAGGGTCAGCAGCTCAGAATCCGAATCGTGGTGTGTAACCCATTAGCCCAGTGGCTCACATTATGTCTGTTTAAATGACTTAATAATCTGATTGCCATGCTCCTTGTTATTTTTTTTTCTTCAAGCAGGAATACAAATTAATTCCCCCTAAGGAGATCAAAACCAGGAAACATTTAAATGAGACTTCCTGCCCAGTGTGAAATACAAATCCTTTTCATCCGTGGCAAAGTGAGCGAGCCAGACAATGGTGCATTGAAACAGCTTATGCAGTAAAGTTGTATTTGATCAAAGCTGATTTTCAGTTTTAATTAAGATAACAAGGTACCTGGATTAAGGCAACCGGCATCCCACTGACAAATTGCTTAAAGAAACACCAAAATTCTCCATTAATTGAACGTGCAGAGACCATATGTCAATATTGCTACTAGGCTGGGAAGCCAGCAGCTGAAGCTAATAAATGTTCTCTTCTTCCTCTGCAATGATTGGGGCCTCATAAAAATAACCACCAGTGGTACATCAGCTGTGATATTCCTTCTTTTGAAGTCTGTCCACTGCCAGGTGCTTGGCAATTGCAAACCACATTAAGTCTGTGTACACCAAGAGCCCAGCAGAGTTGCCCAGTCATACTGAGAGACAGGGCCTTCCAAAGACATAAAAAGTGGCATGTGCTAAGCCTGGAGTTCAGCATGAAGCTGACGGATGTCCCATGGAAACATCTCTAAGGGACTTGGGGTCCAGAATGTACACTGTATCTTGCTGCCCCAAGTGGCAGGAGTAGGTCATCCAAGAAGTGTTCTGCAGACTGTATGGAATAAAGAGCCAGCTGAGATGGCAGAAACAGAGAATTGTAGAGTTGGAAGGGATCCTGAGGCTCAATTAGTCCAACCCCCTGCAATGCAAGAATGAATATGCAGCTGTCCCATATGGGAATTGAACCTGCAACCTTGGCGTTCACGCTCTATCCAACTGAACTATCATGTGCTTAAATTTGGACTGTAAACAAGGTGGAGACATATTTCTGGATACTTTCCTATTCAAAAGCTCCCTGCATGTAGTAAGCTAGCACTTAATTCAGGCATGGCCAAACTTGGCCCTCCAGCTGCTTTGGGACTACAACTCCCATCATCCCTAGCTAACAGGACCAGTGGTCAGGGATTATGGGAATTGTAGTCGCAAAACAGCTGGAGGGCCACGTTTGGCCATGCCTGACTTAATTGAATAATCTATACCTGAAGTCTTCTCTTCTTTGTGGATTTCCCGAAAGCATCTGGGAAGTTACCATGGGAAACAGAATGTGTCCAATCAAACAGGGCTCTTGTGTCTGTATGGCCCTAGTCCACAACATGGACACAGATTTGGGAAATGGTGGTTCAAGCTCCATATCTGCCATAGGTATTGTGTGAACTTAGGCAAGTCAGTTACTGCCAGACTTGGTTCGTAAAAGACACAAGAGTATAAGGAGAAGTGCAACTAAGGGTGCATTCACATGACTTGCCTTAGAGCGCACTGAAGTTGCTCCCCTCATCCCGTATGTTTCACAGCTCCCTCCCATCTAGCTGTTCACATCAGCACCACTTTATTAGTATCAGATTCATTTCTGTTTCTTCACATTGGGGGGCATTGACAGGGTGAGGATGTGCAACGTTTTCATACTATGGCCACTAGAGATGAATTAGCTTAAGGACTCCAATTGGTATGAAGCTGCTTTGAGAAACAACAGAGTCGGGATGCACATGCATTTTGGACGATGCCATGAACACTGATTAGAAACCCAGCACTGGAAACACATGAATGTGAACATAGCCTAAGGTTGGAAATATGTATGCCGGTGATGAACTGAAACAAAACAATATTTGTTCTACATGTACATTGAACATTCCTCTGTGGGTTTAGCTTGAACATATTTCAAAAAAGCAATGTAAGCATTTCTATTTCTATTTTATGTTTTAATAACATTTTCATGTATCCTGAGTCAAAACAAAACAAATTCCTTCCAGTAGCACCTTAAAGACCAACTAAGTCAGTTCTTGGTATGAGCTTTCGTGTGCATGCACACTTCTTCAGCTTTCGTGTGCATGCACACTTCTTCATTGGTATCTGAAGAAGTGTGCATGCACACGAAAGCTCATACCAAGAACTGACTTAGTTGGTCTTTAAGGTGCTACTGGAAGGAATTTGTTTTGTTTTGACTATGGCAGACCAACACGGCTACCTATCTGTAAATGTATCCTGAGCTATGGGATAAAAAAAAAAAGGCAAAATGCTGAATAGCCTGATAAAGCACTGGCTGGTTGGAGAATGATCAACGTGGGGAGTTCAGCTCAATGACCTGCAGATCTTTTTTAGACTTATGAACCTATGTTGGTGACGTCCAGGCTGAGCAAGCTACACCCAGGTTTTGCTTTGAATCTCTGGCCTGGAGAATCTCTCTCTTATCGGCCATTTCTATTTTCCTAGGCATACAGCACCAAATCATTGTGCTCTCTGTTGTGGTAGAAAATGTATGGCTAATTGAGAAATAAATTTTAAGAGAACCAACAGCAACTAGGAAAGGGGAAAGAAAAGAACATAATGAAAAGAGAGCATTTTTGTGACTGGGGAATAATGTGGTCTGCATGTTTGCGTGCAGATTTTGTGCCGTGACCAGTAAAAGCTGGAATAAATAAGGCAGTGATCAATAGAGACTCCAGTGTAATGTTACTCATTACCATTCTGGGAGCAAAAAGGCCAGAGATGATATCAAACATCAGCCCCCTGTTCCCCTCGAGAAAGCCTACTGATAGGGCAGAAGATGCCAACTGTGAGTCATTCATTGCTGGCTTCAGGTTTCACAACAAAATGATTTTGTGTTTGCAAAAGATCGGCCTGGTTGCAAACAGAGCTCTCTTTCAGCACTGGGATTCTTGGAACGTGCATCGTATATTAGCCTTGAGATGCCATACACCAACACCGCAGATTAGCAAGCATAGGAGGGGGCTCTCCATTACACACATTAATATGCTGTTCAACTTGTATAACAAGAGTTAACGAGAGGATATTTGCTGTGGAGCAATTCTGTAACTTCAAGCATAAAACAATACAGTGGTACCTCGGGTTAAGTACTTAATTCGTTCCGGAGGTCCGTTCTTAACCTGAAACTGTTCTTAACCTGAAGCACCACTTTAGCTAATGGGGCCTCCTGCTGCCGCCGTGCCGCCACTGCACGATTTCTGTTCTCATCCTGAAGCAAAGTTCTTAACCTGAGGTACTATTTCTGGGTTAGCGGAGTCTGTAACCTGAAGCGTATGTAACCCGAGGTACCACTGTACTGAGAGACTACCCCACTCTCCAAAACCCAGACAGGTATATTTCTCTGCTAAATCAGTCATTTCCCACAAGGGCCACCAAGCTAGAAGGTGAGGCCTGACTTTTTGGTCAACTTGCAGGCAGCACCTGACAGTTCTGGCAGGTTAAGGGGCAGCGTAATAGAGTCTCACAGAGTTGGGAGGAAACGTGGAGGCCATATACTCCAACCCACTTCTGAATGCAGGATACAACTACAACATCCCTTACAGATGGCCAACCAGCCTCGACTTATAGACCTCCAGCAAAGGAGAAAACCTGTCATCTTCCAAGGCAGTCTGTTCAGCTGTGGAATGGCTCCTATTGTTAGCATGTTTTCTGTTTGGATTTTGATGAATGAGGACCAGAGCTTATTTGGCTAGGGTGTGAAGGTCAACAGAAACAGACTACAGTTGTCAAACCAACTTCCACCATGGCTGAGGGTTCACATGAGGAATCGGGCAGCTGAAGCTTGACCCAGAAAAAGCTTCACCTCCTTCATTGCTTCTTGTTGCACTGTTAAAGGAATCGCTTGCAGCAGGTGTGCCACTGCCACTGCTTACCCGCTCCCGCAAGGTCTCACAGAAGACAAATCCTGTTCTACACAAGCAGAATGAGATGATAACAGCCTGTAGTGGATGTACTGCTTCAGATGGCAGGTGAACAGGGCTATTTGGAATCCTCCGTTATATAAAAACAAAGAGAGAAATAATCCTTTCTGAAATTAAAAGCAGAGGTGAAAGTTTATAGCGCAGTCCTTTTCTTACTGTGCTAGTTCCCCACATGCTGATAGGTTTCGCTTGGTTTTAACATAAAGTAAAGGTAAAGGGACCCCTGACCATTAGGTCCAGTTGTGACCGACTCTAGGGTTGCATCGCTCAGGGAAGCATTAAAAATGAGATACCCCTAGCTGCAGTCTGAAGTGGTACAATTCATTCTACCACCTCTGGATTCCCTTCATTCCCAACCCATTCTGCTCCATGTGGAGATCAGCCCAGGGTGGGAATTAATAGCTACTGACACTGGATAGAGTAGCAGCTGGAGAAAGGGATAGAATTACTCTCTGCTTCCCAGTTTTTCTTTCTGGGGATTTTCTAATTTTTTAAATATTGAAATTTGGATTAGGGTTAGAACCGGAGATGCTTCCAGATGGATGCCATTTTGCTATCTTATAATACGCACCAAATCCCGGGTTTTTTTAAATAAATAAATAAATAAATAAATAAATAAATAAATAAATAAATAAATTTTGTGCTTTGGAAAGTGATGGCGAAATGCACTGAAAAATGTGGGATGAATGAATGGAAAGAAGGATGAACACCCCACAAGCAAATCAGAATGAATATTCAGTAAAGACTGGGCATAGTCCAACCTCCAAGAGAGCTTTGCGCAGGTGAATCGGGATGAATGCTCAGGAGGTCATCTGCAGAGGCCCTTAAACTAGAGTGAAACCCCACTTAATAGCCTCAGAAGAACAAATTAGTCTAACTAGCTCCCAACCATAGAAAAGTCAGAATTTGAAAGCCAGAGCAAAAGCACCCCCAATTTTGGAGAGGAAATTTCTATACCCTTGTGGAATTTCAATGAGTAGATTAGAACAGAGAATCACAAAGGGAAATATAGGAAGGTGACACATAAAATGCAGCCTAATAAATACCCATTTGTCTGTTTGCCTGGAAGCTAGAGATAATTGTGAACTAAATGCCTGTTCTAGCATAGAGTGTGAATGATCAAAGTGCTCTTTACATCATGGGAAATAAATAAACTTCTAATTTGACATTTCATTTGCAGGCCCAAGTACATTATTTGTATGATTTTTTAAAAAAATGCATTCCCCACCCTCTGAAATTATTGGTTCATTTGCCTGACAGAATAAGGAAGAGTAAAAGGAAAGGAAACTATATTATGTTCATCTGTGCTAAACTATATTATGTTCATCAGTGTGCCTCAGCCAGGAAGAGAGGTTTTAATGCAAAACTCTCCCCATATTATTTGTGTTTATTTATTTATTTCATTTATACCTTGCCTTTTCTCCAAGTACATGGTTCTCCTCATGTCCATTTTAACTTCGCAACAACCCTGTGAGGTGTAGTGAGGAGGGGAGAGGGGACAAACAGGATGTTCCACGCTATTTTCTGCACGAATGTGTTTTCTACATAGGAAACATGAAACAGCCCTTGTTTAGCGTGGTGTGTTAAAAACAAACATCCTTTTTTACCAATGCAAAAGAGCACATTCTCATCATGAGCTCTGCTTTGTAGGGTTGGGGCACAAGTAGTTACAGCTCAGTGGAACAGAGCATGCTAGAAGGAAATAAAACAGCTGATGCCGAAATTGTCACACAGAAGCATAGAATCATTCTTCAAAGGATACTGTGAACATAGGAAAAAGAAAATTTATGGTAAACTGAACTGCAAATTATGCCAAAGGGTTTGTTGTAATGAAGAGTTGTTGATGTTCCTTAAGCGGCTGGAATGAATGCCTGTGTTGTCTTCCAAACAGATCTTGACTGTATCACAAGCAACAGCTGAAGTTCAGGCATCTAGGTCCTTCTAGACCAGGCTTCCTCAAACTCAGCCCTCCAGATGTTTTGAGACTATAATTCGCATCATCCCTGACCACTGCTCCTGCTAGCTAGGGAGTTGTAGGCCAAAAACATCTGGAGGGCCAAGTTTGAGGAAGCCTGTTCTAGTCAATTGGTGCTGTTCAGATGAGAATTTATTTTTTTTAAGAAATAACTAGGCTATATAAGAATTTATTTCCAAGTTCTATAATATTTATTACATTCACATTCCCTCCAGTTTTATCCTTACATCTCACCTTTCTTTCCCTCTCCCCATTTTATCCTCACAAGAACCCTGTGAAGTAGGTAGGCTGAGAGATAGACCAGCCTAGGGTCTTCCCAGTGAGCATCATGGCTTGGTGAGGATTTGAACCCGAACCTCCCCAGTCCCTCTCTAACCTCTACACCATCCTGGCTAGCATCAGAGTGTTATGACAAATTTGCAGTAAACACACTTGGGATAAACATCAGCTTTCCCTCTTTCACCCATTTTGCTCCTCTTTCCTATGCAAACTCCTCCTGCTACTGCCAACTTTTGGTCCCCGGCTC
This sequence comes from Podarcis erhardii, assembly GCF_964252035.2. Taxonomy (NCBI): domain Eukaryota; kingdom Metazoa; phylum Chordata; class Lepidosauria; order Squamata; family Lacertidae; genus Podarcis; species Podarcis erhardii. Next base: position 76,062,772 of record NC_138507.1, on the reverse strand, counting down.
ACATCAGCACACTACCTTGTGAATAGCCCTCATTTAAACCTTCTGGTGAATACAACACCACACTGCACCTTGCTGTCTTGAGGTATGAGATAATATTTATTTAAGCTGCGCATACTGATAGCCAGCTCTAGCACTCTCCTCTGCTTATGTGCAACTGAACTGGTCTGAAGCCATTTCATCTCTGGCAGAAGCAGTAGTCTTCCTGTAAATTGCAACACGATTACCGACATTTCTTCCAATGCAGACAGCCATTGTCAACTTGTATGGCAGAAAAAGGAACAACATCTTTATTATGGGGTGCAGTTGGGGAGGCATCAGTTTGCAGCTGCCGAGCACATGAAGGTGAGTGTTCTCTCTGTATAATGTGCATGGCAAATACAAATCAACAGGTGTTAGACGTGCTTATTCAGGTGGGATGCGGGTGGCGCTGTGGTCTAAATCACTGAGCCTCTTGGGTTTGCCAGTCAGAAGGTCAGCGGTTTGAATCCCCGCGACGGAGCGAGCTCCTGTTGCTCTGTCCCAGCTCCTGCCAACCTAGCAGTTCAAAAGCATACCAGTGCAAGAGATAAATAGGTACCACTCACTCTCCCTGTGGCAAGATTCTATGCACAGAAGCTGACTGGACAGGCAGCTGAATCTTACTTCCATACTGTGGGATAATGTCCTCCAGTGTACTTGCAGGTAATAGGCTACTTTAGCAAGTGCATGAAAAGCCTGTGCCATGCATAGCTCTGATTTCCAGTAGGCGGGTTAGAAGGAATGGCTGGTTAAGGGAACTGTCCCCCAGCACCTCCTGCCTCATTATACCTAATGATAGAAGTGGCCCTATCCAGGCAGGTGGACCGCACAAAAGATTTTGGGGTTAACATACTAATTCATCCATTGCTAGGTCTAAATTACTTAGAAGCCACCTGGGCATTAAGCAGTGGATTCCAGGCCCCACCTTGTCCTTATTGCTTAGAGTCATTTGAGAAAGCTGCAGCCAACATGGCACCCATTGGTCCTCCCTAATGCCCATAAACAGAATATACCTCTTAAGGCCTTATTCATGGATAGCTCAGTTGGTTAGAGTGTGGTGCTGTCAATGCCAAGGTTGCAGGCTCGATCCCCATATGGGGCAGCTGCATATTCCTGAATTGCAGGGGGTTGGACTAGATGATCCTCAAGATCCCTTCCAGCTCAACAATTCTGATTTTATGTAAAAAATGCATCAAAATTACATATAGCTTATAATTGTCAAGGTAAATCTGAATTTTTTATTTGATTTGATTTTTTAAAAAACTAATCACAACATTTAATACACTGTTTTGAGAGAGGTGAAAGATGTGTTCCTTATTTGACAGGTTGTTGTTGTTGTTGCTGTATATCCCACCCATCTGTCTGGGTTTCCGTAGGTTATGCTGTTGAAGTTGGGAGCCTCGTCTAGTTATTGTCTCCAAACTGAATTATATGCCACATATTTACATAACTGTCCCTCCACAACCCTCATCCCTTTTCTCTTTCAGCTTCAGCTGTTCAGCAGCTCTGTCTCATATAAAAGGACCACCTTCCTAATCTAGTTTTATGGTCTGATGACCAGGATGGTGCTTGGTTTGCTTTCAAGGCAGGAATAAGAGAAAGAAGATCCCTATTGACAATTCAGACTAATAGGATTGCTGTATGTTATTTCCCTACTAGTTTGGTTTCCCTGCCAATATCCTCATCTGAAAGTCTGGAGAAAATCCCAGCCAGAGGGATGCAGAGCTCCACAATCCTCAGCAGCTTTGCGGAAAGCCAACAGCTTGGAATACTTCTGCCCAAAGTAGATTTTATTTAAGAAACCAAAACAAATCTATGCCACCGTACAGTGCTTTCCTAGGATCAGTTGTTCCAATTGCCTCCTGCTGTGGGTTACAAGCATGAAAGATCTGCTGGGAAAGCAGTGATCAAGGCATCTTATCCCACTGCCAGGAACAGAATTGTTTAGGAAGCCTTCTTAATCCATCAGAATCAAGATGAAGAGGTGGAGGGAGGGTTTTGAAGAGAACAGCTTTATCTTAAATTTTTGAGAAGCAAGATAAGGGAGAGCTTAAAATGCAACATTTTGGACTCATTCCCCTCCTGGAGATGAGGAAAGGGATGCAAGTTGAAGTCATTTTTTCCAATTCTGATATCATTGAAAATAGACATATATGCAGGTCTACTTCGGAATGAGAAACTGGACAACACTGCAAGTTTGTTTGGTTTTTTATTTATTTATTATAAAACAGTATCAGTGCAATAATAATGTTTCAATTACACAAACAACCTCCCTCTCTCCTCCCCCCCCCCATAGCTGGTTGCTGTTATTGCGAATTCTCCCTGCGTGTGTTTACAAAGGTCATCTACTCAATACTTTATAAAAAGAAACATATCTTTGTGTTCACAAAACACCCAATTAGTTTGTCAAATGCCAACATTTCCTTACAGAAAATGCCGCTGTTAGAACCACCTCTTCCGCCTATTAACTGCTCTTCATCTCTCCTTTTAAAGTAAAACTGGAGGCTATCATTTGGTTTCTGCCTGTTAGCAAAGACATTTGTTACCACCTGTCTCAAGTAATTGTATGTTTTGAGTGGTTTCCTACGATAAATTACAGGCCACACAGAATTGCATGGGTAGAGTACACACTGCACACTGCACTCCTGGTTTAGGCAGCTTGTTGTGAAATGAAAACCACAGTCTACCTATATTAAGCACTCCAAATGCAGCTGGGATTGAAGGCATGCACACACTGTGTGATAATGTGCATTCAGTGCTGGATGCAAGTACCTTTGGGGGCAAGGGGTGCACACACAACATAAACCTGATGTCGTCCCTGCCCCCTCTCCATAATATTCACCAATCTTAACTGTGTTCTGCTGGAACAGTCACAATCCTTCTGTGCGGAGAATATACTTCTCCAGCACTTGCTGCACACGTGTGCACACAGGTCAACTCCTATTGGAGTTGGAGTTTCTCAGGTCAACTCCTATTGGAGCAGACCTACTGACATTGCAGGGCTGTGCCACACCTCCTACCATCTCTGTAGCCTGAATGTTGTTGTTGTTGTTTAGTCGTTTAGTCGTGTTCGACTCTTCGTGACCCCATGGAATAAGAGCACACCAGGCACTCCTGTCTTCCACTGCCTCCCGTAGTTTGGTCAAACTCATGCTGGTAATTTCGACAACACTGATTTCCTTAAGAATGGATAGGTTTGATCTTCTTGCAGTCCATGGGACTCCCAAGAGTCTCCTCCAGCACCATAATTCAAAAGCATCAATTCTTCGGCGATCAGCCTTCTTGCTACTCGGCAAATTATTCTTGATCCATAGCCACGTGTTTCTTTGGTTCTCGATTATAGAGGTGCAATGGCACTTCTATAGAAACCCCCTCATGAATAATGAATATTAGATCCCTGAAGTAGCCAGATTTTTTTTCCCTCTCAGTTTAAAAATATGACTGGGTCTTCCAAGGAGACTCATATGAGCACTGGAAGAGTGAAGGGTTTGGGCAGATTAGCCCAAGTGAAAACCTCGTCTTATTGGCATGTCCTTTTAGGAAGGGTCATTGCTTGGTAGCATAGCACCTGCTCTGCATATAAAAAGTCGCTGGTTCAATCCTCAGCATCACCAGGTGGAACTGGGAAAAACTCCTGCCTGAACATGCCTTTGCCCCATTGGTAAAAAAAGGACAACTATATAGTTAAAGCCGTGGTTTTCCCAGTAGTGATGTATGGAAGTGAGAGCTGGACCATAAAGAAGGCTGATCGCTGAAGAATTGATGCTTTTGAATTATTTTGCTGGAGGAGACTCTTGAGAGTCCCATGGACTGCAAGAAGATCAAACATCTCCATTCTTCAGGAAATCAGCCCTGAGTGCTCACTGGAAGGATAGATTGTGAAGCTAAGGCTCCAATACTTTGGCCACCTCATGAGAAGAGAAGACTCCCTGGAAAAGACCCTGATGTTGGGAAAGATGGAGGGCATAAGGAGAAGGGGATGACAGAGGACAAGATGGTTGGACAGTGTTCTTGAAGCTACCAGCATGAGTTTGACCAAACTGCGGGAGGCAGTAGTAGACAGCAGTGCCTGGCGTGCTCTGGTCCATGGGGTCACGAAGAGTCGGACACGACTAAACGACTAAACAACAACAACAGAGGACAACTGGATGGTTAAGTCCAGTCAAAGGTGACTATGGGGTGCAGATGGGTCTGCCCCACCAGCCCCAGCTAACATGGATGAGGAACATCTGAGAGGTACTGGCTACCTCTATAGACAATACTGAGCTATATGGACCAATGCTCTGATAGCATAAGACAGCTTCCTGTGTCCCTATGTATACACATTGAGAAGCATTGCTAAAAATGAACAATACATCTGGGCAAAGAGGTTGCTGTGCTATATGGAAAAGGTTTCCTGAATTCTGTGGGTGCTCAAATTCTGCTTTGAACTTCGATTGCCCTTGTCATATCATACACAGTACGTATTTTTGCCCTTTGGCAAGGGGAAGAAAAAAAAAAGCTGGCTGTAATTTGTCCACATGACCTCCTGCTACAATGAAATTCCAGCACTCAGTGTGTAGCCATAGTCTCTTGCATTTCACTATATTGAACAGTTGTTAATTTAATCAAGCACCTTACTGTGGGACAAAGCGAAAGAAACAAACTGATGAGTTTTCACTGTGCCCTCAGTAGGAAAATAGTTGGACCACAACTGGCCATGATTTAATTTAAATCCCACTGCTGGATTCAATCAGTAAGATTACAGAGGGTGTGTAGGTGGATACAAAAAAATTCACTCTGATGTCAGTGTGAAATAATATTCCAAATGCAAGGCCATTGCTATTAAAGCTAGATTCACATTGTAGAGCTGCACAAAAAGCAGCAGCTGAAAATTGTTTTTCCTTTTCTCCCTTTCCTTTTTGGGAATAATAATTATTTGTATTAAGTACCCAGCAGTCTGCAAAAGCTACATCACTTAAAGGTCACTGGAAAGGTATTCACTGCTCATGAGAGATATTGGGTAATCTTATGGTATGTTTTGCAAAGTTTCACAAATGAACTCTACTCATCCCTTCCTGCCAATAACCAAAGAGATTATTCAAATACCATATTCTACATACGCATATACACAAAAACGTGAATGGTATCTATAGGAGGGATAATAGCTCTTCAAAAAACTGGGCTTGCAAGCTTTAGTTGGTAAATTTAATCAATTAACATTCTACTTGAATAATTAGGGGGGGGCTATTTTAAACACTAAGGGGACATTTAAATTGGTTGGGCAAGAGAAAAGCATGCTTGTTTATTTGTTTTGGTTCTTGGGTGTTACTCTAATGGGGTATGAAGAAGAAAATGAGTCTATTTGGAGCTGGCTAAAAGGCAATTAAATTCCATCAGTTTTGGGTCACCCACTGCCAAGCAGATGCTGCTGCTCTGTAAATAACACTTCAGCATGGCCATGCAAGCAGCCATTGCCAACCCAGTCAGCAGCTGGCAGGAGTTGCAATCCAAAACATCTGAAGGGCACTAGCTTGGTGAAGGCTGTCTTAAAGGGATTGGCAAGTCTTTTCAAAGAGCATATGGAACTGCCACTTTGAGGACAGACCCCACCCTCATGATGAAACAACAATAATGTGCAATGATTTTGTTCCTCTTTAAGCTGGCAGTCACTAAGACCTTGTGGTTCCTGAATTGTTACAGACTGGAGTTGTTTCCACCTACCCCTAAGGAGGCAGGTTGAAGACTCAAGAGGGTCTCTGTGAAAGCACTGGTGCTCTCATTTTTGAAAACCAAGGGGCAATGTGTCTTCAAGTATAATTAATAAAGCCAGTACAGTATAATAATTATAATTAGTACCTTCCATGAAAGAACAGTCAACATTTAATGATTTCCCAAAGCTATTTAAGGTCCCTCAGTGACTATAATCAGCAATTTACACTTGCATTTGCTGTATTTATTTACTTGAGCTTTAAAAAGAAACCGAGACTAGTCCATTTTCAGATGTGCTGATAAATGTAAGTAAGGCAACCCATCAATGATAAATATTACACTGTTTCATCTAGCTATTGACATAATTAACTAAACAATTCTCACTCTGCTCGCAAAGCAGTTAGCACTTTGTTATTTAATATTCTAATATTTATGAATGCTGGGAGGCCAAACGACCTGTTAAGTACATATTGTCACTCTTAAAATAAGTGACTTTTAAAGGAAACAATGGGAACCAAGGTAGACAGTCATGTTACGGTCATGTCTATGCCAGGCAAATCCTGGATCTTAGGAAGAACTGCAGTAGCCTGATATAATTCCAAGAAAGGAATCAATATGGCGATTGACAACTCCTACTATGCAAACCAGTGCTTTAACATTGCCAGTGCCAACGTATGAGGTGCCAAAACAAAGTAGGCAAATTTTCATATTAACTACAAACGCCATCCTGATTCATCTATCGCAGCCTCTCCTTGTGCCTTTCCTGTCACAGCATCAAGGACCGCAGACCTTCAGAATTCGAGGGCCAACCTACCAGTGACTTGAGAGTTTTGGGTCCAGGATACTTAAGGAAGTACCTAATCCCTTGAGTTCTCACTTGATTGCTGAGGTTTTTGGGGGTCCCCATTACTGAGATGTTGTGGGTCCAATTTTGAGCAACTCCCTTCTAGCTGAGGTCAGACACACACCCTCCCTGTTGAATTTCATGTGTCTGCTGAAGACCATTTTTATTCCAGCAGCCTTTTCAATTGAATTCTGATTTTATCACTTTAATTCTTTTTAATTCTAATAATTCTATTATATTATACCGAGTATTCACCACTGAGAAAGGACTGTAAATTAAGTAGTACATAAAATGTAAATTTAGTATATAAATTGTCAAATTTTACACACACACACACAATTATCACTGTGCCACCCTACGCCTGCCTTCTCAGATGCAAGTCTCATCAAGTTCCAAAGGGCTTACTCCCAGGTAAGTGGATTTAGGATTAGTCTTGGTCTCTTTCGTTCTCTGAACTATTTCATTACTTTGAATGTGCTCTAATTGAATTTTATATTACATATTTCTTTCCCCTACCCACACCACATATAAATCATTCCTGACCAGCCTGAAAAACCCCTTATGGTATCCCTTCCAGTTGATAAGATGTGCCTGCTAACTGCCATTCTTTCTCTCTTGGATTTTCTGCCTGGACAGTTAATCATTTCTGTCAATGGATGAAAGAAAGATGATATCTCTGTCTTCCAATATTTCACACTTCTGGGAGAGACATCTCTTCTTCAGTCTCTTAATCACAAAACTGGAATGCTGACAAGTGCCTGGCGTTTGAGACTGTATTTATGGGAACTCTTACTATGGTATTCATTAATTGATTCCTGTGATGGTGATTATGGCAATGGAAAAATAACAAACAACAGATAAGGTTATTTGCACTGGGACAGTTGTCTTGCTCTTGTTTGTTTTTCCCCTCTGTTGTCTGATTGGCTCTGATTTTGCAGTTCCTGTGCAGCTTCAGTCTTAACCCTTAGAATTGCTTGGTGTAAACCTAACAGTAGGAATAGGAGAGGATTCGGGAAATATCACGCTGAGATGCAAGGCTTCCTGGATTCCTATCAAACTCCCCTCCTCTCAGGGGAAAGGTCTGCAGCTTAAGGCCAACTCCTAATTATAACAACAGATTTGAAGTCATCCCCAATCACGTCAAGCTCTTTAGCAAAAACTAAGTCATTGATGGGATTGTACCATTGCACCCTTCAGCATACTGTTATTAACACATAAGGCTACAATTTATATCATGTCAATGTAACATTAAGGTTAAACAACTGGCCCATAAGCATCATAAATTGACTGGTAACTTCACATACCGTAGGTCCTCATTTAACTTTTATTTCAGAACTCATCTAAATGTTGTTGTTTTTTCTGATTTGGCTTCCTATGTAGATTGGCCAACGACACAATGAGAACTGCTGTTCAGAACAAATTCTGAAAAACAGCAGTTTAAACCCATTTCAGAACAGGCAGCATATCCTATGCGGTTTAAAAAATGAGTTCATTGTTGAGTGAGGTTTCATAGCCAATAACCTTCATCATTGAATGCTTGGTATGGATTAGGAAGACAGGGATACACACACATACTAGAGTGGGAAAGGCTCAGGTTTGAAAGGTAAGACCTAAGATTTTTAAAAAGTGCAACTCATTGAGCTAGGACAGGGGTCTGCAACCTTTAAGACAAAAAGAGCCACTTGGACCCGTTTCCGAAAAAAACCCCAAAAAACTGGGAGCCGCAAAACTCATCATTATCAAAATAACTTTTTTGTCACTTTTTTATTATTTCTTTGTTTGACCCTTCAGAATTACTCCTCATAGAAATAAACGTTAAATTAACAAGTTACCTTTTTGTGTGTGTGTGTGTTCTTCACTCCCCTTCAAAACAGTGACCAGCGTACATGCCCCCTTTCAATGCAGTGACCAGCGTACATGCCCCTTACAATGTAGCGGGCGGGAAGGTGACGTCGGGACGGTGCATGACTAACACACGCACCACCCCCATGCAACGTCACAGCCAGTACAGCACCCGCCACAGGGGAGTGTCGGGGCGCACAATGCACCTCCTCCCCTCGCTAGTATCCATCCCGGAGCCGCGGCAAAGGTGTAAAAGAGCCACATGCGGCTCCGGAGCCGCGGGTTGCAGACCCCTGAGCTAGGAGGATGTGTGATATATTCCAAGCACATTGTGCACTTCCTGGTGCATTAAATGATCAGTACTAAACCATAGCTGTTAACATCACCTAGAGCAGAGTTGGGGAACCTGTGGCCCTCCTGATTAGGCCACTGGTTCCAACTGGATGCCAATGGGCCTTCTCTGCAGTGGCTCCCCGTCTGTGGAATGCTCTCCCGAGGGAAGTTCACTTGGCACCTTCATTGTACACCTTTAGGTGCCAGGCAAAAACTGTTCATAAACCGAGGTACCACTGTACTAGCAAAATAATATATACAGAACAGTGTTTCCAGTATAAGATGAAATAATAATAATAATAATAATAATAATAATAATAATAATAATAATAATTTATTTGTACCCCGCTCATCTGGCTGGGTTTCCCCAGCCACTCTGGGCAGCTTCCAATGAAGATTAAAAATACATTAAAATAATTTGCTTGGGTCACCAGGAATCCTCAAAACAAAACTTTGTTTCTCCAAAATATTTGTTGCTGCTCCTCCTGAAATTGTTGAAGCAGACACAAAAATTGGTGGGTCAAATTCCTTGACCTGTGACACACAGCAGGTCAGGCTAGGTAATTATAAATTGTTCCTTCCGGCATTATGTCATTTGGAATCTGGAATAACTAAAAAAAAGGGGGGTCTCTCTCTCTTAATCACACTGATGTCAGCTGGTTCTCCACAAGTCCTGTTGTACAATGCTGATAAAACAGGCATGAACTGGTGGATAATTTAGGGCTTCTTCCTCTTTCATTCAACAAACAAAAATAAAATGGCATGTACCTAAAAAAAAAGGTGCTTTACCTGTTGGAAAATACAAAGAGCACTGCCTTAAGGAGAAGAAGCCTATTAGTACTGTAGTCCTCTATCAGTCAATTAACATGCATTGATATTATGTTCCCTGTGCACCATTCTGAATGGCTATGTGTAAACAATACATTTCAGAGTAGAATTGTTCTCCAGCTGTATAGTTACTCTGAAATTCTTTGTGCAGCAACTAAATAGCTGCTGAGTGCCATTGTGCATATTTGCATGGTATCTAGTGCAATAGAAACACTACAATTTTGGGTTGTAAAAAGTAAAATAAAACAAATGGAAGTATTTATTCAATTTTTTCTTTTATTCTGAAGGCTTGCCTCCTTTTGTTTAGGTCTTTTTTAAAAATTCTCCTGGAGGGAAAGACCTAAACTGTTGTCAGGCAACTTAGATATTTAATAACTGAGTAAAACAAACGGGAAGGGTATTATAAGTGAAGCCTGTATGCGGCAATGCAGAGTTATGTCATGACTTCAAAGGAATGAACAGAAATTGAATTTTGAATTACTTCTAAGCTCTTTTGCCATTTTAAGTCCAATACTGATTGCTAGATGAAGGGATTAACTGTCCCTGTTCAGATTTCTTTTTTTCATTTTTCATTCTTCCTCTTCCTCTGACAATATTTTCCAAAAGAGTACACAGAGAATTTCTTGAGGCAGATCTCAGAAAGCATTTCACCCTGTATGAACCCCCTTCAATATTTATTTATTATTTAAAATTGAGAAATAGCCCACGCATATAAAATATCATAGTGGTGCACAACAATGCATATGAATGCAATTAAACACAAAATACAATAAATACAATAAAAATAATAAAAATGACAAAAATTAACTATGTTTTAGCACAGTGATAGGCAACCTGTGGGCTTCCAGATGTTGTTGGACATTCCTGACAGACCACGACAGCACTGCCAGTGATCAGGGATTATATACATGTTAGTCTGTTAACATCTGGAGGGCCACAGGTTTCCTGCCCCTGCTTTGGCAGATTAACTTGTGGTGTTGATGTTGAAGAGATACTTGTTTATTTAAAGGGCGGTATAAAGATGGCCTTCCTTTGAATGGTTGATTTTGTTCCTTCACTTCCTTCACTATCTCAGAAAGATGCCATTCTTGATCTAGATAAATATAAGGGTGAACAATGGTTGAACCAGTCTTCTGCTGCTACAGGTTTGACATTTCCCCTGAAGTTTATGTCATTGTTTTCACATGGAAATTTAATTTGAAAACAGGTTCCTAGAGCCATTGCTATGGAAACAACAAAAAGGCCAGTCTCTGCTCACAGTTGATAATTCCCGAAGAATTCCATATAGGCCAGAACAGCTTTGGGGGGGGGGTGGCAAGGAGGAGAATTTAGTTCTGCAAATTAAAATGAAAGCAATAATTTGCAGTGGTTGACATATTTAGCATCAGTGCCAGATTGTAGGCAGTCATGCATGAAGGGAGCTACAATGCAAGTTTTGGCAAGGTTGAGACGAGGTGATTGGAGCAAAGGGGTACTTTCCCATCCCCAGGAAGGGTCAATCTGGAGAAAGAGTCAAGGGCAGGTCAAAGTTTGAGCCAAGATTGTTCTTCAGAGAGGACTGGAGTCAGGATGCAGCCATACTTGGAGAAGGCTAGGAGGTCACAAGTATGAGACCGTGCTGTCTCTAACCCAGCCCCAGGCCTGCTCAGAAGATTTTTGTGGGTTGTCCAGTGTTCTGTCCAGAAGATGGTGAGACCTGTGAGGGGCACTTTTGCCCCTTGTTTGTAGCCTCAAAGTGGACAACAACCACAAGGGCATCAACATAGAAATAAGGAGGTTCTCTGTTCAGACAGCCGATCCTTATAGTTAAGTCTTACTATAAGTTCTTACAGTTTGATGATGATAGGAGTTTGAAAAGCAGAATTTATTAATGTTTTAAAGGTGGAAGCCATGTTAAAACTCCATAAAAGTAAATATAGGGTTGTATCCAAGTAACAGTGTAAGGATTTCTGCTTCTGGGACAGAACGTCCCTCTATTCTGTCCCTGTGCAGCCCCTAAATCTGTTTTAGGATTTCCCCGATCCTCTGGAGCAAATTTGGGGAGGGGAGAAGGCACACACAGGAGGAGGAGGGGCTAGAGTTCTCTTGCACAAGTCCACAGCATTTTTAAAAACACATTCCTTTGCTCAGCTATGACTACTGAATGTGTTTGGAATATGAAGATCTTTGATGCCAAAATCTGAGGCTATCACCCAAACTGATATTCTGTAGCTCGGGGATGTCTAACAGGTCAATTACGATCTACTGGTAGATCCCCGGGAGGTTTTAATAGATCGTGGTTGATCACTGGGTCCTCTTCCTTAGCAGTGCTAAAATTGATTCCTGCCCCGCCCTCCATTGTTACACAAACTGCAGAATGGAAGACGAAGTTTACTGAGTGAGGCTGTTTGTTTCCCCAGCGATTTGTTGGTGAGTGGCTGTTCCTCTCCCCCCCCCCAAAAAAAGACCCTTAAAATCGGGGTTTCCTCCTCCCTAAAAAAAATCTCAACAACTTTGACCTGACCTGAACCACCCACAAATGGGGCTAGATCACCGCCAGTTTTTAATTCTGTAAGTAGATCACAGTCTCTTGGGAGGTGGCCACCCCTGTAGTTATCTGGCTTTCAATTGGTTGGTGGCATTTAGGTAAACTGACATAATGCAGAAACTTTTCCATAGTTTCTCTTGTGGGAAATTTGAAATTAGGGCAAAGTTCCATTTAGCGGGGTGAATCACCTGTAATTTAAATTAAACAAACTGTTATGTAGTGAAGTTTCACCCTGGGCCAGCAGGGGGATACTGTATATAGTTTTCACTCAGGTCTGTAGATAGTTTTCCCTCAGGTCCGCGTCAGTTATTTTAGGCGGGAACTCTGGGCTGTTGTTGTTACAATGTTGACAGCCGGCTGCCTATAAAAGCAGGCCGGCTGAGCTGTTTGCAGTCAGTTCTATTCCAGCTTACGAAATAAAGAGCTACTTGGAGAAATCGCTGTGTTGTCTGCTATGTCAACCCACAACTTAACACTGGCGACGAGGATGGGATGGATGGACATCAGAGCACAGCCAGATGCGGCCAGCCTCTGAACTGAGCTGAATCACTGAGCTGAATCACAGAGCGAAATCACTGAGCGAAATCACTGGACAAAACCAATTCAGAGCTGACTGTTCTGGCTAGAGCACTGTGTTCCATCCATCGCCCTTCACGCTGGCATCGGAATCATGGCTTCACTTGTGCCTCTACCGCCGTTTGCGCCAGCCTCTGAATCATGGGATTCCTACCTCGCTCGGTTCGACTGCTACCTCCAAGCCAACGAGCTGACAGCAGTATCAAAGGATCGTAAGCGGGGCCTATTCCTCAGCCTCTGTGGGCCTGAGGTGTTTGAGACAGCCCGAGCATTGGTTGCGCCCGAAGCAGTCCAGGCAACACCATGGGACACGATCCAAGAGAAGCTCCGCAACCACTACGCACCAAAGCCGTCCAAGATTGCTGCCCGCCATGCGTTCTACCACCGGAACCAGGCAGAGGGGAGTCAATCAACAACTACACCACCGCCCTGCGACAGGCTGCAATGCACTGTGAGTTCCGAGACTTAGACGATGCCCTGATGGATCGAATCGTCTGCGGGGTCCGGGACATCCATCTGCAACGGCGTCTCCTCGCCAAGCCAGACCTCACGCTGCAGAAAGCCATTGAGGAGGCTGTGGCCTCAGAAGCTGCTGAACGCTCCGCCCAGGAGATCCGCAAGTGCAGCAGCCCGCGTCTTGCTAGGGAGCCAGTTCCGGTGCATCATGAAGAGGCCAGCAGTGATGAGGCATCCTCCAGTGAAGGCGATGACGTGCACCAGACAAAGCGGGAGCACAGGAAGTTCCAACAGAAGTCCAAGGGCCAACCGGAATGTGCCGGCTGCGGAGGCAACCATTCCCGTGCCAAGTGTCGATTCAGAGACGCCATCTGTAGGAAGTGTTCCAGAAGGGGCCACATCGCTAAGGTCTGCCGATCGGCTCCATCTGACACCCCCCCTTCATCGACTCGCAAGTCCAAGCCTTCACTCCAGTCTGCCAAGGAAAGTTGTTTCGCTCTCACCAACTGCCGCTGCCCGTCTGGAACCACGATTGGCCAAACCAACTCGCCTACGCGACGCAAGCTGAATGTCACGGTGCTCATTGAAGGAGCTCCATGTGACATGGAGATCGACACCGGGTCTGCCCTGTCCATCGTGTCGTGGAGCACCATCAAAAGACTGGTACCCAGAGTGTCCAAAAGGCAACTCGACTCTCACCGCGTACACCTGAGAGACTACCAGGGAAACGACATTCCCGTGGTAGGCGTTGGCCGGTTCCGGATCGCCTTCAAGGATTTTTCGGGCCTGCTCCGGTTGGTGGTGGTCGAAGGTCAGCGGCCAAGCCTCCTAGGGCTAGACTGGTTTGATGCCCTCGGCCTGGAAGTCACCGGCATCAACTGCATCTCTAACGCAGAGATTGAGGGTCTGGTCAAAGACTTTGCCGAGGTTTTTGACGGCACCTTGGGGCAATATACAGGTACGCCCATCTCCTTTAGCCTTGATCCACAAGTCGCCCCCATCAAGCTAAAGCCACGCCGGGTTCCCTTTGCTCTCAAGGCTAAGGTGGACGAACAACTGGACAAACTGATCGCCCAAGGAGTTTTGGAGCCGGTTGACCACGCCAAGTGGGAAACCCCCATCGTCACGCCTGTCAAGCCAGATGGGTCGGTGAGAATCTGCGCTGACTACAAGTGCACGATCAACAAGGCACTTCAGCAGCACGCTTATCCGGTTCCTGTTGTCCAACACCTGCTGCATTCCCTGGGTGAGGGTAAGGTCTTCGCTAAGCTGGACCTTGCCCAAGCCTATCAACAACTGCCAGTCGATGATGCCACTGCTGAAGCCCAGACGATCGTCACCCACCGGGGGGCATTCCGTTGCCGCCGGTTGCAGTTCGGGGTGAGTGTGGCTCCTGGCATTTTCCAAAGCCTTATGGAGCGTCTCCTGCAAGGGCTTCCGGGCGTGGTACCATATTTTGATGACGTCTTGGTGTCTGCAGACTCACACCAGCAGCTGTTCGAGCGCCTCCGTGCCGTGCTGACCAGGTTCCAAGAGGCCGGGCTCAAGGTAAAGAGGGAGAAGTGCCAGATCGCCGTTCCACAGGTAGAGTTCCTGGGCTATCTTATCGATGCCTCCGGCCTTCACCCGACCACATCCAAGATCCGCGCTATCCAGCAGGCCCCCACCCCAAAGAACAAGACGGAGTTGCAGGCATTCCTGGGGCTGCTGAACTTTTATAACATGTTCCTGCCCCACAAAGCCACAGTGGCTGAGCCTCTTCACCGACTCCTTAGTACAAAGACGCCTTGGGCCTGGGGTCATCGGGAGACGGCGGCCTTCAACGCGGTTAAGGCTCTCCTTTCATCAGACAGTGTGCTGGTACAGTACAGTGAATCCAGGCCGCTGGTCCTTGCCTGCGACGCCTCACCTTTTGGCATCGGTGCTGTCCTTAGTCACCGTTTTCCAGATGGAAGAGAAGCACCACTTGCCTACTTTTCCAGGACACTATCTCTGACGGAACGGAATTACAGCCAGCTCGACAAGGAGGCATTGGCACTTGTGGCTGGAGTGAAGAGGTTCCATGAATACCTCTATGGCAGGACTTTTGACCTCATCACTGACCACAAGCCACTCCTGGGCCTCCTCACCGGTGATCGTCCAACTCCACCGGTCCTCTCGCCACGCATGCTGCGATGGACTGTTTTCCTGGCTGCCTACCACTACCGGCTCATCCATCGCCCGGGGAAATCGATGGGCCATGCCGACGCCCTCAGCCGTTGCCCTCTTCCAGCATTTGTGGAAGACCCGGCTCCAGCTTCATCGCTCCTTCTGATTGAGGATCTTCCGGCAGCGCCTGTATCAGCTGCCACTGTGGCCTCCGCGTCTGCCCAGGATCGCACCATCAGCCGGGTGCTCAACTGGGTGTGGAGGGGGTGGCCACAAGGGCCTTTTGCATCGGAGTTCCAGCCCTTCGCAACCAGACAACATGAACTCTCAGCTCATCGCGGCTGTCTGCTGTGGGGAGACCGTGTCGTGATTCCCCAGGGACTCCGTCAGCGCGTCCTGGAGGCTCTGCACGTTGGCCACCCGGGAATTGTCAAAATGAAGGCGTTGGCTCGGTGTTACGTCTGGTGGCCTAATATGGACGATGCCATCACTGCCTGGGTGTCCACCTGTCAAGCGTGCCAAGAGTCGAGGCCTGCACCACCGGCAGCTAAGGGACACACCTGGGAGACGCCAAAGACACCCTGGTCGAGGGTGCACATTGATCTGGCTGGCCCCTTTCACGGCCGGACCTTTATGGTAGTGGTGGACGCCTATTCCAAATGGCTGGAGGTCGCCCTGATGCCCTCCACCACTACCGAAGCTGTCATCCGGGTGCTGCGAGGCCTGTTTGCAATGCATGGGTGTCCTGATGTCCTTGTCTCTGACAACGGACCACAGTTCACGTCAGGCACATTTGAGCGGTATCTTTTGGGACTGGGCATCCGCCATGCCCTAACGGCACCCTTTCATCCATCCAGCAACGGGCAAGCGGAAAGAATGGTGCGCTCGGCAAAAGAGGCACTGGCGCGCCTGGACCGGGGAGACTGGCATGAGCGGGTCGCCGAATACTTGTTCGTGCAACACATCACCCCTCATGCGGCCACAGGGAGGAGTCCTGCTGAACTGTTTATGGGCCGCCGCCTCAGGTCACCGCTCGACCGGCTACACCCGGACTTTGCCGTGGCTGAACCCCCAGGCTGTGCCAACGCGCCACGGTCATTTGTCCCAGGAAACCAGGTCTTTGCCCGGAACTATGTGGGGGACATTCCTTGGGTGCCAGCCACAGTAGTGGGAGTCACTGGACCTCGCTCGTACCAGGTGGCACTCGAAGACGGACGCTTGTGGCGACGGCACATAGACCAGCTTAGGCGCAGGGTTGGGGACTTGGACACTACCGAGGTGCCCCCAACTGCGCTTGCGGCTCCAGAAGAGACACGTACAGATGGCGAGGCCCCACCTACACCTCCCTCGCAAACTGCCAGCGTGGAGCCGAACCAAGCCGCTTCAGAGGGTCTGCCAGACTTACCACAGACTCAGACCACTCCACTTGTGGAGGCTCCACCCACAGCAGCGGATCCAGGGGAGTTGGTTCCAACGCCACCTAGGGTCGCACCACAGCCTCAGCAAGAACTGTGTGGCCCTCCGGACTTGGCTACCAGTCCCCGGCGGTCT
This sequence comes from Podarcis erhardii, assembly GCF_964252035.2. Taxonomy (NCBI): domain Eukaryota; kingdom Metazoa; phylum Chordata; class Lepidosauria; order Squamata; family Lacertidae; genus Podarcis; species Podarcis erhardii. The sequence goes on along the minus strand of NC_138507.1, from coordinate 76,045,958 downwards.
GGCAGAGTTCCCAAGCGCCCAACTTATTTAAAGGACTATGTTGTTGGACATGTATCACTGTTGGTCTAAGTATGGGAAATGTAACCAATATGCTTTTGTGCCTAATTGAACCATTACGCGTAGTGCTGTATATAAGGAAACCATTACGATTGTAACTAACGCCTTATCTCGGTGGGGAGGGGTGTTATGTAGTGAAGTTTCACCCTGGGCCAGCAGGGGGATACTGTATATAGTTTTCACTCAGGTCTGTAGATAGTTTTCCCTCAGGTCCGCGTCAGTTATTTTAGGCGGGAACTCTGGGCTGTTGTTGTTACAATGTTGACAGCCGGCTGCCTATAAAAGCAGGCCGGCTGAGCTGTTTGCAGTCAGTTCTATTCCAGCTTACGAAATAAAGAGCTACTTGGAGAAATCGCTGTGTTGTCTGCTATGTCAACCCACAACTTAACACAAACAAAATGGTTTTTTAGACTAATGCTGTAATTCTAGATACACACTTGGGAGTAATTCTCATTAAACTAAGTGGAACAGACTTTTGAATAGGATTGTACTGTAATATACCAGCACCAAAACAGCTTAAAATATTTGTGAGGTCAATTAGTATTTGCCAAGACATCTTGACACTGGTGGAGGTGGCTCTGTAATTAACAGCAGTATAACATGCAGAAATTCATCAGAGCCTACTGCCTTCATCACTAGGGGCAGAATTCAAGTAATGAGTAACACCAGTAGAAGACCATACAAAGACTTCCACTTGCAGAATGGGGTTGCCCCCTTCACTTGTGCAGCCCCCCCCAAAAAAAAATTGGCTTTGAGGGGGATCAGGAGAATGCCTGAAATAGTGTTAGGGGATAGGAAACAGGAAATATTTCCATCTAGCAAGGTGAAATTCTTGTCCTGGTGAAACAGGACATCTGAAGGCTCAGGAAAGATTTTGGTGTTTGATGTTTTAACAATATAACCCAGTCCAATAGGTGCCATATTATTATTATTATTATTATTATTATTATTATTATTATTAGAGACAGTATGTCTCCCTTCCAGAATGCGGCAACTAGACTGGTGACTGAGAGTGGCCACCGGGACCACATAACACTGGTCCTGAAAGACCTACATTGGCTCCCAGTATGTTAGCAGGCACAATTCAAAGTGTTGGTGCTGACCTTTAAAGCCCTAAACGGCCTTGGTCCAGTATACCTGAAGGATCATCTCCACCCCCACCGTTCAACCCGGACACTGAGGTCCAGCTCCAAGGGCCTTCTGGCGGTTCCCTGTCTATAAGAAGTGAGGTTACATGGAACCAGGCAGAGGGCCTTCTTGGTAGTGGTGCCCACCCTGTGGAACGCCCTCCCATCAGATGTCAAGGAAATAAGCAGCTATCTTCTCTTTAAAAGACATCTGAAGGCAGCCCTGTTTAGGGAAGTTTTTAATATTTAATGCTGTATTGTTTTTAACACTCAATCGGGAGCCACCCAGAGTGGCTGAGGAAACCCAGCCAGATGGGCAGGCTCTAAATTATTATTATTATTATTATTATTATTATTATTATTATTATTACTTCCAGGAACTGTTCTCCTCCTGAATGGCTGTTTGCGAAACTACTATTAACAGCAGAACTCAGGAAAAGAGTGACAACTCTAAGCCGGAAGCTCCATTTCAAGATATAGACAGATGCATAAATACATACATTTATTGATGTCTCTTGGAGCCAAAAGAATTGCTTGTATTTTTCTATGCCCTGAGAAGAATTGTGTGTGCATGCATTTAATACGCTTGAAATAATGGGTTTATCTGTCTTAGAAATACAGTGGTGCCCCGCAAGACGAATGCCTCGCAAGACGACAAACTCGCTAGACGAAAGGGTTTTCCGTTTTTCGAGGTGCTTCGCAAGACGAATTTCCTTATGGGCTTGCTTCGCAAGACGAAAACGTCTTGTGAGTTCTTGCGAGTTTTCCCTTTTCCCCCTTTTTCTAAGCCGCTAAGCCGCTAATAGCGCTAATCCGCTAAGCCGCTAATTGCCGTGCTTCGCAAGACGAAGAAACCGCTAGACGAAGAGACTCACAGAACGAATTATTTTCGTCTTGCGAGGCACCACTGTATAATCTGTAGCACAGCAGGGTGATATAGTGTGGTTGATAAATTGATTTGATTAGAAAGTTACCTCAGAACTAAGGTGGATTGGAAAGCAAATTTTAATAACATATATTACCCCCCCCCCCCATTGCTCAATCTTACCTGGGATAAAAGCCATTAGGTAATTTGGGTCCGGAATGCAGTAGCATCAGAATTAGGCCATATGTCACAATAGAAGCATTGTTGAAAAGCCTGGAAAACTGACAACTGTAGGAAATGGCCCTTCCTCCCTGACTGTCTCTTTGAATGCAAAGAAACCATAGTAACAGCAGGGGAAGTGAAGGGATGGCAGCTACAGAATAGGCTTTCAGTCACCTGACAGTTTTATATCAATGAAGCTATTGTTTTCTACCACACTGTACAAGGCCATGAAGTCCCCCCCCCTTTTTATCTATTACAGCATTTGTTCAGTAGGTAGGTCTATTAAAAAAATCCTCATTTATAGATGCATTTTAAATCCATGTTGCAGATTGGGGGATATAGATCGGGGTAGGCAACCTAAAAGTCCATGGGCCACAAACGGCCCACGGTGGTTGTTTAAGCGGCCCCTGAGCCACCCCCAAACCGAGCTGCCTGCTTAGCAAGTCCTTGCTTGCTGTGCTAAACTGGCAAAGTGTGGCACAGGGACTTGCTTCCACAGTGCCGGAAATCACGTCTGCGCAGACGCAGATGCCAGAAATCGTACGCGCAATCTGGCCCACGGAGGGATCTCCACTGGAGTGAACCGGCCCAGGGGAGGTAAACCTTGCCGATCCCTGATATAGATGAATAAACCAGGATAGAAATTAACACCTTGGGCCTCCTTGTCAGATGTGAACAGGCAAGTAAACAGACTTTCACAAAGTTCTCATGGCTTCAATAGCTACACATTTAATAGCTACAGATCAGAAATTCAAAATGTAGAGATGCACCTGTTGAATTTTTATTGCATAGTTATTGACAGTGTAAGAACCCTTCAAAAGAAGAAGTCTTCCCCCCATTACCTTTGCAAGGGGTAGTGTTTTATTTGCAACTTCCGAGGCCCAAAATAAACAGTACATCATTAAAAACCATGTCAGGTTTGTTTGGGGGGGAAACATAATAGCAGACATGTGGTGAATGGGTGTGATTTTCATCAGGAACATTTGTGAGGAGGGGAGGCTTAACTCCCCAGCTATGATTCTGATGAAAATTCCCTACCTCAGTACAGTGGTACCTCAGGTTACATACGCTTCAGGTTACATACGCTTCAGGTTACAGACTCGGCTAACCCAGAAATACTACCTCGGGTTAAGAACTTTGCTTCAGGATGAGAACAGAAATCGTGCTCCGGCGGCGCGGCAGCAGCAGGAGGCCCCATTAGCTAAAGTGGTGCTTCAGGTTAAGAACAGTTTCAGGTTAAGAACAGACCTCTGGAACGAATTACCTAAGTACTTAACCTGAGGTACCACTGTACTATTAGCCTTAGAAATCTCCCGCTTGTGCTAATGGGAGCTCTCCACCAACACCAGGCTAATACTAGCTACTTTAATTGGAATCATGGATAAGGAGGGAGTGCTTAAAGTTTACCTACCCACCCAATACCTGTTACTGTTTTAAAAATGCAACCTTTTACATACTTTCTAATTAGGCATGTCACATCTACCGTAGGTCTAAACGTAAGAAGGTCCACGCAGCTGGCTTAGCAGAGGAAAGACCTCTGAACTAGGGAGAGAACCAAGAGGAGAGATAAGCCATTTCCTGATATTGGTCTACTGAAGACCTTGAACCAGTTAGGTGCATTACACAATGGCAACCAATCACACCTCCCAGTGGATCCACCTTATGCCGTATTACTCATACATTTGTTTCATTCCCACTATTTTATTTATTTATTTTGCATGCTTTTAGTCTGCATTTCAACTTAAAATGGATTCCCAAAGTGGGTAACAACAACAACAACAACAACAAAAAGCAACAACAAAACAGCAAGAACAATCATCATGCTGCTTCTACAGTCCTGTAAGAACTGTATTAAAACATTGGATCAAAACCCACCAAAAATCCCTTCTTTGCTCAGCAAAGGGTATTGAAATGAATGGGAGTTTTCTAGCAAACTCTTGGAGGAGCATGGAATAGTGCAAGCTTCCATTCATTTCAAGATGGCTTGTGCAGAAACAACTCTCAATTGATTTATTTGAAGTTTGCACTAACGTGTAAATTACATGATGCTATTCCAAGCTGTGTTCTCCATACCCTGAGTTTAAGAATGTGATGCGGACTTGGAGTTGGAGGGAAAACTCCCCCAGAGTTCAAAGAGGGTTCATTCATGCTTATGTATAGCGTCAGGCAAAGGGAAATTGTTCCTGTGCCTGATCATTTTACATGAGCAGAAAGGGAAACTATTCATCTGTCTGATTTAACCAAGAACACACAAAGAGAACAGATATGAGAAACAGAAAGCAGTGAAACTGGTGCTTTTATTGCATATGTCAAGAAGGACATTTTACAGAAGGATTTTAATTTTTAACGTGACTTTCATTTAGCTGAATTCCTCATATGGCAGTCCACTTTGTCTTATTTGTAAGCCCCAACAGTTCAGACTTAGCTTGTTGGGTGCATGGCTTTACAGGAAATAAAGCTACAGTAACGGAATATATTAAAGTTGACACAGGGTTCAGGAGAAAGAAATGTGGTAGATATTTTCCTGTTGGGTCCTTTTTTTTATTTGGGTCATCTGACCTCAAAGGTCTCTATAATCTCAAGATGTAGGCCTTGCTTACTATGAACAGAAGCTGAAATTTTGCACGTTAGGGATCTTCCCACTATGGATAGGGATTGGTATGCGATCAGTTTTGCTCCTGGCAAATTACTTAGCTGATCCAGTTCCTTAGGAGCCGACCACATTCCCTTGAATACACACACAAATGAAAGCAATGTAAGCTTCCAGTTTGGCCCAAATGGATGCATCAGGGGGAAGGATCCAGTTCATGAGTATTTAGCAGGACCACTAGTGAAAATCACTGGGTCTCATTAATTTATCATCATATTATCAAGCCCCATAGGTCTGTGATCTAAAGCCCCAATTTCTGTGTCAGCAAGAAAGAGCTTCATGTTGCTTCACAGTAAAGCTGTCCCCAATTAACTAGCAAAGGTGGAAGTGTACCAATTTTGTAATCTTGAACATTTTAAATGCTGTGGTAGTGTGCTGATGATGAATCCCCTTGAGCTGGTTATTTTGCTGAGAGTAATCCAGCCCAGAAGTGGAAAGTTTACCCGAGGTCCCATAATCTCACCCTTTCATGGGGGATTCATAAATCGGCCATGTACTCCATTCTCAAGAACGGCACACTACACATGTATCAAGCAGTGAAGTGTCACAGACCACAATGAATTGCCAGATAAGGCCATGATGGCTCTTCTTGAGGGCTCCCTGATTTTTCACAGGCAATTTGTAGTTAAGTATTCCAGGTAAAGTGTCAGCTTTAATTCACAACACCTTTCAAAGCTGTGCTCACAGCAAGTGTTTACCTTGAGGTCATAACTGAGGCCTCTGGCAGAGCAGTGGAATAATCATACTGACATGGCAGCTGCTGAAACCAAACCTGAACACATGGATAAACAAGGGGATACGATCTAAGCCACCCTCTTGCACGCTATGCAGTGAATACATGCTATCATGCTGGGAGCTGCTGCACTATCAGAGCTAAGGGTGCCAACCAGCAGTGAGCTAAAGGTTCAGGTCAGCCAAGTAGCTACTAGATAGCCCAAAGATCCAAATAGGTACAGTAAAGGTAAAGTCCAGTCAAAGGCTACTATGGGGTTGCAGCGCTCATCTCGCTTTCAGGCCAAGGGAGCCAGCATTTGTCCACAGACAGCTTTCCAGGTCATGTGGCCAGCATGACTAAACCTCTCCTGGCGCAACAGAACACCGTGACGGAAACCAGAGTGCACGGAAATGCCGTTTACCTTCCTGCCGCAGCAGTATCTGTTTATCTACTTGCACTGGTTTGCTTTCGAACTCCTAGGTTGGCAGGAACTGGGACAGAGCAATGGGAGCTCACCCCGTCATGGGGATTCTGATCAGCAAGCCCAAGAGGCTCAGTGGTTTAGACCACAGTGCCACCCACGTCCCCAAATAGACAAGATGGCAGCATACCTTGGATGTTACAGTACGAGTCTTACTGAAAAGATCAGAATCTTACTGAAAAGATCAGAAATCAGACAGATCAGGAAAGGAGTGCCAATTTTTTTCTTTTCCCCAAACTTCCCCCCATGAAACTACCTGCCCGCCATGTCCATTTCTCTCTGTGGGGATTATTTCTGTTCATGAATTGCATCTGGGGAGGAAGCAGCTGGGGAGCTGGGGTTGAGAAAAGCACTGGCAGGGGAGGAATTAAGAACCAGAAGAACATCACAAGAGGTTACTGAATCAGACCGGTGACCCAACTAGCCCAGCATCCTGTTCTCACAGTGGCCAACCAGATGCCTATGGGAAGCCTTCAAGCACTTGTGGAAAAAACTATATGCACACAAAATAGTGTTATATCATGCACGTAATGTGGCATTTTCAGTCATATTCATGCAACACACTGTTGACCTTGAAAGCCCAGGCGTCGTCCAACATGGAGAATCCCATGGCTTCTTGTCCAACTCCTGCACACGCAGCACAAGACAGATACAGATGGGGCCTAAACGTGAGTACAGTGGTACCTCGGGTTAAGAACTTAATTTGTTCCGGAGGTCCGTTCTTAACCTGAAACTGTTCTTAACCTGAGGTACTACTTTAGCAAATGGGGCCTCCCACTGCCGCCACCGCTCGATTTCTGTTCTCATCCTGAAGCAAAGTTCTTAACTCGAGGTACTATTTCTGGGTTAGCAGAGTCTGTAACCTGAAGCGTCTGTAACCTGAGGTACCATTGTACTTTCATACACATATAATGGAACTCAAAGGGCCACTTCTTATTGTGGCAATATTGATGGTTAAATAGGGGTCTATCTTAGGTTGATTTCTCTCCAATTCATAGCTTTTTAGTAAATCAGAAATTCTGAGTAACCAGTGCAATAACAGCTTTTTTTTTCAGAAGGGAAAGGAAAGAAAGAAATCCTAGCCTATTTGTAAAACTGATGCCCAAAGGAAGTGAACAGCATGAAAGTCACCAAGAAAATTGCCACTAACTAATTGGGCCCAGGGAGAATTGGTGGCCTGACATATCTCACCATATTTCATGGAAAATAACCAAGAAGTGAATGTCGCATTAGATGCTTGTGCATTGATTTAATCATAATTGAACTCAGAATGTTTCCCAGTTTCTCAAGAATGCAAACATATTGCCGTATCATCTCGTTTTCAGCTTCCTGTGTCCAGGCACCCTGTGTGTCTGTAAGGCAGCCTTCTCCAGTCTGAAGATCTCCAGATGTTGACTGAAATTCCCACCTGCCCCAGACATCATGGTTGCCTTGGATGGGGCTGCTGGGATTTGTCATTCAAAACACCCGAAGAGTCCCAGGTTGCAGAAGGATGGGCTCTGGTTTAGCCTTCACCAGATCTAAACGCAAATTTTCTCGTAAAAACCCCAAACAATTTCAACCGAGTTAGAGAGCAAACAGACTTTGGCAATACTGATAAACAACGAGCTGGAACATTTTATTTCTTGTTGCAGTGTGACAATAACTCCTTTGTTTCACAGAGAACAGCAAGGATCAGATACATGACTACAATGCTTCCAATCCCCACTGCCCACATATGGAGATTAGAGGTGCTCCAGGAATTTGATCTTTGTGGATTCTGATACAAACTGACCTGAACTGTACTTCCTGCCTAATTAGACTGGAACTCTGTTATCCACTGGCTTTTGCACTCCCCAAATGTTCGGGTGTAGTTTTCTTTTTGCTCAGATCAAATAGGTTGTAAAATGTGAATTCTGTGAGAAAATAAATTTTCGGCAAGAGAGAAAATAAAATGTCAGCAAGAGCTGAAATATGTTGATGTGTGAGAGCCGAGTTATCTGAAAGTATTTTGACATGCCACACAAGCCTCCACAGAGTCCAGGCATTCACCCAGGGTTCATGTTTCCTTTTGGCAGCGCTTTTTTGGGGGGGGACACAGGGGTACGCATACCCCTAAACATTTTGTGAATCTTTGTACTTTAGTCCATTTATTGTATTTATTTTCCCCGAATTGAACTATAAAATAGTGATTTTCTTGAGTCAAAAGGAGAGTACCCCTAAACATTTTTTAAAGAAAAAAAGCACTGCCTTTTAGGAATGAGTGGAGACTGTGGTGACTTTATGATATATGGTTTATTTACACATGTATACAACCTGAACCTGCCATGGAGGGGTTCAGAGCATTGTCACCCCAAAGGAGTCTTGCTTCTCCCCTAGGCACAGTCCAGGATTCAAACAGAAATCAAACAGTCTCCAAAACTTGACTCTGACCCTCTCTCCAGCTTGCTGACTTGGAGAGACTACTACATCACTGCCAAAACTCCATCCTAAACTCTCCTTTTGTCTTTCTAACTGACCTTTGAGGGAGGGGCCCCCTCCTATTTGCTCTCTGGCACAGAACCACTCCCTTTGTCCCAGTTAACAACTCATATTTAGCAGGCTATTACCAGGCTGATGTCTAGCTTGTACTTGTTGAATTCAATGTCTGGCACCCTAGATTTAGAAGGGGAGACCAGAGACCCCACAAACTTACATGACTTCAATTTTAATTAATTATCCTAATGCCTGATTGCCTCTCTTGTTTCTTCTTCGGTTTTAAGAACTGCTCGCTAGTATTATTTTTTTGCTATGTGAAGGTTCATGTAGATTTTTCAAAAGTGCAATGCACTTTTTTTAAAAAAAGTATTCAATGCAGGAACAGAATGAACAGATATATGGATAAATACATATGAAAGTGACACAAACCATAACCAGAATGATTCACCCATCTCTAATGGAGATAGGCCATTGAAAGAAGAAAAGTTTGGATTTGATATCCCGCCTGTCACTCCCTTTAAGGAGTCTCAAAGCGGCTAACATTCTCCTTTCCCTTCCTCCCCCACAACAAACACTCTGTGAGGTGAGTGAGGCCGAGAGACTTCAGAGAAGTGTGACTGGCCCAAGGTCACCCAGCAGCTGCATGTGGAGGAGTGGAGACGTGAACCTGGTTCCCCAGATTACGAGTCTACTGCTCTTAACCACTACACCACACTGGCTATTCCCTAGAATGCCTCTCCTTCAGCCCTTGGCATGCTACTGCTGAAAATGCAGCAGGGCATCCTGCCTATTTTTATCCCCCTAATATCCATCAGCCTTACACTTTTTGAAATCTCTTCTCTGTTGCAGGTTTAAAGCGCAATCTGAGAGTGTATCACCCTGCTCAGCCACTTAATTATTTTATATAAAGATGTACCTGTACTGCAAATTATAACTGGCTTATTATGACATCTGTCCAAAGAATGCCAAGACTGATAACAAGGTGGGCTACTGTTAATTATGCATTGGAAGTGAGTCTCTTTGCAAGCTGCAGGTGGAAGTCAGCCTCAGCAGCACCCAGAAAAAGAAAAAGAAAACTAAAGCAGGAAACATGGGAATAGCACCTCCAAACCAAACCTTTGTTTAGTCATGTCCGACTCTTCGTGACCCCATGGACCAGAGCACGCCAGGCACTTCTGTCTTCCACTGCCTCCCGCAGTTTGGTCAAACTCATGCTGGTAGCTTCGAGAACACTGTCCAACCATCTCGTCCTCTGTTGTCCCCTTCTCCATGTGCCCTCCATCTTTCCCAACATCAGGGTCTTTTCCAGGGAGTCTTCTCTTCTCATGAGGTGGCCAAAGTATTGGAGCCTCAGCTTCACAATCTGTCCTTCCAGTGAGCACTCAGGGCTGATTTCCTGAAGAATGGATAGGTTTGATCTTCTTGCAGTCCATGGGACTCTCAAGAGTCTCCTCCAGCACCATAATTCAAAAGCATCAATTCTTCGGCGATCAGCCTTCTTGATGGTCCAGCTCTCACTTCCATAAATCACTACTGGGAAAACCATGGCTTTAACTATACGGACTTTTGTTGGCAAGGTGATGTCTCTGCTTTTTAAGATGCTGTCTAGGTTTGCCATCGCCTTTCTCCCAAGGAGCAGGCGTCTTTTAATTTCGTGACTGCTGTCACCATCTGCAGTGATCATGGAGCCCAAAAAAGTAAAATCTCTCACTGCCTCCATTTCTTCCCCTTCTATTTGCCAGGAGGTGATGGAACCAGTGGCCATGATCTTTGTTTTTTTTGATGTTGAGCTTCAGACCATATTTTGTGCTCTCCTCTTTCACCCTCATTAAAAGGTTCTTTAATTCCTCCTCGCTTTTGTGCCATCAAGGTTGTGTCATCTGCATATCTGAGGTTGTTGATATTTCTTCTGGTGATCTTGATTCCGGCTTGGGATTCATCCAGCCCAGCCTTTCGCATGATGAATTCTGCATATAGGTTAAATAAGCAGGGAGACAATATACAGCCTTGCCGTACTCCTTTCCCAATTTTGAACCAATCAGTTGTTCCATATCCAGTTCTAACTCTAGCTTCTTGTCCCACATAGAGATTTCTCAGGAGACAGATGAGGTGATCAGGCACTCCCATTTCTTTAAGAACTTGCCATAGTTTGCTGTGGTTGACACAGTCAAATGCTTTTGCATAGTCAATGAAGCAGAAGTAGATGTCTTTCTGGAACTCTCTAGCTTTCTCCATAATCCAGCGCATGTTTGCAATTTGGTCTCTGGTTCCTCTGCCTCTTCTAAATCCAGCTTGCACTTCTGGGAGTTCTCGGTCCACATACTGCTTGAGCCTTCCTTGTAGAATTTTAAGCATAACCTTGCTAGCGTGTGAAATGAGTGCAATTGTGCAGTAGTTGGAGCATTCTTTGGCACTGCCCTTCTTTGGGACTGGGATGTAGACTGAGTTTTCCAAACTTGTTGGCATATTGAGTGTAGCACCTTCACAGCATCATCTTTTAAAATTTTAAATAGTTTAGCTGGAATATCATCACTTCCACTGGCCTTGTTATTTGCAGTGCTTTCTAAGGCCCATTTGACTTCACTCTCCAGGATGTCTGGCTCAAGGTCAGCAACCACACTACCTGGGATGTATGAGCTATCCATATCTTTCTGGTATAATTCCTCTGTGTATTCTTGCCACCTCTTCTTGATGTCTTCTGCTTCTGTTAGGTCCTTACCATTTTTGTCCTTTATTATGGTAATCTTTGTACGAAATGTTCCTTTCATATCTCCAATTTTCTTGAACAGATCTCTGGTTCTTCCCATTCTGTTGTTTTTCTCTATTTCTTTGCATTGCTCGTTTAAGAAGGCCTTCTTGTCTCTCCTTGCTATTTTTTTGAAATCTGCATTCAATTTCCTGTATCTTTCACTGTCTCCCTCGCATTTTGCTTGCCTTCTCTCCCCCGCTATTTGTAAGGCCTCGTTGGACAGCCACTTTGCTTTCTTGCATTTCCTTTTCATTGGGATGGTTTTCGTTGCTGCCTCCTGTATAATGTTGCGAGCCTTCACCCATAGTTCTTCAGGCACTCTGTCCAACAAATCTAAATCCTTAAACCTGTTCCTCACTTCCACTGTATATTCATAAGGGATTTGATTTAGATTGTATCTTACCAGCCCAGTGGATTTTCCTACTTTCTTCAGTTTAAGCTTGAATTTCGCTATAAGAAGCTGATGATCTGAGCCACAGTCAGCTCCAGGTCTTGTTTTTGCTGACTGTATAGAGATTCTCCAAACCTTAGATCTTCAACCAAACCTTAGATCTGCCTTTTCCTCTGCGAAGAGCATGGATTTTTAACTGGTGGGTCATGAAGGCCAGATCCGGCCAAGGATTTTACCCCCAAACAGCTGCTACAGTGTGTTACCAAGTGGTGGCAAGGTCAGTGCTGTGCAGATGCATCAGCAGAAACCAATATGGCAATATGGGAGAACCAATACCTGCACAACCCCACCCTCACTGCTGTTCTGTCCCACACTATCCCAGTAAGCGGCAGCAACACTGCTGTGAGGAAGCAAGAGTGCCATCTGCTCTGGATTTCATCAGCAGTTCTACCAAATTTTGCACAAGATTTGTGCTAAACTTTTGCTGGCTAGTATATTTGTAGGGAAACAGAAACTATTTCCAAAGGAGGTAGAGATATTTTACATGTTACCTTACTTTGGGTTTTACATGTGTGTTCTTTCATTTTCCACATGGACTCAGAATTCTTTCATGGCAGAACTGGACAAATTTATTATACTATCCATGAGGACTTTCAGCGATGTGACAAAATACACCTCTGGCAGCAAGACAACTACTGTATCTGAAGAACAGCTACTAGAATACTGAAGAAGTCTATTTCTGCTTTAAGAGTAAATCTACTAATGATAAGAATGTGATCATTGGTGGTTCATTTTAACTGACAGCCCCATACTAGCTTCCCCATTGTTTTTTTGAAAACCACTGCAGAAAACAACAAACAGCTGCCCAAGTATCCGTCAGGCTGATTTAGCAGCAAGAACTGAAGTAAGTTGATGCTTGGCACCAGAGTCACATCATTTAAGAGCATGTTAAATTTGAAATAATTATCCTAATACCTTGTTTTCTCTGTTGTGCATTCTTTCGCTTTTAAGAAACAGTCGCTAATATTTTTTAAGTGTCTCTAATGAGAAGGAAAGGATTAGTGGTGCACAGAAATGCCCCAATTTGTGTCATGAACACAAATAGAGAAGTTCAAAGGCATTGGCAACAAAAAGAGACAATACAATTTATTCCAGAGGTAAGTTAGGTAATTCGGAGATCAGATTTCTGGGAAATTTTTAATTGGGCTTCCAAGAAAACATTCTATTTAAGGACTACCCAGAAAAGCAGGTAACTGGGACTTTAAAAAGGGTATAAAATATTTTAAATGCTGCCAGGGCAGATTTGGAACAGGAAATCAAATGAATAACACCAGGTTTTGTAGCTAATGGCTAGTAATAATCAGGACAGTAAATGAAAAAGCATACCAATGCACACAACATTTATGATACTATGGCTCAAGCATGACATCTTTAGGATGCTGTTACGTTTAATGTTTGTTTGCTTCCTGATTGGCTGGATCTGGAAATAGCAGGTTTGAGTCTACTATTACTGCTATTCCTATTTACTTAAGAGTTCTGTGCAGCTTGATTCTGTGCTTGTTTACTCAGAAGAGAGTTCCACAAAGTCCAACAGCACATACTCCTAAGTGAATATGCCAAGCACACTTCTGAACAACAGAGTTTTCTTTGGAGTAGATAGGATTTATGCCTGAGAAAACATATTTAGGATGATGCCGTTAGTGTTAGGGTTAATTTTGAGACCAAGATTAGTTTGAAATTAATTTCAATGGCCATCGTGGAATAAAGCCCTGCCCTCTTCAGTTACTTGCAGTGATTCCCAAGCAGGAAAAGAGAAACCTAATGCTAGCCTTAGTCATGTTGAGTATTTCAAGTGAAATATTAATGCTCTTTGTCTCTCACACATGCCAACTCCTGGAGCCAGATGCCTCTTTTCACCAATCCCATCTGTCCATGTGGCACGCTGAATCCCCAAAGAGCTCCCAAGCCCTCCCCGCCAACTCAAGATCAGCTGTTCTTCCCCACACCTTAGCTGGTCTTTAAGGTGCTACTGGAAGGAATTTTTTGTTTTGACTATGGCAGACCAACACGGCTACCTATCTGTAACTTCCCCACACCTCTGAGTGAGCACTGGTTTCCCAAGTCCCAACAAGATGCTGGTGTTGCTTATATGCCCACAGATCACACCCCTGTAGAATCTAGTCCCCTAGTAAACAGCACACTGTTCAGTGATACTGCTCACAATGCTTCCCACTTCCTTGAGTGGCGAGGTGTTGCAGGGATAGTGCTGGTCCAGAGTTAACTTCCTTTGGTGAGAGGGAACTAGAAACATATAGTGCTTTTGTAATATTTGATTTATTTACAAGCATACAAGGATACCACAATGGAGAAAGATTCAGTGCTGCTGCAAAATCCTGCTTCAGATCTCTAAGGAGAGAAATTGCACCTCAAAAATGCATGACCAGCAGCTTGGTCTGTTTGGAGTCAGGAAGGAGGAAAGCAGACTACTTTTCTTAGTTAGCTGGAGGAATATCCTTCTCTTTAAGCTCTGGTGGGCATTAAATTCCAAAGACTGGAAAGACACCCCCCAACTATCAAGGAATATTATTACGTTAAAACCCAACTACCCACCAACTAATATTTTAGGCAAACTACAAGAAGAGGTCCATTCACAGTAATTACAGTGGTACCTCGGGTTATAGACGCTTCAGGTTACAGACTCCGCTAACCCAGAAATACTACCTCGGGTTAAGAACTTTGCTTCAGGATGAGAACAGAAATCGGCAATGCAGCAGGAGGCCCCATTAGCTAAAGTAGTACCTCAGGTTAAGAACAGTTTCAGTTTAAGAACGGACCTCCGGAACAAATTAAGTTCTTAACCTGAGGTACCACTGTACCGTGGATGGCTGAACTGGCAACAACAGAGATAACAGAATTCTAATACTGTAAAGCAAGAAAGATTTTTTCTTTATGGTCTGTATCACACGGGAACATAGGATGCTGCCATATACTGAGTGAGACCATTCTCCATCTAGCTTGGTATTGTCAACACTGACTGGCAGAGTTTCCAACATGGGTCTTTCCCATTCCTACCTGTAGATGCTAGCGACTGAACCTGGGATGTTCCATGTTAAAGCAGTTGTTCTACCACTTCTCTGCCCCCCCCCCATCAGTTTGTACAGTGGTACCTAGGGGTTACATACGCTTCAGGTTACATACTTCAGGTTACAGACTCCGCTCACCCAGAAATAGTACCTCAAGTTAAGAACTTTGCTTCAGAATGAGAACAGAAATCACGCGGCGCAGCGGCAGCGGGAGGCCCCATTAGCTAAAGTGGTGCTTCAGGTTAAGAACAGTTTCAGGTTAAGAACGGACCTCTGTAACGAATTAAGTACTTAATCCGAGGTACCACTGTAAAGGGATTAAGGCCCAATCATATAACTGCCTCAGCCCATAACAGTCAGTTCTCATTAAAAAAAAAAAGCATGCTGATTTTTAGCTGTGCTGTGATACAGATTCTGTGCACAGCAGGTTTTGCATTAATCCATAACGGCCACTTTGGGGCAGTTGGTTTTAAGTCCAAAACCCCCATCAGTTTGCTGGTTGGCAGTCACATTACCCTGTTAGCCTATGGCTGTGTACCTAAGAGTAAGCATTGGCCACCAAAACGTGATCCCTGAACAAAGGGGTCCTGAATTAAGCCAATACAATAGTACGAAACTAAATGTATTCCTAGATGGAATGTTTTCATGTGTTTGACATGCTAGGTCAGCGAGCCTAATGCCTGCAAGCTGTATGAGGACTGTTCCAAAACCCCAAGCTGATTGTATCGAGCCCAAAACGGGACACTGAAGGCTGGCGGTATATTAACATGTGTGCTGGAGTTAGAGATATACCATAGCACCCGATTTGTATGAAGAAGGTCCTCCGTTCAGTCTCTCCCACTGGGCGCCAGGTGACCCCCCTCTGCCTGAGACTCTGAAGAGTTGTTCCCAGTCAGAATGGGCAATTCCAGACTTAATCTGGACAAATTGTCTGATCTGGTACAATGCACCTTCCTATATGAATTAACTTGAAAACATGCTCTCCCCTTGGGCAGTACCTGCAGTTTCTGGAAGCCAAGAGGGACCCAGTGAGATTTTTTATCAAATCTTCAGAATCGGTGTGGATGCTGCTTTTACTTAATGTTCAGAGAATGCCTGCCCTGGTTCCCTCCCATCTTCACCCCTTCCCTCCCCCCCCCCCAATGCTGTATGCTGAAGTCATTGCAAAGCAGAGCTTCCCACTGCCTGATACCAGCAAACACATTGCACTGTTTCAGAGAACTACCCTATTGAAAAAGAATGCCCAAATTCAGCAAATGGGTGGGGGGATGGGGAGGGAAAAGGCCAGATGAGTCCATAGACATAATAAAAGCCCCACCCCTTCTCCTGCCCTTTTCTGTTGAAATATGCTTAGGAAACCTTGCCCATGTTTCTCAGAGCACAACACTGTTAATGAATATATGCAGCAAAGGTCGCTCCTTCTCCCTGTACTGTATATGTGTGTTACAGTTGCTTTTAACAGACTGCTGATTCCCAATAACATTAAAATCCAGGAAACAATAAAATACATCGAAAAACACACACAAAATTACATTGCAAGAACATGAATGCACCCTCATAGGGTGAGATTTCCATTTATGATACCCTGGAGAGCTTTTTAAGAACTCCTAAGAGCTGGGAGCTTGTTAGCTCCAACAGTTATGGTATCCCATCCTTAAAATACATGAATAAAATGTAAATGTAATAAACAAAATTTTCATCATTGGTTGAGAGGCTTATAAGAAGACTGTTCTGTAAGTCAGGCAACAACTGAAAAGCATCTTCTCGTTGTTATTTATTAAATTTCTATACCGCCCTTCATCCAAGAATCATAGGGTGGTTTTCAGTATAAAAACACAAAAATACATAACATAATAACAAACAAAGCAAACAACCCCCAAAGGCTGCAGATTGTTTAATTAACCAAAGGCCTGGGAGAAGATCTGATAAAGCAACATATAATCACTTGCTTTGAGTAGCAAAGTGCCTTTGCAAACCCCGTAGGCCACCAGCTTGTTTGCAATCTGAAATAGCTTTAACTACAGTAGTATTCGGAGGAGCAAGGACTCTGCCTCCCAGAAAATGCATTGTGCAAAGATAACTTACAGGTATTTTTATTTTTTTTGCAAGAAAAAAAATTGCAATCTCTAACCATATGTAAACTATGTAATGTGAACAGCTTGGAAACATTTTTTGAATTCCTGTTGCCCCTCAGAAGTGATAGGGGAGAGGGAGAAAAATGGGGAGCTGGATCCAATGGTCCCATTATACCAGATCGCTACATGTCACAGTAATATAATCACAGTTCTGCACAGCCCCAACAGCAATGTCGACAGCAAAACAATATCACTGTACAGTAAATGAGAGATAATGTAGTAGCATTGACAGGCACTCCCACAGCATCCATAGCAACACAACTGGCACCCACTATTCACAGTGTGCCTGCCAAGGACACCCTTACTACCATATCATGCATTCACAGAAGGAACCAATCATGAATGGCAATGGCAGATTAACCCCATGGCATCATCTTACCCCAACACACATGCTATGCACAATCTGGTGGTCACAGAGGAACCAGAGCAGCCACACTAGTTCATAATGTTGGGTCCCCAATACTGGCATATATTCAGGTTCCACCAGCACAAATGCATTTAGGAATAATCCTATCTTTATCCGGCAGGCATATCCTGAGGACCGGATTTCACTCTTAGCAAACAAGTAACTGCAATTATTGGATACACCGCCGTTTAGCTAAAATTCAGATTAGATGGTCTTGAACATTATTTTAACCACCTGTACAAACAATCCCGCAAACTGATCAAGAGGATGGAATAGGGAAGAATGGGGTTTCTCCACTCTTTTATTGATAGTCCTGTTGGACTTTGCCACCTAGCGGCAAGCACAGGGAACTTATTTCCTTTTTAGAGAATCAACCTTTTTCATCTGCATAAGCCCACCTCATCTCTGCAATTATTTTGGCACTTTGTGGGAGAATTCCCTGCTGTTCTGGCAGCTCTACAGTGGTTGCAGCTGTTGCAGAGGACTCAAGATGGTTTGGTAAAATGCCATGCTGTGATGACGAGTGTCCCTCTACTATAACATATATCAGACCCACAGACCCATACATCTTTCCATAAGAGAGAAGCAGGCATGGAATATGTATTGCTATGTGTTTGAATACATTGCTTTGTTATATCACTTGCTTATTCTTTGAAGCACAGAGGTGAGAAACCTTAAAGGACTGTAAATGTCTTGACCTGTTGCCACTTGCTTGGGACTTGAGGATGATGATGATGATGATTAACTAAATTTGTATACCAGCCCTCATCCAAGGATCACTGGGTGATTCACAATGTAAAACTACAAAATGAAAACACAAAATACATAATAGAAACAAGAACGAAAACGAAAACGAAAACAAACCAATAACCCCCTCCCACAAACACATTAAAAAGGATATATATGTTAAGAAACTATTTCACCTGGCGCCACTGCAGAAAAGGTCCGTTCTCATGTTGCCACCCTCCAGACTTATGGAGGAGACATATGAAGAAGGGCCTCAGCTTATGATTGCAGAGCTGGTTCAAATGCGGAGAGATGGTCCTTGAGGTATTACAGTCATGAGCTGTTCAAGGCTTTAAAGGCCAAAACCAGCATTGGGCCTGGAAACTAATTGGCTGACAGTGCCACTGGGCTAGGATTGGTGAAATACGCTCAAACCGTCTTGCCCCAATGAACAACCTGGCTGCCAAATTCTGCACCAAGTAAACACACACTCTAGATTCCCCCCAACTGGACAGAGAGTTGGGAGGGAGGGAAAGAGAGAATTTTCTTCCCCTCCCCAACCCGCAAGTCTGCCCTGATGCTGTACCCAGGTGGGCACAGCAGGGTGAGAGCCACTCCACCTTGCTCACTCACTCACCCAGGTCTCAGTAATATAGGCCAGATCAGCCTCCGCATCCATAATTAGATCGTGGGTAATGGAGGTCCTACTCAGAGCCAACCTGGTATTCAGCAACAATAGCCACAGACCCAGGGACTGGCTGATAGGACAACTGGAATTCCCCAGATTGGAGGAGGGGCCGGCACACGGCACCACCATTAAATGCCTGTGCCATCTGCCCCTTATCCAGCCTGCCCCACCCCCACCACACCTCCTCTTGCCCAGAACCACTGCAAATGGGCACATCCTAAAATTTATAAACAAAGGAAAACCCTACATTTCAAAACACACAAGCAGTTTAAAACAATTTGAAACAATCTTGAGCAGCAGGATTTTTTACCTTCTCATAAGACTGTACAAAATGTAAACATTATCTAGCAGATCCAGTGTTTCTGTTGTCACCCCACAATGCCTGCTGATAAAAGCTTGAGAATTAGACTCCCACCTCTTACTCCATGTTGCAATTCTGTGGATGCAGCGGTCTTATCTTGCCAGCAAACCAACTGAATGGTCACTACTGACAGCGTACTCGGATACTCTCCTGTGCTAAGACAACTCAAGGAAAACACACAAGTCATTTGCATCCATGTTAAACCAGAAGAAAGCCAGAGTCTACATGTTTGTGCAGGAATGAGACTCTTAAAAATATACCCTTTGTTCAGACACAGGACATGTCTGAACTAATTAATTTGTATAAACAATTACAGTATCCATTCTGTTTAGCAAATGGAAGATGAAAACTACATAGGTTGGCAGCTTCTGTTATGATCTCTGAATGTTCTCTGTGGCATTCTCACATTCAGTTTTGTATGATCCTTGCTAGGACATTTTATACAATAGTTGATATATTGATCAACAGAAAAAAACATTTTTTAAAAAAAAAACAGGTAAGATGATATTTATTGGACCAACTTGAAAGGAATTTGTAGAATTAACAAAACAAATTAATGCTGTTCTTCATCTTCACCTGGGATGTATTGCCTTTTCCAACCTACCTGTTATGTCATCCATTTTTTGTTTCCATAGATGCATCATGAGCAAGCGTACCATAAAATAATTACATGTAAAAAATATGGAGCATTCTTTTTTCTCTATTAGGCTTCGCTCCAGGATTTCACCTGACAACCATTTGTTCAGCATTAATGAAAAAGTGGCCCTAGGGATGTACAGCTGCACACATATAGAGCACACATGAAATTTCATTTCAACACCCTTTAAGTTACTGATTTCAAAATGGTCAACATGCATTTCTCTTACTGACTATGCTAAAACTGTTGCCTGTCTGATGCTTGTTTGGGTGTAATTTGCTTTCTGTTTCAAAGTGAAGCTGTTACATACTGTACTTCTTTTCCCTTTCCATCTGTTTCACTTTATGAACCTCTCTGCTTTGTAGCTATTCTTTTTATCACCTATGGGGAACCCCCCCCCCCATACAATTTATGCTAGATTCATTATGATGAATTAGCAGTTATTATTTTTCCTTTATATGCCAGAAAGTTCCACTGGACTTCTAAAGTGTTTTTTTAAACTCCCTCATGGATATTAACTTTGTGTGTCAGCCTTTCCATTACTAATGCTTTCTAAAAAGTTTGGAAGCATTCAATGAATTTAATGAGACCTCCTCTTTCCAACTTCTTGCAGTTTTCATTCTTGCAGTTCCTCTTCTTAATGCCTATGGACACCACTTGATCCTCCTTGAGCAGGGCCGTCTTAAGCATAGGAAAAAAGCACTGATAATTGTATTTGCACGCTGGAAAGGGCTCAAACTTTTGAATTTCTGCCTTCCATACAGCTGTTAAAGGCACCCTGTTTTCCCCCAATGTGAACCCTGAACAAAAGCCCCAGCATCCTGTACCTGGTCCAGTCCACTCTGCCACCCTAGTATTTGATCATATCATTCCTAACTCATTCTGCAAAATGAGTTGATCACATCTTAGGTGTGACTATCGTACAATTCTATGAATGCTGAGTCAGTCAGAGGTAAACCCCAGTAGCACATGTCTTGATGGCAACAGGTTGCTTTTCCATTGAAAGCAATGGAATGGGACTTACAGCATTAGCTACCCATGTGTACTAAGATATGAGCAGGGCCCATGTTGCACCATTTACTGCTCCGTGTAACATGGGATCAGCCCATGGATTTGTAATTTCCACATAGTGGCAGCTGCATGTATAGAGAGGGCTTTGGTTTCATTGCATTTAGTGAGACATGCTCTCTTGATTAGGACTTCAGTCACCATAATTATGTCTAACTTAAGTCCATTGATTTCAGTGGTACATAACTAGGGTTGACTTTCTGATACAATGTTTTTGAGTCTGTCAATTGATTCTATCCTGTTAAATCTTTTGCTTTTGCAAAGCTAGCTGATCTGAAATGTAGTTCTTTACAAACCCTAGAAAGCGTGCAAAAGTGACACCACTGTTATTTAAAAATGTGTATAAATCAGAGAGGGACATTTTTATACTGCAGGAGGTTTGGGTGTGTTCCAGTGAGGCAGCAAAAAATAAAAAACCAAAAGGACTTTGGAATTCAAAGTCCCTCTGATTATCATCAAAAAATTTACTCTGATTACCAAAAAAATAAATAAATTCCCAGCTGCAGACTCCACCTTGCTTCATGCCATGCCTCAAATAAAACCTCTCCTTATCATTTCTTCCAACATTCATTCCAACCAGGCCAGTTCTATTTCAAAGTTGAAAGCTAGTTCCTGTAGGGAAGCCTGGCTAGTTTGCAATCCAAGACAGTTAAGAGTTATATGCCTGATTTAGCATGTTTTTACTTGAAGAGGAGAACTTGCGAGCGAGTTCTATACATACCCTTGCACTGTATCACACATTGAAGAATCTATCTTTTCTCTCCCCCCCCCACCCTTTCCCCCCCCCCAACATGTTTAACCCCTGTCCTTTCATATATTCTATTACTGATTTTTATACTGATAGCACACTTTAGTTTCTGAAGCATTGCCAGCCAATGTGAAGAGATGGTACTGACCACATTCACACCATACATTTAAAGATTTTTCTTACTCTTGTCCCTTCTGTCTGCTTCAGTAACCTGCATAGTGATGTCTAGGCCAAACCCCCACATCTCATCTAGAGCTTTGTTGTTGCCTGCCACCCTGATCTCCGAGTTGTATGAGATTCCAGGGGTTAGAGGCGCCTACCCAAAGTTCAATTTCCTTGGAATGATGGTGGGACAGTGGAGATTGTGGTGTTCTAGAGTCATAGAACTGTAGATTTGGAAGGGATAAGATACAAAATTTGTTTTCAGTGGTGCTGCCACTGGTGGATGCCTGGTTGGCACTGAATTGTGATAAGGCCTAATCAGCAGCCGTTCCCTGTTTGTGGAAAACTTTGATTGGTGTGGTTGGTTTATGTGTCTCCCTCACTACAGACTTCCATGAGAAATTTTAAAACATTCCTGTTTACCCAAGCATTTGATGTTTTTTGTTGCATCAAGAGGAAGGGTGAGATTATAATTTAAATAAATAGATAATAATGAAGCTTAAATAAAACAATTTGGCTCAAAGTAGAACAATCCAGAAAGAATGTCAGTAACCAAATAATGTTAAAAGAACGGTGCCATTTCTTCAGCAAATGTGGCTGAATAGCATAATAACTGATAGAACATAATAACATAGAACATAAATTTAACTGGAAAATCAACCGTGCAAGATCTAAAGGGGGAAAAACACACACAGTACAACTGATACAGAAAGAAAGCTAAGGATCTGGGAAAGATGAGCAGCAATTTAGGCCAAGAAATACACAAAATCAGATTAAATGTTTCTGTTTCTAAGAACCAATTTCTTTTGGCTTTTCATCTTGTGCATTGCACGCACACAATTGTTTTGGTATACTTTCTTGTCAAAGGATACTTTATCACTGTTTTATTACATTTTTATTATCCTATCCCTTCTAGCTTAAGGCACCATGTGAGACTCCCCTCCATCCCTTTTAGTTCTCAAAACAACTCAGTAACGTAGGTCAGGCTGAGAGATCACTATCTCAACCCCACAGTCAGGGCTGATCCAAGTCAAGGACAAGATGACGGCCCCCTTCTATTCCGTGTACAGAACCCAAATGGGCTGGCACTTGAATTTTACTTCAAAAATGGCAATGGGACGCCATCCTCTTCTGCAC
Source organism: Podarcis erhardii (assembly GCF_964252035.2). Lineage (NCBI taxonomy): Eukaryota > Metazoa > Chordata > Lepidosauria > Squamata > Lacertidae > Podarcis > Podarcis erhardii. Next base: position 76,023,093 of record NC_138507.1, on the reverse strand, counting down.
CAGAAGACAAGACAAGAGGCTAGGTTAGGGGGCACAGGGCAGGCCTTTGTACTTCAAACCTTACTACCACTCACTAATTGGCTGCCGCAGTAGTATGCAGGGCCAGCACACCCATGAGGTAGACTGAAACAGCTGCCTTGGGTGGCGGAAACCCATGGGGTGGCATCCTTATCCCTGCCACTGCTGTGTGAACCTGATAAGCAAGGCAGGGGTGGTACCTTCTCGTTTCACCTCAGGTGGTGGAATGGTATGGGCTGACCTTGGTGGCGTGCATCACATGAGCAGAGCAATGCATGCTGGGGAAAAAAGACCTCCGACCATGTGACATAAGCTGTGTATGAGCATGGAAATGTCAGAAAGTTGAGTCTCCTTGTATTCATTTATCACCAGTGTTGTCACACACCTTCCTGCTTGCAACCCCACTTAGGGCTTTTTTCCAGCTGAAACTGGCTGAAACTCAGTTCCGGCACCTCTCAGGTGGGCACCATTGCCATTCTAAGAGACTGAGGGAGGTGTTGATGGTGAATTCCAGCACCTCTTTTTCTAGAAAAATAGCACTGATCCCACTGAAGATAACGCCATATCCCCAACATGAGAATTCTCACAAGTTCAAATGTAGAAGTACAAAACCCAGGGGTTTGTTCAAAATTGCATTCAATCTCTCAAGACACAAAATGATGTTGAAGCAGACTGTCAAGGTGAGATTAGGCAAGGCCAGCATGCTATTGAAAATCTACAAGCCATCTGTCTTGGCTACTGTATGCCAAAAAGGAACACTTCATAGAACTTGCCCAGTTTGCAATTCTGCACAACATCTTGACTTTCCCCAGATGCACACAGTAGCACAGCTGTGACATGTTGCTAGAAAGAAGAATGGGCAATTCTAAATGAGATCAGGACATGATGTTGACTTTACTATGCCCAGGGGAGAAGGCTGAACCTCACCACAGTATGGCATTTTAAACTTATATCATTCATTTCATTTGGATCTCATTCCCAAATGTGAAATCAGTCAGTTTCTTTCTCCATCTAGCATCCCAAGCAATCCAGGCAATTTATTCATCAGCCTATTGTAATGATAGGACATGCTTTTGTCATTATCAATTTGTTTTGTCATCATGGTTTCTCTCAAGGCCAAAAGTAGATATGAACATGGGAGACTTGGCCTATCCACACTAAGCTTTTTTCCAAGTGGTATTGTCACTTATTACCTCCTCACAATGCACATGGCGCTCACCTCCTCTTGTGTTGATACTGCTACTTCTGACTATTTATTATGGGGTTTCTCAGATTAGTTTTATGCTGAGTGTTTTGAGTTTGCTGCTAATCATCTCATGCGCATCAGCTGCACAGTGTCAAAACTGGCATTGATGGGAATGGCTTCATTCCCACACAACTGATTTCCTAACTTTCCTCCCCTACTTCATCTTTAGCCTTACAGTGGATCTTTGAAAAGGAAGTTTTATCCTCTATTTTATTCCCAGAGACCAAACAGTCACATTAATGATAGCCATATCCTTAGTAGGGGATAATACTACTTCACAATGTGCATCTGCACAGCTCTAATAGTTTTCAATAATGTTGCTATTTGTGTGGCTTCCTTGAAAGATGCAGGATGCAGGGAAGAGAACTGACAGCATAATAAAGAGTGGGAAATGGAGAATGAGTGATGGGAGGCGATATGCGGAATGGTGCTTGTGGAGGTGACACCAAAAGCCTTTGGTAGCCGGCTGCCTCTGCCTTTACTACCTGTGCACACATACTCCCCCCCAACAACAACTCGTGACAATTTCAGTTCTGTTATGGGCACTCAGTTCTATGAGTTCACATTATGCACCTTGGTTAGGGACAGCGCCTCAAAAAAGAAAAATGCATTCCCATAAATCTCTAACCCAAAAAATAAAACTTACTTTTGATGGTCAGCTAAAGCTTATTAATTGACTAACCTGCCCATTAAATTACACTGATTAAAGCTTAAAATTTTTAATTAAAAATAATAATAAAGGTTCACATTTACAAAATAGCAGACAGCAATACTACATTCACCTCCCCAAGCTGTTTCCCTACTCTTTATCTTGAAAAGGTTACATGAGTGCACTTGTGCCTAAGAATCACTTAACCTCTCAATTTTTTGTTTAATGGCAGTCAGCTTGTCCCTTGCTAATGCCCCCTACACTAACCAATATATACCCATGATGTTCACACAAACACATTCAACAAAGGCAGCACATCTGGTAGCTGAGGAAGAATGGCATTTTCTAGCAACAACATATTGCCAGAGAAATGTGGCGTGCCTGCAATAGACGCTCCATTTACAAGGAAGGGTCACTGATTAAAAACAGCTGTATATTTATTGAGCAATAACCTGATCACCTACTGTGATACTACAGATATATGGAAAATATTTTTTCATTTCTTTATTACTCAGCATTTGCCAAGGCTTCAGCTTTATAATCATGCTCTTTGGATGCTCTCCAAGAATAGGTTTTCTAGCCTGTGCCTTATAAACTAGGTAAATAAAAATGTTAAGAACAAAAATTAGCATTGTTAACTTCAAGCTTCAAAATACCTATAGGAAAAAATGTACTAGTTACTAAATAGCTTAACATTGGGAAGAAGAAAAAATAGAGCCTTCACAAAAACTCCAAGAACATTGTCTGAGAGAGGAAGTGGATTAAGTGGATTAAAGCTCCCTTAAAAAAAAAAAAAAACTTTTAAAGTTTGGGAAACAATGAGGAAATGCACTGGGATTAGTGAATAACGGGAAAATGCGCAAACACCCCACAAGCAAAACAGGATGACTGCTCACTGTCATAATTGCCATGTAAACAAATCAGACCAAATCCTCGATAAAGACTAGACATAGTCTAACCAGTGCTTTTTTTCTGGGGGTATGCATACCCTTAAACATTTTGTAAATCTAAGTTTGGCCTCATTGAGGGGCAGTATTTCAATACAAGTAGGAAAATGTGAGTGTGCCCCTAAACATTTTTTTTAGACAAAAAGCACTGGTCTAACCACTGCATAAACTTTGTGCAAGCAAATCAGGGTGAATGTTTAATAAGCAGGTCCTGTGGAAGGGATCTTTAACCAGTTTCTTTTAGCCAGAAAAACAAGTGAAGATCTAGGGAGATAAATGGAAAAACTGAAAATACGTTTTCTAAAGACCCTCTCAAACTGCCATAGAGCTCAAGAAAAGGCACTTATCACCTTGGATAAGATTCAAAATGAAGGGGCAAGACATTTGCCTAGGAAAACAAAAATATAATTCAAGGAAATAAATGTATCAAACACTTCTGAACTTGGAATGGAACACAGCAGAGTTTGACGCAGTTAGGTAATAGACCTAAGCAGTGAATGTTCCAGGTGTGCTATTATTACACCATTGGGATCACTGAAAGAGAAGCAAGGCTACATTTTGTGACTTCTTTCAACTTACTTAGTGCCGGGTGGAAAGAAATAGGCGATGCGATAGGACGTGTGTTAGAATCACAAGTTCCAGGAGCAGGGGCATAGGAGACCTAGTAACTGCATAAGAAAGCATACTTTCATTAAGTTTGAGAGGCAGCAGTAGAGCATATACTTTACATGCACAAGGTCCCTAGTTTAAAATCCAGCCTCTCTAATTAAATGAAATCTCAGTTAGCAGGGCTGAGAAACATATTTCCTGACACTCTAAGCCCACTCACCTGAGAGTAACCCCCACAAGTCAATAGACTTACTCAGTGCTTTTTTTCCTAGAAAAATAGGTGCTGGTACTCACCATGAAGTTGTTACAGTAAGTGTCACACTTTTAACAACAACAAAAAGAGATGCCAGTACTGTGCACCCTCGAGGACCCCCTGAAAAAAAGCATTGTACTTACTTCTCAGTCGGCATAGTAAGAATTGCACTGTATGGGTAAGAAAGTTTTGTGTGTTCACCCAGAATCCTGGTGTAGTAGTAACTGGTATTTCAAATGCTACCAGGGTAGGGTGGGGAAAGGGGCAATGGGAACTAAGGAGCCAATTGCTGTATTCTTGGGGCCACTCTTTTCTCCCATCAGTGGTCTAAAAGCTCTAAATGTATTTTGCTGCACAAACTGAATGGTCAAGTTTCATAATAAAGGTAATACCATCTAGTTTTAAGGCCTTTACAGTCATGGAACTCAGTACAAAAAAAATCTCAAGAAAATAAGATAATGCTGAACTATAAAATTACAGAACAGGAGATTGAAGGTGCCATTCAGAACATGCAACTGGGCAAATCTCCAGGGCCGGACGGGCTAACCTCCAAGTATTATAGGACTTTGAAAGACTATTTAATTCAACCACTAAAGGAGGTTTGTAATGAAATTATGGAGGGGAAGAAGGCGCCGGAGACGTGGAAAGAAGCTTTCATCACACTTATACCGAAAACAGTATCTGAAAAGACACAACTTAAGAACTACCTTCCCATCTCCCTTTTAAATGTGGATTACAAAATATTCGCAGATATTTTAGCCAACAGATTAAAAAGAGTGTTAACTGAAGTGATACATAAGGATCAGGCAGGCTTTCTACCAGGCAGACACTTGTCTGACAATACAAGGAACATAATTGATATTCTGGAGTTGCTGCAAACGAATATTAATACAAAAGCAGTATTAATTTTTATTGATGCGGAGAAGGCCTTTGATAATATTTCCTGGAATTTTATGAAGAAAAATCTTAAGGGAATGGGAGTGGGACAGGGGTTTGAAAATGGTATAGATGCAATCTATTCAGAACAAAAAGCAAAACTGATTGTTAATAATGTGGTGACTGAATAATTTAAGATAGAAAAAGGAACACGTCAGGGCTGCCCTATCTCTCCATTATTATTTATTTCGGTCCTGGAGGTGCTGTTGAACATGATTAGAAGGGATCGGTTGATTAAAGGAATTCAGGTCGGAGCTAAACAATATAAATTGAAGGCCTTTGCAGATGACCTGGTTTTGACATTACAGGAGCCAGAATCTAGTACGAAAAGGGTTTTAGAATTGATTCAAGAGTTTGGTCATGTGGCAGGATTTAAATTAAACAAGCTAAAGACTAAGGTTTTAGAGAAAAATCTAACATCAATGGAAAAAGGAGGGTTTCAGAATGAGACAGGTTTAACTGTGGCTAAGAAGGTGAAATACCTAGGGATTAACATGACTGCAAAAAATTTGAATTTATTTAAAGCTAACTATGAAAAATGCTGGTTAGAAGTTAAAAAAGATTTAGAAATTTGGTCAAAATTGAAGCTTTCCTTGTTGGGTCGAATTGCAGTTATAAAGATGAATATATTGCCAAAAATGTTATTTTTGTTTCAGACCTTGCAGATTGTGGACAAGGTGGATTGTTTCAAGAGGTGGCAGAGAGACATCTCTAAATTTGTCTGGCAGGGCAAAAAGCCCAGAATAAAATTTAAAATATTAACCCATGTGAAGGAAAGAGGGGGGGTTTGCCCTGCCAGACTTTAGATTGTACCATGAATCAGCGGGTTTCTGCTGGTTGAAGGATTGGCTGCTTCTTGAGAACACTGACATTTTGGATTTGGAAGGTTTTAACAATGCTTTTGGTTGGCATGCATATTTGTGGTACGACAAGGTTAAAGCACACAAAGCTTTTAAGCATCATATTGTCAGGAAAGCATTATTCAATGTCTGGATAAGGTATAAAGATTTACTGGAAAGTAAGACCCATGGAGGCAAAGGCTCTGAAAAGACTCAATATGGAGGCCAAATGGCCGAAATATTGGGAGATATTAGAACAAGAAGGAGATACATTGAAATTGCAGAGTTTTGAGAAATTAAAAGACAAAGTGCGAGACTGGCTTCATTATTATCAAATAAGAGAGGCCTATAATGCGGACAGAAAATTGGGCTTCCAGGTGGAAAAATCGAAATTGGAAACAGAATTGTTAGAACCTAAAACTAAGAATTTGTCAAGAATGTATAACTTGCTGTGAAATGGAATACTCAGGATGATACAGTTAAATCAGCTATGATTAAATGGGCACAGGACATTGGTCATAACATTATGTTTGCTGACTGGGAAAAGTTGTGGACCACCGATATGAAGTTTACGGCATGTAATGCCTTAAGAGAAAATATTATGAAAATGATTTATAGGTGGTACATGACCCCAGTCAAGCTTGCAAAAATTTATCACCTGCCTGATAACAAGTGTTGGAAATGTAAAGAAACTGAGGGTACATTTTTTCATCTTTGGTGGACGTGCCCGAAGATTAAGGCTTTCTGGGAGATGATATATAATGAACTGAAAAATGTATTTAAATATACCTTCCCTAAGAAACCAGAGGCCTTTCTCTTGGGCATAGTCAGCCAATTGGTGTTAAAGAAAGATAGAACGTTTTTTATGTATGCTACAACAGCAGCAAGAATACTCATCCCAAAGTACTGGAAGACACAAGATTTGCCCACCTTGGAAGAATGGCAGATGCAAGTAATAGACTACATGGAATTGGCAGAAATGACTGGCAGAATCCGAGACCTGGGAGAAGAAGCGGTGGAAGAGGACTGGAAGAAGTTCAAGAATTATCTGCAGAAACACTGTAAAGTGTATGAATGCTAAAATGATGTTGGATATGAAATAATATGGCATCAGTGGTACAGTGTTAAAAAATATGCAAAAAATGTAATAGAAAAAGGGCGAAAAAATAAGGTTATATTATGTCAAAGTAAATAATATGTTAAAGGTGTTTAATTATAAGGAGGAAAGATTGGAGACATAATAGAAGTGATTACAATAATTAGAAATGAATTTTGAAGAAGGGTAAGGATTTGCTGTATCTGATTGGACAAAGAGGAACACAAAAAAGGGAGGCATGAGGAGGTCAAGAAAGAAGGTTCTGTAAACATGAGGCTGAAAACTGGAGTTTTTGTTTTTAACTTACAGTCATGGAACTCAGGCATATTATTATATACAAATCCCAAAGAGAAATACAATAATAAATGTGGGATAAAGCTAACCATCTAAAAACTTTCTTTTCCCCCTGTATGAAATGATGAAAAAACTATTCACTATATGTTGATTAAAATTTGGTGCAGCATCAGAATTCCAACAGAACTGTTTGGGGACTGGATTTGGCCCCTGGGCCAACAATTGGCCATCCCTGACATATTCTCCCAAAAAGTTATGCTAATGTATCCATTATCACTATGAACAACTGATTACAGTGGAAATGGTTTGAATTTTCATTTATTGCCTTCACACAATTCCTTCTGCCCAGCCTGTTTGTTTAGGTTTAGACTAAGCATGGAAGCCAGTAAATACTGGAGGATTGACAGCATGCTAAAAGCTAAACAGATGCTCTAGGGTAAAATTTGGCTCAGAATGGGGAACATACATACATAAGGGAAAGAAAAAATAGACCTTCCAGAAGGGTATCCCCAAAAGCCACAATAAAAAAGATACTCTCCCTTCCTTCCCATAAAATAAAGCAATAGATGACGTTTACAATGTTGATAAGAACATGCAGTCTGTCAAGGTTGAAATTTAGCCAGCAACTTGCACCCTGTTACCCTAATGTGGATTAGCTGATGTCCTGTGTAAAGGTCAACAGAACCTTTTCCCTAACCCTGAGTTACACAACAGTGTGTCGTGACGAAGACATTACTTCATAATAACTTTTTTTGTGTTGTTGGGTTTTTATGCTACAGCTGTGTATTCCTATCAACCCAATCTTTTGCTTTATAAAGAATCGTTACACGAGGCTCCACGGGGGGGGGGGGGGGGGGAGAGTATCCATAAATATTCTACGTGGAAAATGGCTACCAGCCAAAATTCACATCTTGCCAGACATTAGGTCTAATCACTGTAATGTGTTTAGGATTGGGGGGAGGGGGCATGAATGGCAGGGGCGAGTGTAGCCAAATAATTTACTTAAGATAGAGGGTATTTCAAGCCAAGGGCTGTGTGTGGAGGGGATATTATTGCAAATGAATCACTGGTAATAGTTTTTTTTTTTTTAAAAAAAAAAAACACTAGATTTTTTTGAGGAAGGAATAAGTCCAAGTTTGGGGTGGGTGGGGGAAATACAGGCTGTCATTTTGATACCACAATGTTGTGTGGACACTGAGAAAAAATGCATGCACGAGCAGCATGGCTCCTACAACAAATACCCATCTGGAAGCACCCACATTTCTTTTGCACTTTTTAAAATAAATGGGCAAAGTGAATACAAACTGCATCAGCTATATTTCTAATATAGATTAATTTTGTTTTATTCTGAGCTTTGCATGGAAACCAAGCCTTATGAAGAGTGGTTGAAGGAGCTGAGTATGTTTAGCCTGGAAAAGGGGAGACTGAGAGGAGATATGATAGCCATCTTCAAATATCTCAAGGGCTGTCACACGAAAGATGGAGCAAGATTGTGGCTTCAAGTTACAAGAAAGGAGGTTTTGACTAAAAATCAAGAACTTTTTGACAGTAAGAGCCCTTTGAGAGTGGAACGGTCTTCCTTGGGAGGTGGTAGACTCTCCGTCCTTGGAAGTTTTAAAGCTAAGGTTGAGTGGTCATCTGTCATGGATGCTTTATCTGAGATTCGATGACCTTTGGGGTCCCTTCCAACTCTACAATTCCATGATTCTGTGAGGGAGGGACGCCCTCCCATTTCCCATTAATGACCCATACTTAAGTAATTTTGAGCCTGGCCTGGCTATTCCAGCAACTGAATCCATGCTGGGTCGAGGAATTAGCAGGAACTCGCACAGAGCCTACTTTCTCCTTGCCAAACTCATAATAATATGAATAGTAGTTGTAGTAATAATACCGTCCCAATATTGGGGTAGAGAATCTGAGATGGAGCAGCAACAATAGCCTCAAGCTACCCAGAGTTCAGAGCTGAAATCACATCTGAAACTGCTATTTCCCCGCTTATACGCTTATTACCCATGTGATACAATTGTTCTTTGCATGTTTATGAACACATGTGGCAATAGGCCACAGGTTTCTATGTGTGGGGGTTTTATTTTATTTTTAACTCAGGTCAGGAGTTTTACATTGAGACACTGCCTCCTGTTTGAAATGACACAGTAAAGTGTTATGGGTTTGCCATCTCATTGTCTGTTTGTGAAAAACAGGACTGAATCTTCTCAGTCACTTGTGTACACAGAGCACTAACCATAGTAATCTCTACTGATGCCACAAAAGGTAAAGTTCCAGAGCCAAACCTAACCCTATCTCAGCTGAGATAGCAAGGAAAGTAGGGATGGGAGCACTTGAAGCAGGGAGGAAGCAAAGGGGATGGCCAATTCCTTCTAGATCAGGGGTCAGCAACCTAAGGCCCATGGGCCAGAAGCGGCCTGCGGAGGTCGTTTGACCGGCCCATGAGCCACCCCCGAACCGAGCTGCCTGCTCGTGCGCTGCACTAAACCGGCGCAGTGTGGTACGGGGACTCGCTTCTACGGTGCCGAAGTCACAGAGGGATCTCCGCAGGACCAATCCACCCAGGCAAGATAAACCTTGCCAACCCCTGTTCTAGGTCTACTGATTCTTCTCTGCAATTGCCCCACTGAGGCCATTTCCCCCAGCGTGGAAGCATTTGCTGGAGCATCAGCTCATGTAAGCAACTTACCCCACCCACCCACATTAGCATTCCAAGTAATCTTCTTCTGTTTCCCTCATAATATCTAGTTTAGCACTCACACACATGAAAGTTTTATGAGAATTCCTGAGTGCCTTTCAGAAGCAGCAGTATGGTGCCACCCTCAGGATGGTCAGAGATATGGAGTAAGCTTTCTCTTAAAAAATAGCTTGTTCCCGAGGAATACTAGTAAATATGGGGTTTGCTGGAGGTATGGAACTAAACTGTATTACTGGCAAAAACATTCACAAACTATCTCCCTGCTCCCAGTGAACACACTTCTATTCAATAATGAATTTGTTCAGTTACATCTTTTTAGACTCTGGACTGGGGAAAGCCCATTTTAGATGGTAAGCTGTGGTAATACTTGCTTCAAAACAGGCAAGTCATTTGGGGTCCCTCCTGCTCATTCTGCAGGCCCTGGAAATCTAGGTCAAAAGTTCTTCCCTGACAGCACCACTGACAGGCCTAACTTTTGCTGCATCCACCTCTTTACAACTTACAGCAAAGCAGGCCTCAAATGCTGATCTTAAGGCTTTGGTAGGCATATTTGGGTATAGGTGGTCCTTCACATAGCTGGTCCCAAAGAATTTAGGGCGATAAAAGCTAAAACTGGCATGAAAGTACAGTACATAGCAATAAAATGTAGCAACAGTGTTGGCAAGAAGTTACAATGACCATTACAGTGTTAGCTGGAGGCAGGGCTTATCCACACTGTCTCTTCCCACTGCATTCCCCTGGGGAAAACCACACTTTAGAACTCAGCAGGAACAAATGGCAATTCAGGTTTTTCCTGGATTGGCATTTGCTCTGATGTATTGCTGTTTGCTAAAGAGAGGTTTTTACCTTGTAAAGGAGTGGGGGCAAGGGGGAAACTTATCAGACCCATGCCTAAAAAGCATAGGTCAAGCAGAAAACCTCTGGGACACAAGCAGAAGTGTGAATGAGCCCTCAGTAACAAGGAAGCTGGTGTGAAGGCAAAATCAGGAAACAAAGCAGTGGTGAATAGAGCAAGAATGAGTGGTTTCAGAGTGGATTTGGAGGCCAGAGCTTTGGTCTGATCCAGCAGGGCTTTTTACGCTCTTCATGACACCTTTAAATAATACTGATCTGTCTAGTTTACTTCTCAGAAAATATCCATCCAGACCAAAGCTCTGTCCCCAGTAACCTATTGCAATATCACTCTCCTTTATACATTCCCCAAAAACTGGTATTCTGAGACATACTACCTCTGATATTGGAAGGAACATATAGACTTCAGTGGTACACACTACTGATAGCCTCATTCTCCATTAGCTTAATTCCCTTTTCAAGACATACAAGTCAATAGTCATCACATCATGTAGTGGCAAACTCCATAGTTTGATCATTAAACAAAGAAATGCCCCCTTTTACTTGATTTTACACTTTGCATATTTTTATTGTGTTTTTAAGAAGGCTTGGGGTTCTTGTGGTGAAAAGACAGGAAACAGATTGCTAAACAACCAACCAACCAATCAAGAAACAGAAAACAGTAATTAAGAGAAACCCCCACAAGTTCAGGACTTCAAAGGACTAACAGCAAATTTGTTGTTAAAAAAACACATTCAACTCAACCAAGTCTTGCAGCACCTAATGTAGGTTAATAAAGTTATTGTAACATACAGCATAATAAAGTTGAAGAGTTCCTGGTTTTCCAAGGGTTAACCGTGTTAGGATATTTCCGTTCCACCTTATTTATGCTTCCACCTGATGGAATGCAGATACAGAAGGGAATGGTCTGTAAAATGTGGAAATCCTTATATGGTCTCAAGCAGAGTGCCAGGTGTTGGAACACAAAACTCACTGAGACATTGCTTTCTCTAGGTTTTCACCAGGGCAAAGCTGATCCATGTGTGTTTGTCAAGGAGGAGGGGCAAAACAAACTGTATTGTTTATGTTTTGTTGATGATCTTCTGATGTTTTGGAAGAATCAGGCTTTGTACCAAAGCACCCTAGCTCAGCTGAAGGAGCACTTTGACATGAAGGATCTTGGTGAGGTATCCAACTATCTTTCTCTGCAGGTGGAGAGGGACCAAGCAGGTAATTTTCTGGTACACCAAACACAGAAAATTGCTGATGTATTAACCAGGTTGAATTTGGTTGATGCAAACCCAACAGACACACCGATGGAGACAGGTTACCAGGTAGATAGTACTGCTGAAGCGTTTTCTGACACTACGCTGTACAGATGCATTCTAGGCAAGCTGAATTTCATTGCTAGATGCTCAAGACCTGACATAGCTGTAAGCACTAACCTGCTTAGCAGACATGCTAACAATCCTACTGTTCAGGATTGGAAAGCTTTGAAGCGCATAGCCCGCTATTTGAAAGGGACTTTGCACTACAGGCTGAGGTTCACCAGTCAGAAGACTGGAGGTCTTGAAATCTTTGCAGATGCTAGTTTTGGAAGTGACACCACGGATGGTACAAGCACTTCTGGAGTATGCTACATGTACAACTACTGTCTGTTTGACTGGTTGTGCAAGAAGCAGACGACAGTTAGCCTAAGTTCCTGTGAAGCAGAACTCAATGCTCTGTCATTTTCACTCATGGATTGTGAATGGTTGATGCAACTGTTTAAGGACATCGGAGTTTCTGTGAAATGTCCTATACAAGTGTATCAAGACAATAGATCCTGTTTGGCTTTGCTGAACTCAGAGAGTTGCAAGCAAAGAACCAAGTACTTGCAGATTAAGCTACATCGTGCAAGAGAGTGTATTCAGAAAGGACTCATTCAGGTGTCCTACATGGCAGAAAATGTAATTGTAATAAGTTTAAAACTTGGGGTAAGAACTTGTTGAATTTATTTGAAGGAATTGGAATACAAGAGGGGGTGGGGTGGGGAAGTCCTGGAAAAATATTAATGAAAATAAGGTTATAGAATGGATGTTCTAATTTTTCATTTTTCTTTTTTGTTATATTTGAAAATGCTCAATAAATATTATTATAAAAAAAAATACATGGCAGGAAATGAAATTCCTGCTGATCTGTTGTCTAAGGTTGTTAACAGAGAACAACTTAAGGTTTATGTACAGAGGTTGCAATTGGGTTGAACCACAGGTACTACAGGTTACACGGAAAGGGGGAGGATGTTAGGATATTTCCGTTCCACCTTAAAAGGGAGCAGGCTTTGTGAGTCACAGAGTCTGCATATTTCCTGTTCACAGGATGCTTCTGTTTTGATAGAGCTGTTGTCTCTCTCTGTGCCTGAACACGCAAGCAGGCAGTCATGTTTTTTCCTTTGTTCTGACCAACGCTGAATAAACTTCTAAATAATGCTCTCCTGTGTGCATCTTTCGCTGTGTGAATTCTGCTGATAAGAGCGTGCATCAGCTCTGGAATGTGGCAAGCTATTTCTGGAGCTCGTGTCGCTAATTGCTGATACTGTATCTACGGGAGATCGATGGATCGTCCGGAGGCGACGTGGGGGCCATGATGGGCTTTATCTCCCTGGCAGTATCCCAACAAACCGAACCTGGGTAGGGTGGACAGTTGAAAATCACTGAAAAAAGGGGGAGACCAATTTGCATTTTTTAATGTAAATGCAATAATGTACTGTAACTTAAACAGAATTACAATACACCTCACCACAGTGGGGAAGACACCAGGTAACCTACAGTCTGTTGACCAGGTGCTCCTGTGGACTACAGACCTCCTGCTCTCCCTGTGGTTCCTTATCTCAAACAGAGGGCAATTTATCAAATGGTCACCTGACAGCCCTTCAAAAATAAAGAGGCCTGTCCTCTACAAAGCAGGACACATAGCTATATCCCAAAGCTGGGGAGCCCTAAATCCCTTTCACTGTCTCTCGTTTCCAGCTACCAAGATGGAGCCAGAGGCTTCCGCTCCAAAACTCAACGAAAAGCAGGCGCAACTGCGAGGCGCGAGGTCCGCCGAGACGTCGGCTTTCAAACCCCGCCGCGCACGTGCGCTTTGTTTTGGTGAGGGAGCCGTTGGCGCGCCGACGCGCCTGCGCACAGTTGCGGGCCGCTCCGCTGCCAAAGGTCCGGGCAGAGAGGGCGGAGCCGCCGCCTGCGCAGGCGCAGACCTCGTGAGACGCGCTCTCGAGCCGCTGGGTGGCTGGCCGAGGCGCTTTCCCCCTCCCTCTCCTCACCCCTCCCCTTTCCCCCCCGCCCGAGGGGAGGGGGAGCAGCGCAGCCGCTGCCGCCGCCGGAGGTGTTTTGCCGTTCTCAAGGCTGCGGCCTCCCTGAGGTGCCTCGAGGTCCGGCGTTGCCCCCGAGCGGCGACGGCAACGGCGGTGGCGGGCAGAGGGGCGGCCGCGTCGCTCGGAAAATGTCGCAGACAGCCATGTCGGAGACGTACGGTAGGGAGGGGCTGGGCTGGCGGGGCTGGGTGCGTGGTACTCGGGCTCTGAGGGGAAGCGGGGCTGCGGGCGGCGGCTGCGCCTGTAGAGATAGGGAAGGGAGGGGTTGTTTTCAGGGAGGTGGGCGTTCTTTTTCCGCACACGGCGCCCGCGGGCCCGCTTCGGACCTGCGGCGTGATGCGGTGGAGACGGACATGGCACAAGCGCGCGCGGCGTTATTGCTTCTCTCGCCCCCGTTTATGCAGAATTCATAGCATTTGTTGCCTGCCCTTCCCGTGCCGTGGGGGCCCAGGGCGGGGAACGGCCGCGCAGCATTAGAAATCAAAGAAATCAATGCAAGGACAGAGCCAGTATTGCTTGTGGGTACGCACACCTTGCACAGGGGAGGCCCTTGCAGATGTCTTCGCATTCGCCCCTCCCTCCTCCCTCCTTGCTTTCCCCTGTTTTTGGTACCCATGTGTAGACAAGGAGGAATGGAGAAACCAGGTAGTAGTGGTGTTGCATACAGGTCCTCGGCTTTTCGGCTGTATGGATCACTGGCTTTTTTCAAGAAAGGGCTGAACTACGTGTGCTTTTTAAACATATATCTTAACCTATGCAATTGTAATTGGCACATTAAAGCCCTTCGTATAGCTTTCTCTCTTCTTTATATAACACTCACAGCAGGCCTGTTCGGTAGGCTATCATTTTTATGTCTGTGCTATTATAGATCAGCAGTTTCTAACCATTTCCAACCTGATACCCACATTAGGCCAAGCATGCATTTTGGAACCCATTTCTTAAATTTCTACCATACCTTTTTCAAGGGATGCTGTCACGACTTGTATTAGGCCAGACTGTGAGGCAATAGTGAGCCATGTATGGTGCTGTATGTAGGGCTGCTTCTGAGAGGTAATGGTTTTTGCTATGGGGAAAGTAACATTAGTGGGAGAATTTTCTTCTGTGTGGATAGCAACTGGAATAAATAAATAGAAAAAAACTAGGAAATTCATGGGAAACATTAAACAGTGTTGCTGAACTAATAGCATATGCTTGCACCCAGATTTTGAAAAGAGAAAGAAGGTCTATCCTATGTGACAAATCTAGATTAAATGCTCTAAAAACAGTGTTTTTTACTTGGGGACAAAAACTGGAGCCAAGGCTGCATATGCTCTCTATCTCAAGACTGCAGTCAGTCTACTCTGTTGGTAAATGATCACAGTTCTCAATCTTTGTCAGTGCTCAGCTTATGCTTCACTACATGCTTAAACATAGTGGTGCTCCATATTTGTTGTATGATGTATGCCAGGCATAGGCAAACTCAGCCCTCTAGATGTTTTGAGACTACAGTTCCCATTCATCCCTGACCACTGGTCCTGTTAGCTAGGGGTCATGGGAGTTGTAGTCCCAAAACATCTGGAGGGCTGAGTTTGCCGATGCCTGATGCATACAATTTCATTTACAAAGATGCTCAAGAGGTATTTTGGACTACAGCTCCCAACAACCCCAGCAGTGCTAGCTGGAGCTGATGGGAATTTATGTGTAGCGCACCAGATTGGAGAAGCTAGTGCAATGCTATTCAGCCTGAAAAAAATGAAGAGAATTCTACCAGGGCCAAGTGAATAATTGCCGCATGTTTATAAAGGAGCAAGTAATGTACATATTTCTACAAATCTGGAAAATGGGTTAAATAATGCAAAACTAGGAGAGTTAACAGCTGTAGTTTATGAGAAACTCTATGCTACAAGAAATCATACTACAGGTGTGTGATTAAGCCAGTGAGCTAGTGAAAAAATAAGGATAGGCAAAGTAATACCATTTACATCTATAAAGACACCAAGTTCAGGGAGCTCTCTTGAGTTAGCAACCACATACTGGTTGCATGCCCCTTACTGAACGCAAGCTGTAGTGTATGCTAGCAACATAGCAGCAGATGGTCCCTGGTCATGTTATCAAGAGCATGTATTGTTTTAGCTAAAGGCTTACTGTACTCTTCTGCTACACATCATAGTTAAACTTCCTGATTAGCAGCACCTTTGTTTTAATTGAGGAACTTGTTTCTTTCTAGTAGCTGCTTGGACCCAATTTGTTTGCACTTCTACTGTTGGTGCTTTTTCTCGCTTGAGTCAAACCCATTTTCTTAAAATACAGTGAAAAATTCTGGTTGTTGTATACCAAACCATTATCTTTTGGCAGTATCCCATAAACTTCATTATGTATTGAACAATGACTTGAAGAGCTTCTGGGAAGAAACTTAGGGTAGCATAAAAGAAGAGGCAGAGATGCAGGAAGAGTATACTCCATTTTGAGCCTCCATGATTTGGAATATCTCAGGCATAATAACTTGTTATCTGGGCTTCATTATCCTGCAATTAAAAATATTTTTTTACTTCCCCTTCTTTGAGACTTTTTGTTGAGATCTTCCTGCGCTAATTTCCCTGATGAGATTATTAAATTGTTAGTTTCTTTCGTATTTTTTTCATGGTAATTGTCTTTGTTTTTCCTTTTAAAATACTCCAGGTAGAAAATATTTTTGTAGGTGCATAGGAATAAAAGCAGTAATACATCTACGCCAAATAAAGAAAATCTGTGAAAGAATACTGCAGGAGATGAAGTACTGTACTGCATTCGTTTTTAGATGCCATTCTTATTTGCTGATCCATAGTACATGCACAAAAGATTGATTTTTCAGTTTACATCTACCATCACATCTAGTCTAATTCTACCATTATTAGGGGAATTGTTATATTGCCCACAGAGTGAAATATTTTTGAGAATTACTAAATAGATAGACGCAGGTGGCACTGTGGGTTAAACCACAGAGCCTAGGACTTGCCGATCAGAAGGTCAGCGGTTCAAATCCCCACAACAGGGTGAGCTCCTATTGCATGGTCCCTGCTCCTGCCAACCTAGCAGTTCGAAAGCACATCAAACTGCAAGTAGATAAATAGGTACCGCTCCGGCGGGGAAGTAAATGGCGTTTCCGTGCGCTGCTCTGGTTCGCCAGAAGCAGCTTAGCCATGCTGGCCACATGACCCGGAAGCTGTACGCTGGCTCCCTTGGCCAATAAAGCGAGATGAGTGCCGCAACCCCAGAGTCGGTCACGACTGGACCTAATGGTCAGGGGTCCTTTTACCTTTACAATATAATAGAGCCTTTGTACACTCCAAACACAACATGGAAAAGTAATGGTTGGATTTTTAATTTCTCAAAACAACTGAAGAATAAAAGCTACCCTGAATCAATAATTTTTCATGCTCATTTATTGCATCCTTAATGTTTTGATAGTCGTGTATTTCATAGCATTCACATTTGTGTTATGAGGTTCTTGCCTCTAGATAGCCCTTAATGTTTCAAGATTGGCTGTGATAATAGTGACTGTGGCTGCATTTTTTTCTTCGGTCATTCCTAGTAACAACAGTCTTCTCTAGGGTGAGAGGCCAGACAGCTCAACAAATCTTGGAGCTCAAAGCTTCTTTGTCAGTGAGGAAGAAAGAGAAAATCAGCCCTATAATGAAGTGCCTTTCATGGCTTTGTTTTTAGTTTTTTGTTTCATCTAGAAAAAAGAAGCTGCAAGGAAAGCTGAAGAAGTAACTGGCATGTGAATTGCTTTCACTACACTGTGCCAGAAGTAAAACATGCAAACAATTTCCCCCACAGTTGTTTAGAATAACAATAGCTAGTTTCAGGTTAACATCCGATTCACATGAGCCTATGCTACTATATAGCACTATGATTCCCCCCCCCCCCCAGTTGTAAAAGGAATATATTATCTGCAGTGTGGATTTGAGCATGTTGGGAAAGTTTAGAAATTACTGCTTAGGCATTGCTGATAGCCTTTTCATATTTGCAAGAGAAACTTTACTTTGTATGTATAGAGTAAGCCAGTTTTGAATGTGACGTAATCGAGAAGTTTGGTGGTCAGATAGCTTCAGACTGTGAAAGATCTGAAGATCCCATAGATCAGGGGTTGGGAACCTCAGGCTGCAGGCCCAAATGCAGCCCTCCAAACCTCTGTCCAGCCATCGAAATTCTCCCACGCTATGCCCCTCCTCAGGTCACATTCCTTTTATTTACGGTACCTTGATAGAGGACCAAAAGATGTGGCCGTGTGTGTGTGTAGAAACCTCTAGTTTTTGGGTACAGGAGCATTACCTACTATATAATAGTAAAAATCACATCCCTTGTGCCTCCCAATTTTTCCTCTGGCACCATCCACCACTGGCATGTGGCCCCTGAATGGCTGCATATGAGGGAATGCACTTCTCAGGCTGCAGAAAGGTTCCCTGCCACAGCTATAGGTGTTACTAAATGTTTGCTGTTTTAAAAGCATAAATCTCCCACTTAAAAGTGCTTTGCTTTGGCGAGTTTGTGTCCTTCCTCTCCCTGCCCTACTCTTTTTCATATTGTGCCTTGCAAACTTGAAAGGGATATTTTTTCTGCTGATTCATCCAAATTGGATTATAACTTCAGTTAGTTTTTTATCATGGCATTCAGAGATGCCAAACTTGGGTATGTATCTGAAAAATCCAGCTTGATGTTATTTGTCCTTTGCTACTTATGCCTCACAGAAAACCTGTCCTGTTGTTTTTTTAATGTTTGATTCAACACTTTTTAGAATCTAGATTGTTGGAATAAATCAGCTCTTGTTTTATTACCAAAATAGTACTACAAAGGCTGGGAGAAAAATTCAAATCTGAAATGCTGAATTTTGTCTTAGACAGATTCATATGTCATGTGTAGAATACAAATAGCCATACTTATTCCTTTGTTCTGTTGCAATATCTTGCTAAGCCAGGCACTGAATAGCAAGCAGACAGTTTATCTGTTCTGTGTCCTTGTGATTTCTTTTTATGACAAAGGGGAAAAGCAGTAATAGCATGTTTCTTTTGCATTTGAAGATGCTCATTTGATTGTCTTATCATTTTCAGATTTCCTGTTTAAGTTTTTGGTAATTGGAAATGCAGGCACTGGCAAATCCTGTTTGCTTCATCAATTTATTGAGAAGAAATGTAAGTATAATGCAGATGTTGTGGGGTTCTTAGGGGTGGAGTTTTTGTGGGGGTTGCTCAACAGAACTCTGGTCCACATTGGTCCTGGCTAACAGCATTTTTTGGACAGAAGTGATCTGGCATTTCTTAGACAGTAGTATGAACAAGTAGGGACATGTGCAATGCAATCCATGTATTTCCTTGGAAGTAAATCCCATTGTACTCAGTGTAGCTTACTCCTTGGTATGTATTATCTACCCCAATCACTTTCTATGTAGGCTTGAGAGAACATGCTATCAATATCTTCCTTAATACCATGGCTACCATGTTTTCATTGTCTGTACGATCAAAATTTGCTATCACAGTGATACATAAATGGGGTGTGTGAACTGCCCAGGATAGCCCTAAGAGCTGACTTGATAGATTACCGTTCTACATAATACCCCTTGCCAGTACAATGGCACTTCATCAAGGCAGATTCCAGGCTATTCTGGTCAGTTCACACGTTCCATTTATGTGACACTGTGATAACAAATTTTGATCCTACACAAAATGAAAACATGGTAGCCACAACTTCAAGCATGGGTATTGATAGCATGTTCTCATAAATCTTAGTTAACAAAAGTGGGTGAGAAGGAGGCATTTTTCTTGTCACAAAGCAACCTTTGTATGAGGAAATTTCCTTGACTGGTGCCACTAGTAAATTTTGGGAATTGTCACATTTGTGCATGCATATATGTATATGTATATGCACATAGCCCACCATCCAATGTTGGATGAATTCACACAACTATATAATGCATTTCCTTTTGACATATCTTGTCTAGCATATTCACAAAGTGTTCACAGAAGCATATTCTAATACCCCTGGATATGTGTTGAAAAGTACTGTGTGTGTGTGTGTGTGTGTGTGTGTGTGTGTGAATTTACCATAAAAATTCCCCTTGGTTAAGTTAACAAATACACTGCTGCCTGTACAGAACAAATTATGGATAAATAATAAAAATGTCACTGTTAATATAATATCCTTGTGTACTTTAAATTGTACTTGAATACTAATAGACACCTTTTCTTTTCTTTTCTTTTCTATTCTATTCTAGTCAAAGATGACTCAAATCATACTATAGGAGTGGAGTTTGGTTCAAAGATAATAAATGTTGGAGGCAAATATGTAAAACTACAAATATGGGATACAGCTGGACAAGAGCGATTCAGGTATATTTTCATAGCACAGAAATTTGTTGGCATGTTAGTTAAAGAAAGTGGCATGTGACTTTTTTGTTAGCAAGTTTGTTGGATACTGCTACTGTTTCACTAGTTCTGTGACATCCAGTTGTATTGTGACTATAGGAGAACTTGTAGGCAAAAGTAAGTATTGTTAAATCATTCATTTCTTCTGGAGAGTTTTAATATATGCCCCCTCAAAACTGATGAGGCTTAAAGCTGCTCAACTTTGGCTCAATCATGACTGTACTGCCTTGTTAAGCAGACACAGTAGCTTCTGTATTGTTTGTAATTGTAGCACTGTGTAGAGCATAGCTTATTGTCATCTTATAGTGGTATATGTTTTCCTTCACAGGTCTGTAACCCGAAGCTACTACAGAGGTGCAGCGGGTGCCTTACTTGTTTATGACATCACCAGGTAAAAGGAAAAACTGCTATAAATATAAGTACAGATAAACTATTCTGCTCTTCCTGTGGTTATCCTTAGGTAGACATGTAATCCTTTACAGCCATGATAAATTAATCACATAAGAGCAATTATCATGGGATAAGTTCAGCTTTCATAGCTTCTTGAGGTTACGCACACAAAATTCACACAAGTGTGCTCCCAGCCCTATTTCATTTGAGCTGCTGTATCTTAAACGGGGGTTTAATTTTACAGTAAAGAACCCCTTTCAAACCATCCTACATATAAAAATATTTTAAGTTCAATCAAGTACAAAATCTGACTTCAGTGGCTTAGGAGCCAGACTAGCCTCTTTCCTAGTTCATCTCTCTCCTCTCCATCCCCAACATGCAGAAGCCATGTTTCCTTAAAATTTATTTATGCCCAAGCTTTTATATCTGGTACTAGCAGCTGATTGCAGTATATACATACAGTAGGCCATGATGCCAAACTTGGACTCTTCTAAGTCCTGTGCGGAGTCTTGCACATCAAGGACTTTTTGAGATTGTGAGAGATCATCACCATTAGCCATCTTGGGAATTTTTGCTGGATGAAGAAACACTGGTGACCATGCTTTGTTTACTCCTGAGAGTGTTTTCTGTCAGCATTCTTGGATACCAATGACTCTTTCATAGAAATGGCCCCCTTACTTTCAGTTGTCTTAGAGTGCATGCCTCAGAAACAGAGTGGTGTTCCTTTAACTCAAAACTGATTTTCTTGGAGACTTAAATACACACACACTACAAAAAAAGCAAGTCTGTTGTAATGTTCCGGTCAACTGTATAAGGGGCAGGTTTCACTGGTTACACTTGCCCTTGCTTTCAGTGTCCACAGTGCACTGGCACAGGTCCAAATGTAGCACTAACACTGCATGTTCTTTGGTGTTGCCTGCCTGCTCTGCACCCTACCACCTGTCAGGACAGCAGGTGTTCCAGATCCATTATTGCTGGGCAATAACCTCTCTGTAGTATTTTACAATGGACAAAAGAAAGTACAGCAATGTTTTTTTTGTTGTTGATCTTCTATCAAAGTGAACAGGAACTATCGTTGTGTAAATCATCTAGTTAGCTAGGATAATTAAAACATAATTTTAAGGGGGAAGCATAATTATTAACATCTAATAATTTGTCCTTTTGTGATGCAGTCGAGAAACCTACAATGCGCTTACTAACTGGCTAACAGATGCGAGGATGCTAGCAAGTCAGAATATTGTTATAATACTGTGTGGGAACAAAAAGGATCTTGATGGAGATCGGGAAGTCACTTTCTTGGAAGCATCCAGGTTTGCTCAAGAAAATGGTAAGTATTTTTCATGACCTATCTTAGTCTAGTGATAGTCTGTATCAGCCTTCCCCATCCTGGTGCCCTCTAGATATTTTGGACCACAACTCCCCATCATTTGTAATTATGACCTCCCCACGCAGGTATTGGAAGCTACTAGTATGGAGGGTAAAGTCAAGTCAGAGTGAGGTCAGTGCTTCTGTCATTCTGAGTGGGTGAATATTTTTGCCCCATTCTGCAACCCCCTCAGTCTCCAAAAATGGGACGAAGAAGTTGGAAGACAACTCTTTATGAAACATCCCCCAATTTTGGTGTGGTTGTAATTGGGTAATATGTCCATTGGGCATATACCAATTATCTGAGAACTTCTGCACGCCTCTTTGTTGGTGTCTTGAAACCAGTTTATGACTGCATTGTTTTAGAATAGTTTGGTGCTTTGGGTATTCTTCTGGTTGAAGTTATTCTGCTACATCTTATCTGTTTACTGTTGCTTAATTTAGACTGCAATCCTATATCTAGGAGTAAGCACCATTCAACTTGACAGCACTTGCTTCTGGGCAGATACAACTAGGAATGCATTGCATATTTTGTTTGATATAGATAATATTTTGTTTAATTGTTTTTTATCTTGGTTTGTTGTTAGCTGAAAAGACACTCCTGTGGTTTGGGAACCCTTCTCTTGCTTGGAATAGGTGCTTAGGGGAGGAGTGCAGTAGGGGACGGGTGGCAAAAACAGGGCAGAATGTGGTTATTAGCTTCAGAAGTGGAACAGGTGCTTTTTGACCATTCTTTGGACCAGCTTTCCCTGACTGTTCTTTGGGGTAGCCTTTCTCAACTCGGTGCCCTACATATATTTTGGGCTACAGCACCCTTCAGCCTTAGCCAGTAGAGCCAATGGTTGGGAATGATGGGAGTTGTGTTCTGCTGAAACATCTGGAGGGCAGATAATCAGGGAAGACTGAATCAGGATATCGCTTCAAACTGATGGATTGATGGATTTATTGATGATTGATCGATCCTATGCCCTTTTAAAATGTGTTGGGGGGTTATTATTGGGTTGTCGTTTTTATTTTGATTCTGTATTTTGTGGTTTTATATTCTGATTTTATCCTGTGAACCACCCTGAGACTTGCGAGTATAGAGCGATACATAATTTCAATAAATAATAATAATGATTGCAAATATTTTTTTGTTCATATTTGTTTCAGAACTTATGTTCTTGGAAACAAGTGCATTGACAGGGGAGAATGTTGAAGAGGCCTTTGTACAGTGTGCCAGAAAAATACTTAATAAAATTGAGTCAGGTAATCACAGTTCATGTTTGTGATCTCAAAATATTTTCACCTCTATAGTATTAGACACTTTAGAGTATGTGAAATGTTGACATGTGATAAACTGCGCTCAAACTAGATGTGTTCTTTTATTGTCATAAAGTGTCACCTAATTCTCACCTGTGTCTTAACTTGTCAAATACCTTAATGCAAGTACAAATGACCCTGAAGAACACAATCCAAAAGCAGGTGTAACTGGTTTTCATTGAACACCCCACTAGCACCCTTTTAACAGCAGTTTCAGTGGGGTAGACCCGTTGAAATTGATGGGCTTGAGTATATCATTGGATAATCACCCAATGATAGGGGATGCTGTCAAAGCATTTTTTTACAGGTTGCTGTAAAAATGTAACATCTTTCTAAATGTGTAATTATTGAAAGAGATGTCTGACATTTAGATTATTGATAATATTGTAACTCTGAACCGGCTTCTTGTATGTGAAGCCTCTCAGCCTCTGACATCTAGCTTCCAAGCTGCTGTACACTAGTAGGAAGGGGAGGACACAGCAGCTTGTATAATGGATAGGACCATTAAAAGTTTGCTTAACAATACTTATAAAACAGGCACCCCTCTGTAAAAGAAAAAAAGTACAAATTATATTTGTGTGCATATGTACATGTGTTTGTGTGTAAAGCACTCTCAACTTCTCATGACTACTGTTATTGTTACATTCAGCAAAAGTTAAATTTTAACATTACATGTTCGTGAAGAGAACAGCCTTGAATTTAAATGTAATTACAACGTCTGTAAGAACAAATTGTGTTTTGTTTTATCAGGTGAACTGGATCCGGAAAGGATGGGCTCAGGTATTCAGTATGGAGATGCCGCCCTGAGACAGCTGAGATCTCCACGAAGAGCACAAGCTCAAAGTGTTCAAGAATGTGGCTGTTAGGAACAGACAACTGAAATATTCATTTGAGCAAGGAAAGAGGTAAGTGTTAGCAGTTGGAGATTAGCATCTTCATTTAGACATTGATTATTGAGGGAGGGAAAATCCATACACCAGCTCCACAGGTGGGGTGGTTTTCCTCAAATTTTCTGTGTGTCCCAAGGGCTTGTTTGTTAGTTCGTTTTACTATCAGAATTTATGTTTTTGATATCCACCTTGTAAAAACAATGTAAATCTGTAACAGCATAACTGTAACCATGATTCCTACTCAGAAGTCAGTCCTGTTGCAAGTAACGATTTGCACTGAAATGAAAATTCAAATCTATATCAAACCTCTTAATTTGAGAAACATTGTTTTATTTCATTTATAGCCCTCCTTTCCTCAAGAACATTTCCTTAGTGCATAACAAAAATCCACTAAGGTGGAGAACCTGTGTATGCTGTATGACCTTATGAATGACTGCTTAATTGTATTTCTGTCTCAAAAAACAAAATAGATTAATTCTGTGGTTTCCCACTAAATTACATGGAGTTTGTTCCTAAAGTGTGTATAGGATGCCTACGTTGTTTAACACAAAATGCTGCTTATTTTTTCAGCTGTCCTTGAAAATGACGATTAATGAAACAACTGCCATGGCTTCAAGACTGCAGTTTTAGAACTGCTTTTTATTCAGTAAAGCATACCACATCTGGTATTTTTTAAAAGTACTATGAAATGGCTTCCAGAAGCGTGCATTTGGCACAGCAAGATTGCAAAAAATAAAATTTGGTAATTCAGTGGACAAGAGTAAAATATCAGTATGTAAAAAATTTTCTGTTGCATATTTTTGCTCATTTCTTCCAGTTTAAGACATTGCTGTATCCTGTGTATATAAAATGTGGTCATTAAATTTCCAAAGCATGATATACTGACATATTGTTGCACTAACATTTGTTTGTTTTATAAATAAGAACTGAAATGTAACTGGTAGGCTTTATCATGTTTGGTGGTTTGTTTTTATTCTTTTTTTTGTACAATAGCTTTTATTTATGATTTGATATTGAAAGCTACTGGCATTGATTGTCAGTGTTTTATTTGCCACATTCTACAAGGTATATGATTTATTTTTTTGAAAAACAGGCCATAAGTTTACTAATATGTTGTGGGTTTTTTACTGAAGCATAACTGAACTGTTTCCTGACAATTCTTAAATGTACTTCAATCACTTTGACAACTGTAGGCTATACAATTCATTTGTGATCTTAAGAGCTTACTGCTGTCTGATTTTGCCTTGGGAAATCCTTGTTTTCTACATCTGAAATTGTAACTGAAATTTTATGTTTTGGGGAAAAGATAATGCCTACTTCTTTTGCCATTCTAGAACAGTGTTTGAAGTTGTGAATCATCGTTATCTGACTTCTTCTTTTTAAATTAAAGTAATTTCTATACCTAAGACTCTGTTCAGGTTATCCTCCTTAAAAAGAAGCAATTTGTTATAAAAAGTAGCATATGTTGTATAGACTGCTTCAAAATCTGTAGTAAAGCATTGCAGTCAGCTTCTTTTACTTTGTAATTTAGAAACACAATACAGTAAATGGCAGCAACTAGTCAAAGATAAACACTGCCCTCTGCCTTCATGGTATCTAACTGAAAGTTCTATAGAGACACTTGGAAATATGAAACCTTGACTTTGCCTAAGAGTGACAGGTGTGCATATGTAAAAGTAAAATGAATTGGCCTCTTAAATGTTCTTGAAACCTAAAACCTCCAGAACATGAACATTTATGACTGTTGATACACAGATAATTCTGAAATATGGAAACATTGAAGCGGTATATGGGAGGTGTAAATATAGCTATTTGAGCTAGATTGTGTTAGTTTTAACTAAGAATGTACATTGCTTAAAACTTTTTGGTTGGTGATATCTGAGGATGTTACACAGTGAGGGCAAACATTGACATTATTGTCAAATAAGTATTTGATTGAGCCTAAGTTGGCAAGACACATGAGCAGTCTCTTTTTTGAATGTTTATTTACTCAAAATGCAGGCAGCAGGAGAGACTGAATTTGATTGGAGCTGTGAGACATTTTTCTGATATAAATCACTGCTTCCAGCTCCTCCTGTCTCAGCTAGTTTCACATCCTTGAGGAGAAACTATACAGAGCAACTGGGGGTAGGATCTACAATATATGGTTTAAGCACCCTTTCTAGAACATAGCTGCTCTGATGTTTTTATGCTGCTTTTCTCTCATAAATTGCATTTAAGGCAATTTAATAAGTGGTCTAGAACAACTCGAAAAAACAATTGCAATAAATACAAAATGGCAAATAAAAGTAACAAAGCTTCATTACAATGCAGGTAAAATAAAATAATGTAAATAAGACTTTAGCAGTCCTGTGCCAAGCCAAAGCTCATCACACTGAATGACAAAAACTGAACAGGTCAGCAAAGTAAACTGAATGCCATAAGCCTAGATAAAAAGGTCAGCCTCCAGTGGCAGGGGTGCCAAGAGCAGGGCCCATGACTACAACTCTTAACTGATGGGCAAGTTCATCCAGGAACTGGCGGTCCTCCAGCTCTGCAGGCCTGTTGCTGCATTTCAGTAAATAAATAATGGTTGGGAGACAGCTCATGCATTTTAATCCAAGATGAAAAACACATTTTAATGTTGGCATTTGAGTACATTTTTCATTCTCCCCTCCCCTCTCCCCCCCACCATTCAGGGAAAGTAAAATGACACAGATTGCAAGCACGTTACTCATTAGCATACAAAATGGGCACTGTAATCCTTTGAGGTAAATGAGAACCTTTAACTTGAAGGGGTTGATTCATCAAAAAGTTAATTCCCAAAAATAAAGTAGACTGATGTAAACAAAATAACATGCTTCCATGCATTGTACTGGGGAAAAAGTTGATTTGAAGTCTAGTTAAACATCCACTCAAAGTAAAGAAAGTGATTAGCATGCAGTATCTATTAACGTATTTGGTTCACAGCATGGGTATAAGAGGTGCACTGCATGGATGTCTTATGGATGTTCAGACGTACTTTCAAAGAATATTATTTGGTGTGTGAGTGTTTTTTATTATGTACTTTTTCTAATGTTACATATATTAATGTCAACAATTCCAAAGAAGTTTAGTCAGTAAGTCCTAAAGTCCAACTTGTAACTTGTTCCTAGTCTTCTACATAATACTTGAAGCTCCCCTTTCTCCTCCCTCCCACCCACTACCCAGTAACTACTGTACTGCTGCCCTCTCTCAAACTGGAGGGAATAGCAGAAAAAAGGAGGTGCCATGCTACTATTAATTGTGAACCAATTAATGATGTAGTGAAAACTCAGGTATTTACTCCATAGGTTTTTGTACATCTTCCTGTTGCATTTAGTTCTTTCCCACAATCCCTTTTCATCTCCCACACATCTTTCATTTACATGGATCACCCTGGGCCAACCTGGTGCCTGACTGACATTTTGGACTAGGCCTTCCTAGGCCATCAGCCTCAACCAGCGGGACTTGTAGTCCAAAATATGTGTAAGGTGCCAAGTTAGCGTAGATGGATGTAAATGGTTGGTAGTTAGTACTACAGCACAAAAACTGGTCTCCCCCTATCGCTAGCCTCCTTTATAGTTGGTTGGGGAACTCAAGGCCTTGTGCCTTACTGTTTGTGTTTAGGTGTTTTGGGTTGTGTGTGTTCTGAGGGAGTTCTGTTTCCTCTACTTCCCTCCAGTGATCTGTTTTTTTGTTTTGTTTTTAACATCAATGCAAATGCAGGCACGATAAACTCTCTGTCTTGCTGTTTGTTTCCAGATTTAGCTAATAAATGTCACTTCACAAACTTGCTTATCTTTGATAAAGGGAAAAACAATTGGAACTTAAAATTTCTATGGGGCTAAAATTACCTTAGGCAGAACTGTACTGTGGCTTCAGTTCTAAATTAATATTTGTAAGCTCCTTTCTAAATTTTGTGTCTGCAAATTAGCATGAATGAGTTTTTGTTTTTGCAGAACATTTCATGAGAGTTCATACCTCCTGTGCCCACAGATTGCCCCCAACACTTCTTCCTGGTTGTTTCCCAAAACTGGGTTTATTTAAATATTAGAGCTAGGCTTTGCGAGGAGGAAAGTTGGTTCAGGAAATGATTAGAGACACCCAGGTCATTGATTGTTGTTTATAAAGGCTTGCCTCCACTATATTACTGTTTCTAAGGGATACATGGAGTTTGGAACCCCGTGTTTCCCTTGCAGTGTGTAGTGTCACACTTCAAGACTCTGAAAATTATAGCTGTACTCTTGTACACCCTTGTTAACATGAGTTGGAGGAACTGTAGTTCATGCAGTTGAAATGTGCTAGATTGCTACCTGTATTGGCTTGGTTCCACAAGTTGGAACTGCAGGAGCTTAAGGAGTATTATTACAGTTGAGCCTCAAGACAAATGCTCTTGGCATTTAATTGCTTCTAAAAATAAAAGTGCTTTTACACAGTGTTAGTATACATTAAACTTTAAATGCATGACTTCTATACTGTATAAAGAATTTACTATGCTGCTTAATGTCACCAGAGAAATGTTACTAAATAAAAGGTTTTATTTAAATGTATTTACTGTAGGTTTCTTTTCAATCATGGCAGGCTTGGGGAGGGTGTGGGTGGAAGGGGTGGAAAGCTGTGCTCCCTGGCTGATCAGCCTTTTCATGCATCCACCATTTCCTGCATTGTTAACATCTCCAATGTGCACTGTTGCATCTCTATGAAATCTCAATCCTGCCAAGGGTAGATGTTCAGAATTTTAACAGTATCAATAATCTTATTTATCTACATGCATTCAACACCCCCATACATTAAATGCTCAGAATCTTAATCATGACTTGCTAAAACAAAGTGGCATGATTGCCGTGGAAACAAGCACACAATTTTTAATGGATGGATAGATGTATGCTAGGTAGCTTATGTGATTTTAAATGGTTTCATGTGCAATGCCTGATTTTAAGCTTTGGTCTTACTTAGGTTATTTCTGGACAGTAATAATTGGATTTTCTATGTTTCTTACTGAATAATCCAGCAACCAACTGTCCAGTGCATGTTTCCTGTTAATATTACAAAGCTGACCCAGCTATATTCTATGGAGAACTGAAAAAATATCACCAGTTTCCCAAATTTTAATGTGTTCTTACCCGGCTTTTAGGTAATGAATACATTATGAGACGCCCGTTTATCATCTTGGGGAGAGAAGTAACATTAAAAATAAAATATTTATCTATTTTTTAGGAAACTTGAGTAGTTAAGGTGGGAAGGAAATTGTAACAATTGTGTACTGTAACCCAGGTCTTGTTATTTTTTCAAAGAAGTGTTGCCTCTCTCATAAAGTGCAGACCAAAAATCCATACCACCTCAAGTTTAGGACTCATCCACACACTTCCCTTTGACTTGTGATTTCTTCTGTTTAGCCCATGACATCCAGGCATGGATCAGAGAGGTCTTTCTTTTGTCCTGCCACTTTCCCAGAGAAAACCTGCTGTTTACTGCTCAATCGGAACAAACGCCAAGCCACAGAAAACCCAAATGGCGTTTGCTCTGCAGCAGTAAACATCAGGTTTTGCCTGGGAAAGCAGTGGAAGAAAAGAAAACTCTCTCGGACCAATGCCTAGAAGTCACAGACCAAACAGAAGGGTGAATAAGCCCTTAGTGTAAATGGTGTTCAAAGCTATTGTATCTACTTAGTAATAAGTTAGGATGCTAGACTTGGTGATTAATATATGGTCAGATCTTTCCACAGTGTTACATCAAGGCTACAGTTCTCTGCTCACTTAGGGGACAAAGCCTTGGTAACCACAAGGTGGGGGGCTTAACAGCCCCTATTGGGCATGTTTATTCAGACAGCTGGTATTCTATGCCAAAACAGAAAGTAAGAGTCTACTAACTTGATCACTTGTTTGAAGCAGTACTTGGATCATTCCCCTTAGTCCAATTTATCCTTAAGCTTTTCAAAACCCATAGACACGCTAAAAACCTCTTATTTACATGTAGTAATCATTTAAGCATTTCCCAGTATGTTTGGAGTTTCTTAGCCCATCCAATCTTTTACTGTTTTGCTGACTGGAAAGGGGCCTACCACTAAAGATAAAGGGTATGAGGGAGGTGTCTAGATTTCTAGTGTCACTCAGTTGTGTTTGAAAGCAGCTTAAAATTAGTGTCCATTAGTGGGGAATATTTTTCAACCCAATGGCCACATTCCAGTTTGCGCAACCTTTAAAGCCCATGCTGCAGTGGTAGATGGAGCCAGAGGCAAAAGTGGCCAGAGTCAATGTAACATTTGCCTTTGTACAGCAGGCTAGTTTCAACACACACAAAACCCGTATCACCCATCCAGACAAAACAAGAGAAATTAGTGGAATTTAAAAATACATTTCAGCCACACAAAATGACTTGTGGTTCCAGTGAGGGGTCTGGCCTGAGAAGAATTCTGAATGCCAGAGGGAGAGAGGCCTGGAGGGCCACATTCAACCCACAGGCCTGAGGTAAAACATAGCCTTATTCACCACAAATTTGACTAATCTTTTAAAGCCATCCAAGGTGGTGCATTTTGTGGGAATAAATACTATAGTTTTCTAAACCTATGGTGGAAGGTTCAGGAAAGGGCAGCCAAAGTGATCAAGGAAGGGTGCAACAATTCCCTTATGAAGAAAAGTTTTTGTGTTCCAAAAAGCCAATTGGGAGTTTTTAGCTTGCGAAAAGGGAAAGAGGAGACATGATGAATAAAATTATGCATGGTGCAGAGAGAAAAAAGATTGAGAGGCGGTTAATTTCTACACATTCTTATGCATCCCTCTCTATCTTACAGGCAACCAAGAGGGATTGTCAAAGTGGAAGGACACATTACAACCAGCCAAAAACTACTCAAGGAGGGTGCAAGCAGGTCTGGTCAGAGGCCAAATAGTGTCCTTGGGGGCTGTATTTGGGCTGTAGGTCAGAGGTTCCCTATTCCTGCTATGGTCTTTTGCAGTTACTAGCCTTAAGGTGGCAACCCACTGAGAGGACTCAGAGGCACGAGGCCCCTAAAACTTACATAAGAGTCATAAGACTTATTTCACCATTATCAAGAAAGCGCAACAACTGCTTTTTCAAAATGTTTTTCCCCCAAATTGATTTTATTCACATGTACAAAGTCATGGCAGGTACAATTAAATATAAATAACACAATAACATTAGAAAAAAACCACACTATTTAAAAACACATTCTAAGTCACATATTGCTTCGAGCTTATTTTTCCCCAAGCTTTTATCTAAAGTGATTTCAGTGCTCACAAAAGCTAAGTGTGGCAGCTTCCCTGTACCTTTAACTTTACATTATAGGAACTACATACAGGAACAGAGTCAAGAGTTTATAGCCCCGACCTGTTCAAGTATCTGGGCCTTAAACAGTCGCGCTCAAAACACTGCCATGCTTGGTCTGGTTACTCGCACTTTATGGCTTTAGGCTATATGTTGCTCTTTGTATTACACCAGCATTTTGGTACTCCTAGCCTGTCACAAACCAACATATTTCAAAGAGGCAGGAGTATGCAAACATAAACTAGTAGATAGTTTATGCTTCAGGTGATGCTGCCTCCCACATCAAGAAGGTAACTTTCTCATCTAGAAGCCATATTTAATGCCAATCTGGTATAGATAGTTTTCAGTAGGCTAAAATGCGAGTGGTCTCAATTGCTTATATTCCCGTCTGCCCTGGCAGCTCAAGCAGGGGAGACACATTTCAAAGGTGGGAGAAGACCCTGAGGGAAGTTGAGCCAGAGCCATTTTCCCATCAAGCAACAGGTCTAGCACTACAGCTACCATTGTGCCAACCACAGAAGCTTCAAAAGGCAGGGAGGATGTGGGACCCTCACCAAATTTGGTCAATTCTAGGGAAAGTCTAATCCCAGGGCTGAATAAGCATTCTGCTCCATGCTTACAGAAGACATAGCTGCCAGTAATAGTGAAGGAGGGCTCAGCACAAGATGCCTGAGGGTAAACAGTAAAAAAGAAAAGAAAAAGCATAACCATGATATTTAAAAATAGAGAAGTTGCTAACAATATCTTGTTGAAGTTACTGGATAGTGATGCAAGAAACGTGGTGGTACAAATATACACAAAAGCATACCTTTTTTTGCACAATGTCACACCATAAACATGTTTCACAAAAGTAGATGTCTAATTGGAACAGTAGATACTTTCCCCTCCCCCTGTGCTGGAACAATGAGTGTCATTTGTGCATTTCAGTTTCATGCATTTGGTAGTGATACTATGCCAGTTTTGTGAAGACAGATGGACCATAAATAGGACTTTTCTCAAGTTCTAACAAGGAAAGAGAGGTCTTTCTCGTGACAATGTCCCTATTTTAAAATTAAAAGCAAAACCATTATTTATACCCAGAATACTGGAACAGCTCAGAATTTGTCGTCCCACCACCACCAATTCCAGCTTTAGTAAACACATCTGTAAATAAGCTTCTTTATTTACTAGTGCGGATGGTAGTTTTGCCATTTCCTGCCAACTTTAGCCCTCTTCAGGTAGGACTATCTGAAAATATAATCAAGAAAGGGGGGGACCTGCATGGAGGCTCCTTGAGTGATGCAGAATCTTGTTAAACCTGGATTCTAAAATGCACAGGAAATATTCACCCGTAGAAGCAGGCTCCTCGCTTTGCACACCTGCCCTTCAATTTACAGAGGGAGACAGAGACAGGGCGGCACTCACATGCTATATTTATGGATTTTTATCACAGCTGACCAGGGCTTTTGTCAGGAAATGCACCTGCAATCCTTTGCTCATTTGCCTGGAAGTGTCATTGAACTCTATGAGACTTCTGAGTAGACACATTTAGGATTGCAATCCAAGAGACTCCATGTCTAACACCACATTAATGCCCAGTTGAGGGGGGGGGAGGGGATTGCTTAAAGTTAAGATAAAAACCACTCTACACAGAGAAGCAAGCAGATGCTCCATGTTCAACAGCGATATGCACACACCCCATTTGCAAATTACCAGAATTAAAAGTGACCTAAGCCACCCAACACATCCTTGTGGAAGACTGAAAACCCAGACTTTTAGTATCCTTGTTTCAACAGTGTCTTCAAAATTTCCAACGTCCATCCATGTGTCAGTTAGCTTACAAGAAGTTTAGCTGAACACATTCTGGGAAGTTAAAAGATGGCAACATTAACAGCCCTTTAAAAAAAGAATCCAAAATATTTTCAAAAAGCTGCCAGTTGTTTAAGAAAAGTGGTCTTTAGGACACAAGAAAAAAAGTCCTTCATGTATCCCTTGGAAGCAGGACAGGAGTCAATATTGTATAACAAAGATAGAGAAATGTATTATGTTAAAGCCATGTACAATTGAAGTCCTTTAATTTTGTAAAGTGAAGATAAGGGATTAAATTAAAAAAAGACTGAAGGAAACACAGTTCCAACCACAGGCCTACAGATGGAAAGAAAGCAGAACTCAAAAGAGCCAAAAGCCACCTGCAGCAACCATGGAAGAGGGAACTCAACACTGAGTAACCACAGAGTTTCTGGGGAGAGTACCTGATGTAGCCTTTGGAATGAAAGGCTACCAATAACTGTTTCCCAAAATTTGAGTTATTTAAGTCTTAATGATTGAGACTAATGCCAGCTGCATAAAACCACCCCTACATGAATGGAGCCAACATAATTTGAAATACAATCAAATCTTGGTTGTCAAATGTAATCCATTCCGGAAGCCCATTTCACTTCCGAAATGTTCGACAAACAAGGCGCAGCTTCCGATTTGTTGCAACAGCTTCTTGCACTCAAGCGGAAGCCACATCAGACATTTGGCTTCCGAAAAACATTCGAAAACCGGAGCATTTACTTCCGGGTTTTTGGCGTTTGGTAGCCGAAACATTAAAAAACATGGCCGTTTGAGAACCAAGGTTTCACTATATAAGGAGATTATTTTAAGCAGCTTATTAGCCACCAGTTTGGTGTTTGATACACACACAAAAATGGAAGGTAGTCTCACAATATGCGATACAAACTTTAAACTGTAACAGATTTGTTACATTCTCATAATTGCCAATGGCTTCATCCTCTGAATTACACAAATCAACTTTTTTTGGTGGTCGGATGGGATAAGGGGCATGTCATACACTTGAGAAGTATAGCAAAATTTGCCTGAGTCCTAAACATGCCTCTGGAATGTACACTAACTTGGTCTGGTAGGTTCAATTCAAGAGTGAAATAGTCGTAACATTTCACTTATGCAGAAGCTCACCTAACAAAACTCTTTACAAAGCATATTTAATCCACCCAAATAAAGCATTAAAAAAAATATACATCCCAGTTCACTGTCACCAAGTCCATGTTACTTACTGCAAAGTACTGATAACTAATAGTTAATGATTGTCTACACCTGCCATTTGGTATCACAGGCTCATGATAGCAAATTTAAAAAGCTAAAAACATAAACACATCGCATTACTAATCAATTGCACCAAAATTTCCAGTTCCAGATGGTCACAAAACCTAAAACTGGAATGTAAACCTGAACAAGTCACTATATATTTACCAAAAGTTGGGAAGAGCTTTCAGAATTCTAAAAATGGAGCATTTCCAATTATACAATCTTCTACACATCTGGCTGCAAGAGCCTGCACATCTGGCCTGCACAGCAAGATAGGTAGATAACAGTCCCCTGTTTTTGTAGTCACTGGATTGAATCCACAGAGGGCAGAAAGTCTGCATTTGGCTCACTAGGTCTCAAGTTGTACAGGTCTGAGGAAAATCATAGCAACTTAACTAGAATCACATGAAAATACAATGGCACCTACAAATAATTTTTAGAGACCTGATTTGTAAAGCCTTATGGCTCCCCTATAGGGAAAGGTTTTGAGTTCTATGCAACATCAGGGCAAGAAATTTCCCATGGATTACGGTCCATATGTTTTAATGATTAAGGAGGGACTAAATAATTGTCAAAATAACCCTTCTGGGTCTTTCATTTTAAAAAGTTCATTCTACAACATTCCATACCTTTTCTGCTCAAGGTCAACAGAAAGATCTCTTAATATTGTTCTTTTTTAAAAAAAAATCTGTAAAGAAGCTATACTGCTAAGCATAGTTCCCACCAGTATGGAATCAATTATTCCCTCTCCTGCAGGGATAAGTAGCCAAAATATAAACAAGTATATCAAACTGCTGGAAAATCCTTTTGTTAAAAATCTTGCATAAGTAGTTTGGAATTATTCACCCGTTGCTTTCGTACACTATTTCTGAATTTTTTTTAAAAAAACAGGTCCAGGCAAATGTTGAATCACCGTGCTCGTGCTGAGTAGCACCTCATGTATTCCGTCATCCAGGGGTTGTCTGGTGCAGCAGATTTTGCTCTCCAGCCTTGTTCTACTTCCACTGAATGAATCCGCCTCTGAGACAGCTTCTTTTTTTCCACTTGCCTTCTGTTCTTTGCTCTCAGTGCAGACTCGTGGATCTAACAAGAGATATTTAAGTGTTAGATGATTCTTGGTGGCCATCTATGCCTGTGAGAAACTTACAAGCAGGATTTGAGCTCAAGAGCAGTCTCCCCTCCTGCAGTTTCAAGCAACTAGCATCCAGAATCCCAAAACTTTGTCTAGTTACCCTATTTGATATGCCAGTTATTATCTTGCTACAGTCATACTTTGGTTCTCAAATTTAATCCGTTATGGGAGTCCGTGTGACTCCCAAAACGGTTTGAAAACCAAGGCACGGCCAGGTTTTGGCACCAGGCAAAAACCATTTAAATTTTAACTAAACGGAGACTGATATTTACTGCGGCTTTTAAGGTTTATTGTGGCTTTCCATATGCTACCACTGTTCTGCTATTTACCATTTCCATTTTTAAACTATTGGATAGTATCTATTCTTGCTTTCATTTGTAAGCCACTTGGGAAAAGTTCATCAAACTGAAAAGTCATGTGCACACTAAGTAAAATAAAAAACAAGCTAATTAGCTGTGCACATCCAATACTGAATCACCAACTTTTCAAAGGTGAGTGAATATGCATGGCATTGGGTTAGGGTTATGAAGCACAAATGCAATAAGCTCAGCTGCTAACCTGAGAGGCTGAAGGATTTAGCCATCCACTAACCTGCAGACGTTGTACAAAGGCATGTTAGGCTGTGTACAGATATGTTAGCCATCCAATCATAAATATGTGTAGGCTCTACTATAAACACCATTTTTTTTCTATTCAGTAGCAAATGCCAGTATCTGTTGGGACTTTAGTAATTCACTCTTAATGACAAACGTCCATTTAAAACAAGCTTAGATTTATTGATTTCAATGCACTAAGCTAGACTAAATCGAGATATGCAAATTTAACCAGTACGTGCTGTATTATTTTACACACACACACACACACACACAAAAAAAATAGCTCCCTTTCTTGTATTTCTTCCATACTGCTGTCAGAAGTACATTAATATGCTTTATGCTGAATCTTAACATTTCACAGATCAGCAACACTTTTGCAAGAACTTACAGCTTCCCAAAGTCATTCAAGTACCAGGAGCCTATGATGGTGTCATCAGTACTTTCAACCTTTTATGCCATACCTAAACTTGAGCTCACTCTGCCTTGAGACACTTGATGCTAACTGCCTGCTGTTTTACAAAGATTATTCTCTCTCATATCCTGACAGGGGGTAGGCAACCGTTCTAGCATCGGGAATTCCCTCCACAGCAGCACTGAAACGGCAGCCAGAAACAAACAAAAGCTTTGCATTAAATTAGAGTTAGCAAATATTGTTCCAATATAATCTGTAAACAAGGCGGAAGAAGATTCCGCTTCATAACTACAGCGTAGGATGTCAGTGACAATGTCACGGCCCATTACCATCAACCAAGGAATATAATTGCAGAAGATCCATGGCCGACATTCCATTCACAAGGTCCAGTAGGTGTCTCAGTACAATAGGGCAACTTACTATGGGGGAATATGAAGGTGCCTGTATGTGGCAAATGGATTCCTACAGGCTCTTCCCCCACTCATTTATTCCAAGCTTTGAACATGTTGACATCAGATACTACCCCTTTCCCTTCCATTTTCACACACCCACACTAGTCAATTGAAGCTGAAGCCATGAAAACACATAGGTTGTTTTCAGTTCTTGAGTCTGGGGAGATTGTTTCTTCTGGATAGGGCTGCACTCCCCTGAAAGGAGTAGGTCCATAGCTTAGGGATGCTCCTGGACCCAACATTGTCACTGGAGGATCAGGCAGCCTTGGTGACTATTTTTGAAAGACTGCCTCCTTCCCTGCAGACCCCCTCAGGTGTTAGGATCAGCAGAGGGGGCTCTCTGGGGATCACCACGCTGGAAGTTTAAGGTGGTGGCAGCCTAGGAGAGTGCCTTCTCTGGGGCAGCCCCTAAGCTGTGGAATTCCCTCCCCACAGAGGTGGGCCTGACACCTTCATTGTGTAATTTTTGTCATATGCTGAAGACACATCTCTTCATCGTGGCTTTTGATACCTGATATATAGAAGGACCCACCCTATACTCTTGCTTGTACAGTGGTACCTCGGGTTACATACGCTTCAGGTTACATACACTTCAGGTTACAGACTCCGCTAACCCAGAAATAGTACCTCGGGTTAAGAACTTTGCTACAGGATGAGAACAGAAATTGTGCTCTGGCGGCGCGGCAGCAGCAGGAGGCCCCATTAACTAAAGTGGTGCTTCAGGTTAAGAACAGTTTCAGGTTAAGAATGGACCTCCGGAACGAATTAAGTACTTAACCTGAGGTACCACTGTAGTGTGCTTAAACTATTTTTAATATTCTGTTTTTTCATTGTTGTAATCCCCCCCCCCCCGGGACCTCATAGTGAAGGGCAGGTAAGAAATCGAAGATGGGGTTGTAGCCAACTAATTCACTGTACATGCGGAATAGCTTCTGTGAGCACAGCTGAGCATTCCTCTCCTTTCTGCCCTCAAATCTGCTCTGAATGGTTAGAGAAAAACCCAGAGCAGATTTGGAGAACACACAGAGGGAGGGAAAGTTCCACTCTGCTCGCAGAAGTCATTCCACGCATATAATAACTTAGCTGGATACAATCCAAACAGCAATACATCCACTGGAAAACACCCAAAGCAACTGCTTCATGGCAAGGCCACTCCCATATCCAGTTCAGAGTATTGCTACTGACCATGGAAGAAACGGCCTTGGATCCAGCTATGGAAAACAACACAAAATACACAAGGAGGGCAGGCAACTAACAAAAACAAAAAAGGATGCTGCACTACTGCCTACTCTCAAGCAAGTACCTCGGGTTACATATGCTTCAGGTTACATGTGCTTCAGGTTACACACTCCGCTAACCCAGAAATAGTGCTTCAGGTTAAGAACTTTGCTTCAGGGTGAGAACAGAAATCGGGCTCCGGCAGCAGGAGGAGGCCCCATTAGCTAAAGTGGTGCTTCAGGTTAAGAACAGTTTCAGGTTAAGAACGGACCTCCGGAACGAATTAAGTACTTAACCCGAGGTACCACTGTAAGTGCATAGGCATAATAAATGGGTCTAAAAACCAGGCAAGGCCAGCCGAGCCACACAGGCAAACTGGGCACCCCTAAGAGTTGTTCATTTCAGCTGTGTAAGTTACAGAGAGAGAAATCCCGCACTTTTGGAGGAGTTGGCAAAGGGGCCGCTTTGCAGCTGATGGGTTCAACAATATTCCCTGCCTTTGGGGATGCACAGTCAAAAGTCTGCTGGTATCTGTTGGCTGCCCATAGCACAGGCACAGTAGCAGAAGGGCAGGAAGTTAAGACAACATTAGCCCACTTAACTACAGTTGTATATCTAGTTACGAACTTAATTTGTTCCGGAGGTCCGTTCTTAACCTGAAACTGTTCTTAGCTAGAGGCATGCTTTCGCTGATGGGGCCTCTTGCTGCCGGCACACGATTTCCATTCTCATCCTGGGGCAAAGTTCTTAACTCAAGGTAACTCTTCCAGGT
Source organism: Podarcis erhardii (assembly GCF_964252035.2). NCBI lineage: Eukaryota > Metazoa > Chordata > Lepidosauria > Squamata > Lacertidae > Podarcis > Podarcis erhardii. Next base: position 75,984,057 of record NC_138507.1, on the reverse strand, counting down.
TAGTGGAGTTTGTAACCTGAGACGTTTGTAACTCGAGGTACCACTGTATAGCATATTAAATGTCAGTAGTTATTTTGCCCAGCATAGGATGACAAAGAATGAGGAAACAGCAACATCCTAATTCACCGTGGGCAGCACACAAACCTGGGCTGACCTTACAAGTGTGAAGGAAGGAGTCAGGCAGGAGGGCAAGGACTTAGACAAACAACCCATAAGTATATATTTCAAGTTGCCTTACTTCATTCACAGAAGCGGATGCACAGACATTGTGTGTTTTCTGGCTCCCAGTATCAGTCTGTTTTTCTCCCCAGCCATACAAGGCAAAGGGGTGTTTCAACCCCTTTGCCGCATGTATCCTTTGAGGACTCTTCACCCGTCTTCTGTCACCCCGGCTGCCCAAAGCACCACGACTCGAAGGCTGCCCTTGGGGGCAACTTGCTGACCCGCCAGCTCCTTTGGGGGCAGCCTTTTTGCCTCCACTCTCAGCTTCGGTTTTCTCCTCGGTTTTCTCTTGGTCTTCATCCTCTGGGAGAAAAGAAGGAGGGTTAGGTTTAGCCTGCCCACCTCCCAGGGCCGGCTCACCCGAGAGGCACGCTAAAGCAGCTGCCATGGGTGCCCCACCCACTGCCACCGGACACGACAAATTAACGGAGGCAAAGGCTGTTCATGTCTACCAGTCATGACAGCTAAGTTCTACCTCCACTGCTGGGAGGCAGAACGCCTATGCATGCTAGTTGCTGGGGAATACAAGCTGGGAGACCATTGTTGCACTGATTGGACACTGTGAGAGGAAGATGCTGGACTAGATGAGCCACTGGCCTAATCTAGCAGGGCTCATCTTATGCAAACCAATGCAGACTGGTAGTGCACCATAACTCCTTTGATTTGTCCACGCTGTAGGTAAAACTTCCCTACAAGGAAGTTTGCCTGACACCTTCATTATACACCTTTAGGCGCCAGGCAAAAACATTCCTTTTTAACCAGGCCTTTGGTTGATCTGATTTACATCCTATGCCCTTTTAAAATGTGTTCTTTTGGGGAGGGGCTATGGGGTTGTTGCTTTTATTTTTATTATGTATTTTGTGGTTTTATATCTTGATTTTATTCTGTGAACCGCCATGAGACCCCCAGGTATAGGGTGGCATATAAATTAAATAGATAAATAAATAAATAACTCTTGCTTGGTGCACACAAGAGTCAGCAATGCAAAGTAGGAAAAAGAGCCCTCCATTACTAAGGTTTCCAATCAGACAGTAGATACAGCAACAGTGGACAGGTGTCAGTGATCAGAGCTGCATAGTATTACCAGAAGGTGCAATGCCTTCTCCTATACAAGAGGCCAGATCAAAGGCATCTATGGAGCCTGTGCTGTTAAAAAGCACAACTCCCATCACCTAGCATGTAATAGTCCCTGCTCTTGTTAGTTCCTTATTTTTAGCTGGAGAACGAAAGCTTATGCAATTTTAAAGATGCAAGACGCCATGGCAACAACTTACATAAGCAGCTATGAATCCGTGTGAGAATCACTGACAACTAAAGAACTCTCTGCAAATGCTGAACACACTGTGCGTGCACACACACACACACACACACACACACACAGTGTTCTTGCACATCATTACTCTTGCTTGTCAAGGCATGATACCAATTTTCGTCATATAATGGGAAGTAACGGAGGAAAAGAGATCAGTGTCAAAAATAAAAACCAACCTTCTATAGAGGAAATGTCTTTGCCTCCAAGGTACCAGTGTGTCATTAGAAGACTAGGTTATCTACGCTAGTGTCACATTTGTGACAATGCTTTTAAGTTCCAGATAAATACTGTCCAGGAAGCACAGCACAGAGAAAACTCCATGCTGTCATTCGTATTAAGGTTTGATTATCTTAGCAAACCTGAAGTATTGCAAATTTGTATAGGGGTACTTGCATGGAGTTATCCTGCCAACCATTGCTGTATCTGCTGATAGTATATTCCACATATAAGTCATGCACATTTGTTTCAGTTTGCAGGTGGTATCTGCCCACATTTGATATCATGAGCATTCGAAAATCCATTTAAAAAATTTGATCCCAGCTGTCAGCAAGGTAACATTCCTAGGCTCAACCAATGTCATAGGACACTTCACAAATTTATGTTTTTAAAAGGTTTAGTGGAGAGGGGGAAAAAGACTATGTGTGACACACCAAACTTCCATTTGTGTATACATAAATTGTGCAGGTACAATCAAGCAGACTGCATGAGTTGCTGTTCCCCTGTTATGAATGCACTTAATGGCCAATCTGAGTTTGCTGCTGTGTAGTGTGTAAAACATCTCCTAATTAAGCGTATTCTGAGAACTAGGGCACAGTCTATATAGAGAAGCACATTAATTTCCCTGGAGGACCCTGAATGCGGTTTGTGGCAGCTGGTAAGGAGGACAGAGTTGGGGGAGGCCAACAAATTCACCTGCATATTCCTCCCTAGTAGCCTTACCGACTTGGAGACCCAGGAGTTTTGACAGGACTGGGAGAGAAACACTAGCAGGGCCTTATTGCCAACCTCTTTTTCTTTTGTGCTTTTTTTTCCCAACCACTGTTGCTTCCATGGTCAAGTAGGAGGGGTTTCTTGGTGTAGATCCTTGTGAGCAACAATTTATACCACTCAGGCCCATGGGTGTAGCCAGGATTTATGTTGGGTGGGGGCAGAACCTCAATTACTTAACTACTGTATTCTTATTGATTTCCTTGATGGGGGGCACCTGCCCCCCTGGCTACACCCATGCTCAGGGTGAGAGCCTGGATGAGATGGAAGCTGTTCAAAATCTACGAAGTGAGTCTGTTGGCACAGAGTGGAGCCTTCTTTGTATGAGAGATAGTGGGAAGCAAGTGGATTACCTCAGCATCTCCACCAGAAATGAAAAATAGGGTGGGAATTGTTGGTTTGAATGTCTTTTTTTTTACCTAGGGATTTGGTTAAACTGGAAAGTTTAATGTTTGTCATTATAGCATTGTTGCTTCCCTTACGAAAGAATTGTTAATTTGTTGTTTGTTGGACCTGTTTATATTAGTTTGTAATGGTTTTATTACTTTGATCCTTATTATGGGATTGAAAATATTCAGTGATGAGTAGGCTATAAATACTGTAACTAAATAAAGAAGCTACTTTTACTTTCTGTTAAATCAGAAAAAAACCAAAGGAATTTCAGAGTGTTTTTTAGGGTTATTCTATTCAGAATACTACTGAGTTGAGTGTATTCTCAGTACTGTGCTGGTATTTCAGTTTGGGCCTTTGGTGAGGTCATTCCAAAAAGCTTATAAGAGATCAAGACACTTTGGGGATGAAATCAAAGCTGCATTCACCAAAGCTGGCTCCACTGATGCCAACAGCAGCACTCAAGAAGTGTTGTCAGGTATGCAGATCTAACCCTTCACTCGTAGTAAGATCTTTAAGCTTTGTCTCAGTTTTTCGGAAAACAGATTCTAGAGTCTGCAAGTAAACCCAGAGGAAACAGGTTCATTTTTATCTGTGTGCCTAAGATTTCCATGGTCTTAAAGCAATCCTAATTCTGTGCAGAACAGGGCATCATGCTATTACCACCCAAGAGCGGCTGGAAGAATGGCATCATCCTTACGGCAAGTGTGGAGAACCTTTGGTCCTCCAGGTGTTGCTGAACTACAACTCCCACCAACCCCAGCAAGCATAGTCAATGCCAGGGGATGAAGGAGCTGTAGTTCAGGAACACCTGGAGGGCCAAAAGTTCCCCACACCTGCCTTATGGGGTAGCATAATTTCTGCACTGCTCTCTAGATGTTGTTGGCATCCATCTGCTCTCTAGATAGATATTATTTATCATAAGGCTGTGAATTTAAGTCACAAAGCAGGAGTCGCACCATCCTTAGTAAGTCCGAGATGGGGAACCTGTAGCCCCATCCTGATTTCTGTCCTACAACTCACATCATCCCTGTTCGAGCTGGTCCTCCATTGGCCAAAAAGCCCCAGGCCTATCTCTGACCCTACACGAATAAATTTCAAAAGAAAGCCTTAATGCAAGTGGGCATGGCCTATTTTCCTGCCAGCAAAGCGCAAAGCTGGAGAGAAATAATCGTCCCTTTCCATTTGGTCAAAGATGGGTTTCCAAAATGCCGCTGTTACGTCAGCGGAGGCTCCGGTAGCAAGCGAGGAAAGTGCCTCCCGAGGGCGAAAGCGCTTCTCGGCGGGGACGATCCAGCCGGAGATCTCTCGCCCCCGGAAGGACCCGGGTGGGCGCCGGAGGGGCCGAGTATTGGCAGCAACCACGTCCGTGCCCCTCGATGGCGCCGCCTTCGCCCGTTCCCCAACAGACGCGTAAGGAGGAGCCGCGAAGCCACTCGGCGGCAAGAGGCCGCAGCGCCTGCACGGTCCTGGCACCCTCCATTTCCCGATGCGTGCGGAGGGGAGGGCGGCTTCAAGAGCCAAGCCGGACGCGGAGCCCCAGCTGTTAAGATTTATTTCAAACCCAGGAAAGCCGCTCTCTCCTCCGCGCGCCCCCCGCTCCGCATTTACATCCAGCGGCAGCTCCATTGCAGAGCAGGGACATCCGGCCACTGCAGCTCCCTCCCTCCTTCCCCAGCGACTCATCTCTGCAGCCGCGGCTCCCAGCGCCCCCCTCCGCCCGCCTTCCCGGAGAATGGCTCAAGGTCATTCCGGCAGGCCGTCCTCTTCCTCTCCCCTCGGCGGCGGAGGAACATACCCGACCCGCGCAAGGGCTCCTCGGGGCAGGATCTGTCGGCGTCCCCCGCTGCTGCCGCCGCCCCGCCCAGGCCAGATTCGCCAGGCGCCGCTGCTTCTTCTCCTTGCTGGCCACCCGGCGGGCTGGACGTGCCCGGGGGCGACGGGGAGCCGCCGCTGCCGCCGCCGCTCTGGCTGCTGTCCTGCTCCCAGCCGTCCCAAAACCAGGGCCGGTGCGCCTGCTCCAAAAGGCGCCGGCTCAGGCGGTAGCGCAGCAGCTCCTGGTAGCAGGGGCCGCACGCCTCCCACTTGGGCTCCTTGAAGCGCTTCATGTACTCGCTCTTCACGCACCGAGAAGGCACCATCGCGCCGCGCCGTCCAGCCGGGGGGGCGGAGGGTCGCCCTGCTCAAGCAGCGAATCGGCCGCCTGCCCGACGGAGCCCTCCTCGCCCCACCCTCCCGCTGGAACGTTCAAACACAAACAGCGACGTTCCGCAACCGCCTCCGCGCGCTTCAGCCAATCGGCGCGCGAGGAGGAGGGCGTCCTGCGCGACGTCACGAGCGAGCCTTCGAGGCTCCGGGTAAACATTCGAAGGAGGTCCCTCGCCGGCGAGCCCGAGGGGACGTCTTGATCCTAACGGGTGGGGAGGCTGGGGAGAAGCGCCAGGAAGCCTCGGGCTCCGGCTGTCCTTGTCCCTGGAGGCGGGAGTGGACTCGGGATTTTCTCTGAACCTGCCCGGTTGTTGGTTTTCGTCTCTGCAGTGGTGTTAGTCACCAAGTTTTAGTCACCCACCAACGCAGCTGCTGCTATAAAAAAAAAAGTACCCCAGGTGGGCATCGCACGTGATCGCAGACGCTGCGGACCACCTAAGGCTTGCTCGCCTGTGCCTGACGCTTTGCTGGAGAGCTGTGGTTGAATCGGTCAATTTAACCAAATTCAGGGTTACGTTGCGCAAACCTTTGAAATCTAGCTTCTTGAGAGTTACACGGCCCGAGAAAGTGTCGCTTTGAGGAGTTAAAGGGGGCACTCAGTGTAGGTTCATTTAAGGAAGTCCGATCGGTGGGGAGGAGACGAGCCTTTTCTGTGGTGACCCCCAACGCTGCGCCCCTTGGGGAGCTAAATAATTGGGGAGCTAATTAATTACGGTAATTAAATCTTGTGCCCTTCGAATCTGTCTTCCTAGATTTCTTAAAACAAATCAACACCCTGAGGCATGATCCAACCAGAACGGAGCAAGTCTACAGTCAATTTTTCACATTTTAGTTAACAATTTGCATTCTGCTTAATCACAGTCATATCTTAGCAGTGTGCATGAAAGCAATTAAGCACATTTCCAGCTAAGATTTAAAAAATACTTAATTTTGGTGCTCCTCAGTGTTCTCAAGGGTAACGTGAAAAGATTGTATCTTTTTAAAGGGGGAGAGCACTGTTGTGCTCAGGTGCCGAATTTAGGATTTTAAAGGGCATTTGGTAGGCAACCCCTGCCAATGCAGCCAGAAGTGGCAGCAGCTTCCAACAAGATCTCAGCAGCTTCCAACGAGATCTCACTAGATTTTTGTTTCTTTGTTTTCTTTCTTTCTATTATGTTTGCACATTTTTTGTTACCAAATCAGGGTTGGCATACATCCGGATTTTTCCAGACATATACGGAATACCACAGTTGGTAGCACTGTCCGGGCAGAAATCAGGAAAATGTCCTGGAAAATCTGGATGTATGGCAATCAAAAAAAGGCATTTTTCCCCTTCAATTTGGACCAACAAGCTGAACAGTTTTGGGCAAAATTAAAAAAAGTTCAACCCTAAATAAATCAATAACAAATTTAAAATTTAAATAAACAAACAAAAGAGCAAAGGAAAGGCAATAAAGGACAAATAGAGGCAAATGCAGTTCCACCTACTTAGATCTGCCTGCAACTGAGAATGAAGATAAGGACCTATGACTAGCAACTAAAATGAATGAAATACACTAACATACTAGCAATCCAGGTGAACTTCATCAACCACAAATGAACATAAACATAACTTAAATTTGAGCATTTCATTTAGCTCAATTGGAGGCGGGTTACATTCAGGGTTTTTTTAAAAAATAAACACAGAATAAATAAAAATAAATAACAACCAAAATTATTATTAACCACCATCAGTATAAGGACAGACATTTGAAAAGATTAGGACACAACCATTTTTTCCTCCGGGGATACTGCAAAAGAGATGAATGGAAAATCATGTCTTCATGAAACGTGACTTCTTTACCGATGGGAGGTGGTGAAATCTTGTCATGTATTATTATAGGCTCTCTGGCTTTCTGTAGGCAAAAAGACCCCAGGAATTTTTGTGCGGCGTTCAAGGACAGGTTTCCCAGACAGAAGTGTTTTTGCATCATCTCCATCTCCCAGGGCGAATAGAGTAGCTGTAGCCAAGTTCATTTCCAAATCTGCCCACTTGAGGTCTCCTTGAGACTTTAGTATTTATTTCCTTCCCATAATGACTTCTCCATTAAAGACAGTATAGTGTTGCCTGGTGGTTGGCATTACAAAACAACCGTGAGCTGGAGGTATCTGTTTTTTCTCTCCGCAGTTTATGAACTGACTCACTTAGCCAAAGTCAACAGTTACTCAGTTACTCAAAACATTAACTGTGCCAAGATACTTCTGCGTGAATGGCATTATGAAGCAATTAGAATATAATAAAAAACCGTGTTTGCTGAAGCAGACATTTCAGTTGTTCGTTTACCAAGGGGTGCACTGTGCCACTCAACTCATTTTAAGCAGGGCTGGCCCAACTGTTACGCAGAGTGAAGCAGCCACTTCACTGTCTTGAAAGGGCAACAAACTATTTGCTATTTAGTTTATTGCTGTTGTATTTTGATGGCCAGGGGCAGTGTGTGTGTGTGTGTGTGTGTGTGGAGGGAGAAGAGCTTCTCTGTCTCAGGTGCCAAAATACATAGGAACATAGGAAGATGTCTTCTACTGAATCAGACTGTTGGTCCATCTTGTTCAGTATTGTTTACACTGACTGGCAGTGACTCTCCAGGGTTGGAGGCAGGAGTCTCTCCCAGTGCTACCTGGAGATGTCTGGGATTGAACCTGGGACCTTCTGCATGCAAGACAGATGCTCTGCCACTGAGCTGTGGCCCTTCCCTGTCAAGAATAACTCAACTGGCCTTGAGAGCTATGCAGCTGAAATTGGAGTGGGCGAGGTCTCTGATTCTTGCTGTACTGTACTTTAGACAGTCAAATGGAGACTGTTCCTGGGGAACCTGCGGCCCTCCAGAATAAAACCTTGTCAGTGTTTCAATACCAGGAAAATATGTTTTGTTTCCCCAGGAAATTGTGCAGCATCAGTGATATTGTTAAATCTGGTACAGTGGTACCTCGGTTCTTGAACGGCTTAGTTGTCAAACAAATTGGCTCTCGAACGCCGCAAAACTGGAAGTGAGTGTTCCAGTTTGCGAAAGTTTTTTGGAAGCTGAACGTCTGACACGGCTTCCACAGCTTCTGATTGAGTGCTGGAAGCTCCTGCAGCCTATCAGAAGCCACACCTTGGTTTTTGAACAGGTTTTGGGAGTCGAACGGACTCACTGAATGGATTAAGTTCAAGAACCAAAGTACCACTGTGTGTGTGTGTGTGTGTGTGTGTGTGTGTGTGTGTGTGTAGTGACTTAGGAGCCCTGCTGGATGAGGCCAGAGGCCCATCTAGGCCAGCACTCTGCTGTAACAGCAGCCAACCAGATGCTGGTGGGAAATCTTCAAGCAGGACCTGAGCCCAACAGCACTCTCCCCACTTGTGATTTGCAGGATACTGCTTCTGACAGTGGAGACAGAACACAACCATCATGGTCAGTAGCCATTAATATCATCATCCTTCATGAATTTGCCTCATCCTGTTTTAAGGTGCAGTGGGATTTAAGTTAGTGGCAGCAAAGCTGTGCCATTAACTCAAATGGGATATAGTTCTGATTAGCTTTAGCTGAATAACAACTAATGTTTCGGCACTTTTCTTAAAATCTTCACTCCCCCCAACTCCCACCTAGTAACCCAGTTATGAATAAGTGTTGAATTATATGAGTTTTTACAACTTATTTACCGTAAATACTCCTAAAGTTGAACAGCATCCATAACCAGACTTGTTGGGGCAAAATCACATCAGGGTAATATTATAGCTCGTATTAGAATAATATGCTTGAGTATGTGTCAAGGATGAGCCCAAGATAGCTGTTAGAGGTGAACCTAGGAATTGACCAGAACCTGGGAGACTTGGTTGCTCAGGCAAAGTTGCGGACCAATTAGAAAGCCTTTTATAGCCCTTTCTATGCAGGAAGACCCAGTGGAATTCCTGGTCAACACCAATAACAGAATGAAATAATGCACTCCTGAGGTGATGCAATGGATGTTACCACTTCAGGCTGGAGGTGAGTCCCACATTTCTGAAGGCTCCTTTATCTGTTTGCTTGTTTGTTTTTAAAAATTGTTCCCTACAAATGGAAGACTTTCAAAGTTCAGATCAGGCTTTTCCCCTGCTAGGCTGCTTTTGTTTCTGTTTTACAGCACCCCCCCCCCAGTCCACTCTGTTTTGAATCATGTGCAAAGTAATTGTAAGAATGATCATAGCCTCGCAAAGAAGCAACAGCAAAAAGTGGAAGGCAAAGAACTCTTAGAGACACAAGTTAAGGTCCATTCCTTCCCCTCCCCAACTATGGCAGTTTGTTAGACCCCTAGAGCCAAACACCCCACCTCCTAGGGGAAATCATTCTGCAGGAGAAAATAAGCTCAGAGATCGTATTTCTCAGAGTCACACATTTCTTGGAAGGCTCAGTTAGCCATGTTAAGATTATATATTTGCCTGTGCTACCTTGCAGTCATTACCCACACTGCCTGTTTGCAATCCTCCGGGATAGGAGATGACAACAGCTGGGCGGTGTGCTGCGTCACGTGGGAGGGAGGGAGGGAGGCGTGCAAATTTATGTGTCAGTGTGATTTTGCCAGCCGTAGGCTATGTCTCTGCCAGCGTCAGAAAGGGAAGGATGGTTGGCCTAAAATAGGGACTGCTGAACGACCTGTTTGAAATATGTCCCAAGAGGGACAACAGATTGGCTTTATTTAGGCAATGGGGGGGGGTAGCATCCAAAGGATGTTTGGTACACCCAAGTACCTTGGTTTACGAATTTAATCCGTTCCTGAAGTCCACTCTTAAACCAAATCCGTTCTTAAACAGAGGCACGCTTTCCCTAATGAGGCCTCCCCGCTGCCAGTGCCCTTCCACCATTCAGCTTCCATTCATAGACTGAGGTAAAGTTTGCTGACCGGAACACTACTTCCGGTTTTGCGGAGTTCGTAAACCGAATAGTTCGTAAACAGGACTGTTCGTAAACCGAGGTACCACTGCACTATTAAACTTGAATGTTCAATTGATTTCAAAGGAAATATAATGTGCCACCTGTCTAAACCAGTGCTGTTCTAAGAACAGTCCTACGCAAAACCTTGAGTTCTGTCTGGATCATCTGCAGATGACCAACTGTTAGGCCCTGAAATTGTGTCCAACCCCTCTGGTGAAAATTGGAGCCCCCTCCCCTTGTATTTTTACCCTATCTACTTTGGATATCTTTTCCACAAGCAGATGATTGGGGACAGAATGCTCAATGGGCATAGAATGCTGATGGTCTGTTGCAGGGTATGTGAAGGGTTAAAAACTGGGAGGGAAGAGGTGGAATGGAAGGGGTGGAACCTTGAACAGAAGAGTTCAACACTGCAAAACATTGTTGCAGCTCCCACTTGTACTATGACAACTAGGAATAAAAGTGTTAGCGGGGTTCATAGTTTCTGTAGCAGGCCACTCTGCATTACTGTTGTCCCTGAATTGCCCCTTGTCTCTGAATTTCTCCACTGAAATGGAGTTCAAACAATATGGATCATTTTCTCCCTGTCTATTGTTGTTTCATCATAGTGCCCTTTTGGTCAGTATCAAGAACAGCTTATTTACTAGGGATCCTTCCAAATGAATATGTATTGTGGGTTCAGTACTGCTTCTGTTTTCTCCAGCATCTATGGGACTTTATTTGCATCAAAATGCCAGTATATATATATTTTCATCAGTTAATCAGGATGTGCACAGTCTGTGGAAAAGCTGGTAAGTTTTTATTTTTGTTTTTGTTTTTAAAGGCTGTTGCCAATGACCTGAGTATGATATCTGAATGACCTGTTGGCAGTTTTGGGCATCAGTCTGAAAGCACCCTGTCTAACGTGAATGAACTCAATAAAAACAGAGTATGGTTTCTAAATATAGCAACCATTTGTGTGTATTCTTTGCTCCGAAGGAAAGAGTAATCTCCTCTTTCAAGTAAATTCCTGGAATGGATTATAAAAAGGCATAGAATACCTTGGTATAACAATAGCATGCAGCCTGCCAGTTGAGATTTTACCCGGCCTCTGGTGGAGATCTGCGCTTACGGATGCTTGAGATAGAAATACCAGAAGTAAACATTTCATTCCCCTCCTAGGGCAACATTTAATGAGTAACAAAGAGTAACAAAGACCTCTGTCCAGCTCAGAAGGTGACACTCAATCATAACAGGGTTTATAAACGGAATAAATGGATTTACATACTTTGTTTTGTTCACCCTTGTCCTGAGTTCCATAACAACATTCCATAAGATAATTGTTTGTAATTTCCTCAAGTTATCTGGAATTTAGGGAACTTGATTGCCCTTCAACTTGTAACAGGGGACTCCTTTAAAAAAACAACAACATTTATATCCCATATTTCCTCCAGGGAGGCATACTTAATTCTCTCACTATCCATTTTTTTTATCCTCACAACAACTGTTTGAGGTAGCTTAGGCTGAAAGACAGTGACTACCCCAAAATCACCCAGCAAGCTCCAGGGCCAAGTGCAGACCTGAACCCGAGTCTCCCAACCTAGTCCAATGACTACACCCAATTAGCATCACATCCAAGCCCTGGCCGGACAATACAAGCATTCCCCAAGTGGCCATGTTTGTAGGTGTGCCAGTGAAGAAGCATGCAGTCCAGCAGGTGCAACTGAGGATCACTCAAATGGTCGCAAAGAACGCTGGAGCATAATTCTGGGATTGCATAGCACACTGTTGTGGCCTAGCAAAAGGGCCTTAGGGTACCTTTATGGGCAGTCCCAATCCCAGCTTCATGGCTTCACTCCACTTGTCCTCCAACATTCTGATCACCATACCCATTTCCTTTCTGGTGACCGTGATGTCAGTTGAACCCAAGGATCCTACCACCAGCACCTGCTTTCCTCTCCATTCCGGTACAACTTGAAAGCAGAGGTTCTTATTTATTTAAGAAGGCTGGACCAGGTGGGCCATTGGCCTGATGCAGCAAGCTCTTCTTATTAATGTGACTATGGCCCGTAAGGTCTTCTGCCATAAGCCAAAACTTCAAACCCTCGGAAGTGTAGAGTCAGAAAAAGCAGGTGCTGCCGCAGTTAAAAGGAACATGGATCACTCTTTGGAGTTAGGTCATCCCTGCCCTTTTCCAGCATAGGCAACCTCGCAGTCTGGTTCTTTTTGGTCTGTATAACATGCAGCCATTCATCAGCGATGACCACAAATGTGGCACATCTGTTCCCTTCTGGGCTTGCGGCCTCAGTGCTCTGTAATGCTAAATGGCATCCCCCACTCAGCGTCTCTGTCTGATCAGCTGTCACGTATGGGACACCCCCCTATGAAGCTCACTCTGTATTCCCAAAATAGAAAAGCGCTAATGGTAGCTCACAGTGAAGACAGATTCCCAGTAAATGTTCCCATTGTATTCCTTCACCTGGTGTCCAGCCCCCTTCTAGCTATGGCCACCACCCCAATTTATCTTGGAGGTGGGGCTTGATGATGATAAAAACAACCTTTGCTGTTGTTAATCCAAGTGGAGTGGCTGAAATGTTGTTTTGTTACTGGGAAGAGTGCAAACCTTTCAGCTTCATGGGTTAGGCACCTCAAACAGCAATGTACACTCTTCTGATATAACTCCGCCAGGGCTAAAACTGGCAACTGAATCAAACAAGTATACATCATCAGGCATTAGCAATGGCACATACCTGCTTTCTTCCTTGCCTTGCATGAACATGTACACAGACTCTTTGGTTCGGCCAATACATTTTTCTGCCCCAAGTAGCTGCATCAGATGAACTAACATATTGTTATAAATGTGGGTGGTTGGGCTGTATGCCTGAACCCCCTACAAATTCCTGGATCCAGCACAGATTCAATTCTTGGAATAGCCCGGTTAGCTTCCTGATGAGTTAATGGCCTTAGCATGGTTAACAAAGGTACCTAAGAAACAAAGGATGTAGCCAGAAGACAAATGCTCCCCTCCTCCCCCAAAACTTGCTGGTACTTAGAAAGACAAAGGGCAGAGTTAAGGTGTGTGAGCTAGAAGCTAGAAGCAAAGGTGCAGGCTGGGAAGCCAGAGCGAGAGACAGAGCCATGCCTGATTTCTGCTTGAATCCAAGGTTGTAGCTATGGGAGAAGCAAGGCCATCTTGGGGTGTTAATGCCGTGAGCCCCTCCATTGTAGGCTCAAGTTGTATATGTGTGTAAATAAACCATATATCATAAAGACACCACAGTCTCCGCTGCCCCTCATTCCAAAAGAAACACAAATTCTTGATAAGCGCCTGGAACCCTTGAAATAGTGCCCCAGTTGGAAACAGGGGTGGTGTACAAAATTATCATCTAGTTTGGCCCTGAAAGAGCAATCTACTATGAAGGCTAATGTCCTAGCATAAGGCAAATATCTTGGCTACTATATTTAAACTACTCTGAAATAAAAGTTTTGAGGCTGCCTCTATAACCTACAGAGCCTTATGGTAATCCAGTATGGACTGCAATGTTGCCAAAGGTCTTCATGTAACGGAGAACTTCTGGTAATCCTCAGGTATCTTTTTTTGTTGTTGAAAGGTTTCAAGCCACAGAAACGTTCTCAACACTTAGATTCTCATCAACACAGTAACAGCTTGGTGGTCGCCCCAGGAGGGGGAAGTGATTTTCATATAGAATTCCCTTGTGCAAAGAAGACTTGAGACCTCCAGCTAAACAGTGGCCCAGCAGAAAGTTCAGGAGCTTAGAGCCTTTGTATGTGGTAAATTCCTTTTTATTCAAGCTAATATCCCAGAAGAGCCTTAGATTTCAACTTACGGCCTATTGGTTTCCATAGAGGCTGTTTCCCTATCCTGGAGACTCAGGCTGCATATACGCACTATAACTTTAAAGCACATTCAAGAAACATTCCTCCCCTGCAAAGAATTCTGGGCACTGTAGCTTATTCCCCGTAGAGCTACAATTCCCAGCAACCCTTAACAAACTGCCTTGGCAAACAAGAGAGGAGTGTGCCCAGTGCCCAGAATTCTCTGAGGTGGGCAGTGTGTTTCAACTAGACTTTAAAGGTATAGGGCCAGATTCGGCTACTCAGTTCCGTTAGTGAATGTTAGCCCAAGGACTGTTCCTAGCACAATGGAGCTTCCCCTTACTCTCCTCTCCCAGTGCAGCCACACGCACGCCCCCCCATCTGCTCTGGAAGGTTGTGGGAACCCCCAGAACAGCGTGGAAGAGAGAGGAAAGGGGAGATCGTTTTGCCAGTCAAGCAGAATTCTTATGTTGACAGAACGATCTCCTTAGTGCTATGCTGAATTCATCCGTAGTGCGTACACTTGCTCAGCGTGGGCGCTGGTTTGTTTCTAAATGGATCTTGTAACAGGCGATGCGATTTGCTCCTCCTGGTCCTGATGAAGCCAACTCTGATCATTTCAATTGGAGGTGTCAGAAGCTGAACTCAGGGCCTTCTGAATGCAAGTAGGTCCTTCTGCCACTGACCTGTGCACCCTCCATAAATGTTGCACGCAGTGGAAGCTGATCCGTTCAGCCTCAGGCAACCCCAAACCGCCTGCCTTCTTACACACAACCGGTCCAAGGGGTGGCTCCTTCTTAGTCTCCAGATTTTCCTTGCAGAACACAGCAGGGAGGAGCATGGGGACAAAAAACCCCCACCAAGAACTACTTTGCTTGCCTGTCCTTGGCTCTGGCTCCAGCCACTGTTAGCCTTCCATGCTACCATCCCAATAACCACCACCAGTGCTTTTTTCTGGGGGATGCAGTACTGGCACCTCCCCCCCCCCCCAGAAGCAAAGCGCTGGTTAAAAGTCTGGCACTCACTGTAACAACTTCATGGTGAGTACCAGCACCGTTTTTTTTTCCAAGAAGAAAGGCACTGGGCTGAAGGCACCTTCCATCCTTTCCATATATATATCCCTTCAACCAGCAATGCCCTCCAGACTCAGGAAGGGTGATAGGAATAGCAGGGAGATTATGAAGTTCTATGGTCCACCAATAAGCACAGGTTGACTTCAAGGAAGTCTGGGGCCACAAGAAAGGGGTAAGCCAAACTGAGAGGGGCAAGCAGGGTCTGATTCTGAAGACATTGCTCCCTGAAATAGGATGGATTTACACGTGCGCTGGATGTACGGCAACTATCCGGATAATGTGAAGATTTGCACAATGAAATTTTGAAAGCAGGCGGCAGGCAAGCAAGAACCTCCTGGGCAGCTTTCCTTGGGAGCTGCATTTTATGGTCTGCAAGCCAGGCCTCTCTATTTTTAAAAGCCCTGCCGCCTTGCTATATCTGACTTGTGAAATAAGCATTCCGCATGTTGACGGGAAGCCGGTGGCATATATTTGCAAAGCACTCTTGGAATACTTTAGAGAAGAGCCCTGTGGTCTGCAGGAGGGTTTCTCCTGCGTGTTCCAAAGATCCCAGAAGCAGGGCTGCCCCTGTTCTGTGGAATAGCAGGCCTGTCAACATACAACAGGTGCCCACTCTCTGCACATCCCCAGAAACAAATGAAAACATTTCTGTTTTTTGTTCCAAGCTGGATAAATAGGTCTTCACCAAGTTCAGCCTGTAAATTCTCTGAAGCCTAGGAAGAGACATTTGGCGCTCATATCAGCCCTGTGATATAGGAGAATGGGACACCCTAGTAAAACTCAGAAATAGTAGGAATAGTAACAGCAGTCATTATCGTTATATTTGTATAGAGCTTTCAAGTGTTCAAAGCACTTCCCATGCATTTTCTTCTTGCAATCCTTACAATTGCCCTGTATTATTGTGAAGCACCAAATTCCTCAGTTCTGTTCCCTTCCAGTTTGCCAAGGTCAGCTTGTCTGACGTACGTGTTGCCCGGTTAATAGAATCACATTCCATTATCTGTCACCGGCATCGGTTTACACTGTATGTTGCTTCCCAAGAATGCACAAACTTTTCCCCCAGCTGTGACCCTCCCCCTCCCAAATGTTCCCCTCTGACGCAACTGGGCTTGAAAACAGCCTCCCGTTGAAGCCACCAGGAGTTTTTCTTTTTTCATTCTATTTTCAGCACTGGAGGGTTCCTCTTGAGCTCCACTCCCCCATTAAAATTCCTGCTGGCTCCAATGGGAAGCTGTTGTTTAAGCTAAATTGCCACGGGTTGGGGAAAGTAGGTCAGATGAGGAGGACCCATGGGCTAGATCTACTTATTTCACACCCACCCCAAGAATAAAGGACGCAAGTCACTGGGAACATCTCCTGCATGGGTTTCAATGGAGGGGCTTTGCAGGGGTTTGGAACAGATGACACTTTGGGTCCCTTCCAACTCTCTACAATTCTATGAACTGCAGAAGAGGTCGGCTTTTGTTCTTGTTTCTTGCTCCCGAGGTTCTGTGTGGGGCTTGTACGGGAGGAATCCCGTCCAGCTTCTGCAACTGCTCCCACTGTTGCTGAAAAGAGAGCAAAAGGCGCACAGCCTTGCGAAAGTATCACCTTTCCCACCCTGTGTCATCGAGACATCTGTCGTTTGCAGCATTTCCAGCAAGGCATCTGAGAAAGCTGGCTTGATTCATTACCAAGCCTGATGATCTGAGCTTGTTTTACTGAATGTGTCCTTGTGTTAGTCTCCTCTGGCAAGGGGCCTCTGGTCTGCACCTGCTCTCTGCTTTTGACATACAGTGGGGCTAAGCTGCCAGGGATCCCATCACCATGCAAGGACTGCCCACTTGCCCTGGAAGGAAGATGGGAGCGGGATTTCTGCGAAGGCTCCGCAAGTCTGGTTGCTGCCACCTGGGCTCAGTCCATCTTTGTGCTTCCCTGTGGATGCTTCAAAGCCTGTTTTACCTGCTTGGAAGATGTTGAAGGTAGTGGTGGGCCCCAGCCATCTATGGATGGTCAGTCACAGATCCATGTGTGGGATGTGATTTGGGAAGCCAAGACAGGTTTAGATTATACCAGGCTTTGCCAAGAGGGGTGTGTGTGCAAGAGCGAGGTAGGTGGATGGGTGAGATGAAAAGGTACAAAGGACAGGCAAGTTTGCGCTGCCTCGGGGAGGATGGAAATGCTTCTAAGAATCCAGAGAATGGGAATGATGGAAATGGAGGGCTGGGCTGTCAGGTCAGGAAGGAGTTTCCCTTTAGTAAAGCCCAAAGTGCAAGTGATTTCTGTTTTAAACTCCTTTAGACTGCAGGTCTTCCAAACAGGAAATGGTTTTATGATACCACACTGTAACCTGCTCTGAGCCCTTGGGATGTGGCAGGCTTTTGGCTGAAGTAAAATGGACCAGATGACCTTCAGACTCTTTCCAACTGAGTGGTAGCCCAGAAAACATTAGTGAGAATCTAATGCAATTCCTTTAGAGGGAATGGTAAAGAAAAGAACAGCTGGGAGCTGCAAGTCCCTTTGCACACCAAGTGTGCTGTGCTAATCTGTCCTGCCCTCCGAGGTATTTTAGGTCCTTGGCTCAGTTAGGTTTGACACCCAGTAATTGAAGGAGCCATAGCTGAGTGGCACAGCACATGTTTTGCATATGTAATATCTCAGGTTTAATTCCAGGCATCTCTAGCTAAAGGATCTCGCATAGCAGGACTCTTGGACAGATCTTTGGTGGAAACTCTCCAGCAATACAGATAGGCAAGAATATGGGCCATTAGTCTGAATTAGTAATAAGGCAGTTGTGGATATCCTTAAACAGTGCCTCTGAATTCTGCAGGAAAACAACTTTTATCTTGTTATGGAGTTCGTACAATGCAAGGAAACAACTGGGTCTGTTATGAATGTTATGCATCTTTGTAAAACTTGATTGTGAGGACAGAAACTAGGTTTCTTTAGAAACACAAGAATGCAACTGAAATTATTTTTCTTATTTAGAAAGAATTTCCTCTTTCCATCAACACTCCCGAGAGCCAGTGTGGTACAGACTGAGAGCATGAGATTTGAATATTAATTAAAATCCCTGCTTAGCTATCACTGGGTGACCTGGGGTTAATCACTCAGTCTGACCAAGCCATCTGTAATAGTAGCTCTGTGTATATTTTAAGCATACCCTCTTCACAGAAACTGTGTGTGTGGATTTCTGGAAATCAAAGTCTCTTTATAGAATCCCAAATCATTATCATATGGGTTCCCTTTTTAAAGCACCTCCCCATCCCATTTATGTATTGCAACTACTTGAAAGAAAAAAAAGCCAGAAGGCTTGAAATAGCACAACCCACAGCATTTGAGAGCAATAAATCACACAAAGCCAGCTGCATTGGGGCATGACAGAATGACTGATGATTTAATGCTTCTTGAAGTATTTTTTTGTTTTTGGTTTCCTTCCACAGGGCTTGGTTTGAAAAATAACAAAATGAGGTAAAATAAATTAATTTTATGTACACTTTACATACACTCAGTGTCACATGGCGTCTGCAGCAACAGCAACAAAGACATTGTTACAAAATAGAACGTTGAGGTGGCTGTTGCAGGTGTTCAACAGCCTGCAACTCACAATGTCGTCATCCTGAGAGTAGTAACCAAGTAATAATAATGATCCTTTTTTTTTGTAAACATGTTTAGAAGCATTTACGGTGGACAATGGATGGGCCGGCTTCATCGTATTCCTGTTTTGTGATCCACATCTGTTGGAAGGTGGACAGGGAAGCCAGGATGGAGCCACCGATCCAGACGGAGTACTTACGCTCAGGTGGGGCAATGATCTGCAAGAAGAAAAGGAATGATTCAGTTGGCAAGTGGGGGGAGGGCGGGGGAGATACAGGAGTCCCTAGATAATGACAGAAGAACTCTGCAAAAGGTGTCCTAGACAGCAGCATCCTTTATAAGCAGTGGCACCACCTCCCACCATTTGGGTACTGGGAAAAGGTCTACACCTGAAGTTATACAGGAATACTAATCCAGTCCTCATACAATAAGGCATGGCCCTCCACATTCCCAGATGTAGCTCCTAGCAACACCTCTAATACTGTGTTAAAAACCCAGTTACTTAGGTGGCATTGTTTGTATTGTAATGATTGTACAAGCAGAGAACAGGGTGAGCCATGTAAGAGTGGCCCTCTCAAGGTGATTAAATTCTGTTCTCCTATTTCTCATGTTCTTGCATGGAGATGCCTTCGAAAGCACTATGATCAAAAGCATGCAATTGCCCTAAGCATTAGGTCTCCCTCTCCTGTATGCCTAATGCATACGAGTTGTGATTCAGTAATGCATGGAATTAAGCCCACCTTGATCTTCATTGTGCTGGGAGCCAGAGCGGTGATTTCCTTCTGCATGCGGTCAGCAATACCGGGATACATGGTGGTACCACCAGACATGACATTGTTGGCGTACAGGTCCTTTCTGATGTCAATATCGCACTTCATGATGCTGTTGTAGGTTGTCTCATGAATACCAGCAGATTCCATACCTGGTGGCATAGGGAAGGTGAAGGAACAGAAAAGTGAAGGAAGCCACTCGCACCACAGGCACACAAAGAATTCTTCATAGAAGAGAGGTCAGTGGCGAGGACACTCAACAGAGAGATACATACCAATGAAAGATGGCTGGAAAAGGGTTTCTGGGCAACGGAAACGTTCATTGCCAATGGTGATGACCTGCCCATCAGGCAATTCATAGCTCTTTTCCAGGGAGGAGGAGGAGGCAGCGGTAGCCATCTCATTCTCAAAGTCCAGAGCCACGTAGCACAGCTTTTCCTTGATGTCACGGACAATCTCACGCTCAGCTAGCAAGAGAGAAGAGAAAGAATTTAGCAGCCTGCCAAAGGAGAATCCCGCCCAGGAGGGGAGAACAGCCAATAGGCACATAATAAAATTACGGGCACAGCACCTTGTACATCAAACTGAAGCTCAGTTTTCAAACATTTAAAAATCTGCCACAAGAGGGAGAACGTGGGCTAGAAAGTCTAGCCTACACTTTTTATGAATGAGGCCAATAACATGAGATGGGCTGGCTGTGGATTTTAAAGCCTGGCATCAGAGCCTGGCATCAGCCTCCATGCTCATCCTCTACTTGATGACCAGAAGCAAAGCTCGGCTTCCTAGAAATTACTCAAAGGCCTCTGCTAGTGTATTAAGGAGCCGAGGGCCTGTCGGAGCAAAGGGCATTGATGGTTCTAAATCAGGGTGAGGAGGTGTAAGTCAAACGCTGGCGCAAAGGCTGAGGGCTGGAGAGGCTGCGCTCCTTACCGGTGGTGACAAAAGAGTAGCCTCTCTCAGTCAGGATCTTCATCAGGTAGTCAGTGAGGTCCCGGCCAGCCAGGTCCAAACGCATGATGGCATGGGGCAGAGCATAACCCTCATAGATGGGCACGTTGTGGGTGACACCATCGCCGGAGTCCAGCACAATACCTATGGAAACAAGAAATGGGTGTGAAAGTTAGCAAAGGAGGCTGTAACACCTGCTTGCTGCGTCAGGTTGATACGGGACACACAGGCAAGGGAGGAATGGGACCTTGCTGACATCTAGATGAGAGATTGCCAGGCATCACAGGCAGTGCTAGCAGACAAGTGTTCTCCCTCCTTAGTGGGCATCCTAGCTAATGGCTAGGTGTGTAGGGGGCCTCCATCACTGAACTGTTCATGCCAGTGGCTAGTTTCTTCCTTTTCTTGACGGTCTTAGTGCCAGTAAAGGCATGTAGGAGACTCAGCAGCAGACTACTGTAGCAGCAGACTACTGTACAATGACTGTTATCCTGATGCCAGTCTATGTAAGAACATCAAGAGAGCTCTGCTGGATGAGGCCAAAGGCCCATCTGGTCCAGCATCTTGTTCTCACAGATGATACTAACCGAGAAGAGCCAGTGGCCTGATTCAGCACAAGGCAGTCTCCTGTGTACCTAAACCCACATCAGTGACTGGGCACTCCCTATCGTAGTTGGACTACAAGTAGCTGTCTCTCTCTCTCTCGTCCTCTGCTTGCACTAGCAGTGTTCCCTGGACACCCTTCCTTTTCTCTTCTCCATTTCTGGTCCTGTCACTCACCAGTGGTACGGCCAGAAGCGTAGAGGGACAGCACAGCCTGGATAGCCACATACATGGCAGGGACGTTGAAGGTCTCAAACATGATTTGGGTCATCTTTTCACGGTTGGCCTTGGGGTTGAGGGGGGCCTCAGTGAGCAGGGTGGGGTGCTCCTCAGGGGCCACACGGAGCTCATTGTAGAAGGTGTGATGCCAGATCTTCTCCATGTCATCCCAGTTGGTGATGATGCCATGCTCAATGGGGTACTTCAGGGTCAGGATACCTCTCTTGCTCTGAGCTTCATCCCCTACGTAGGAGTCTTTTTGACCCATACCCACCATGACACCCTAGGAAGGAAGTGGGAAAAGCTCTCAGCATCTTCTTAGGGCTGAGGAAGTGGATCATGACAACCTAATTGCTGTCCTCTACACTAAGCAAAGAGCTATAAGCTATTCCTACCA
The DNA here is from genome assembly GCF_964252035.2 of Podarcis erhardii. NCBI lineage: Eukaryota > Metazoa > Chordata > Lepidosauria > Squamata > Lacertidae > Podarcis > Podarcis erhardii. The sequence goes on along the minus strand of NC_138507.1, from coordinate 75,962,635 downwards.
AGGCCCTAAGACCTTTCCTTCACAACAGAGAATAAAGTACAAGGTGCAGGAAGGAAACACCCAGCAGCAGCTGTATAGAATATATTTAGGGGACCAACAAACAAAACTCTATCCTTTTCTTAGGAAAATAGGGAACATTGTAACAGACTGCTAAGAACAGCTGATTTCCCCTTAATGTATTCCTATTCTGTTTCAGAGATAGTATAAGCTCATAGGCTATGATGGACACACCCCACATTTCAAATAAAAAATGCTTACTAGGGCAATCATTTTGTTGATATCCCTATTTCAAAAGACTTATGCCCCTGGGAAGTCCATAAACTGAATGCCACAGCTCTATTGACGTTTGTATTCTGTAGAATTCTGTGGTACATACACCCAAGTAAGAATTAACAGAATTGTAGACTTAATCTTTCTAATCCTAGGAAGTCCAATTGGGAGTGGGGGAAAGAAAAGAGAAATGCTGTGGCCCATCTCACATATATATTATTTCCTCAGTCCCACTCAGGGTCCAGGAGAATGGGAATTTTTCTAACAGTTGTCGCCATGTCTCAACCTGCCTATAGCTGGAGAGGGGCATGGCTGGCAGAAGAGGCTAAGATACCTGATGACGTGGGCGGCCAACAATGGAGGGGAACACAGCCCTGGGGGCATCATCCCCGGCGAAGCCAGCCTTCACCAGGCCGGAGCCGTTGTCGCATACGAGCGCGGTGGTCTCATCCTCATCACACATGGTGTCGGCTTTCTAGAGATGAAGCAGAAGCAAGAAGAGTTCACAAGAGGCAACCAGGCAGCAGGCATCCACTCACAAAAGCTTAGCGGCTACAGGCAGAATTCTTATCTATGGAAGTCTGACAGGGGGGTTTCCCCCATGGTGGGGGAGTATAGGCCATCAATCTGGAGAAAGCAGTTCTTACGCTGGCCACAAAGTAGATTATTTTCTGTTCCCCTTACTTTATTGTTACCTGCTTACTTTATTGTTAATAAAGATCTGCAAACTAAAACACCAAGTAACAGCTGAATCTTCAGCACAGTTAGATGAACTTATTGGGGTCGAGATACTGAATCACATTTACCTAGGATGAAGTCCCATTTGTCTCCAGTGACTTCCAGAGTAATAGGTTAGGCTTTACAATGCAACCCAACACATTTTGAAGAAGGAAGCTCTACTGAATTCAGTGGTACTTGGTCTATAGTAAATGTGGTTAGGGTTGGAGCTGTACACTTTGAAAAATCAAATTTAAATCAAACTCCCTCTTAAAACATGTGCAGGCCACCCACTTCTAGATCCCCATATTAAGATGCTAATATACAAGGTATTATGCTCTTGTACCTGGAATTAGAAGTATGCTGAAGAGCTTTAGCAAAGGCATCACCCCCAAACTTTTGACACATGTCTAAAGTGACTAGCACTTTCAGAGAGTGACAAAGTTGAATAAGGTTGGTCCATTTTACATCTCAATGGAGATAACCCAAACCTTGTCACACAATCTGAACAGCACGACACAGCGTGCAACAGCTCACAAAATAGGGGATATTTTCCCTTGTGGAATATACGGTTTGCAAGGAAAAGCTTGAAGGCTTGCTTCCTTGAGAAACCTTCTGGGCATACCTGTACTTCCAGGCAGCACTAACCACTCTGAGCTATAGTGCTGCAAATGATGGATTGTCCTTTGTCCTGGGGACAAGGGGACCCCTGACTTTCTTCAGGACTAGCTACACCCTACAGAATGCGGGTTGGTGTAACAGAGGCTTCCAACTGGGTGAGCCCTTTCTCTGTGTATGAAACCTTCAGGAATTAGGGAAGCAAAGGATTAAAAAAGAATAACCCAGAATCATCCTTCAAATAAAACGGTTCCTGTCCTTTGTAGCTCAACACCCTGTGCCTAACACTCAGTAAAATTACCATTCATTCAGTAATATAAAACACGGTAATAAAAGGGCTGGATCCTTCAAAGCCAAGGCAATGCCTTCTAATTTAATGATAAATACCAATGGAACCAGTTATGTTCCAAGTGAGAAGTGGATTTGTTCATCCCAGGCAATTTATAACTTGGCAGCTGTCAGTTCTAGCCTCCCCTCTCCTTCAGAGTGCCCTCCAAGTGCCAGCAGCGACTTGTTGAAAGTCACAAGAGTTCCGTGGGTGGCAGAGTCAAACCCTGAGCCCGCATCTCAGAGATCCTTGCCGTGGGACTCTGCAGACTACGGATAATTCCATTTTACAATATGAGCGTGTGTGTCAGAATCTTCACAAGTCTCAGTAGCAGCCTAAGCCAAGTGAGAGATTATGCATAAATTGAAAGCTTGCTCCCGGGTTGGTTTAAACTAAGGCTGGATGCAGGCAGGATCTCTTTTATAATTTAATGTAAAAAAACTTTTTTTTTTTTTAAATAGCAGTGGCAATTGAAGAACGCCAGGCGGAGAAGGCTGGATGCAGCTGTTTTCTGCTCCCTGTTGCCCATTTCTGCTTTGCACCGGAGAGGAGCTGGAAGGCTTCCTCCTTTCCGGGCTGGCTTTGCGATGTCTCCACCTTCCCTCTCCCGGGTATCCCCGGGGCCGCGTGGCTGGGAGTTCCCCCCGCATCATGTGGTCCTGCCCGGATCCATCCCCCTTGCCCGCCCGCCCGCCCGCTCCTCACCTTCGGGTTGGTTCCTGGCTCTTAGCTCCGGTTGCTGCTTCTCCCAGCTCTTACAGCTCGGTGGGCTTGCGAGGAAGCCCGGTGGGTTTTATATAGGCTCCCGGCCGGGCTCTTCCCTCCCTTGCCGCCGACCCACAGGAATGTCTCCATATTTGGGTGTCGGGCACCGAGCGAGCCCGGGCGGCCTGGCCGGAGCCCCCCAGGCCCCTTGCGCTGCCGCGGGGCTGCCCAAAGAAGGAGCGCCTGGCCCGCGCCCAGGTAACACGGGCCGGGCCGTATAAGGAGTGTCTGCCGGCCGGGACCTCCTCCGCCCCCCGGGCCAGGAGGGCTCCTGTCCCAAATAGTCCCCCGAGCCGCCATGCCCTGAAAGGAGAAAGAAGCCCCCGGCTCGGGGAGGGGGGTGCCCGGGCAGGCAGGCCCCGGGACGGAGGGGAGGAAGGAAGGAAAATGGGGAGGAAGGAAGCGGCCCGGGGCTGAGGGCGGGAGGGGAGGCGAGGCTGCGGCCTACGCGCCTGCCCAGCCCGCCGCGTTTCCCTCTCGGCCGCGCCGGGAAGGAGCTGGCCAGCAGCGGCTCTGGGACCCCCCTCGCTCAGCCTCGTCCCGCCTGCGGAGCGGGAAGGGGAATTGGCCAGCAAACAGGCCTCCTTTGTTCAATAGGCTTTACTCCCAGGTAAGTCAGGGCGGGCCAGGACTCGGAGCAGGGCCGCCTTAGCTGTTCAGGGAGCCCAAGATAGGTTTGGACCCGTGCTAAACTCAAGTACTTTTTACTGTAAGGGTGTTCGCAGTTGCATTCAATGAGTGTGTAACCTGCATACAGAAACAGTTGTACCGACTTCTTCACGTGTACATTCTTTCACATACGCTTGTACCTGTGTTTGGTGCAAGGTGTGAACAAGGTTGGCGTCAACCTGTGCATGCTTACTGGGAAGGAACTCATTCCCTGGTTAGTGTGGTAGGATTACAGCCTTAAGGAGCGTAACTTTGGTTTTTTCGTTTTCTTAAATCCGGGCGCTAACACATCTCTCCTGTCTGAAACCACATAAACAAGCACACCCTTTTTTCTCAGACTAATGCTACTTTTTAGAGCTCTTGTATCATATCCCTTCATTCAGGATCAATTATTGTGGTCTAGGGCTCATTCATAAGATCACACGCTTTTGTTGTGGGTTAATTTTAATCCGATGTAGGGCACATTTCATGAACTCGCATTCTTCCAGTATAGGATTCTAAGATCACATTGGGAACAGGAATGGAAACAAATGGGTTTATTTTACAGGAAAGTGTTTAAAATTGGATTAGGACACATACAGAAAATCTCTTTTGATCTGTCCTGTCTACCCCAGAATTACTGTACCTCTTGTGTTTGCAGTGGCAAACAATGCCACGTTACTAACAAAGACATCAGATGGATGTTTTTTACTGAAATCAGTGATTTGCTTCTAAGTATTAGGATCAGGGAGGTATCACAGGAAAAGCATATTAATTAGCAGGCTGGTTCAAGGTGTTAATCAGTTGCTAAAGCTCAGCATAGTTGGACCACATTCACAAAATACAATATACAGTATACATTGAAGGGAACAAGTTTAAAACCATTTTATAACTCTATCCTCACTGGACTGTGTGGATATTGAAATGTGATCTTTCACTGCAAGTTTTGTATAGATTGCCATGTCTAATCTGTACTAATTAACAGTTTATTAAACTCCAGCTGTATGAACTAAATCAATATTTACCAATGTTTACATATGAAGAACAGTTTTACATGAGGAATTAGGATGTGCCCTAGACAATCATGGCTGAACTGGGCTGATAACCTAGGCCTCTCCCTTCTGGCTGGCAACACCAGTTCTCAAGATATATGCCAGTTAAATGGGGCTGTCAGGTAGACTGGAGCGCAGTGAAGTCTATTTCCATGCAAGATTGTATGAGAAAGGCTTATTGAAAGCCTTGTACAAGATCAGCTCTGAAACATATCAGGAGAGACGTCAAAGGAATTTGTTATTGGGGTAGGGGAGCTTCTAACCTTTTTCTCTACAATTCAAGATGCTGTGCAAAATCAGTTTTATATATAGAGGATGATAAATATCTAAGGGTCTGGCTAGCTGCCAGACTACACTGAACAGTTACCATACACCATGGGCCCTGCCGCACTTTAGGCTATTTATACCGCTTGGGTACACTGACTTAAAAAAAAAATCTAAAGAGATTCATATCTAGTTATGGTCATGGAGGTGGTTAATGGCAGTTTTGGGATTGGAGAAAGGGTGGAAGTCCAGTCCCCTTTAGGATGAGCCAGGGCACCAGCCAGTTATGGAGAGGACTGGACTGAACAGATACCTTAGGAGGACAGTACAAACACCCTGCCAGAAGTAAGAGGAAGTAACAGCTATACTTGCAGCCCTTCGAATAGACGCTGATTATTTTCAAGAACTTTGCAGGCAGGATTGAACCAACTCAATACTGTAACTTTAAATTATGTAAAAATAAATGTATTTGTCTAATTTATCCAGGTCTTGCTAACCATGGGGATATTACAATCATCACCAGCATTTATTTGTCACTTTCTACACAAAGAGTGACTCAAAGCAACAGGATTAACAAACTTTTTAAAAAACAAATACATCAAGAAATTGCAACAAAAGTGCACATTTTATGTAAAAAGTATTCATTCAACAATACTGCTGGGACAAAGCCTACCCTGCCAAATAAAACCCCTAAATTAGACTCTAGTATGATCCTATTTAACAACTTAAAAGCCTAGGTGAACAACAATGCTTTGCCTAGCTTCTGAAAATTGACAATGACAGTGCCAGACATGTTTCCCTGGAAAACACATTCTACAAATGGCGACAACACTGGACAAGCCCATTCTTTTTAAATAATTTTAATTGAGTTTTGCTTTACATACATACACAGAAAAATTCTTGCCTTGCCACCTACCACACCTCTTGTGGTAGGGGAGAGGTTGGGCACACAGAGAGGGACCTCTGATGGTATTAGCAGGATCTGGGTAGGTTCCGATGGAGAGATGCAGTCCTTAAGATATTGGGGTCCCAAACTGACAGCCAATGCAGTTGGACTAGAACTGTGTTGTATGCTTTGACCACCTGGTTCCAGTCAACAATTGGCTGCTGAATTCTGCACTAGCTGTAGTTTCTGAACGCTTTTCAAAGGAAGCCCCAAGTGTAACGTGTTGCAGCAATCAGAGGTTTGCTGAGAGTGTAAGAGCATCTGTATAGCAGAGGTTGGCAGGTTGTAGGCAACAAGTGAAATGCAATAAGGAACACTGAAGCCTAGTCCCCTGCCTCCATTGCAACTACTAAGCTCCCCCTGCAGCACATCCAGTTGGAGATTTCACCAGCCGTTGTGCAGGTGCCTGTTTAAACTTGTTTTCACAATCATAAAGACTCACTAGGAAAATGGTATGGAATCATAGGCTTTTAGAGTTGTAAGGCACCTTAGAGATCTTATAGTCCTACTGCCTGCTCAATGCAATCTTGCAACTGCAGTATCCCTACACACCACAGTAGGCTAGTCTACACACAAACAAACAAACAAACAAACAAACAAACAAACAAACAAACACACACACCTCTGTTCTCCATGCAGGCAAGTAAAAGGTGTTATTGGAGTTCAAGGCAAAAACACTTGAGGGTGCCAAACAGGGACAGAGTCTTAGTGGGGAGGGCATTGGGGGGGGGAGACCAGATAGAGAAACTTGGAGGGCTGTATTGGGACCCTGTCCCTGCAGTCCCCCACCCCAATATGTTTTTTTTAATAAAAAAAATAATATTTATTGGCAGTTTATAAAGATTACAAAAGAGAAGGAAAAAAAATTTAAACAATACAATACAATATAAAAACAATAACACCGCACAACCCAAACCCTAAAACCCAATATGAAAGATTTAAAGACACCATAATTTCACATTGAAATTATGCCATGGCCTAATTTCATATGTGCACATTGCATAGTTAGTTGTGCTTGTGTTAGTAGTAATTCAGGATTTCCCATGTGTCTTTTAGAACAGAAATGCACATATATATACTTTTGCATTTTCAAAGTGAAGGACGTACGGGACTTTGGACCTTCATCCCCTTCAACCTTACTGAAGACATTCATTCTCTATAAAAAACCCAACACTTTATTTGTAGTTCCGGTTAGAAAGTGAGGCCATCTGTGTCCCATATAATACCCCAAACTGCTTTAAACAACAATATACACTAATTAGGTTGGATTATGTATCTGAATTGCATTCCACTGTGATGCTATGATCCACTGCACTTCAGTTGTGTTAATCTGTATGTAAAATAGACACTTATTTCTAAATGTTCACATCTGGAAACGTTTAAATAGGGTTGTATCCTACAAAGTCTTTTTGCTGGTGCTGGAACTTCCACTTGTGTAACAGACTTCCTCCCTCCAATCCCCGTGTGCTTCCCAAATCTGTTTTGGGGAGTTCCCTTGATCCTATGGAGCATATTAGAGTGCACAGTGAGAGAAGAGGGAGGGAAATCGGGGGACTTCCGGGTTGGCGCCATCGCCGAATGGTGGACTCCCTCCTGGAGGGAGCCTGCTCGGCAGGGGCTGGGTCCTACCGCGCCGGCGACGCAGGGACCCTCAAAAACCATGGGCGCTGAAACCCATGGACATGGTGACTCGGCTGGCACCTTTTGCGCCCCCCCGACCCGCGAAGGAGCCTTTTTAAAGGCTGCGGAACGGGTGACAGGGGGGGTGGTGGTGCTTTGAGTCCTCCGCTTCCCCTGCCAAGCGAAGCCGCATGCCATTCGACGGAGAGCGCTGACTTCTTCTATTGAAAATTTGGACTTAAAAGAATAACCCGTGAGTAATTGGAACCTGGACTAAAAAGGGGGATAATTTTTTTTAAAAAAAATTCGGAGCGAACGGGGGAGGCGCAAAAAGGAAGTCAGCCCCCCCCCCCCGTCGTAGAGGAGTTAAAGTAAAGGATTTGACAACTAAGATCGAGCGCAACCCTATTTTGACAAAGTTACTAACTTCGCGATGGAAAATTATAAGACTGAGCTGGAGGAGAAAAGTGGAATTGAATTAAAAAGCAACCCCCCCCCCCCCCGGAATCCAGGGAGCGATTTGTGAGAGCACCGGGAGAAGAGAAAGAGAGGTTTTGACAGCTGTCAAAGAGCTGTCAAAGCGGAAGAACAAAAAAGAGAACTTTGTTACGAGGACTTTGCCGGTTACATTTGTTATAAATTGGATATAAATTGTTTAAAACAAGGAATAACAAGTTATTTTGACTGGTGGGCGTGATTTGGAAGGGAATTCAGTTATTGCAATCCACCTAGAGGAGCTGAGGGATATTACAAGTATTGTTGGCTTGGAACTTGAATAGAATTTTTTATCTCCTGGGAAACTGCAGAAATGGAACACTATTTTGTCTACAGAGGTCTACACACTAAAGGAGACAATAGATTTATCTATTGAAGAATGGAAGGGACTTGGCATAATGTTTTGTTCCTGGATAACAGAGCCTCTGCAGAGGAATTAGAAGCTTTTGGAATTAGAACATTTGTGCAGGAGAGCAGGAAAAACAAAAAGAAAAAAAAAAGGAGGAGAGAGACCAACAAGAACAACAAGAACAACAAGAATTGGACAAAGTTGGAAGTGGGAACATTTGGGACATCCAGATTTGAAAGGTCTAAAGAAATAAAATTGGAGCTTTTACTCCTAAATATAAAAATCTGGATGGAAGAAATGGGCCTTTTTGAGATAGACTCCTTCCAAGATTGGACATTCGAAATTAAAGATGACTGGTAAAGGACTATGGCCTAGATAGATGTGGGAGCTCCAGGAAGACATCAGACGTTGAAGAACATTGGGAACGCAACCGGGAAAGGGGGGAGGGAAATTTGGAATCCAAAGGGCGTAAAATTATATTTGATTATCTTAATTATATTTTATAATTTTATTTTAATTAATTATATCTGATTATTTTAATCTGTATTGTATATTAAAGGAGGGAACGCACGGAAGGGAACAGGTCGATTTTAGGGGATGGGAAAATATCATTCCAGAACATGATTTTTGGAAGCATCTATATCTCGAGAGTAGGGAATAGGTGATAAGACCTGCAGCAATCACATAGTCTGTGTGTCATCCAATATATATATCTACAGTGCCATCCAATATATATATCTACTCAGAATATGCAGGTTTTGGTGTCCTCGGGTGTCTTCCCGTGTAAAAGTTGGGGTGTCTAGGCGACGTTTCGACGAGGTCTCACTCGTCATCTTCAGGCTGGTGCTTTCGGCTTCTTGTTACTGGAACAGAGCAGGATCTCAGTGTTTGAGTTCCTATAAATACTGTAGAGGGGGTGTGGTGTATAGCCTCCAATGTTCTGGGCAGAGAGGAAGTTCCCAGGCTAGTGTGCCTTTTCTTCTTTTGTTCCTTAATTACTTGAGAGATATCTTGAGTGATTTCTTGAGTGATATCCTGAGTACCACTTAGGTGGGTCATTAGGTGTGGATTAGTTGTTAAAGTCTTTGTGTCTTGACCTCTTGAACTTTGTGAAGAGTTTTCCTGAGAAGATGGCTGTACTGTACTTAGTTGTGCTCTGGCTTGGCTTCGTGTATAGGGGCGAGCTGTGGTTTTGTGGCTTGTGTCAGCCAGATCTGTGTAGGGATTGCAGGGGGGTGCAGCATCCGGAGGTGCCACCATGGATTGGCTACTGGATGGTGTCTGTAATTCATCTGTGGAGAGGGTCTGGGTTTGGGTCTGGTGTGGTTGATTGGTGTTGGCGTTCTGTGTGCCTCTGGATCTGTTGTCAGTTTTTGTGGGGAGGGCTAATTTCCAGATGTCTGGCAAGCGGGATGTGTCGTCACGCTTGTTCATGTTGTGAGGGTGTTTCTCTATCTCGATGGCTTCCATGATTATTCTCTTGTGGTGATGTTCCGTGTTAAAGAGCAATTTCTACTCAGAATATTTTTATACCCACTGAATTAAATGGGATCTATTCTCTAGAGAGTGGGTATAAAACTGCAGCCTGGTGGAACTCTTTACTGTATGTTTTGATATAGTTATTTGAAACATCCCAACCAGCATTCTGTGCAAACTTACTTTATATTAACAGCATTAATGCGAATCTCACAAGAAACCTCTAAATTTCAGTTGTTAAGTGATTATAGTTACCTTGTTCTGAGCGTATCTAGTCTTACAAGTTTGTCATAATACATGTCAGTGCATGCATGCTCAAACTTCAAGCAGACACATTTGGGCAGCTCAAACTGGTGCATTATTAATTTCTACAGAACTATGCTTGAGAGCGGCTTGTGCATTGGTTCATATGCTGCCTCCTCTTCTACTCTGCTGGACATGTGGATGTATGGTGCAGGGGTGACCGAAAGCTAAGTTTGGGGTGCACAATGCCAATTTTGTTCATTTATGCATGTTTTGGGTGTTCTTGGCAACACCTGCAAGTGTCTTGCACCCAGAGCACACTGCTGAGGTGTCTTACAGATGCAACTCCCCTGGAGTTTTGGATTTATGATGTGGGATGGCCCAAGTTTATCATGAGGCATAAATCCCCTGTTTTGTATTGAATTCTAATCTTAAGATTGTAAACTTGCAGGGAGGTTCTCAGTTCTATATTCTATACAGCCTCTTATTACGCCCCCCCCCCCAGCACTTAAGAATGAATGAACATGTGGAGCCTGCAACAAGTGGAATCTGTTGCAGTGGAAAGTGTTGCTGTCTAGGGTTCCAGCCGTGCCTTCTTCTCAGACACCCCATTCCCTGTCCCATTCATTTCCCACAAGTCAGCCAGCATCCTGTGGCTACTGTCCATGCTCAGAGCTGTATTGAGTCCCATTTTTATATTTTGGCAAGCCATGGGATTTCCCCAAGCTGGCTGATGCCTTTCTTCAGCATGGGTGATGACAAACTTGACATGAGCCAACAGTGTGACGCGGCAGCTATAAAAGCCAATGCAATTCTGGGCTGCATCAGTAGGAGTATAGCATCTAGATCAAGGGAAGTAATAGTGCCACTGTATTCTGCTCTGGTCAGACCTCACCTGGAGTACTGTGTCCAGTTCTGGGCACCACAGTTCAAGAAGGACACTGACAAACTGGAACATGTCCAGAGGAGGGCAACCAAAATGGTCAAAGGCCTGGAAACGATGCCTTATGAGGAACGGCTAAGGGAGCTGGGCATGTTTAGCCTGGAGAAGAGGAGGTTACGGGGTGATATGATAGCCATGTTCAAATATATAAAAGGATGTCACATAGAGGAGGGAGAAAGGTTGTTTTCTGCTGCTCCAGAGAAGCGGACATGGAGCAATGGTTCCAAACTACAAGAAAAAAGATTCCACCTAAACATTAGGAGGAACTTCCTGACAGTGAGAGCTGTTCGACAGTGGAATTTGCTGCCAAGAAGTGTGGTGGAGTCTCCTTCTTTGGAGGTCTTTAAGCAGAGGCTTGACGACCATATGTCAGGAGTACTCTGATGGCGTTTCCTGCTTGGCAGGGGGTTGGACTCGATGGCCCTTGTGGTCTCTTCCAACTCTATGATTCTATGATTCTATGATTTTACTGGACAGGGATCCACACTCAGAAAATGAGGTTGCTATTAACATACAGGATTACAGGCAACCTCCCATTTACACACCTTCAATATGTGCACAGCTGTGCATGTGTGTATTGGACTGAACCTGGAAGTGACCATAAAAATCACAAAAAGGGATGGGGGCAGAATGGGGTGTTTGCAGGCTTTTCTGATGGCATTTCAAATATACACTATTTCACTTAAACGTGTGGTGCCTTGGAACATAACCCTTGTATAAATGGGGAGTTGCCTGTATTATAATTTGTTACCTGCACTCATATTGTTAACGTTGATCATACCAACCAAGCTACAGAACATAAAAGCAGACTTTGTGATCTTCAGAGTTATGCAAACTTCTGACACAATGTTGCCTTATGATGCATGTCCTTTTACAAATATCCATGCCAACAGTATATAAACTAAATGCAAAAAATGACTAAACATCAGTTTTTCTGCTCTCTCCAAGCAAGTGGTCATTTCCGTTGTAAACATTCTTAGGGATTAGGATGTAGGAAGGTAGGCATGAAGGATTAAACTAATATTTTGTTAGTACTCAGCTATAACAGAGACAAGGCAGGTCAAATTCCAGCAACGAGAGCTGGTGTAAGAGTAAAGCCGATCTCCATAGGAGAAATTGCTGTATGTTCTCAAGTCTATCTAGATGAAAGTAACAACTTTACACCCTTGCCTCTTGCTTTAAATCATAGGATGTTTTCAGAAGAGTCATTTGTAAGGTGCAGCATTAAAACAAACCGCCACGTTTGATAGTTATCTCACATACTAATCCAACTTTTCCACTCCGCTAAAGAACTTATCGATTGAAACATCCTGTAGAAATGAATTTCCCCAATTCAGTAGAGCTAATCAGTAATAATGTGCTGCAAATGTTGCCCTTTTTTGTAATATCAGTGGATTGACATTGAAGAAATACATATAATCTCCAGTAAAAGGAATTCATATTATTGTTAAATCTTCCAAAGGTATTCTGTGGGTATATTCAGATGACCCATTTTATCATCACATAGTGACTTCTTGCAATTGCCATTCACTAGATTCATGCTTACAGAGGCCAAACTCTCAAACAAAATCCACTCCCTAGCCCTGCGGTCTTTAAGCAAGGTGACTCCCCCCTGAGTATCAACATCAACAGGTCATTGTACAGTGATGCACTAAAACATAATGGAATTACTCTTCCTGATTTCACACTTGTGAAGACTGTAACCCTATGCACACCTTCATGGGAGTAAGCTCATGTGAGACTTGCTTTTGAGTAAATTTGCAGAGGATGGGGCTGTATATCTCTTACGAAAACTCTATGAACAACATACTCTCACCAAATGTATTTTGGTCAACAAACAGTGACATGGGATGGGGGAACCTCCAATTGACTCCGAGGTCTTCAGACAGCAGTAACAGAATTTCCAGCAGATGAGGGTTAAGCAGCACTCGCCAGTGTTAAATACAACAAAGCAAGCTAAGTGGATTTTAGAGACAACAGGAGGGAAATTCTAGCAGAACCTTCAGTCCATATTACTAGACACAAAGCCAAGCAGTAAAGTCTAGGCAGAGAAATGGCTTCATTTTATCACTATCCATTTTAAGTCATATTTTTAACTCCATTATTCTCTAGATAATACCCAAGATACGCTGCTTAATTCTTGCTATCAAGTACAGTGAGCCCCTCTTTGCTATGCAGAACTTTGGATCTATTTCCAGTGGTGCTAATGCATATCTTTTCTACATTGGTTTGAACATGTCCAGATAAGTCTATTTTTCCGAACACATTCAGCTCCTCCACTCTTAGCGCCGTATTAGCACAGCAAGAAGGGAAGCCATGGAATGATAGCAGGGCTTTTAAAACTAGAAATTGGACTCTCTTCAACTGATTTAACTTATGACCTTCTCAGCTGTTGGATCAAGTTCTTCTAATAGGCATTTAGCCAAGGCATAAAGTAAAATGTGTGGGGAGGCAAGTTGCTTTGCAGTCAATCTGTGCATGCTTAGCAGTCTGTAAGAAAGATTCTCCGTGACATTTGTCAGATTAAAGCCACTAAGACTAATAAAGTTAGCTATCTACTCTTTTAAGCATTAGAATGTATAAATTCTGTGGATTGTACAGCAACCCAGCAACTCAAAACAGCCTGGTATAAAACAGAGAAGAGACACTTCCAAGAGAGGCAGGCAGAGAACAGCTTTCTAGTCTTCATGCCATTACCTAGATGGTAGTAGACCGTGATACCGCAATGTGGTGAGCACCAAAACTTTCATTCTTTATGTATAAAATATCTGTGGACCTGCAGTGTGTTTGTAACTGAATAAAAAGCATTCTTCAGGATAAGATTGAAAATGGGATGGATTATATTCATTTACTTACAGAAGCAGAGCACAAGTCAAAAGCTGGATTACTGAAGCAAGAGGATATGTCTGTTCCAAACCATGTTTTAAAGCTTGAGAGTGCACAGAACAGTATTCTTAAGCTTTGTAAGTTTTTGTCTTTGTCAGATGGAAAGGCTACCAAACCTTCTAGATACTCAATGAATTCTTTACCATTTTAAAGACGGACATGTTCTTAGTTAACATAAAGATTTTATTGCAAAAAAATTTAAAAAGTGTACAAAAAGTTCATTCTTTAGAAATGGTCTTTCTAAAATTCAGAATTCTCTCAGGTCTGCCTATAGACATAAAGTTCGTAATTTGCTTTAAGTACAAATTCTAAGTATGGTTTGCATGTTAAGTGTTCAAGTTCATCTGCTTGCATTAAGTCTTTTACCCCAGGTAGATATTCGCTGAGCTGAATTCCTAAAACAGAAAGAAGTTATTAGCTACTGTAAACTGCAAACGTTGAGTGATCATTGAAATGCGTACCTACATTTCAGAATAACTTGTCTAGGCCCGGGGTACAGTGATAATTTTTCAAAGCACTATCATTAATGGGTAAGTTTTATTTTCAAACGACATTTGGCAAATCCCTTCTGCCCTTAGCAAACCATGCCTTATTTTCAATTTTGCCTACTAATGATATTAACGCCATTTGATGTAAATATATGTAAAGCAGAGAACTCACAAAAACCTATTTCTGAGCATATTTCACACAATAATATCTACCTTCTTTGAACAGCTTTTGTAGAATTTTCACAAATATGCTGTCTTTAGATGCTTCAATTGGATCATCTTTGCCTTCTGAACTACACCAACTGTAACCAAAAAATAAAAGTTAGTACAAATAGAATATATATTTTAAAAAACAAATATATACAGTATTAAATCAGAATCCCCAGTGTCACTTTGTGTGTATTTTGATTATTTGTGTATCCTTTACTCAATTTCACATCTTTCAAGGCCGTACAGTATTAAGAATGCTAAAATGTATACGCTACTTGACAAAGATTAAAGTAAAAAATAATTATATGTGCCTCACTATGGATATATATATATATTTTTACAACTAATAAGCTACACTTCCAAACACTGCAGGATATATACATAGAAGTGTTAATACTGGGCTGTCCCCTGTAGTGGGATTAGCAAACAATTTTTCAGAGTGACCTATGCCACAGAAAGAGACTTATCAAGTATTAGAAATGGTGTGCAACCAGCTTTTTATTTCAATATACCTTCCGATTCGGTGTTGTTGCATTATGCAAACAGCATCCATGCTCCAAAACATTGTCAACGGAGGAAATGTCCTATTAGCACATTAACTCAACTATCAGCCTTAATTTGCCCTATAAGCAGGTTTTCAGAAGTGTCTCATTTGCTGGATGCTGGACCAAGAGAACTCTGAAATCATGTTTAGAGTTCCATTTCAATACAATCAATAAATCCATTTCGTATGTCTTTCAGTAATGCATTTTTTAAAGCATTGTCAAAACCTTTGCATAAAGAAGACCTTCCTTAATTTCCCTTGCCACTACCATTTACTTTAAGAATTTCCTAGGAAGGTGAAAATGGATGCGTTAAACAACTATGCATGCTGGGAAAAGGATCTATTTCCCTACAACTTCCTTTGCATTTCTATTCGCTACTTCACCTTCGTCAGGAGGGCACAAAATGTAAGAGAGAAACACAGTCCACTACCATATAAGGAAGTCACCAAGTGTTCCCCACAAGCCTCAGGGTACTACCCAAGAATTCAGTTGCCATATATAGCTATGAAGCAGGGATGCATAAAGGATTATGCACAATTATGCACATTCCTGAAGAACAGGTAGTTCAAAGTGTCCAATGCAATGATTTGAAGATGCATCAAAACTCAAGATGACATATTCTCATGAATAAGGATTATTCTTGCATAGCTATTTTATCTAAAGCTCAATCAATTGGGCATATCTATTGAAATGCTAAACATGCTATTCAAATGAAGATCAGTTTCCAACAAATGTTTCGGCTGCCAACTTGGATATCAAACCTTGACAGATTTATATTTAACTTTGTTCGCTCAGAGTTTATATACTATTTGTGCATAGTGATCCCTGTTCAGTGAATCCTTAAATTGTTCTTAGTATAGTAGGAGAAATAATTAACTCCAAAATCCTAAACATTCCATGAAGCTAGAGAGGGCTGACTTCTGAGTAAACCTGCACAGAAACCCGCTGGGCTTCAAAGGGGTTCACAGATTTCTTTAGTGTTCAGAATAAGTGTACCTCAGATATTCACTCAAATGTCTGAAGGTAGAAACAGCAGCTCAGTCTTGCAAGGACTTAGGGATTTAGCCCTAAGCAAGTTTGAAACACAGTGTTGATTTATTCCATCATTATGCTTTAAAGACTGAGTATTGTTTTAGAAGCTGACTAGGTTTTTGAAAATTAAAAGGTGGGATATGGGGGTTTTCATTTGTCATAGGGGCTGTCTGGAACAACCTGCAAACAGGCATGTTCTAAACACCACCTGACACAAATACAAAAAAACACACCTTCAACTATCTCTTGATTTAGAGCCAATAACATTTGGTTCAAATGCTATTGTAACTGCAGGCAATTCCTTAAATGGAACATGTAGAATAGGCCACACACAGCCTCCTGGGGCACACTCTTTGGTCCACTGGCCTCTCCTCCCATGCCCTGCCCACATTGCAGCGCCATTTCCCCACTACTTGGTTGTTTCTGCCAACCAGCTAAGTAGTGAGGTGTGACAGGTCATGAAACCCAAGTTCTCACCCCTGGTGCCCAAGTGATCAGTGACGGCTGAGTTGCAGGAAAGGGGGGGAACTGCTGCAGAGGCCTGCTGCTGAGGGAGAAATAAATCTCTCTCTCTACCGGAAGCCTGCTGTATTTCCATGTTGTGCCCTTAGAGAAAGACGCCTATTTTGAAGCATGTAGTATGGAACACAAGCAAGCTGTCAATGGAGAAAGATATTTGGCCCCGCCCACTACTGGCCTGTGGTTCCTCCAGATTCCCCCATGATTATCATCAATCATCTGAAGTGTAAAAGAAATGTACCACTGCTGTGCCGTTGGCCAGAGAACAAAAAAAAAGCTGGCTTGGCATAATAGTTAAGAGATTCTAGTTGCCCACAGTTCAAGTCTCATCCCTGCCAAAACCTGTTGGGTATCCTTAGGTAATCTTAATTTAGCCCCCCATCTGTAACAGGAGGGGAATTATTAGCTTCTCTGAGGGCTACCGAGGATGACCAGGTTCACACATCATATTAAACTATGGTTTACTGTGAATGTGTAGTGTGCACTTGCATACTACTGAAGTTGCAGTCTTTCTGCTTCCTGCTAGGAAACAAACTATGGCCTGGCTTGTCACCTTGTCCAAACCCAGGCTGATGGTTTGTTCACCCCAACCAACCAGGAGTAGTAAAACGTAAGGACAAAATTTGTTTGGAGAGACACAAATCATGAGCCTACGCAGACAACCTATTATGGATGTGTTTTCAATAGAGAACAGTTCTGTCTAAAGTGCATCTTCCCCATAGCTTATACAACCTACTACAGTGGTACCTCAGGTTAAGTACTTAATTCATTCTGGAGGTCCGTTCTTAACCTGAAACTGTTCTTAACCTGAAGCACCACATTAGTTAATGGGGCTTCCTGCTGCTGCCGCACCACCGGAGCACGATTTCTGTTCTCATCCTGAAGCAAAGTTCTTAACCTGAAGCACGATTTCTGGGTTAGCGGAGTCTGTAACCTGAAGCATATGTAACCCGAGGTACCACTGTAGTATAATTTGAGAGGCACCACACCCCATATTAACTTGCCAGTTCTTTATCATCATTTGCCAAGACCCTTTGACATGCACCTCCTCAATTAGACATCAGATCATCATCAAGGGACAGTCTCAAAATTCTTTGCAGTGATGCCCTGGTTGTGGAATGCTCTCCCTTAAGAATTTTGCCTGGCACCCACACTGCTATGATTTACTGATTTAACCAATAATATTGTAGTCACTTAAAAGTTTTATCTGCTATCTTGTTTTTGCACTTTAAAAAATATTTTATACTGTACACCAGGGGTGGGCAGAAGGTAGACCAGAATTTTCTGGTAGATCTCTGGGTGATCTGCAATAGATCAGCAAGGATTTTTGACTCCAACCTGTTTAACAATAACACAACAAAATAACCCCCCCCCGGGGGGGGGAGACTTGGTAACTAGGAATAGATTTTTGTATGGAAAGATTGTGAGCTCAGCCTCACTTCTAATACTCAAATCCCTGTCCTCAACAGCTGCTTAGAGGCAATGTGTTCTTCAATTCTAAGCTCATGTCTTTTACACCTTGTTCCGGTCGGTGGATCTCAGGGTTCCAGTAACACACAAAGTAGATCCTGCAAGCCTCAAGTCTGCCCTCCCCTGCTGTACAACACCCTGAAATCTGATATGATGAAGTGTGACATAAATATGTTTCGAAGAAAATATTCAATCTGGTACAAGCAGCTGGGAAAACTACAAATTTTAACAGAATATTAAGTGTACTAACAAGTTTTTATACAATGGCTACAGAAAAAAGGGAGAG
Organism: Podarcis erhardii; assembly: GCF_964252035.2. Lineage (NCBI taxonomy): Eukaryota > Metazoa > Chordata > Lepidosauria > Squamata > Lacertidae > Podarcis > Podarcis erhardii. The sequence continues at coordinate 75,944,465 of NC_138507.1, read as the reverse complement.
ATAGGAAGAAGGACCACTTAATCAGCTCTTCTATTTGAGTTCTATTTTTCTCCTCTCCCTAATTGTTTCCATTCAAGCTGGTTTGATTGTTATAAAATAGTTGTTGTAAATTAAAGACCTGAGTTTGCTTATTTTCCCCTTCCTCTGTCATCACATTTTCCTTTTGTGTTATGTCTTTTAGACTGTAAGCCTACATGTAGGACCTGTCTTTGTTATTGAGTTTATGTGAGCTGCATTCTTTACAGCCAAAAAGTGGGGACAAAAATGCTTTAAACAAACAAATAAATAGCTTGCTTACCTATCTCTTAAAAGAGCTTTGCAAAGTATTTTAAGTTTAAGATCATTTATGTCCACTTCCTCATCCTTCATTGAAAGGAAAAAAAGAAAGAAAATAAATATTAAATTGCATTGGAGATTTTAGAGAAACACACATTATGCATTGTGATTATATCCAAATTCAATAGTTCACAAGCTAAAAACATGACCAGAAGTAAGAAAGAGGGACAATTTTCAAGGGTATGGGCCAGAAAATAGCTTTTTGAAGTATGTCTGAAAATGGATTATGAGTTGATGGGGAAAGAAGGGGAATCTACATTAAAAAGACTTCATTTATGCCTTTTATTTATTAAAATATGCATTTTATTCCAGCATAGCCAAGCATATAGAGACTTTGCACAAGAGTCTCTTAAGAACAAGAATAAAAAACGTTTTTCCTCTTGACCACAGACAGAAATACCAGACTGGGAAAACTGTGGCAGGATGAAGAGGGCAAGCAAGAAGATGCAAAGCCATGTGCTTTCTAAACAAGAACAGATCAGAAAGAACAATGGGACCTTCAGAGAGGTTCTCAGTTTTGCATGACCCACAATGTCCATACAGTTATGTAATCATACATGTAAGCTCCTTTAAGGTGATCAGTATATTATTGTGCTTAGGGAAATGAGCAGACCTGGTCTGATGCCACAGAATGTGACCCAGAGCACTTAACAGTTTGCAGTTCAGTTTTTGTGAGAGGGAAAGTGTCAATTTGGCTGGGATCAAGTGATACAGAATGGGTCAGAAATATTTTAATAGAAATATTAATAAAATAAAACCTAACACAGGGGCAGGCGGAGGACTGAGAAGAGGTCCTGGGACATTGCTATATCATGAATCTAGATCCCGACAAGGATACCAGTTGGGGTAGCGACATCAATAACTAAAAAGAAGGTGGGTGGGAAATGATCAATTTCCCATTCTGATATGAACTGATATTTGACTGATGGCATCACTAAAACTGAGTCACAGTCTTCAGTTTCAGTTTTAATGTTTTCACAGGTTTAGCCCTCCATTATTGTTTTAAAAGATGGCCAATAAGTCACGCAGTTGGTATTAGATGGGACTTGAGTATTTGGTAGCTGAGAAATAAGAGGTTATGTTTGTTTATTTTTTTACAGATGGGGGAGGGGACTGAAAAACATCCTGGTTCAGAGATCACCAAAACTCATTCATTTTCATACCTCATCAATATACTCCAGCAGATCGAGTGCCTTCTTGAAGTCATATTCATTAGCCCTTCTGTTCTCAGGGGATATGTACAACTATTGCATGAAAGATGGAAGGACAACATTATTTTTAGACTCCAAAACAGTGTAACTGATCTTGTTAAGAACTCCTTGTGGGAAGACCACCCTGGATTCTAACTCATGTGACTGTTGACTGAAATATGCCTTCATTCAGCTATAGGCATTTTTATAGTAAGGAAAAGAGTCGGGGTTTTAAAAAGGCATTCCTCCAATATTACAATGGAAAGATTACACTGCCTATAAGGTTGCTATATGATAGGCTCAAATTTACAAACCATTTAAGGCTTTGGCATTCCTAGCCTATTGTGGTAGGAACATAGTTCCACAAATAAGTACTCTGTTATAGAACAGCTCAGTGGCAAAGCATCTGTTTGGGCTGCAGGAGGCTCAAGGTCCAGTCCCAGCATTTCCAGGCAGGGCTGGGAAAGACTTCTGTCTGAAAGCAACACTGAGCTAGATGGAGCAAGGGTCTAATTCAGTACAAGACAGCTTCCTATGTGCAAAAAATAAAAATAAAAAATCATCTGCAATATTCTGGAAAGATAAATACCTCCAAAGGACACATGCATATTTACTTTAATAGAGTAAGCCCTCAACTGACATGGTGGTTACATTCTGGGGATCACACCTAAAGCCAAAATTGCTTATAATCACAAAACAATGGGTGCAATGGTGGGTGGGATTGCCAAAGACTCCCCCGCCCCCCATCCCCTTTCTATTTATTTTTATTATTTGCCAAGAACATAAAGCTGGATGCACACAAGCTAAATGTCTGTAAGTTGTGGGACTGTTTGAATTAAGATCCAAAAGTATGGTTGCAGTCACACAAGTTAAGCTATGGTTCAGCACAATGAGCAGCTTTGTTCAGATTATAGCTGCTTCTTTTAAAAAAAATAAAAAAATCCTAAACTTGAATGACACCAGGGTCAGAAAGGAAAGGCCTTGCTGATAGAAGAAATTAAAAGCAGGGTCTGGCAGTGATCCAGGCTGGAAGATTATTAGGGGGCATCAGAGCTGCCTGGCTTTAGCACAGCTGTTAAAGAAACCCCTCCCCCCTTTCTGCTTACAGAGACTTCTTCTGTAATACCATTGTAATGCCTAAACACAAAAACATTTGGACCCCTGTTTGCCTCCCAGGATGGACTTCGAAGAATGCAGAGGCAGAAAAGGAAAAAAGCCCTTATATATGTAATGCTTTTACTAGGGGTTTTCATTCATAAAAACATGCACACAATTTGCCACACCTGTCTATCCTTCTGGTTTCCTTCATTCAAAGGACGAAAAAGTGTATTTACCTAGAAACTGTTTATAAGCTTAGCTCAATGGTGTCCCAATCTCCGACTATTTTCAAGAAAGTGTAAGTGGATTTGTTGAACATTCCTAGTCACAGATCTTGCCACAAAGCAAGCACAGATTAGTGCTCTAATAACCCATAAACTGTGTGTATAATCAAAACCCACTGCATAAGGCATCTGGATATGGTGGCAGAGGACAACGTCTATGGAAGAGTACAGCCAACTCATCTGAAACAGGATACGTTCCTGGTATTTGAGGCACAAAATAATTTAACCCAAACACCACCATTCATCCAAGGAGCTGAGAGCATTATACATGGTTTGCTCCCCATTTTATCACAGCAAACCTATGAGGTATGTTTGCACTGAAGATTAACTCTTTTGACTCAAACTGCACAGCAGACTCCCTGCCAAAATTTCCTGAATTTGTTTTGATTGCATTGGCAAGGTCACTAAGATTTGTAATACAAAGCAGTCAGGACAGACTCGGGGCAGCTTCATTGGGTTGTATCCAAGTGACTCTGTGGCAGCAGAAAGCACTTCTACTCAAGCAAGGCAGGGCACTCGGTATCTATCACACAAATTTTCTAGCCATCCCTCCTTTCCTGGGGTGTGGAAGTTCCAGCACACGGGCCAATCTGGGCCTACCAGGGGGTCCAATTTGAGCCAAGAGCACAATTTCTCCAAACCATGCCCATCAACTGCCATCACTGGTGATGTCAGGTGATAGACAGGACCTTCTTGGACAGCCCACCTCCACTGATTCCTTCAATCTCTAAAAAAAGCTCAGCCTTGAGCAGGCAGTGAAAGCTCCAGACAAGTTTTTTTCCTTCACTGCTGCACAATGGAGCAGTCCCTGCCAGAGCTGGGCCCCCTGTCTGCTTTATGGAGACATCGGCTCTGAAAGACTGCTCCATCACACAGCGATGAAGAAAGACTGCTGCAAAGAGCACACTAAGCACAAGTGATTTTGACCGGTGAGCGTGGCAATTCACCCGTCAATTGTGATGCCACAGTGAGGCCATGGGGCTACCGAGTTGTCTGCTGGGGTCAGGGGATCAAGGCATGACCCATTTTCATCCAGTCATTTTACCCAATATTATTCAGGAACACAAAACCACATTAGAGAAGAGTCTTTCGACAGAGTAGCTCAGAAATTCAATACCGGTAGGACACTTAATAGTACATACCTCAATCAGCTGTGGAGCACTTAACACTGGCATTTCATTGAGATTAATTTTTTTCTCATCCAGCAGCTGCTCAGGTAGAGTCTCTTGGTGTAGCAGAAAACGCTCTTGTTCAGTAATTTCTTGTATACATGAAATAAAAAGCATAGTACAAATGACTATAATTCCAGAGTAAAAAGAAAGTATTATTTACCTAATTATGAATATTCCATCACGCTCAAGGTTTTCAGTGAGCCTGAAGACCAGTAACTCTACCTCCACCTGTAACCTGCCAGTATGTTTAGTAGCCAGACAGACCACTTGCTACAAATTCCCTTCACTTCTTGGCAAACAACTGGATGGCTGGTTGGAGGGAGGATTTTGACAAGAAGCTTTTATTTTCTGGCCTCTAGCATAGAACATAAAGGCCACCACCACCACCCCTAAAAGTGGTGGGAAGTCTACCTACAAGATCCCAAGGGAGGAAATTCTGTCCATGTATTCAGAAAGACTTGTAAATGACAGCCCTTGCCATGTGCTACCTCCCAAGTTATTGATAATCATGTTGAAAGCAGGCAGCAAAAATGACACGTTTTCATGATAGCGGACTGCCCCCCCCCCCCATTTCTGCACCAAAGTTCTATGGAAAATTCCTTAATATCCTAGTGATCATTCTCAATGTTGTTTAAAAAGCAAATATACACATTATAGTTACATTACAAGGTGGTGTCATCTACTAGCTAAGCATCATCACCCACTGAATTAACCCCTTACTTCAAGTGTTGCACACCTTACTGGAGCAACATCAGAAAGATGGAAAACTTTTACATTCCAACCACAACAGTAATTGTTCATAGATACCTGTATTAATTTGTTGTGTGTGGCAGCCAAGAATTTCAGTGGGGAACTGACAAACTGCTTTGGAAACTAAAGCTCTGTCATTGGTGTCTCAACCACCATATTGCTGGGATCACAACTGACCTTGTACATCTAATAAATTAAGGGGTATCTTCATATAAAGAAAACTTACTTTAAACTTTACAATGGAAAAAATAGTACCTTCAATTTTCTCATTCTGCATCACTTCTGATACATCAGAAGCCAGTAGAGACAGTTTACACAGGCCAAGAAGAGTTTTCTTCTTTGCAAAGTACCGAGTTTCTGTATTTGCTAAATTCTGCAGTGTTCGGTTAGCCTAACATTGACAAAAAATACTTTTAATATTTCAAGTGATGTAAAGCTCAACATGTAAGTTTATTTACACACACACACATAACAGGGACATTAGTAATTTGCATGATGATTATATATTGTTATTATTTCATAAACATGTTCAAATTCTGATATGGCCAAGAAGAATTTTCTTCTACAGTGAACAATTTTATATAACTCTGAGAATAACAACATGCAAAAGGCAAGATAGGGAAGATGTTAAACAGCTGCACTAGAGGACACACGTTAAAAGTCACTGAAAATAGAAATGGTATCAAAGCAAGTCTATTATGAAGAAATGGTATTTTAGGAATACATTGATTTCAGGTAAATATTTCTATTATGTTTCTTCAAACAAAGCTCTAAAGAGAATTCACACCCCAGTATTGTGAATGGTGGTGACCATTTTAGGCACATCCAATTGACACGCAATCACCAATGTGTGAGTCCTTTTGGACCAGGAAGAAGGCAGAAAGGGGGTGTAATGGGGCAGGTTGATGCTCATTCCACTGGCTCTCATGGGGGCCAGGAGTAGAAACCCTGTACGAAATGGTCGCCTCCTGAAATTATAATGCTAAGAAAGAAGAGAAACTCACTAAAATAGTGACTGGATCTACCAGAATAAGAAAAAGGAAAAGAGGAAAGATATTACAAAAACAGTTGCTTGCTAAAATATCTGATTTTATAACTTGTCCAGTATTTAGGCTGGGAAGCTTTTTTTTTAAAAAAAGTTAAGTTATATTTTGCACTTTTTAACAAATAAAACAAAACAAAGACATTCATTTGTCTAACTTGGACCCAACAGCTTAATATTTACAAAGCTATCAGAATAACCTCAGTGAAGAAAGAAAACTACAGAATGCTAGGTCAATTAAGTTCTAGAAATATTTGATGAGATTACAAATTACCTCTGTGTCAAGATTTCAAAGAACAGAATTGCCTCCTATGCATATTATTTTTACTTTACATGGGGTAAGAGCCAGAGATACACAGGAACAGAATAAAACTCTGATACCAGTGTTGTTCTACAAACTGTTGTGGAAAAACTATTGGAAAACTCAGCACAACACAGCAGAAGGCAAAAGGATATGCAATGCATTGTGCTAGCACACATTGTGGGAAGCGGTGCAGGTCTTCATACGAGATGCTGAACAAAGCTATGCACTATCAGAGGCACACTGCTGAATTTCAGTTTTCTTTTGTTGTGCATGTAACTTGCGCCAAGTCAGGAAAAGCTGTTCTGCTTGCAGAATCCCACTAAAATGGTAGGTGCAAATACACAGAGGTCTCCACTTGTTCCTTAGATTAACAAAGTGGGGTACCTGTGTACAGTCAGTCACATTCTCTAGCTCTGCAAGGGGTCTCTACCGAGGACAGAGCAACTACCCATTACAAATACTTTGCTTTTTGTATAAAGCCTTACCTTTTCAAAATCATTGCTGTTGATGTCGTGTAGCCAGCTGAGTTGCTCATGAGCTTGTAAGAAGCTGGCCAACTGGCCATGCTGAGCAATGGGCTGTGATAACAGCTTTCCCCGTTTTCCTTTTTCCAAATACCAACGGAAGAGGAAATCTGAAAAATTCTAAAAGTAGCAAGAATGTGGTCAAGCTTGCAAGACTGCAACTTGTGTTAAAAATAATAATAATCTCAAAATGTAAACATTTTTACCAAATGGGACAAGTTTTAACATTCCAGCATAGAAAAGATTTATAAAAGTTCTATCACTTGTTTCTCACATCAGTGAAGAAATAGCTGTTTACAGTGGGGTCCCCTTCACCATTCCATATACCAAAGTTGACCAGATTGACAGATGAAACTCACTGCAACACATAAGTCATGGAGCACCCAGAGTTCTGTTCTCCAACAACTCAATTCTCCCCTAGCATCTGTTGCCTGATGCAGCCACCTAATGGCTAAGCTTGGTTATTTTCTCTGTAACTTATGAGGCTCTTGGATAGTCACTATCTGTATGTGTAATAAGATAGCTGCTTAACAGAGAAAGAAATCTGCACTGACATAATTCTGAAAAATAACCCGACAGCAAGTCTGAGGTTTCTCCTACAATATACACTTACTTAACAGCCTGTTGTTTGGAGTAAATAAAGAACATTACCTGATCAGCAAACTGTGTCATGTAACGTTGCAATCTGGTCTGGTTATCAGTCTGCTCACATAATTGTACCAATATGTCAAAGTCACAGTATTTTTCTGCTAGAGCGGCAGCCAGCTGGTACTGTCCAAGAGAAACTGAACAAAAACAAACAAGGAAAAACGCCCACAATAAAAACATGGCCATTTTGTGAAGACTTTTTTTTTTTAAAAAAAAAAGATAAATGAGTGTGGCTTTCAAGGGCATTTTGCCTCTAGATAATTGTTTTCAAAAACTATAAAGAAGTTAGAGCAATTTGCAAAGGGTATACTCCACATGCCATTAGAAAGATCATAGGCTCTATATTATTAAGTTGAAAGACTATGCTACATCAAAGAGTCAGTGGGGGGACAATTTGATTCAACCAATAGGATTTGGTTCCTGTGAGTGAAGGTGGGTACTGCATTCTCCCCAGCAACAAATAATGGAGTAGTAGGACAGTACAATTTTTCTCCTACAGAAGAGCTTTGAACCACCAGGGACCACCGTGTTGCCCGCTGTGTTTCCCACCTGCATGGATGAAGGATCGAGTCCTCAGTAAGCAGAGCTTGCTGCTGGAGAATGGCTGGGAAGCAAGCCTGCAGTTAGACAAAACACACCATTTCTCCTGCCTGCAGTGGAGCCTGATAAGACAGACAAGGAACAACCTGGGGAGACACAGCTGTTGGCAGGGGGGCTTCAAAGTTCCTTATAACTGAGGAGTAAGGGAAAAGTTAATGTTAGGGCAGAGGGGGCCTGACTGTAATTCCTATCAAGCCAAACTCTAGCATGGAGAAGGTGCCAGGGAGGAACTCCTAAGCAAAGGATTAGGTTCTGACAATAATACAAGAACACGTTCGTTCGTTAATAATTCCTTGCAAATTATCTTCCCCTTAAGAAAAAGCAACTCAACATTGCCTAGAATCGAAAAACTAAGAACCAAACTGCACAATGTGAAATGTTGTTGAAATATTCTAATCCATTTTTGATTTGACATTACAAGTCTAAAAAGAAAACTCTGCTCTGAAAGCTAAAAATAGGCAAACATTATTGAAAAGAAGAAAAGAAAGGAGAAGAGCATTTCCTTCTTCCCCTGCTTTCCTATACCCATGGCAGAGACTTAAATGGGACCCTGTATAATAACCGCAGCACTTACGTAGTGGTGACAACAGTTCAGATCTTTTCTGCATGTATTCCATTTCCAGACTGTTATAGCGTTCTTGGTACTCTGGCCGGTCCACAGATTTAAGCTGAGAAACATAACCATCCAGAAAGCAATCTAGAAGTGCCACCAGCTGTTCTGTCACTATGCTACGAAGCTTACTATTAACCTGAGGATAGACCTTCTTCAGAATGATTTCATGTTGCTGTATTATAGTCGTTCGCACACCAACGGATGCTTGAGAAGACAGGAAAATGAAATATTAAGGCATTATTATATTTGGCATATGGAATTTGAAAAATGACATATGATAGTATACCAAGGGGAAATTAGACACAAGAGGCCGTTAAAAAGTAAACGTATCTACTTTCCATAGCAAAGCAGCAACCCCCAGCCTAAGTCTTTTAGTGGAACAGCAGCACTGCACAGCAGAAAAAGAAAAGCGTCCACATTAACAATCCTAGCAGAGCCAAGGCTATGGCTGAGAAGAAAAGACAACTGCTTGAGCTCAGTGTCAAGTATGCCCTCATGCCTACCTTTCCCCTCATGAAATAATCTGAAAACTTTTGAAACAATAGGATAAAATCCTGTTCTTTACACCAAAACCTAATACACAGGCTTCTTTCCTTTACAGCTTTAAAACCATGGTTTCTAAAAGTCTCTCAGGGTCACTGCCTGCATTACAAAATTCTACATGGAAGGGATTTTCAAGCAAAATGTTACAGCCATCCGGTACATAGATTTACTTGACGATACATGTGCACATGCATTGGAAAGCATTTGTTATAACTTCCATGTAGGCTCTTAATTCTATGATGCGCAAAACAACTTAAAAGCACAAGGGAATGTATCAGATATTTCCCCTGCAAAGCCACCTGTACTGTGATGTTGCTTGCAATTTTTACGAAAGTGTAGATTTCAAGTTATTGCAGGCAGGAATGTAAGTCTATAATAAGCTTAGGGCTTGTTCACAGGAACAAGTGTTGTACCGAGTAGGAGAGAGACTGTGCCTCAGGTTAACTCAGCTTTCATCTGTCCTTTCCTGTCTGATCTCTCCAGGAAGAAAACAAGGTGCAAATTTAAATTGTGGCTGAGAAATCACATTTATTTCGAAATGCCATTAAAAAATAATAATCACAATTTAATTCAAGTAAGTTTTGACATCAGTTTCCAGGGCAACCATCTTAAAAGTTAACAGCACTACTAGCCTCCTAATGTTATCTGCACCAGTAAATAAATGCTTATGTTTGAATGCACAGACAGCAGTAATGGCCTTACATAAGCCATAATGATGATAAGCAGGCAAGCATGTTAGCCCAGACATTCAGGATGAGGATATAATAAACAGAAATATTTAAACACTAAAAATGTAACATTTATGTTCAAGAAAACCAGTGAGGTATTTATGAAACATGGCACTATTGAGTTAGAAATTTAAGAGCAAGGGCAACAATTTGAAAGGCTAATAAAGTACTCTTCAGTGGATTTTATGTAGAAAGAGCAATACTGTGTTACAAAACCATTTATATAAGATTTTCTCTATTCTCACCTGTCCATGGAACATATTCTGGTTCCATTTCGGGAGGCTCTCTTATTTTATATAAAGCAGCTTTGGACTGGCGGTCTTGGATAGCAGCTTGCAGCATATCCTAGAGAATATTGACACAGAAAACATAGGACGTTACCAAACATAGGATTTTGGGGGAGTGTCATCTAGATATTAGCACTCATCATTTTTTAGTATTATTACATTTTACATTTCTGTATCCTGTATTATGAGTCCAAGTCACACTGTATCTTCCCCTCCTTTATTCTGGGTAGTTTCCAACAGGTAGTGAGAATAACCAGTTATTTTACTGCTACTGCAATTTTCTGTTTTCTTCTGATGGGAAGAGATTTTGGGAAATCAACAATATTCATTTTCGTTCATTTTCGTTTTACTGCATGTGATCTAAAACTGTCCAACCTCCCACTTCTTATTAAAACTCTAAATTAATGTATGATCCTCTTTTCAAATTTAATTTATTGGAACTGGAAGGATTTAAGCTATGAAATCAAATGGGGCTTTAAAACATTTAGCTGGGTGCATTACGTCCAGTTTCCTAGGTCGTGGACTTTTTACCGTTACTTAATTTTTGAAATGTAATACCTTTATGATATTGTTTACATTGACGACTATTTCAGACCATTCCTCAGATTGAACTGACATATCCTTCAAGACTTGCTTCTCTTTTTCCAGTAAGCATTCAAAAATGGTATCTATCTGTGACACCTGAAAAACAGAAAAGAAGAAGGAACACTGACAATTAACACTGCTGATCAGGTATAAAAGCAATGATTCAGCCTGATATTTTATGCACTGAGCAGTTTAAGTGTTTCACTTAGCACGTTAAAAGCACATTCATACACCCAACCAAACACCCTGATGCTGAAGGCTGGGGATACGATGATCTACTAGCTACCATAGGAAGCTACCACAGGCACTAGAAGTGCTAGCCTGGAGCTGGAAAAACAAAACCTCTCCTCCTGCCATGTGTGAGCAGCAAGGCTTCAGGTGTGGTGGTAGAGCATCTCCTCTCAGCTGGGAGCTTAGATTGCTCCGCGAATCTCATAAATGGCTTTTCTGCCATTTAATTTTCATTCTTAGAATGGATCTATAAGCATGGGAGATTTTCATTAGGCACTTTCCTAAAGGGAAAAGTATTCATGTTCCCACCCCCATCCCAAAGTATGGATCTAAAAGAAGAAATATAGAATGTTACATGGATTCTCATGCATTTTATTAGGAAATGCTATTCACACAGAAAACGATAGATGTGGTTGTAGATAAATTATTTCTTTATATCACCTCTCTGAAGAAAACATCTGCAGGAGTTAGACTTGACGGAACGTCGTCTTCTCTTTTCATCAAAGCAGTCTCTATTGCAGCATTGACCACATCTGGCAATCTGTAGTGATGGTTCTTGAGAGCAATAGCTGCCGCTAACTTTTCTGCATGTTCACATAGTAACCACCGAGTTGCCATTGGTATGCCCCGTACTGGGAAATTGCCCAGGCGACCAAATAGACCCACCTTGGATAGAGAGAATTGTACATAAAAATACTCTTGTGCCACATCCTATATTGCCACATTTACACAAGAACATTAGGTACCTACCTGACGAAGAAAGTCAATGAACAGAGAATGGGCCTTTGTCTTATTTTCCAGCTGATGAAGAAGAATGATGGAAGAATTTGGAAAACTAGCTGCTTTAGTACAAAAAAAGTGACAAGGAAAGGGGTTTAAAAGTTAGTATAACTTACAGTCTTACTTTCTTAAGGCTGTACAGTCAGAATGTCCATTTTACACATGAGACTTCTCACCTTCAGGTACTGATTCAGCCCATCGTGGGTCAGATGTAGGATAATCATCCACCAAATTCTCACTAATTTGAAACACAGCTCTGTCTAGGTCTGCATCAGGGTATGCATCTCCATGCTGTGGAAAGAGCTCAGCAACGATGATTTGTGCACCTTTCATATTGTTACTGAAATGAAGGGAAACACTTGGTGAGTTGACTCTTAGAATGGAACACTGGTCCTGACTGGGAATGTTGCTTTTAACTGCATATCTGAGGGTGTCCAAGTGGGTCATAATCCCTCCAACTGCTTGGAAGACAGGAAGCTTGTGATTGCATCCCTCCTGCCCATATTCAAGAAAGCCCCTTCTGCTTGCCCTTCATTTCTGTTGCCCTTCATTACTGTACGACGACATCAGGAATCAGGAAGAACATCCATAAAAGGACTGGGGCTGGGGAGGGGCAGAAGGAAACATAGCCAAGGCTAGCTGTGTGTGCACTGAAACTGGATGCTCAAGACCAAAAAAACCTCCAGGTGATTGGTATGTGCAGACAGCTAAGTGGGTGGCATTGGCACCTGCTAATGCTCAACTGGAAGCCACATTCATAATAAAGACCATGGTTCTGAGCTATCTTGGGCATGGGATGTGAGTCAAGTGGAATGCATCAAAACTGCTGTCTTGTGGGTGTGATCAGGTGGCTGCATGGTGAAATGGGAGCATGTGCCGCAGCACTCATCTTCCCCAAAGCAGCTACTACTGATGCAAGCAGGTCTGAGTTGTATGAAACGGTGTACAAAAGTGCTTGCTGAGGACCATGCAGCCACTTCTGGTGGGAAACCTGCCCTCAGGAGAACGCTCTGTTCAGTTTTCAAACAATTAGCTAGAGGTGGGTCAGGTCTGGCTGCAACAGGGGTCTCTGTGTGAGTAGGTCTGGCTTGAGTGGCAGGAACTACGGTGGATACTCTACCAGCTACAGAATTTTGGAAAACCAAGACTGGCTGTGCCAGCAGAGAGCCACTGGGACTACCTAAACCCTGTCCAACTGAATTTTGTGAACAACGTGTGACAGTAGGGGAGTTGGAGGGTATGATGTTATGAGGGCATTCACAGCTTTTGCCCTCTGGATCAGGAACCTTTTGACGTATCTCTTGGTCTGGTGGCTGGTCTCTAAGGCAAAGGGGTAATCTATCATGCTGCCAACTTTGCACAGGCTGAGGGTAGGGTACATGCAATAGTGTTCTTCTATGAAAGTGCTTACTAGTGAGCTAATAGGGTCAGGAGATTCCTTTGCAGCTGGTGCTGAGAAATCACAGAATCTGGGGTGGACTGACTTTAAAAAAACACACACACACACACACACACACAACTTCTGGGTTTCACTTAAAGGATGGCCCTCAAGAGCAGGAGAGGGTCCTAGAGACTCTTAAAACTGCTTATTGGGAACTAGCTCTTTAGCTGTATCTGCCACAACAGCCTCTTCGATCTTGAGGACAAATGCAGCTTCCAACACAAAACAGGAAAAACTGCTGAGCAGGGCACTAGATGAGAGGTACCTAAGAACAATCAACTGGATCCACAGCAGCAGGTTGTAGATGCTGATGCTATATTCAAAATATTGCCTCTTTCTTCAAGTTCTCTAAGTATTTCATGGTTCTCTTCTGCCCTCTGGGGGACCACATCTGGTACTGCAGAACTACTGTGGGAGAATGATGTTGACATCAGATGGGGAACAGGCAGAAGCTGCCATAGGTGATGTAAGGAGCGGAGCTGTGACTGTCTTTACTGGAGGGGTGCATGAAAGGAGATTAACCCCAGTCACAGCTTCAGCTGGTAGTGCTCTATCTGCTTCCTGTGAACTTGTGCCGTGATGGAAGAGGAGGACGGTGGTGTAATTTGTCTCGTGGTTGAAGCAGGGGTGGGCAGTAATCATCTAACCACCGTGATATGCTTAATGCTGGGAGGTGGTTTTAAAGGAGAAGATTAGCACACTGAAGGAGGAACAAATGGATTCTGCTCCAAATGAAGGAAGACAAGAAACAAATTGAAGGGCCAGCAAAGGGAGAGGGCTTACAAGCAACAGGAGGGATTATAGACTACTTGGACAGAAAGGGGCACAAGATATTCTGATAGTCTGCAGAACCCAATTGTTTGTTATCTGATAGAACATAAAGCCATCTATTTTTACAGATTTTGGAAGTGCACAAATGGCTGCAGGGAAGAGAGGAAGAAAACCCAGGGCATACCTATTTGTATTATGTTGGCTTTCATCCTCTATAAAAGGTAATGCTAAATGTTAATATTTCTCTTCAGTTTTACAAACCCACAATGCTCCCAGAATGAAATATACTGTATATTAAACATGACATAATTTTATACCTGCAAAACTGTAAGAAAGCAGATTTTAACATTTTGGTCTTATCCTCTTGCGCTATAATATCCATCCTGGAAGCAGCATCAAATGCAATGCTCTAAAATAAAATTGAAAAAGAGAGAAAAATGTAAAGGGAGGAATAATGCTTCCACAAAAATGTAGTTTGAAATGGTAAAAATGCTAACTTTGGAATAACTAAATTATCTAAGAAAATGCAGTACAGGTATATACATCTTTACTGTTAAGACAATTAAGACAATGCTTTCCCTCCTTACCTCATCATTTGTCTCAGCTACAGAGGAGGCTAAAGAATCCTCAATATCTTCAGGAAGCACAGTAATGTTTTCCCTGGAATGTATGGCCACGAGCCCACTTTTTCTAGTGAAAAAAATTGGAAGTCCAGCACAGGAACCTGCTCCTAAAATTCTATCACCTAAGGTAGGAAATAAACACAACACAATACAACTTCAACATCATTAATGAATGTCAAACTGTGGGCTTAAGTTTGATTTGCTAAGCTATGTTATAAGCACAAGTTAAAAGGCTGTAAGGCCTGGTTTTCAGAGTTATCAAGCGAAAAAGTAACAAGACAGAGTTTATTATAAAGTTCCTATGCCTACAATAATAACTCTACATAACACAATAGGGATTGTTCTTAAATCTAAGATTTCACTGTTAGGCCCGTAACTGCTTAAGTCATTGAGACTTCAATTCTATACACACTTACCTGGAAGTAAGGCCAATTGATCTCAATGGGACTTACTTCTGAGTAGACATGTATAGGATTGTACTGTGAGTCAATGGCAAGATGGATAATCACTGCTCTATCTATACCACTGCTATACCTATGACCATTTCCATAAAAAGTAAATACAGTAAGTTTTAAAAGCATAATTGTTCTGGAGAGACCCTATAAACACCCTCATTGGCTTATTAAGAGCTCCGGCTTCTTTAGGTTCTTACCTTGAATACTGAATATCATTTTCTCCTGGGGCAAAGAAATTCTTCCTGTTCCTGTTGAGCAAGCAAATACCTCCTCTTCTGTGTAAAGACAGGCAGCATGGCTGGAGAAATTTGGGACTACTAAACGACACATCAGTTCTTCAGGCTGAAATATGTTGCATTAAGGGTTAACACCGACATTTATAAAAGCATATTACCCTCAACCTGTTAGCATGACACCTATGCGTTTGTATGAAGCCTAACGGCTTGATCCCAAAGGGCCAGGGAAAACAGGCTGAAAGTGACACATTTAAGGTTGGTATTGCCAACTCCACATAGTTTTCCATAATAGTATAATATGTTTAGGTTGATATCCAGCTCTAGGCTGCTAACCTAAGTGTTCATGTATAAAATAAATGGTGATTGTTGTTGTTGTTATTTTATACCCCCCTTTCCCCCCTTAATGCAACAGGTGAACACAGTCAGCATGATGTATTTCCAACAGTGTGTTTAGGATCAAGAGCTAATAGCTAATAAGGCACAAAAACCCCTGTAATGCATAAGGTCAATTACCTGAAACGGTGGATTATACTGGGTGACTTCCACAATAACATTATCACATGTGGGGTAACCATTATCCTCTACTGTTATTAAAGTATAGTAGATGAGGCATGGACTGTCACCAAGATGCCAGGCTGCAGCTAAAATCACCAATCCATCACTATTTATTGGAAGACAAAAGAGATAAGCATTTGCCTTGCAAAACTGTGATCAGAAATACCAAGAAGCAAAACAAAGTTTACTAATTACCGTATTTTTCGCCCTATAGGACGCACTCCCCCCCCTCCAAAAATGAACGGGAAATGTGTGTGCGTCCTATGGGGCGAATGCAGGCTTTCGCTGAAGTGACCCCTCTCGCCCTCCAGGCTTCAGGAAGCTATCCACAAGCCATGGGAGAGCTGCACGACTTCACGCAGCTCTCCCACGGCTTGTGGAGAACTGCCTGTTCTGGGGGCTGGGAATAATTTTTTTCTTTATTTCCCCCCCAAAAAACTAGGTGCGCCCTATGGACCGAAAAATACAGTATCTGAAATCATTCACTTTGCTTTTCTTAGAAAATAGTATCTTAAGAATATGTACACATGCATCTTTTTACATGCTGCATGTAAGCAAATTCATTACATTTATATGCTAAGCCTTTGCATATCCCTTGGCTTTTGAAGGGAGGAGAAACCACAGAATTTCACAGAAGATCCCTGATTAAATTACAAAAATTGGCATCTTATTCTGGGTGGAGAACTTCTAAAACAAGGAAAACTCATGCTAGTAGACTTAAAAACCAAGAAGAAATTAAGTATTTTCTAAAGTGTCAATTCTCGTAACAGTTCTGCAGCTTGAAATAACGGACCTTGACACAAAAGGACAATGTATACGCTAGTTCATAATAGGTTCCTCACTTTCTCATAAGAACTCACCGATTTTGCTGCAAATCCAAATACTGCACATTGACATCTCCTTTAATTTCTTCATAGTTGCTTTCAGAACCCTGTGCAAATAATAGTTATTAAATATGCTAGCAAGAAAGCAAACACTTGTTTTACATTCCAAATGTACTGCCTCTTACCCATATTGATTCCATGATGTTTTCTTTAAGTATTCTGTTTACATCCCAGCTGACAACTTGACGCTCTGTAGTATCATCTATTTCCCATTTGTAAAGATTTAAGCTGGTCAAAGCATAAAAACGTGAACCGTTTTTGTCCCAAAGAACACTAGAAAGCTGCATTAAACATAAATTATAGGGGTTTAGTGTTTGATACAATAAAGTTCTCTATTTAAAGTTTTAAAGAATAAAACAGAACTGTTTAACGCCACATCTCAAAAACTAAAAACAAGTTTCTCTGTGCTTTGCTGAGATTGGTCAGATTGGCTTTAGTGTTTCACAAATGTGAGAATTTCAAGCTAGATCAAAAACCAGTTCTGGAAGACACAAGCGCTAACTGATAAGACTAAAGTCCATCAGTATCATGGTCAGATATTGGATACTTTTTGTAATTCTATTACTTTTTAAAGCTGATGTTGTAAGATGCTTCCCTCATATGAAAGAAACTAAAAAATCCAAATACAGCATCATAATTAAGTTTAAACTATTTTAAAGACTTACTGCTACATCATTGCTGGGAGACAAGATTCCCAGCAGAGAAGAAACTCTTCGGCCTATTCCAGAAAACATGCCTTGTCCTTGTGGTAGGCCATGCTGATAAATCTTGCCACTACTGTCTGGTGTCAGTCGAATAAAATGGCTCCTTGAAGATGATAAAATAAAGCTTCCACCCTAAAAGAAAAGAAACCCCAATTTAATCCGGCCAGCTTTTTGTTGCTACTGCATTATTATTCAGTTTTTAAAAAGAGAATACAGACTTGCTAATCCAACTCAGAGCAACATTTTATTCTGTTTTACAAATACACTGTGAGAAAAAAAGCATTTCATCACTTATGGACAATGGTCAGTGACAGGACGCAATCCAGATTTCCCAGAATTGTTAACAAATACCCCATAAAATATATGCTCACACTTAAGTTTCTATTTTACCTTTACAGCTGTTAGAAAACTGCAGAGAGCGCCTCCAAAGTCTGTATGGGTCTCAGTAAAAGAGCTTTCATGCACAAAGCTGGGCCAATAGCGTATTAATCCTTCACAGGTGGCAACCATGATTGACAGAGACTTGCAAACACAGCAAATAAAAAAATGATTAAGTATTTATTCAGAATCTGAGCAACATATTTACACCAGTTTCAAGCTTCTCATGTCATGGTTTCTAGACAAGCAGCTCTTGAAACTAATTGTGTGAAGGAACAAAAACTCATTTGTGAAGTTGTTGAAGAATGTAAAGTTATTTTAAGCTTTTTAAAAATCTGTAGTGCAGTGTGCTGTAAGATAAACAGGCTGATACAATTTATGCAGTACAAGCTACAGGCTAATTTTCTATTTATTCATTCATAAGTAAATTGTAAACAAGACCCATTTGTAAAAGTAATACTATCAGCTCTAGCAAACTGAACATTGGATTACTCCAGTTATGTCGGTTTTCTGGAAATACTGAATTAAAAACTTTCTTCAGCAAATTCGAAAAAGGAACACGACAAGGCTGCCCTATTTCCCCTTTGCTATTTATTTCGGTTCTGGAGGTGCTCTTGAACATGATTAGAGGGGACCGGTTGGTGGAAGGAATTCAGGTCGGAGCGAAACAATATAAACTTAAAGCTTTTGCAGATGACCTAGTTTTGACCCTGCAGGAGCCAGAATCTAGTACGAAAAGAGTATTACAATTGATTCAAGAGTTTGGTCGGGTGGCGGGATTTAAATTAAACAAACAGAAAACCAAGGTATTGGAAAAAAATTTGACAGATACAGAGTCAGAACGGTTTCAGAGAGAGACAGAATTAAATGTGGTTAAAAAAGTAAAGTACCTAGGGGTAAACATAACAGCAAAAAATCTGAGTCTATTTAAGGACAACTATGAAAAATGTTGGTCTGAAATCAAGAGAGACTTAGACAGTTGGACAAAATTGAAACTTTCTTTGTTAGGCCGAATTGCTGCTATCAAGATGAATGTATTGCCAAAAATGTTGTTTTTGTTCCAAACACTACAGATTGTGGACAAGACGGAGTGCTTCCGGAAGTGGCAGAGAGACATCTCTAAGTTTGTCTGGCAGGGCAAAAAGCCCAGAATTAAGTTTAAGATATTAACTGATGCGAAAGAAAGAGGGGGCTTTGCCCTGCCAGACCTAAAGTTGTACTATGAGGCCGCAGCTTTCTGCTGGCTAAAAGATTGGCTACTTCTCATGACACTGATGTACTGGATCTGGAAGGCTTTAACAATGCTTTTGGTTGGCATGCATACTTATGGTATGACAAGGTTAAGATCAATAAGGCCTTTAAGAACCATATTGTCAGGAAAGCAGTGTTTAATGTCTGGACAAAATATAAAGACTTATTGGAAAACAAAACTCCAAGGTGGCTTTCACCTCTGGAAGCTAAGGCCCGAAAAAGACCCAATATGGAGGCCAAATGGCCAAAATATTGGGAAATACTAGAAAAAGATGGAGACAATTGGAAATTGCAGAGTTTGGAGAAAATGAAGGATAAAGTGCGAGACTGGTTACACTACGCTCAGATTAAAGAAGTCTTTAAAAATGACAAAAAGCTAGGGTTCCAGGTGGAGAAATCGAAATTGGAAACAGAACTGTTAGAACCTAAGACTAAGGTACTTTCAAGAATGTATAACTTGCTGTTAAAATGGAACACACAAGATGAAATGGTTAAATCGGCTATGATAAAGTGGGCACAGGATATTGGGTATAATATCATGTTTGAGGACTGGGAAAGGTTGTGGACCACTGGGTTGAACTTCACTGCATGTCATGCTCTGAAGGAAAATGTAATGAAAATGATATATAGATGGTACATGACCCCAGTTAAACTTGCCAAAATATACCATTTGTCTGATAACAAATGCTGGAAATGTAAAGGAAATGAAGGAACATTCTTTCACCTCTGGTGGACGTGCCCTAGAGTGAAGGCTTTCTGGGAAATGATATATAATGAGTTGAAAAAGGTATTTAAGTATACCTTCCCTAAGAAACCAGAGGCCTTCCTCCTGGGTATTGTCGGCCAGAGGGTGATAAAGAAGGACAGAACTTTTTTCCTGTATGCAACAACGGCAGCAAGGATACTCATCGCTAAGCATTGGAAAACTCAAGATCTACCCACACTGGAAGAATGGCAGATGCAACTGATAGACTATATGGAACTGGCTGAGATGACCGGCAGAATCCGAGACCTGGGAGAGGAGAAGGTTGAAGAAGACTGGAAGAAATTTAAGATTTATTTACAAAAATACTGTAATTTGGCTGAATGTTAAGAAGGATGCTAGATCATAAATAATTGAGCACCACTAAATTAGATGGAATTAGGATGATAAGTGAGATTGAGGAAAATATAAATCTTTTGGAGAATTATTAGATTATATTTAAATGAGCGGGACATAAGAACGCAAACAAGATGATAAATTGCTGGTAAAAATTTACAATGATGTAAGTGGGAGCGGGAGACGTGAGGGAGTCCAAAGAAGCTATGAAACTATGTTATGATACATGTTATATTGTTTTTTTTTTTTTTTTTGCATTTGTATTTAAAAATCTTAATAAATATTTTTTTTTTAAAAAAACTTTCTTCAGCAAATTAGTCTAATTTGCATAGGAATTTTTTCACTTTGCATTGCATGCCTAAGACAATAATTTAATTTACCGTGTTCATTTTACTTGTATTTCATTTTTTTAAGCTTTTTAAAAAAGCTTGAAACTGCAAAGTTTGCCAAATATTGTACTTGAAATTGGCATCCATTGATTGTTGCAAATGAACTTAAAATATGCTCCACATCACTTGTGATCCTGTAACAAAAGCTGTGATTCATTACTCTCCTAAATGATATTCCCAAAATAAATGTTAAGTTTCTCACCTGTAAAGAAGGTGCTTCACCAGAGGCATTAAGAGACGATATTGCCACTAAGCTTGAATTCCACAGATAGTCGCTAGGTGGTAACTGAAGTTCCTTACATGCAGACAACTGCAAAACACACACATCATTTTATGATGCTTCCTTTATGAGTTTCTTGAACAAAATGAAGTACAGTGGTGCCTCGCAAGACGGAAAACTCGCTAGACGAAAGAGTTTTCCGTTTTGGAGGTGCTTCGCAAAACGAATTTCCTATGGGCTTGCTTCGCAAGACGAAAATGTCTTGAGAGTTCCTGCGGGGTTTTTTTTTCCTCCCCCCCTCCCTTTTCCTAAGCCGCTAAGCCGCTTATCCGCTAAAAGCTGCTAAACCGTCAATGGGCTTGCTTCGCAAGACGAAAAAACCGCCAGACGAAGAGAATCGCGGAACGGATTCTTTTCGTCTTGCGAGGCACCACTGTAGTCTATATTATCAGTTCAGTGTCTACTAAAGGCACTTTGGAAACAGCAATGGTGCAGAAGTAACAGGAAGTGGAAATTTCTGCCACAGCTGAAATGCAGTTTTTGCATTCATGAGCTAGCACAAATGTTCTGTTTTGGATGCAATGGAAAAGCATGTGAAAAAGAAGCCACGTGCTTTGTACTTTCTCCTGCATCACCAACACATCAAAGTTGCACTAAGGCCTAGTTTTCGTATACAGCATATGAGATGGCATATGAAATGTAGATTTGACTGTACTCATGGGTAAATGGTTGAAAGCAGGAAATATCACCACTAGAATATATTGCTAGTTTCTGACAAAACATTAGGGCTCCAATCCTAACCACACTTACCTGGAAACTCCACTGAACTCAAAACAGTCTTTTGAGGCTACTTAAAGACTCAGTGAGACAACAGAAAATAGGAAACTTATTAAGGTGAACACTAGTTTTTACTTTAGCAGAGATACCAACTCATGTAAGGTCTTAACTTTTTGCAGAGAGGACTTTAAATGTGGCAACACAGAAGTACCCTAAGTTGATGAGGCTCATAGCAATGTCACTGTTTTGAGGTTGCTCATTTGCTACGACACTTTATTTTGAAGATGTACATTACAACAAAAACCTACAATTCTATATTTGACATACTATTATCTTACCTTAGCAACCGGAGATTGGCCAATCTTCCAAATAATCAGTCTGTCTCTGTAGACTAGCCAAGCCCATCCACTTTCATCTAGATGCACATTCAAATGGTCCTCAGCTACAAGAATGAACAAAGTTTTAAATTTATCATACCTGAGGCATAGCAGAATAAGATATCCAAGTGTATATTTGAAGCCCTATACATTTTATTGAATGGCACCTACTTTACCCAGTGTTGTTTGGGGACGTAGCCCACTTAAAACCATTACCATTATGATGACTTGCTAGAACAGGTCCTTTACAGTTTGTGGGTAACGTTAAATAAAAAGCAACAATGCACATGTATTTAGGTGATTTTTACCCCACCTTTTGCAAAACAGTTCCAAAGAACTTTACCATAAACACTAATAATAAGTAAAAAAACCCTCAGCATATAAAACAATAAACAAAGCTAATAAAATCAGCAGCTGAAATAAAAATAAAACAGCTGATTTTCAGTTTTCCAGCTCAATGAATGCTTCCTCTCACACATCACCTGGGTTTCTGTTCCATCCCCACAGTCAACTTGCATTTCATGGCCATTGAGCAGTTCCCACTGAGTTCTTTTTGGGGTTTCCCCCCTTTCTTTCTAAATTTTTAATACCTACAAACCTCAGGGTTTCCCTGAGTTTGTTCTTCCATTATGTGTGGGTGATGCCATTTTGGCAACAGAAGCAACAGTTTTCACAGCCTGAAAGTCAGAATTAGAGGGGTTGATGATGACTGTGTACCAGATAAATATGCCTGGGAAGGGAGTTCCATGACTTGGACATCACCACACTGGGGTGTGGCGAGGACCCTTTTCTTGGGTGGCCTAAACTTTAAAATAGGGGCATCTGAATAGAGACTTATGTGAAAGATCTTAACTGTGTGGGAGAAGTTATTAGTCTGACTATACAGACCATTTAGGGGTTCGATGGTCAAAACCAGACACTGAATTTAGCCTGGAATCACACTGGCAATCAGTGAAGATCTTCCAACATTGGTGTATTATGGTCATGGTAGTCAGTCAGTTACCACTCCGGCAATTGTATTCTGAACCCATTGCTTCTGGATGTTTTTAAAAGGCAGCCCCATGTTCAGTGCATTACATTACATTAACCTGCCATAGATGTTATCAGAACATGGACAACTTTGGACAGACTATTTCTCTCCAGGCAGAGTGAAGCTTGCACAATGACTGAAGCTGGAAAAGGCATGACATATTTCTGAAGCCATCTGCACAATGATGGATCTAAGAACACCCTCAAACTTTGATTCCCACCCCCTTAAGTGGGAATGTAAACCTATCTAAGGCAAGCTAAATTTCACATCTTTGGTTTGTTAAGCCATTACCCCATACCATCAATTCCTTGTCTGGAATAAGCAATATCTCATGTATGAGTACAAGCGCTAATTTGCATATTTATATTTCAAACTTAACTGCATGCTGACTGAAACATTTATCTAGTCTAAGAACAGTAGAAGGAATTAAACTACTTACCATCAGCCATTCTCAATGCCTCCATAACCTTTACTGGCAGAGGTGAACCAAAGCTTTTCACATCATAGTTGATGGTTTCACTTCCTGATGGATGATGTACAACTTTTGTGGGTGTCCCTCTAAGCAAAAAGATGTATGTAATGTCATAAACATTTCCAATATTTCAGTTTCAATTGAGTAAATTGCCTTATTCCAGTACCATGTTATATTTTTCATTTTCTTGTAATTGTTTGAACAAATGTGTACCTTTTTAAAGCTAGTCAACCAAATGTTTCTTCAGTTTATAGAAGCTTTCACATTTTACTTCACTTCTGCATTGTTTCTGTTGTGCAAGGGAGTGGTGCCTGCTGCCTTGAAAGAGATGGTGGCGCAACCACTCCTAAAGAAACTGGCCTCGGACCCCTTGGATTGGAATAACTACTAAACAGTCATCACAGCTGGCTCCTTGGGGCATATGATGTAGAAAGATGTGGTGGCGCACCTGCAGGCATTCTTGGATGACAGATTATTTAGATCCATTCCAATCTGTTTCCAGGCATGGTCATGACACAAGAGTTGGCCTTGGTTACAACCCCCCCCCCATAGATATCCTTCACAGAGAGTGGAACAGCAACTACTTTCTGGACCATGAATAGAATTGGGAGAGGGCTTTTCAGCTCTCTGGCAGTTACGGTAGGGTGTACTGCAGTTTATCCCCAATGCAATTTAATAAAGGGCAGTTATATGACACTTGAGCATTCGTCTTGCTTCCATCCCAATTTGTTTATATCTCTTCCCATCAAGTCATTTGTTCATCCCATAATTTGCAGTGAATTTCCTCTTCACTGGTACAAAGTCAAGTTCTTTTTTAACAGTGGATTTGCTGCCCTAGGGCGACACAGCCTTTTATTCCACCTCCAGCTCAGCAAACATAGTCCCGGGATGCGCTTAAATCCCTCCCACAAAACAGCGAGGCGCCCTTCAAGAGGAAAAGCAACGCGCGAGACGGGCAGCCAATGTCCTGACCAGGGAAGGGAAGGCTCCCTACCGCGGCCGGGCCCGGCCTCCTCACTCACCGCGCAGACAGAGAACTGACGCTCCTCCTGGCCACCGGCGAGAATAAAGCCGGGGAACTGAGGGACGAGGTCGCGAAGGCCTGCTGGCCCTTCCGGCTTCCACTCCGGAGGCCTCTCCGGCCCGACCCGCCGCCCGCCGCCGTGTGAGGCGAGCCGGGGGTTGAAGGGAACATCGCGAGCTCAGCAAGAAGAGCCCGAAGGCTTCGCAAAACACAGCGGCTGCGGCAGCGCTCAGGGAACTCGCGCGCTGCCGGCGCCCCCGTTTGACTTGGCTTGCTGGCGCGTCGGATTTGCGTCATCCATGCCCCCACAACGAAGGGGATTGGCTGAAGAGCCCTTTTTTTTCTTCGCGTCCTGATTGGCTCAGAAAGGCGGGAAGTTCCGTTATTTACGTATGGGAGAAAGCGGAGGGAGGAATCACGTGGGTAGTATGAAAAGCGTTTATTCGCGGGTGGGGACTCGAGAATATTTTTAAACGCCCGTTCTCTCAGTGCTGTGCTTATCACTTTATTTAAAAGTTTTATGCCCCACATCTTCATTCTAAGACTTAAGTTTGCATGGCAAGTAGCAAGGCAAATCAGAGGAATGTGGGTGCATTTAGCGGGTGGGGGTTGAAAAGGGTAATTTTAAACTATTTTAGCATTTTTACTTGTGTATGTTTTATAGTTATGATCCCCCCCCCTTGATTTTACCGTATTTATTTTACAATCAAGCCTTGTACAGAATTTATTAAATAAATAAATAATAAGGAAAAGTTAAAAGATTGCAGAAGAGGGAAGACAAAAGAATCAAGGAAGAAGGGGTGAAGAAAAGTTGGTGGCTTAGAGAGAGGTAGCAGATTCACTCTAGAAGAGCATTGTAAGGGCCTGTGCTAGTGCCTCTGTGTTTTCTTTTTAAAATAAAAGCCCTCCTAATTTGACATTCTGGATAAAAGTACAAATTATGGAAGACATTGTGATGTTACCAAAAAAATGGCATTTCTCTATTGGGTTCACTCCCGTGGTTGTATCACATCCTGTACCCTGTAATGTCATAAACTGGGTTTGCTTAATGGAAGAAAGTTAAGTGATGTGGAGCTGGGGTGGAGCCACACAAATCTTTGGCAGCCCCTTGGAAATGTATAGTTCTGCCCTGAGAGGAGGATATAAATAAGCAATAAAAATAATGATCCAAAAATGCATGGTATCATTAAAAAGAAAGGTAAGTTACATAAAACCACAGCTCATGGTTTATCAATGTATTTTAATCCATAACAGAAAATATGACAAGCAGATAGTGTTGAAAAATAAATATCAAAGAATGTAGAAAAAAACTTTTTTTTACTTGAAGTCAGGTATACAGAAGATAGACAAACATGTTTTAGACTCTAAACTGTCAAATGCTTTACTTAATTATAAAACTGTTACATCCAGAGACCCCTGAATTACAGATAGTAATAGCTATATAGTTGTTTCCAGTTCTAGGAGGCTGTGCTCTTGTGCTCCGTTGTTAAAACTTGCATGAAATGAACTTCAAAGTTACAAAGCTAGTAAGCAACATCATACAATGCACACTACTCCTAAGGACATTTGAAGGTAAACCATTTAGAAGTTGGTGTAGTCATTATGAAACATTGCAGCAGCCTATGTTCAGTAGCTTGTCATTTAGATCCCCCCGATTTCGAATATAGTAATAATAGTAAGATTTTGTAATAATTTATAGTTTGCTGATTTGAAATTGACAGCATTATTCGCTCCTTGCAGTATTTCAATTTGTGAGAATTAATTGTTATTTATATGCCAATGTAGTAAAGACATTGTGAGACTTCTATGTTGTCCTAATAAGCACTGTTGGATTTTATAGTGTTATTTGCAAACTGCAATATAAAATCATCTCAAGAACTCAAATACAGAAAAAGGTCAGGGCTTGTCTCAGAGATGCCTGTGCAAATGCATGTTATGTGAAGTACTTTGATCAATATGTATCCATGTTCAAAAGCAGATAACCATGGCTTCTAAATATGGTTTTATTTCCCCATTCCTTTCACATAGGCCAAAATGCTTCTAGATCATATCATTTTCCTATTACAGACAGTAGAAGGCACTGTACGTTTGTACAGTACACACATGTGAAAAACTTAGACAGTCAGACACTGCTGTAGATGACAATCCCAACTAATGGGTTATAACAAAATTAACCCACAGCAAGTGTGTGGCACAGGCCCTGGAGAAGTGCTGTTCTGAGGGAATAATGTTTCTAATAAAGCTGCATAAAGTGCAAAAATATATGGAGATGGAAACTTTTATAGGTGCTGAGCTAGTCCTGGGTGCTTCCTTATTTCCCCTACCATGTCTGTTCCCAACATGGAAATGAAATGGCATCTGTTTAATATAGAAAGGACTTAGATTTTCAACTTGCTTTGTTCATATGTACAGTTCTGAGAGGTCCACCTCGGATGAAAGAAGAAAATGGACTGAGTGAGGACATGAAGTAGCTGCATAGTTCTCAACTCTGAACATTTCCTGCCTTGGACACTAGGTGACAATGAACTCATGTGATGACTTGACATCCATCTAAATCAGTGGTCAGCAAACTTTTCCAGCAGGGGGCCAATCCACTGTCCCTCAGAACTTGTGGGGGGCCGAACTATATTTTTTTTGGGGGGGGATTAATGAATTCCTATGCCCCACAAATGACCCAGAGATGCATTTTAAATAAAAGCAAACATTCTACTCATGTAAAAACACCAGGCAGGCCCCACACATAACCCAGAGATGCATTTTAAATAAAAGGACACATTCTACTCATATAAAAACACGCTGATTCCCAGACCGTCTGTGGGCCGTTTGCCTACCCATGATCTAAATCACCTTTCAGGTGAGACCAACAATTTGGTTCCCGTAAGAATTTTTGAAACGAACAAGACGATTGCTATGAAAAAGAAGCAAACCATTACTGTAGTATCAGTAAGAATGGGGACAATATTTGGCATGAAAGCTGGACACAGAGCTCACTTAGCAGCAGTTAAAAGAAAAGCATTGCAACATGGTAACCTGTAGCATTAAATCCATGAGAAATTATTGAAAAACTTCCCTGTTGTCATGTTACAGATGTATGTTACGAAATGCTCTAACAAGAATAAATAAATCTCTCATCTTGAAGAAGCTTTAAAATATTGTGTAGCTGATCAGAAAGGCAGCAGTTCCAAATACATTTACTTACAAGCTATTCTACAAAGCTGCAGTGGAATTCACTTTCAGTATTACGTAGAACTTTGTCAAAGGCTCTTACATTAGACTAAAGGTTTGTTAAAAATGCTCCTTTTCAAAAGTTGAAATATGCAGCAATGCATTAAGTTCTAAACCAAGAAGTGAGTTAACTGACAGTTCAATTATGTTTCACCAGTGTGTGATGTATACAGTTTTATGTAATCTGATAAAATTTGCAAAGTTAGAAAAAGGACTGTTTACTAGTATTTTAATAATGTTGTTGTTGTTTAGTCGTTTAGTCATGTCCGACTCTTTGTGACCCCATGGACCAGAGCACGCCAGGCACTCCTGTCTATTTTAATAATAAATACAGTTAGAAATCAAAGAAGTCAATTCCTATGCTTTTGTTTATTTTTTTGTAGTTTTTAGAATGCATAGTATTATTACGGTAATTTTGTTCTCTTTACTTTGACAATCTAAGGCTGCAAGCCTAATCCCATTTACCTGGGAATAAGCCCCATGGAATTCAATAAGGTTTACAACCGAGTAAATATAGTTTTCCTCATGAAAGTTTCCAATATTTAACACACACCTAAGCATAAACATGTTTGCTAAGTTATACCCATTTTATATTTCATGACATATTTCCAGTTTTGGTTCAACATAATAGATGGTGGGTAATAGTAAAGTGGCTATGACTGCAATCCCATGCACAGTAAACTGGTTTTATTTATTTATACAGTTTTATTCTGTGTGACTTAAACATATCTTTATAAACATATGAACAAATGAAGCTGCCTTATATGAAATGAGCCTACATTAAGATACTTTTGGGCCAAGTGAATACTCTTCCCACCCCGGACTTTTTTTGGTGCCAGGTGAATGCTTTCCTGCCCTGGACTATTTTGAATGTTTTTTTAATGGGGGTGGGGCACTTTGGAACAGATAATGTACACTGGGTTTTAAAAGCGGCTTGTTCTGCTTTTTAAGCAAGTGACAGAATGATTTTTAGAGTGCAATCCTAAAGTGGAGGAGAGATTACAAAGGCAGTTTAAATTGTCATCCAATGTCTGACAGAGGCTAATCAGTTACTAGCCTCAGGATTTAATTAAAAAAATATTATCCAATTGGGAAGAGTGAAAATTTTAGATACACTCAAGAACATGTCTAAATCCTGTCAGGGCAAATATTCTAAAAAAAACAACAACAACACTTGAACAGGTTAGGATGGAATTTCTGCCTTCCCCATTTTGTTGGGCTTTTGACCCCTATCAGTTCTAGCCAGGATGACCAATGGCTAGGGATGACAGGAATTTTAGTCCAACAACATGGAAAGCCACAATTCCCCCATTTCTGTCATAGGTTTCTGTCTTCCAGCCCAACTAGTAGCAGCTTTTCTATCATTCCCCCTTCAGCTTCCTGTGCTACATCTTATGCTGTACCAGAGGGTTCTCCAACTCCCCGGAACAAATTTGGAGGATGCAAGGGTCAATGGTGGGAACAGGGAACTGGTGAAACTTTCCCTCTGCTCTGATCCACTTTGTTCAATGAATGGATCTCTGTTTCCAACCCCATAACTTTAAAAAAAATTAGAACTAAATGTTGTTTTAATTTCCAACAATGGAAAAATCTGTGTGCTGCCATAACTTAAAAGCAATGAACATCCATATGATAGTCATCAATCAAAATACAAAGAATTTACAACCTGAAAACAGCTCAGTACTGTATTGGGTATCTTCAGAATATAGTTAGTAGTTCTGAATAAAAAGTTTAGCACAATCAAGTTTTAAAATATTTGAAACACGCTGAAAATATATATATAACATTTATTGTACATAAACTGAAACATAATTTAAAATTCTTGGAAATGTGATACATTTCGATACTCTTTCATAATTTTAAAAAATATTTTTCTTTCAGGATTTCACATTTAATGCAAAACTTTCAGGAGACTGGATAAAAGACTGTTTCTTCATTAGTTTGCTGAAAAGTCCATCTGGGTTTGCAAGCAGTGTTTCGTGCTTTCCACACTCAATAATTCTACCTTGGTCAAGAACTGCAACAGAATTAGCATTCTGAATGGTGGACAGACGATGAGCAATAATGAGGACAGTTCTCCCTTCCATGAGCCGATCTAGTGCTTCTTGGACAAGATATTCATTTTCAGCATCCAAAGCACTAATTCAGGAATAGATTGAAGGAAAAAGATGTGATATATTCCCCCACTACACTCTGAGAGCTATTACTTTAGTACAGACTAGTTTTCTAACCAGCTTGCTTTCATTTCATTTAAAAATCTGCCACAAATACACTTAAAATATTGTTATTTCACAATGTCCACATTCTGTGGACAAAATAATATCCCATTATTTATTGGAAAAGATAATCTTAACCCATTTTGTCTTCAGCAACACAAAGCACCTTTTGACAGATCAGGTCCTACTGAAATTTAATTAAATGTGTTCATTTTTAATCAAATTTATTTTTAATCAAGTTTCAAAATGCAAGGAGCACATCCGAATGGGAGCTTCCCAGTAGGAGAGAAGGAAGTGTCCCAGAAAGAAAGACAGCTCCTCTCATTGTACAAATGAGCACAGCTTATCCTGCGCTGATTTTTGTGATCTCCTGGCCTGGACTTGCTGAAGCATTCCACAGATGTGGTCAGAAACTGTTGGAAACATCAAGTCATAGTTCCTTCCAAACTGCTTGGAGGAAAAATACATGGCCTGCTCTGGCATAAGGTGAGTAGTATAGAAGTATTAAAAGGTCAGTAGTAGAGAAGAAATGATCACTTCTGGGGGGGGAAATGTTTTACTCACCTTGTTGCTTCATCAAGAAGAAGAATTTTTGGATTCTACAGAACAAAATGAACTTGGTTTTACTTTGACAGTTTTTTTAGTTGAAGGTTGCGTTAATGTACATACAATGGAAAAATAACTGGAACATTAGGGAGAATACTTCAGATCTCTCTTCCTCTATACAAGTGGAAAGCAACTATGAGGTCACCTTTATTAACAATGAACTTATCACTGGTTTCTGGTGGAATTGCTACATAAGCATAGATATGAAGCAGCTAAGTTTGCTGCTTCAATTACATGAAGAATATATGGAAGAAGCAAACACATTCAGAAGAGCAGCATGCCAATGTCATTCTTTGCAAAAATTTGAAATTCCTTGGAGAGCTGACATAAACAATACATATTTACGTATAAGGATGAACTGGAGTAAACATGGTAGCTTTTAATATGCACTACTAGATTATTAAGATTCCTCTAAAGCACAATTGCAAAAATGGCAATGTATTAGTACTCAGTACTAAAACAACAAAAATGTTTTATCACATACTAGAAAAAAAAGATTCTCCTGTAAAAGTCCTTTTCTCAAACTTTTTATTATTTTTATGTAGGGACTGGAGTTTGTATCTAACTAAATTAAGAGCTATTACCAACAAACAGGAAGGCATTTTACATTATTCTAAAGTAACCTGCAAGCTAACCCTCTTAAAGTGCTAAGCAAAGGTACTACACCTTTGACACCCTAATCAAAATTACTATCTTCCCAGAGAGAAAATGCTGCTCCTGGAAGAGCAATCTATTCCAGACAAACCTATAAAGCAGGTTTCAGATGGAAAAGTAGCGCCGGACAATTTGGCTCTATAGTAAGCATCATATAATTCCACAACTGTAACACATTTCCTATTCCTACTACCTCAGTTAAGAAAAGTCTATTTGACACATAGGTTTTCGCTTGTTCTTCTTTCAAGATATGGATATGAGAAAAGCCAATTGGTTTCTGTCTTACCTTGAGAAGAGCTCGAGCAATTGCAATCCGTTGCTTCTGCCCACCTGTTAAAAAATGTAACATTAAAATATATATTTTTTCTGTTTTTTTCTCTTTATGAAAATTCTTAGTTAAACGCAGGAGGATTAATTGCTCTCCACTAATTCCGCAAGAAGAACTACATTTTAAAGCTTTCCGGAGGAGTAGCTGTATGAGTGAGTTGCAGCAAAAACAACAGTCTTGTGACACCTTAGAGCAGGGGTCAGCAAACTTTTTCAGCAGGTGGCCGGTCCACTGTCCCTCAGCCCTTGTGGGGGCTCAGACTATATTTTGAAGGGGGGGGGGAATGAACGAATTCCACAAATAGCCCAGAGATGCATTTTAAATAAAAGCACACGTTCTACTCATGTAAAAACAGGCTGATTCCCAGACCACCCGTGGGCCGGATTTAGAAGGCGATTGGGTCAGATCCGGCCCCTGGGCCTTAGGTTGCCTACCCATGCCTTACAGCAGTGATGGCCAAACTTGGCCCTCCAGCTGTTTTGGGACTACAGTTCCCATCATACCTCACCACTGGTCCTGTTAGCTAGGGATGATTGGAGTTGTAGTTCCAAAACAGCTGGAGGGCCAAGTTTGGCCATCACTGCCTTAGAGATTAACAAATTTATAAAAGCATAAGTTTTGGGGACTAGGGTTCACTTCATCATTTAATGTAAATGAATCGTAGAATCATAGAGTTGGAAGGGACCCTGGGGATCATCTAGTCCAACCCCCTGCTTTGAAGAAAACATGCAACTGTCCTTTAAGGGGATTGAACCTGTAACCTTGGCACTATCAGCACTATGCTCTAACCAACTAAGCTATCCTGCTGTAAGAATAATTTGTTTCTTTGTTTATAATATAGTGCTGTCCTAAGTTGCAGGTTGGATAAAGGGAGACTTGTAAACAGTCAGGTCAGAGAGAAATAGAATGCATAAAGTACAGACAGTGGCCTTGTTTGTCACGCTAAGCCAGATTATCAGTCAGTGCAAATGTGTAAGCGTGTGGACCCATGTAGAGGAGATCATGTCCTCTTTGCTCCTCCCTGGGATATTAACAAAATTAAAATTATATTTTAAAAGCACATATATTACACAATGCATTTTGAAAAGTTCAAAGTCATACCTGAAAGAAGAACACCTTTCTCCCCCACTAACGTGTGGAATCCATTTGGAAAGTTTTGGATAAAACTAGCAGCATTTGCTATCTCAGCAACTCTCTCAATTTCTTCAGTAGTTACTGTAGAAGGGTCCTCTGCACCATAGGCAATGTTTTCAGCAATAGAGCATGAGAAAAGAACTGGTTCCTAACGTGTAAAATACAACATTATTATATGAGATTTTTTTTATATCCGAAGTCTTAATATTTGCTACCAATTGCAGTGGTTAAACATTTTGTGCAGCAGTGCATCTATTCCCTCTATAGGAATATAGAAGGACGTATTCCTATATTCTATAGCAGTGTTTCCCAACCTTGGGCCTCCAGATGTTTTTGGACTACAACTCCCATCATCCCTAGCTAGCAAGACCAGTGGTCAGGGATGATGGGAATTGTAGTTCAAAAACAGCTGGAGGCCCAAGGTTGGGAAACACTGTTCTATAGGAATATAGAAGGAAGTGCTCTCAAACTTTTGTCCAAAGCTTAAAATGGAGCATTGCAACAAGAATCTACCTTTCACAAGGAGTGCAACAATTAGGATAAATATACAAAGAATCAGTGCTTCTCTTCTTACCTGACTTACTGTTCCGATTCTATTCCTGAACCAGAGTGGATTTAACTGACGAACATCAACACCATCGACAGTGATGCTTCCTTGAACAAGAGATGGTTGTTAGATAATATTCTAGGAACAGAGGGAGAAATAGGAGGCTCAGGAGAATGAGAAATAATAGCAGAGAGAATGCTTAAGTGCCACAGAAGTGAAGTGCCACAGAGGTTACTGTATGCATGGTCTTCTTGGCAATTGTATTCTGACTGGAACTGTCTCTTCCTGTCACCTACTAAAATCACATTTATTTGCCTATGCTTTGGAAGTCTTGGATAAGGTTGCTCTGGATCTTAATAATTTGTAATAGTCTGAAGACCCAGGAGGCCGCCACCTTGCTGAAGCAAAGCAAACTCTGCACATTGTATTCTGAATGCAAAACTGCATCCAACACAATTGCTGACCTAGTACACCCTCATTCTTACCTGAGATTGGATCATAAAGCCTTAGCAGGAGAGAGACAACAGTTGATTTGCCAGAGCCACTTGGGCCGACCAATGCCATCACAGAGCCCGATGGGATGCTAAGGGTAAAGTCCTGAAAAACCAATGCTTCTGGACGAGCTGGATATGCAAACTGGATATTTCTGAACTCCAGAGCACCTTTGAAAGCATCCTGGTTTAATACCATTCCCTCTAAAAAATATATAAAAATTTAAAATTGCAGTAATATAAACACATTTATGACAGAAGAGGAACCCAAAATTTGTCCAAGTAAGATGCAGCTATGTGTATTACATTCAGTCGCGCCATCAAAAAAATCAAAATAAGGGGCACAGGTTATCTACTGTGATTCTTCTTAGAGTTCTACAGATTTGCTCATTTTAAAATGTTATCTATAAGGCAACCTGGACCAGTCTGATCAGAGGAATTGTGCACGAGCCTTAGCTGTGTTCTTTCTGGGAATTAAGTACCTTAGCATTTGCACATTCTGAAAATCCCCAGTGGCTTATTTTGCTTATGGCCTAGCTGGACTAGGTAGTTAATCCCACTTTCTCCCAAGGGAATAGCAGCACCAATAACAGCACCAAAGACAGAGAATGGGTCAATCAATAGGGACAGAAGAGCTGGGCTGATATGTTTGGTTCATTCTTCTCATATATTTGGAGGGATGAGAGACAATATACACATAAGGCATGGGTGGGGAAAATGCCTTCAACTTTTGTGTGTGGGTGGCTTCCCTTACTATAAACACAACATAGCTAAGGATTTTCTGTTTTTTTACCTTTTTGAAAAGGGTCTCACTGATCACAGTTGGCAAGACTTTTGCATGTTTTCCTATAGTATATCCTCTTCCCATCTGTGCCAGATCCCTATGGAAACACATAGTGTTGTTTTTATGGGGATGTGGCACAGGCAGGAAGAGAAAACATGGCTAGAAAATTTAGGAGTTTTGCAGGCTGCAGTCAGAAGCCAGTAAGGCTTTTTTTTAAAGTGTGAAACACAGAAGACAAACCACAGACACCTTGTCTTAGAGTAAGGAAAACTCACACATATTAATACATTTGCAGGAATTGCTCTTGCCTCTCCCTGAAAGCAACTGAAAACCCACCCTTTTTTTAGAGGTGGGGTTCAAATAGCTCTGAAAAAATGTGGAGGGAATTTCAGTCCCCCACTAAATGGAACAAACACACCAAGGGAAAAAGGAGCATACAGAGTCAGGCTAGAGGTAATCAGCAACATCCCTGGGCAAGTCACAGAATTATAGAGTTGCAAGAGACCCGCGGGTCATCTATATATATGCCTGAAAACCAGCCCTGATGGGAACTTCAGCTGTAAGATGGTGTTCCGGGTTAGAGAGCTCACACCACAGCTTAAACATTTATGAAACAGAGAACCTACCATTAAAAGGAAGTTGTGGCTTTCGATCCATAAGTTCCCACAGACGCCCTCCTGCACCTAATCCTTTCATAAGCTCAGAATAGAAAGAGCTTAAACCTAAACAAGAAAAAGTATTGTTATGTACAAACAGGAACATGTAGGACAGGTAGTTTGTCTTGAAATAGAGTGGCATAACCTCCATGCCTAAATCCTTATTCTAACTGCTTCATGGCTGCTCAGCCTGAAAAACAAGTTTTGCATGTTTGACAGAATAAACTCTGCCAACCTGCTTCTAAACAGGAGATTTTAAATAGCTAGCATGTACAGTACACTTAAATAAAATTGAAATCTTAAGACTAGGGTGTTTTTGGCAGAGAGCAGTCATTCTGCGAGGGCACTGCCTTTCCCTGTCTTTTGAATATGGTACACCAGCACTGGAAAACTATTTTTTCCTTTTAAGTAAAGTATACTTTAAAGAATACTTTAAAGGACTTTTCAAAAGAATCACCCTGCTGGATCAGGCCGAGCGTCCATCTAGCAGGATGTGAGAGCAATTCTTGCTATTCCCCAACAGTTGGTGTTTCGTAACATACTCTGTCTGATCATGGAGGTTGCATATAGTTAACATGACTAGTAGTCCTTGACAGACACATTCTCCATGGATTTGTCTCAACTGGTGGCCATGACCATGTTTTGTGGCAGCAAAATTCCATAAATTACTTGTGTGTTATGGAAATAAGTGCTTTCCTTTGTCTTTCTTGAATTTCCTGCCAATAAGTTCCATTGGATAACCCCAAGTTCTGGTATGGTGAGGGATAAACACTATTCTTTACCCACTTCCTTAACACCATGAATGATTTTATAAACACTTATCATGTCTCTACTTCTAAACTGAAGCTTGCCTATAATATTTCTAACTCATTATTTTTAAGCATATATTTTATGATCCATACCTCCAATGCTTATGCCAACCCAGAAGGCGTACATTAAGAAAGAAGACAGTTCACCAATAGTCATGTGGGCACTGCCCATCAGTAATCCTCCTTTGTACAGAACAGAGAGCACAATCAAATTCCCAGATAGCCCAGTCTGAAAAAGAAAAAGTAACGTATCTTCCAAGATAATCCAAACCTTCATAGCGGCATCTTCTAATATTCTCTCATGTTTGAGAACATATATCTAAAATCTTAAAATAAAGTCATTTACTGTATTTTTTTTGGGGGGGAAGCATCCTCGGTACCCATATTGCCAAAATTAAAAAAGTGAAGACATAAATTCTTTCATCACATTCTTCTAAGAGAATCAACTGGACACACAACATTCAGTACAGCATTCAGTACATGAAGTCTATTACGTTTGGAGTGCATCTTTAGGACTGCAACTATTATCTTCAGTACTTCCAAACTTTTCAGAAGGTCTCCAAAGAAAGCCAAATAAATATTAACTTTGAGCCAAAGGAGCCCCTGCGCTCCCAGAAGGCGATTCCACTCATGCAAAGGATTCCCTGTTTCCCCCCGCTGCAGTGCTATGTCTATTATTCTTGAAGTTGTCTGGACTTGTTGCAGGAAGAGTTTGGTGAGAAGGACCACAGATCAGTGGCAGAGCATCTACCTTGCACAGAGAAGGTCTAACATGTCTCCTGACATGCCTCAGAAAAGCTCCTGCCTGAAATCCTGGAGCTGCTGCCAGTCAGTGCAGGAAGCACAGAGTTAGATGGACCAATTGTCTGGCTCACAAGGCAGCTTCTTATGATCCAATCCATTGCCTGCTTGCTCTACCCACCCTGGGACTACGTCTTCTCTTATCAGATAGGAAAACATAACCCATGTAAATGTCTTCAACCAATTTTCTTAGGAAATACTGTATATCTGTAGTCCCTGTTTACATTACACGAACAAGGAAGCTCACGACAGGCAGAAAGGTAGTTTAAAGCGGAAATGCTGCCATACTCATGCAGCATATATCCTGAATTTCCACTGAATGAGCTCTGATATCCACCCCCCCCCCCGGTTCCTATTAAAATCAGGGTAGATTGGAAATCCTCTAGAGCAGCTAGTGGCAGAGGTCTCCAAAAAGTGCCTTGGTCACAGTTAATGCTAACAAGGAAAGCTTCTGCAAACAGAACAGAACAAAACAAAAAAGTGACACATGGGCTGAGGTGCAACTCCCAGCTACACGTGCAAATAATTTTCTCTATGGGTGTTGTGATACGCTATTTACAGATGGAAAATCCGAGAATGAAGGTGCCTATATCAAGTAGCAGTGTAAATATTCAAGAGAAACCCAGAGACATTACAGAAACATTGTGGATTCCTCACCTTCTTCATATACTTACTGCTCCAAAGAATCCTGCCCGAGCTAACGCTTCCTTTTTGGCTAGCTGTAACACATGGTCAACTTTGCTCCTGTATTTCTCCATTTCTTTCAATTCTTGCCCAAAAGCTCGAACTGTTCTCAAATTTCCAATCCGTTCTTCTGCTAACTGCAGTTAACATTTAAAATATATAGAGCATTTAAAATATATAATCCAGGAGGCTTGAATTTCAGGTGCCCCCAACCAAAATAATAGTAAAAGTGATCCCTCTAATTCCGTGGTTCCCAACAGGAGCTACACGCCCCACAGGGGGGCAATTTGATTTTTAAGGGGGGCAATTCAATAATGAGTTATTAACAGTGAATGACCTTTTAGACTTCCTCCACATAAAAAGAAATTCACTTTTTGAATAATAAGAATTATATGTCGGGGGGGGGGTGTCCACCAGGATTTTAGAGATGCTTAGGTGGGGCATGGCCAAAAAAAGGTTGGGAACCATTGCTTTAATTGCTTTTAAGTACTAGACTAAGGTACTAGACATATGCCAGAAGCATTTAGCATGTGATACCATGGTTTAAAAAAGACATACCTGAACTTTTGCCCCTTTGTGTTCCTGTGTAAAAGGGAGCTGGAACACGATCTAAGGCTAAGCCCCAGTACCATATGGGGCTTGGGAAAAAGCACTGTAGCACAGGCCACAGAGGGCAGTTATACATTGGCCTAGTTCATATTAAGCTATAGTTTAAAATAGGTTAAGAAGAACAAGTAGTGAGCTGATGCCCCCTGCTCAATAGTGTCTGCTTTGCTCCTCCCCTGCTTCTGGCTTTGCCATCCCACAAGGGAAGCAAACCAGAGGCTGGTTTTGCATTATGTGTGAACCAGCACTGATAAGTTTCTCCCCAAACAAGCCACAGGTATAGGTGTCAAATGAGCCAAGCAGGCACTACTGAGCAGTATTTACCAGCATGCTGCTTGTTTTTATTAAGCCATCCTTTATTTTCAACTATAGTTTAACATGGCATCTGAAACAGGCCAACAACACAAGCTCAGTGCAGATCCAGCCACACAAAATGCTGATGCAGGCCTTCATTTGCTTAACCTTGTTGTTAAGAGACAATATACACAGACCCTACCATGACACCCACAAAGAAACGTTACATAGAAAACTGTTGTATACCATAATAAGAAAAAAGGACTTCACTCTCAGTTGAAAGGGGGAATAGAAAGCTTGCAACATCTCTGTTGCTTCATCTTCCACAATCCATGCCTGATGTTACCTCATTTTCCTTAACTGAACCTTTATCAGGAGACAGCTGAGAACGAGTGGGAAATGGCTGAATAATGGCAAAGTTCAGAGTGATATAACCTCAACACTGACTTTCAGTATTTTTATTTTAACATGTCGTAACTGACCTGTGTTGATTCTGCAAGGGAATCCTGTGTCATTCTAGTCAGTTTTCGTAAATATCTTCCGTAAATAACAGCCACAAAAGCCAGAGGTGGCACGACACTCAGAACAAATGTGGCAAGTTTGGGAGACACAAAAAACTAGAAGGAAAAGAAGTAACCTTGAATCAATATTTTAGTACAATTAAATAGGCTGCTAGAGCTATAAATTAAAGACATGTTAACACAATGAGATTTCCTTTAAACATTTTGCTCCCCCCATTTCACTGCACTCTACTACAGCAACAGATGAATTCTGTCCACTCCAAAAAGAAATATAGATTATTCACAAGCAAGATGGGGAACAACTGAAGGGAAATATTTCAATCCCTGCTGTTCAGGGATACATTTGGAGCCGTACTGAACTGTTATCACTCACTACAGGCAAATGACTCAAACCCCACTCAAGTTGCATGATCCATTTGCATCACAAGTCACAATAGAAGGTAGAATTACCTAACAAACAAACAAAAAAATATCACCAGATATATTTAAAGGCATTATTAGTACAGTGTATGTGTCCTGTATCAAATAAAACAGCTTCACAGGTGGACTCCTGATCTTTGCAACCTCATCCTAAACACACTGAGCCGGCAGAATACACACAGAGAGAGAGACAGAGAAATAAACGGAGAGACAGAGAAAGAAACAAGAGGCACATACCATCATCCCAACTGCAACTGAAGCCTGAGCACCAGCTCTTAGCCCATCAGAAAGGTTTTCGGTGACTGAACGACCCAAGAGTGCAGTGTCTGAAGATAAGCGATTAATCAGCTCTCCAGTGCTGGTTTTGTCAAAAAAAGCTACTTCTTGTTTCAAGAGAGAGGAAAACATTGTTGCTCTCAGCCGTTTCACAATTCTTTGTCCTAGGAGGGTCAAGAAGTATGACAATTCACTGAAAAGATTTCACATATAAAAAAACAAATTAGCAACTTCACTAATTGCAAGTCATTTTGCAGCAGATCTTGTATAATGAGGAGAAAATGTGCTTGGACAGATTTGTGTGCTTGTGTGTGTGCATATAGGGAGAAGGGAGGATATGGGTTGTATTGTTTGCTATTGTTAAATATTTGGATCAAAAATTAATATTCAATTAGAAGATGAAGTAGTTTTTGCATAACTTAGGAAAAGAAGCTTATATTTAGGCAGGGAAAGGCAATTCATACTATTACAATGTTCTAAAGAAATTTAATTGTGCATTTCAGAGTACTGTACATTGTGAAATGCAAAGGCAGTTCTACTGAAATCTCCAAAACCTATACTGTAGTTGGGTTGGGCAAAACCTTTATTGGCACCAACAGAAAGACCGTGGATTCATCAATGGCCCTGCTCTGCTTCCACCTTACAATGCCCTGTTTGGGGGCCTTACATTGGCTGCTTCCAAACCGCCAATCCTTTGGGCTGGCTTGGACGAACCCAGGGGAGAGAGACCTCCGACTGTTCCTAACCCCTTCCAGTGGAGGATAGCAGGTTTCCAGATTGGATGCTGTCCAACAGCTGTTTTCATACCCTGGAGCATATACATTTTCAGTTTGTATAATAGGAAAGGAACCCAGAGACCAAAGGGTGGGGAATCTGTGGCCCTCCAAATGTTTCTGGCTTACAACTTCCACCATCCCTAACCATTGGCTTTTAAATATGCAACTATTATTCTGGAGCTTCTTTCAGCCACTTGTTCCATTTACCAGAAGATCATTTTAGGTATTCATTCCCATTACCTGCAATCTGCATGAGGTAGACACGGATTGCATTGGCAGCAGCACCACATAAAAATATTCCACTCAGCAAGGCACAGAGGTTGGTTAGGTTGTCAGCAAGTTCACCAGTGGGATTTGTGTAGATGACATCAATTACTTTCCCCAAGAAAAAAGGGGCAGACATTGTGATGACACTGGAAACTGTCAGAAAGCCAACAGCGGCTAGGGGAAAATATAAGCTGTTTAATAAATGGGAAAAAATGATGCAAGGATTATAAAATTAACATTTTATAAAATACTTCAGCTTCTTATATTTTAGCAGTCTAACTGGAGAATTCAGACCAACTGCTCATCTAATCTAGCATCCTGTCCTCACAGTAGCCAACCAAAATGCCTGTGGGAAACCTGAGCACAAGAGCCCTACCATCTCCTGGACTTTCCAGAAACTGGTACTCAGAAGCATTCTGTCCACAATAAACATGGATACTTTGTGAAATACTTATATGAGACATCAGCTTAACATCAGGTGCATTTCACAGTGCCTAATTTAAAGGGAATCTGTATAGCAGATATAAATTAAGATAAAGTGGCCTTTGAAAGGGTTTCCTCATAGTTAACCCTGATGGACCATAGCCAATCCAGGATAACATGTAACAACATGTCACTGCATGATATAATCACTCAGGCTACACAGTATTATGTTGCACTGACACTCATGGCCAGACTTTGGTAATATGGCACCCTTAGAAAGGACATTTTTCACCCCCTCAGCTTTGCGTAAAGGTAAAGGGACCCCTGACCATTAGGTCCAGTCGTGACCGACTTGGGGGTTGTAGCGCTCATATTGCTTTATTGGCCGAGGGAGCCATTGTACAGCTTCCAGGTCATGTGGCCAGCATGACTAAGCCACTTCTGGAGAACCAGAGCAGCACATGGAAACACCGTTTACCTTCCCACCGGAGCGGTACCTATTAATCTACTTGCAGTTTGATGTGCTTTCGAACTGCTAGGTTGGCAGGAGCAGGGACCGAGCAACAGGAGCTCACCCCATCACGGGGAGTCGAACTGCCGACCTTCTGATCAGCAAGTCCTAGGCTCTGTGGTTTAACCCACAGCGCCACCTGCGTCCCCTAGCTTTGAGTAGGTACCCGTATACATATAGGTTGTTGTTGTTGTTGTTGCTGTTGTTGCTATTGTTCCCCCTCGGCTTGGCACCCTATGCTGGGGAACTGCCCGCACCACCCTAAATCCAGTGCTGCTCACACTGAAGGTGGGGAGAGGCAATACAATGTCGCTGCCTAGACAACAGGGCCAACATTCTCTGCCTTCCTACAGCATATTGCAGAGTACATAGCCCACTTGTAATGCATGGCAAAACTTCTGCATTGATCCAATTTTTGTAGCATGCACTTTTGCATCACCACTTGGAACAGAATATGGACACACAGAAGTATGTTCCACTAAAAGTAATGCAGTATTCAGATGTTCATCCCGTGGCACGCTATACTTTTAAAGCATCTTCAGAACACATTCTTTCCCTCAAGGAATACTGAGCACTGTAGTTTACCCCTCACAGAATTCCCCGCCTCCCTTTGCAAAGCGTCCCAAACTACAGCATCTGGAACCTCTGAGGAACAGACCGTGCTTTGCATGCGCTCTAAAGGCATCATGCATATGCAGCCATGGTGGAAGAAAGAGAATGAGGACAGCTCACTGTTGTAGGATGGCCAGCTAATATAGAAAGTGGATCGACCCAGCTTCCTGCATTTCTGGACTCTCCCTGGGCTAGAGGGGCTGTCACGATGCGCTCCTGCACGTCAAAATTTACCACCACATCCTTGTGGATGTGTCAGAAAGGGAAAGAGAACAAAACTGTAGGACCTGTGGAGTGGGGGAAGAAAGATTAAGCTCCAGAAGTCCGGCGTTTGGGAGAGAGAAAAAGCTGCATAGAGTCAGTTCTTTATAGTGGGCATTTGTGGGGTGGAGCAAAGGTGCAACCAGGGGGTAGAAGAGAACGACCTCATGGGGGGGGGGAGCATTTTCTCAACTCTCAGCCATTTAGTGGGTGGAGGCCAATGAAGTGGGAGAAAAAGAGAAAGCAGAGAGAAAAGCCAACGAAGCCTGGCAGGGCATGGTAGTAGCACGGAGCGCCCTTGGCGCCTCAGAGCCCTCCGGGAGGCCAGCAGGGAGACGGTCCCGGGGCGGCAGAGGAGGAGGAGGAGGAGGAGGAGGTACCTGTCAGTCTCCAGCGCTCGGGATATGCCAAGGCCAGGAGTCTCTTGGCGTCCGAGACCTCGGCGGCGGGCCCGGCAGCCGGGGGGTCGCCCGCCTTCTTCCGCGAGGTCCCCGCCGAGGCCGCCCACGAGGCCGCGGCGGAGCGGGGAGCGGAGCGCAGGGAGCCGAGCGAAGGAACAGCAGCGTCCCGCCACCTGCCCGCCGAGGGCGACGCGGCCCACCCGCCGCCGCCGCCGCCACCACCGGCCGCCGCTGTGCCTCTGAGAGGAGCCGGAGTCCAGGGCCAGCAGTGCAGGCGCCGGCGCCGCTGCTGGCGCCACAGCAGCAGCAGAGGGAGGCGGGGAAGCAAGCCTGCCATGGAGCAAATGGCCGGTGGCCGCGCGGAGGTGGCGGCTGCTTGCTGCTGCTGCTTCCTTACTGCGGCGCCCGGCGGGAGACAGCAAAGCGGCGCCTCCTCACAGGCTGCGCCGCCGGCGCTGCCCCATAGAGCGCGGCCCGCCTAAACGGGGCCCAGCCCGGCCCCTCCTGCTTCTGCTGGGCGCTGATAAGGCCCTCAGCTGAGGCGGCCTCCCACCATCCCCAGCCGGCAGAAGCGACCCGCCCGAGCGAGCGCGGCGTCCGGCGGCGCCCTCTACCGCTCGCGGCCCGGACCAGGGCGTAGAGGCCGCTGCCGCTGCCCGTCCAGCCTGTGCCGGGAAGACAGGGAGCCTCCCTGAGAAGCCCGCCTCCCGCGCCCCATGATCACCACGCTGATAACGAAAACGAGAAAACAACAACACCCTATCACTCTGCCCGGTTTTCAGTTAAGGTTCCTGAAACACGCTATGTGACTCCCCCCCCCCAAAAAAAAAGCTTATTGGAACATGTGCAGGGTGCTGCTCTCCCCGGAACTACACTAAACCAGGTTTTGGACTTGTCACTGCAAGCCTATGTACACTTGGGAGTGAGAGAATCCAGGGAATAAAACTGATCTGCACTTTTATTTATTTTTTACACACACCTAATTTGAGGAGGAGGGGAGGGTTTATTGGTTTGTTATTTTTTCTTCTTGGTTTTATTACGTATTTTGTGTTCCTATCTCTACTTTCCAGTGAACCCGGAAAGCATTCAGTACATGGGTTGTAAAAGCCAAGGAGTTTCCAGTCACTGTGTACAACTTCCAGGTAAGTCTGTGTCTAAGGTGAGGTTCCTTTTTAGAAATGTCCTGTCATTTTGGCTCAGATCTTCAACTCAGCCATATGGCTCTTGGGCCAACCACTACTACTACTAAGCCTACCCTACTTGGTGGGTTTGTTGTGAAAACACCAAGCAGGTGCATAAGTACCATGCTTATCCATGTATGCTGCCT
This sequence comes from Podarcis erhardii, assembly GCF_964252035.2. Lineage (NCBI taxonomy): Eukaryota > Metazoa > Chordata > Lepidosauria > Squamata > Lacertidae > Podarcis > Podarcis erhardii. Next base: position 75,900,434 of record NC_138507.1, on the reverse strand, counting down.
TGAATTCCTTGCAGAAAAAGCGAGATATAAATGTGGTAAATAAAGTTATCTCTATTTGGTACAGTGGTACCTCGGTTCTTGAATGTAATCTGTTCCGGAAGACCATTCGAGTTCCAAAACATTCAAGAACTGAAAACTCAATGCGGAAGCCTCTGTTCAACTGAGAAAATTGAAAAACATGCAGCGGAAGCTGTTTGACTTCCAAGGCGAGTTGAAAAACAGAAGCATTTATTTCTGGGTTTTCGGCATTTGGGTTACGAAACATTTGTCAACAGAGACATTCAAGAACCGAGGTACCACTGTATGTAACTTGTTCAGTGTTCTGATGCCTGCAACCTAAGAACTGGCTGATTAATTCAGATCAATACAGAAGATTCATAGAATTGTAAAGTTGGAAGGGACCCTGAGGGCCTTGTAGTCCAACACCCTGCAATGAAGGAATCTCAACTAAAGCATCCACAGCAGATGACCATCCAACCCCTACTTAAACACCTCCAAAGAAGGAGAGTATCACCTTCTGGGGGAGTCGGTTCCACTGTCAAACAGCTCTTACAGTCATAAAATTCTTCCTGATGTTTAGTCAGAATCTCCTTTCTTGTAACCTGAATCCATTGGTTCGGGTCCTAAACTCTAGAGCAGGAGAAAACAAGCTTGCTCCATCTTCCATGAGACAGCCCTTTAGATATTTGAAGATGGCTACTGTATCTCCTCTCAGTCTCTTCTTATCCAGGCCCTTATTCAGTTCTTCCTCAGTTCAGTACTTAAGGCTGGCGAGTCACATAAATTTAATTGCCATTTTGACAGTCCATTTTTATCCATGTTTATTGGGAAGCAAGGTATGCAGAGGATTGCAGCCCTCAGAGTACAAGAGCCTCCTGTCAAAGTATGAAATGGGCATCTGGGCCCACTTCTGAACCTAAAGCCTTGGGCAGGTTTCACCAACCTGGTCCCCTCCAGATGTTTTGGACTACAGTACAACTCCTCAGTTCCGGCCAGCCCCTAGGCAATTTAAAAGATGGAAATTGTAATTAAAGAGAAGCATACAGCAGGCTCAAGTTAACCTTCATGCCCTGCTTTTGTGAACTTTTCAGAAACATCTGTCTAGTTACTGTTAGAAACAGGATGCTAACTAAATGGCCGCTCTGTTCGAGACAGCTGGGCTGTCATATTTTGAAGATTTTATACAGCCTCTGTTTTAGGCTAGCCCCTCCTTTCTAAAACTCCCTGTCTTCTCTGATCTCTACCAGCAAGTTCCCAGAACGAACTTTTCTAAGGCTATGTCTTGGTGCTATTAGGATAAGAAAGGATTTCCAGTGTATAAACTGGGTTCATTGTAGAGAGGACAATAATTAATTTTCAAAGAGAAATAGAGAACCACAGAGCCTAACTTTATATAAAAATAAAAAAAGATTGCATTCCTTGCATGCACCATTATTTATTTCTGATAAATACTGTACTAGTGTTAAGCAGCATTGTCCTTTTTTGTGGGGGGAGGCAGAAGGCGTGATTATTTCAAAACACTGCAGCAAAGGTGCACTTCTAATCCTGCCTGTTTTCTATGAATTTTATATATGTTCCTCTGTATGCCTGCACCACTCTCATTCCATGCATGGAAAATTCATTCAACTAGAATCAGGAAACAGAAATGCTCTTAGAGCCTTTACCCCTTGTTAGTGCATTTTTGTGTGTGCTCCCCCCTTTGGAAGAGTAAGATGCAGCCAACTGATAATTCAAATAAAGAAATCACAACCCTGTTGAAGCTGGAAATGGGAGGTCTTAATTCAAAGCATCTGGACAGGAAGGGACAAACCAAAAATCTGGCACATTTCCCTTTTCTTTCTGAAATATTGCCAATATCATAGCAATAAAGAGTAAGGCCTGTGGAAGAAAGCACTAGATTAGGCTCCACTGATTAAAAATCCCCCACTAGTCTGTTATAATTGAGATATATCTTTGAATACAATTCTAGCAGCTTTTCCCTTCTATGGTTTTAAGGATATTTTCTGGACTCCGTAAATTATTTCAATATGCTGTTTGTCTTCTGAGCATATATGGGGTTCCCTCCAAGGAGAACAGGTCTTTCAAAACGGAGGTCCTGCTGACATTCTCCTTTGTGAAGAGAATCATGTAGCAACAACCAGTCCTTTTGCCCCTAAAAAATGTTTAGGGGTACTCTCATTTTGACTAAAGAAAATGCCCATTTTATAGTTCAGATCAGGAAACATAAAAGCAGTAAATGGACAAAAGTACAAAGATTCACAAAATGTTTAGGGGTATGCGTACCCCTGCATTCCCCCAGAAAAAATCACTGGCCACAGCCCATTTATGAAGCCCATCAGGGGGCTACTCAGTTGTGTCCATCATTTTTCAAAATGGGTTTTAAAAAACACGTTATCCTGCTAATTTGTTTTGCTGCATCAGCATTTATATGTGCCAACAAATCACTGTCTTCCATCTTAAGAGTAGTGCCAAAATTATGTTTGGACATAAGACATGTTCAAGCATGATGCCCCCATGCCAATAATAGCCAATGTGGGTAGAGATGAAGGAACTAGAGGTTTGCATGCCACAATATGCTTGGGGTCACCCTTGATAGAGTCTTGCTTCCAAAGCAAACAAAGCAGGTATCTTCAACCTTTTCGGATCCACGACCCACTTGAAACCCATATATTTGTACAATGGTAGGGCTCCAGTTGCAACCCACCTTAGGTCAAGCTGCAACCCACTAATGTGTTCTGACCCACCAGATGAAGACCAGTGTCATAGAGGACATTCTCCTGAAGGCGAATGTATGCTTTGGGAAGCCAGGAAGATTGTTGTTATGGCCTGGCTTGGCTTTCGTATTATCAGTGGTAACAGCACATACTGTCATTCTGAAAGCACAGTTGCATAACTCAGTACGCAACATGCATAATAAATCAAGCCCTATAAAAGCACATTTGCAATTAACAGCTTGACTTTCTGTTTTGGGGTATGTGTTGCACCTTCTAATCAGGAAAACTAGATGGCAAAGACTTGGCAGTGGCTGTAAAATTATGGTTGGTTAACAACCCTACTTTCAATCTACTGTAAGGACACCAACACCTCCCCACCCCCACCCCCCATATTGCAATTAAAAATTCTAGTGGTGTTTTTTTTTAATATAAACTCTACAATAAATTAAAACAGATAATGCAAAGATGCATGACTTACATAGTATTGAATGGAGTTTGGTCCCAAGGCTTGGTTGTTGTAAATTGGTACGAAGGTAATAAAATTGTGCAACTGTCAACCTATGCCAGCTACAACAGCAGATTTTGCAAGGCGTTAACTTGTGTATGTATAAAGCATAGTACGTTATACAGTGGTATCTCAGGTTAAGTACTTAATTTGTTCCGGAGGCCCGTACTTAACCTGTAACTGTTCTTAACCTGAAGCACCACTTTAGCTAATGGGGCCTCCTGCTGTTGCGGCGCTACCAGAGCATGATTTCTGTTCTCATCCTGAAGCAAAGTTCTTAACCTGAAGCACTATTTCTGGGTTAGTGGAGTCTGTAACCTGAAGCGTATGTAACCTGAAGCATATGTAACCCGAGGTACCACTGTACAGATTTAAGAACAGTTATAAAGCCCCTTAGCTTAGAATTGCTTTCTTCTTTTGCTTGAAAGTCTTAGGTAGACCACAGACTGTTCAGCACCTGAAAATGCCAGGTTTTCCCCTAATGGATCAACCAATACATAATTTTTTACATGTGATAACTAAAAGGGAAAGGAAATGAATTTCCTACCTATAAAGCCTATTGAAAAATGCTTACCTTGCTCCACAAATCTTTGCATGCAACCAAGGGATATGCATGTAGATCTCTATTCAAAACAGGTGAGCAGCATGACGGGAAATCATAATTGGCATAGACTTGGCTTAAACATTTCTTATCAGTATAAATATATTCAACCTCAACTACTGAGGAGTTTCTGTACCTGGAGGGCTATTAGTTGGTGAGTAAGCTGAGAGCCATTCCTACTATGTGTGGCTTCTATCCAAAAACATTTTTTTAATTGCAGCTGAAGAGTGGTCTGGTGGGACAGACCCTGGCAGAGATTATTTATGCATTTAATGTCACCATCACACAGGAGTTCCGTAATAGTACAGTTTTAGAGCTTGGCTCAGTACAAGCAATGTGACATCCAATACAATGGCAGCCATTTTATGTGCCTTTTAAAAAAAGCATTAGCAACCCAGCTGGTCAAATTAGGCCCTAAATAGAATCATAGAATCAGTTTGAGAATGTTTTCTCCAAGAAACAGAACATGAAGCTCAATATCCAAAAAAGGTGTATCTTGAATGTAACGAACATATAATATTTGTGTGTGAGAGAGAGGTGGGTGGGGAAGAAAATACAGTATTTTTCCGTGTATAAGATGCCACCATGTATAAGACGACCCCTATTTTTTGAGCCCAAAATTAAGAAATAAATATTTTAAACATTCCGTGTATAAGACGACCCCCAATTTTAAACTTAAAAATTTTGGGGGGAAATATAGTCTTATACATGGAAAAATACAGTACTTTATCAGTAGGTCGATACAAGATTGACTACCCAGAGAGACAATGCCCCTGTGGCTCAGGACAAATAGAAATGGTAGAGCAGGCATAGGCAACCTTGGCCCTCCAGATGTTTTGGGACTACAACTCCCATGACCCCTAGTTAACAGGACCAGTGGTCAGGGATGATGGGAATTGTAGTCTCAAACCATCTGGAGGGCCGAGTTTGCCTATGCCTGCGGTAGAGCATGTCCTTCTCCAGTGCCTGCATTACAGAGACATTCGTATTAGCCTGATTTCCCCACTACTTCGTAAGTACCCAAGGGCACACAGGACAGTTTATACCTCCCTGCTGCTCTCAGATACCCATCTTGCTACAACATACGATGTTGCACAGCAGCACTCAAAATTTGTCGGATGACCTGTGCCACAAACCAGATTTAATGAACATATAGAGTGCTCTGTAGATTGATTGTCTTTTATATATCAACCTTTTATGCTCCTTTTATTTATTTATATCAACCTTTTATGCTCCTCCACACCCACCCAATGCTCCTATTCCTTCTTTTAGACTCTTTTAAATTCTTATAGCTTTTTATATTTACCTTCTGTTTTAATACCTTTTAGCTTTCCAAAACACTTTTCAGATTTTAAATGACTGTATTCCACCCTTTTATGCTGGTCTATGACTATGTATTGTTCTGAAAATTTTTTAACATAATTTGGAGGGCATTACTGAAGATGGCCTCCCTCCCCTTTCTGTTGACAGAAGCCTGCTGTTAGAGGAGCAGCAGTTGGATACAACCTAGTAACTTTTGCATGATCCCTTCTATTAGGAATAATGTGATGCAATTTATATTGTTGTTTCTTTTCTTAAAGCCAACAACCAAAGAAATTATTTTTAAAATGTTAGTAGTAGTAGCGGCTTGCAAGATTTGAACCGGCTTGCTTCTCAGTGCCAAACAGGAAAGCAAAGACCAACATACTGCTAACCAACCTTACTGTTAAGAGCTGGGTGATCTGCTATGGTTGAGACCTGGGTAATTCTTATCCCTGCTATGGCACTCTGACCTCCCCATTCCATGTGCCACAAAAAGGAAGACTGCTCCCCATACCAAGTGGGGTGGGTGTGCCTGGAAATAGAGGGGCCACAGCTTGGATTAGGCCTGTGTGTTTGCCCACCACCAAGTTAAAAGGTTGTGTTTTATCAGGTTTCCACTTCTGGTTTCCCCCCACATTTTAACAGTAAGTATTTTTCCCCCCTGTGGTGCTGCAATTTAAAATTCTTGTAAACTGCCCTGAGTAGGGCATAGGCACTAGAAAGGTGGTACATAAATGTTTATATAAGAAAATACAGTAAATGCAGACCACTTGATCAAAATTTGATTTAGAACAGAAACACTCTGGGCTGTTTATGTAAGAAAATATAATAAATGTAGACCATTTGGTCAAAATTTGATTTTGAACACTCTAGGCTGAAATTTTAACTCAAGTACCTATTTTTTTGGTGTCCACTGAGAACTTGGTTTTAACATTCTAAGAAAGGGGACTGAATGTCTGGCTCTAACACATTCATGTGTTAAGAGTACCACTTACCTGCTATTTACATTATGCTTGAGCCCGTAGACAGACACTGCTTCTGTAAAAACTCAGGGGACTGAGAACATCTGTATCATGCACCTGCAGGACAGCTCACCTGCCTGGCTCATGCAGCAGACAGCTGCAACCCACAAGGTAAAAACTTTTTATCTGTTTATGGAAGTCTAAAGCCCATTCAGATCCACGCAGAGATAATAAACCTCTTTAAACTAAATGCTTTAATAGAAAAAAACAAAAATACAAAATCTCTTTCCGGAAAGCAGAAATATTCAGTCTTCTTAGAATGACAAAATTTAAGAGTATGCTTTCTCCAACCCCAGGTTTTGCATGCTCACACACTTGTATGAAAACTTCATGAAACAACTTAATAGTTCAGTAATCAGTGGAAAACATTGGAAGTTGGCAAAGCTGCATCTTCTCACGATTAATAATTTAGTAATACTATTTTTTTCACATCGTCTGCACACCTTTGCCCATATTTATCTGCAGAAAGTATTTTTGGTGAGGTGAAATGTGTCCCTTTCTATTAGGAGTCCAAACATGCTACTATAAAGTCAGCCATATTTTGCTAGTTCTTTTCGGAAGGCAAGCTAGTAGTTATCACCCCAGCCATCTAGTATTGTGAATCATCATCACAGTACAACCAGATTTGGGGGGGAAACCCACAAATTTCTGATGAAGAAAGAGCTAAAAACATTATATCTAATGGAAGATACCGAATCCAAATTGCATCTTTTTGCAGCCACTGTCACATTCAAATCACGTTTTTATAATTCAACGATAAAAATAAAAATACTATGCCTTTTATATTAGCAAGCTGGAAACCTGCCTCAATGTTATTTTAAACATTATTGTAATGTTACTTATGTTTGGGAGCAACCCTATAACAAAATACATTTTTCTTTCCAAGATGATGGCAAAGATTCTTGTGCCACAGAAACTTCGGTGGGTAAGTAGGTGGAGCTGAATAGCTAAAAGACAGACATATAAACTCCCGGTAACAGTTAAGCAGGACATGCCCATTAATTGCAAAACATTCAAGTCAATGATCTGAGTTGCTTGGACTGAGTTTTGGCTATCCCTTCAGAAAAATATTATGTGTAGTTGGTTCCCACCCACCCCCAATAGCTTCCTGCCCTCGCAGTGAAGTTCTCCTGTTGTTCTCCCTTTCCTATCTTTTTTTTTTTTTCAACAATACAAGACATCTTCAAGTACAGTATTTCCATCATTCTGGACATGTCCACCAATGGGAAAGAAAACATTTTTTTTCACAGTCAATTATATATAATCTTAGTTTATAATAGACTCTGGATTTCAACAACACACCCATTTTTTTTTGTTTTTCTTTTTAAAAAAAGGTTAATGTTCCTGATTCTCTTGTGCAATTCCAGTCACTAAAAGGAGGTTACAGGCCATGAACTGTACACTCAGTACATTATTTATCTGTCCAGTATATACACCAACCAGTTCACTGGAAGAACCATCGATGGGAGCATTGCAGTAAGTGTTTCGAATATCCCAAACCCGAACAGAATTATCCATTGATGCAGAAGCAATCAAGCTACTGTCCGGACTGAAAGTAAGGCTGGTGATATTATCCGTGTGCCCTCTTAGTTCTTTGTAAAGCGTGCCAGATGCCAGGTCCCACAACTTTAACCGTTGGTCTTCACCTGCTGAAGCCAAATACTTACCATTTGGAGAAAACGCAAGCGACAACACAGGGCCCCGGTGACCTGTAAACAGGCGCACTGTGTTTCCTTGCTGTGTGCTCCAGAGACGCACTGTTTTATCTGTGGATCCTGTTGCCAAGTAGTTAGAATTGGGGTGAAACTTAATGCAGTCCACGTCTGCCAAATGGCCTGCATATATCCTCAGTGGGTACGTCCGATCAAATGACCAGAGTCTTCCTGTGCGGTCATGGGAGCCGCTAGCAAAGTACAAGCTACAAGGACTAATGTCCAGATCCCACACAGGGTAGGCGTGCCCTTGGTACAATACAGTGTTTGTGAAACATCCAAGGTCCCAGTATCTGATGGATGTGTCTTCGGAACATGACAGCAGTCCTGAACTGTCCGACAGAAACCTTGTGCTATACACTGGTCCGCAGTGCCCTCTTAGTATCTTCATTTCTGTTCCCACGTTATTATCATCATCTTCACCCTGCAAGGAGGAATAAAGTAGTCAAGTCTGTCCATCTGTCCAGAAGACATATTGGTGAACATTTGAGATCTACACTCAAAAGCAGCAATAAGAACATACAAGTCAACGGAGGGAAAATTTCTGGGACCCCCAAGGCTTCATCAGCTTTAAGGGCAGCAGCAAACTATAGAATAGGAAACAAATTGGAATTGCAATATTTAGATGTTTAGGACTACCTATTTACCCAAGACGGTAAATATTCTATTGCAAGTAATGAAGGGCAAGCTTACTGCAAGATGGTATAGACGGCAAAAGATACCAGTTAAAATTAACAGCAGTGCAAATCAGTGCCACTAAAATTGGTGGATTGTAGACTGGTGCCACTCTGTGAACCATTGGCTGCTGGTCCCTGCCAACTCTGCCATGACCCACCATCTTAGTAGTTGCTTTTATAACAAAACTAACAAAAGTGGCAAATTTTCTGGGACTGCTCTACACTGTTCCCAGTCTGCAGAAAAGAAGGAACAGGACCAGATAAGACCCAATTCATATTTTAATGGACAATGGAAGGCTTGCAGTCCTGCTTATTATACAAGCAGTCTAGGATCTGAAACCTCCCTTTAGGTATTAATGGGGTCCCCAACCCCGTGAACAACTGCAGAAGCACCTAAAATCAGTGGTTATAGTAGTTTTACCACCAGCGCTGTTGCTCTAAAAATGTTTTTAAAACTTTTCTAAGAAACATCTCAGATTGCTGCAGCCTTCTTACTCCATCCACAAAAGCTGCAGCTGGTATTCACTGAGAACTGTGTACAAAAAGCAGTAAGCAACTAATATTCTGCTTCTGGATTAGATTTGCAGCTGGATGAATAGGCATTAAATTACATTCAGAATGGCAATAGGTTTGAGTCCCATATCTTTGCCAGTAGATTCAGGCTGGAAATACTATAGCAGAAAAATGTTATTTACTTAACGTTTCTGCAGTTTCATCTTTTCAGAATAAGATTTGTAAGTAGTGCAAGCACCAGCTAACCAAAGCTTTGCAGCAGTCAGGGTGAAATAAAATATCCCTTTACTTTCAGTGATTTTTCAAAACAGCAGATACTGTACAACTGGTGGAAAAACTACATATCACCAAATAGTGCAACTGTCTTCTATAGTTACTGTGGCTCAGTTATTTTTCTTAGCTTCAGAGTTAATGGTTTAAATTTATAATACTATTGTTAGTTATTTTATAGTGCTGTATCATTTAAAAATTAGAAAGGTGCAAGATGATTAGAAGAAGAGTTTGGATTTGATATCCCGCTTTATCACTACCCAAAGGAGTCTCAAAGCGGCTAACATTCTCCTTTCCCTTCCTCCCCCACAACAAACACTCTGTGAGATGAGTGGGGCTGAGAGACTTCAGAGAAGTGTGACTGGCCCAAGGTCACCCAGCAGCTGCATGTGGAGGAGCGGAGATGCGAACCCGGTTCCCCAGATTACGAGTCTACCGCTCTTAACCACTACACTACACTATGGTAAAGTCTTAACTTGACTGCAGGCACTGCATTCTAATTATAATTTTAGAAATGTACTCCTTACTGATCAAAAGGAAAAACACACTCTCTCTCTCTCTCACACACACACACAAAATCCCTATTCAAACTAGGTTGCAAAAACAACTTTTCTGAGTGCAAACAACCGTGCAGAAACACATCACAGCGACCCAGAAGTGGCCAGAAAAGAGGATGGAGTGGGGTGTAGCGGACTTATGCGTGCTCCGCTATTGCACATGATGACTTGGAATGCAATCCCTGTGCTAACTGGGGGTTGCCTGTACTGTACTACAGAATATGAACACGTTGTTATACCAACTGGAAGCCCAGTAGCATATAATATTTGGGAGGGTTTCTCAGGGGCCACAGAATCGTATAGATTTTTGACTCCAGCAGTGGACTGAGGGACCTACTCTTGGAGAGAGAAATCTAACTGAACAAGCCTCCTACCTCTGCTTGCATTAAGCGCCCCCCCCCCCCCGTTTTTTATGTTGAAACAGCACACAGACATGCTGGTAGAAGATGTGAACCTATAACCCAGAGCGGATGAGGAAACCCAGTCAGATGGGCGGGGTATAAATATTATTATTATTATTATTATTATTATTATTATTATTATTATTGGATCCAAAGCCCTTCTATTCTGCTAACATGTTCCAAGAAGGGAGGAAAATTGGGGGTTGTACCCAAAGCTAGTCATCCTCAGAGCAGAACCACTGAAATTAATGGACACTGCCAACATAGGTCTATTAACGGCAATGCATCTACAGTGAGTAGAATTTACTTGCCCTTTGTCCATGCAGTGGTCGTCTCCAAACTATGGCTGACCCACACTTTCCCCTTCCATAGATTTGTAGCTTTGAAAATCCAAATGCTACATCAATTGCACAGCGAATCTCTGGCTTTAGGGAGGAGAAACTGTAGGACAGCAGCAGTTGGAGAAAACAGTAATGACAGCATACACAAGGGGTTCACCATCTGCATTAAGCCAAGGTATCGAGTGAGCCACAGTTCACATTCCTCTGCCTGGGAGCAATGGGAGAGAACTGTTTTTTTAAAAAATAACAACAACAAATGGCTATAGAAAGACAAAGGTAAAAAACCGGGCCACTCCACCTTTTGACCTGCTGGCAGGAAACAGAAAAATGTGGTTTATCCCTGCCCTATCACTTACAGCATCCATTAGCTATCGTTAGAGGCTTATATGCACTTACATACAGTTTTCTCCTTGCCTCATGCAGTTTGAACCCCATGATTACACACCTTGGAAGTCAGGGTGCATTAAGGATGAAGCAGCTGTCCATAGGAAGGTCCTGGAAATTCCTAGCAAAGCTGTAAATACGTGTTCATTCTAATGGTAAGAAGCAACGAAGAGCTGATCTGTTACATTGCAACCAGCACAACAAAGAATAGCGACTAACCCTTGCCTGAATCTTTACCCAGCAAAAGTTGTTGCTCCTTATCACTTTCACCTAGCAGTTACAGCTGATGGGCAGAAGGAGGTGGTGTTTTTTTTTCCCTGGCTGGAGGCTACAGCAAGCTTTGAGGATCTCTCATGTAAAAAAATCATTGTAATAAGAACATAAACCAACTCCACCCAAACGTATACTGATAGCAAGTTACTCTGACCTCCTCATCCAAGATATCACAAGCCAGGTGGATTCGGGAGACGTCTACCAGATGGGGCTCAGATTTCAGCTTCTTGGACCGCAAGCTCCACAGCTTTACACAGGAATTGTCAAAGCCAGCTGCAAGCAGCTTGCTATCTGGCGAGATCTCTGCAGTGTTCAGCAACTGTTCAGTGTTATAGAACGCATAGAAACATATGGTGGTGAGCGAGGGCGGTCCATCTTTGACTCTTTTAATGCTATCCTGCAGGATGTCCAAGGCTGCCTCGTTTTGCAGGATGGAAGCAGGCATGTCGGTGGGCTCCAGGCCATTGCTCTCGCTGCGTGAAGAGCCGCCACTACCATACAGCTGGTAGTCCATCCTCTTGGCTGGCTGCACATCTAAGTGAATGTGCAAGGAGAGGACTTTGCAAAGAGCATTGTTATCATCACTCTGGAGGTAGCGAAGGAGGAAGTTGTAGCTGTCTTCTTGAAGGCGGATGACGTATTTGTTGTCTAGAAATGCCCGGAGCTGGAAGTTGGATAGGATGTCTTGCATGGTTAGTGTGGTCTGTAGCTGCTCAATGATCTCTTTTTGGCTGGCATTCTGCAAGAACATCCCATGAAAGCGACTATAGAAGCTGTCCACTGTGCTCTTTAGGCCATTTTGGACCATGTTAAGATGGAGGTAGACAAAGAGGGGATACAGAAGAGGCATCACTTCATGGCTGTGCTGGGAATCTGAATCTAAACATACACACATAAAGAGAGAGAAAGAGGGTTCACTTTCTCAGCAGATATTTTTATGAAAGCAAGATAAAACATATTCTAAAGGCACTTGTGGCTTCTCTTTCTGTGTTTTAAAAATGCACATCACATGCCATTCAGTGCAATTTTCACCTCATCAAAGGATATCCAGCTGCTCTGAAAGTCCTAAAAACCCGCATTTGATTTGCTAAGCCACACTTCATTTTTAATTAGGAATGGGGCTCTCCATCAAAGAAGAGCTTTAGAATGCAACTAGCCCATTTCTGTTAATGCATCATTTAGGAACACACATATTTAGGGACATGGTGTTGACCTGGGAGTGGAGGAAAATACAGAAACTAGAAGTTTGGGAAGTACCATAACATGCTATGCTCTCTCTCCTTTTTTTGTGTACTGGTTTGCTTGTTTTCTGCCTTTGGCCAAAGTGAATCCCAATGGTAATTTCAAGAGTACATCTGAATATATTATTCCATGTCATATGTAAAACTACCATACCCCATTCGGCCACCTTCCTGGAACCATTTTCTGACTCTATTCAGGAATAACCATCAGGGCCAGCATAACCCATTCATGAGAGTGAACTTGAGGCACTATATTTACAAAATGGGAGCCTCTCTCCCATTGTTACATGCACCAAGGATGCAGAATTTGTAGCTTCACGACTGATGACGCAAAAGCCATTTGAAAAGACCCAGTGAGGGTCAGGGGAGATATGGCACATATGTTTATGAAACTCACCTGTAAGAAAGTTGCGTAATCGCCCAAACTGTACTTCATATTGTTGTGGCTCTGCTAGGCAGGGTGCAGCAGAGATAATGTTGGCACTACCTGATTCAGACTGAACTAAGGGAACAAACAAAGCTTTTTAAAAATAGTTTCTATAAAGCACTGGAAGCTGCAACACAACACACCCTTGTTCTTACATTGAAACACACAATTGACAGATAAGTTTTTAAAAAGTGCCAAATCAACAACATCATTAGAGCAAACAAAATGTTTGTGCTAGATGATCAAAAGTAATCCTACACTTGCTGCACATATATTAACTTTTACATTCAAGACAAGATTTGTGAAGTCACTGAAGCAGTCTAGTACTGCTTGCCTCCCTCTCTCCCATAGACATCTTGATGGCCAGTGTGAGAACAGAATGCTGGACTAGATGGGTTATTGGTTTTATCGAGCAGGCTTTTATTATGTTAAGTATTATTCCTCCATCAGTAAATAATGGAGATGAACCACTTGTTCTTCTCAATACCACAAGCAATAGGGCTACAGCTGCTCAAATATTTTATGCTTGTGACAAAGGCATTTCTAGACAAATATCTTCCCTTTTAAATCACACATGGGAAATGGGGATACAAGTGAATATGTTGCCATTCTACTTGCATTTTGCTGTGACAGGAGTGAATTCATTACCTGTAGGTGAAATCACAAACCAATGCCACAGAGATTTTGTATCACCTGACATCACTTCAAAAAACACTTTATTTCAGACTTTGTTCACTTGTAAGTCCAGCGAAGAGAAGGTTTTTGATTATGGAGAAATCAAACATACAAAGCCACTGACTGGCATGAATCAGACCTTCCTACTCTTAAAAAAATAAATAAATCCAGCACAGAATACTTCTCATAATTGTGATGTTTTCCCCACACTTGCACCTTTTTTCAGTGTATTCAAGTTCTCAGCAATCGCAGACCAGCACCACCGCAAGTCACTTAAGCTTTAGAGGTCTGGAGTGGTTATTGATTTCACTGTTAAGTCATAAGCATTCTAGGGATCTAAAGGATTCTGAAGCGAACTTTTGAGGCAAAGCTACTTAAAAGCTGGCAAGAATGGAAAAGACTCAAAGCATATTACCAGTGAGCCTGCTACAAGTAACTTGGCACTACATTTTAGAATCTGAGAATTTTATTCATTAAATCAGTTAGTATTTTACAATTCGCATCAATATAGCCAACATTTTGCATGGCCTGACGGAATTTACCTTGTAAGTAAAATAATAAATGAGATTTAAAAGACTGTCTTAGTTTTAAAAACTCATTCTTTCATGAGTTAAAACAGAGAGAGACAGCCCCTCCTCCTAGAGGTAAATACAGTGGTACCTCTAGATGGTGTGTGTATTTTTCAGGATGTGAATGCAGCAAACCTGGAAGTATTTTTCTGGGTTTCGCCATGCGCACATGTGCAGAAGTGCTCTACGCGCCATGCACACGCGCAGAAGTGACACCCCCGGTTGTGAATTCCTCTGGATGCGGCTGGACCTGCGGAACGGATCCCATTCGCAACTGGAGGTACCACTGTATTCAATAATTTGCTAGAAACAAGGTAATAAGTAACTTTGTCCATGTGATCAGAATTATCCAACTGTCTACGTACTTCTTTTTTAGCTGAAGTTAGGTCTTTTGCTTCTATATCACCCACATTCCTTTTTCATCTATCCCTTTAATTTCCCTCATGAATACAAAAATTCAGTGGAGAACATGGGGCCTTCCACATGCTACTGAACTACAACCCCCATGATCCCCGATGTTGGGACACATTGGCTAGGGCTGATGGGAGCTGGAATCCCATTTGGAGGGTCACAGGCTCCTCACCCCTGCATTAATGCTTCTGTATTTGTTACAGTTTTGGCCTAAGACCTGGAAAACAAATGCAAATAAAGTGCATCAAAAGCTGGTTCTGGAACTTAACCATAGAACATGATTTGGTGCAAGAAGGTAGCATTCATATAGCTCCCACTCTTTGCCACAATTCTGTAATATTTAGGTGAATATAGGCCTATTAATGAAGCAATCTTTGTGTGTGTGTTAAACAAGAAACAATTGTCCTTATTTGACCCTCTGATTTGTACCAAATCCTCAAATTGCTTCAAGAAAAACAGTGTCCAGATTTACAGTTTTTGCGATTTATTTCTCAAGATGCAAAGGAAACAAATGAAGTAAATGGGTTTTCTGGATGAACACATATGCTAATAGTGATTCCAAAGGCACATGCCCAAGCCTCATGTGATGTAGAGGCAGCTGGTTGGGCATTTCTTTCATGGAAACATAATACACAGTTCAGCATAACTCCCAAGGAGGAAGCAGTATGAGAACCTACTTCTATAGAATGTCAGAATCCTGAATTACCAGACCAACAGTGCAATCATATGCTGGTCTGCTCAGAAGTTCTATGGAACATGGTTATAGAATTGCAGCCTTAGCGCTTTAATGTTACATTCTGTGTGGGCAATTGTGCTTTGAGGTATTAGGTACTTCTAAAGTTATTTGTATTAAATATAAATTCTAAACAGTTCAGTTATGTCTCTGTGGGTCTCCCCTGAATTGATTAACTTTAACTGGGCTTTCAATTAGTCGAAAAACCCCGCTAAAAATAACACATTGCTCTGATGCTTATTGTAAAACATCTAGAACCACAAAAAAGTGTCAGGGCTGTAGAGTTCTATATATAAAAGTTGAATTCATTATTTAGCAGTTATATTCTCGTCTTGGCAGAGATGAGCTAGAGAATGTCTAAATCATTAGCTTCATCTCAGTGAAAAGGCCGTTCTCCTTAAAAACCCCAAATTTACTTATTTTAACATAATTTGTCTGTTAAAAACATTTCCCAAACATATTTGGCAGCCAAATCATTTCAAAATATTTGGAAATGGCAGCATTCCTGCTGTACATTTCATTTTGATTTGTCTTATTTGGTAAATTGCCAGATCACCTCCTTGCTTGCTTATTTATTTGCTTCCCAGCCTTTGGACACAAGTGGGTGTTACAGTATCATGAAGTCATTCATGCTTCAGTCTGTCCCCAATTGATTGCTTAGAAGTTTCACTCTTTAGTAACTAGAGATTTGCACTTTACTATAAACCAGAAGTAGCCAGCAGGGTGCCTGACCAATGTTGGACTACAGCTCTGCCAACAAGGACAAATTTTAAGGATGATAGGTTTGTCATCCAATAATATCTCGAGGTCACCATGTTGGCGACACCTGCAATAAACTCATTAAGAAACTTTAGTTGGTACCTGTTAGATTAGCTGCCATTTCCTCTGCTGTCTGGCATAAGCGAAGCCCTTGTTTCAGAGGACCTTCCGAGTCTACATACTGCCTGCGTTTGAGGTAGCAGGAAGCTGCCATCTGAATCTGTTCTGTGCGTACACGTTTCATGACCTCCAAAAGAAAAGGAAGCACATTTCTTAAAACATGATTGTTGAATGAGAAACCTGTGGGAAACTGACACTCATTACGCATTCCAAAAGCTGATACAGTAGAAAATGCACACCTTACTTATTCAATGAAATATCAGCTTACCACTCAGATCATAAAGCATCAAAGCACAGAAGTTTGCAAGGACTGAGGTTCTTTTAGGATTGCAGAGGTGAAAATGGTGCATATTTCACTAGTGGCAACTTCAGGGTTCTAATGGCTGCTGTTCTCCTTCACTTTTTCTATTTTTATTCCCAAGCACAACAGGAGTGTTTTTAAATATTTTACACTTAAGCCCACTGGAGAGGCACTACGCCATCCTGCATAGAACCCTATGAGTGATTAGTGTACTGCAGTTAATAATCAAATGTGATTTTATAAAATTCTACTCTTAACTCTTAATACTATTTTCTCTGTCAAACATATGAAAAATCAAAAATTAGTTTCAGTTTTGTTTCACTTTTACTAGTTAGCTGTCAAAGGTCAGCTTGCTTAAAGTTTTCTATTTCCAGATCATTATTTTATTTGACACTCTGCCCCACCTTTATACCTAATAGTGCATAACAGCAGTCATTCCTGTTGAATGGAATATTAGTGTAGAACCTTAACTTTTGCCTCAAGCATGGTAGAAAGGCACAGAGTAAAAGTCAAAAAAGTGTGTAAGTGAAATAGAAAAGCATTCTGGGTGTTTGTTACCTGCTAAAATCTCTCCTCACTCACAGTAATTTATTACATGCATATCTTGCATTTTCTTTAGGAAGATCAAGGCAGCATCCCATCGAAGCACAACAGACCCAAACCTGCCTAATTTCAGAAAGGCATCTGAATTACATATGTACATTTGGACCATTGGGAGCAAATCTGATTTCAAGTAATAGCTCGTAAAATATTGTTGAAGAAAGCTGAAGTTCCAGTGAAATAACTTACAGTAGAATTCGTCTTTTTTTCTTTTTTTTTACTACTACTAGTTGACCTTCCTAATGTATTTTAAAAGCATCACCATTATGAGGTTCCTTGAAGCTTTTTATGCAAAATCAATTAAGGTAGTAGCATCTGCAGAGTTCTGATGTTCACTTTGGTTCCACACAAATGATTAACTACTCTACAAACTGTATTACTTATGGGGGGACAGGGGAGAAGAAACCCCATGATAGGTATAATTATGCCTTCAACACTCCCCTACAAAGGCAAAAGAGATTTTAGTCTGAATTTGCAATAATTAAGAAAATACAGTCTATTCCCTTTGAGGATTGTGAAAAATACATGCAATTTTGGAAATGTAAAACAAAAATCTTTGTCCACCAAAGTGTGTATATGCAACCAAGTGAGTTATAATTCTCCAATTACTACCAGAGACAAGTCAGCAATGAGTGACATTCTCCTTCAGAGATATAGTATAATACCAGCTGTATTTTTAAAATGATGTTTCAATTGTGCACTTTCAAAGGTGGCACAACATTTGCTCATACAGTATACCATAGTTGCTATAACCACTGCCGATAATTGCTGTAGTACATAGCTATTTCATTTGTAAACTTTGCATGGAAAGGATGGATATATCTTGCTTATCCAGCCTGGTGAAAAATTCTGGAGAACTTGAAAGCTTGTAACATTTGGGATTTCTTTTTCTTTTTTTTAAATTCTCATGGACCAAACTACCTTGTGTATTAGCCTGTATAGCACTGATATCCAATCGATGCCACAACGGTGAAGCAAACTAAAACTATTCAGAGTAACTCAGTGCAGGACGCCTCACTCTAAAACGGACCCACGCGTTTCAAGAACTCGAAGTCCCCCTTCGCTCCAAACTTTACCCCATCCAGGCTGCATTTGGCCCCCCCAACCCCGCTCTTCCCATTTCTGCCGGGGGGGAGAAGGCAGGCGAATGGGAAGCTGTGAAGGAAGGATGCACCGAGGCAGATGGAGCCTAAGGTCTTCCTGCCGGCAGCTGTATGGGAAAGGCAGAAGCGGCGTGGGGATGGGGGTGGAGAGGAGAGAAGACGCTGCCGCCGCCGCCTCCACCCAGGGAGGGCCCTTCCGCGCGCCACACTTGGCGTAGCCCGTCCTGCCGCTCCACCCGCCCGGGAAAAGGAGCCGCCGCTGTTTGTTGCTGCATGCCGGGGAAGTGGGGCCGGTGGCCGGGGGGGGGGGTTGAAAGAAGCACTCACTGAAGCATCGCAGGCAGAGGAAGAGAGAGAGAGGCGCTGCGTATGCGCGCGCGCGTGCCTGTGCGTTTGAGCGGCTCCCAGTGCAGGCACGAGACGGAATTCCTGGGCTCGCGCCGTCAGTCACTTGCTCCCAGTGGCGCGAGACGCCGCCGCCGCTGCCGCTGGTGCGGACCCCGGCGCGCGCGCCTGCAGCACCTCCTCGCTGCTGGGTCTTCCGCCAAGGAGGCTGCCTTGGGCGTCCCGGGCCGCTAGCGCTGGGGTTGCTCCTGTTATTGCCGCCGCCGCCGCCGCTGCTCCTGCTGCTGCCGCCGCGGCTCGAAGGAGCCGCTCCATGACTGACGGCACTGACACAGAGAAGGAGGAGAGCGGGGCCGGGGGAGGAAGGCGAACGCGCAGGCGCGGCCTGCCAGCCAATGGGGAGGCTGGCCCTGTCGGCGCTCGGCTAGTTACGCCTGCGGAGCTCTTTTCGCTCTCGCTCTCTGGCTCCTGCAACTCGCTGGTTCGGGGAAAGGTGACGCCGAAGGAGGAGGAGTGGGGGGGGGGGGAGTCTGAGGATGTGCCGGAAGAAGCAGCACGTGCGCGGAGGGACCGGGAGAGGGGGCGGGGCCAGGGCGAGAGCGTGGCGTTGCGCTTGAGAAGCGTCGCCATCGGCGCGTAAGTCCGGGGTGAGGGGGAGTTTTTCGTCCGCGTGGTGCCTTTCGGCGCAAGATAATAATAATAATAATAATAAATTTTATTTATATCCCGCCCTCCCCAGCCGAAGCCGGGCTCAGGGCGGCTAACAACAATCAACAATCAAACCATCAGATATTCACACATTCTAAAAATATTACATTATAAAAATCAATTAAAATCAAATTAATGGCAACTAATTAAGCAAGATTCTAAGCAGGTTGCCAGAGGAGGGAGTCAGGCTGCGCCCTGACCAAAGGCCTGGTGGAACAACTCTGTCTTGCAGGCCCTGCGGAAGGATGTCAGGTCCCGCAGGGCCCTAGTCTCTTGTGACAGAGCATTCCACCAGATTGGAGCCGCAGCCGAGAAGGCCCTGGCTCTAGTTGAGGCCAGCCTAACCTCTCTGAGGCCTGGGACCTTGAGGATGTTATTATTTGCAGACCGTAGGTTTCTCTGTGGGGCATACCAGGAGAGGCGGTCCCATAGGTACGAGGGTCCTAGGCCGTATAGGGCTTTAAAGGTTAAAACCAGCACCTTAAACCTGATCCTGTACTCCACCGGGAGCCAGTGCAGCTGGTATAGAACCGGTTGAATGTGATCTCGCAGCGAAGACCCCATAAGGAGTCTCGCCGCGGCATTCTGCACCCGCTGGAGTTTCTGGGTCAGTCTTAAGGGCAGCCCCACGTAGAGCGAGTTACAATAATCCAGTCTGGAGGTGACCGTCGCATGGATCACAGTGGCTAGGTCAGGGCGAGAGAGATAAGGGGCCAACTGCTTAGCTTGGCGGAGATGAAAAAATGCCGCCTTTGTTATAGCTGTAATCTGCGCCTCCATAGAGAGGGAGGTATCGAAGATTACACCCAAACTCTTAACGGACGGTGCTGGCACTAATTGCACCCCCGCAAGAGATGGGAGTTGCCCCCTCAATCCCATATCATCCCGCCCCAGCCAGAGGACCTCTGTCTTCGAAGGATTTAACTTCAACCGGCTCCCACGTAACCATCCAGCCACAGCTTCCAGGCATCTCGCCAGTGTATCGGGGGCCGAGTCAGGATGGCCATCCATCAACAGATAGAGTTGGGTGTCATCGGCATACTGATGGCAACCCAGCCCAAAACTCCGGACAAGCTGGGCGAGGGGGCGCATAAAGATGTTAAAAAGCATCGGGGAGAGAATCGCACCCTGAGGCACTCCACACACCAAGGAGTGGCGCGATGACAATTCCCCCCCGAGCGCCACCCTCTGTCCCCGACCAGAGAGAAACGAGCGCAGCCATTGGAGGACTGTGCCCTGGATTCCCACGTCGGCAAGGCGGTGGTCCAGGAGTTCGTGATCGACCATGTCGAAGGCTGCTGACAGATCTAGAAGAATCAGCAGCCCCGACCCGCCTCGATCCAGCTGCCTACGGAGATCATCTGTTAGGGCGACCAGAGCCGTCTCGGTCCCATGACCAGCACGGAAGCCGGACTGGAATGGATCCAGAGCAGATGTTTCATCCAGAAACCTACCAAGCTGTTCAGCAACCGCTCTCTCAATCACCTTACCCAGGAATGGAAGATTCGAGACCGGGCGGTAATTGGATAGATCTAAGGGATCTAATGATGTTTTCTTTAAGAGCGGACGCACCACTGCCTCCTTCAGTTCCCCTGGGAATATCCCGGTGCCAAGGGACAAATTGATGATATCCCCCAGGGGGGGCCGTCTGAGCCAACCGGGACGAGAGGGCGCGATCCTCTGCGTGCGTTGTTGCTGTGGCTGTTTAAATAAGCAATTCTCATTGAGTTCAGTTTAGTGAGACACTTTTTTTTTTGCTGCTACTGCTACTCTTATTTTTAAAAGGAGAAGGTGGGGGCAAGCGAAGAGAGGAGGTACAGACCAGATCGCAAGTGAAATATCTTTCATATACCGAGACTATCCTGAATGGGCTTCACTGTTAAGAAAGCGTGCGACCTTAATAGCACGTGTGGCACTTGGTTGTGAGGGATCTGTGTCAAAGTATTTAGGATCTTTTTTTTAACGAGAGGTGCCAATTTTTCAAGTTTCCCTGGAAGTCCTGTCATTGCCTGCATGAAAGATTTTTCATACGGTACGGGCAGGATGTGGTTTCTTGGTGGTGAGGGCTGGATCTGCATTGAAGTCCGGATGTCAATGGTGACCCTTTTGTAGTTGCTCCTTGAGAACCATAAGCAACCCATAACCTGTTCGGAGTGTTGCTTCTGTGATCCTGGGGAATGAAAGGCAATCTTGCTAGCAGTTGCTATGTTTGGGGAAGGTGTTGCGGTTAGTGACATCTAAGCGAGGCCACCTAAGTGAGGGCTGCAACGTGAAATAGGAACTTCCTGGTTCACAGCTCACACTCTTAACCCTACGTTAGCTCTTTCTTCATTGATGGCACAAACCAGGATGGATACAGAGGAAGTGCACTTGCATAAAATAATAAATTGTGAACTAGTAGCGCAGTTAATGCATACTTCAAGTGTTTCTTCTCAAAATCTTTTTATTTTATTTTAGATACTATCTTCATGGCTGCAATTTACTCTGGCATTCACCTGAAGCTAAAAAGTGCAAAGACATCATGGGAGGACAAACTCAAGTTGGCTCAGTTTGCATGGATTTCTCATCAGTGCTTTCTTCCAAACAAAGAACAAGTAATGTGTTTTCATAAATGTACCCCCCCCCACACAAAAATGATGTTCAAATTAATTTTGTATATAGAATGCCTTGGTTCAACACAGATAATGTTATTCAAGCCATTTTTTCATATCTAGCTAATACCCATCTCTAACTGGAAGTGGCAGGGAATACTTTGGTATTTCATTTTGTTCAATTTTTCATAAAAGGCTGCTGTTGTTATTTGTTTATTTATTACCTTTACCCTATGCAGGTGGCGCTGTGGGTTGAAACCACAGAGCCTAGGACTTGCCGATCAGAACGTCGGCGGTTCAAATCCCTGCGACAGGGTGAGCTGCTGTTGCTCGGTCCCAGATCCTGCCAACCTAGCAGTTTGAAAACACGTCAAAGTGCAAGTAGATAAATAGGCAAGGTAAACGGCGTTTCCGTGTGCTGCTCTGGTTCGCCAGAAGCGGCTTAGTCATGCTGGCCACATGACCCGGAAGCTGTACGCCGGCTCCCTTGGCCAAAAAAGCGAGATGAGCGCCGCAACCCCAGATTCAGCCACGACTGGACCTAATGGTCAGGGGACCCTTTACTTTCACCCTAAGGTTCAGGGCAGGTTAGAACATTAAAAACAGTTTAAACAGCTTACAATCATACAAATAAGATTTATTACAAGAATGCCATCTTTGGTACGTTACTGTAAATATGTTTATTCTCTCAAGGAAATCTGGGTTTCAGTAAATATTTAACACCTAGTTTTTCTAGCAACTGTACTGTCTTGCCTTTCCAAATAATGTTACTTACACGTCACGATGGGGGTACATTCTACATTAGGATTTCCAGAGTATTAGCACACCTTGATTGCTATTTTATTTCCTAAAAGCCCCAGTCTAGGCATCCTTCTGATCTCAGTGGGAGAGTTAAGCTCGTGCTCAATTCTCTTGCACTGAAACCAGTGGGACTTGAAAAGAACTTTACTGCTCCTGAATAGTGCTTTGAGACATCAAAATCCATGAACCCTCAGAGTTTATACCATGAGTCATTGCGCAAGCAGAAGTTGCTGCTCAGTCATTGCTGACAGGACTCGTTAAGTGAATCCTGCCCATAGTTCTGGAGCATATGCAGAATTCCAGCTGAACTTGAACTTCTTGTTAGCACTCTTGGAATCTTCCATGAAACTCCAGAGTAGCTTACACATGGTTTCTAGGCATTTTTTTTCATCTGGACAGTGCATTGTGTGTCTTCACGCTCCTTCTTTCCTCCCTCCCTCCACCTCCACCCCCTTTATCATTAAAAGATGCAGAATGGCTATTATTAGTGTATAAATATATTTGTGAACACAGGTATTGCTGGATTGGGTGTGCCATACCCTGGTTTCCTGTTCCAACAAGAAACTTGAATTGCCCAATGATATTGTTGAGAAGCTTTGGACGTACCTGGACAACATCCTTCATAGCAGGAAGCTGCAGAGTCTCTTCAAGGATGGAAAGACAATCACCCTACGTTTTTCAATTGCACAGGTAACTTGATGTGTAGATATGTTCAGGACAGTATGACCCTGTTTATCAGTGGGTAGTGTATAGTCCACGCTGGGCCTTTCTGACTGTCCCACCTCTTCCATCATAAGTTCCTCTCTAATTTTCTATGGTAACCTCCACTAACTGTTGGCAGCTGTTGCTCACCCTGACTGCCGTATTCCTCTAACATTGCAAATGTGCCTGCTGCCATATTTATATGTATTGGCTCCAGCTTGTATGTATATATAATCCTCATGTGCGTGCGAGAAACTTGGTGTGGCTTCCAGTGAGGTCACAACTGCTTTGTTCCTCCCTGCTCTTTTAAAATCCTGTTTTGTGACAGGGCTTAGGACTTGCCGATCAGAAGGTTGGCGGTTCAAATTCCTGCGACGGGGTGAGCTCCCGTTGCTCGGTCCCTGCTCCTGCCAACCTAGCAGTTCGAAAGCATGTCAAAGTGCAAGTAGATAGGTACCACTCCAACGGGAAGGTAAACGGCGTTTCTGTGCGCTGCTCTGGTTCGCCAGAAGCAGCTTAGTCATGCTGGCCACATGACACAACACGGAAGCTGTATGCTTGTATGCCCTTGGCCAAGAAAGCGAGATGAGCGCTGCAACCCCAGAGTCGGTCACGACTGGACCTAATGGTCAGGGGTCCCTTTACCTTTACCTTTAAGACAAGGTTTGACCTAGCATGTTGTGTCTCCTTATGAACCACAAGCTGTAACCCAAGATTCAACCTTACCTTCATGTGTAAACAAGGCCATCTTGTGTATGTTTATTCAGAAGCAAATCCCACTGAATACACTGGGATTCAACTCCCAATACAATAGGGTTTAACTCCCAATAACTGGTTTTATGATTATAACTGTATAACAGATAGTTTTAGACTGTAGCCCTAACTTATCTTTGGAGTAAGCCCCAGGGAAGTCAATAGGACTAGCTACTGACTAGGTTAGCACTGTGCTGTCAGTCTTTTATTGCCCAATAAATTCTGCAATCATTCAGGAAAATTAGCTCTGTAATTTTTTGAGAACATACTGCTTTGAACAATTTAGAACAAGCACATTTAGGGCATTAAAATATAGAACGTTTATAAGAACAAAATATTTTCTGGTCACTTTTGAAGAACCTAATCTAAAAGGTCACTGAAACAGGATATGGTGCAGAACAGCCTAGATGATGTTTAGAAAAGAGAATTTTTTCGTTCTGCAGAAGCACAATGCAGCTTTTAGAGTCAGTGTCACATATGACTTTTAGAAAGACTGCATACTATGGTATCCCCCTCATCCACATGTTAGGGGTCTTTAGTTTGGCTGTCAGCAGGTCCTGACCCCACTTTCATCAGGATCTAAGCTCTAGACTTACAAGGAGCCTCAGTGGATTATTTGTCTTAGGGACAACAATATTTTTGTTGGAAGGGAGAACAATACCGATGGCAGAGAGAAAGAGGCAAAGAATAATAATAGGTGATTTATTACATGATACATAAGCTGCAGTAAATACCTGTAACTCTAACCAAACATCATGTAAGAAGACACTAGATGGAGAGCTTCTGACCTTAAGCTCCCCTAGTTATTGACCATTAGAGTATCATTTCCATGTAGAAGATTGACCGTGAATTGTCTTTGCTTCCTGTTTAATCTCCAGGTCATGAATGAAAAGCTTTCCACCTCTTATGCCCAAAAAACCTTGAAGGACGTTGGCACTGTGCTAAGTTGCTGTAGAGGCATCCTGTCTGTGCCCCCTCTCTCGATAGTTTACACTGCAAAATTTGAGCTCCTGGTGGACCTTCTGAGCAAGTTGTCCTGTCTGGCGTGTTGGCAGTTGTCATCGGAAGAGGCTGTGTCACCCCAGTTGCTCGAAGTCCTCCAGCTGACCTTCCAGCAGTACCTCCTGATTCAGAGGCAGCAGGCCAATGCGAACCGCGTATTTGGGCAAGTGACTAAGCAGCTGCTTCAGCCGTGCCTGCTCCTGAGGCATCTGCTCACTAGCGGGGCATGGACGCAGGCGGAAGACGGCCATCTGCGTCAGCATCAGAGCAAGGAGATCCGGAACAGCATAGAAGCCCTGCTGGCGGCTGGTATTTTCCGGCCAGAACTCTTGGCGTCTTACAGTGAAGAGTTGCTGCCAGAGAAGGAGCCTCACGCCATAAGAAAAGGGGGTTTGAAACATCTCCTGCTGCCGGCCAGCACAATCCAGGCTAGATTAGAAGATGCTAGTTTTTGTCCTCCGGCTCTTCATGGGAAAGTGGTAGCAAACTCTGTACCTCTCCTCTTTAAGCTGTTCCTAGAATCCTACAATAAGGCTGAAAACCACCTTGTCTGCTTCCACATGCTCACCAGGCTTTATCGCTGTCTAAGGATTTCCAGGCTTCAAGAGGATCTTTGGAACAGCCAGTTTTCTCCGTCAGAATGGACCTCGGAGCTCCTGGCCATGGAGCAGCTTTTGAACTCGGTGCTGAGCAACGGCATCTATAACGTTGCCGCGGATAGGATTCGGCACAAGGAAGTGCAGTTTCGCTTTTACCGCCAGCTGGCACAGATTCTGGTGAGTCATTCCCAGCCTGCCATCCCTGCCTGGTTCAGGTGTCTCAAGGCCTTGATCTCCTTAAATCATTTGATTATGGAGCCTGATTTGGACGACTTGGTGGCCTCTGCTTGGATTGATGCAGAGGTCTCTGAGCTGCGTACAAAAAAGGCTCAGGAGACACTTGTGGCGACTCTCTTCCACACTTACGCCAAGCTGCGCCAGTTCCAAAAGCTCTTTGAAGAGGTTCTGTCTGTCATCTGCCGTCCTGCTGCAGAGGAGCTGAGGCTCCCGGTTCTTCCTGCAGGCATCCGGGCCAAGCTCTGCGAGTGCCTCCTCGATCTGCCACCCAATCAGATCCTGGACATTGTGGCACTCATACTGGAGAAGTGCCAGACTTTCCTTATACCTGATGTCAGAGGAGACTCTGACGTGGCCTCGAAGCTCCAGTCCATTAGCTCATTGCTGCACTCTGTTCTGTTCCATATGAGGAGCTTAGATGATTCCACCCCGTTGCCTGTTGTGCGTCGGACTCAGACTCTGATGGAGACGATGCAGAGGGAGGTGATCCGAGCTTTGTTTGACCTGCTGACAGATTGCCAGGCAGAAGAAACAGAGCTGGAGCTTTGGGTAGAGAAAGTTGGTGGCTCTGCTCTCCTCCTTGCTTGCACTTGGGTAGCGGTCAATACTCTTTTCAGTTTAAATTGCCCAAAGTATGCCTCCCCGGTAGGCAAAACAACCTTGGCTCTTACTGATTCCACCGTAGGCAACTGGGACTTCTCGGCTGTCCTCCCTGGTTTGGATACGCAGTGCTGGGAGAAGATCACAAAGCTCTTAAGCTGTTCCTGCTCAGGGAGCAGATACTGTACAGAATGGCTGGTGCTTCAGAAAATGAAGATGATGCTGATGCAATCCAGCTCTCAGACAGAGGCATCCCACCAGGCTTTGCAGTGTGCTGGAGCTTTCATCCTTCAGTCTGGAAGATGGTGCACGAATGGAGAAGAGTCAGAGCCCTGGGATGGCAATGCAGGCGCAATAACTAGCCTCACTTACCCTACCGCTCATTGGCACCTTGTAGTCTCCAACCTTCCCATCCTGGCCCCCTATCTATCCATGAGTGATACATGGTACGTTGCAGGTGTGCTTCTGAAAACACTGTTGGCAAACCAGACACAGGCAGCCCCTGATGGTGACGGCAGCTCCTTAATCACCGTTGGAAAGGTGTCTACAGATTTGCTGCATAGTCCTCTTCTTCCAGAACTGCGGGCAATACACTCCTCTTTCCTAAGCCACATAGTCCAGCACTGTGCGAGCATCGTTGCCAACCAGTCTCTTCAACAGCTGTCTGCAGAAGATGTGCCATGGTGTGAGTTTGACCCTTCTGGTCGCGGTGCCAGCACAGGGCCTAGCAGCGAACCTTCCATGTGCTGGACAGCAATGGAGAAAGCTGCTCAGGTTATACTATCATCAGCAAAGGGCAGGGATTATGTGACCTTGGAAGAAGAGCACCTCAATAGGCTTTTGGGTTTGCTGGATATAATTTCGGCGTTGAATCTGGACAGCCTCTTTCCTCTGGGCCACACGCGGTGCTTCCTTTTGCTGTTATCTTTGGCTGCCAACACCAAGCCAAGTGTTGCTTGCAGCGAGGCCTTGTCTCTGAAGTTCAGGACAACCTGCTACCGTCTCCTGGCCTGCCTGCAGACGGGCAGGAACGCAAATTCCTCCTTCAAGGTCCTGCATGCCAGCGATGTTCTTGAAGCCGCCCTCTCCTCTGCATTTGCAGCGTGCAAGACTTCGGC
The DNA here is from genome assembly GCF_964252035.2 of Podarcis erhardii. NCBI lineage: Eukaryota > Metazoa > Chordata > Lepidosauria > Squamata > Lacertidae > Podarcis > Podarcis erhardii. Next base: position 75,872,767 of record NC_138507.1, on the reverse strand, counting down.
CGGCGTTTCAGCAGCTGCTCCGTGGGATGAATTTCTGTGTGGGATCCAGGTCTTTTTGGAGCACTACCTTCAGTTCACTCTCGAGAGGCGGCAAAGTGTGAAGCTGAACCTGGAAAAGTTCATGTCGTTCCTAGCCACTTGCAAGCCGTGTGCAGCCAGCAGCGAACATGCTGAGAGTTGGAGCCCTGCTGCTGACCAGCTCCTCTTGGTGGCAGTAACAGCACAGTGTCAAGTTCTAACTTTGCACCTCCAGCACCTCCAGCAGCAGGGGAACCATCAGGCTTCAGGAACACTGCCTGTTTTGCTGGAACAGGCAGTGCTGCAGACGGGAGCAACCATCCAGCTCTGCCTTAGAAATCACACAAAAGGCCAGCCGTTGCCTTTGGTGTTCCTGCCCTGCATTACTACCCTTCTGAAAGCAGATTCTTTCCTTGCGCAGTCGGTGACGGGGGAGAATGCGCAAAAAAGCCCCGTGCAGCCGAGCAAATGCCAGCAGCTGTCTCACCGCGAATTGTACCAACGTTTCTACATTCAGCTCTTGAGAGAACTTGACTTGGCTGGCGGCAACGTCCAGTTCCTTCGCTCCGCGCTGCAGTTCCTAACTGCCTTCTGTTCCATGCCAGAACTGTATCCTGCACAAGCAACTTCCATTGCTGCATTTCACTCCATCGGAAAACTACTTGCAGGTAACAACTGGTTATCCCTCCTACTCTCTCAACCCTTTGTTACACATGGAAGCCTTAAGGGAGTCTGTGAGTTACAATGTTGGTACAGACATCCAGCTCAGGGATGGGGAACCTTGAGCCTTCCAAAAGTAGATGGACTACAGCTCCCCTCAGCTCCAGCCACGGTGGCTTACAGTCAGTAATGATGGGAGTCATAGTCCAGCAGCATCGAAGGGCCACAGGCTCCCTACCTGGCTGATAGCTGCTGCTTAATAGCACAGCCTTACTTGCTGTTGTGCATTGTACCACCCACCCTGTCCTATAGCCACTTCACTCTGCAAGATCCCATCTCTTTGTTGTACTAGGCAAGGAAAATCATGATGATGTTCCCTTAGAGAGTTCAGAATCAAGGTCGTGTGTGAGGAGAAGGCCGGGCCACCCGTTCTTCTCCTTAGCCTCAGGCCTTTGAAAGGAATCCCTATCCACATAAGAAGCACTTATTCTCTTTGATAGAAGCTTGTGGTGATGAAAGAAACAAAGAAAAGGCTAAGGAGCAAACCCTACACAAATAGTGGAGTCCCTAAGATGGTTGGATGGTGCCTTGTACTGCTCCTTCCAGCAGCTCCTGCAACCAAGCTGGTGCCAAATGTATTGTTCTGCTTTCCTTTGGACCGTATCAGTGAGGCTGAGGGGAGTCTTGCCATCTGAGCAGCCCAGGACCTCCATATACACTGCCCAGGCTTGCATCCCAGAGAGATCATTTTGGTGCTGCTAATGTAGCAAAAACAATGCGGGAGGCAGCAGTTACGGGTCTCTGCAGCCACAGCAGGTACAGTGATTCTCCAGCAGTTTCATTTCACCCTCAGAGAGGCACTCCATTGTCTCTCAAGACAGATGGATGCCAAGAACTTCAGCAGAAGTTCAGAAAAGCATTACAATTCATGCAAACCCATTTTGTGAATTGTTCTTAAAATGATTCAGAACCCAGCAGCCTCCAGCGGGCCTGGAGTTTGGATGATAGTGTTGTCTTTCATTATTGCAGGTCCTGGAGTCACCGTCCAAGTGATTCGAGATCTGGAAGTGCAGCTGACAGAACTGATGGCCCAGCTGGTGGAGAATTGTACCCCTGACGACTTTTGTGCCATGTTGAGGGTGGTGCTTGAGGGATTAGATGTTCGCAATATTTGGAAACAAAATCATGAAGTAGGGGGAAATGATTTACTTCTCTTTTAAACTTCTCATATGCATCACAACTGTTCGTTGTCCATTACATAGCAACCATATGACAGCAAGCACTTTTTTTTACTACTCTTATGTGGAAAGGAGGTATCAGAATGTGTAGCATTGTTTGGGCATCTTGGGCTGGCTTCTACAGAATCAAACTATTTAATCTCAGGATGAGGAACAGCCTCTGGTCTTACAGATATTGTTGCTCTCCTCTAACTTCCCTTGGTATTGGGGATGATAGCAATTGTAGTTCATAAACATCTGGCGGGCCAATTTCTGATTTAACCGATGTTGCCTATTCTGTGTGGCACTGGCTCTCCCAAGATCTCAGGTTGAGATCTTTCCTCAGATCTACTGCCTGATGTTTGCTTTCTCTGGAGATGCTGGAAATTGAAGCTGGGACCTGCTGAGGACGACATGTATGTTCTGCCCATTGAGTTACGGCCCTTTCCCAAAAGTGCTTTAGCCTTTCATTTGTAAATACTGTAAATGGGGAATTGGACCTCTAGTACAGATTCTACTCTGTTTACGTGCTAATATCTCAACTCTTGAAATGCTTGTCCTTGCATTACTAAAACCACATGCACAAAAAAAGTATTGGGAGAGTTGGGGGTAACCTGTGGGGGTTGCAGAAATAAACATATATTTAGGGAAAGGAATAATGCCCTAAAAGAGCCCAGTAAGGACAGCGTTCAGTGGCCACAGAAGGAAAAGCCTGAAAACCAGTGTATCTGTGTGGAGAAAGATAGGGGGAAATGGAAATGGAAAAAGGAGGTCTGAGGAAGAGACACATTAAAAAATATTTTACATGTCTAGAAAAAAATGTATAACGCAGAGTCTGAGCTCATATTTTGATGGACTTAAATTTTATTCATTTCCATGGAACTGTGATTATACCTAACTTTCCCGGGGCTGCACCCTTTCACCTTCACGTCTCCTGTTTGAAATGCAATGTTTGTTTTTATTTTGTGCAGGAAGCATTGTCGGCTGTTACTCTAGTCAAAGTGCTGCTTGGCTGCCCTTTAAGCAGAGAGAAAGAGAAAGCGTTCTGGTTTTCCAGTCCCCGGATAATCACTGCTTTAGTTGTGAGTATCTCTGCAGCCAGAACTGTGGTGCTTCGGAGCCTATCTGTGCTACTGACACTAATGCACTCCCCACATGCCTTTTATTCCCAAGGAGTGTGTGGTGGGGAGCTGGTGTTGTTGATCGGACTCCAACTCCCATCGTTGGCCAAGCTGGCTGGGGCTGATGGGAGCTGGAGTTCGGCAGTGTCTGGAGCCAACAGGTTCCCCACCCCGACGTGTACATGAGTAGATGGAAAGTGAGGAGCTACACTTGTTGGGGCCATGCCCTTTCCAAGCTTTAGTTTTGCAACATGGCTAGGATTTCTACTCTTCTGCATGGGAGTGATAGCACTCCACCTCCAAAGAATCATAAAGGGAGGGGGGAATTGTTTCTCCAAATGGGGTCTGGATGAGTGTTCCAGACCTAGGGTTACACAGTGGGAGAATATGAAGCCGCTCCGGACATTGGAGTGTGTTAAAGTAGCACTAAGGGGACGTTCTGTCAGCTCAATGATTTCTCCTTGTGCAAAGGAATCTTCACCCCCTCTCCCCACACAACTCTCCGACTCAACCCTCAAGAGCATAGCAGATTTGGGCACAGGGTAGGATACGTGTCAAGGGAGGAGGAGAGGGGCGGAATTATATTGTGTATGCAATGAATATATATATGAATTGATGAAGCAGTTGCAATTCCAGCAGAAAATAGTAACCCTCCTCCTTTTCACTTAAAAAAATAAAAAATCAAATGGTTCAAGTGCCCCAACTAAGATACCATAACAGGGGAGTGCATAGCCATCAGTAACATAAACCAAAAATGGAAAAAGTTAAGTATTTACAAAGTGGTACAGAGGGGAGGGGAATTGCTGGCCACATCAGAGTCGTTCAATAGGTTCCTGTGATGCAAGTACAAATAGAAGTTGCAGGAGCAATAAAATGTCCCTTCTGGGGAAACATCATCTTTCCGAATTTCAGAACATCACTCATCCAGCGCTAGGGAGATGTAGTATCCCAGCAGGTGATGTGCAGCCTTGAGACGTTTGGTGTGTGTGTGTGTGCATGTGCATGTGCAGAAAACAGAGTTACCTCTATTGAGCTAGAAAGAAATGGTAGCACAGAAGGGCCGTCGATTTCTGCCTATATTGCTTGGTACGTCCTTCTGCCGTAAATACATAAACTTTTACAAAGCCAGATTCCGGGTGTCTTGGATACAGAACTATGGATCTGCATTCACGTACCAGTGTTACTCCTGTTGGAGAAAACCACGTGTGCCTCCGGAAGCTCTGCTTCATTGTTTGATGGCAGCAGAAGCTTGCCAGGAAAGGACACGGTAGAGAAACAGGGGCACACATCCTTTCCTACAGCTGCTGCTTCTTTCCTTCCTTTTTGACTCAGATGCAAATGAAAGAGGCATCTCAAGATCCAAAGCGCATACCCATCCTCGCTGTACCTATACTGGAGGCAGTGGCAGCCCTCCTAAGGCAAGGAGAAGGGGTTCTCTCCAACCCACATCATGTCACCCTGGTGTTCAATATTCTTCTGACTGTCCCTCTCGACCAAAGGGAGTATGGGAACATCTTCCTGGGAATTCACGAGGTTCTCTTTTCCATCCTGCAGTGTCATCCTAAGGTAACGAAGGGGGCAGAGTTCGTATGTTAATTTTCATGTGTTTTTATCCTTTTTCCTAAGGTCTAGAAGTTGCCGGGCAACAACTCCCATCATTATGATTTTATTTATTAATTCCATTTCTAGCCCCCCTTTTCCCATAAGGAGATCAAAGTGGCATGCATAGCATTCGTCCCCATTTTATCCTCGCAACCACCTACAAGGTAGCTTCGCCTAAGAGAGTGTGATTAGTCCCAGGTCACCCCTTGAGCTTTGTGACCGGCTTGTGTATTGAGAAGGACAGATGGAGGGATGTTGCATCCAGAACTGGATTGTGAGTTTTAGACCCCATTAAATATTTTTATGGTTGATTTTCTAGTAGCTTGCCACCCACCCTGTGATCATATTGCGATGGAAGGGTGGGAGATAAATTTAGCAAATAAATCTGTTTTGAAGTTAAAACACGGATTGCCTTTTGTTCCATTGCTTCAGTGTTGTATTTAATTGGTTTGCAGGTGATGCTCAAAGCAGCTCCATCTTTCTTGAACAGTTTCCATAGACTGGTTATTTCAGTTATGCACGAGGGGAAACAGAAAGGAGACAAAGGTCTGGTATTTTATTTGTATCCCATTCTATTCCTATCCTGTGATCTTGTCCTGTGTGTAAAACGCTTTTGCATAGTGGAGCCAGCTACATCTTGCAAGATTTGAAGTTTAGCAACACAAACTGGAAAATGTTTATTCCAAAATATGTCTCATTTTTGCTCAGTAGGGCTTACATCCTAAAAGTGTGCATCCTAAATTAACTAGTGTCATGCAGTGGCTTTGTGTGATAGTGCTTATTTATGGAAAGGTGAATGATATTCGGTAGTGGGTGGAGGCAGTGATCACACCAAGAACCAGTAAGACCTCACTCCTTGGGGTAGAAGCCTGTCCCAACCACCACAACATAGAGAGAAGGGGTGGTACATTAACCTTTGTCTCTGGTCTCCCAGTGGCTTCTCCTGATTGGTTAATCACCTTCCATTGGAAGAAAGCTTGCCTGCCCGTGTATGGGACTGTAGCCGAAGTCCTTCCATGAACATGCAAGGTCATGTTTCTTTCTATTCTCCTTCACAGCACTAAAATTTGCCCTGCACACGTCAGGAGGGAGTTCCTGTTACACAGTCTCATTGTTTTCATATGCATACTTTCTATTCAGCCCCTTATTTCCCTCATTTTGTTAACAGTTTATTACAGGCTTCAGAAACGGTTGTGTTTGGTTGATTTTTTATTTGTTCCCGTATTTCACAGGGGGGTGGGTGGGTGGGAGAATCATTAAAGGATTAAAAAATAAAACTCTGACTTTAAACTTTGCTTTCCAAGGGATCACAGATGAATTTGAAGTTATACTGAAGTGTGCCCACTTGGTGGAGCGGATGTATACTTACATTGCTGCAAAAACAGAAGAATTCACTGTGTTATCTTCCTTCATTGTGGCCCAGTATGTAATTGAACTGCAGAAGGTAATAATCAGCTATTTACTATTTATTTGTAAGAATGGAAAAGAGAAGAGTATAATGATTATGTTCCTTGTGCATCAAACATCATAAATAGATTGCAAAAAGATTCTGGAGCTTTAAGAGATGCTTGCTATTAAGGTAGGTTTTTATTAGAATTTGGAAACTAGCCACCAGCCATGACGGCTGCCTAGTACCACCGCTAATGGAGGTGGCCTATGCTCAGGGCTTGCCACCATGAGAACAGGATGATGGGATAGATGGGCCTTTGGCCTGATCCATCAGGACCTTTTCTTATGTTCTTAAACCTCAGTTTAAAGTAGGGTTTCTGATTCTGGTTTGGAGGTGAACTATGGTGTGCAGTTACCATAGTTTGACTGGTTCAGGAGCCTTGGCAAAGTGTGCTTACAGCAAACCCAGACAGTGCAGGGAAGGGAATCGGGACCCTGCAAGGCTGAAGCCTGTTCCTGACATTGGAAGCTTTGTCTTTGTTGCTGATAGACTAGCTGTTTTTTGGGGTCTGCTTCTCGGCAGGTGCTCTGTTGTCTTTCTTTCTCTGCCTTCACCCCCTCTCACTCACTCACTCAATCAATACAGTGGTGCCTCGCAAGACGAAAAGAATCCGTTCCGCGAGTCTCTTCGTCTAGCGGTTTTTTCGTCTTGCGAAGCAAGCCCATTAGCGGCTTAGCGGATTAGCGCTGTTAAGCGGCTTAGTGGCTTTTAGCGGCTTAGCGGATAAGCGGCTTAGAAAAAGGGGGGGGGAAGGGGGGGAAAGTCGGAAAAACTCGCAAGACATTCTCGTCTTGCGAAGCAAGCCCATAGGGAAATTCGTCTTGCGAAGCACCTCCAAAATGGAAAACCCTTTCGTCTAGCGGGTTTTTCGTCTTGCGAGGCATTCGCCTTGCGGGGCACCACTGTACATACATACATACATACATACATACCCCGCCTATCTAGCTGGGTTTCCCAAGCCACTCTGAGCGACTGACAGCAGAATATTAAAAACATGATAAAACATCAAACATTAAAAAACTTCCCTATACAGGGCTGCCTTCAGATGCCTTCTAAAAGTCGGATAGTTGTTTATTTCCTTGACGTTTGATGGGAAGGCGTTCCACGGGGCGGGCGCCACTACCGAGAAGGCCCTCTGGCGGTTCCCTGTAACTTTGCTTCTCGCAGGGAGGGAACCGCCAGAAGGCCCTCGGAGCTGGACCATGTGGGTGGAGACACTCCTTCAGTTATACTGGGCCAAGGCCATTTAGGGCTTAAAGGTCAGCACCAACACTTTAAATTGTGCTTGGAAACGTACCAGGAGCCAGTGTAGGTTTTTCAGGACTGGTGTTATATGGTCACGGCAGCCACTCCCAGTCACCAGTCTAGCTGCTGCATTCTGGATTAGTTGTAGTTTCCGGGTCACCTTCAAAGGTAGAGCACATTGCAGTATTCCAAGCAACTACAAAAAAACCCCGTCCCTTTTAACATACAGTTCATTAACCAGGTGTTTCATCCCTAGTTGACATACTAATTTGAGCACCCATTTTTCCAGTTCAGGGAATAAGTGAAGGAGGATTCTGAACTTTGTGTGGAAGCAAGCTCTTCCCCCCAGTTCCCCCTCCCCCATGTATTTTTATTTAAAATATTTCTATACTGCTCTTATCAAATGTTGCCAGGATGGTCCACAGCAATGCAACAAAATTCTATTGAAAATACTATAATATACATCAGAATCCATGGAACACAATCCATGAATAGCACTTAGGCTCAGCATTCATAACCTGCTAGCATCTGGGTGAGCTGAAATGCCTTTCGCAACCATCGGAAGAAGATGGCACTTGCTTTATTCCAGACAGGAGTTAGTTCCGCAATTTGGGTGCCATAGTGGAAAAGGCTGTCCCTCTGGGTTGCGTCGGGACAGACCTCAGCAAGTCGTGGTGCAACAAGGTGAGCGTAACTAAAAGTTCTTGGCATACAGGCAGGTCTCTGTTGGAAAAGGAGTTCCTTCAGATATCAAAGTCCCAAGGGCTCCATGCATCAACAGAAGAACCTTAGATCTGCCTCAGCAGCAAATTGGCAGCCCGTGCAGGTTTTGTCCCCCCCCCCAAAAAAAGCATGTCACATGCTCATCTTAGGTTGCCCTGCTCAGCAACCTCACCACTAGCCGCAGCTCCTGAAACAGTTTGATGTGCAGCCCCCACCCCCATGGAGCACATTGTAATCATTTATTCGATTTCTTTCTTGTCGTTCACCATAAAGTCCAAGGGCGGTGACAGCAATTTAAAATACAGTCTGCTCTGCGAATGTTTAGCATCAGCATGGCAGCATTCTGCAGTTTTTCCAGCTTTAGGGGGAGCTTTTTCAGGAGGATGTCGTACTTCAGGTGCAAAATAAAGGCCAGTTGTTGGCTGCTGGAACCCCATTAAACAGGTACATATAAAGATGAACGGTTTTTCTTGGTAATAATGATTCCCCAGCCATCTCGGATGATGCGTGTTGGTCATTTTGTTCTTCGAAGGCAGCTTCCACTTCTGCAGCACTGCTGAAGCTGCATGAACTGTCACAGCGATTAGAAGTTCACTTCATTAGGAAAGAGTTTATTACTTGCCTGGGGAAGAGAAGGGAAGCCTGGATTTTAATGACAGCCTCTAGTTTAATTTCCATTATTCTAGGAACTTAGTGCGACAGGTCTGGAAGCATGAAGCTAATTTGGGCTTTTGGTGCATGGAGGGAGGAAAGGAGAGGATCTCTCTGTGGCAGAAAATAGCACAATCTCCCCTTGGGGCTAGAAATCTTGGCAGCTAGATGCTTCCAGGCTGACATTTGAGTGCAGAGATTGTGCCAGTTGTGGGGAAGGCTGGAAGGGAACAGCCAGCGCTCAGGTGTGGAAGATTTTTATAGCCAGTTCTGATGATTGACAGGCTTAGAAGTGCTTAAGAGGATAATAGATAATGAGTGCATATCCTGCCTGAGGAGGTGACAGTGGAAGAAAAGTGTGTTCGTGTGTGTTTATGTGCATCATCACTTTCAGGGCTAGAAACGTCATAAAGCAAAGCTGGTTTAATGAAGTGAATGGTTTCTTCTGCATCTACTGTCTTCTCTATAAAGGACGGCCGTGTTCTCAATTTTTGTTCTATTATTCGTTACATACTGATGAACTGCATGTTTTGGATATATTATCTTGAATTTGAAGGATGATTTCAAAAACAATATACCACTGAGTGAAACCGACATCATGGCCTGCTCCTCATACCAGTCCTGGGCGATATATTGATATATCACCCAGGCCTATTGCTCAGGAGCTGCCCCAACTGGCTGTGACTTTGCAGCTCACCTGGCCTGCTGCCACTGTAGTTCACAGCGCCACCTGTTGTCAGCTAAGCAAACTGCTACATGACAGCGGCCTTAGGGAAGTATATCATAGGAGAGGTACGTGCTAGGTTGCCCTGTAACAAAGTTGTCAGGGTGGCTTACAATAAGGAATAAAAGCAAATTTAAATTCAATGGCAAGAACACATGCAACAATAAAAGTGTACTACATTTTAGTGTTGAGATTTTTCAGTTTTTCAGCAGGTCTTACAAAATTTCAGGTTGTGTTTTTGTACATCAGGTAACCTGCTGGACAGATAATAAGCTACTGTATTGCCTCAGAGATTTTACTTATGAGTGTTGTGTGTGTTTAATAACACGTTTTAATGAGTCATTGTGTTCCCTCTAGGTGACTTTGCACCCAGCTGTAAAGAAACATCTAACTGAGGGGATTTATCACATCCTAGATCTTTGTGTGGAGCGTGATATCAAGTTCTTAAATGCGTCCTTACCAGTGGGAGTGAGAGAAGTTTTCAAGGAACTGTATCACGATTATTCTCACTACCACAAAGCTCTAAAGCAAGGGGATGAAAAGTACACAGCATGAGCTACCCATTGTCTACCTGCTGCTTTGAAATCTCACAGAGGACTGTCTTTCAAGGTGTTCAGCACTTGCTGTTCTTAAGGTTCTAGAGGCTGTGTTCATCTGGACAGGTGCCCATAGCAACTTCTGCGTAGGTGACTGACAGATGTATGCTTTCTTAATGATTGCAAGCATGTTTTGAAGAAGAAATTGATTACACGGTAAAGAGATGCTGGAGTCAGAACCTTCAAGAGACAATGCAGTCTTCTTTTGTTGTAGGCAATAGGTATTCATGTAGAACAACACGTGGAAATAAATCATGTTTTTTGTTTATATGTTTTTAATATTGAGACCAAGAAAACCACTCCCCGCATTGTGCTGTAATTGTGAGAGCTTGTTAATTAATTAATTGATTGATTAATTAAATTAATTAATTAATAAACCTAATAATTCTTTCTTTTTTAAAAAATTAAGAGTTGTGTGTCTTCATTACACTTGACACTGGTCTTAATATTTCTGATGTTATATGCTGTCTATGTGCAATTCTGCCACTGGCCTGTAGTGAGCAGCAGTTGTTCTCTGATAAACAGGACTCTCAGACTGGTGTGCTACCCAGGGAGCATAGCTCTGTGGTGGCTGCACCTTCAGAAACTCCCAGGTAGGAAAGTCACCTTTCTTAGCTTTTCAGCATATCCCTCAGCATTCATGATTCATGATGTTTCTACACAGCTCCACAGTCTAACCATCTGTGCATACCAGAGATACTAATCTTCTTCATGCTTCCATATCTGATTATTCTTGGATAGGACATGAGTCAAGAATGCTTGGATTTAACAAAGGCTTGCCCCCTCCTTCAGCATTTGAGTCATCACCTCAATGTATAAACAAATCAGAGAACTGACGTGAGTCAGGAGGCTGCTGTCCCACCAGCATAACACACCCCAAGGGTTCAAGGAAAAAGGGCAGCTGAAGGAGAAATAAATATAGTCTTACACAGTGTAACATCTCAAGGCAAATATATTTGTTGTTGTTTAGTCGTGTCCAACTCTTCATGACCCCATGGACCAGAGCACGCCAGGCACTCCTGTCTTCCACTGCCTCCCACAGTTTGGTCAAACTCTGGTAGCTTCAAGAACACTGTCCAACCATCTCATCCTCTGTCGTCCCCTTCTCCTTGTGCCCTCAATCTTCCCCAACATCAGGCTATTTTCCAGGGAGTCTTCTCTTCTCATGAGGTGGCCAAAGTATTGGAGCCTCAGCTTCAGGATATGTCCTTCCAGTGAGCACTCAGGGCTGATTTCCTTAAGCATGGATACGTTTGATCTTCTTGCAGTCCATGGGACTCTCAAGAGTCTCCTCTAGCACCATAATTCAAAAGCATCAATTCTTTGGCGATCAGCTCTCACTGCCTTGCCATGGCGATGGGGCTTGAATAACTCAGAGAAGCTATGAGCTATGCTGTGCAGGGCCACCCAAGATGGACAGGTCATAGTGGAGAGTTTTGACCAAACGTGATCTACTTGGAGCAGGAACCAGCAAGCCACTCCAGTATCCCTGCCAAGAAAACTCCATGGACAAAGACAAGAGGCAAATATATACCAACAATTAATTTATCTTGGAACTGTTTTTGTGGTCTTCCACTTTCTCTATGGCCCACTCTACGCTTGCAGCAAAACAAAGATATCAAATCACAAAGTGCTAGAGTGGACTGCATAACTGCAGGCTGAAGGTGAAAAGAATGCCATTTTTTATTTTTAAAAAAATGTTTTACCCTATTTATCTTCTAGATAAAACCAAGAAAAGCTAGCACATTAGAAAGGGTGGTTCTTACCTTCTTGTTGGGACCTTTTCAGATGGAATTGTTGGCATCAGTCCTGTCTCAGGAGACAACAGAATAGTGTGCCTTCGGGGGTAAATTCTAACAGTTGGAGAGTTACAGGGCCTGCTGTGGCTACAGAGATTAATGCGGGAGAGACAAATTTTGTTGCAGTTGGGGCAGATGAAGGTGTCTGGTTTTGCTGCTACGCGTCATCATGACGTTCCTTCTCTTTGCGCTTCTCCCAGCGGTCACTCCTCTGGTCACTGCTGTGGATACATGACCTCTCTTCCTCCAGGCACTGCTGTTGTCTGCAAGGGATTCCTATACAGCGGGGTTAATGCTGCTAGCCTTCATGTCATTTTTGCAGACATCTTTGTAAGAGTCGCTCTGCCAACAGGCCTGGTGCCTAAAGCCATCTCCCCTTAGAGCACATCCTTGGGGATCCTGCCATCTGTGGACATGACCCAAGCCAGTGCGTCTAGGCATCACTGAGATAGGAGTGCAAACATGCTGGGAATCTGGGCTTGGGAGAGCACATCTTTGTTTGAAACTGTCCTGCCATGCAATGCCCAAAATCTTCCTGATGCAGCGTATATGGAAGGCACTAAGGTGTCGTTTTTGGTGGTTGCAAGTTGCTCACGACTTGCTTGCATAAAGCAGTGTGCTCAATGCTCCAAGCCTGGTAGACTTTTATCTTGGCACTGATCATTAGCATCATGTTTTTCCGTACCCTTTTGGAGATGTGAGCCATTGTTGTAGCTGCCTTGCCAATACGCTTGTCCAGTTAATGGAGAAGTTGCTGGTTACGATGGAGCCCAGGTAGATAAAATCACATACCACTTCAAGCATGTGGTCACCAAGTGCTGATGCATAGAGTCAGGATGTCATCCTGGGTCAGGATGTTGGTCTTTGTCAGTCTGATGGGAAGGCCGAATTCCATGCAGGCTTGGGCAAAATGGCTGATGAGTCTTTGTGGAGCTTTCTTGGAGTGTGGTGTCGAGGCTGCGTCATCTGCAAAACAGCATCTCTTGGATAAGAACCTGCTGCGCTTGTCTTGCCATGGAGATGTGCCAAGTTGAACAGACCCTCATTGCTCCTTGAAGGCATGGAGAGCAACAGGAAGAAGAAGGTGCCAAATAGAGTTGGGGTGAGAACACAGCCCTGTTTCACACTGCTCTTTATAGGGGAGACATCTCAGGATGAACCATCATACTGGATGATGCTGTGCATGTTCTCATCTTGTGGGTACACAGGAGAGCACTCATTCATTCCAGTCCACTCTGAGCTTGTGTTATGGGCTACCTCATTGCAGTCTTTATCACGTTACTGTTTTTATTTTGGTGATGTTGTGCAATAGCAATATGGTTGGCTGGCTACCTTGAGGTGGCGTACAGGCACTTTAGCTGTTCTGTGATCAAATTCTGAGTCCTGTTGGCATCGACTTGTAGGGGAAATTAATTCCTACATCTTTGTGTGGGTAATGGAGAACTACAGAAGACTGGCAGAGGACCATAGAAGGGCTGTTCTAGGACAACACAGGGCAAATGGAAACAAAACACACACAGCTGATATTTCTTCTTCTGTAGAACCTTCATGTTGGGTGGCCTTTGCAATATAGCAATTTTATCACAAGAGGGAGCCATTGTCAAAAGTTCACTGTCCGGCTGCAGCCTTACAGCACCAAAGGACATTTCTTTTTTTTTTTTGTCCTTAAAAAAGCACACACACATTTGTTCTTAAAACATCAAGGGGCTGATGGATGACCTGATTTTGTTTAATCATTCCCTAAAATTCCAGCTGAATGACAATACCCATTTGAAGGGACCTTGAAAGGGTGTGTGTGTGATACATTTGATAAATCTGGCAAAACAGCCATGCTTTCCCTCCCGGATTTCAAATCATGTGAGCGGTGGCAGGCATGTGACTCTTTTAAGTGTTCAAGAATTCCTTTCACAGGCAGATTTCTTTGAAGTTGTGGTTAAGTTGCTCTGCGGAGAAAGGCAATTCCTTCTTCACTGAGAAGCAGTGGCTGGGAAATTGTGGCTATGAGCCTCAAGTATGAGCCAGAAAATCCCTGACTGAAACCTGGCCTGTGTCACAAGCTCACAAAGTGTCCTTAGGCAAGCTGCTGTTATCTTGGCCTCGTCTCCATATCAACAAGAAGAGGATAATGTTTTGGATTTTTAAAGTTTACAATCCACTTTTCTTTCAGTAAGGGCTAACAACATAAAAACAGAAAACAAGACTGCTTTGTCAAGGGGTTCTTCTCAGATTTCTGTGAGTAGGTCTGTCCCTTTGGGTTGCCATGAAGAACATTTTCACCCTTCATTAAACCCTTTTCTGCGCTTTTTCACACACCACTCTGTGAAAGGCTTCAAAACGCTTCACAGATTTTCGGGGGGGGGGGGGGGAGAAGAGGACTGCATCCTTGTAGGTGAGGGTCTAAACCACTGAGCCTCTTGGGCTTGCCAATCAGAAGGTTGGTGGTTCGAATCCCTGCAACAGGGTGAGCTCCTGTTGCTCTGTCCCAGCTCCTGCCAACCTAGCAGTTTGAAAGCACACCAGTGCAAGTAGATAAATAGGTACCACTGTGGCGGGAACGTAAACTATGTTTCCAGGTGCTCTGGTTTCCATCAGTGTTTTGTTGCTCCAGAAGTAGTTTAGTCATGCTGGCCACATGACCTGGAAAGCTGTCTGTGGACAAATGCCGGCTCCCTCGGCCTGAAAGCAAGATGAGAGCTGCAACCCCATAGTTGCCTTTGACTGGGGTCCTTTACCTTTTCCTTTACCTAGGTGAGGGGGCTGGACCAATTCCCATAATAACCCAGTGATTCTATGCAGTTGATTAGTTGGGCAGGATGTGGATAGTGGCATGCATCTGAACAGAGATCCTCTTGGAAGTCATACAAGTGCCTGGCATCTGGAGCCTTGTGTTCTTAACACACAATGCTGTAGGCCAAGGTCACCAACCCTTTTCTAGTGCATGGGCACATTTGGAAACTGGAGAAACTGTTGTGGGCACCACACATACATACACTGCACAACCAAGCACATGTGACAACCTATTCTACTGGGTACACTAACATGCTGTGTCTGTGGGCATCATGTTGTCCATGCTGTATGTGGTGACAATTGTGGTGGTTTCCCCAACTACAGCCACTTTCCCCCAGTCCCTAAATAAATGGAGTGAGGAGAAGTGGGTTGGACTTGGAGAAAATGGTTATAAGACCATGAGTACTCCTTTCCAAGCATAATTCTAGTTAGTCAACACCTCTTGAATTCTGCAGTTTTGACTGCCTGCGTTGCCTGTTGAGCTAGGCTAGCCTTGATGAAGAGGGCTGCTTTGGCAATTTAGCCTGCAGCCACAGGGACCCAATCAAGAGAAGGCTCACAGTACAGGCAAAAGGTTTTTTAACATAAAACCCCTCTCACACAACCAGCATGCTGGGTTCTTGATCTCCTCGCTGGCTACGTTTAACACCAAAGCCAAAGCAGCACTTAAGGGCAAAGCTACATGACCCACAACATCTTGTGTTGTTTAGTGGATTGCAGATTCCTTCCCTGTAGCACTGATGGGGGTGTGTGTGGCCTTTTTAGGTCCACAAGAGAGCAGACGGAGGGAGAAGAAAGGGACCTTTTCCATGTTGTCAGTGTGTGTTGACTCCTTATACAGCCAGCCCTGGAGTGAGAAAGGCAACGTGAGATGGGTTTTGCGAGGGAGTTTTCAAGTGACATGTGTGAGTGGTTACCCATTTTGGATTCTTATACCCAGATGAACAGTGGGTGTTCCATGGGCAAGGAAGCAGAGAAAAACAAGCCACTTGAACCGGAAAAATACAAAACAAATCCATGGCACAGCTGCTCAGCAAGAAAAATATAGGGAGCCCAGGCTCATTTGAGACCCCATCTGCACTATACTACTACTACTACTACTAATAATTTTATTTGTATCCCACCCTCCATGGCCGAGGCTGGGCTCAGAGCGGCTAACATCATAAAAACAACACAATATGCATAAAAACAGACATCAATTAATTAAAATAAGTCTTAAAATTAATTCAGACAAGTTAAAATCTGGGCAGGTGGCAGTATCACGCCTCTTTAAATGGTCATGATTTCTCCCAAAGAATCATAGGAACTGTAGTTTGTTATGGGTGCCAAGAGTTGCTAGGAGACCTATATTCCCCTTTAAATGTATAGCGCAGATGGGACCTGACTGGAGCCGTCCGTATTGTTTTATGACTGTGCAAACAGAATTTGCAGATAATGGCCAATGCTGAGTTTAGGCAAGCAGCTGACTTCCAAATCATATGAACTAGAGAAATCTATTTATTTGCCTACTATGCCCATTGGGGATGGGTTTCACCTACGGAGTGGAGTGAAATTTGTCTGATCTGGTATACCGCTGTTATGCACAAGGTGCAGGTATACGTAACCAAATGTAGGTATCAAATGCACTTGCACAAAATTCTGGGCCAATTCAAAGTGCTGTTTTCTGAGAGCAACACTGGATGGGTTCCTGAAGATTATCATCCCAAGCACCCATCATACCAAACTGACATCTTAAGGGGGAGATTCATGCAACCACCATTTTGTTTTTATCTGTAAGATGGCAATTTGGTATTTGTTTTATTAAGGCTCTAGGATCTGTGCACTGAAGCACTCAAAGGGCTCGTTCCTGACCTGCCTGTACAGTATTTGTTTTGTTTTGTTGAATTTATATACTGTGGTACCTCGGGTTAAGTACTTAATTTGTTCCGGAGGTCTGTTCTTAACCTGAAGCACCACCTTAGCTAATGGGGCCTGCTACTGCTGCTGCGCTGCCGGAGCACGATTTCTGTTCTCATCCTGAAGCAAAGTTCTTAACCCGAGGTACTATTTCTGGGTTAGCAGAGTCTGTAACCTGAAGCGTATGTAACCTGAAGCGTATGTAACGCGAGGTACCACTGTACTGCCCTATACCCAGAGATCTCAGGGCGGTTCACGGAACAAAACCAAAATATAAAACCACAAAATATATAATTAAAAGAAAAATAACAACCCAATAACAAAACAATTAAGATTATCCCAAAGCAGGTTGAGCATTTGTCCTTTAGACTTCACCTCTGTTGTGTAAGTTATATCCTGGGGAGACTGCTAGTCTCCATCTAGTTCAGCACTGCACCCTACAGTGGCTAGCCAGCCCCCTCTGAGGGTGCCTCAAGACCCCACCTATCCTGCCAAGCCACACCCACTGCATCTTCCCTTGGCTCCACCCACCCAAACCTCCTCTTGCTTGCTACATCCTGACTCAGGACGTAAGGTTCTGGGATTAAAAGTATCTGCATAATTCAGCCTTCCTGATCTTCCAGGGCTCTAAATTGTGCGGGGCACCTTCAGAAGCAGAGAAGGCTTCCTGCTGCAAAAGTTCACCTTCCCAACATATGGAGGGTGTCAGGGCAATGATGGTGAGCCATGGGGCAATGTGAAGAACGTCTGGTAGGGCTAGTAAGGTTACAGGCAGAAGGTAAATGAGCTAGAGCTTTCAGTGACTGTGCAGTGTTTGAACTACCAGAAACACTACTTTGTGAAATATGGGTGTAAATCACCAGGTTTTCATGGATGTACACACTTGTTCCACGGTACCTCTGTCCATTGCACTTGCATTGCTTTTACAGAGCTCCCCACACCCAGAGTGTTGGCAATGGCCAAGCAGGGGCCCCAGCACACATCCTTTCTCAAGTTTCCTACCTCACGTTTTCTCATTAAAATGCATTCATTGACTCCTTGCCCTCCTCGACATGTGCATTCATCTTCCCACTTACTTAAAGCTGCCTTAGCCTCTGGCTGAGGCCTTTCGAGAACGTGCAAGTGTTTCCAAGGGAGGACAGGTATGCAGATGAGAATAGCTATTAGCTAATTTCCATATGCTGACATTTTCAACTTTGGCAACTAATTATTTAATAGCCTAACGCAGAGAGAAGAAGATACAGTATGTGCCTCTCGGGGATGCATCTTAGGGAATAAGCACACAAGCGCACACACACGTGTGCGCGCACACACACGTGTGCGCGCACACACACACACAATGCCAATTGCATTGTGGTGAGCCATGCTGTAATGTCAGAGAGATTTTTAAAGCCCATTTGTTATCTTTCCCAGTTTTAAAACCAGTTCTTTTGCTGCTGCTTTGGGGCATATCAGGTCTTTACACCTCCGTCTATTTTTGGATCATGTCTGCACAAGGTATTTTTCTTGTCGCATGTGTGGGGTTTTTGTTTAGGCTTACTCTACAACCAGACACCAGCATGAGGCATGCAAAGGCTATTATGCAGTCTCCTAATAGAAGAGAACCATGTGGAGTCCGCAAAACCTCCATACCACTTTGCTCTGAAACAGCAGTCATCGTCTTTTGCCTACTCTGCTGCTTATTGACCATGATTCACAATCAGTTGGCGTCAGTTGCCTGGAAGATGTTCCACCTCACCTGCCAAGATAAACAGGTCCAGAAGCTTTGTGGGATTCCCCAGTAGATGCTGCTTGCTTTGGGAGAGGAAACGGCTTGAGGAAGGCAGACAGCACTGTCCATTTAGATCCCTCATCCAAAAGGAAATGTGCGGACGAAAACCACATAAAACATCTGCAGAAAGCAATAAAGAGAATGAACCCAGAGGAGATACTCCACAGGCTGCTTGATTGGGTGGTGCAGTAACATAATTCAGAGTTTCATCGAGACAAGTGGGTTAACATAAGAAATTTCTGAATAGTCGTCATGTGACTTTGTAATTTGCCCACTTCTGCTTGACAACACCACTGGCAACCCTCAAAAGTCTAAATTCTTGGGCTACTTGGGAAGTCTTATCACCTGGACACCAAAACCAGACAATATTTATTTATTAATTAACTACTACTTCTTTTTTTAAAAGAAAGCAACAGCCCCAAATCAACCCTCCCCCCTGCTGTTGAAGACACTGCCGGTTTAGACATTCCTTCACCCTGAGGCGTGAGTCTTAAGGAACATCACCATAAATTAAAAGCAAGCTCTGCTGCTGGCTTCCATCAACTTCTAAGGCCAGAATTTCACCCTTGGCTCTTGTGGCCTTTTTAATCTTCAAAGTGCTTACAAACATTAATGACATTAATTAAACACTCTCTCCTTCCTTCCTGCTAACAAGGTTTATTAAGCTGAACACATTTTTTCTCTCCTGTGGGCATCTCTGATGAGCAATCAAATGAATAAATTTATTTCTAAATTTAATAGCTGAGTTGCAAAGAGGAGCAGGAGCTGACAGGAAGAGGCGAAGACAAATGACAATCTGCTGCTGTCGGAGAAGTTCCTGGGCTGCCCTTGTTACCCTTCTGTCATCCAACCCCATTAATCCTATGCATGTTCAGAAGCAAATTCAACCCTACTCTGTGGGGTTTTCTCCTAGATTAAGGTCCCACCTGCACTATATATTTAAAGCAGTATCAGGACACTTTAAACAGCCATGGCTTCTCCCAAAGATTCTTGGGAGCTGTAGTTTAAAGGTGCTGAGGGTTGTTAGATTCCTATTCCCTCACAGAATTACATGTTGGCAACTAAAAGCAGGAATTTCCAGGTGAACAAAAGGAGTGTTCTTTTCCTCATTAGAAGGATGCTTGGCTCTTGGTGGGTGGGTTTCAGGACTAGCCGGTAGGATGTTGCCTAGATTCTATTAGCATACGGGGATTTTTTTTGGCTACTGTCCTTCCAAGAGCTCCTTAACCAGAGACCTAGAGGGCCAGGATGTTGTCACGGGTGATGTTTGATCCTGCAAACACACCCTGTCCATCTGTTCATGTGCACAACTCCCTATATAACTTTGCTATATTTGGAGATCAATAAATCATACAAGGGGCAGGCTGCTGCTATCTGTGTGCAACCAAACCATAGCATAGTTCATGTGTTCAAATTTAAGCTATGAAGAAGAAGAAGAGTTTGGATTTGATATCCCGCTTTAACACGACCTGAAGGAGTCTCAAAGCGGCTAACATTCTCCTTTCCCTTCCTCCCCCACAACAAACACTCTGTGAGGTGAGTGAGGCTGAGAGACTTCAGAGAAGTGTGACTGGCCCAAGGTCACCCAGCAGCTGCATGTGGAGGAGTGGAGATGTGAACCCGGTTCCCCAGATTACGAGTCTACCGCTCTCAACCACTACACCACACTGGCTCTCAGGGTGAGCTTCAGGGTTTGTTTGTTTTTTGAAGTTCACACATCTTTCCAGTTTTCTGTATTTCTCATTATCTGGATTTTTGTGTCCCCTCTCCTTGGACAAGTTTATTTGTAATGTTTTGACTACCTGCCAAAGAAGCACAAAATGCAAATGAAAGCAGATCACCTGCTATTTGTACGATGTTTGTGCCTGCAGAGGTCTTTGTTGGTCTGTGAAGTGGTGTATTTGTTTCTCACTCTGAGCAATACTGTTAGGCATCCGCCTGTGATGACAAAGGTAACTGCATTTGTTTATTTAATGACGGGTGAAGTGATTGCTGTTTACACTCTATAACATTCAGGCTCTTGTGGGTTGGAAGATGCTATTAAATGCAAGGTTTTATTATCAAGGTTCTTAATTACAAGTCAAATCTGAAAATCAATATTTACTGCCTAGCTTTTCACAATATAATAACCTGCCATGGTGCTCTCCTACTTGTCAGGGGTTGTAAGACACCGTCAAAAGTTGAACTGTGAGTACTGCCAAACAAGCATATTTCCCACTACCTGTACTCAATAGCACTACTACTGGTGGTATGAAGCAACTGCAGGTAGTTCAAGCTGGGATATTGACACCATAGAGCCGAGTCCTCCTGGTTGCAGAAATCAGGAGAGCCGATCACGTTGCCCGCTATAAAACAGGCCTCAACAGTTTGTGACTCTCCAGACTGAAAGTACTTCACCAGTGATGCATGGCGATTTGCCAGATGCCTGTCAACGCCGCCACCCCTACAAGCAATCAGTGAAAACAGGAGGTTCATTAGGTCCACACAGGGTTGGCACATGACTGCAAGAAAAATGTGGTCGTGGATTGCAAATGCCGTAGTGCAGCTGATCCCACCAGGGCTTGCTGTCAGACCATTTAGCTGACTGGTGCTGACAGCAAGCATCACTTTCTAAGCAACAGTTGGGAGTGTGCTTTAAGGCTCCCAATCGCTCCTTTGCAGCCACATCTCTACCTGCCATACACTTGACACTGCAGATGTCAGGTGGGTATGGCTGGTTCTACCATTAGGAAGAGTGGAGCAATTGTCTCAGGCAACAGATGCTGGAAGGCAGCAGCAGCAGCAGCAGCTTCCCCCTCCCTTCCCTTCCCTTCTCTTGACCCCCTGGATATTCCATTCTGCTGGTGATCAAAGCTATGTGTACCACAGGCCTGTCATATGCCCCCTTAAACTAACCTGCTGCAAGATTCAACTGCCATTCCACTCAGTTTCTGTACATGGCATGGCAGGGGCCATCTTGTCCTTTGCCTCAGGCAGCAAAAGGTCTTGAGCCAGCCCTGTAGGTGTGAGGAAGTAAAAGCAGTTTGAGGAAACAGCCTTATGGGACAACTGAGACCCCTGTCTCGCCTAATTTGGCCTGTGGGCTGGAGATTCCACACCTCTGCCATAGGAGTAGGTAAGGAAGATGGCTAAAGAGAAGCTGAGAGTTCTAGAACCCAGGGTTTTGGCTCATTCCCCCCTTTTTTGAGAGAGTGGAAAGGCACCGATGGGTCTGAATGGTTGGCCTAAGGAAGTGGTCAGAGATTCATTCTGGAAGAGGCTGGTTTGTCTTTCTTCCCCCTGACTGGAGAGGATATAATCTGGGTGTCTGGATTCAAAGAACAACAGAATGGCAGGTTTGGGAGACACATAGAAAGCCTGAGCTTTAGAGTCTGGAAACTAAGAACATTTGGGAGGCTGACCTTGTGTCCCCCTGGAAATCTGATGTACATTCGGGACACCTGTTGGACTTAAATTGCATGACCCGCCTCTACATCTCGGTACAACAAGGGAAGTTTGTATCATAAACACCAGCAAGCCTCCAGTGACCTCATTCAAAGGGAACCCACCCAGGTTCTGCACTGGAACTCCTGAAACCTCTCAACCCTCAGAGACTGGTTTGTGTGCAATAGTATGAGTCACATGAGACAGAAATACTTTTATCTAATAATCTGGCCGAACAGTCTTGGCTACATTTAAATCATGTTTCCACCGAGATCTCTAATTCACATGGGTTTAGTCAATTTCCTGTGTACACATAATCTGGTGCTAAAAAGCTGTTATCCAACTCAAGTAGAGAGACATTCAACAGCCAGGGCATACCCATTTAGCTGACCATAGCACAGAAACAAAGGTGTCCCCTGTTAAGTGGAGGTGCACAGAATCATGGGAACTGTAGTTTACTCCTCACATAGCTACACATCCCCGCTCCCTTAACAAACTACAGTTCCCAGGGTTTTTTGGGTGAAGCCATTTGCCTTAAATGTATGGTGTGTACACAGGCATCATTAAAAGGGGTTGGGGTAATAGTAGGGAAATAGGAGGCATGAAGCTTTGTTGTTTTTTCTGAATCAGGGTTCCATTTTGGATCCTGAGCTGAATCAGGCAGCCTCTGAAGTGCTTTAAACTGAGTCATACTCTTTTCCAAAGCCCTGAATCAGGGTCCAGGGTCCAAGTCTTGGGTCAATGCATGCTCCTACCATCGCCCCATGCTACAGACAGGACTACAGTTCCTGTCACCACAGAATTGTAGATTTGCAAATGACCTCGAGGGTCATCTAGTCCAATTCTCTGCAATGCAAGAATCCTGCCTGCAGCTGTCCCTGGGTGGGCTCGAACCACCAACCTTCTGGTTAACAGCCAAACGCACTGACCCATTGCACCACCACCCTGACCATTGGTCATCCTGGCTGGAGCCGATGTGAGCAGGAAGGCACCAGGTCAGGAATCATAGGAGAAATATGTTCATGTCGGAGCCTGCAATCAACAGCGAGGCAAAAGAGAGGCATCGCTGCAGATAAGACTGCTGTGTTCTGCAGAGAGACTGAAGCTATCTGGTGCTAAGCCAGCAAGGCAGACAGATTGTAAAGATGAAGGCTCTTCCTTCTCTCTCCCTCCACTCCTTGGCTTGCCTGAGAAAGAAAACCAGCTGTGGAATGAGCAAGAGCAATGAATGCCCTGGCAGACAGTCAAGGCCAGCCTGCTCCAAGAATCGCCCTGCAGACAGTAGAGCTTTCATAGCATTGTAGGAACTAGGAGCACACTGAGTGCAAAGGTCGAATCAGCAGGCATTAGCATCTCACCAGAAAAGAAATGCTAACATACAAACAAAGATGGCACTCAGAGAGCACACAGATATTTTCCTTCTAGAACAGGAATTTTGGGCACTGATGCCAGGAGTGGGCAGGGCAGGGCTGGGCTGGGCTGGGCTGGACTTTCTTGAAAAGTTTCAGTTACTGTATATGGCATTAGTCTTTATTTTGATTCAGTCAGTCCCGTGATCAGCTTCACGTCCCTACAGCTTGACTGTGCCATCCCCTTTTCAATGTTTACCTCAACCACCAGCTTGCCAGGTGGTCTGAGACAAACTACTATTTTCTCCTCCTTGGTTTTTCCATCTGCAAAATGGGAATAGTAAGAGCCCAATAAGCCATTATTCTAAGCATGCACCTGCCACCATATTGGCTCCCCTTCCCCCCATCATGTCTCTAGCATACTTCTTGCAGTTTTGTGTCCTTATTCCCCACCACAAGCGGCCCATGATGCAGGCAGGTGGCAGGAAAACACAGAACACTGTGTTGAAAAGCCTTAGCTCAGTGACAGATCATCTGCCCTTACGTGCAAAAGGTCCCTGGTTCATTCCTCGGCATCACCAGTTAGGGCTGAGAAGGACTTCTGTCTCAAACCCGGGAAACACTGAGCTAGACAGACCAATGTTCTGACTCCATATAAGACAGCTTTCTATGTCAGGAAAATGGGTTCACAGCAGGGAACTTGCATTGTTTTTGTTTGCACTGGCATTTTTATTCTTTCATATTTTAGAGGCGGTTGCAATTTTATTCTTCACTTATCCCGCCCTGGAACCTTTTCGCGACCTGGCTGGGGTGGGAGGAACACATATTCCTAATAATCAAAGAATAAAAATGCAGTTGCCATTTGGGGGTCCAATATCTCCTTTCCGGGCTGCTGTTAAGATCACAGAGAGAATGCATAAGGAGCATTCCGGGGCATGTTGTGCACTACATAAATGCTGCATTTTGTTGCTGTCAAGCTGCAGAGTGAAATGAAATTGCCTTTGTGATGTGCTCTTTTGGTGACATCCATCCAAGTCAGAAAGAAAATCCATATGTTGCATTGCTAAGCAGGCAGGAGAAGCCCAGGAGAGCCCTGGCGGGAAGGAGGGACACATGGGTGTAGCCAAGGGGGCAGGGGAGGCAGCTGCCCCCCCCAATCAAATAAATCAATAAAAATACTTGACTGAGGTTCTGCCCCCCCCTAACATGAAGCCTGGCTATGCCCATGGAGGGACACCCCATAAGAGGGGGATGGGTTGGAGTCAGGCCCAGGGAGGAGGGGAGACTGCCTGTCTCGGTTGAGGGGGGCGGTGTGCGCAAACTTTTAACACATCTTTTATATTTAGATACTGTTTTAATTCCAGTAATCTTCAAATGTTTTTTTAAAATGTTTGCCCCCCCCCCTATAATCTATAAGCTGCCTTGAGTCCCTGTCAGTGAAAAAAAAGGATACAGAGAAACAGATAATAACAATCAAATATTTAGGTGTAGTGTTGAAAGCATATGGTAACATATCTTAATCCTATTCTTTTGAGATTCGTATCTTTTAAATATGGAAACAGTAAGAGCTTTGGTATGAGCAGTTTCTCTTCTACTACTTTGTCCAAAGGAAGGGCAAAAAATACCATTAAGAAGTGTAGAGGGAGGGAAACCACACCAATGAAATACTGAGGCAACTTGCCTCTGACTAGAAATGTGCTCAATAATAAAACAGATGAAGATACATGCAGTAAAAGCAGGACTTTCCACATCCCATCAGTCCATTGTATTATATTCTAGTGGGCCATCTTATTTTATGATGGCAATTGCCTGGCTGTTCTCCTGAATTTCCTATTATGTACGGTATGGCTCCCCCTTCCCTTTCTAAGCATAGGATAAAACTGTTTTATGAAATGTTGGGGGGGGGGGAAGAGAGGCAGGATCAGACACCCACTGAACTGTTGCCAGCTCGGCATAAGCACATATATAAATTAATCAGTTTTTCGGGCTGATTGCAGCACATGTGCGGTTTTGATTAGAGCCTGGATTTAAGACTCGGCTGCCAAAAAGTCTTTTACAAGGAGAGGCTTAAGGCCTGCTCCAAAGAGAAAGAAAAAGTTCAAATACCTGGAAGACTGACAGAACAGTGCTGTTTGCTTTGAAAGCTATGTATTAAAAGAAAAAAACAAGGGGGGGGGGGAGGTAGTAGTTGATAATGGGGCAGAATTGCCTGGTTAGAACGTGCCCTTGAACTCCATTCATTCTTCTTGCATGCCTAGACAGGGGATGGACTGGGATGTTTGAGTTTGTGTAGAAATGAGCCCACTGTACAATGCCCAAATTCACATTCAATCCTCTATCTGCTCTTGCTTCTGGCCCCACCCATCACCAGTATGTGGACCGTGGAAAGTTGTCTAGAAGGGAATATAGCCCTCAGGCTGAAAAAATGATCACCACCTCTGCTTTAGCAGCTGGTTTCTGTGTGTGATCAGGGCCATGGCATGTGGCGGAGGGGCCACTCCCATGACAGAGGTCGCATACCCCTCAACTGTCCCGATTAAATTGGGGCATCCTGTTTTTGGACTCTGTGTTCTCACGGTGCCCCAAAACACGTGTGACTCCTCCAGGAGTGCAGCCCAGAAGACAAGCGCCCCAGTTTTTGGTTGCAATGTTTTTGGAAGGTATACAGTCCTGCCCACCTCCAGCTGCTATTTGGCATTGTTAAGGTTGTAGCACAGGAGGAAAGGGTTAACTCCCCTCAATTCAAACATGGTCCTGATCCTATTCGGTACCCACCCACCCTGCCCCATTAGCAACTATTTAAAATAAATAAAAAGAATCACACTGTGCCAAGTTATGTCTTCAACCTAAAATGTAGTTTAGCCCTATGTCTTGATGGTGAATCTCTGCAGCACTCTATTGCCTGCAAAGCACTTTTGCTGCAATTATTAAAGGAACTTTTGTACAGTGGTACCTCGGGTTAAGAACTTAATTCGTTCCGGAGGTCCATTCTTTTCTTTCTTTCTTTTTTATTTTTTTGGAGGCTGTGTTCTTTTCTCTTTTCTCTTTTTATTTTTTTAAAGTAATATTTATTAAAGTTTCCACAAGAAAGTTACAATAATAATAATAAAAAAAACAAAACAAATACAAACACTAAGAAAAACAAAAACAATTAAAAACAAATCCCTCTTTCTATATCTTACGGTTCATTTACTTATTTTCATGACTTCCTCACACCTCCCTTTTTTGTATTCCAATTCAAATATTTAATTCAGCAAATCCATACTGTCTCTATTTTCTCTTAATTCTTTATCTTCACATATTATAATTTCGAGTTTTCATCTAATATACATCCCTTTTTACATATTCCTTTTAACTTTATTGCTAAAACCACTTCATTTCATTCCAACATCATTTTAATATTCAATAATTTTACAATGTTTCTGTAAATAATCTTTGAATTTCTTCCAATCTTCTTCCACCAACTCTTCTCCCTGGTCTCGGATTCTGCCAGTCATTTCCGCCAATTCCATATAGTCCATTACTTTCATCTGCCAATCCGGAGGTCCATTCTTAACCTGAAACTGTTCTTAACCTGAGGTGTGCTTTTGCTAATGGGGTCTCTCCTTCTGCCGATGCACCACCGGCGCACGATTTCCATTCTCACCCTGAGGTGAAGTTCTCAACCCAAGGTACTACTTCCGGGTGAGCGGAGTTTGTAACCTGAAGTGTCTGTAACCCGAGGTGTCTGTAACCCGAGGTACCACTGTATTCCCACAAAAGCCCTATGAGTACAGCCAATTTACAAGAGGCCAACTGAGGCTGAGGGAGCGTTGCTTGCTCAAGTCTACCCAGGTTGAGAATTTATAAATTGAGCATGAATTTGGGCTCCTGATCTTTGTGGTCCACTTTGTTAATTAGACCCACAACTGTTTGTAGAACTGTAATTGACGAATGCTGGGGAGTGAGTGGTGGGTGGGTGTGCCAGAGGTTCAAAAATTACATCATGTTTTTTGAACGAATGCTACAGCTCTCTGTTCCTTTACCTCATTATCCATTTTAAGTATGTTTGCTTGCAGCTGGTAGCTCTGCAATCTTAGCCCCAGATTTGCATTTCCATAGAAACAATCTTCCTCCTCCCTGGGTTCCTCTTCTTAGCAAGTCCTATTTTGCTTATCCTCTTCATCTATTCATTTACTACCTACCTACCTTGCTTCTTATTATGCTGTTCCAATTCCCCTGCCTTTTTCTTGTGCCACCACAGCAAAATATTTCTTCTATAATCCTATTCCACTTATAGTCTTTATCTTTGTAACTGTCAGAATCCCCTGGCGACTTGTCCTTCTGAAACAGGGAGGGAGGGGAACAGAAATGGATGTTGCAAACATTTCATTCTCTGTGAAATGTGCCCCCAATTTGGTGGTCTTTTTTCCTTTTCTTCTGTTTTTTGCACCCTTTCGCGCTAAAAGGTGTAAAACTGCTTGCAAGGATGTGCATGTCATGAGGAAGAGGGAAAACTCCAATTGAATCACGAAGGGTTGACAAGTTGGAGCAGAATGGGGATGCACACCTGAATGTTGAACAGCTGCACTGCATTTTTCTCACTGGTATGTTTTCTTGGGTGCACATTCACATCTCCACCTGCTTTCTTTCCCAACTAGCTATGCAAAACTCACACAATCAGAGTTCAAACCATGCTCAAGGTGGCCTACAACACACATGCAAAAATACATATCTGCAACGTAAGAAAAGTAGTCATAAACAATAAATGAAACATCGGAAATATACAACCAAACTGAACTACAGTGGTACCTTGGGTTACATACGCTTCAGGTTACAGACTCAGCTAACCCAGAAATAGTGCTTCAGGTTAAGAACTTTGCTTCAGGATGAGAACAGAAATCGTGCTCCGGCGGCGCGGCAGCATCAGGAGGCCCCATTAGCTAAAGTGGTGCTTCTGGTTAAGAACAGTTTCAGGTTAAGTACGGACCTCCGGAACGAATTAAGTACTTAACCCGAGGTACCACTGTACTTCCACATAAAACACAACATCTAAAATAAAGTTATAAAAAAACAACAGCAACAACTCTCCCGCAAACCCGCACAAACAACACCCCAGGCTACAGACACACAAGGACACACTTTGTTTTGCTGGGTAAAAGTCAGATCCAGCAGAATTAAAATGGATCCTTTCTAGTTTTCATGTTTTTTACATGGCATCCTCACCAAAATCCATCAAATTAAAGCTTACATCACAGGGCTGGGGCATGGCAGCACCACAGAAACATTGACCCAAAGCACAGATCCTCATGGGTCTTTGTGATTTTTACATATGATGACTGACCAAACAAAAAACAAATCAGTGAATCACAGAAGACATCTACGGACATAGAAGCAACTTTGATTATGGATTTGAGGGGATCCTTTCTAAAATTATCCAGCATAGCTGTGAGGGGTTTGGATGCTTTCATTTCCATTTTAGATTAACCACAGCTTTTTATGACAATCGAACCCCAAATTTGGAATGTAGTTTATATACGGTAGTTCACTTGTTAACCACAGTTTAGGGCATGGTTGTAAGACTAAAGAAGAAACTGGGATTAATTGAAATTGAAAGTTTCTCTTCCTCAAGACTGCACTGGGGAGAAGAGGGAAAGTGGACTTTGCTAGCCCAGGGGTGCTAGGCTGCTTCCCATCACAATAAACTATAGTCTATGATGATGTCTGAACACAACTGTTGTCTTTTATACATGTCTGGAAGCACAATACCCAAAAGAGAAAGATGTATCTATTGGCCACGTGCATAATACTCTTAAATTTTAGTTGATATTTCATGACTGGGAGGGGCCCTTGGGCTGTGTTTACAGCAAATATTTAACACCCCCCCCCCACACAATCCTCTGTGAGGGGTAAACTACAGTGCCTAGAATTCTTTTGCAGGAGGGAAATGTGCTTTAAATATATGCTCTGTAAACAGCCTTTTTAAGCTAAAGTGGTATGTAATTCTGCAGAGAGGATCCAGATCATTATGCATTCTGTTCCCTCTTCAAAAACATAAACTGCAGTACAGATCTGAATCATTGTAAAATTGGTTTATTTTTCTATCATGCCCTTTCCCCCCCAAAACACAGACTTCTTCACATTATTAACACAAATCTGACTCACTGTTGCACATACAATTGAATTAATTGCAAAACAATTTGCCCAATTAATCTGCCACATTTTTTGGGTGGGGAATGGGTGGCAAAATCCAATGAACAAACACAGCTACAAACCTGCTATAACACTGAATTTTTAGTGAGTGGAAAATCAGATATATTAACCATATCTTCTAGGCATGGTCAATTTGGTGGCCAATTATGCATTTTCATCACCAAAAAGAGAACAAATGAGGACACCAATTCAAATTTCATATTGCATATTATAAATGCAACTTTACAAATACATCCTACTATTTTTTATATTGTTTTTCTTTAATGAAATCTGCAAATACAATTGTAATTCCTACTAGTTAAACAGAAATGAAATACATCTCACCATCGTGGGGAAAACGACAGATGACTTCTCCACCTGCTGAACAGGTGCTACTAGCTGTTAATGGACAACCTGCCTCAAGGCTCCTGCTTTCCCTTGTTATGGCCCAGTATACCTGAATGAGCATCTCCACCCCCATCATTCAGCATCGACTCTGAGGTTCAACTCCGAGGGCCTTCTGGCGATTCCCTCCCTGCGAGAAGCGAGGTTGCAGGGAACCAGGCAGAGGGCCTTCTCGGTAGTGGCGCCTGCCCTGTGGAATGCCCTCCCATCAGATGTCAAGGAAATAAGCAACTATCTGACTTTTAAAAGACATCTGAAGGCAGCCCTGTTTAGGGAAGTTTTTAATGCTTGATGTTTTATCATGTTTTTAATATTCTGCTGGGAGAACACCCAGAGTGACTGGGGAAACCCAGCCAGATGGGGGGAGGTATAAATAATAAATTTGTTATTGTTGTTATTGTTATCTTTTAACCAGACTTGGATTAACAACCCTCAAACACTTTCCAATGGAGGACTGCCTTTTGACAGCCCTTTAGAATAGAGGACTGTGCTCTGTAAAGTAGGGTGCGTGGCCACGCAACTCTCTGCACAGCAAGACATAGTTAGGAAGCTGCCTTATTTCAAACAGCTGCCTATTTCTCCACTTAGTCCAGCATTGTCTACTCTGGCTGGCAGTAATTCTCCAGAGTCTCAAGGGAACAGATCGCCTCCATCACCTCCTCTCTGATTCTTTCAACTGGAGAGGGCTGGGATTGAACCTGAGAGTGTCTGCATGAAAATCAGGTCGCAGGTTCAATCCTCAGCATCTCTGGGTAGGGCTGGGGGAGAAACCCTGCTTGAACTCTTCAAGAGCCACTGCCAGCCTGTGTAGCCAACACAAAGGTAAATGGGCAGATTGTCTGACTCAGTACAAGGCAGCTTCCTATGTGCAGAAAACTCCACATGACACCATCTCCCCACCCCAGCACCACTTCTCCCTGTTCTGTAGATTAGCTAAATGGGGAACTGGGTAGCATGCAAGCCTTTTGGATTAGCCTGTAAAAAATGCAACACACAATAGCAAAACCTTTTACATGGCTTTGGCCCACCCAATCATAAAAATGAGAGGGGAACATCCGCATTACAGTAACTGCATTAATAAATATTTTCAGAAACCCCAAGTGCAATAAATTTGCTTTCAACACTAATGTTGAATTCATGCACACTCTGTTTATGGCTTGATCAATGTTTGAACAAAACGTGCTAGGAAATTTTGCCACTTCTTTTTGCCTACATCTGTGTAACTCCATTGATTTCAGTGCAATGACTCCCTCAGCACCTTAGTGTAGTGAGAAAAGAATTTTATGTCCAGTATTATCTGTGATATATATATGTCTAAGCATTATGTAGAAGCCAAGTCTTACCAAGCAAATTTTGCTTTAAGAAGGTTTATATATTCTTTGGGAGTTTCCAGAGCTCAGTGATAAAAGGTGATTTATCCTTAAAATATTCATGCTTCCTTTTCCAGGCTCCAAGTCAGCATCTTTTGTGCATTATCCTAAGGCAGTTTCTGCTGTGGTGAAAATGTGTGGGTCAGTTTCTCGCTGATGTACAAATCGACCTATCTGATCTGCACTGTGCCATTGAATAGTTTTGGATCAGATGTTTGTGCACAGCCTTCACCCCAGCTGTGTGTGAATGTCCTCATGTGTTAAGATCTCTATTGACATTAGAAAGACTAAGGCCATGTTCTTCCTCATTTAAGAGAGATGTTTGCCACAGCCCTCCTTCCACAGTGGACCTGTGGGAATCACTAGTTCAGTACAGCCTAACAAAGCACAGACATTCCTTATTATCATTTTTTTCCTGTGTGCATTGCTTAAAATAGGTAACCTTCACCTCAGATACCGCTTTGATGTTTGGCCATTGGTTTCCCTCAAACCAAATACTTTCCCAGATGCTCAGCTGTTGCACTGGGCCTGCTAGAATTGCTTCCAGGATCATACACATTAAAGGCCAACCCCTGCATTAGAGGCAGGCGCCAAAGACCCTAGATTCAATCTCCAACACCTTCAGTGAAAGGATCTCTCAGACACTTGTGATTTGGGGAAGTTTCTCCTTGTTGTGGCAGGCTTAGAAGACATCACTCAGAAAGCTGGACTAGAACTTCACAGTCCCCATAAAACAAGAACAGAAAAGTAACAAGAAACTCCTGACTCCATCCAGATCAGTCCAGTGACACCATCGCCCAGGGATGTTTTTTAGACGGAACTTGCCGGACTCAGTTCTGGCACCTCTCAGGTGGGCACCATTGACTTTATAAGAGAACAAGGGAGGCATTTATGGTGAGTTCCAGCACCTCTTTTTCAAGAAAAATAGCACTGCCATCGCCACATGCCTGCCCTTCTTTATTTACTTAGTCTATTTCTAAACTGTCCTTCATTCTGTTGGCTCCCAGGGAAATAAACAGAGCAAAAGTTAAAGCCAGACATCAGAACACTAAAACATATTTTAATAGGTTTTGAAACACAACAGCAAGCAGAGCACCAGACATTTATGGCTTTATAATAATAATACGTATCTAAAATACAGTAAGCCTGCAACTTGTGTGCATTCAGCTTTACATGCTTGACAAATTAAAAAAGAGGGCAGAAAGGGAACAAGGACTTTGGCAATCCCACCTGCCATTGAACCCAATGAGTTTTGATTATGGGCAATTTTGGCTTTAGATGCAATACATGTGACCCTCACCTGTTCCAAGCCTACTTCAGTTGAGGAATCACACACCTCTTCCCAGAGCTAGCAAGCCCCACCTGGCCAGCTAGGGAGCTGGGCTGTGGGCCCTCGCCTGCCTCAGCCTCATGGAGTGCCCCGCCCGGAGCTCTCTATGTCTCAGAGCCCATTGTGTTTGTGGAGATAGGGGCCCCTCTGGCTATGGTGATGGGTCCTGAGCTCTGGGTCCTGTGCACTGACCCCCATCCCCTCATCATGCTCCGTCATCCCGCGAGTACTTCCGACACTAACCTCTCCATCCCCACCCCCAGCTTGCCTTGGTATGCCCCAGTCCCAGCTACAACCCTCACCTGAATCCACTTCCTCCTCACTGTAGTCCTGTCAGTTCATAACATCTGTAATGATGCTCATCCACAGTTACCTTTCCGCCTGGAAAGCCTGCTCTTTAATGCTGAATCGTAACAAGTGTCGATTCTGGTTTTCTTTGGAGTGCCATTTGCTCCGATTAAACGGTAAAGAGCGGTTTTTTATGGGGAAAGCACTGGTGTGTGTGTGTGTGGGGGGTTCACTTTAAAGCACCAACCTGTGCCTAGAAACACAGCAAAAAAGGAAGTCCGGATGAGCTCTTTAAATCTCAAAGATTTTTGAATAACTAGACCACAGAGAGTAACAAGAATAATAAAGGAAAAAAAGAAAAAAAGAGAAAAGAAATGGTGTAGAAAAAAAGAAAAGAAATGGTGACATGATCATAACAGTGAATGGAATAGATTAAGCAAATTGAAGAATTCATAGCAAAGGAAAGAAAAGAGACAGGAAGGCTGATCAAATTAAAAAGTGCTTCAGTTTTGAAGGTGGGGAAAAAATGAGAAATGCACCTTCTTCAGTGCTATTTCCCCCCCCCCCGGGGTACTCAAGGGTACGCAGTCTTTATAAATGACCTGGATGAT
The DNA here is from genome assembly GCF_964252035.2 of Podarcis erhardii. Lineage (NCBI taxonomy): Eukaryota > Metazoa > Chordata > Lepidosauria > Squamata > Lacertidae > Podarcis > Podarcis erhardii. The sequence continues at coordinate 75,839,560 of NC_138507.1, read as the reverse complement.
AGAACCGAGGTGATGATCACCGAATTTGAACATGACACCAAACTAATGGGTTGCTGATGCTGCAGAGGACAAAATCGGGATTCCAGATTACGTTAACCAATTGGAGAACTGGGTCAAAACTAACAAAAAGAATTTCAATAGGGACAAATGTAAGGTTCTGTACTTAGGCAGGAATAACCAGTTGCATAAATATTGTTAAGTATAGTTGTACATTGAAATGGAACTGCCCAGCTAAGAGATATTTAGAGGAGGCCTGTCCATTGGGGCACTGTGCTGCAATTTAGCTATTCTGCTGGTATAGCTTTTTGGTAGAGCAGTGGAGTTTTCTGCCATCGTCTCCAAGTTGTTATCCCAGCCTGTTTGTCATGGTACTAGCTGTTCTCCTGGTGTCATGGGACTTCCATCAGATCTTAGAGCCTGTAATTAAAGCATAGGATTCTTCTCTTATTCTGGCTTCTAACTGCCCCAAGTTTCATTCAGATGCAAACCACTCTCCCATCTCTAACCCTTGGATTTGGAGTGCGATGGAGAAACCGGCTGTGATCGTGAAGCGGGGTTATGCATTCTAAATGAACCGTTGATCCACCCTATCACATCTTTCCATTTTTGTCCAAAGGAAAGTGAGTCAGAAAAGAATCAAACCTATGATGGCTATTAGCCAAGTCTTTAAATGTGTTTCTATTATCAGGTGTTCCTATTATATCGCTATGATTCGAATGCCGTCGTGCGACCTGGAGACAATAGACACAAGATTTGAGGGTTTTCTGCTGATCGCTGGTGCTGATGCTGCTGTATACATAAGTAATCGCACAAATGAGTTAAGAGAAACCATTTCAAAAGAAAGCGCTGCCTGGTACTTCAGCTGCCACATCTTTGATCAGCGACACTTGTCTGACATTGAATAACTTGAAACGAACGGCGTGTTGAATGGAATACATTAAATTTTGTTAGTTTGAGGAGGGCAGAAGAATGATATTAGCAGACAGCAAGCAGAAAGGGAGACGTCAAAAGCACCCCACGGAAAACATAAGAAGAACTGTGTTACATCAAGGCAAAAGATGCATCCAGCACAGCTTCCTGTTCTCCACGTAATCCTACAGATGCAACCCTACAGCAAGGATCTAAATAGTTCTGCAGTTTAATGGGCCTTTCTTAAAATTCCACTGGCTTTTTAATAAGGAAAAGGTTTACTTAGAGTAGACCCATTTAAATTAACGAACATGACTAAGTTAGGGCCATCAATTTCAACCGGTGTACTCCAAGTAAAACGTGGCTGAATGTCACCCATAATTGCTAAGTTCTTTTGAACACAGCAAGCTGCCTTTTCCTGAGTTTTACAGACCCTGGGTTTGGCCAGCTCAGTGCTGTTCCCCCCGAGTGGCCATGGCCAAAGGCACCAATTCCTAGGGGGTCAGGTCCCTTCATCCCCCCTAAAATATTTGAGCCCTCCCCCCAGTTGATAGGCGTTGCTACCTTTCTTTCTTTTCCACATTTGGACTTCATTTCCCAACGAGCACTGTAAATGAACTTGTAAAAGGGTTGCTGGATGGCAAGAGAGCTGGGACTGGGCAAGAAAAGGCAACATCATTTCTTACAGCCCTTGCAATTGGAGGAGAGAGAGAGAGAGAGAGAGAGAGAGAATGCAAACTGCTTGCCCCATGGGGCGGGTTCACAGAGGTTGAAGGTCCCAGCTATCATCCCAGACCTCTTCAGGTAGGAATGGGAATGTATGCTGTCTGAAACCCTGAAGAGCTCCTCCCAATTAATGTTCATAACACTGAGCTAAATGAACCAGTTGTCTGACTTCCAATGTTTCATGCCCCTGTGTTCCATCTGCATGGGAGCATCTGCTGGGGTTGTTGGCCCAATCATGAGGTGAGCTGAAAGCTCCATCTCAGATACAAGAGAATGGCTTGGGATTTGGGAGCAGCAAATTTTGCCTGAAAGGTGTCAGCCTTGGGGCTTAACCTCAACAGTGTCAGCCTCTTGTCCTGGAAAACAGCTTCTTGCGCTACCCAATTAATGTGTGGTATTTCAAGCAGAGTGAGGAGATGGTTTTTCCCAACACACGACTACAGCAGAGGCCTCCAGAGAACTGTTGCAAATCTGTGTCATTAATTCCACCTTTAAGTGGCTTTTTGATACAGAAGCACATATTAGCATATTCTGCTTCTCTCCTTCTTAAATATCCTTTGTGTCACATCACACTTAAAAACTTCCTTGCATTTCTGCTTGAACTGAGTTTAAAGGGCTGGCTTGTGTGGGCACAAGCCAGCTAAAATTAAGCATCTTTTGGCTCCACTGATTTCAATGGGTGAGATTGACTCTCCCGTTGAAACAAATGGGTCTTTTAACTTTGGTTGGATCATTCCCAGTGTTTCCCCCTGCCCAACTCCTGGTCATATACTCTTGCCAAGCCTTTGCCTTGGAAAAAACCTTGCCTTTGAAAAGGAATGTCAACTCTAGCCCATTTTCTGCGTAACCTATTAGCTGACTGAAAGCTTCACCACCTCCATTTTTACTTCTCTCTTCATTTATGGCATGTATGTACAGATGTAAAACATATGGATTGCAAAAAGAAAGAAAGAAAACACTCCACAAAACCAAACATATGGGATCATTATGGATTATATGGACAGATTTATGGTCCTTGGATTGAATAATAGGCACTGACCTTGTGGATATATCATTTTTAATCTGAGTAAGTGTTAGTGGATTGCCCTTGGAAAAACTGTTACCCTTATGAAGGGGATGGCATAGTTATTTTGGGTGAAATTCTGATTTCATTGGCAGATGTTAATTCCAGTGGTGATGACAATCAACGACCGTAGTGGAATGAGCATTTAGTCATTCCCAAGATGAGGAGGAGGACTTTGGTTTATGCATTACCTTAACAGCAGTGCTGGACGTAAAAAAAAAGGAATGTTATTCACTTTTATATATTTAAATATTCCCCATCGAAATCAATGCACCTTTGAAGTGTAACAGCTGGATTGTGCCCCAATATAATATACAAGAGCTTCGTTATTCCGTATGGCTTTTGTGACAAAGTGCAGGATCAAAAAAGCCTCTTTGCCTTTTACCTTCAACCCCTTGCACAGAAGTTGGAGAATTTTGGAGGGAAAATCTTTTATGGTGAGATCTCCACATCCACTTTGAAGAATAGGTGGCTGACTGGGAACATTTATTTTTTAATGGATAAAAGAAAAAAAAGACTTGCATTGGTCTGCAGGATGTCAAGTCTGTCTCAAAGAAATTGGTTGCCTTTTAGCATACCTGGATAGTTCCTTGCACACTCTGTGCTGCTGAGCCATTCTAAAGCATCTCAGAGTTGGTTTGGCCCAGTATTGGTTAATGTACACAAATCTACTCATGAAGATAAAGCAAGCTGGATCTCAAGGAAAATTTTCCTGAGTGGATGATCAATTTTTTAAAAAGTGACATGACTGTTTCATCCTCTGCATGGTACCCCATACTGTTCCAGAGAGACCTCTAACCTTCAAGCACTGTTTACCTTGGAGGAGACCATATGGGGCTACAGTGGGTGGGAAGTATGAGTAGATAGGAACATAGACATCTTCTCTGGCTTTCATTCTGCTGCTGGGCCCATTTCAAAGTGCTGGTATTAACCTTTAAAGCTCTCCTGTGATGGCTTGCGTACTTGAAGGATAGATTTCTTCTCCATATACCTGTATGGACCATAAGATCTTCTTCAGAGCATCTTCTCCAGGTTCCTCTGCCAAGGGAGATGAGGTTGATGGCCACTAGGAAGAAGGCCTATTGAGTGGTTGGAGCCCCAGCTGTGGAATACCCTTCCCGGTGGCTGCATTCATCATTGCATAAAGTCTTCCAGTCTTGCTTCTGTTGCTTTTTTTGCATAAGGTTAGCACAAATGTGACAGAAATGGCAGGAAAGAAGTCCATCATCGTAAGAACTTGCTTCTGTGCTTCATGCTGCCCGTGATTCTGTTTCATTTCACTAGTCTGGCAGCTACCTGCCAAAAGTCAGGCCCACGGATTCAGTGAACATGCTGCAAAATAAGCATATATAGATTGACAGCTTCACTCTTCTTTCTGCATGAGGTTACTTTCTGGATTGTAACCATGGTCTGCCAGATCTCATTTCCTTTGGCTACCCCACACTGTATATTTTGGGCTCATCCACTAGCAAAACCCACTGTTTATTGGTAAATCAGAACGAACGTCTATTGTTTCTTCTGCGGATTGGCATTTGTTCCAATTCACTGTTAAGCAGTGGGTTTCTGCAGGGAAAGCAGCTGAACAAACAAAAAATTGCTCGGATCCATGCCTACAAAGCATGGCACAGGCGGAAGTGTGGATGAGCCCTTTGACTTTTGACCTTTTCTCCTGCTAGGAGGTTTTCAATAGGATGAATCACCAGCATGAAAGTTTGTGAATCAAGAGGTGTGTGAGGCACCCCCTTTTTTTGGTCTTTGAGGTTCTTCAGAAGAACAAGTTCCAGGCAAGAACATAGTAAGAAAATCACCTTGAGGCCTCTCCAAAAGGACATTTGGAGAGATTTAGGTACTGCATCACCCTTGCTATTTTCATTGACTAGCCTAGGAGACACTGACTTGTCTGTCACTAGGGCATACCAAAGCTTGCCTGCCAGATCAATTCAGCAATGTGCCAGTCACTTGTCCAAAAGGCAGGTTTTCTGCTGGTTCTCTGATGTGCTGTGCATTCTAATAATGGCCTGCAATAGAATGGCGTACTTATATGGCTGGCTGAGCAGAGCAAAGAAAAACAGCCTTTCTTGGGTACCTTCACTAGAGTGGTGCTATCTTACATGTCCTTGTACAGAGGACAGGTATACATCAGGTTTTAGATGGTTCCTGAATCAAGAGCTGAAGAGAACATGTTGGAGAGATTTGGGACTGGTCGGAGGCAAAGTGGGATCATTCTGCAGCACCCTGAGATGAAGTGGGGCAATTTGGATCTTATGTTTGCCACTCATTTTGGTGGACAAAGTCTCAAACAAAGATGTGCTCTCCCAAGCCTACATTCCCAGCATGTTTGTCACAGTGACAACTACACTGACTTGGTTGTGTACACAGAACATAAGATGGCAGGACCCCCAAGGATATGTTCTACAGGGAGCTGGCTTCAGGCACTAGGCCTGTTGGCCGATCAACTCTACATTGCAAAGATGTCTGCAAATGTGACATGAAAGCTGGCAGCATTAACCCCACTGTATGGGAATCCCTTGCAGGCAATCGCAGTGCCGGGAGACAGAGAGTCATGTATGCACAGCAGTGACCAGAGAAGGAATGATAGCTGGGAGGATCACAGAGAGAAGAAATGCTATGGTGAATCTGTAGCAACAAAACCAGACACCTTCATCTTCTCCACCTATAATAAAACATGTCTCATGTTTGACTTTACCTCTGAAGGCACACTCTTCCATTGTCTCCTGAGACAGGCAGATCCCAACAATATTTTTGTTACGTACTGAAGTTCTCACCCTGGGCCAGCAGGGTAGATAGTTATGCAAATAAGGGATCGAAAGTGACGTTCAGTGATTGGATAGTTTTAGAAAATTGTTACAGTTACATTGTACTGGAGCTCTATATAAACAGGCTGACTGAACCCTTCAGTTCAGTTCTGTCCTGGCCTGTGAATAAACAAGAGCTGTTTGAAAAATCACTGTGTCGTCTGATATGTTCACCCAAAACTTAACATTTTTTTTTGCCAATTGAACAGAGTACAATTCTTACAAATTCACCATAACTCCCTAATCCTTACACCTAACCTTCAGAAATTTGGCACAATACTTTTCTAAGGTCATCTGCATTATGTATGGCATTTCCACAATGACCTCTAAGGCATATTACCCACAAAACCACAGAGCACAAAAAAAACCTCTACACCAATTTGTTTATAATTTGTTAAGTTTATTACCTGGGGCACCTAACTGATATATTCTATTTTCATATAAACAATAGGGGAGATTAAGTTAATCCATTTTTACCCATCCACAAACCAGTAAGTGCTGCCCATGAGCAAGAACCACGATTGCTAAACTCTGGAAAGTTTTTAGTGTTACAAACCTTGAGTACTGGTATCAAAAGTATTGGCTGTTAGAAAAAATTACTCAGAACTTGAAATGAGCAAGAGGATGAAGTATGGGAGGCACTTTCAGTGCAGAAAGGTTCAGAATTGTTGAGTATGCATGCTAGTAACATGGTAGACCCCTGCTTTTGGCTTTTGCTCATTTACAGTTGGCATTGAGCAGAAGCTTTATTTTAGATTGCTGCGGGGTATAATCCTGATGCCTTGAAAAGAAGAGAGAAAGATTTAATCTAGTAGAAGAAAATGGCTTGATCCTTACCTGTAAATCCTTTAGCTCTCTGTAGAAAAAGTGGGATATTATGCACTGAGACTGTAATCCTGCTGACCTCTGTAATGGATATTGTTTGGGATGTTGTGGGCATTGCTGGTATTATTTTCATTTGTTTTGCTTCACTTCTGTAATTATTAAAAAATTAAAAAGGGGGGAGAATTGATCCTATGCTAAAGTGCATAATATGTGTGAATGAGTACCATAGGCCTTACTGCCAGTGACATTACTGCAAGGTCAGAAATTCCTCCTGTACCTATCCATGGAATTTGCAATCCTCCTCCCTTTTCAAAAAAATAACCTTTGACGGTTGCTATTATTCACAGGCTGCTCGTGTAATAGAACACACATCTCCTATGGCATGACAAAACAACAGGAAACAGTCCCTAAAGCTAGCTTAGCCACCAGGTTTGTCTTTAGAGCTCAATATACGGGATCCTCCGATCTTTTGGGATTTTTCTACTGAAGATGCAATGGAGAGTTGCAAAGTGCTGAGTGCTCTTGAAGGACTTCAGCCACATCTCCCGAAGAGCGCCAAAGTGTTTCTTGGAATACAGTCCTGCCGACATATGTGGAGTTTTTGAAAACCTGCCCATGTGACTCTGGTGTTTTGCATACATTGGACAGCATCACTGGGAAGCCTCGCTCATGCAGCTGCTTGTTCTTGAAGCAGGCTGCTGTGCTCTTTCTTTTAACTATCAGCGGAGCTGTGCATTTTATACTAAAGGGCGTGATCACAAAGGTGTGATCTTTTTAATAAAGAAAAGGAGGTGATTAAATTGTGGAGGCAGTGCCACAAGGAGGGGAACTGCCTAGATAGTATGTCTGTCTGTCTGTTTGTCTAGCTATTTATCTAGCTATTGTTTCATTTAAATGGCTAAATGGAGTGTGCCATAGTTGTATAGCAGGGAAGTGCTCACTCTCCAATGATTAAAGTAACAACAATACCCCTATGACAAAAAATTAAAAAAAGTGCTGGGAAATGCAATTTCTTCAAAATGAGAAACTCTGTGATGGGGAAAGATCTTACTGGGATCACCAGAAAAACTATAAAAACAGTTTACTGCACAGATAAGAGACTCAGCTTATACAGCTGCAAATAAATGTTTTAAGTTCCAGTTACAGATAGGTAGCCGTGTTGGTCTGCCATAGTCAAAACAAAACAAATTCCTTCCAGTAGCACCTTAAAGACCAACTAAGTCAGTTCTTGGTATGAGCTTTCGTGTGCATGCACACTTCTTCAGATACACACTTAATGTTTTAAGTGTGTTGCAAAGTGCAATATACAAATGTGACACTAGATGGCAACAGTGAGCTAAGGCAAATTTAATATATTTTTCAAAAGGTTTTTTTAAAAAAGCATTTTCACAGCGTTTTTTATATGTGTGTAGATTCCACTGTGTGTCATTTTTAAAGTGCTCATGGTGGTGGAGGTTTATTAGCCTCAGCACTGCTAACAGATGGATATGTAAGGCTCACTTATACTGGAAGATAGGGACATACAAATATATGGCATGACCAGTGCGGGATTTACATATAAGCTAAACAAGCTATAGCTTAGGGCCTCACTCTCTTGGGGCCCCAAAAAAAATTTAAAGGAAAAAAACTGGATGTACATTTCCAAAATATAAGATAAAAAACAAATAAAACCTACATACAGCAACAGTGTTTTGTGTTGTGTATGCTCCTATGATGTAAGTAATAGGCCCCGCCTGCTAGCCTGCTCCCTAAATATCACTGGTTTGTTGTTGACAAAGGACAGCTGGACATATAAAGGGCCCCATTACCTTCAGTAGCTTAGGGCCTCACCAAACCTAAATCTAGCCCTGGGTGTGACTGCATTTGGAATACTGTCTACTGTGCTATGTATTGTAGAGCTGGAAAAGGTTCAGAAAAATATAATCATAATGATTAATGGGAATGGAACAACACCCTTATGAAGAAAGCATTGTGGCATTCGGAACTTTTTAGTTTAGAGAAAAGGCAAGTAAGAGGGGACATGACAGAAGTGTATAAAATTATGCATGCATGAGGAAAGTGGATAAAGTAAAGTTATTCTCCCTCTCTCTAACACTAGAACTCATGCACACCCAAATAAGCTGAACATCTGAAGAAGATTCAGTGGTATACAAGTTCAATGATATATAAAACATGACTAAAATGCAAAAAGCAATTAAAAAGAAATATACATGAAACCATAACAAAAATCAAAGATAAAATCAATAAAACATGTAAAACAAATCTAACTAAATCCTGCATCTCTGGAGAGGCTTGTTGCAAGAGAAAGGTTTTCAGCAGGCATCTGAAATCGTATAGTGAAGTCATCTGCCTAATATCAATAGGCTTGGCTTTCTTTTTTACAGAAAATCTTCAGCGCTGCCTGCCACCTCGTGAGTGATTTAGCTGATGACTGTGATCAAGTTGGCTTGTTAATTTAGCTAAGGGTGTTAAGTGATTCAAAGAGATGATTTCAGCTCCTTCCAGGACAGCGCTGTCTCTGTTTTCCCCTGTGGCTTTTTTGCCAGTGTTAGAACCCAGCTGCTGCTCGAGCTAAAATCTTGTTCCAACCTTAATTGCGTCGGGGCTGCCGTCATCAGAAGTGCCGGGATCTTTGCTGTGACAGGCCACAGTCTAATGGCAACGCCACCACTTCTTGAAGAATTCCTGCCTCTACAAACCCTCATTACATCGACTTGTGTGGGAGAAATACCTGCTGCCTCATTGTGCCAGGTGCCTCGATGTTCAATTCTTCCACACGGCTGGCGTAAAGGAACGCCGGGCACTCACAATTTAAATTCCAATCTGGCTCAGGAATCAAGAGCTGCAATCCATCATCCCCATCTATAGAATTGCTCACATCACTGTGGACCGGTAGTGTTTTGCCTCAGTCTAACACAGGGCTGTGGTGGGAGGGGGAGAAAATCCTTTGCTGCCCAGAAAAGATGGTACCAAGAAGACACAGCTGTGGAAAAGGGCAGTGGAGGCACTGCCTACTAATCGCTGCCTGCTTTCTTACTTACATCCTGTCCAGGGGTAGCTTCTTTTTCCTTAGTCTCAGGGAGAAAGATGGGGACAAAACTAGGATTGGTTGACTCCACCTCATTGGCTCCAGCTGCTTCCACAAAATACCTATTAAAAATAAAAATAAAAACAGCAACCCAATACACTCTCCCCCAAAAAACACATTTTAAAAGGGCATAGGATGTAAATCAGATTAACTAATGTCTGGTTAAAGAGGAACACTTTTGCCTGGCGCCTAAAGGTGTATAATGAAGGTGCCAGGCGAACTTCCCTGGGGAGAGCATTCCACAGACGGGGAGCCACTGCAGAGAAGGCCCGTTCTTGTGTTGCCACCCTCCAAATCTTCCTATTGTTTGAGCTAAATGACCTCCAAGGTCCCTTCCAATTCTATAATTCTGTGATTCTACTATACAGTCCAGGACAGATGGGGGGTTTTTTTGCTTTTTTTTTTTTAAATATATTCATTAACATTTTTTATAAAAAAAACCAGAATGAATTTCTACACGAACAAAACAAGTGCAGAGCTTGCATTCTTAGACAGCTTACATGTTTGCACCATGGAAAGAAAGTTCAACTTACTTTGTACTCCATAGAAAAACTTTGACAACACAGTGACAACACTGTATCCTGAGTGCCCATTATGCCAGTGTGTGTTTCAGAAATGAATCATGTGCAGTGTGTGTAATCACAGTTACCCCAGTATTTCTTAAAGGAATAAATGGGAGCCATGTAGCTTTAACTGTGTCATGCTCAGCTAAGACTTTTGACCATCTGCTGTTATGTGCTCATTTCTCAGTCAGCGCAATGTGCCAATATGGAGAGTACCAATATTGTGGATGAAATCCCGATGACGTCTTCCAACTCCTGGATGTCTCTAGAAGAAAACGATCAAATCATTGTGTGATACCTTAATCCCCAAGAAAAATCACTATGAATGGAGTTTTAGGAATAGTTTCATATGTGATTTTGGAGAGATCGCAGAATTTCTTTACACATGGTCAGTGCCACCACATTTGCCCCTGGGACCACAGGCAGCCCAACAATTTGGAGAAGAGGGTATGATCTATATGCAGAATTCCGGGGGCAAAAATGCATTTATTTATGGGAAGACTCCCTTATGGATGCCTATAAGATTTGAAAAGGTGTCTTCCTCCATACTCTCATTCCATATCAGTTGTGGTACAGCCTGGTTTGTTATCCGTTAATAAATGATGAGTGTTTTGTCTCAGTTGGAAGGGAAGGTCCACCTCTATCCTTCTCTCATTCTAACTGGAAGTGCCTTGGACTGAACCTGCCATTCTGTTTAGAGCAGGAAAGAAGTGAGTTGAAAGCCTCCACTGCCGTAAGCAACCCTAGAACCTCTTGCATGCAGATCACATGAACTCTGGCATCACTCTCACGGGACAAGGTGTAAATCTTCTAGGTGCTCTGCACATTCACAAGTGTTGTGCCAATGATACTTTTCTTCCTGGAAGACCCTGTTGCAAAATATTGCAATATATCTTTCCCATCAGTGTGTATTGGCATTGGTTCCTACATACAGACTTGTCCTGCACTCGAGTAGGACCCTGGAAGAGTCACATGCCTGACTGACATGTTCTTTCCCTCCTGGTCGTTTGTTCAGGAGCTTCAAAACCTTTCTTCAGTCTGAACATCACAGCGACCGATGCCAACAGACATCGGCACACTTAGGGACCCGCAGAGTCTTTGCAGCTTGCGTAACAGACTTCTGCAACTCAGCATTTTGGCTAATCTACTTTATTTAAATATAAACACACACGGAGCACTGCAACATGGCTCCCTCTCTTTCTAGCATCAGACAGCAAAGAGAAAAAACAAAGGACAATAGTCCCACTTCACGGAACACCGTAACACAAACATCCTGTCTCTGTCACTTCCCACTCTGTGGAGTCAAAACATACACCATCATGTGATAGACAAAAATCCCATGACTGCAATCACGGAGCAGGAATTCTAGCACTGATTACATGGAGGAGTCAGGAGGCAAAAAAGGAAAGAACCACACAACTATTTTAAAGTAGCTTTTAATGGTCCCACTGAAGAAGATGAAGCATTCTTGCAGCAGATGAGAATTTGAACCTGGACCATTATTCACTAAAGACCATTCCAGTCTAAAAGAAAGCGTTATGAGTGTTTACTCTAATATAGTGCATTTTAAGCAATTCATTTTGGGAGTGGCTTTTCATTAACATTGCATAACAACATTGCATTCTTTGTGAAAATTGAATACACATGTTTGAAAAGGAGGTTATATAGAGATTTGCTGGATGCGTTTCTCCCATAATAGGCACGATCTCCATCGAGGAAGATAATACATGACCTGAAGATAATTGATGAGGAGAAATGAGGTCAACCTGTTCTTGAGAACACAGAAAACATTAGGAGAGAGACAATAAAGGCTTGGTGTGTAGTGGACCATCTCTAGCTACCAGCTGTTTTGGATAAGGTCCCAGGTTCCATCTGTGACATCACCAGTTAAAAAGGATGAGTCAGAAGGTAAGATGAAAGACTTCTGCCCAAGACCCAAGATCTTGAAGAGCAGCTGCCCGCCAGAGGAACGAGATGGACAAATATTCCAGTCTGGTATAAGGGAGCTTCCTTTGTGAGCACTCCTGAGTGGAAGTAGTTTAGCAATAGAGCACTTCCTCCCACATTTACCTACTGGGACAGTAAGATCTACTTCTCATGATGTTCCATCCCAAATGAGTTACAGCAAGGGTCTTCATGGGGGTGACACCCAAATGGTTGAATGCTCTCCCCTTGTTATAGTTTAGTTAGAGACCATTTTATTTTCCTAGGTTGTTAAAGATCCTTTTAATGACTTTTAATGTATGTATGTTTGTATGTATGTATTTGTGTGTGTTAATGTATGTTTTGCTGTTGCTGGTTTTACAGGTTTGGTTCTGTGCCATGGTTGTTTTGCTTCTATTTCATTTTTAGTGTTCTTGTTAATTGCCTTTACACCTTTTAACTTTTATTGTTAACTATGCAGTAGATGGTGTTAATCGTATGCAGATGATGTAAATAAAACATCAAAAGATTGCATTTTTCAGTGCTGGGCACCTTACGGTTTGGGAATGCCCCCAGTCTGATACCCTAGGGAAGCATTGCCACTGGTAGAAAATACTGATCTAGAGAGATGGCTTGTCTGACTTGGTATAAAGCAGTTCTTTTGTTCCTTTTTTAAAAAAATCCTGGAAACTAGAAGGTATGTTTGTTTGGGATCTGGATGTAACTTGCATGCTGCTGGAGGTCCAGGCTGTTGTTTCCTCTTGCATTTAGGTGTGGAGCCTTTGTTTCTTTGTGCGTGTGTGTGTGTGTTTTAATTTTTAACACCTCCTTCTTGTAAGCACTCTGGTGGCTTTAACCAAAGGTATACCAATTTTTTGGCAAGCAGAAATCCACCAGGATTTCCCTATCATGGCATCTGCCTGCTTCACCTGTGGTTTATCACACTGCTCAAAGAGGCACTGGAGCCCTGCAAAAAATAGTGCTGAGCAAAAAAGGAAGAGTTTTTGACATCCTCCACAAAGGATCCTCATCTTCACTGATCTTCAGGGTTCGCCCAAGCTATTTCTCTGTTTGAAGTGTCCCCTCTGCTGCTAGGGTCAACAGTTTAAAAAGTATTGCACACCATTCAGGCAACAATTCTTATCTTCAGCTACCCTCCCAACCGCCTTCATGGGGCAAATGTCTTTGCCTACTCAGTGACTGCAATGCTCCCTGCCTTTACTCCCACAGAACTGGCTTCATTGAACATCACATAGCCACCCTTCATTGGCTGTGTGATGATGTTGTGAGGTCATCATGCTGCCTATGTTAACCCCATTTGGCTGTGATCGTGTCTTCTTCTTCTTTGGCAATCACTTGGTTTTAACAGTGAGTTCGTAAGTGACTGTGGAGGCCAATTTTGGCTCCACACGTCCTTCCACAGTGGGAACATAGGTTTCCGGGCAGGAGTTGATCATGGTGAGGGTTTGCCAAGTGTGCTTTCCTCTTAGCCCCTTTCTCCCTTTTGTCCTGATTCGAGCGTCTTCAAAACCCATGATACCTTTGGTAAAGGCTATTCTCCAATTGGCGCGCTCGCAGGCTAGTGTTTCCTAGCTGTCAGTGTTTATACTACATTTTTAAAGATTTGCCTTGAGAGAGTCTTTGACCTTCTTTTGTTGACTACCAGCATTATGCTTTCCATTTTTAAATTCGGAATAGAGTAGTTGCTTTGGAAGATGATAATCAGGCATCTGTACAACATGACCAATCCAATGAAGTTGATGTTAAAGAATCATTGCTTCGACACTAGTGATCTTTGCTTCTTCTAGTACTGATATTAGTTCACATGTCTTCCCAAGTGATGTGTAAAATTTTTTGGAGACACTGTTGATGGACTCTTTCGAGGAGTTGGAGATGGTGTTTATAAGTGGTCCATGTTTCACAAGCATACATGTTAGCCAGGAAGGAGACACTGTTTTAAAAGCAGCTGGGCAGCAAACACACTTTGAACAACAGCCCAAAGGACATACAGGGGATTGCCCACCCACTGATCCCCACAGCTTCCCCTTAAGAATACCTGATTTGTGCATACAGTATTTGCTTGTTTTCTGACATGCACAGATGTAGCAGATTTGGCTTTCCTCCTTGCCATCTGAGGAAAAGCTTCACCTCTGTAACGAGAGGCAGCACAGGAGAGGCAGCACAGGAGTGTGGCCAGTAAAACACCTGGCATTCTTAAACATTCACCGTGCCCTACAACAACAACGTCCCTCTGCCTCTTAAACTACGGGCTGACCCTTGACCTTGGTGCACTTGTTTGATCTCTGCGGGACACACCCACGCATAAGCACTTGCTCACTGCAGACATATTTGATGTTTGGGAGGAAGAGCCGTGGCCAGGACGCAAGCTAATGAAGGTGCGATCAGCATATAAAACAGCCTGGGCAAAGGAAAGGGAAACACAAAAATAGCAAATGACCTTAATGGGTCAAGTTGGATGGCTCAGGGCTCTGGTTGAGTAAGAGGGAATGCCTGCCAGCTGCCAGTTCAGATCAAGGCCAGCAGGAGAGCAAATAGCTTAAAATGCCGAGTAACATGAGGATTGGAAAGCAAGAACATACTTCCTGGCCTGGGCAGAAAGATTGTTTCTCTCCCCCAGCCATTACTCAGTTCTGTGGAGTGACATCTAGCCAAACTTGTAGTGCTTACAGCTTTTAAGGCTGGCTCCGAGAAGACTGACTCATCATGGGGAGGCTTATGTAAAATTAGTCTTTGCAGGAGCAAATGCAAGAACAAACATCTGGAGGTCTGCAGGTTCCCCATCCTTGGTAGAGCAAGCAGAGGCAAAGTGGGTGCAGGACAAGCAGAAGACGGGGACATTAGGCAACCTGAAGACCTTGGAAACTCTAAGACAGGCTCCAACTTGTGCAGTATTAAGACTTGACCGGTACTTAAGATGTAGAATAGGATGTTTATGGTACTAATAAACAGCATGTGGGGTGTATAGAGAGCTTGGAAGCAGCAAATAGTTTGTGCTAAAGAAACTTGTAACGTTTACTGAGTTGATCTGTGGCTGACCAGTGGGAACCGTGACAACCAAAGTGCACAATGTCTAGTGACTTGCTTTGGGAATATTGGAGTGCAGCCTGGCAGGATCTGTAGCCTCCATGAGAGGCATCAGCCTAGGTAAAGGTAAAGGTCCAGTCGTGACTGACTCGGGGGTTGCGGCGCTCATCTCGCTTTATTGGCCGAGGGAGCTGGCGTACAGCTTCCAGGTCATGTGGCCAGCATGACTAAGCCGCTTCTGGCGAACCAGAGCAGCGCCCGGAAACACCATTTACCTTCTCGCCGGAGCAGTACCTATTTATATACTTGCACTTTGATGTGCTTTTGAACTGCCAAGTTGGCAGGAGCTGGGACCAAACAACCGTTAGGCATCAGCCTAATCAAATATAAACATCCAATTCCCTCCCTGACAAGCACACATCCTCATGCATGTCAGCGAAGCTTTAGGAGCACATTCTCCACACTATCATTTGTTCTGTACCGATGCAATCTTTCCTGAGCGAACCCTGGAATTTGTGACTCAGAGATCTCTCGCAGAGCCTCTTGCCTTCTTTGTTGCTATATTGCAACCTTATCCTCCCCTCCTCCTTTTAAGCCATAAAAATAGATGAGCGTAAAAAAAAGATAAAGCCTGTAAGATGAGGGAGTGACTCATTCACAGACAGGTTCTGTGCAGGCTTACTGAGAAATAAGTGCCGCTAAGATGAATGAGGTTTGCTTCCAGGTAAGCTGGCATAGGGTTGCTTCCTTAATTAGGGCATTGGCAAAAAATAATAATCTGCTCAGAGGATTCCAGGTTCTGTAGTCAGAATTTGCACAGAACTGCTGAATTTACACAAGTTATTCTGACTGTAGTATTCACTTTTTTTGTTGGCAGGGGGGCAAAGGGCAACCAGGCCACTTTTCAGGTGAAGCTTTCAACACACAGAAACTTAGCAGGTGAAGCTTTTTGCTGGCATGGAGATCAAATGATGGTAAAAGACTTTCTCATTTAAGTTCTCCATGTTGAGCGCTTGTCAGTGTGAGGTTGGCAGCTGTTTACATTAGCCTTGCTCATTTGCCAACCAACAGCCTGGCACAAAACCAATAATGCTGCAATCCACACCTCCTTTGTACTGGACTGGGGGTTTGGGGGTGAGCACTGCCAGTCTCTGCAGGCCTCCATCCACAAAGGGACACCAGCATCACTCTGCCATAGTAGAGCCCCCTGTTTCCTGGATGAAAGTGCCGTCCATGGAATCCTTGCTGACGGCAGCCTGTAGAAAGACCTGGATTTTTTAAAAAAATATAAGATAATTAACAGAATTCATATGCCACTTAATCGTAAAAACCTCCCAAAAGTGCTCAGTGGAGTGTTGTAGGGTGGAGAGGGGCTAACCTCTTCCATTCCTGAACCCTGCCTCCAAAGCTGCTTTAGTTTTTGTGAAATGAAATAAATAAAGACTCATGTGTCTCTCCTGCCTGTCGTTCAGTTTGGCTCTAGCTGTTGGCAGAGCCAAGAGCTGTGTGTAGCGTGTCTGCAGCAAAGGCACCTGGGATGAATCCTTATTCATAAGGCCCTGGCGTGGCCACGATGCACAACATTGTCTTTGTCTGAGCTGCCTTGGCTCAAACAAGAGCACTTTGGGAGACACAGGAAAGGGTTTGTTCAATAAGCTGAGTGACTTCCCCAATTAACTGGTCTTTTTCTCCTTCCAAAGCTGCAATTAAAGCTTCACTTGATTAATTGCACTGATAAACTGATTAAGGCTGCATCCCAACATAGACTCATTAGGACATATATGCTATTGAACTCAGTGGGACTTTGGAATAAAAAAGTATTTAGGATTGGGCTTTAACCCCCCCTGCCCTCCACCGGGAGCCTGCCTTATGTTTCCAGGTGGCCTCAAGAGACAGAGGTCAAAGCAACTCAGATATTTTGAAAGGGACTTTCTAGGCAACAAATGTCCCACTTCTAAGCCTTATGTACCAAGGTGCATGTACCAATCTCTTCCTGTCCCCCCTCCTGCACACAAGGTTCACACAGAAGCAGGAGTCAGTTAAGCCTTATACAGTCGTACCTTGGATCCCAAACGCCTTGCAAGTCGAACGCTTTGGCTCCTGAACGCCGCAAACCCGGAAGTGACTGTTCCGCTTTGCAAAAGTTCTTTGGAACCCGAACGTCTGACGGGGCTTCAGGGGCTTCTGATTGGCTGTAGGAGCCGCGGTTTGGTTTCCAAAAGTTTTGGAAATCGAACAGACTTCCGGAACGGATTCCATTCAACTCCAAGGTACGACTGTACTTGCCTCATGAATTCTCTCCACCCCCACACCCAGGACCTTCCCCTTTACAGAAGGTACTTTTCAAAGTTGGCATATAGAGGAAGAAGAAGAAGAAGAAGAAGAAGAAGAAGAAGAAGAAGAAGAAGAGGAGGAGTAGTAGTTGTTTGGATTTGATATCCCACTTTATCACTACCCTAAGGAGTCTCAAAGCAGCTAACAATCTCCTTTCCCTTCCTCCTCCAAAACAAACACTCTGTGAGGTGAGTGGGGCTGAGAGACTTCAGAGAAGCATGACTAGCTCAAGGTCACCCAGCAGCTGCATGTGGAGGAGCGGAGACCCGAACCCGGTTCACCAGATTACGAGTCTACCGCTCTTAACCACTACACCACACTGGCTCCCTATATAGCTGGAGAATGTGTACCTGGCACACACCTGTCTCTTCCAAATGGAAAAATAACTGGACTGTCGATTGGGCGAGCCTCTGATCTCCAGCATTGCCAGCTTCTGCCCTTAACCAGCTATGCCTTTAATAGCAACTTGATGTACAGCCATTAGCAGATGATCATGCTACCGAAAGCATAAGTGATTTGTTCCTGCATGTCGTTCATAACTCAGTGGTAGAGCTTCTTCTTTGCATGCAGGAGGTCCCACTTTGGATCCCCAGCATCTCCAGGTGGGGCTGGGAATGTCCCGTGCCTGGAATGCTGGAGACCTGCTGCCTGGGTTTCTTAAACTGAATTAGATGGACCAATGGCCTGACTCTGTTGAAGGCAATTTCCTAAGCTCCTGAGGCTTGCAATTATAGCCACCAATGGAAACCCAGATCCCCCAGATTCCTTGTGCTCTTACCCAGTGAATCCCAAAACATGAGCTGAGAATCTCCCTGTTTGAATTGAATCTGTTGCAAAGGAATCTTGCTTCCTTCTTCTGCGCTTTTCAGCAGACTCAGGAGAGGGAACTCTCTTGCTTCCCGTTCCTCCCCTCCCGCTCTTGTGCTGGATCCTGCAGCTTGCCTCTCTCTCTCTCTTCCCCTCCTCTCTCTCAGCCTTGCTCTGACATTCTCTCTTCCTCTCTCTTCCAGGAACCAGAGAAGTTGTTGGTTCAATCTAATGCAGAGTGAAGACTGGAGGAAAATCTGGTTTTAATATCTGAAAGGAGGTTGTGTTTGTTTCAAATCTGTTTTATTGGGCATGAATTGAAGAACCAAACATATTTCATCAGAACGGTCATAATTTTGTTGTGAGATAGGTATTCCACATGTGTCCTTGACAAACTGCTTGGCTATTTTTATTTTCTCTCTGCATAGCTGCCATTCCACCCATCCACCTATTATCCATTATTATAATTGAATTGAGGTCCACCCTGTACCTTTAAAAACACATCTGAAGCATCTCCCCCACTCCCCAAATTCTGTATAATATTTTTATACATTTTTACAAAAACCAAAACCTTACATTAAAAAGAAGCAGCATATAGTACAGTAAAACATTTAGAACACCTATATACACTATCAGTATTAAATCCACATTATGGGATTATTTGAATCCCCCGACTTCCCTCCCCGGTTCCTTTGTATTATTTTCATTTATGCATGTCAATAAAATCTTTATCTCTGATTACTCTAATTTTAAACACTATCTATATCATTACAGTACAAGTGTTTTTTTAAATCCTACTAATGTATTTACTTGTGTACATTGCTTTTGTAAATATGCAATAAACATTTTCCATTCTTTTTTATATTTGTTGTCATTTTGATTTCTAAGTTTCCCAGTTAGTTTAGCCATTTCAGCATACTCCATTAACTTAATTTGCCAATCTTCCTTGATATGGACTTCTTCTTTTTCCAGTGTTGGGCTAGCAATATCCGAACGGCCATTGTTGCATACATAAACAAATTCTTATATTCTTTAGGTAGATCTGTTCCTGTAATACCTAATAGAAAGGCTTCTGGTTTTTTAACAAAGGTTATTTTTAACATTTTTTTCAATTCATTATATATCATTTCCCAGAATTTTTAAATAGCCTTACATTGCCCCCACATATGATAAAACATATATTCTACTTCTTTACATTTCCAACACTTATTTTCTCTTGTTTTATACATTTTTGCCAATTTTAATACCACCTATACGTCATTTTCATATAGTTCTCTTTCAATAAGGTACAGGCTGTAAATTTTATATCATTCTACCATAGTCTTTCCCAATCTGTCACCTGAATGTTATGTCCCACATCTTTTGCCCACTTTATCAACACACGTGATCTCTTCATCTTTAGTTTCCCATTTCAACAACAAGTCATACATTTTTGATAATAATTTAGTACCACTTTCTATTATTTCTCTCTGGAAATTTGAGATTTCACATGTGAATCCTTTCTTTTTATCATTTTAAATACTTCATTTAACTGGAAATATTGTAGCCAATCTGTTACCTTTCCTCTTACTTCTTGAAAGTCCTTCAATTTTAATTGGTTATTCATTTCTGTTAACAGCTCTCTATATGTTGCCCAATTAGATTTCATATTTAATTTTTTCACAGATATTGCTTCCAGTGGGGAAAGCCACAATGGTGCTTTCTGTTCTAACAAATCCTTATATTTCTCCCAGACTTTATAAATCACATTTCTTATTATATGATTCTGGAAGCTTTTATGTACTTTTGCCTTCTGATATCACAAATACGCATGCCAACCAAATCTATTATCATGTCATGTCCTTCTAGATCTAATAAATCTGTGTTTTTTAATACTATCCAATCCCAGATGCAGCATATGCAAGAAGCTTCATAATATAATTTTAAATCTGGCAAGGAGAAGCCACCTCTGTCTTTAAGATCTGTTAATAATTTATGTTTTATTCTTGGCTTCTTTCCTCACCAGGTAAATCTTGAAATATCTTTCTGCCACTCTTTGAAGCAACTCAAATTGCTTATCACTGGGATTGATTAAAACAAAAATCACATTTTTGGCAATACGTTTGTCTTAATTACTGATATCCTTCCTAATAATGACAAATTCATTCTTACCCCCTCACCAAATTCTGGGCACTGTAGTTTGTTAAGGAATGCTGGGAACTGCAACCCTGTGATGGATAAACTACAATGCTCAGAATTCTTTGAAGGAAAGAACGGACTTCAAATGAACTTTAAAGGCACAGTGTGTATATAGCCATCACCTTCAGTTTCACCCTCAGCAGGGCCGGCTCAAGATATTTTGGCACCTGAGACAAACCACAAAATGTTGCTCCCCCCTCACCACCAGGCAACAAGGGGCGAGTGAAGATCTACATCAGGAGCAAGGGGGGGAGTGGGAAATAAAGATTGGCATCGCCCCTGAGGATTCTGCCACCTGAGGCAGTCATCTCACCTTGCCTCATGCATGGGCTGGCCCTAATGCTCTCCATCATTCAGGTAGGTAGCCATGTTGGTCTGATGCAGTCAAAATATATACAAAAATAAAAAAATTGTCCAGTAGCACCTTAGAGACCAACTAAGTTTGTTCTGGGTATAAGCTTTCGTGTGCATGCACACTTCTCCATCATGACCATAGTCATGTAACCACCCTACATTCATAATAGCAGTGTCAATAAACCCAAATTCACTGCCACTTATCTAACAGGTACCCTAATCCAGCCTCTCACCCAGGGGCAAGGGGAAGCTCTACACTAGTGCAGGCTCCTATCCCAGGGAGAGTGGAGTACAAAAACTACTTTCCCTCCAATGACACCCAAAAGGAAACAATGGCACTACTCTACAAATCCCATGCTGTGATGCAAGACCCGCAGAACAGAGCTACCAACTATAAGCTCAACTACTAACAGAACCTCAACATGGTGCTAGCAACAAACAAAAGCCAAGGATCAGAGTCATTGCACCCACACCCTCACGGTCAGCCAGGACAGTAGTGAGTCTACGTTTATGGCTGCAAGGGTATAGGTGGCTCCTCTCTTCCCACTTCCTTCTGTCTTCATCACTATTGGTTTCTCAAAGTTGTTGGCTGCTGCAGGGAGGAGCTGCGGCAAGCCCACTTATATGGCTGCAAGCCCAGTCCTTCCAGTAAATTGGCAGCTCCAATTCTGGTCCTCCTCTGCACCAGCATAAATAAGGCATATATTCCTACCTGTTGGGATCAGCATATGCCAAATGCTACTTCCGCCATTCTGCTTCCCATGTGTGTTGTGACTGAATTTTGCAAACTGCCCCGAGAGCAATTTCTACACAGAATGGTTTTTCTTGAAATTTTCTCCAGCAAACGCAAAATACATCATGACAAACCAAACACATATATCAAACCTTGACTGTGATTTTTGTCCTGGCGTGACTTGTTGATGCACAGAAAGCAACAACAACAGCAAAAATCGAAACAACCAGAGGACACAAGATAGTCATAGAAACAGTTATTTGGGAGACCAAAGGAGGCAATTTATACATTTTTAAACTGAAGGCCAAAAGTGGTTAGGTGCAACACCAGTCCCTAATAGCTGGTGGCGATATGGAGGGAGGTCTTATCCCTGTTCCCAAAAAACATATTCAGCAAACAGAACCAAGTAATTGAGGAGCATGTTTTCAACTTAGGTGGTACAGATATTTAACAAACAAATCAAGCAACTCAATAAATTGTGTCTCCCCTCCTAGGAAATCTAAGGTCTCCAGTGCAAGGCTCTCCCTCCTCCTGACTCTGAGATTATGGCATTCATACTAGGAATTCTACTAAGGGCATTTGTATTCAGGAAATGTGCACTCTGAAAATATGCTTCTTGGAAATGAGATTTCAAAAGGAGAAAACAGCATAATGCTTTAAGATAGCAAAAAGTGGAAACCGTTCCCCCTCCTTTCTTCTCATAGTAATTATTTTTAACTTTGGCAGAAAGGGGAAATAGTAATTTACTTTCATTAATTTCTGTTGTATCTGTTACAGAATATGACGAAGGCTTCCTTTTCTGAAAAGCCAATTTTATTAGCCTGTTATCAGTCACTCAGGGGGGAGGGGATCCTCCTGTGCTTTATCTAAGGAGGAGAGGGGGCACATCCTGCCATTGGCTGTGTGCATATTTATGAAGGCACCACATTTGCAGGAATTGCTGTTGGCTTAATTGCTATGGATTCATCCCACGAGAGGCCAGGGAAGCAAAGAGCAGCAGATCCTTAGTCGCGTCCAGTCATGGGGGGAGCATTTCTGTCTGTTCCAGTCCCCTCTCTAGGATTTAAGACCCAGTGGAACCATGGCTGGTCCTGCTCCCACAACGCCCCATTTCAGGACTTATCATTGGCTAGCACCCATGGAAAAGCTACTGGCAGTAGCTTCCCAATAATCTGCTCTTTCAGTAGACACAATGGTTGCCTCCATGGCAGTGGAGCTCCCCTGACTGTAGAGGAATGCCTAATCCCAATCCTGTCCCATCTCTAGCAATGCTAGTAAGCGGGTTGCAGTTGGTTAAAGCATGGTACTAATAATGCCAAGGTCGTGGGTTTGACCGTCGTATGGAAGCATATTCCTGCATTGCAGGGGGTTGTACTAGACCAGGCAATAGGCAAACGCCATCCCTCCAGATGTTTGGGACTACAATTCCCATCATCCCTGAGCACTGGTCCTGTTAGCTAGGGATGATGGGAATTATAGTCTCAAACATCTGGTGGGCTGGAGTTTGCCTATGCCTGTACTAGATGATCCATGGGGTCCCTTCCAACTCTTTGACTCTCTGAAGCTGCCATCTTAAACACACTTACTAGGGAATAAGGCTCATTGAACACAGTGGGATTTACTTAGGCATAATCAATAAGAAATAATTCATTACCAAAAAAGAGCACCAGAGGACACAGATTGCAACAACAACAACAACAGCAACAACAACTTATTACTTATACCCTGCCCATCTGGCCGGGTCTCCCCAGCCACTCTGGGTGGCTCCCAACAGAATATTAAAAACACGATAAAACATAAAACATTTCCTAAACAGGGCTACCTTCAGATGTCTTCTAGAAGTCAGATAGTTGCTTATTTCCTTCACATCTGATGGGAGGGCATTCCACAGTGTGGGCGCCACTACCAAGAAGGCCCTCTGTCTGGTTCCCTGTAAGCTCACTTCTCACAGTGAGGGAACCGCCAGAAGGCCCTCGGAGCTGGACCTCATGGGCTGCCTTATATGTATAAATGGACTTTTCAAAGTAATTAATGTAAACAGAGAGATAGTACATTTCACCACTGGGATGTGGGGGACTAGACTGTGACCAGGTGAGCTGTGTGTGCTCTGTCACTGCTGTCCAGGAGGTTACTGCTGATGAGCAACCTCAAGTAGAGGACCTTCCTCTGTACAACAGTCACATGCCTGCCCTATAATTATCACTGAATCTGGATAACTAGCTCATTTGTTGGTATTAGCTGTGCTTTCCTACTTTAAGCATGATCACTGAGTACTGTGGAATCTGTCCATTTTAAGATTGTTAGTTCTCTGTTCTTTGACAGGTCTGGCTCTGTTTATGAACACCACCCCTTCATCATGATACCGTCCCGATTCCATGGAGCTATGAATAATAGGCACAATAATGTCCTATGTTATTGCTGGTTGATGAATTCC
This sequence comes from Podarcis erhardii, assembly GCF_964252035.2. Classification (NCBI taxonomy): domain Eukaryota; kingdom Metazoa; phylum Chordata; class Lepidosauria; order Squamata; family Lacertidae; genus Podarcis; species Podarcis erhardii. The sequence goes on along the minus strand of NC_138507.1, from coordinate 75,815,762 downwards.
GATCTGTTACCCAATGTCTTTTAAAGATAGGACCATTGTCAAAAGAGGTAATGTGGAGAATAAGCCCATGTGCTTCCTTATCTAATTTGAATATTATATGGGAACTATAGGTAATTGACAACTTGATCAAGAGGAGGGCTAAACCCACAAGTCCATGGGCTTCCTTTGCATTGGATCAGACTGGATATATGAGAAGACACGTACAACTCACCAAGTTTCCCCCCCAGTTCTATGGGCTCATTATATTTGCTGTTTTACTGGGTTCCCACCAGCACAGCTGAAATGCACTCCACGCCTCCTGCAATTAACCTGCGCCATTCAGAGCATAGTACGCATTAGCAGGGAGGAGCTGCAATCTCAGGAACATTAATCAATTTAAGAAATAGTAATAGATATTTCACCACACATGGCAATACCCATGTATAGGGAGCATTGCTTTCTTGCTGGTGCTTTGAAAGCTCTCACCAGGAAGGTGAAAAAGGCTGCTCTCTTCCTCTGCTGGTTGGGTTACATATTTTGCTGTGCATGATTAATACTAATGGGTAGCTGCTCTTTCTAGGTGTGTATATAGAACAAATTAATTTTATGGCACCTTTGGCTTATTTTGGTGGGAGTTTTCCATTTTTAAAAGAAATCATGTAAATTGAACCATCCAAGTCCAATTAGCTCCTATGAGTCAAGGGGAAAGGTTTTCTCCTCCACTGACAGGTAATCAGAGTTACAAATACTGTTTTCCTTCTATGGCAATAACCTTTGGCACTCACCGCAGTCTGCTGCAAAGTATTGGCAAATTTGTGGCTGTTTTTAAAGTTTCAATGCAAGAAGCACTGAAATTGCTGCTGTGTGCCTTTAACAGGCAGAAATCCAACAGGTTCTGCTCTATCTGGCATGTAGGTAAAATGATGGGGTAGCTGTGAAGTATGATTGTTTAATTGCCCACTGAAATGAAGAACGCCTGTATGTATGTTGCTAATGTAGGGAAATTCCATTGGAGCATATAGCTCAGAGGAGCTGACAATCCTAAAACTTGATTTGATATTCTTAGCTTGGCTTCATCATTTACATAACTAAACAGTTCCTAGTCATACTTGGGCATGATTAAATGGAGCACATAGAGAGTCGTGCCAAAACACAACAGAACATTGTTCTTATGGGATTGCAGGTTTCAAGAGGACAAACAAAGTTAGAACAAAACAAAACAAGACATGGTTCAGATTCTTGGACCCGCTTTATACTGTGTGGATATACACTGTCTGCGATCTTCATAATGTAGTGTTACATCTTTGAAATATCTCTTAATAAGCCTTCCCTTCAGTATAATTTAGTAAAATGCTTCCTCTGCAGGATCCAGCTTCAGAGTGCTGCATTGAGCTTTTTCTTGTTTAAAGCAGGAGGCCTTTTTTTCAGCCCAAGGGCCACATTGCCTTATGGACGGCTAAACAACAACAATGAAGGCAAGCTTTACCTTTATACTGTACAGTGGGCTAGTTTTTTACACACACTCGCACTACTCTCCATCCCATTATCAGAGTTTCAGGACAGAATCCAGGCAGACAAAAACTCTCAATGTGGCCTGGAGAGAGAGAGGCAGTGTGGCTGGGAAAGGGGTGTGAGAAAAGCCCCCAGGGCCAGTTACAGAGATTTGGAGGGCCGCATTTGTTCCTTGAGCCTGAGGTTCCCCATCCTTGTTTTGAAGTATGTGCTAGTTATTGCACTTCACATTTATTGGACATTGCACCAAATGGTTTTTAGGTGGCTAGGTTGCTTTTAGAAAACTTGGTGAGTAGTAAAAGCGGAGTCAAAACCTTCAGAAATAGATTAAAATAAAGCCACCCTTGTGCCAGACATTTATCTTTCAATCTACCATTTTTTCCTGGCCAACTCCTTCATCTCTCATCTCTCTTTTGGTCATCCTACTCTACGTTTGAGATATTAATTACCCGCATACTTCATAGGATTTTCCCTTTCTCATGCAGCTATCAGTTCTCAGCCTTTTTTGCTTTGCCAAGCATCCCCACTATTGCTTTCCTCACCTGCCAACAGCACACAGGTCCTTAGTTCCTATATGAACTTGTTCTGGAAATCAAACAGACTTTTCACTTACCACACAGAAATAACACTGTCAACCTCCTGTTCTTGGCACTTTCCCCTCAGTTGTTGGAATGTTTATGAATGTTCCGTGACATATGTGCAGCTGTACAGCCAATCATGCGAAGGGGGAGGGGCCGCCAACAGCTATATTTTAGCCCATTGTATATATAAGGTAATATGTTTAAATAAATTTTCTGAAACAAGACAGCTTTTGTAGTGGACCTCTGGCATTCCCGCAATAGCTAATTACAAAATAGTTTTGGAACAGATAATGCAGCAGAAAATGTATAGGGCCTACAATAACTATTATGGCGGACCATTCATGTGTGAATAAGTTGTCAGAAGACAACTAATGTCCTTTGCAGCCATAAGCCGTACACTGGGCGGCATTTTCTGAGTTGCTTTTGTTGTTTACACCCCACTTTTCAGCTCATTTCAAAGCACTTAAAATTAAACTTCACACAAAAGTGCAACGCATTAGTGATACATGGAGGTGTTTGTATCAGTCTATAGCCTCTGCCACTGTAGGACTGTGTAGAACACGCCACAAAACACCTTTCAGTGTGATGCTCCAAGGAAACTAGACGGGTAGCTGTTCATGCATAATAAATCGTTACCTTTTCTCTGGAGAAGATGGCAGTAAAGCAGAGCCAAGGGTAGGGCATTGCTAAATAAGTAAGTATATCTAAATGGAAAGAAGAAGAGAAGAGTTTGGATTTGATATCCCGCTTTATCACTACCCGAAGGAGTCTCAAAGCGGCTAACAGTCTCCTTTCCCTTCTTCCCCCACAACAAACACTCTGTGAGGTGAGTGGGGCTGAGAGACTTCAAAGAAGTGTGACTAGCCCAAGGTCACCCAGCAGCTGCATGTGAAGGAGCAGGGAAGCGAACCCGGTTCCCCAGATTATGAGTCTACCGCTCTTAACCACTACACCACGCTGGCTCTAAGTGTGGAAAAGGGCATTCTGCAGTGGAAAAGGGCATTCTGCAGACTCCCCCCCCCCTTTCACACCATGCTCACTTGCTCCTAATTCATGCTGCCACAGAAAACAATTAGCTTGGATCAGATCCATCCATTTGCAGGCCCAAATAACTCTGCTTGAGCAGTAGCCATACTTTCAGGGGCTTGTCTTGAGCCCCTGTTATGCAGGGCAGATGTGGGGAACCTGGCGCCCTTTAGATGTTGTTAGTTTCCCATCAACCATGGCCAACGTGGTCAAAGAAAATGGGTCCATCATGTGCCAGGCCAAAGATCCCCCATACCTAACGAAGGGAATATGATTCTTGCGGGGACTTGATTCCTTGAAACAAACCCCATCTGTTAAAACTGTGCTGAAAATTATGATATGTTTAAAGGTAGGGGCCAGTCAATCTCTCTCTAGCAAGCCAGCCCTTAGGAAATCAATTCCTTTTAGGAATTACACAGAAATATCTATATGCTCAGACTACATTAAAGTGCGCTCTCGCTCTCTCTCTCTCTCTCTCTCTCTCTCTCTCTCTCTCTGTGTGTGTGTGTGTTTGTGTGTGTGTGTTTGCATCCTGCTATTTTCATTCTGCATCTTGACTGATGACCACATTACATTTTCATGAGAGGTTTTACCTCTAAGGAAAAATTAGCTGGTATGTTCTCATTAACAGGTGTAGAGTAATTAATGGATTATGTGTCAATGGGGCCCCTTTAGGCATTAATAACGCTTGCTTCTTGTCTGGTCTGGTCTGCCATCCCTTAGCTTAGCACAATGTTGGCAAATGATAAGACGTTTGCTAATAGCTTAGTATTCAGCCTTCTTCTAAAGTGTGCATCCATGCAATCTTTCATGGAAGGCACTGTTCATAGCTTCCTTTCCCAACCCTTTGCCATAGTTCACTCAAGCGGCAGTAGCCCTTTATCAAAACGTCTCACGAAATCATCCATATAATTTAAATGATGAAAAAGACGGAATAGTGGGTTCCATATCTCAACGTTTTCTCTATAGTATTGTTCTAATAGTTCTTTCTTCCATTAGGGCACTTCCCAGTCAAAGCTGTGACACTTCGAATATGTAGCTTGGAAAGTTACTATTTGTTCAAGCACAAGTGATTTTCTACGCCCAGTTAATTCTTGGACTTTGGCGCTAAACTTTATCACCTTTGCGGTAATCTATGATTGGTTGTGAGGTGGATTCTAGTTTATTGGAAGCTTCACCCTGTCCCCTAAGGGAAATCAGATACCTGTTACACAATAGGAAAAAGCTTGCCTTTTCCCGGATGGAAATTACACAACTACTTCTGTATTAAATTTAGCTGGAAAGAAAGACACAGGTTTAACAACTTTGTAAATACAAAGAGCTTCCAGTAAACAGAACAGTATCTTCCTTGGAGATGGCTCCAAAATAACAAGACTGGTTTTCAGCTAACTATTCTGTACATTTTCATTGATCAAATATTCTGTTAGCCTTGGACAGCCAGCACCCACACAACATTTCTAAAATCCTGATCCTGGGGACCAAATAACATCAAGGCTTATAGAGAGATGGATGGGTGCCATAGAACCAACACCAAAAGTAATTTGTAATTTAAACAAACAAATCACATCATTTTTCCACCTCCACAAGGGACAGCCGGTGGAGCAGACTGGGGCAAAGGGATGAACTAACTGATTTCTACTGCACATTACTGTAGAGACATTGGTTGGCAGAAATCTTGCATTGTCTACCTGTAATGTAGAGATGAGGAACCTGTGGGCCCTCCAGCTGTGGTTTAACTCCAGTACCCATCAAAGTAGCTGGGGTTGATGGGCACTGTTGCCCAAAACATCTGGAAGATGCCATGCTGGGAAAGGCTGTGTTAGACCTTCAGAGCATGAAAAATGAAAAGAAAGGAAGAGAGTGAATTCTAGAGAGGAAAGTGGAGAATGGAGCGCCATTTCTCTCCCTTTGTAATGGCTTCTGTACACTGATCTCAAGAGAGCACAGGTTCGTCCTGACAGCACATTCCTCTGTTCACATTCTGAAAAATGTACTCATAGGAAATAGCAAATTACCTGCAGGTGTACCTTGCAAATGGTGAGATATGTGCCTGAAAGATTTTCTGTCATTCATACCTTTGATTCATTTTCATTCATTCTTATCTAATGAAAGGCCTTTGGCAAGCTTCAGATTCTCTTTGTTTCAAGGCCAGCAATGCTCATGAACCCAACAGCAAAATACCAGGCACTTCTCTTTCAGCTGAGGTCCATCTCATCAAGAAAAAGCAACCTGTCCCGCTGCTCAACTTCTGACAGCCACATGATCTGCAGAAATCTGGAGGCGACATTTTTCTGTGTTATGGCAGATCAGCATTGTCATCCTCTAATGTCTGTAGTCATGTCACTGTTCAAGGCAAGAGGTAAAACATTTGAAAGTCTAACATTAGGATATACGTAAGCCCTTCCAAAATCCACCAAGACAGCTCTGTTCAGGGAAGTTTTTAGTGGTTGATGTTTTACTGTGCTTAAAATGTTTTGTTGGGAGCCGCCCAGAGTGGCTGGGGCAGCCCATTTGGGTGGCTAATAATAATAATAATAATAATAATAATAATAATAATAATAATAATTTTCTATGCTATATAATATACACACTCATCCTATGACCTTAACAGAGATTAACTGATCTCTTGATATCCCTCATGAATTGTAGTGCTGGGCAGAGCATTGCAAATGATTGGAAGCCTGTATAATTTAAGTTGGGGTAAATTATGCAATTGTAACTGACGTCTTGCAGGATTGCCTTACCTCATATGTGCCAACCCAACTGCTTTCATTTGCAGAACTGGCACTGTTATAGGTGCCACATAATACCACACTTGTAAAAAATTCCATCTTTTCATCTGGCAGCACCTGTACTTTGGCATTCCCTGCCTGTTGACCTCAGACAGCTGCCTCAACTGTACCCTTTTCAGTGCCTGCTTAAAACATTTTTGTTTAGGCAATCCTATTCAGAAATGTAGGATTTGTGTGTGTTTTACTTCTTTCTAGCTATTGTTGATTGTAAGCATTATTTTCAGCTGTTTTTAAAAAAACAAATAATTCTAATGTTGTATTCAATATTTTTGTAAACCAGAGGTTTGGTTCACAAGCAAGCGGTAGGTAAATTTGGTTAAATAAAAAAAATAAAAAAAAAATTAATAAACATTCCCAACATCGCTCAGGAGCAGGGCAGCTGCCAGATGAGCCAAGCAGAATCTTGCAGAGAGAAAACAAGCCTTTAAAATAGAGTTTGACCTACACCACATTTTTTTGCCAGTGTAATTTCCACTAGGTTGCTAGGTCATGTGACTGAGCAGAACAGGGTTGGGAATAGGGGTAGGGCCCCATCTGCCCTGCTGCACCCCACTCCTTTTGTGGGGAGATTTACCTCAGCCTTGGCTTAGCCGGCTGAGGCAGGATGGAGGACTTGTGTCACCATATTTCCTGCTGTACTGGGATGAGGGACTTTAGCAGGGGTAGCCCCAGCTGAACAGAGACTCGGTTGGCTCAGCCGGAGATCTGTCTATTCCAAACTCTGCTCATCCTGGTGGATCTTGGGTTTGGATTGCTCCTTTAGAAAATGTAAACAATTACTTCCAGCTGGTTCAACTTCCCTCAGCCAGCCAGTCTCTTATTTATTCTCACTTTCTTTCTCAAGGTGCTATTTAATTAAAAATGCTTTATTGCTGTGAGTTTTCTACACACTTTACTTCGGGGAAAGTGCTGAATGTCCCCAAAACAAAGAAACATTACCATGCCTCTCTCTCTCTTATGGCATTTCAGCAAAGCTATTTTCCTACAGGGGTTTTTTAAGAAGAAGAAGAAGAAGAAGAGGAGGAGGAGGAGGAGGAGGAGGAGGAGGAGGAGGAAGAAGAAGAAGAAGAAGAAGAAATTATACATCCGTATAATCCTAGCTTTTCCCCATCCTTGGAGCTGGACCTCTATTTTGTACTCTATGAAATGCTTTTTTCTCATGCCTCTTTCACTTCCATTGTTGAAGATTTGAAGACTGAGTTTGACCACATGACTCAGTGGGTTTAAGAATTCTATTGGTTTCCTACTTCCACATATTTCCATGGGCAACACCCCCTCTTTGGGTTGCACTATAGGAAGAAGAGGGGCTGCGGGCACAGGGCCTTGTTCTCCCCTTTCCTCCATAACATTTAGTGAAAGCTGTTTGCATGACTATGAGTTTCCATGTTCCTACTCTGTAGTTTTATTATGTATTTGTATTTTTATGTTGTGAACTGCCCTGTGATCTTCAAATGAAGGGTGGTATACTACTACTACTACTAATACTAATACTAATAATAATAATATAAAATTGGCTGATTCTGGCAATGGTAGGCAAACTTCACAATATGATCATGATATTATGTCACACTGAGAGTATTCCCAGAGAGAGGAGCAAATGTAAAATGTGATATTTCTGGTGGCACATGGGCTCTTTCATGACACTGAGTTCTCCCTTTTTGTCCAGACATGGAGGAGGTGTCAGAGTGACACATGGGACCAATACATTTCCTCTGGGCCAAGAGGACTCGGTTAGGATTGCTTCACATTATGTTCTTCCAACATCTCAGGGCAGAATGAGCTGTTACTTTGTAAATACACTCTGCTACTTTTGATGATCAGCCAACACCAAAGGTGAGCAATCTTTGTCTTGCCATGGAATGACTACAGGAATCCTCTTTGTGAGGGGAAACTGGAGTGATGTAATGATGATGATGATGATGCTTCAAGTGCCTGACGTTCTGTTTTTATGCCTGCATTAAATTTCTAAACACAGACACAGCCCTGGGCTCTTTGTCTCCAAAACATTAAATAAATAAATAGTAGAAGTCAGGAATTGAGCTACCTGACCTAATTCTAACTGACAACTGTATGACAGTATGATTCGGTGTTGTGCTTGGGTAACAGTCTATGCCCAGAGTTCAAGTGCTGAATCAGTGCAATAGCATGGCACAGAGTGGCATTTTGAACCGAGCAATGGCATGGATCAATGAAAGCATTAATGAGACTTTCCAGGTAGGGGAAAAAACTGCACCCAGGCCTAAACGATGCGATGACTCCCATGTCTTCACAGCAAAGGACTATACTGCAAATAACCCGTAATGCAGAAAACAGCAGCCTCGAAGGAAAAGCATTTTGCCGCCCCCTCCCAACTTAATTGAATTTCCAGGGACAAAGGAATGACAATCTTTCATGCCGCTGCTTGTTCGAGCTGATCATTGCCTGCTAATTGCTCCCTTGCAGGCAATACCTTTTGCTATCCCTACTCAGAATATATACTTCTGCCTTTCTCATTTTGCCACTGACTACATCAAACACAAAAAACCCTTCTTGGAGCAGCTCTCTTGTCTCATCACAAGCAGGGCACTGCACTAAGTGTATCATGAGTGGGCAGCTGTCATCCGCAAGCACTCTTCACTTACAAAGTGGAACAAACTCCTTTCAACTCTGGTTTGCAGATTCTGTTACTGGAGCACAAGCCACTTCCTGCAAACGAGAGCGATTGGTTAATGGCGCGCCAACTATCCCTGAACAAGTGGGTGATTGACTTGCACTGTCACATCAGGCTTTTGAGACCTCATGCCAAACACAGACGCAGGGCCCCTGGGTCCATACATAAAGGCCCGAATGCTTTTTTCTGATACTGTAGCTGCTGTACAAATGTTGGATTCCCATACCAAAGTCAGGAACAAAGTTACAGCGGAAGAAGAAAGATTAAGATAACAAAGACATAGTTTTCTCTGATGTGAGCCTTAACAGAAAAAGGAAATGCAAAATGTGCATTTTTTCTCCCCACAGAGCAGTTAACTCTTGCACAGTGGCACTCCATGTATTTACTAGGAAGTAAGTCCTACTGGGGACGCGGGTGGAGCTGTGGGTTAAACCACAGAGCCCAGGACTTGCCGATCAGAAGGTCGGCAGTTCGAATCCCTGCAATGGGGTGAGCTCCTGTTGCTCGGTCCCTGCTCCTGCCAACGTCAAAGTGCAAGTAGATAAATAGGTACCACTCTGGCAGGAAGGTAAATGGCGTTTCCGTGCGCTGCTCTGGTTCGCTAGAAGCAGCTTAGTCATGCTGGCCACATGACCTGGAAGCTGTACGCCAGCTCCCTCGGCCAATAAAGCGAGATGAGCACCGCAACCCCAGAGTCGGCCATGACTGGACCTAACGGTCAGGGGTCCCTTTACCTTTACCTTTAAGTCCCTACCGAGTAACAGAGAAATAAGTGTGCAGTAGGATTGCAGTCATATTGGGGATTTGGCCTAGGAGAAAATAGGACACCAGTGTGCATGACACTGTTTGCCACTCTGAGATGAGAAAACACCAGGGATCTTGACTGACCCAAACCCTGGAGAGACCTCTTCAGAGAGAGAGGTTTGGGGACCCCATGCAGCACCTCACCCCCGCTGAAGACATGAAGAAACCTGCAACAGTCCAAAGGCAGACAGAAGGGGCCTATTCCTGCCCCATTGTCCCCCCTCCGCAGCCCCAACCTTGGTTCCCAATCCCCCCATTACTCCCTGGGCCTCAGGAGCAAAAGTGGTGATGGACCAGACAGAAGGCCCAAAATTATAGGAAGAGCACCGGTTTGGCTGCTGGAGAGCTCTTTTAACTGACAGAAGGGTGTCTACCTGGGAGGAAAGATCTACTCAGCAGGAGGAGGAAGACCCAACTGCACTCTGTCACTGAATTTCAGGCCATGACCCAGCAGGGGATCAGGTAGAGGCTGTGACTATATAAGTCACTCAGTCTGATGTGGACCTTTGCTGGGCTAAGCTCTGTTGTGAGCTGATCAAAGCTCCACCTCTCTCTACATTGCTAATTAAGTAACACAGAAATTTCACCAAATAATCTATTATACTCAGTGTTCTTCTTTAAAGAGAAATATATTTAAGTATCCGACCACTTCATGTATCACTGAACCACTGCAGGAATGCCTGGAAGTCACTCAGCAATCTTGTCAATGCTGCCAGGCAGAAGGTTCTGTTCTTTCATGGGGACTCATCTTCTGCCCCCAGCAAATCCACACAAATAGTTTGGTGGTGACCTAGAGGCCAAACCAGATACCTGACCATAGAGACATGGCTGCCTTGTCCTGTCTTGTGTATTATCCCCCACACCAAGGCAGGTTGGAGTTACAGGACCTTGGAGAGCTCTTGCTCCAACAAGGTCTGAAGCCTGAGTCCAGACTCCTACTCTCAAGCCCCAGATGTTTCCTGGAGCATAAAGCAGCACTCTCCTGACTGAAGACCTGGGAGCCATCACATCAGACATGCCTGTCTCCTCTCTGTTATTGCCCACCTGGTTCATTACTTGCACTGGTGAGCATAGGGAGAGACAGCAGAGGCAGAATATAGCCATCATGGCCAGTAGCTATTGGCATCCTTATAACTCATGAATCCTTATAACTCTTTTAAAGCCATCCGAGTTGTTGGCCATCACTACAGCTTGTGGCAGTGAATGCCACAGGTTACTTGTGCAAAGAAGACATTTTTAGGAAAATCAGCCGCATGGCAGAGTCTTGTGCAACGTTTCACAACCACCTAGAAACAGACTCCAGAGAATGCTGCCTTTCCTGGGCTTGGTTCAGTCATCCAACATGCTTGCCTGAAGAGGTGCTGCTGCAGTACTGATAAAAGACTGTGCAGTGTGTGTGTGTGTGTGTGTAGATAATGGCAGAAGCAAGAGAAGCTTTGCAGACACGCTTGACTTTGTTTGAGCCAAACTTTCACTCTGGGGGTTTTAAATCACAAAGGGAAAGAGATGTCACTCTAATTTTTGTTAAAAGGTCACGCGGTCCAGTTGTGCTTTCTCCTCTTCATTATTAGATAAAACTAAACTACACTTATGTGGTATGTTATTTTTCGAAAATCCACCCTGACACTTGCATAGTGAATTATTCTAGAAAATATAGTTTGATTCCAGTGTTTTTGATCCACAGTTTCCTCAATCCATCAAGGATGTCATTAATCAATATCTGAACTCTGTTAACCTTCGTCTTTCAAAGGCATTTTTCATCAAGTATTTCAGAAATCTGAATACTTGCTTTGAGGATTGCTGCAAATGATAGTTTCTCCCATTTTGAAGCCTCAAAAAAAAAAACAAAAAAAACAAAAAAAACCCACAACCATTTACTCACACCAAAGTGGACTACAGCATTATCATAATCAACAACAAACAAAAATAATATTTTAATACATAATGATTCCCGTAACAATACTAAAAAATTCAGGACAAACGCAGGCTAAAAACACTCCTTAAAATCCTGAAAAAGCAAAGAGGAATATACTGCCCTTTCAAAAAGACAAGCAGGCACATTTGGCAGGTTTCACTTAGGAGTTAATTGTGTGAAGTGGGAGCCACCACTAAGAAGGCACTGCTTGATAACAGGGCTTGCAATACTTGATTTGAGTTCTCAGGAGGGTTCACCTTAGAGAAAATGTCTTCTCAAGGTAAAAAAGTTATAAAGCTAGCATTCTGAATTTGGCCCAGAAACCACTTGCAAGCCATTGAAGCTGTTGCAGAATTGGTACAATAAGCTCCCTGGATATGGTGTCAAATGATGCTTGTGCTTGTTCATATTAGACCAGCTGAAGTTTCTGAAGTGTCTTCAAGGGTCCAGTGGATGATAAAAGTCAAGTCAAAAAGTGACAAGGGCATGCAGTACAATAGCGAGACTTTTGTCATCCAGAAAGGGGCAGAACTGGGAAACCAGCTGAAACGGGTGAAATGAGCTCTAGGCCACAGCAGCCACCTGATTATCCATAAGTAAACCGGCCTGCTTAATCAGGCCAAAGGACCAAAGGTCCATCTGGTCTAGCATTTTCTTTCTCCTTTCTCTACTCCTGAGAGCCAGTGTGGTGTGGTGGTTAAGAGCAGTAGACTTGTAATCTGGTGAACCAGGTTCACGTCTCCGCTCCTCCACATGCAGCTGCTGGGTGACCTTGGGCTAGTCACACTTCTCTGAAGTCTCTCAGCCCCACTCACCTCACAGAGTGTTTGTTGTGGGGGAGGAAGGGAAAGGAGAATGTTAGCCGCTTTGAGACTCCTTAAAGGGAGTGAAAGGCGGGATATCAAATCAAAACTCCTCCTCCTCCTCCTCCTCTTCTTCTTCTTCTCCTCAGAGGTTCATAGGGCATGAAAGCAAACTAAGTACACAGTTAAAGTATTAGCACAGTGGCTAGATGGACCTGCAGTCTATAAACTGTATCATAAAGATTCCACTGTAAAAAAGAACAAAAAAAATCCCACTGTAAAATGTAGCATGGAAATAAAAATATATAGAAATAATGAAACATACTCCCTGCCAAAACCAGGTTTTACCATAATGGCTGGATTACAGTCATGAAACATTTATCTCCAAGAATTTCATGGTTGCAACCCCTTAGATAGAATAACACTTTCCTACTGATTTGGAAATACCAAATTGTGAATTTGACCCAGGGTCTTAAGCAGGCATAGGCAAACTCAGCCCTCCAGATGTTTTGGGACTACAACTCCCATCATCCCTATCTAACAGGACCAGTGATGATGGGAGTTGTACTCCCAAAACATCTAGAGGGCCGAGTTTCCCTCTGCCTGGTCTTAAGGCTTTTTGGATGTCATTTGTAATGGTTGATTTCTGTCTATGTATCTATTAGCTGTGAAATTGGAAACAGGAGCTCTTTCTGGTTTCATCATCTTCAGTGGAAACGTCGTTAAAGTAAAAGCATTCAAGAGGATAATGTTGGAAACGATTGAACCCCTTTTGAAAAATTACAGAGGTTTTAAAAGTCTGAAGACTGCTATCACTAATTTATGTTGAACTGGAGAAGGAGGGGAGGACAGAGGGTGAAGAAAGAGCTGTGAGTGCAAGGGATCCCCATCCTCTGGACCCCCTGGGAAACTCAACCAAGCTGCTGGTCAAACTCATGCTGGTAGCTTTGAGAACACTATCCAACCATCTCGTCCTCTGTCATCCCTTTCTCCTTGTGCCCTCCATCTTTCCCAACATCAGGGTCTTTTCCAGGGAGTCTTCTCTTCTCATGAGGTGGCCAAAGTACTGGAGCCTCAGCTTCAGGGTCTGTCCTTGCAGTGAGCACTCAGGGCTGATTTCCTTAAGAATGGATAGGTTTGATCTTCTTGCAGTCCATGGGACTCTCAAGAGTCTCCTCCAGGACCATTATTCAGAAGCATCAATTCTTCGGTGATCAGCCTTCTTTATGGTCCAGTTCTCACTTCCATACATCACTACTGGGAAAACCATAGCTTTTACTATACGGACCTTTGTTGGCAAGGTGATGTCTCTGCTTTTTAAGATGCTGTCTAGGTTTGTCATTGCTTTAATTCTACCTTAGGCCTACCCATAAAAATCAAGTCTAGAGTGAGAGATGACGATCTCTTTAAGGTATTCTCAACATCTAGGACTCCAGGATGGTGACAAACTGTTTTTATACATGGCTTCCCACTCCATTCCCTTTTTCTTTTAATGAAGCCAACTAAATTTTAAATCCCAAGGACGGGCATGAGTGAACTTGATATGATGGACTGGTGAAAATTCTGTGGCATCCCTGTCTATGAAGGAGGAGGATCATCACTCCCAGCACCTTCTCAACATTAAGTAATCATGTGTCACAAACCGCATTTTTTTCTGGTTCCTGGCTTTCTTTTTTCAGTTGCCCATTTTTGGCATAGCAACTACACAACACCCCCCCCCCTAAAAAAACTCCTGTAATCTGGCAATCCTCCCTCCCTCCCTCCCCTCCTCTTTCTCTGTGTGCCTTGATTCTTCTCCCATGACTGAAAGCCCAAACATAAAACTGTGAAATACAGTTCAATAAAAGGGAAATTGATTGGGCAATCTGTGACTGGAATCGGCTCCAGTAAAACAAATGCAAGAGGTAATCCGAAAGGAGGTCAGCCTGAGAGATAAAAGCTGCATAGAGACCTCCTTTCTCCTGGAGGGAAAGGAGAGGGTTGAATGTGGGCTGCCGGGAAGAGCTAAATCGAAACCAGGAAGCTGATTTTCAGCACAGCCATTCTGGTATCTGTGTGCTGTGTTGCTGTGTCTTGTAGGCTCCGGGATAGAGAAGGGGGAGATGCTTTCTTTACAATTCAGAGCACCTGTTAATTTTCTCCCTTAATTCTATTAGCACTAACTATACGTTCTGGTGATCTGCATTTCTTTCCTCCTTCTTTAGAATATATCTGCGTCTTTCGCTTCAAAGCACATAGCAGCAAGCAGCAAGTCTGCATTCTGAGAACTGTGTTGAAGGGACGTTGTTGACTGAACACATTGTAGGGTGTCCCTCTTTTAAACCCACACTTGGTTTTCCAACTCCATTTTTGGATCAGGGTTGCGTAAACACTTTATGTCCGTATCACACCCCTCCCTTGAACACGCTTACTAAGGGGAATATAGAGTACTATTGCTATTTCCTGATGCGTGCTTATCTTTGTGGCAAACAACATTTATTCATTCATTGATTGATGGCATTTATATATCGCTTAATCATTAGCATTTCCAAGCAGTGCAGCTGTGACATCTGTCTACATGACAGCACAGTGGGCATGGTGCGTCGAGATGATCTGCTTATTAAGTGTTCATCCTGATTTGTTTGAAACAAGCTTTAGGTGCAAACCTAATTTTTCTAGTAGCTATTTATTTATTTGAATATTTATGATCCATGCTTTCATAAAATCTATCAAGGTGGCTTACAAGATAAAATACAATCAAACCTCCCAAATGCCTTCGTTTTGGAACATTTCAGCTCCCAAATGCCGAAAACCCAGAAGTAAATGCTCCGATTTTCAAATGTTTTTTGGAAGCTGGACATCTGACACGGCTTCCACGTGAGTGCAGGAAGCTCCTGCAACCAATCGGAAGCCGTGCCTCGGTTTGTCAAACATTTTGGAGGCCAAACAGGCTTCTGGAATGGATTACGTTCAACAACCGAGGTTTGACTGTACTAGAAAAGCAATCTATAAATATCCATAAAACCTATTTTTTAAAAATATGTAGGTACTGGTTGGTTAAAAAAAACAAAAACAAAAACAAAAACAAAACATATTTCAAAGGCCTGCCTAAAAAGTATAGTTTTCAAGAGATGTTTGGAAGAAAGCACAGATAGTTGCTGTAAAACCTTTGCAGTCAGTGAGGTGACTGAATCCCACTCACAAACCAGTGAACGTCTGGAGGGGACTAGGAATGGCTAAGCCTAAAATGGAGCAACCATGGTGGGTAACAGGCATGTCAACTCTAGGAGGCCAAGGTGCCTTTGACCCCCTTGATAGTTGTTGGAAGGGGGCCAGGCCCTCTCAATGTCGTGACGTCACACACACTGGCCCTCTCCTACACACACTGGTAACTCTTACTTTTGCCAGTTGTTTTCTGTGATTTCCTATCAGAAAAAGCACCTTCTTCTAGGGTCACATTCTCACACCAAGTTGAGTTCATACAGGGCTTGTTAACATGCGACCCTGAGCAGAAGTAAAAGCTGCCTTTATGCAGGTACACGTGTTTGTGTGAAAGAGTGTACACATGTTGATTTGTACAGCTCAGCTATTCTGTACAGGGGCACAAAGACTGTACACTCGCCGAATGTTACATGTGAACACCTTTCTGGTCACATCCGCCTCAGCTACTACCCAAGGTAGAATGATGAAAGAATCCCTAAAAATATTTGAGCTGTGAAGAATATAGATATGGCACTCCCCAAGAAGCACACTACATTTTATAGCAAGGGGCCCTGGTCATGCAATGGAGTCTCATTCCATGCAATATCTAGCCTTATATAAGTATAATTATATTGTTTTAATCTAGCTTTTAACATATTATGTGCAATATATATATATAGAGAGAGAGAGAATGTTTGGCAAGGAAGCTTAAAAAAGCACCTCTGTTTTGCGGAAAACAAACACCAGTGATGGCTAAAGCAAAACTGCATGGAGTGGGTGTCTTGGCTTTGCATAAGTGTGTGCTTATCAATGACAGGAAGATCAATGAAGTCATCAGTCCCTGTCCCCAGAAGGGGGTGGGAAAGTATTTTAAATGTCTTGTCACTTCAGTCTCCCTTCCCACCCTCCTGTGCACATAAATTGGGAGGATAAAAAAAGTGTTTCGATAAGTCCTTCTGGCCTTCAGTTTTATTTTCTGACATTAATCTTGAAATATTACTGTGGGTTTGCTATGTATACCCTGGCTTTTGTCACACCATCCTGAGAATGGAAATGTTTGCCCTCTCTGGCAAACCTGTATCAGCTGCAGATTGGACAGCAGAGCTTCCCATTTCTTCATGCAAATCACTAATTAAAATGTCACCAGTTCTGGACGGAACGCAGATGGTTGAAAAATCTCCCTAGCAATTCTCTTGCAGTGAACTCCAAGTCCTATCAAATATAGTGAAGCCAAGCTCCATAGCAGCCGTTGAAGACGTTTTTACTGAAGAAGTCTTTCTCTAAAATGTGATCCAGTAATTTATGGTGTAACAACTGCAGGCAATATCCAACCTGCTCGTCCCCTCAGGATTTCTGTGCAGCAGAACTTTCCCATCCTCTCCTCTCCCTGAACATGTACTGCTCCACAAGTGGAAATCCTTGCACATTCTCTTTTGTTTACTGAGTATGTAATCTTTTGCATTGTACCTAGGACCAGTCCTTTTTTCCTGGGGGTATACACAGGTACGCATACCCCTAAACATTTTGTGAATCTTTGTGTTGTTGTTGTTGTTGTTTTTGTTGTTGTTGTTGTTTAGTCGTTCAGTCGTGTCCGACTCTTCGTGACCCCATGGACCAGAGCACGCCAGGCACTTCTGTCTTCCACTGCCTCCCTCAGTTTGGTCAGACTCATGCTGGTAGCTTTGAGAACACTGTCCAACCATCTCGTCCTCTGTCGTCCCCTTCTCCTTGTGCCCTCCATCTTTCCCAACATCAGGGTCTTTTCCAGGGAGTCTTCTCTTCTCATGAGGTGGCCAGAGTACTGGAGCCTCAGCTTCAGGATCTGTCCTTCCAGTGAGCACTCAGGGCTGATTTCCTTAAGAATGGATAGGTTTGATCTTCTTGCAGTCCATGGGACTCTCAAGAGTCTCCTCCAGCACCATAATTCAAAAACATTAATTCTTCAGCAATCAGCCTTCTTTATGGTCCAGCTCTCACTTCTTTGTACTTTTGTCCATTTACTGTATTTATTTTCCCCAATTTGAACTATAAAATGGTGAATTTTCTTAAGTCAAAATGAGAGTACCCTTAAACATTTTTTTCAGAAAAAAGCACTGCCTAGGAACACCCCCCCAATATTTTATTCAAGTTGGCACTACTGACATTGAAAAGACAGAAAGCTGATTGATTGATTCAAATAATAGAATTGTAGAGTTTGAAGGGACCTTGGGAGTCATCTAGTTCAACCAATGCAGGAACCTCAGCTAGATCACTTGTGTTGACTTATTTGCAGCTTTTCCAGAATGGGCTGTGCTCAAAAGGGCTCACAGTAAACACTAAAAATTTCTACAGAGCATTTGCAATACAAATATACAAATGCAAGAACACGTCCGTAAATCCAAAAATGACAAAAGCTGCATTGGTTAAAGTGACCGCACAAACCTTTGCAGTTTCGCAAGCTTGTTGACAACTACTTCCAAAAGTCAACTAGATCCTCTTTCTTGCCCCCTCACCAACTACGTTCAAGACCACCTCTTAAAATAGAACTATGAGAAGAGCCCTGGTTGTTACATACTGAGCTTGGATCCTGGTACAATAGGCAGGTAGGATCCTAGAATGCAACAACCTGATCGGCCTGCAGGAGCAGCCCAATCAGGCTCCAGGAGGAAAGCAGAATCAGCCAGTCAGTTGGGACCTGTTGTGCAAATAGTGTATATAAAGCCTGAGGTTTTGGGGAAAATTCATTCACTGTTTTACAAGCTGCAATAGAGAGCATGAAAGCACTGCGCGACTCCAAGTATATTTCACCTGCCTAGGATGGCATCCTGTTTCTGCCCAGTGGCCAACCAGATGCCCAAAGGAAGCTCACAAGCAGGACATGAGTGCAATAGCACCCTCCCCACGTGTCCCCAGCAAGTGGAACATAGGAAGCTACCTCACACTGACCCTTGGCCCTTCTGGCTCTCTATTGCCTACTGTCTGGCAGCAGCTGTCCAATATTTCAGACAGGGGTCTCTCCTGGCCTTACCTGGAGATGCTGAGTGTGCTGGGCCCGGAGGTTACCCGTGAAACGTGGTCCAAGACTGGTCCAGAATCTGAAGGTTCCACTAGGAGTCAGTCCGGCAGGGCCAAGGCAGGACATGAGGCAGGAAACCAGGCAAGGGCAGGTACAGGATCTGGCATACAGCAATGTTGCTCCCGCAACCTGGGGCGGGGTCCGACAGCCTTTTATCTTTGTCAGGGTAACGGCCGATCCTGATCCCCCAGCGACTCACCTCCCTGTTTCGCCCGAAGGCGAGCACTCCTCCTGCGAGTACTCAGGTCTTTCCTTCTCACAGACCTTAGTCTCTGCAGTTTGGGAGACGTCGGTGGGTTACTAGACCCAGGGGCTGCCTCAGCCTCCCCTGACCCAACCGGTGGTGGGGCAGCTGTAAGTGATGGCCCAGCTGAAGGAAAGAAGGTAATCCCCGCATCTGGAGCCAGGGCAGACTCAGGCCCCTGACTCAGCCCAGTTGGTGTTTGTTGCAGGGGAACCTGTGCAGACTGGAACTCTTCAGGGTCAGGCCCAGACTTGGTTCAGATGATGCCTGAGGCAAAGAATTCGGAGCAGACTGAGACTCCTCTAGTTCCGAGTCCGAGCCCTTGTCCCAGGCCATCACACTGAGGATTGAATGGGGAACCTTCTGCATGCAAAGCAGATGCTTTGCCACTGAGTTACCACCCTTTCCCAAATCCTGGAGATAGCATCAAACTACCATAATTGCCAGACTGCTAAGGTAAAGGTAAAGTGACCCCTGACCATTAGTTCCGGTCGTGATCGACTCTGGGGTTGCGGCGCTCATCTCGCTTTATTGGCTGAGGAAGCCAGCGTACAGCTTCCGGGTCATGTGGCCAGCATGACTAAGCCTCTTCTGGCGAACCAGAGCAGCACACGGAAACGCCGTTTACCTTCCCGCCGGAGCGGTACCTATTTATCTACTTGCACGTTGACGTGCTTTTGAACTGCTAGGTTGGCAGGAGCAGGGACCGAGCAACAGGAGCTCACCCCGTCGCAGGGATTTGAACCACCGACCTTCTGATCAGCAAGTCCTAGGCTCTGTGGTTTAACCCACAGTGCCACCCGCGTCCCGCCAGACTGCTAGTGTCCCTCAAATACCCATTAGGAACACTGGCCAGTTTATTTGCAGGATTGCTTCACTCCATATGTGCCCATCCAAAGCACTTCAATCTGTGGAACTACCCCTGTTACAGGCACCAAATAATACTCGTTGCACACTTATAAGAAATCAGTCTTTTAGTGTGGCAGCACCGACACTTTGGAATTCCCTGCCTACTGACATCAGTCAATCACTTTCACTGTACTTTTTTTGGTGTCTGCTTAACATGTTTTTGGAAAGAAGTCCCAGCAAAGGAAGAATGGATACAAAAACTAACAGAATATTCAGAAATGGCAAAACTTACCGGAAGAATGAGATATCGAGATAATCTTTTTTTAAAAAAGAATGGAAATGGTTTATTTACTATTTGCAGATAAATTGTAAACACATAAAAACACTGGCAGGATTATTGTAATAACATGCAGTTTCATAGCAGTATATGTTTCAAGAGGATGAGTAAATGAGCAAATTAGGTTAATTTGGATATGCAGAAGATATTAAAAATAAATTGAAGGAACCGCAGAAGGGGAAGGAAGTCAAGTTTTGAAAAGTCAAAATGATTGTAAAATATGGATAAACTTGAAAAGCATAAATAAATAATTCACATTTTTGTCCAGACATATAAATATTCATGTATTTAAATTTCTCTTTCTTTTAACCGTTTTAAACCATTTCAATATTTCTTATGAACTGTGAGGTTTTACTACAATCAAGCAGTTTGTAACTTTTGTTAAATAAAAATAAAATAAATTGTTAATGGCCAAGCCATAAGCAGGATTCCAGAAGGTTCCTCATCTGTGCATCACATTCACAGGTTGCAGCAGTAACGCCGGTGCTTTCTCCTGCCTTTTGGAAAGTATTTGCTGTTTGCTTTTCAGCTTCTTTCAAAATGTCATCAGTTCATTTCCTACCATTTGGGGATTCACGTTTCTGCTCTGCTTTTAAACAGTTTTTCGCTGTTTGACTTTTTACCCGCAAGAGTCAACAAAATGACAGCGCTTCCCTGAAAGCGCTTCCAGGCTGTCAGGTGGTACCTGATCTCATGAGCTGCATCTTGGATTTTTTAAAGGCCAGCTGGCAGAACGTTAAATGCAATTGACTGATACATAAATTGCTAAATACGAGGGGAGAAGGGCAGCTGACATTTGAAAGCTTCGTATGCCGGCCATCGAAACGGCAGGTGGAATCTGTTCAAAATGGAGGAGAAAAGGAATAGGAGAGAGCCACTGTGCATTGGACAAACTTGCAAAAGTGTGCCACAAATAATTGCTGAGATTAAAAGAACGGATCACAGTAGTTCTACTGTGTGTTCCAATTTGTGTTCACATTCAGTTAAATAAAAGCAGCCATATAGCACAATTGATACGGTGCATGCAGCATTGTACGTTTCCCCCCATTCCAGTCAAAACTGAAATAATAAAATGTAGGACTGCCATCAGGCATTTACTGCTTCCTGCAGCTGCACTAAGTTATTGGAGAGACTCCTGGCCCAGCAGCCTCTGTGACCATTCAAAACATTCTGGGTCACACAGTTCTTTGACCACACAGTGATTCACTGGTATCTCTTAGACATTGCTGACTCAGGTGACTGCCTGGCTTGCCTGTGTCATTGGGCCAGCTGGTGAAGGCATTCTCGAAACAAAATATTTCAGTCATGGTTTTGTGGAGGAAAGTAGCTCATGTAGGCTGGTAGATTCCTGGTCAATAGAAGGACCATGAGATGGCAATTCCAACTCTAGCAATGTGGGGAAGGTTGTTGCCTTTATGCCACTTGATGGTGTTGTTCCTGGAGGCATCTGGCTGGCCTTTGTGAGTAATAGGATACTAGGCCTTATACATGATAGACCAGGGGTAGGGAGCCTCAGGACCAGGATCAAGATGTGGCCTTCAAGACCTCTCATTTTGACTCTTGGGATTCTCTCCAGGTAACACTATTAACCAACTCTTCTTCCCCCAATCCTCAAATGCTTTTGCCTGGCTGGACCATGTCCTTGAATGGTGATGGGGCCATTTACTGGGCCTAGAAGGAGAGAGGGGTGTGTAGAAACTTCTAGATTTTGCATGTCATGCAAGACTCATATCTGTTGCTGCATATAGTCAGTTTCTAGCTAAGGAGTGGCGAATCTATCTATCTATTCCTTTACTGAATTTCTTCCACCCCCACCGCTCCCTCACTGAGGAGAGCTTTGAGTGCATGAATTTGAGAGGTTGCGAAATCACTGGGTCCTTTTTGATGGTGCAAATCAGGTTGGCTGTGAGCTGCCTCATACCAACTCACTCAAAGCTTTCCTCAGGGCTATCCCAAGACATTTTGCTGCCTGAATCAAAAGACAAGATGGCACCTCCCCATTTCCATTTACATAAGCTGAACAGACTTGCAGCTGAATCTTACTTCAGCATCCTCTACAGCACCTGAGGGCAGAAGACTAATCTAAGGACATGTTGCATGGCCCATGCACACATGGCTGTGTCCACTTTCCACCCCTCATAATCTGCCACCTGAGGCAACTACTTCACTCTCATGATAGGGGCAGCCCTGGTTCTTTCTAGGCAGGGGGCTGAGCAATACCGGGCAGCTTTCTGCCTGAGGAGAAACACATTTGAAAGCATGAATCAGGCTGAGGGAGTAACATCTGACCCAACCTGTGCATCCCAAGGCTTTAGGGTGAAGCCTACACATTGCAGGGCTGAGATAAGACATGACTTAAGCCCTGGCAGTTACAAATAGTGGTTACCTTACAGAAGCCACCTAGCAATCAAAGAGGGAAAATTAGATAGGTGTGTGCAAGGAAGATAAGATCAAAACAAGAGGTGTTTTAGACATGCATTTTAAACTCCCCAGATGAGAAAGTCCCATCCTCTCCCCACCTGCTGCAGTGGTTATAATATGCTTGGTACCAAAAATAGAGCCCAGAATGCTTTTGCAATATAAATAACCCATCATTTTTTGGTTAGTCCTTTCCCCCACTAATCCCACATCACCATGTGCTTTGCCCTTTAATAAGAAAGCATAAACATACCTTTGATCCTCTCATCTTTATTTCTTATGAAAAGAGGCTGACTGTGCTTGTACTCCGTCTGCTCACTTTCTCTTTCAAGCCCCTTTGGTCTGGGCTCAGATTGTCTACACATCTGCTTTGATCTGGCCCTTTCATGGGTTTTCTCTACCATTTCGTTTTTGGTTCCAACTTTCTCTTCTATTGACCTTTGAAGCTTCTCCACTTCCTTACCTGTTCTCTCTTCTCCAAGGTGGCTTGTCTAGGCAAGAGGTGTACAGTAGCTGCCCTCCTTCCATGGTTAAGGTCTCCCCATGCTCAGACACACATTCAAGGCCTTGGCAGTGGCTCCTACAGAGTTGATCTGGTTGGAGCTCCCTCCTGATTCTTCCCTTCTATGTGTGAGGAAGAGGAGGAGCAATGGAGGTATCCAGCTCTTCCTCCTTGCAGGTCACCTCCCCACCATCCTTCTTCAGCAGCCACCCGTCCTCTTTCTACATAACCTCTTGGAGGAGGTTGTAAGTCATGCTGAATGGTAGAGCTGGCCCCAGAAGTGTGAGGCCAAGTTAGGAGGAAGGGGTAGGAGGACTTTGATGCACTCCCACTTGTGCAAGAGAGGGAGACCTCAAATGAGCAAGTGGCAGAGGGAGGATCATGGGATGTGTCCAGACACACCCTCTCAGGTGAGTGAAGGAGACAGAACAAAGGAAGGGGTGGGCTAGCCACACCAGTGAGCTCTCTGTTGATGCATAAGCTCAGCTAACCACCAGTGGTGGACCTGTCTCTTGCCTATCTCCTCATCCAACAACAACCTTCTTAAGTCCACAATCTTCAATGTGTGTTCCTTCAACTTAGAAGTCCCATTTAACAGGAATGCCCCCTCCCAGACTATGCCCCCAACCATTTGGTTGTTCAGAACCAAAACCTATCATATATATGTCCAATAGTACCAAGAATTGGGTAGCCCCAGGTAGACAACAACTATGGCCTTTGGCTAATTAAACAATCTATGGTCTTTCAAATAGGGGGGTATTGTTTTGTTTGTTACTATGTTATGTATTTTTGTGTTTTTATATTGTGAACTGTCATGTGATCTTTAGATGAAGGGCAGTATAGAAATTTAATAAATAATTATAAATATAATAATAGCTAATGTTAATCATACTTAGAGTAGACCTAACTAACTTCGTTCCATTGATTTAAATGGCTCTGCTTTTCGTATAGTTTAACTGGATTTTACTCATTTATATTAAATCTTATAAGCTGCTGATGCAAACATGGGTAACTCATTGGTTATGTATTTATCCATTTCAAATAGCAAAAGACAAATCATATTTATGTCCCTCAATCTGGAGCAGCTATCAAGAATAGCTTGCAAAAGCCTGGCCACCAGAGTATTATACGAAGTAGAGTATGAAATATATTGTACAATATCTTCCATTTCCCACAACCACAAAAACAAAAAACAAAACAAAAAACATTGATCTGACTGAATTTTAGAGTATTTTCTATTTATGGGGACTGAAGGAATGGTCTGAAACCTTAATTTTGTAAAGGCTATTTTTGGAGCAGATACAATACTAAATGTTCCAAACAGATTTGTCAACTATGATTCCCATTAGCAACTTGATATCAAAGAGAAACATGGAAATTCTGACTCATTAGCATGAGACCATTGAATAAATGTTTATTTTAGTTATTATTTATTTAGCAAGATTTACAGGTCACTTAATCATAAAACTCCCTCAAGTGTTGTACAAAACTAAGGGTTATTGCCTTTGATTCATCTCCTTAATACCTGTCTGCAAAGACATCCACTTATATTTCAACCCGAGTCTCTTGTTTTAATTACTGCATTGTTCTAATGATATTGTTTTATTGTACATTTTAATAGTGTACTTTAATTATGGAAGTTTATATTTCAATGTGTGGGTAATTGGTTTCTATAAATGTAAGCTGCTTAGAAGCTTATTTTGATATTAAGAGGTAATTAATAATGGCACAGGTTCTAAATCTGCAGGATAATCCACAGATCAGCAAATTTTCACACTGCACATTCCACCTCTTTCTTCAATTATACTTTTTTTAAAAAAAGAAGGAAATTTATTTGCTGGAATCTGATGAAGCTTTATCCAATGCATTATGCAGAACCTTCTTATGGGGCATTCAACCCGTAATGCAAAGCTTCAGTTCTCAACAGAGCAGCAGGTGTTCCACAGAGAAGGCCGACAGGGGCATCCTTTTCCCATCTGACTCTTTCTGTCATCATCATCTTCCAATAGAATGTAGGGCTCAGGAGTTACCCATGTGATTTTCTGTATTTGGGATTTCCTTTGATCTGTCCCCTGTGGTAAACCACAGGTGCTAGTCTTCTCAGTGAGGAACCCTCTGCCCCTGGGCAGACTCTGCCCAGCCAGGCTGTTTGACAGATCCTCCTGCATATCAGTGAGTATAAGAGAACCTCCTGTTCCCGTTGAGCAACAAGATTTTCCTGAGTTCTGCTGCATTACAGTACTCTGTGTTGCACTTCAGTATTGATTTCTGGCTTGCTCCGAGATGGTGCCTCTTGGCTTCTCCTTTGGATCCTGACTTGCTCCTTGGTCCTGACTTCTGGCTTGTTCCACACTCCTCCTGAAACACTTCAGGCCACTGCCTCTGGTCCAGCTTTGACAGCTTCCTTCTATACCTTCCTTTTGCTTGTGTGCCTGTACCTCTATCTTTGTAAATTGCCCAATATATTCTGAGGCACTGTGTGAGCCACTGAATATTGAGCATCTTCTCATTCCACATCCTTTCCTTCACTCAAGATTCGGGATGGAGAACCTGTGGCTTTCCCAATGTTTCTAGGACTCCAACTCCCATCATCCCTGCTCAGGATGGTCAATGGTCAAGGATGATGAGGATTGTAGTCCATCAACACCTGGAGGACCACAGATTTCCCATCACTGCTTTAGAACGCAGGACCCATGTCTAGTTTTGTTGTTGTCGGAGCTCTTGCTCAGCACCTAGTACACTTTTAAGTACTTAATAAATAATCAAACCGCAAAGGCTGATTCACATTTAATTCCACGGTTAGCTTGTGATTTCAGGCACATACCACATAAATATGTTTTCTGGCTTGATAAGGGAAACCGCAATTTGACAAGAACATTTCTTAGTTTAGACATGATTTATTGACAAAGTAATGGGGCAATTAAAATTGGGCTGGCAATGGAGGGAAATTAGGTTTAGAGCTCTGATGGCAGCATTCTTATTTGTGGGACTTATGAATGGCAGCCCTGTAATGCATGGCAGAGATGGCATATGTCTTTGAAGCATTACCCTTGTCATTAGATTTATATACAAATGTCACCTTAGAAATTAGCAGTGTTCCACTAGAATTATTAGATTGACTTTCAAGGGGAAGTTGGATATGACAAGGAGGGGGAAACGAATGCTTCCTGGCCATAGATGCTGCTTTGTTTGTCTTGAAAGTCAAATGCTATACAGGAATACCTCCCTTCATTGCCCTTTACTTTGTTGCGCTTCGCAGATATTGCTCCTTACTAGGATGTGGGTGCAGCTGCAGGCAGACCAACCACTTCCAGGGGAAGGAAGCCCCACCACTGCCGCCCCTCTTCTAGCCAGGGGCTGGCGAGGAATGGGTTCCCCCCCCCCCAGCCCCTGCAGCTAGGGCAGGGGAGGGGCTGGCTTAATAGGCTACATAACTCTTATGGAGCAAAATAGACACCAGGAGGCTTGGTTTGGTCAGAATCAAGTATACATTTCTAGACTTAACACTAAATACATTGCTTCTGAAAAGTGAGTCACCATAGCTGCTAGAGGGCCATGCAAATTTGTGTCCTGGGCTTTTTAGACTCATCTGCCCATGTACTATCTGGAAACAACGGGGCACCCTGGTCACCCGATGTGAAATATATTGGCATTATTTTAAGCTCTCTTACCCCGCTATAAGGCTCTTTAAAATTTTGAGATGTTCCTAACATTTAAAAACATTTTAAATGTGGGTTTATTTTATTTTAAATAGCATGGTTTTACTACTTGGTTGTTTGGGAAGAAAGGTGGGATAGATAATTAAACTGCAGGCAGTCCCATACACTGTACAGGGAACTAACTCCATTTTCTGGAGTGTAGGGAGCAGAGCAGGCAGCATTCACTCAATAAACCTGGGCTCTAATATCTTAGGAAACACTTGATGTTCCTATGTAATTGCTGCTTGTCAGGGGCACTTTCTGTTGGGCGACCACAAACAGTGCAGCATCAGTCTGTGCAGGGGAGCCAGCGCTGTGTGAATCAAACCCCTATCGTTCTCACTTATTTAGGACACCAAGGAACAAAAGGATCTGGGATGAGATGTTTTTCGACTGGTGAACTAAGCCGAAACCTCGAGGGACGGGAACTCTGTGCAGAGTCTTGGCAGCTGTGAAGTGGTCATCTCATTGCACCATTGCAATCATTGTGCAGCCGGATCAGACAACATTTCACTGTGTGGCCAGCTGTAATGTGCATTGTATCGGATGAATGGCCAGGATAGATTTTACAGTCGTCTGACCCAGGCGTGTAGGAAACCAGTGCCAGAAACTCGTGCCCATCTCCAAAATCTCCTGCTAGACTTTTCAACAGCTTTCTCTCTGCCTAAATGTTCTCCTGCCAACCACACACGCAGACACACTCGCCTGCCTTCAGTTCAAATGCATTAGGAATTTCAGGGTGTTCAATCCGTCTTATACAGTAATTGGTAAACACATTTCAGATGTTTGAGTTTCCTTTACTTTTCTGGCCATTTGTTCCCTAATACAAAGGCAATCCATTCTGGCAAAAGGGATGATGAGCGTAGAGAATATGGGATTGGTGCCAGTCAGCTGCAGTTGTCATTCTAGCTCTGAAAAGCAGGGCCAGTTGGAATAACTTTTCCAGGCTCGCCTAGAGGTTTTGCTTTATGAATACTTTGGAAAGCATGTGATTCAGTTATCTCTGTTGGTGAGTTAATTATTGCATGGAAATAAATTTTCCAGCAGCAGGAGAGCTCCGTCTGAACGTTACAGCGGATGAAGGGGAAGAGGGACCCTAGCCTGGCCTCTGACGCTGGGAACGTCAGACCGTGAAGCCTGCACAAAAGATTAAACAACTATATATAGCTATGTAATATGGATGTGTGGTCATCTCCTTCTTCTTAAGGCACTTTCCAGTGCTAAATTTACAGTTCTGCTCCAGATATCTTGGAAGGTCACTCAGTCACATATCGTCGCTGGTTCTGTAAGTCATCATTTAGGGAAGCTTCCTCTGCACTTATTAAAAACTTGCAAGTGTCTCTTTGCTGAGGCAAAAGGATAGCATGGTACCTTATTTATTCACTCTCCTACACTAAGCTGCTTCTGTCTCAAACTCAAACAGCACAGGTGCAAATGAGGCAGTGCTGGCCAACAACTGGGATGGCTTTAAAAGAGGATTAGAAAAATGCATGGAGGATAAGACTTTCAATGGCTACTGGCCATGATGGCTACGCCCTGCCTCTATGTTCAGGGGCAGTAATGCTTCTGAATACCAGTTGCTGAAAGCAGCAGGAGGGGAGAGCAGTGGCGTTGCAACGGGGGTGCGGGGGCAATGCGCCCCGGGTTCCATGTCTGGGGGGAGGTGACAAGAAGGCACCCCGCGGGGGCTCACCCCGCCGCGAGCAGCTATCGCGCTGCCACAGCCACATGTAGAGGATCCTCTGTTTCCGGCTGCAGCCGTGAGCAGAGGATCCTGGCGCCGGCGGCAAACCACTATATACAGCGCATGTGCGGCGTCGAGCGCATGTGCTGTATGTAACAATGCTGCACATGCACTGTACATAGCGGTTTGCCAGCAGCGCCACTCCAACACCGTACGGACGGCGGTGGGATTCCTCTGTCACTGCTATAGCTGCATGTAGAAGATCCTCCATTTGCGGCAGAAGATCCCAGCACCATCCGTATGGTGCTGGAGCGGCACTGCCGGCAAACTGCTATGTACAGCGCATGTGTGGCATCGCTACGTACGCCGCATGCGTCATATAAGCGACGCCGCACATGCGCCCTACGTAGCGACGCCCTGCCCCGGGTGTCATGATGCCTTTGTTCGCCTCTGGGGGAGAGTGCTCTTGTGCTGGGGTCCTGCTTATGGGTTTCTCACAGGCACCAAACAAACAGGATCCTGGACTAGAAGGGCCACTGGCCTGATCCAGTAGACTTTCAGATTCTTCTGAACAGCACCAGTGTCGTATGCACCCTGACTGCAATTACTGAAGGCATGCCAACACTATTGACTACAATCAGTGAAGGAGACAGTTTTCTGTGATACCCTAAACACCTGCACATTTACAAGCTTTCATGGTCCAGAGCAGGGGTTTCCAAATTGTGGTCCACCTGAATGAGGCTCACAGACCAAGGGCATGTCTGTGGATTTGTGGCTGGAAACAGGAAATGGCACATCCATTGCATTATATCCAGGGACATAGCAAAGGGTGTGTGGTGGGTGTGCACCGCCCTGGGTGTCCCCACTGAGGGGGGTGACAAAATGGTTTGTGGCACTCACCGCGGGGCATGCAGCACACCTGAGTCACGCATCTCTCCAGGGAGTGACACAGTGGCTTGAGCACCCGCAGGCTCCACACTGCCCCAAACAGTCTGCCCGTTGCCTCCCCCTCAGCTGCAGGGCAGCTGAGTGGGAGGAGGCAGCCAGAGTCTTCGGAGGCACCGCTGTGCCCCTGTGCACGGCTGACCCCACCCCCAGGCCAATTGGCTTGCTCTGCCACTGATTATATCATAGAATTGCAGAGTTGGAAGGGTTCCTTCCAACCCCCTGCAATGCAGGAATCTCAGCTAAAGTATCCATGACAGATGGCCATCCAACCTCTGCTTAAAAACTTCCATTGAAGGAGCGTCCTCCAGTCCTGTTTTTGGGACTCTCTCTAGGCCACAATCCATCCCCAGCCATATTCCTCTCTCTTCCTGCTTTTGCTCGGTCAAAAT
The DNA here is from genome assembly GCF_964252035.2 of Podarcis erhardii. Classification (NCBI taxonomy): domain Eukaryota; kingdom Metazoa; phylum Chordata; class Lepidosauria; order Squamata; family Lacertidae; genus Podarcis; species Podarcis erhardii. The sequence continues at coordinate 75,786,396 of NC_138507.1, read as the reverse complement.
GTGCTCTAGAACTCTCATAATATGTTTTGCCTGCCTGAATAGAGGATATATAGATGTGTGTGTAGAAAGTAGAAAGTAGCCTCCTGTACAAATGTTTTATTTGTTGCTCTGCTCACTTTTGCCTCTGACCCTGCTCCCCAGGTGTTTGCTCAAAAGATAATGCGGCTCTCTGGCTGAAAAAGGGTTTTCCACCCTTGCTATATAGCCGCAGAATATAACCTTCACATATCCATTCTCAGACAAAATGCTCACACAGCACACACCCATTCATGCTTTCATTTCATGATAGAGACACACATGCACATCCATTCTCACACAGAGACATCCATTCAGTCGTTCCTGCCAAACCCCTATCCCCATTCTCTCTCTCACTCTCACTCTCTCTCACACACACAGACAGACACTTAAAAACTTTTACAAGCATCCTCAACAGTTATGCTTCAAAAAAGCAGTTTAGCTTCTTCTTTTCAAGCCTAGGTGCAGGAAGGGGTGATGATCTTCATGGAGATTGAACCCTTAAGATTGTAGCTTTAGAATGGCAAAAGCTTAATTATGACACATAACAACAGCCACAACCACAATGATGATAATTTTATTATTTGTACCCGCCTATCTGACTGCATTGCCCCAGCCAACCCGGGCAGCTTTCAACAAATCAAAAAGCATAATAAAATATAAAACATTAAACATTTCCCTTTCTGAAGAGCTGCCTTCAGATGTCTTCTAAAAGTTGTATAGTTAATTATAGAGCACAAGTTATCACTTGTGGAGGGGGGTTGTGTGAGTCTGCACCACGAAAAACAACAAAGAGTAACGGCAAACCAATTAACTTGCAGCAGAAGATTTCTGCGGCTCCCCCTTCACTAGGTAGAAGTTCAGTGGAATCCATGGAGAGAGCTGTTGCAGCTGGTAGTGATGTCTTTCCCAGCCAGGCAGAAGTTAATATTAAAATAGCCCACAGAATAGAGTCGGAGGAGAGTTGCCACCTCCTGCTCCAGAGGAGGCATCTGTTATTTGAATGGCTCCAGGAAGGCAAGCAGGGTAGCATGTGGGAAGAATGAATCTCACACACCATGCAGCAGCAGGAGCTACAATCTACTCTCTGGAATTATCTCTCTCCCTTGTTATATGTGGAAAGCAAAGCTGCAGTTCTGCTTCACAATATATTGCTAGTGAAAATGCCATGAATCACACACACACACACACACACACACACACACACACACACACTATTCCAACCTATAGAAGCTGCTACAAGGCACACATTTTGGGATTCCAGGGCCCTTTTAGAACTCAACTATTAGGAATTCTGCAAGAAGTCTATCTTCCTTCCCCCCTTTAACCAACAATCCAGAAATTAAACTTTTTCATTCACGGCAATACCAAGCAAATGCTATTTCAATGAGAATTCAACAAGAGGAGGCGGGGGCTTTGAAAAGAAAACCAGAAACGGAAAACTACCAGAATATTAACACACAGTCAAAATAATTTCCCCTCAGTTCATTATAATTTTCTTGGGTTAGCCACTGGCCACGACAACATACTTTGCATGCCGAAAGTCCCAAATGCAACCCTTGGCATCTCTGGACAGGGCTGTGAAAGATTCCTGTCTGAAACAGTAGACAATGCTGAGAAAGATGGACCAAATGCTCTGATTTGATATAAGACAGCTTGCTGTATTCTTCTACATAGATGCAAATAAGAACTGCTATTTCTCACTTCCTCCTTCAGCTCTATGTGCTTCCCAAGGCTCAGATTAACTCTGCTGTATCCAAAGCAAACTTTGTGTATGATTTCTCCTTCTCTTTCTTTGTTTTGTGGAACATGGTTCAAGGCAGATTGGAGAAGTTACCAGAGCATATGATCCCCACAACGTTCAGTCACAAGTCAAAATGTTGCCAAAGACATAAAATGGTTGGTTACTCCTGATCTCACCTAAAGGCTCTTTTATATTGTAATAGTTACTTAGAACTTCTGAGATTGCTGAAGATATAAGCACACGGGGCACTTGCTTGAGATATAAACACGCATGAAATCGCAAGTAGCCTGAAGCACAACACAAGAGAGCAGGGCTGTGTGTGTGTGGTGGCAATAGCGATGGAGCAGAAAACAGGCCCATCCCTAAATCTTTCCTTTGCTACACTCATTAACTTGATTGTTGATTTAATCTGGGATTGGTTGAGGATGACTTCACTTGGAATGGATCCAAAAACAGAGCTTTATGGATTGTAACCTATAATCTGTCTAACCTTCAGAGCCGGAACGGCTTCAAATTTGCTGTGTGAAACAGGCTCCCTGAACACAATAAAGTATCATTGGATAGGAAGCTAAATTTGGACAGTTGTGGGGGTTTTTTGGTTTTTTGTACATGAGACTGGAAGAGTAGTTGCAGAGCGTCAAGAAACTGGCCTGCAGTAAACGACATTGAAATTAATGCCCTGCAAAAAGGTTAGCTAATCTAGTGCTCTTCAGATGCCATTAGACTACAGCTCCCATCATCCCTCACTGCTGGCCATGCTGTGAGAGGGTTGATGGGGGTTGCAGTCCGAGCAACATTCAGAGGGTACTGTGTTGGCATAGCTGTCAACTGTCACTTATTTGGCGGGAAACTCCCTTATCCTAGCGCCGTGTCCCGCTGCTGTCCCTTATTCATGATGTCCCTTAAATTTCCTGGGTTTCAAAGGAAGCAGCTCCTCTCCCTCCTTCCCTGCTGGCCAGGGAGGAGACAGGCTCCAACTGTGTTGCTTGGCTGCGTTGCTCACCCAATAAGGAGTCTAAGAACAACTGGGGGGTGGAGCTTGCATGCCTTGTGCCAATCAAATCGGCCGCGTTGCCTGGGGACTCGCCTTTGCTCAGCACTTCCCAGCGGAGAGGTGACGGTGGTTTTCTTTGCTGCATCCCCTTTGCCGGGTTGCTGTGCTGTGGGAACCACCACTTGAGGCTTTGTTTAGCTGCTGGCTGGGCTTTCTGCCTTTGGCTCGGAGGGGTTCAGAAGTTGAACATACCTGTGCCCAGAAAATCCCTTATTTTGGCTGCTGATCCCTTATTTTCAAAGCTGCTGGTCCCTTATTTTCAAATCTGTAAGTTGACTGCAATGTGTGTTGGCTATCCCTGCCTGATAGTAACCTAACACTGCCTGTTATGACTTAAGTCATGCTGTGTGGGTCATCTGCCATTGTCTTGTACATAAGGAGAAAACACACCTTTTGATGGGAGGGGAGCTGTGCACTCCCACTACTGCAGCCTTCTAATCTTTCCACCCTGCCCAAAAGCTGCTGCAACTGCTACAATCGCAGCCTTATTTATTATATCTAACTGGATCTGGGCCAGACAGCTGGGAAACATAGTGATGGGGTGCCAAGCAGCTGCAGTCTCCTCTGCTTTCCACCCTGGTAGTGTGCCTAGGAGAGGAAATACCCCATAGTAGCAGAACAGCCAATCCTGCAAGGGGGGGGGGATGGAAGAATCTGTCAATTCCAGTTCTCTCCATTTCTCATTTTTCCAGCCTTAAATTCAGTTCTCCAAATTTCTGCAGCAACCAGCAATTTAAAAGCAAACAAACAAACACCCTCATGAAAATTCACCAGACCTTAAGATGAATTTCTCCTAATAAATACATTTTTGCATGTCGTTTTGACTAATGGACAATATTTTGGCAAGTGGTTTCCCCTAATGTAAAGCATTTTTGTCTGTTGGTTTCACCGATATATTCATTTTTATTCACACTTTCTCCTAATTGCTGTAAATATATGTTGGGTGGAGAACTGCACTTCAAAATTAGGATAAGTGCAAACTTTGAAGGGTGACTGCGTTTTGGTTCTCATATTGTTTTGAAAAGTGAAAATTTGACAGTTTTGACTGGAAACTGGTTCACATGTCTTCACCAACCCTAGATGCAAGTGTGGGTGTTTCTCTCCTGTCCCATGTTCTGCGGGCAAACTGGTCGGGTAAATGGTGGGAGAGAAACTCACTTGGAGGATTGTTCTTGAGGAGTAATAGTACCATGACTGAATTACACTCTGCACATGGCCAGAGGCACCTGCTTGTTTTTTCAGCTACCAAGGCTGAGCCCTTGCATGAAATATTGACTCTAAAGCTGGGGTGGCTAACCCGTGGCTCTTCAGGTGCTGCTGGACTAATTCCCATCAGCCTCAGCTAGCATGGCTGACCACATCTGTTGAGAGTTGCACCCCTATCCACTGGACAGAACAGCCCAGAATTTCTGATCCAGCAAAACTGTCCCATTCATTTTTACAAAACAGTTTCCTCCAGCTGGTGTTCAAAGTGCTTCACAGTTCTTAGCTACCGGTAATTTACCCTGTTGAATAATTGGGTGGCTTGAGAGAAAATGTCACCCAGCCAGTTTCTGCAACTGAAACATGGAGATTTGAACCTGAAAATAAGGGTGCTTCCAGGCTGTGGCTATTTTGGGGGTGGGATTCAGTCACATACCGGTATATTCAGGTTGTGCAGTTGTTAATGGGGAGGTCTTGTACAACGAAAACGCTCCCCCAAAGCATCGGGCTTTTTGCAGTAAGGAAAGTTGTGGGGAAATGCACTGGAAAATGTGGGATAGGCCTTGTTTTGCTGTAACATGTAATTTCACTGTCTCTCCTGGCACCACACACACATACACAGAGACATGCAGCAATTAGCAATATCTAGACGAGAGAGACAATTCTTCGCTCGTGCTCTCATTTCAAAGCCTGACATGCACAAATTAGCAAAGCAAGTAAACAAAGTTCCCTGGGCTTTCTTTATTCATTTACATTGACAAATATAATTGTCAGATCCGTTGTGTATGAGTCAGTTATAGTTGTGTTTAATCATGCCGAAAACACAGACTCCAGAGCCTTCCTTCTCTGCCTACCCAGAGAGCTGCAACCATCCCTCAGAGGCACTGGTGCTGATGCAGCTATCCTGGTCTTCTAAACTTGGCAAGTCAGGAGAAATCAGGCAGCTACACAGCCTGCCAGATGCTCATTATAAAAGGTTATGTCCAAATAGCCAACATGGTGGTACTGAGATACAGCTGGTTCTCTGCTGTCCCAAAATGCCTTAAAAATCTATGTTGCCAGAAGTTCCTGCTATGTCTAGGGCTGCCAGCTTTTACCAAGCAAAGTCTTTGTGCCCATCAGCTGCATGGCAAGCAGGAATTCACCAGGTGCATGATGGTGTAAGGTCTCTCCTGTTTAACTCTTTGTAGCTAGACGGTGGCCCAAGGGTAATTCATAATTCAGGAAGCATCCTGTACACATTTACCTGGGAGTAAATTCCATTGAACTCAGCAGGACTTTCTTCTGAGCAGACAACACATAGGGTTGCACTGCCAGTAACTTTCAAATCTAAGTGGAGAATTGGAACCAGGTATCCCCACTTCAAGTTCATTCACTCTATCCTATTGGCTCACACTACTGAATTTCCCCCTGCAATTCAACCCCTGAAGGCCTAAAACTGCTGTTAAGCAACCAGCCTGTTTCCCCTGCTCCTCTGGACTACTGAAAATGTTTTTAGTGAGATTTTGCTTCCAAAAAGGTTACACATGTATTTCTTTTGGCCCACCATTCCTTCCAGTCAAACAGGTCATGCAATAATTTATTAGCCTGAAAAACCCGATCAGCTGAAATAAAATGGGAAGGAATGTCCAGAAGCAGCAATCCCTCTTAAAATGGGTGCTCTGCCCGTCACTGAGAAAGGGAGAGTTATTGTTAATGGCCACAAATAGGGGGTTCCAACCAAGTAAATAAACTATTCCAGGCCTCTGGAAATGTGAAAATTCTGGCTGATTTTTGAATTCACAGGAGTACCACATGTTATCAGCCAAATGATAAATCTCCAAGACAGGCAAGATGTCATCACCAGATCCTGGGCGAAGACTGCACACAAAGAAATATCTTGGGAGACACAACATACCTTTAAAGCACATGACCTCTCCCAAAGGATTCTGGGAACTGTAGTTTGTTAAGGATGCTGGGAATTGTCACTCCATGAAGGGTAAACTTTAGGGGAACAAATGTGCTTTATATGTATGGTGTGTATGCAACATATTGATTTAATGATCAAACAGGATTTGCCAGAGGCTCTTCCTGAGGAGCTAAGTGATGACAGTGTGAGAAAGACCCACATCATTTGGTGAATTCATGTAGTCCCTTCTTATAGACATTATCCAAACAACATGAGACTGAATTATAGGGAAGCGGCTCCCATGATGCTCTGGTAATGTATGAATGGGGCTTTTCTGAGAGTCTATGAAATTAGTCAATGATGTCACTTCCCCTACTGCTTGAGGCCAGAAGAGAGCTCACAATTTTTCTGCTGCTGATTAGTTTGTTGGGTAGCCTTCTCCATTTGGTTTCAGATGATCACACTCATTGATGTCTTCTGGATGACCAGCTCAGCTAACACTTCCATTGATGTCTTCCCACTGCACTTCATGGCCCTGTCTTTCATTCTGCACTGGTTGAGTTGGCTAGTTGTAGCCAACACGACAAAATATTTAAAGTACTATAAAGAAATGGAAAGTGGATTTGGGGCCAGAAGGAAGTTTTTATCGATAATCAAATCTACAGTCAGCAACACCAGAATGCAAGCTATTGTTGCAAATGCTATTTTCAGGCTCTTCTCTTTCTCTTTGGTGATCACTCGTAGCCAAGTAAGATTGTCTTCCATGGACATGGTCTTAACAATGAGTCCATAAGTGACTGTGGAGGCCAATTCTGGATCCACACGTCCTTCCACAATGGGAACATTGGTTTCTGGGCGGGAGTTGATCAGGGTGTGGATTTGCCAAGCGTGCCTTCCCCTTAGCATGTTTCTCCCTTGAATCCTGAGTTCGAGTGCCTTCAAAGCCCATGACACCTTTGGTAAAGGCTGTTCTCCAACTGGAGCGCTCGCAGGACAGTTTCCCAGTTGTCAGTGTTTATACTACATTTTTTTAGATTTGCCTTGAGACAGTCTTTAAACCTCTTTTGTTGACCACCAGCATTACACTTTACATTTTTAAGTTCAGAATAGAGTAGTTGCTTTGGAAGAGGATAATCAGGCATCCGCACAACATGACCAATCCAACAAAGTTGATGTTGAAGAATCATTGCTTCAACACTGGTGATCTTTCCTTCTTCCAGTACATTGCTATTAGTTAGCCTGTCTTCCCAAGTGATGTGTAAAATTTTTCAGAGACACCATTGATGGAATCTTTCAAGGAGTTGGAGATGGCGTTTATAAGTGGTCCATGTTTCACAAGCATATAGTAAAGTTGGTAGTACAATAGCTTTGTAAACAAGCATTTGGGTTTCCCTGAGAATGTCCTGGTTCTCAAATGCTCTGTACTTCAATCGGGAGAAAGCTGCACCTGCAGAGCTCAGGCGATGCTGGATTTCGGCATCAATATTGGCCCTTGTGGAAAGATAACTGTCTAGGTGATCGACATTTTCCAACATTACACCATTGAGTTGGATTTGTGGTGCTGCAGAGGGGTTATTTTGTACTTGTTGGTGCAGCACTTTGGTTTTTGGGGTGTTGAGTGATGGGTCAAGCTTTTTGTAAGCTTCTGCAAAGATATTAAGGATGGTTTGGAGGTCATCCTCTGAGCATGCACACACTACGTTGTCATCAGCACACTGAAGTTCTATGACGGAAGTTACAGTAACCTTACTCTTTGCTTTCAGCCTGCTCAGACTGAAGAGCTTTCCATCTGTTCGATATATGATTTCTACTCCGGTGGGGAGTTTCCCTTAAGTGTAGAATCATGGCAATGAAAATAATGAATAGAGTTGGGGCAATAACGCAAATCTACAAATCTACAGTCAACAACACCAGAATGCAAGTAATTGTTGCAAATGCTATTTTCAGGCATTGTTTTGTCAGCAACATATATAAGCTCTTTTACCTGTTACGAGACTGCACAAGCCTCCAAATGACTTTTTTCTTTTACTAAATCCAGATACGCTTCATTTGTAGGTTGCATACTGGATCACCTTTTACGCCACTTAGCGCTGATATTTTAATTAACAATCTAAACCACTGCCAGCAATGACAACTCATTGAGTTTAATGCCACTCTTGCTGGCCACAAGGGGACTTCTTTGGCATCCCTTTAAAGAGATTGCTATGATTGGCATGGTCACCCTCCTCTGAGCCCTACAATCCAATCCCTGTGCCAGCACAGATTTGGCTAGAGCTAGAGCCCAGGAGATAGGAGAGAGAAAACAGAAATGGTGGAACTGAACTTGCAATATTTGATTTTTTTAATAGCCAAGAGCATACAGCTAAATTAAGAACAGTATAGAGCTCAAGATAGTTAGGAAATAAGGGGACAGGGAGGGAATAAGCTCCATTTCAAGGGCAGAGGTTGATTTGAAAGTGCCCTTGACATTTTCAGTACAAGTAATAGACCCTTTCTATCCCACAGCAAGCCCTAGAAAACTAGTTCTGCAAGTTTTCAAAGTGGGTCAGATTAAACTGGGGAAATGCCTAGTGTAGAGGGAATTTATTGGGCAGTGCCTATGGCATTGGCTGCTGATGGAGGGTAATAATTAGCTAGTGTGGTGGTTGGGAACATAGAAAGTTGCCTTTTATTGAGTCGGACCCACTGGCAGAGGAAGAGTGCAGGAGGAGCGCACTGCCCCCGGCAGCGCAATCCCGGCAGGATTCCATTGCGGCTGCCCCCCCCCCCCGCGCTGGTCGCCCCGCCCCAGGACGTGCACCAGCCTCACCCCTGCCTGCTCTCCGCCACTGGTTGGACCATTAGTATGTCCTGCTCAGTATTCTCTACAGTGACTGACAGCAGCTGTCTGGAGTTTCAGACAGGGTCTCCCATGAGATTACCCACCCAGGCACTGACCAATCCCAGGCCTCCTTAGCTTCAGTAAAATGTTGGCCTTGTGTACATTGAGACCATGAAAGGAGAACCCTGTAGGATCAGGCCAAAGACCCATCTAATTCAGCATTCTATTCTCTCTCCATGGCCAACCATATCCCTATGTGAAGCCAACAAGCAAGACACAAGTCCAATAGCCTTCCCCCTACTCTCACTTTTAAACTTTTCTTTGCAACCACGAATGCTGCCAAGGTTCTCCTGAGGTTCAGCTGTTGGGATTCCTAGCCAGAAGCATGATGGAACTGCTGGTGCACATCCATGTCTTCATTTTGACCAGGGTATTAGAAGTGTAAACAAACTGACTGGGCTCCTCCAGCTACTTCTTGGCAGATGTCATCTCCCATTGGCTGAACTCCCAAGGGCCTGGTTCCGCAATTATTGCCATGCTGTACAATAACGGCAATCGGTGTCATATACACCTCCAGGGGTGCAAGTATAAGCAAGGCAAATGGTACTCAAAAATAAAGGCAATCCAGATCTTTTCTTTCCAGATCTTGCAAAGCAGGTTTCCACTTGGAAACCACCGGAATAGCTGCGTCACATAAACTCTTGTAAATTGTGGTTTCCGTAATGGAATCATTGGCATCCACCTTAGTTGACTGGATGAAATAGCTATCCTGATTAGCTATAATTTCCAAACCTTGTCTGAGCTGTTTTGCTTCCTGAAGCATCAAAACCTCCTATAAAAATGGGACCTCAACCCTGGCGTATCAAGAAAGTGCCTAAGCTCGAAATGTGGCAAGAGAGATAATGAGCTTTTGGATAATGTGCATTTCTCAAACGTGTTTGTTCAAAAGCAAGCAGCAATCCATTACTAAACAAGTGCCATAAAGTTAACAGTCCTTTGCTGCACAGTAGCAGGCTCCTCTGCCAAAATGTGTGGGTTTTAAAAAAATATTGATAATTTATGAACTAGGGTGAACTCTGAAATAGCTTTGCAAAATATCCTCCTCTAAAAAAAGAAAGAAAGGTATGAATAAATGACCAGGGCCCTGCAGATACTGAACTACAACCACTATTTATTTATAAAAAGCATTTACCCGACGCCTTTTGGATTTAGAAAAGGTCCTTAAGGTACCACTACTGTTTGTCATTTTTTGGTGCTAGGAGCTATACAAAACAGGAGGCATGGTCTCTGTGCAGAAGACTTAGAATTTTCACTATCCAGTAGTATCTAAACAACACTTGTGCCTCCTCTAGACTCATCTCACAATGAATAACTCACCACAGGGCGAATTTAGGGCTCTGTGAGAGGTGTGCATGCACTGGGTGCTGAGCCAAGGGGGCGCCATCTCAAAGCCCGGTAAGCAAGGCACTGGGATTTGGGAAAGAGGCGTGAGGGCTCTGATAAGGTCCTAGAGTCCTCCTATCTCCTTCCCAAAGCCTAGTTAGCACTTTCCCAGCTTTGGCAAGGAGATGGGAGGGCTCTAGGACCCTGCTAGAGGCTCTCACCACCTTCCCAAAGCCAGGCCCCTCCTTACCAGCCTTTGGGAAGGCAACATGAGGAAAGGAGTAGGGGTGCCATATGTTGGCCTTGCACAGGGTGCCATAGTACCCAATTCTGCCACTGACTCCCTGGGCAAACAGTGCCACCTGTTGAGCGGGGCGGGTGACGCTTTTACAAAAACTACAGAAGTTCCACATGGTTCCTGAGGATTCCTATTAAACCACAGCTTCTCTACCTATAAGAGCACATTTAGCTTTTATGTAAGCCAGATCTGAAGAAAAAGTGCATCCAATATTCAGACCACGACGGTGTGTCTTATATTTCAAAATGTGCAATTCTTATCTTTTTTTTTGCAGGTGTGAAGCAGCCAAAAGAGGCTTTGACATATCTACAATGAAATGACAACATGCTAATAGGATGAATAGTGTCACACACAACACCATTTTTCTCTGGATGAGCAACCCTGAATAGACTGCCAAACACCGGTTCCTGTCACACAGTAACAATTTTTGGTCATTACCAAGCAATGACAGAGTGAAAGCTGGTGAACCTCTGTATTCCATTACCTGTCCTCCTGAACATTCAGTTCTGCTGAGGAACGTGTTTTAGGGAAACAGAACCTATAGTTAAAGCCAATTTGAGGTTTGAAGAAATCAGAGCCTTTTTTTCACTAAGCCGCCAGCCGTTTTATGGTAAAACATGGCTGTGAATGTCTAAAAAAGGTTGGGAGGGGTGACAGGAAAAATGGAGAGGTTTGTCTTTGTGTTGACAAACAAGCAGGAAGCTGAAAGCAGAGGAAGAATGCCCTCTAACCCTGCAAATGATGGTCAGGAGAGAAATGTCATATATTTTGCTCCAATGATCCTCTTTGCTGGGCCTGCACATCCTCTGTTTTACCCCTGAGCCAATGGGCTAGTTTGTTCCTAGTCTTCTGCTGCCAATGGCACCAATCCTCTCCATTTTTCCGATTGGTTTAAATAGCATTTCATTTCTTGCCACTGGGGTAGCCAACATGTTGCCCTGAAGATGTCGTTGGACCTCCAACTTCCAACAGCCCTGCCAGCATTACCAACGACAAGGGATTATGGGAGTTGTAGTCAAAAGTGGCTTGCCAGGTAGGGCAGAACCTCTGTGCTAGCTTTCCGGCAGGTGGGTTGTTTTTCCTTCCTGTGAAGGAGAGCAAGGGGAGGTTGGCAGGGTGCAAACACACCAGCAGGAGTGTTGGATGCATTTGCACCATGCTGACCTCCCTGCTGCCTCAGCCGTCCCCCTCCTGGTAAGCAACTATATTCCACCTGCCAGGAAAGTAGCATAGTGACTGCACTCCATCTAGCAGACTGCTTCGGCTTGTAGTTCAGTAATATTTGGAGGTCATCTTGTTGGCTATCTGTCACACCATACCAGGACTGTGACCCCTCCTTCCAAAAAGGACCTAAGAATTAAGAGAGAGAGAGAGATCTTTTAGAGCTGCCTCTAAATTATCGGGATAAATTTGACCTTCCACTGAACTTCTGTGTGGATGATTACAGTAATTGCTCAGAGAGTTCCTGAGATAATAACCAGCTCTTTCTAGGTAAACATTATTTGATATAATTAGCAGAGGAAGTGTTGCATCCGGGAGCAGTAATAATAGCAACATCAAACTACAGAGATCCTTTCAGAGACTCACAATGTCTAATGATGGAGGACTTGACAAGGAAATTAAGTTATTCATTAAAAACAAAACAGCCAGTTCCATACCATATTTTGTGTCCTTCCAGGCTGGTTTGAGCTCAAGCTAATAAAAGTCCTACAGTCAGTTCAGCGCACCTCTGAAACCTGTTCCATTCCAGTTCATATGGGAAAACTTTAAAATGTGATTGACACTAGAGTGCTGATTTACATAAAAAGAATAATGAAAGAAATGTGGTGAAGCAAGTTATATGGGTCTACCTACTAAAGTTTCAGGCATGACTGGTAACTACTATGCAGCAAGAATGAAATAAATGTGTTTTAAGTAGTATTTAAAATCTACAGTGGATTCTAATCTTTATGCTTGAAGGAGCAGGTCTGTCTGCCCTTTTTCCTGGTTCCCAGTGCATGCAATTGCCTGCTGAAGGTCCTCAGTTCATTCCCTGGCATTCTTACTTAATGATGGTAAACAAGGGATGGGAAAGATCTGGTCCTGAGATGTTGGTAGTCGATAGTAGACAGTACTGGATGGGCAAATCCTCTGACCTCATGTGTTCTAAGATGACAGATGCAACAACAAACCCAAAACGTCTTCAAAAGAAACTAAGACCACCCAGTCATAAGGCATACATTAATGCTTTTCATAAGTTCAGCTAGGGTAGGGGTGAGGGACCTGTGTCCCCCTTAATATTGCTGGACTTCAATTCCCATCATCCCTGACCACCAGTTATGCTGGCAGGGGCTGATGGGAATTGGAGTTTAACTGCAAATATCTAGAAGCCCACAGACTCTCAAGCCCTGATCTCATACCCTCTAACATTTCTCTGATGAAAGTAGGGACATCCCATTCCATAATGATAATTTTACTGTTCATACCCCACACATCTTACTGGGTTGCCCCAGCCACTCTGGGCAGCTTCCAACACATATAAAAACATAATAACACATTAAACACGGGGGGGAAAAACCCTTCCCTATACAGGATTGCCTTCAGATGGCTTGGAGGTCTGATATAACTCCATACCCGCCAACATTTCTCCAATGAAAATGGGACATCCTAAGGAAAAGTGGGATCAAATCATAAACCGGAACGGCTTCTCTCAATCAGGGACATCCCTGGAAAATAGGGACACTTGGAGAGTCTGTGATCTAGGGTGAAATGATCAACACGGCAGAGGTGGAACCTGTTACTGTAATGTTGCTCCCTCCACCTGTTAGTTCATTTTACCCTTGAAGTACATATGAAGATAAGGACTATCCCCGTGATTCATTCAGGTTAGGACCATTGAAAATATCACTGTTTAAAGCAAAACTCTCATTCGAAACGTGGGATAGCTAACCTGCAGCACTCAGGTGAAACATTTAAAGCACATGACTTCCCCCAAATAATGCTGGGAACTATTGTTTGCTAAGGGTGCTGGGAATTATGGCTCTGAGAGGCGTACACATCAGGATTAATTGGGAGAAGTATAGGCTTTAAGCGCATCCACACACATAGATAAAACAAAAAAAATAAAAAAATAAAAAATAAATTCCTTCCAGTAGCACCTTAAAGACCAACTAAGTTAGTTCTAGGTATGAGCTTTCGTGTGCATGCACACTTCTTCAGATACACGGTATTCCCGGAAGTGCATCTGAAGAAGTGCATGCACACGAAAGCTCATACCTAGAACTAACTTAGTTGGTCTTTAAGGTGCTACTGGAAGGAAATTTTTAATTTTTTTTATATATTTTTTTTGTTTTAACTATGGCAGACCAACACAGCTACCTATCTGTAACACACATAGATGTTGTTTTTAAAATACAGTTCATTGTGATCATCTTTTGAATATTTTTAATAAATCTTAAAACTGTTTTTTTTAATTAACCGTTGTCAATGTTTTGTTTTATATTGTAAACCAGAGTTTGTCATTTATTTATTTTTTACAATCAAATGGTATATAAATTTTGTCAAATAAATAAATATGCTTAAAATGGAAGGTGTATGTCCACAGCATTAGTCCAACAACTTCTCGAGGGCTGTTCTAAACCAAAACCCTGTTTCTTTCTGGGTGACTCCCCACTGCATTCCCCCACCTCCCATTGCCAGTTCTGGTCCAGGGTCTACTTAGATTTTCCAATAGCGCTTCAGGTTTTGCTCTGGTGAGGGGATGCGGCAGAATAGTAAGAATTAAAGCTCGACTTGGTTTTAATTGAGGATCAAGTTTGGTTTAAGCCCCGCCCCCCAGGGCAGCACATCAGTAGGCCATTGAAGTGACTGTGGCAGCCCACATGTGCAGCACAGCCCACAAACTGTAGCTGCTGGACTGGGACTCATGGTAACAAAGAAAATACGGTTGGAGAGATATACACAGCCAAAGGCAGGCAGAGAGAAGCTTTGCTTCATTTGCACTCCTGTTGCCCTTTATTGTTCTGACATGACCAGTGTTCCTCCAGTTCCATCCTGCTAATAAATGATGCATAGTAGACAACCTTGGCAGGTACTTGAGATGGAGGGCTGGAAATTACAATGGCAAATTCAGAAATGTTTACGGCACAGTCGCAATTCCTAGAGCATTACTGCTCTCCTTTATAGGCCTGTGCAATGCCACCTCTTGCGATAATTTATGATAGCATTTCATCCACCCTTGCCTCGGGCTATTTTCCTAAGGCCTTAAATGCCATGTGTTATGATACAATCACTGTTTTCTCAGGCAGCTAAGAGCCAATGACATTTCTGTGTTTTGGGAAGAAATGGCCTTTTCCAGGGGTGGCCACCAAGGTGACCTGCAGATGTTGTGGACTGCAGCTTCCATCATGCCCAGCCATGAACCACCATGGATAGCTCAGTTGGTAGAGCATGAGATTGTTAATCTCAGGGTCCTGGGTTTGAACCCCACGTTGGGCAAAAAAAAATATCCTGCATTGCAGGACTAGATGACTCTTGTGGTTCCTTCCAGCTCTTCAATTCTATGATTCTATAATTGGCCATGATGGTTAGGGCTGATGGGAGTCCACAGCATCTGGAAAAGGACCACATTGTCCACCCCTACCTTTGCCTAGACTAGAGAGACCTGGGAATTGCATGCTTGGCTCAACACTCTCATAGGGACACTTGGAGGGTCTGGAAGTAATTGGGCCTTTAGTGTCATCAGCCCAGTCCCATGAAATACCCTGCCAGTGGGAATTCAGTGGGACCCTTCTGTGTCAACTTTTAAATGCCTGCTGAAAACTTTTATATTCTACTGGGCCTCTGCAGAGAATTAATAATACTGCAATAGTTAATTTATGTCTGCTTTTAACTTGCTTACAGTTTTTATTGTACTGTTTTATGTTTTTATTGCTGCTGGCAGTTTGGTATATTTTTTATGGCACAACGGTATACAAATATTTTTAGAAATATATACAAATAAAATGCTATCCCATATCATTTCTCTGGTTAATCCGGATTTACCATTTGCATGGAAACCGCAACAAGAGAAAACCCCAGCAAAAACACTAAATCTGGGTTAAAAATGGAGGGGGTGAAATATGGGAAGAATAAGTTATATGGACAAATAAACTGTCCCCAGTGTGCCTAACAACTGTTAACTCACAACCACACTTGGATATATAACATTCAAGCTAAGAAAGGGTGGTTTTATCCAAGGCCACCCACAGAGCTGAATGGTACTGTATGTGGGTGAATATGACTGTCATCCTCCTTTGTATAAGTGCAAGGGTTGTGGTTGGAAATGACATACATACGAAGCTGCACAAAACAGGTGCCGATAAATATGCAGCGTTCAAGGCACGCACTGGGCTAAACATATTTAAGGGTTGAACTACTGGCACATAAGTGAAGCACATCTGAGAAGCATGTCCTTTCTCCTCCGTTGACTAAGACACAGTCCACTTTTGCAATGACAAAACTAATCTTGATTAGCAGCCAATAGCAACTGAGTCATTTATTGCAGAGGGAACACTAGAAATCTGCATCTCAGCAGTCATGCTCAGGAAAATGGAATCTGGCTTTCCAAAGCGGAACATTGGTTTATTAAAGTGGTGTCATATTCAGCTTTCTTTCTTTGAAAAGGAAGTTTACGGGCCAAGTGACTTCAGAAAAACTGCCTGCCTGCTGATCAAGGGAGCTCCCACGTCATTTCAACTCTAGCTAAGGTCTTGCTTCTGCACTTCCCATAGGCATCTGGCTGGCTGCTGTGAGAACACATTGCTGGACCAGGTGGGCCTGATCCTGCAACATCTTATGTTCTTAATGATGGAATACACAGGAAAGCCTCCTCTGAAGGCACGGGGAGGAGGATATGAAGAAAGATTGTTCTATCTTAAGGCCCAGAGAGTCTCGAACCAAACCCCGGGACCAGACCCCCTTATTCTTTGTTTACTTCTGCATAGTTCCACCCTTATTCCAGACATTGTGATATATCAATACATTGTGATGTTTAGCTGGTGATAATACCGCAAGGCTGAAAACCAGTTATCTGCCCTCAGTCCTTGGATCAGGGACCACTTGCTATCAGACTGCTCTTACTTGTTGATCTGCTTCCCAGGTCACTGGATTTCCTGCTTACTCACCTGTCTGCCTGGCTTCACCTCCCCCAGACTGCTGGCAGGTAACTGGGACAATGGGATCTGGCTGATTAGTGGTTGGGAGAACTTGACATGGCACGAATGTTGGAGGTGGTAGATTGGAGCCCTGGGGGGAAAGATGTGATTGTATGATATATGGTAACTGGGCTGCTATGGGCAGGTCTTGGATTGTCAGCTGGCTTGGATGTCAGCTAGCACTGCTAGACTGTTGATAGAAGGCAGGATCCAGTGAACATGGATATCTGGTACCTCTCTAAGCCTGTCTGGGGGTCAGGCAAGGGAAACCTCAGAGTTGGGGACCAAATTTAACCTGCCCGATCTTTCTATGGAAAGTTCCATGGAACTTTCCCCAGGCCACACTCCTCCCATAACCGCATCTCTTGCCACCTCTGCATTCTTCTTCAGTGGTTTTGCTTGGCTGGAATGTGTCCTTGATCTCTGATCAGGCTTCTTCCTTGCTGGGATGAAAGACAAGAGAGATGGCTGTGGAAGAATATATATGTAGAAACTAGATGTTGTACAAAGGTGCAATTCACAGTTGTTGCTCTTTCCACTTTTGCCTCTAGCCCCACACATGAATGCTACCCCATGTCTGCAAGCCTACATAACGTAACCCTTTTTAACGTATGTTTAACCACAAATGGGAATACTTTTGCGGGCTCATTCTCTGGATAAATGCCAAGCCCAAGAAGCAATAAAACAAGGTGATTTTGTTAGCCTCTCAGACGCTGAGTTTCACCAACATGGATGTTGCACTTCCTGATGTGCACTTTTCTCAGAGCACCAGGCAAAAATGGAATCACATTCTAGACCTATCACCCTTATTGCTAACTATTTTGCATTTCTAATGAATAAAAGTAATCTGAGATTTCAAGTGAGAGCACAGCCATTCACAAAATTGACTGGCTTCATAGCAAACGCCAGAACCCCAAATCCTCTTCCTTTTCTCTTCTGATAGATGGCCTCTTATTCTATGTACGTATTGTTTTAAAGTATTTGCCATTTTTGGAGTTGTTTATTTCATGTAATTGCCATCAACTCTGGAACAAACATATACACATTGGAATTATCTGGGAGCTGTTGTTCTACCAAACTGAAATAAGGTATATTTTCCATTTGAATTTCTTCTGCCCTTCCCCCTGCTCTTTAAGTGGATGATTTTGTCAAATTAAGTCTAAGTAGTTTCCTATCAACCCTCCCCCCCAAAACACACACATTTTCAAGTGCTTTTAGCAAAGCATTAGAGCCAGTACTTTCCAAGGGCCCCTTGGGAGAAGCAGTTGTTTATCTGTGCAATTCTACTGTCTCTGCCGCCCAAGGAATTGCATAACTCAAGCATTGAGATGTAACATCTGTATTTCCAGACTTGTAAAATGGAAGTATTCCTGTGCATTTCAAACCAAAAGTATCTGCAGAGTGATACAGACAACGCTTAATTGTATTCAGAACCTTTACATATCTTCTTTGCAATATGGGACCTGCACTGGGAATGGACCAAACTGCTCTCCTGTTTTTGTTTTTATGTAAGCCTTGCCTTACCATGAACACTCCAGGTGGCATCGTCAATTGAACTACTTAATTTACATCTAGGTCCTCCAGATGTTGTTGCACTATGGTAACAGATGTTGAACTCACAATGAACGCCTCCATTGTTCTCTTATAATGAGAACAGCACCCACCTGAGAGGTGCTGGAACTGGGTTCCGATAAGTTCTGGCTGAATAAAAAGCCTGGCCATGGTGACCAGGGCTGGTGGGAATTGGCATCTAACAATATATGGAAGGCCATTGGTTTCCCATCCCTGGTTTACACACAGGGCTTACTGTTACTGTATATCTTCACTGGATACAAGTTCTACCCACTTCTTTTTGGATACAGACAAGAGAGGCTGGGTAGCTTGGCTATGAAGTAGTATGTGTCATTTCAGCATTCCATGTTGCTTGAGTAATCTGGAATCCCAGGCTATGTAATTTAGACATTTTTGAGGTCTTGCTGTAGTATCAGATCTGCTGAATCTGTGTGTGTGCATTTTCGGGGTTGTGTGGATGAAAGGATTGCATCACCGGTCCAGCGGCAAGACAGTGTATGGGGCTTCAGTGCCTGACCCATTTATCAGGGATGCTGCTGACCTTGCTATTACATTCAATCCATTTTCAAGGCTATATCTCAAACTCTTCAAAAACAACAAGGGCTTTAAAACTTTTGGCAGAGGTCAAGTTGAGACTCCTTGGTGGGAAACTCATGCTGCTATTATAAAAGCAGAGGAGCCTACGGGCCTGTCAAGGTAACAATTTTTAGATAGCACTTAATTCTGCCTGATATAATGCAAACTGAAGACAAACTGACAGAAAGGGGGCTCATTTCCCCCACAAACATCAAAGTGAAAAATGTGTCCAGACATTAAAAAAGAACACCTGCAGAGCAACAGAACAAAAAGCAACAACAGGAATTATTTTCCCGATGGATTATACCAGGGGTTGCACTCCTGATGTTGTTCAACTACAACTCTCAGCTCTCATCATTGAAAATGCTGGCAGCAGCAGATGTGGGTTGGAGTTCAATAACATCTGGACCCCTGGATTATACAGATGATAAACATCACATAAAAATTGTGTGTAATCCTTTTACATCAGCTATCATGAAGATGTGGGGTGGATGGGTCCAACAATTAGTGCAGTCATCATTGCCATGAATGGCATTAATCTAGATGAATGTAAGAAAAAGGATGGAAGTTGTTCTATTTTTCTTACCTAAAATGAGGGTAGGTTTGTTTTTTCTTCTTGCATTAAGTGAGTGTTTTGCTTTGTCGATGTGTTCTTAAAGGGTCAATGGATGCCTTTGGAACAACCAAATGCTAAGCTTCAAGGGGTAAATGTAGATTGCTATCAAGTGTTTCCAACATTTAAACCATATCTCTACTCAGGTTACAGGAACGGAAGACAGGATCTGAACAACTGATTATCTTGAGCTCCCTAGCATGAAAAGGATGGTTGTTGCTCAGTGTGGTGTGATTCCCCTGGGGCACTGAAGGTATGCTGAGAAAGTGATACAGGTCATATAGATAAACCACAACAGGGCAATTGTTTTTACTAGGACTATTAGGAGCAAACCAGACATGGGTGAAAGTTTTTAAAATAAACCCATTTCTTAAGTAGGGGTTCACTTTTAAGGAATGGAGACAAAAGCTGCCCTCTCCCTCACATCTTACCAGTAATCCAGTGCTTTGAGACTTTCCTCACCAGCATGGCTTGGATACCAGGGATGAACTGGCTGTGGAAAAGAATCTTAAAGCAGCAGAGCTTGGGGGTGAGGTGGGTCTGTCAGGGTTTTGTTCTCATTTTCCACCTACTCCCTTTAGTGTTAAAAATAAACCTCCACTGCACAATCTGTCACCTCCCCAACTGGGGAGCATGTCTAAACAGAGACATCTGGTTGTTGGTATTATTATTATTATTATTATTATTAAATTACTATACCACCCTTCATCCAAGGTTCACAGGGTGGTTTACAATATAAAAGATTAAGGGCACAAACTCTAATGCAAGAACCAGAGATTTGAGCTGCCTCTATGTGTGTGTCAGAAAGAAGCAGAGTTGAGTAAGGCTGGGGCCCAGGGGAGGGTGGAGAATCAGTTGAACCCTTGTTTATTTTTAAAATGTATAACCTGCTTTTCGCCATCCCAAAGCAGCTTACAAAATAAAAATATACAAAATTTAAAACATAAATTAAATATCATAGATCAGAGAGCAACATGCATAGTGCTGAGCCCTCCTGAAATAAAACAGTTTTAAGCAGGTGACTGAAACTCAGCAAGGATGCTGCCTGCCTGTTTTCTGCTGAGAGGCAGTTCCCTAGAGTTGGGCTCACTACACTGAATGCACGACTCCTTGGACTCCTTGATGACAGAAGCTGCGCTTCTGGTCCATGAGATCCCCCAGGTGACTGCAGTGATTTTGTTGTGGCCCTTAATGCTGTCAGAAGAGCTGGCATTTTGATGTTGGGCAAAACCCCTTTATTTGCCCAAGACTTTTAGATTCCAGTTTATCCACTGCCCATTCTGTTTCATTTCCTTACCGCTCCTCCACTTTTTGTTTTTGTCAGCTAAAGAACAGGACATGCAGGCAGGCTACTGAGCCAAGAAAAAAACACCGTAAAAAGTAGGCGGGGGTAGGGGGAGAGAGAAAAAGGAAAGAAACATTGCAGCAATCCAGCAATGAGTGCTGTGATCTCACCAAAATTCCAGTCAGGCGGAAAATGTTTCCTTTATTTTTATTAACATCTCGTGTTAAGAGACCTACTAGAGTGATAAGCTCCAATGCTCCAATTGGTCCAGGGATGCTTTCCCACTCTCGAGAAGAACAGTGAGTTAAAAAACATTAAGTGACTGGAAAAAGAAAGAATAACTTGATTTACTATTCAGGTCATGCTTTGACTTTCAGAGGCATCACTCCAAGGCATGGCCTATTGTTATGAAAACATAAAAATCCAGGATTGCTAACCAGAGAAAATGGATCACTCCTCTCCAAAGTCCATTTTCTGTTAGGTGAGAGCCAAATTAACAGAGGGCATGACAACAGCTGTGGCAGATCCCTACATTTACGGTAAGTCAAAATGTGCCCTGTCACGGGGGGGGGGGGGTCCTGATTGAAGGAGGTGCAGAGCCAAGGTGTATGGGACCCTCCCTCTCTGCCTCATGCCTTATCTCCCCCTTATCTCACAAGCAGAATCCAAGCACAAGACGACTCTGCTCTCCTCTGGTCTCCAGCAGCTGTATTCTGAAGCTGTGAGGCAAAACCGGTGTGTTCGGGGCAGGGGAAGAGGCATAAGCTGGCCCCACCGTTCTACCTGGGCTTCCTAAGCGAGGCTGCTCAATACCTGCTAAACTAGCCTGTTACCTTCAGGATTGTTCCTGTTACATAGTACTGCTGCCTATTCATGTCTTACTCCAATTCACACATGCTTCCATTAAAAAGGAATGTAGCCAGAATGGTAGCCAGTGCAGTGCATTGAATTGTTTGGATTTCCCCATTTTGCCTAAGCAACTGAGCTGAGGTCCCCCAATTGTTGCACTGCCCAGGTGATTTAATAGCCCACAAATTCAGCATAGCAAAGGCCAGTTGCCTCAGCAACAGGGACAAGTTCTCTCACCCCCTTGTGAGTAAAGACAATGAAGGGCTAGCATTTCTTCTAATGCTTTCCCACCCTTTGTCTCTTGGAAGTGAGCATTTTAAGAAACTTGGGTGCTACTGAGCTAAATTCTCATATATTTCAGATGTCATATCTTTCCATGACAGATACATGGTTTTAGAGGGTGTGTGATACATATATCTCCAGGGCTTTTTTACAGCCAGAACTCAGTTCTGGCACCTCTCAGGTGGACAACATTGCCATTACAAGATAACAATGAAGGCGTTCATGTTGAGTTCCAGCAACTCATCTTCTAGAAAAATAGCACTGTATATATTCTGTTCTTCAGTCAAAATAGGCTCCCAGGATTGCTTACAAATCACTAAAAAAAGAAATAGATTGTGAGCCTGAGGCCAAGGACTAACAAGACACAGCACAAGAAGAAAAATTGATTGGGAGGTATGCAAACTCAAGTTCAAGTTATTAGTTACAAGTGGTTCTATTAACCATTTGAAATGGAAAATATCAAGGAGAGGCAGGACCAAAAGCTGATTGTCTTTCAGAATAAAGAAAGAATGGCCAGACCTATCTTCCATGCTCAAGAAAGAAACTCCTGGTCACATAGCCACAGACAGATTGTAAATGGGCCCTTATAGACGCCCAGAGATTTAGCCCAGGCCAGCCCCCTTTGTCCCTAGCCATATGTAAGTTTGTGGAAAGGCACAGTCTTAACATATAGGAAGACCTGGATTTGATCTGTAGCCAGAGCTTCCTGGGAAGGTGATGATGATGATGATGATGATGATATATTACTTATACCCTGCCCATCTGGCCGGGCCTCCCCAGCCACTCTGGGTGGCACACACACACACACCTGACACAGTACAGTATGATGAATGATGGGTGTATAGGCCAGTAGTCTTGCTTGGGTAATATGGGTATGCAAAGAAGTTTCCCATTTGTTTTAATTTAAGAAATTCCAACTGTTTTTTCCCATTCATTTGCAATGAATTTGTTTCAATTTCCATTCACTTGAACTGCATTCGTTTCATTCTCCCCATTAATTCTTATTTATAATCGGAAAGCCATTTGCTCCCCCCCCCAGCTTGTAAGAGTGGCATATTTAATGCAAAGAGCATTTAAGTTTCAGGCTTTCCGTTATTCAGATATGCCAAATGTCAGGCAGCCTGCACGAAGAGCCCACTGACCCCGTGCAGTTACATAGGCATAACAAGCCATTTGAAATCAGCTCTGCACAGTTCGAGCGGTGCAATCCTAGGCACGTTTCCTTGCAAGTGAGACCGATGCCGCTTACACCCAAGTAAGCGCACTTACTCCGGGGTAAGCCCCCACTGAACTTAAACCATGCATTGGGCTGCCCTGCGCGCCATTTCCCGTCGCTGCTCTGGTAGACAGCTCGCGATTTTGCTCCGATTTGCCCTCCGAGGTGACCCGCACAGCGTCGCCGGGGGTCTCCCGAGATCACTCAGCCCTTCCCAGCCGGCTCCTCCTCCTGCCTGTGCTGAGCTCCCCGTTTGCAGGAGGAGCTGGGCATAAAAGAAGCAGCGCCAGCAGGAGAGACCCGCTGCTGCTCCTCCACCTCCTCCTCAGATCTCCGGTCCGTCTCGCCGGAGGAGGACCCCTCCCCCCCCTCCCACTACGCGCTTAGGCCGCGCGAGCCCCCCCCCCCGCCGTGCCTCGATGGGAGGGACCCCAGGAGGCTTAGCGTGCTGCAACCATGGCGACGCGCCTGGCCCCGCCCCTCGCGGGGCAGGCCGGCTCGCGATTGGCTAAGGGGTGGGCCGTCGCCCTCTGCCCCCTGACCCTGCGCGGCGGCGGCAGCGGCAGCGGAGGTAGCGGCGGCGGCGCCTGCTGCCCGTTTCCTGCTGGCCTGGCGGCGGCTGGTGCCGCTGCTGCAGCACTGGGCGGGCGGGAGAATGCGGCGCCGGTCTCGGCTGATGCTCTGCTTCGCTTTCCTCTGGGTGCTGGGCATCGCCTACTACATGTACTCGGGCGGCAGCGCCGCGCTCGCCGGAGGCGGCAGGAAGGTGAGCAAGGAGAGCGCCAGGCGCCCTGGCCGGCGGCGGAACAGGGCCAGTCCCGACGCCGCCCCGTGACCGCGGCGTCCCGCTCCCTGCCCTTCCCCTCTCCCCGCGGCTCACCTCAGCCCGCCGCCCTGCCCGTCCCGCCGCCCGGCGCCTCCTCTTCCCCGCCCCACGCGCCTCGCTTCGAGGACCGGCTTCCTCCTCCTCCTCCTCCTCCCGTCTCCTGCTCCGAAGGCGAGCGGGAACGAACTCCCCCCTCGGCTTCCCCCGCGTCTCTTCTCGCCTCCCCGATGGGCGAAGGAGGCGGTGAGCTTCTTTCTCCTGCCCCCCCTCCGGGCGAGGAGTCTCTTCGAAATGGGGTTTGGGCGGCAGAAAGCAGCGCCGTAAAATATGGCGCCCCCCCCCCTCCTCCCCAGCTGCCCGCTTCCCCCTTCTCTTCTTTCGGGAGTCGAGGGGGCTTTCCCTTCGGTCGGTGAGGGAGAGGGCGCTGCTTCCTCGTCTTGGCGGGGAGGGAAAGCCGCCTGCGACGTGGGGAGGGAGAGGGAAGCGAGGCTGGGGGGGTGGGGTGGGTGGGGGGTTTCCCCTCCGGCGTCTCCCTCTTCCGCTTTCCGTCTCCACCCCATCCAGGAATCGACACGAGGTTAGGCTGCCGCTGCTGCTTCTGCCTCCCCTTCTCTCTCTCGCTCGGTGGAAGGAGTTCGCCCTCCAAGCGCGAGGGATCGCCTGCCTCTCTCCCCCCCCCCCTCGCCCTTTGCTGGCTCTCTTCGGAGAGGAACACAGTAGCGTCCCTGACTCTACCCAGTTTTCCCTGTTCAAAAAATCAAAATAAAAAATAGAGAAAGAAAATAAAAGAAATTAAGCAGATGGTTTCTTGGTGGACTTCAGCCTGGTTTCCAACTCGTCATTGCACGAGTCGCTTCGCAGCCAACAGAAGCGAGCCACGTCGCAGTTTGTGGGGGAATTGGCGTGGGAGGGAGCGTTGTTAGGGGAAAGGGGGGAAGCTGGTAAGAATTGCTCCGGATTGTCACTTCTCTGGATGAATTGCTTATTTATGGCGTGACGAGTCTCTCTTCTGCATAGGCTCCGACCTTGGAAATACTTTCATTGCCCCTCTTGTCTATGGTGAAGTAGTGTACCTCACCTCCACCCCCGGCCCAGTATTGAGAGTATAAATACTGCTGAAGCTAGAAGTGAATGTTAATTTTTTCAGACAATTGACTGCTTTCCACTGTATTCGTTTAGTGCTGTGTTCTTTAGCTATAATTGGGTTCAGTGGGTTGATCTTCAGATTTCTGGAATGTAAAGAGCAGGCCTCTTTTCTAGGACCTGTTCTTTGGCTTTGTCCTCTTGAAATAATTCTGTAAATATTTAGGTAGTTCTGAATATGTGCAGTGCTGAAACAGTTGCTTCACTAAGCTGTTTTAATCTTTCAGGTGGCCTATCATGATAGTTCATTGAGCAGGCAATATTTCAGGCAATATGTGAATCGGAGACATAGAGCAGTGCTATTAACTCATGTCCAGAGTCTCAGTGTTGCTAAACCATTTATCATACCGCCTGGGGCTATTGCGTCTTGTAGTTCAGTGACATCTAGAGAGCTACAAGTAGACAGGTAGCCACCCCTGCCCTAAAATTAGAGGTTTTTCTTCAGTCCTGGAAAATTTTTACACTGGAGTTCAGTTCAGTGGTTTGACAGTCTGTCTTTATAATGGAATTCACTTGCTTTAAATAAATAAAAAATGCAAGAGTTTGAAAGCCAGGGATTCCTTTCATATATTGCAAGTTTCTGGTATATAAAAAGGGATACCAAGAACTGACTTCAGTGATTTGATGATTTGAAAGTTTTCTTCTTTTCTTGCTTTGGCAAATAAAAGTATGAGGATTAAGTATTGGAAACACAGTATAGTATGTGGCCAGAAATATTATGTAGTAAATTGTCACAATATGAATTCAGGAAGTAATAAACTGATTATAGAACCACAAGAAATTCTTGCTAGTACTATTTTAACTTGATTCTCCAACCAAGCCAGTTGGTCATGTGTGTCAAAAATTGGCATTGATTGTAATATTGACACTCTTTCAGAACCAGTGACCACATTAGTACTTCAAAGTACTGGTCCAAAGGAGTAAACAAATGAATTGTTGCCCTATGTCCATGAAAGCTTCTATTAGCATAGTTGTCGTATAGGGTGTTATGAATAGTGTGCTCAAAGTTGAGAATAAAACCTGTCATTTTAGGAGCTAAGAAATGTGAAATGTAAAAGGTTAGAATTACAAAAATGAGCTACAAACTTAACATGGATCTAAAGTGGAGAAAGTCTGAAGTAATGACCCAGTTGAACTGAAAGTCTGTGACCACACGTGGGGGAAATGAACAATTATACACGGATTGGTGATTTAGGATTCTATTTTCTCTCAGTGAAGCATAACATTTAATTCCAACCTTTAGAATGGCCTAGTAATTGTAAGCAGAGGAAGAGGTGTGTAAACGTAATAGCTTTTGAAATTGTTGTAAAAGGCTCATTAACAGGGGATGTCAGACTTTGAAATAAAACTTGAAGTGGTGTGCGTGCTTTATGAATAGAAATCCTACTGCTGGGGAAATTGGGAAATTCACTTTAATTACTTACAAAGCAAATAATTACAACTTTAACATATCAGATTGGCTATATTGAAATCTTGATTATTTAGTTTACATGGTACCCAAGTGATAGTTCATTCAGTTACTAAGTTCAGCCAGTTTTTGTGCGTGCGCCCCTGTTCTGTCACTTATCCTTGGTGTTGTCTTAGTTTTGGTCACTGCTTTCTTATGTATGTATAATATCATAAGTATTCTATGGAAACTGGTCCATTGGTAGCCAGTGGGACTAGTAGAGGAGGTACAAGCTATAGGAGAGAGGAAGAAGTGGGGGATGAGCCTATATAGGGCTTTAGTTCGTAGTACAACATTGAAATGGCAGTATATTTATTATTTCTATCCTTTATTTCTGTGCACAGCTAATGGAGATGTGCATGGGCCTCTGTCTTTTATTATCTTCACAACAGCCTGGTATGGTAGGTTAGGCTATGGGGTAGGAATTATTCTTAGGTCACACAGCGACCTTCAAGACCAGGTCACAAGATCTAGCAAACCACTGGCTTTCTGGTTCCTAGTAGCAGCACTCTAACCTTTATCTTACACTGACTCACTTATTCACCAAGCTAATTTTGATGAAGGAGTGTCACATAGACTTGCAAATTGAAGAGTGTTCCTCCCCACCCTTGAGTATTATGCAGAGCTAACTAAATTCTTATTGAGATGTCCAGGCATATAACATTTTTCCAATGAGGGCAATGTGCTTCCATTGCTTTTCTCTTTTAATTTCAACCCTGTGATGCAGACTGTGATTGTGTACAGTGGTGCCCCGCAAGACGAATGCCTCGCTAAACGAAAAACCCGCAAGACGAAAGGGTTTTCCGATTTTTAGCGGCTTCGCAAGACGAATTTCCCTATGGGCTTGCTTCGCAAGACGAAAGCCCATAGGGAAATCTCCGGGGACAGCGGGGAAGCGCAGCGCACCTTCTCCTCTGTTCCTGGACCTGTCCTGAAGGCTTGCGGTGGGAGGTCCGGAAACAGAGGAGAAGGCGCGCAGCGCTTCTCCTCTGTTCCCGGGGCTTGCAGTGGGAGGAGGGTTTTTCCTCCCCACCGCCAACATTCAGAACAGCATTCTGAATGTTGGCGGTGGGAAGGAAAACCCTCCTCCCACCGCAAGCCTTCAGGACAGGTCAGGGAACAGAGGGGAAGGCGGCAGCGCTTCTCCTCTGTTCCCAGACCTGTCTTGAAGACTTGCGGTTTGAGGAAAAGCCCTTCTCCCCCGCCAGCCTTCAGAAGAGTTCCCCGCAGGGCTCTCCAAGCTGCGGATAGCAGCCTGCTGCCCCTATCCGCAGCTTGGAGAGCCCTGCGGGGAAGTCCTGCAGGGCTCCCCAAGCTGCGAATGTCTGCCCCGCGCGAGGGGCGCTCTGAAGCAGAGAGCCCCTCGTGCGGGGCAGCAGCCTGCTATCCGCAGCTTGGAGAGCCCTGCGGGGAAGTCCTGCAGGGCTCCCCAAGCTGTGAATGTCTGCCCCGCGCAAGGGGCGCTCTGAAGCAGAGAGCCCCTCATGCGGGGCAGCAGCCTGCTATCCGCAGCTTGGAGAGCCCTGCGGGGAAGTCCTGCAGGGCTCCCCAAGCTGCGAATGTCTGCCCCGCGCAAGGGGCGCTCTGAAGCAGAGAGCCCCTCGTGCGGGGCAGCAGCCTGCTATCCGCAGCTTGGAGAGCCCTGCGGGGAAGTCCTGCAGGGCTCCCCAAGCTGCGAATGTCTGCCCCGCGCGAGGGGTGCTCTGAAGCAGAGAGCCCCTCGTGCGGGGCAGCAGCCTGCTATCCGCAGCTTGGAGAGCCCTGCGGGGAAGTCCTGCAGGGCTCCCCAAGCTGCGAATGTCTGCCCCGCGCGAGGGGCGCTCTGAAGCAGAGCGCCCCTCGTGCGGGGCAGCAGCCTGCTACCCGCAGCTTGGAGAGCCCTGCGGGGAAGTCCTGCAGGGCTCCCCAAGCTGCGAATGTCTGCCCCGCGTGAGGGGCGCTCTGCTTCAGAGCGCCCCTCGCGCCAGGCAGCAGGCTGCTATCCGCAGCCTAGGCAGCCCTGCAGGAACTCTTCTGAAGGCTGGCGGCGGGAGAAGGGCTTTTCTTCCCACCGCCAGCCTTCAGAAGGCTGTTCTGAAGGCTGGCGGTGGGGAGAAAAGTCATTCTCCCCCCGCCAGCCCTCAGAAGAGGTCTGGGGACAGACTGTCCCCGGACCTGGTCTGAAGGCGGTCTCCCTAGGAACGCATTATTTGATTTTCAATGCATTCCTATGGGAAACCGTGCTTCGCAAGACGAAAAACTCGCAAGAAGAAAAAACTTGCGGAACGAATTAATTTCGTCTTGCGAGGCAGCACTGTATATTGAGAATATATTAATTTCAGCTTATGTTTGTGAAAATACATTGGGTGATAAATTTCACTTGTTTATACTACCTTACATTTTATACAAAATAAAAAAGATTGGTATGGTCATTAGGTACTGGTATCCTATAAATAAGTAAACATTATACCTTGATTATCAACATCCATTGGTGCCTCTGCCGAACTCATTTCCATACCTGTGAAATCTTGTCCAGTATGAAATATTTTGTGGCTGTAGGAAAAATTGTGTCTTAACTTTTGCTCAAGGGATCTGTGGTAGGCAGACAGAGTAGTCATTCCACAACATTACTGTATTGAAGGTTAAGATATTTTCCTACTTTGGGCGAGGGACTTCCAACTCTTCTATAATTCTTGTCTTTTGAATCTTAAGTTAAAAAACAGGTTTCAAATGGCTTTCAATGTCCATTAATCTGTCAGTGCGTTGTTCCAAATGTTGTGTGGTCCCAGTGGAACACAGGACTTGCAGAGTTCTGGAGACAAGATTAGCAGAGCTTTGAGAAAACTTCTAGATTGGCTCTCTAGCAGTTTAATTATAGTACTTTTTTGTATAGTGCTTTCAATGTTGAGTGTGCTCAACATATGCCCTTACACTACAACTCTGTAATGAAAATTGGTACTATTTCACCCAGGTGTGAGCCTAAGGTTGAGGGAGAGTGATTTCTCTAAAAGCACCTGATGAGTTCATGAGATAGAGGTGAGATTAGAACCCAGGGCTATTAGGATAAAATGGAGGGGGGAAAGAATGAGTTATGCTCCCTTGAGCTTCTTTGATGAAAGGTTGGTCATAAATATATTGAAAATAAATACTTTAGCATATTGATGGTATACTAGATATATTCTTCTTTTGAAGGACGTGGAATAATATATACTACAATGCACTCCTGAATTCCAACTGAGCTTCCCACAAAATGGAAGTCAAGTTCCCCCCCTACTGAATAGACAGCTCTCACTAAATGTGATGCTAAAAATAGTGAAATTGACAAGTTGCAAATTAGAGTAGCTTTTTGTGTATGTGTGCAAAATATTACTTAATTAACTGAAGATGAATAACTTGCCATTACTGCTGCATGCTGGTGACTTAAGTCGCTCTCATATATATGGATGTTTGCCAGGCAGGTGAACAGTGGCTTATTGAATGAGGCAGTCCTAGCAGTTTTCCAGTCTTCTGCAGAAGCTGTTGAAGGATTCCCTTCGCCCTTTTTTTAAAGCCATATGTAACTTGAATTGTTAAAAATAAATTTTAGCTTAAGCTGCTTTAAAAGGTGTGCTAGCAACTTGAAAGTCATTCATAAGTGATTTTTTAGTAATAATTTTTGTTTACACTGAATATGCAAATCAAAACTAGCTCTGTCATGTTTTGTATTTGTCTGGTGTCCTAACTACATCTTACTACTGCACCTGGTAATGGGAAGTGACCTAGGTTAAGCCTGGCAGGACAGCTTACTTTGCGGCATTAACCCCATCATGCATTAATTAAACTTAAGCATGTTGTTATATGAGACTGGTTATCCTACAAGATCTGTCCTTTCTATTGAGATTGATTATTTAATTTCTATATTGTTTATTTATTTTCCTTCTGACACACCCTCCTTCTCAGTCTCTGGGTTCTTACTCACTGGTCCAACAAATTCTCAGTGCACCCACAAAGGTCTCACAATGAGAAGAGTTCCTGGAAACAGTGGTCTTCACCCTAGTCTCTCACTCTAGATTTGCTTTTTACGGGCAGGCTCAAGGTGGATAAGTATTTCCTCAGGCTACCGACAGCTGTGTGGCATTCAGCTGCCCTCTCCACACCCAGTTTCAGATACAACTGGTTTGTTGAGTTTCCCAGGAGGTTCAAAGGAATGGGAAGAGGACCTCCTCCACTCACAGCTCTTTCTTCATTCTCTGTCCTTTCCTCCTCTTCTAGCCTATCTTGCAGATTGCATAAAATAAGCAAGTATACATTTCATTCCTGCTGTCTGTCTGCCACAGTGCTTTTGTGGAAGATGAAAACCATACTACTACTGGTAAACCAGGTCAGTTTGATTTAGCTGAAAGTGCTTAACCACATAATGGCAGCTTCCATCTGCATGACTGTTCATGAAACCACTGCTGCAGTCTTTGCCCTAGTTACATAACTTGCTTTAGGGAGTTCATCAGATTAGGGTTAAACAGTCTTGCCACATATGGTAAAAAGCTTGAGAATCATGCAAATGGCAGAGTTGTGCCAAGATTTGCACTGCCAGAAAAGGAGGTGACTATATATTGTGTGGCTTTTGAAGAAGGACCATCAATCAGTACTCATAATCTCAGAGGAATATTGACAATAGATGTTCTTTAGCATGCTGTTATCATTGATTGCTTAATTACTGAAACACTGTTCTGGTTGTGCTGAAAATTCTTCATGACCTCTAACTAAAATTTAGGCACTGGGTAATTCACTTTGTTATGAAAAATCCCACTGAGATACAGTTTTTAAAGTATGGTTTTTACAAATTGGCAACTGATTTTTCTGGGCTTAACCAGCTGTTTAGTGCTATGTTCATAGTGAAGTAGTTAAACGATACTTTTTATAGCTTTAATTGCTAAATGTTTTCTTCACTTCCATTAGTAAAACATCTGGCTTTCTTTTGATGTTCTCTCTGGGTGACAGCTGAATGACAAAATAATTGTAAAAAAATACAATAAATAACCTGCTGTGAGAAATTAGAACTGTGTTTAACGTTTAGCATGTTATCTTAATAGCAGCTTTTCTTCAAGATGATATATTAAAACAGCTTGTATTCTTGTCAGAAATATTCATAGATAATCCAACTTCTGCCATTTAAACAAATCTGCCATTTAAACAAATCTGTTTGCCTATGTCCTACCTTATTATCAGATATCAAGATGCATTTGCCGCCTCTACGGCAAAATGATTGGGTAATCCCATTAGCCAGTTGTGGTTCCTGCACAGACGGTACGGCACCATTGCCTGCATCTAAAAGCATTGGGCTGGATTCAACTAAACCAGTGCACTAACTGAAGTCAGTGCAAGGACTCTTGGTAGTGCGACAGGGTTTTCCTTCCTCTCCTTCCCCTGATGTTTTCCCCTATCTATACATTCCCCAGATCTGCTCTGGAGGGTCAGGAAAACTCCCAGAATGTGTCAGGGGAGGAGAGGGGATATCATTTCATTTAGCAAGCAAAATTCATGTGCTGATGGAATGATCATGTTAGCACAATGTTGAATTCCACTCATAGTCTTTCCTCCACAGGATACAGGAGATCATGC
Source organism: Podarcis erhardii (assembly GCF_964252035.2). Classification (NCBI taxonomy): domain Eukaryota; kingdom Metazoa; phylum Chordata; class Lepidosauria; order Squamata; family Lacertidae; genus Podarcis; species Podarcis erhardii. The sequence goes on along the minus strand of NC_138507.1, from coordinate 75,754,431 downwards.
CTTCTTTCCACAGTGCAGTCTATCATTCAGTGATGGAAGTCCCCTGGTGGAGGTAATTAATACATAATGCTTCCCCATGAGAATCATGCAAATGTAGTTGAGATTTATACAGTCGGATCATGAGAGCCAAACTCAAATATCCTGTCGGTCATACTGGCAGTCTTCAGATAGATACTTGACACTCACTGCAGCAGGACAAGAAGTTGTAGTGTGGTGTAGTGGTTAAGAGCGTAGCCAGTGTGGTGTAGTGGTTAAGAGCGGTAGTCTTGCAATCTGGGGAACCGGGTTCGCGTCTCCACTTCTCCACTTGCAGCTGCTGGGTGACCTTGGGCCAGTCACACTTCTCTGAAGTCTTTCAGCCCCACTCACCTCACAGAGTGTTTGTTGTGGGGGAGGAAGGGAAAGGAGAATGTTAGCCGCTTTGAGACTCCTTCGGGTACTGATAAAGCAGGATATCAAATCCAAACTCCTCTTCTTCTTTATGGTGCAGTAAATATGTGCATATAAAGAACAGAATTCTCTTGGCTGTTCATAGTAAGCTTGGTTATGTTGGAAGTACTTTTGGTTATGTAGGCTGCAGGCTGGCTTATCCTAACTAGAAACAATGGGCAAAAATAAGAGTTTGCACTTCCATAGGCTTCTTTGATATGGCAAGTGCATTGTCCATCGGTGCCAGCTGCTTGTGTGGTTGACAAGCTAGAGCCTTTTAAAGAATGTTGCTAAATGTAGGTCTAAGCAGTACAGCTAGAGAATTAGCTGGCACAGTTGATGGGTTCATTACCTTTTCTTTACTGATGAGGAGTTTAACTGAAATTTGGATTTGTATCAGTGACAAATAATGGACTTACACAATGTTTTTTAGCTTCCATGCCAGAAGTCTGTGAAAGCCAAGTTAGTCACAGAATAATAACAACAAAGTGTTACAAACAGTTATTGGATCCACAAACTAACTATAAAAGCAGGAGGTTGGCACATATCAAAAGTTTATAGCTACATATGCCCTACATTTTTAAACCTGGAAGAATGTGTATCTTCATAGCCAAGGTTGCTTTAGATCACTGACACTGACTGTTGCTGCTGAACTAGCAAAGTTCTCTTCATATCTTGTATTGGCTTAAAAACAGAGATTCTTGGTCCTAATTTGGCACCAGGTAACAAGGTCCATTATTCTTCAGTCGTAAGATGCATGACAGTGTCCCTGTACTTCTGTACTTCTGATCAGCTGTAATAGATTCATGCAGGGATTGAAGTCCTATAATGTGTACTAATAGTGAAAAATAATAGCAGTATAGGTTACTACTTAAGTTACTAAAAATTGAGTGAGATGATTTCCCACTGCTTTTTAAAAGCATGACCTAACTGCTTTTCTTTAGGAAAATATATCCTTCCTAAACCACTTTAAAACAAATGGCTTTGGTGTACAGTGGTACCTCTAGTTACGAACACCTCTGGATACGAATGCTTTGGGCTACACACGTGGCAAACCTGAAAGTAACGGAAAGGTTTTCGCCGCCTGCGCAGAGGCGGACTACCACCGTGCGCACATGCGCAGAACAGGCGCTTCTGGATGTGAATGTTTCGGGGTAAGAACGGACCCCCAGAATGAATTAAATTCGTATCCAGAGGTACCACTGTATGTGAAACCCATGTAGGAGATAGTCTAATATGGTCAAAAGGAGTGTGTTTCTTGTTACTGACATGGGTATAGTTAATGTATATTCAAACCCTACATATTTTGCTTCTGGGCTGCTTTTTTGTATTCAGCAGGAGAGCCTGCCCCAACTACAGGTTGTTTCTCCCTCTCTCCCTATCTTGACACTATGTTTTCTGATAGTTGTTGTGTTATAACTATAACTATTGTGTTATAGTTATTGCACTTTTAAAAGGTGCAATGATGCTAACCTAAGGATGTGATAGGCAACAGAGGTATGTTTTGCTGAACATCTGCCTAATATGTGATCTGGTCATACTTCTACATATTATGTGCTATAATGCAACAGATGTATGCTCTTTGAATTTACAATTCAATCTCTAAAGCCTAGCTTGCACTCCAGAGTTGAAAATGGTGGTCTTCTATAATTAAGCAGGGTGTGATCCCAGAATGAATAGTAAGTAGATGATATTCTCTGGCTTCAAATATCACACTGTTTAGAAGCCATGATAATTTATTGCATTTCTGGGCGCCGAATCTTCATTGCTTTTAGCTCTGTGCATTCTCCCAGCTGTCTAGTAGCGTATCTAAATATGTAACTAATGTGTACATATTTGGTTTCAGTTTAAACTGCTCCAAGTAGTGATGAAGCTGTGGTTCCCAATATCTTGGTTTAGAATTTGCCTAAGTTCTAAATGAAAAATAAAAATAAAATCTGACGGTAAGACAGCAATGGGGAATATTTTTCCCTTTTCTTTTTTCTCCTGTCAAGGCTGCTACGTTCTATTTGGGATAAATTGTTGGGGGCTGCATCCTATTATGGGCAGGGCCAGATTCAGAAGTGAGTGGGATCACCTCTTCTTACTCTCCATCCAGAGGGCTTCTGGATGAATGGCATCTTTTTTGCCATATATCTATGTAAACTGATTACTTGCAGGGAGCTTTTGAAGTTAAGTTGATCCAATTGTGAATTTAGGCAAGATGCGTTTGCTGATTACTAGTTCTGAGTAGTTGCTCTCAGCAATGGTGTATATAGAGTTTTATCATTTAATTCAGGGACTTGCAGAACGAACTCCTGCTCATGAAAACACACAGTGTTATTTTTGGTCTGTCTTTCCTCGTAAATATGGAATGGGCTTATTATGGCTCTTCAGTATGCATATTCTTGGCATGATAAACTCACATCTTCTGCCACTTCATTTTCACATGGGGAGCTATTTGTGTGAAATGGCTATTGTGAAAAAGAAAAAATTGCAGTGTTGGAGGGAAAGGAGCATTATATGCATTAAAAAATCATTGCAGGTGTGGGGAACCTGTGACATGGTGATGTACTCCCATCAGCCCCAACCAGCATGCTCAATGGCCAGGTGTGGTAATTGTAGCCCCATACCTTCTGGAGGCCCCCAGGGCCCCCACCTTTGTGTTATTCCCTCAAATGCAAGTGTATGTTACCCTTTCAGGAGATTAGGTCATAAATTGGCTATCATCGATATTGTTAGGATTATGCTGAAAGTACCAGCTTGCAAGCCTCTAATTGATGAATTATGGCAATTAGCAAACTCTTAACAATAGATTAAAACAGGCTTCCTCAACCTCGACGCTCCAGATGTTTTTGGCCTACAACTCCCATGATCCCTAGCTAGCAGGATCAGTGGTCAGGGATGATGGGAATTGTAGCCTTTAAACATCTGGAGGGCTGAGGTTGAGGAAGCCTGGATTAAAATTTGTCCTCCAGTTAAAATGGCAAAAAAATTCTTCTGGAATTTGGACTCCTGGACTGCCATGACTGCTGGCTCCCTTCTCCCTGTGTTAGAAAAAAGAATCAGTGGTGACGCAGCTTTTGTTAAGGGTTTAAGGAACTAGGAGTGAACTGCACACCTTCCCCTTCTCCACACATGGAGAACCTTCATACCTGTCTGAAGGGTATGTAAAATTTGTGTGTTTCTTCCCTTGCAAGGCCTTATATTTATCTGATTGCACATTCCACTATCCCAGTAGTAGGGTAAAGGTAAGGGACCCCTAGATGGTTAAGTCCAGCCAAATTCAACATGGGGTACAATGCTCATCTCTGCTTTCAGGTTGAGGGAGCCAGCGTTTGTCCACAGACAGCTTTCCGGGTCATATGGCCAGCGTGACTAAACCGCTTCCGGCACAATGGGACACAATGGGATACTCTGTTTACCTTCCTGCTGCAGCAGCACCTATTTATCTACTTGCACTGGTATGCTTTCGAGCTGATAGGTTGGCAGGACCTGTGACAAAGCAACAGGAGCTCACCTCATTGCATGGATTCAGACTCCCGACCTTATGGTCAGCAAACACAAGAGGCTTCTCAGTTTGCCCAGTGATGCTGTTTTGGGCAAGCCACCTGACCTCATACATGTTGGGTATGGGACAGGTAAGCCTGCAGCTGCAAAGTAACAGTAGGGAGCCTTAAAGCAAACTTGCAGTGGCTTTTTGCAGCCACCACTTACATTAGGTGCTTTTTAAATATGGCTCCAAATGCAAGTTGCTGTGCTTTTGACTGAAATTGGTTTCGTTTGAGAGCTCCAATTAGAAATATTCACTTATGCTTTCAGTTAACCACAGCGTTTCATATTTTTCATGCCCAGTATTGTGGCTCACCTTAACCATGGTTAATTAAAACCAGCATTAGAAATCAGCTTGAAGTTTGCTGGTTTTGAACTAGCCATTACTATTAGTTAAGAGTAGCGGTTCCTAACCTTTACAAGTACAGTCTCCCCCATGCTGTGTTCTAATTTTAGGCTCTGTTAATTGAGAATATATATAACAACAACAACAAAAACCCTGTTATGAACTCAGTAGCACTTTTCAATGAAGTGTTAAATAATTTCACTTTTAATATCACAATAAATAGTAGTAGTAGATTCATTACCTGCCTTTCATCAGAAGATCATAGGGGGGTTACAGCAATCCAAACAACAGTTTAGCAAATTTTGAAGGAAAAGAAGCCATGTGGAGTCCCAGTTTGGTCCTCATGCCCCTTCCCAGCTGCTAACAGCACCTTTAGTCATATACAACCAAAGGGGGTGGGTGTTTAATGAGAAACTCCTAAGAGACTGCAATTTGTATCAAAATTGTGACCTCAATTTCAGCCCCACACAGCTGCTTTTCCTTCAAAATAAAAACAGCCAATTTAAAAAGTCAGAAAACAAAACAAAAATAGCTTTTGGGGCTCATTTTATGATAGATAGAAATTAGAGCTGTAAAGCAAAACCCTTGGGGTTTTGGATCTCGCTTTCATCAGCTGACAATAGTTGTTGTTGTTTAGTCGTTTAGTTGTGTCCGACTCTTTGTGACCCCATGAACCAAAGCACGCCAGGCACTCCTGTCTTCCACTACCTCCCACAGTTTGGTCAAACTCATGCTGGTAGCTTTGTCCAACCATCTCGTCCTCTGTCGTCCCCTTCTCCTTGTGCCCTCCATCTTTCCCAACATCAGGGTCTTTTCCAGGGAGTCTTCTCTTCTCATGAAGTGGCCAAAGTATTGGAGCCTCAGCTTCAGGTCCTGTCCTTCCAGTGAGCACTCAGGGCTGATTTCCTTCAGAATGAATCGGTTTGATCTTCTTGCAGTCCATGGGACTCTCAAGAGTCTCTTCCAGCACCATAATTCAAAAGCATCAATTCTTTGGTGATCAGCCTTCTGCAGAGCTAAGAAGGGGACTGGCTATCCAAGTTTGCTCTGCGACATCGAGCATTCAGTTACCCACCTGAGGGTTGAAGATGCAGGTGCAGTGAGTAGCAAAAGTGTGTCAGAACTGCAAAGCATGTGAATGATCTGCTGTCAGGGCCTCACATGGCCTGCATTTTCCTAACTTCGCACACCCACATTAACTGCCGTGCCCATCTGAGGTGGGACAGGGCTGGCAGGCAGTTTGCCCTGATGAGAGTGCCAGCCCTATCCCACATCAGCTGGGCATGGCACTTCTTGTGGGTGGGTGAAGTTGGGAAAGTGCAGGCCGTGCTTAGCCCTGATGGCAGATCTTTCACCAGAGGAAATTGCCAGCCAGTCCCTGTTGCAACCCATGGTTCTTGTGCTGTTAGGGTTTTGTAGTTGCCCGGGGAGACCAGATCTCTTGGCTCAGCTTGCTTAGTCACTGGGGTCTTGAGACAAATTGACAGCCACAGTATTGGGCCTTGCATGAGACTGAGCAATGCCTGTGCAGAACATTCAGTGAAGAGTAACAAAAGCAGGGAGCAAGTCTAAATAACGAACTTCTTTATAATACTTAGTGAGGTGCCCTGTTATTTCCTTTTTTTATTTTTTTGTATTCCCTATTTCATTATTTGTGTTACTTTCCTTTGACTGTCAAAAGCACTGAAGAAAAGCAAGGCAAAAGGCCAAGTGCTCTATGGGGCATCCAAGAAGAAGAAAGAGGTAGCCTTGTGCGCTGGGAACAATTTTGATAAGTTGGGATGAAAAGGACTTGAGAAGATTAATGGTAGGCTTTCATTTTAATGAGCTGCATTATCACCTGGGGTTTCATCAAATCCTAGCCGTTCTCTAGTCGTTTGGAGGTTGAATGATAGAGCAAAGGCTGTAGCATTAAATTATGTGTAGTCTGCCTCTTCTCAATCCTCATCTCCTATTTAGTAGAACGAGCAAACATGTGCAGCGCCTTTAATGCTCAACAGTAATCCATTGACAGGTTTACGGGGGAAGCAACCCCAGTTCCTTTTAGAGAAACCCTATTGCTTCAAGGCTGGCAGGAAGATTTCGCATTTTAGTAGAGAACTCTGCAGCTGCTTTTGAAAATCTCAGCAGTAGTTTCATCAGAGCCTTTATCCAGTTTGGTACATAGTCTAAAACCAGGCACGTTCAACCTCAAGTTGCCTGCAATCTGCCAACAAGTATCAAAAACTGGCAGTGATCTACCACCCTCCAAAGTCATTTAAGTTTAATAAATAAATAAATGGCTCTTTATTTCACAGATACAGTAGTTATGTCTGGATATCATTATGACAGATCCAGATAGTTACTGGATGGAGAAGTAACTAAACAAGTGGGAAAAGTCAAACTGTATTTGTATACTAGTTTGCACAGATCTGAGGAGCCAGCTTGTCTCCCTCTCTCCCTCTGTTAACTCTTTCCCTTCCTAGTCTCTCTCTCCCCACCCCCTCAAAGGGAGCCTCACAGCTGATGTGGACCCAGACCCCTCCCCAGCTCAGCCACTCCCTTCCCCATTGGCAAAGTCATGCTAAGCCTGCCTCTCCTCTTCCAGCAGCATGGCACAGACCTCTCCTCAGCTCCCTCACACCTCCCTCCCTCTCCCGGTGCCCTCATACTGCTCAGGGTTGTATTGCTGTGGAGACTGATAGCGGTAGCGGCTGCTAGGCCCCATGATTGACCAGAAACAACCCAAACAACCTGGCGGTTGACCGCAAGCTTGCGATCGATGTATTGTACATTGCTGCTCTAAAACTAATGTGGGAATCCGTAAATCTTTTTTCCTTTGGGGGAAAAGAATTGCAAGGGCAAGGGGCTCTCAAGTTGAATGGGGAAGGCATGTTCCAGGCCCAAGCCTCTTTTACACAGTCATTTCAGTGAAAGGAGATTACAGAAGTTGGAGGAGGCAGAATTGGACAGAGGATAGGAAGAGTCTGAGATGAAGCTGAATCCCTCCCCCAGCTTGATCACTTCAGTGCCTAGGTGGCCTCAGAGTGATCACAGGAGATGGAAGGTGGGTAGAGAATTGGGTACAACCTTTTCCCTAGTAGACTACTGCTCTCTACTGTTGAGATTATTCCTCCATAGACTCAAGGGGAAGTGTGCAAGTGTTTGCTTCTAGCAGTTGTGGGATGAGAAGGACTTCCTGTTGTTGTTGTTTTGCAATGGAGAGTTGGCCTCATATCTTTCTAACCTCCACTTCTCTGCCCTGAAGTGGATGGTAAAGTTAAGGAACAGTAGTTATGCAACCATGTCTATTATTGTTTGATGACCTTCATGGTTGCAAAATAATACCAGTAGCAGAGTTACAATTCCTAGGAAGAAATTGCTTTTAAGATAAGAACCTTCCATTTTAATGTTATACAAAATGTTTGCCACTTAGGTAGAAGTAGAAACCTTCGTTATTTTGTTTGCCATATTTATATCCTGTCCTTCCCCCAAGGAGTCTAGGTAGGATGATGATGGTTGGATTCATTATCCAGCCTTCACCATAAAGTCACAGGGTGAATATCAGTAGTATAAAAATACAATATTAATTAGTTACAATTTACAACCTAAATACCGTATTTTTCCCTCTATAACACGCAGATTTTTTCTCCTAAAAAGGAAGGGGAAATGTCTGTGCGTGTTATAGAGTGAATGTGTGGTCCCTGGAGCCGAAAAAGCAGGCAAAAATCAAATTGCGCGTCTCCTAGAAGGGAAACCTGAAAAGAGGAAGTGGCTGCTTTCCTGCATTCTGCCTCAGGGTCTTACTGCCCACCCTCCTCTGTTTCGTTGCTGTGTTTGCTCAAACGGAACAAAGAGCAGGGAAAGCCCCTCCCCTCCAGGCAAGCAGAGGGGAATTCCTCTCTGTGCTCCGGTGCTGCTGGGGGAGAGAGAGAGGGGGGGAGGGGGAGGGAGAGAGAGAGGGGGAGGGAGAGAGAGAGGGGGAGGGAGAGAGAGATATGGCTGGCTTGGGTGGGGGGAAACTTTTGCCTTTCTTTCCTCCCTCCGTTAAATCCCTCTCCTGCATTCTTAGCCAGCTGCTTCTCTGCACACCCCTCTCATGTCCCTTCTTTGTTTTTCCTTCGCTCCCCACTTAAAATGTGGTTACAAAGCATAGATCCACATGGATCCTCAGGATCTTTGCATTGGGTCACCCCAAATTCACCATCAGATCACATAGCATGTCCATGGCTACAGCCTGCCCCCCCAAAATCACGCACCCACTGTTGCCTGGGGCTGCAATGGTGCAAAAACGTGGTTAAAAAGCATGGATCCACATGGATCCTCAGGATCTTTGCATTGGGACACCCCAAATTCACCATCAGATCACATAGCATGTCCATGGCTGCAGCCTGCACCAAAAAAATCACGCACCCACCGTTGCCTGGGGCTGCAATGGTGCAAAAATGTGGTTACAAAGCATGGATCCACAGGGATTCTCAGGATCTTTGCATTGGGTCACCCCAAATTCACCATCAGATCACATAGCATGTCCATGGCTACAGCCTGCCCCCCCAAAATCATGCACCCACTGTTGCCTGGGGCTGCAATGGTGCAAAAACGTGGTTACAAAGCATGGATCCACAGGGATTCTCAGGATCTTTGCATTGGGTCACCCCAAATTCACCATCAGATCACATAGCATGTCCATGGCTACAGCCTGCACCAAAAAAATCACACACCCACTGTTGCCTGGGGCTGCAATGGTGCAAAAACGTGGTTACAAAGCATGGATCCACAGGAATTCTCAGGATTTTTGCATTGGGTCACCCCAAATTCACCATCAGATCACATGTCTGTGGCCACAGCATGAAGCCCAAAAATGATACATCCACTGTTTCATTCAGAATGTTTTTCCCCTTGTTTTCCTCCTCTAAAAACGATGTGCGTGTTATGGTCAGGTGCGTGTTATAGAGCGAAAAATACGGTAAATAGTTAAGAGCGGGTTTGTATTTAAAGCTGGGTGACTTTTCCTTTTTGCTGTTGCTGCCATAATTGGTGTGTTTTTGCGGAGACAGAAGAAATTGGGGAGATTGGTCATCCTGTGCTAAAGAATGGTGACTTGCCCAGGGTCACACAGTAACCTCGTTCTGACTTGCCCAAGGCCATGCAGCGAGCTTCATGGCTAAGTGGTGGTCTGAACCTTGGCTTCCCTCATCCAAGATCAACATTTCAACCACTCTGGTTCAGTTCTTTATACTGTGATTTGTTTCTAGTAAATGGAATGCTCCTCTTGTTAAACCTTATAGCCTAATACAGAATAACACCATTTGTACGAATTAATTCTTTGCTGAGAATTATCATTTCAGAGTTGCAAGTTCATAACCTTAGGTTGGAGGACTTCATGTGTGATACCTTTTTGGTTTGAAAGTCAAACCAAATGTGGCATGGGAGTTCCTTGATTGAAAAGTGTGATTTGATCAAAAAGGAGCTGTCTATTACCACAGTCTGGATCAGGTCCACAGGGAGAGAGTAGCATGTAACCTTTCTTTTCATGTCATCCCCCCCCCAACTGCAAAGCTCCTTACCATGGCTGCTAACTTCCGTGGAGTCAAAAAATGTAGTTTTTAATGGAAAAGCAAGACAGCTGGGTATTATTAATATATAGTGATGATATATTACCCCTTGATGACCTTTCCTGGTGGTTTTATTTTGATGATAAAAGCATGGGAGACACAACTGAAGCCCAGAGTAACTCCTATGGGGAACTATAGTTGTACACTGCCACTTCTGGAATGTATTCTTCAGAACTACCATAAAGGAGTATTCTCAGGCCAGAAAAGCAGTCCGTAGGGATATCAGTTGCTTCTGGTCCTACCTGCCAAACAGCTAGGCAGAGAGCAGGTGTCAGGTGCTCCTGGTAATTCAAAGTCTCTTCCAGCTTTTGGATTTTGTGTGGCATTTTTAAAAGGTTTGACAACATTGACTCAAGGCAGGTAAAAAAATTAACATTTCTCAAAAACAATTCTTAGGATTTTACTCTTTCAAGTCTTCATTGTTTAGGATACTTCTGTTTTGAAAGAATACTCAGATAACTTGTTTGGACAATTGTATCTCAGCTTAATTAGCCATAGAATGAATGAGCCTTGTTTTCCTAGCAGATAGTTAAACAGTTCCTCAGTTTGGATGGAATAGAAAACTGTGGTTAACCGGTGACTTCTGCATTGAATTCATACTGTGAAGGGAGAAGGGAAGTCACTGGCTGCGTGTGTAGGTGCAAGTCTCATTTGTATCTCGGGTTATTAAGCCAAGATACAATCATCCAAATGTGATCAAAAACTTGCCATCTTTCTCTTTTCAAATTTATTATTGAAAGGTATAATTAAACCAGTAGTTAAGAATATGGTTGGAGAACTGCATGTTTCTTTTTGTCTTGAATAATAAAAAAGCCTGTCTTAACAGCTGTTTGAATGGTTCTCTGGGTAGCACCTGTTCATATGCTGAAGAAATGAAATACTCTGAAGCTCAATCTAGCACATCTTTGCCAAATGCCACCCATGCTATCAAACTTATTTTATGATGACTGGATTGTTTATTTAATGGCTTAATAACTTCGACACAAATATTTATGGACTCTTGAGAGAAAAGGTAGAGTAAAAGCAAACTAGTAACAACTTGGGGGGTCGGGGGCGGAATCACAGTTGCATGCTAAAGGAATTAATTTGCAACAGAAGGTTCCTATTCCCTTCCATCTGGTAACTTTTTGCTGTGGAAGCAATGTGGAATATAGGATGTGTGTGTTTTACTTATTGTAGTGCCATTAAAGGGACTACCATGTTTGGGGTGGGGGGAATGAAAGTTAAACCTGGAAATAATCTTGTTTTGCAGAGAATAAGTTTCCATCCTTTGAATAAAAAATTATCTCCTCATTCCTACAGAATCTGTTTCAAAACCTCAGCGGGGCAGGGGGAGTACAATGAGCTTATTTCTGGGTTTTTCAGCCAGCTACTGCATTGAAATAAATAGCCATTGCTACTTTAAGTCCTTTTAGAGGGAGAACTTCTCCCTGTCCTCTTCCTGTGCACCCCTGTGGCCTCCCCAAATCTATTCCATAGGGTTGCAGGAACCCCCAGAACAGATGTAGATGGGGCATGTGGGGAGAAGAGAGGGGAAAGTTCTGTTGTGCAAGTGGAAGTATTTGGGCTAGTGGATCTATTTATTTGGATACCACCCACTGAATTTGTCCAGTATGACTTGGTTGATTATATCCCCCAGTGGGATGAGGCACAGAATTAATACTGATCATAATAGGGTTTTTCATTTTGGAGAAGCAGGGTACCTAAATCTTTGTGCATCAGTTTATATACAAAGAGGCATAATATATTCCATGTTTCTCCCCCGTAATTTAACATGTTTGCTGTTGTTTACATTGTTTGTACATGCTTCAGTGGAGGTTGTTGGAACGAGGCAACTTGCTTTCCCAAGTTGACAAAAAAGTGTTCTCTTATCCCAGGAGGGATTCATCGCTCTTCACTTTCCTTTCTTCAAGGCTCGCCAGCCTTCAAACTCTTTTAGAGAGGCTTTGCTTGAGGAACTCACCCACCTACCCGCTGCTAGACTTAGGAAACCTCTTTGTTGTATGTTTTTAAGTAAAAGGGCTAATGAACTACACAAGGTTGAGAATGTGAGTGAGTTCAGGTGCCTTCATTGAGTATGCATAAACCATACTTTTGCTATTAAAAATTGTTCTCAACGGAACTGCCTTGTCAGCAATCTGCTTCTGATTCTGGACTATAGCCAGATCAGTCTGTGGCTGAAACAAAAAGGAATCACCATTAAACCTTCAGAATCTCAAAACTATTTGTGTTTTGAGATGCTTCTTCAATGGTTACTTCACATAACGATGGCATTAAGAAACAGGGTATTGCTGAAGACCATAACAATGGGCACCTTGCTTAGCTGGCTTTGGGAAGTCATTGTGAGGGCTGGCAGGGGTGTCAAATTTTTTATTCACTCCCCGACCCTGCACAGTAAGGCAATATACAGCCCGCAGGTTCTATGTTGAAGTACTCTTGCAACCCACTTGGTGTGAAAAGCTGGGCCATCCTGATCTAGTCAGTTCCTCTCCCTTTAGAGATTATTTTGATGTAGCAGACATTGACCCTCAAAGATCAGATTACACAAACCTAAGCAACCAAATTCACAAAGAAAATGGATCCATTCTGCATGATGCATATACAGTGGTCCCTCTGGTTACGTACTTAATTCGTTCTGGAGGTCCGTTCTTAACCTGAAACTGTTCTTAACCTGAAGCACCACTTGAGCTAATGGGGCCTCCTGCTGCTGCGCCGCCTCCGTGCGATTTCTGTTCTCATCCTGAAGCAAAGTTCTTAACCTGAGATACTATTTCTGGGTTAGCGGAGTCTGTAACCTGAAGCGTATGTAACCCGAGGTACCACCATAGAATGAATTTGCAGCTGACTGATGCAAGTGAGTCAAGTTGCACACCACAGAGGAAGGCAGAACACCTTATAAACAAGATGAATTTTGAGGGTTGCAATAGTGGAAAGGACTGGAGAAACTACTCCTGCCCCAACAGTTGGATTTTGCCATTTGTGTGTGTTGGGAGGAGCAGGGATAGCTGAAGGGAATAGAAGTAAAAGAAAAAAAGGATATCTAGCCAAATTGACAGATATAATAAGACAAAAACCAAAAAGTGAAGTAAAAAAAGAATGGGAGTGCCTAAATGAATACCTCAAAAGCCAAGGTTCGAGGGTAGAAATCTGGCTGAGTCTGGAATAACCTTGTGAAGTGAAAGGACATGAAAGAAGGATTTATATCTAGATGTTAGGATAGAGAGGATAAAGAAAACAGGAAAACAGGAAGACAAAATGAGAGATAAAGGAGGTGCTTTGGGATTGGTGGAAGTCAATGTCTTGTTGTTTTAGTGTTTATAATATTAACTTGTAAGAAATGGATTTGTTTGTTTGTTTTTGTCTTTTTCAGTTTTCGAATGTTATTTTTGTGTGTTGTGTATTGTTATCTTTTGATATCTTTCGTGTTGTTGTGTTGTGGAAAATACTAATAAAATTCATTAAAATTAAAAAAACAAAAAAACAAAAACAAAGGATATCTGTGAACCATCAATTCTGTGATGGTTCACTCCGAAGATGGTCCAATTGAGTTCAGCGGGACTTAATCTCAGGTAAGTGCACATGGGGTTGTATTGTAAAGTATTATAGTCTAGTCAGTCTGTGGCGCAACTCATTAGTGAACTTTTTGTTACCTTGACTTGAATGTTCGGTGCTTGTTAATACTTTAGTATGGTTTTCAAATTAAGGTTTTTATATGCAATCTCTGATGAACTTCATTGTTCTCTTAGTGGGTTGTATATATCAGCAGACTCCTGGACCTGCCTTGGTTTATATCAAAGCAAACAGATGTTTCTAAATCCTGTGAAAAAGCAGCTGTTTAGTTACTGATTTTTCAGCAATTTAGTTGTTTAGCATAATAAAATCAACCACCGAGGAAACTCAATTAGAATCTATTTTTAAAGCAGACACACGTGTAGTCATAACACAGTGCTTAGTGCTGTTCTGAGGCAATTATTTTTTATGATAAAAACTTCCTAAAATTTTTGTTTTTGATAACAAGGACTTGTATTTGACAACTCTACTGTTGCATGTTCAAGGTGCTATTTTATTATATTTATTTAATAACATATCTTGCCTTTCTACCCAAAAATTATATACAAGGGTACCTCACAGATAAAGATGAAGAATTTCCACCCACCAAAACCATAACAAAAACACAGCATAAAGACACAGCAGCAAGCAGAACTAACAAACTGCAGGATTAAAAAAATAAGCAGTAGGGAGTGAAACAACTGTTCCTCTTAATGCTCAGTAGAAAAGAATGGCCTTCCCTACTAATTTAAACCTAAAAGGGAAGAAAGTTGAGTCTATCTATAAGTTATGCTTTGATAAGTCAAAAGGTTCCCTTTTCAGAGGAAGGAACTGTTGAAAGTTGAAAATCCATGTAGTCAGAAATACACCTTTTGTTATGCTCCTGCATTGGCCTTGTCTGACTTGTTCAAAACTTAACAGCAGTTAATTGAGCTGCACTTGGATTTATCTGGTGACTGGGATTTGCGCTTGGTCTTGTGCCTGTTCAAGAAAGGATGCAGTGTTTTGCTGCAGATGTTAGTGTTGCCCGATAGATATTCATCATTATATAATGTTCTTGATAGCGTGTGTATCATGAAATGACCTGTGCTTTGGTGTCTGTTTGGTGGAAACAAAGTTCCTTCTGTGTGATTTGCTTTAAGAATGATACACTGAAGTTTTCCAGAAACAAATATTATACTGTTAACGCATCTCTCGGTTAACTTTAGGACTTCAGTTTGTAACTTGCTTCAGCTTGCTTTTTGCTACATGACCTTTAAAGTTGCTCAGTCAGTTGTAGACTTGAGTTGCTTCTGTTACTGTCATTCTGGCAGTTTTTAACTAAGGTTTCCTCTGCCTGTGAAGCACCTAGCTGTAGTAGGAAATATTTCTCTTGACAAATGTGTGTCACCTTCAGCATGCCTTGAAAAAAAATAACACTCCTCTGAGGTCTAGGCTGGCTTACTATGTTCTCTAATAACATCAATGCAGTCATGCCTTTTGTCTTTAACACAGTTATTCTTTTCGCATTATTGGTCATTATGTTGTCAATTCTTCTAAATACCATATATGCATCCTTGGGTTCATCTTGGTGTATTGATCTAGGAATGCATACTCAGAAGCTCAACAATTCAGTTCATGCTGCTGTCATAGTTCCATATTTTACAGGTATGACTGCTTCAAATGACTACTGAAATCTGAGCAATGCTAAACAAATGTCATATGGGTGAGATTGCAGTATCCTTGTCAGCTCAGTGGGCAGATGGTAGCTGAGTTTTTCATCTCTATAATTACTTATTTTCATATTAGGGGGAAATGATTTTTTTCCTATAAGAGAAAATGTGAAGGATTTTTATAAATAATCCTTCTATAACCCTGTATATAATAATTCATTCCAATATACTAGGGCTTTGCAAACTACTGTAATGCCTGTCTCTTACCTGTCTGAACTTACGTTTTTCAAAACTTGTCCTAAGATTTTCTTGATTTGCAAATAAAGGTTTGGCATGGTTGTGTCATCAAAACACCATGTTACAGTAAGATTGCACGGAAGTGTTTGTGTTGCAAACAGAAGTTTGTTTGGATACATAGAACTAGTATTCTTGGGCTTATTTGAACTTGGTGGGACTTACTTTTCAGTCAACATGCATAGGATCAGGTTTTTGCCTTGTGCAGCAAGGCTTTCAAGGTAGATTGCTAGACTCCCTTGGTGTGTGTCCCTTTCCAATGGGGAAAGTAGGAGTGAGAGTCTCTTCTAAGAGGCAAATGTTTGCATGGGTAAATGTTTAATAAATTCAAAACAAATAATAGTTACTCATTTTAATTTATTAAAATTTATAATTTATAGAAGTAGGTAACATCCAAGAATCTAGTTACCGGTAGGTAGCCGTGTTGGTCTGCTGTAGTTGAAACAAAATTTAAAAATTCCTTCGAGTAGCACCTTAGATACCAACTACCAGTATCTGAAGAAGTGTGCATGCACACGAAAGCTCATACCAATAACAAACTTAGTTGGTCTCTAAGGTGCTACTCGAAGGATTTTTTTTTTATTTTGTATCCAACAATTTGATATGTATGGTATAATATATTTAAGTATTTAATTCGTTAGATGTTAATAGAACTAGATAGAGTTGAGGGTTGTTTGTAGTTCAAGTAACATTAACCTCCTTAGCCAGAGCACTGTAAGGAGAAAGCAAGTTCTTGTTTAGTGAGCCGCTGGCTACCTGCAAGGTTCCTACCTCCATGGATGAGAGATCCTTGCCCTTTCTTGTTAATCTGTGGTTTCAGAAAGACACTTGGATGGCCAAGACCACACAAGACAGGCTCCTGCTTGATTGCTATTGCCTGGCTTCAGTTCTCAGAATTTTATTTTGCTTATTTATGTACAAAGACTGTTATTTTCAGCTTTCTTAGCAGTGTTTGGTTCTGAATATATTGGTGTTAATTAAGAATCAGAGCACATTTAGCAGATGGAAACTGCTTGAGCCAGGACTGAGTCAACTCTCAAATGAGAGAGAGTTTAACTAGTGAAAAGTAGCTGAAAGGTATTCACTGCTATTGCTGAAGCAAACATGGGAGCAGCTTTTTGTGTGTAATGTGTCTCGCTTTTTCTCTGGGGCAGTGATTTTCAAAAAATCACTTTGGTCATGCCTGCACTCCAGAGGCAATAGAATCAGAGACTGCCAAGCAGTTGCAATCCTATAGGTGCCCTTTCAGACATAGAATGTGAACAGAAGAGCTTTTTTGTTACTTGACAGAGGGTCTCATTTATGGAAGAAGGGGAGGTGTTTTGCCAGTTTCTGGAGAATTTGCAGCTTTCTGGGGCCTACAGGGAAAATGACCCCCGCCCCAGCCTCTATCAGCATGTGCTCAGAGCACCCTTCCTATGAGAACAATTCTGTTCTTGGCTTCTTATAATCCTATAATAATATTTTCATGACATAATAGAAAAGTATTTTCCAGAGCCCAAAGGGCTCTGTGTGCAGGTTGAAAATGCTTCTCTACACACAAACGGAATCAAATGATCCCTCTCCCGTTACTTGTAGCTTAAGAGAGTTTCCCAACTCCCAGGAGTTGCATTTCAGGGGCATGTGGAGGACTGGATGGGAAGGTAGAGATGCACCAGTATGCACACATAGCATTATGCATGCCTTTGGATTGCAGTCACTATACTGTTCTGTTCTGGTACTTCTGTATCGACATTCAGAAAATACTAGTAGTTACTTTTCCCAGTTAATATCGATTGTGAAGTGCTTTGCTCATATTAGTGCTGCACAGGTTGGCAATAATGGTTGCAACTTGGGTTCAGTACTAGCAAGCTTGAAATATCAGCAATATGATGTAATAAGTTCCCCTAGCCACTCTTGAAGTTGGACCTGATTTTTGCTTTTACAAACATTGCAAGTGGGATCTGCAACAAAATGTAGCATGAGCATGGAGTGCTCCTGTTAGGCTCCATCCAACCGTGCTGCCTTCCACGATAATCCATTTCATTTCCCCCTCTGCTGGCTGGGGCTGAAGGGGTTGCAGACCAAAACTTCTGGATGGCACCAGGTTGAGGAAGCAAGATGTAGACACTCTGTCTTACTTGTATCTTGCTTTTCAGTGAAACACAGCTCTATGTCAAGTTTTGCTTACATTGACAGGTTGTACGGCAAACCCTTCTTTTTTTTCAGTGGCCCACCTAGCTTACTAAACCGCAAATTGCTGTCTGTATCTGATTTAAATGTCTGGGGGTCTTGTAAGGGAAAAGTGGTACACAAATACACACTGCAGCCTTCTAAACATACCATAGTGAAAACTCTATTAGTACGACTTTGTT
The DNA here is from genome assembly GCF_964252035.2 of Podarcis erhardii. Classification (NCBI taxonomy): domain Eukaryota; kingdom Metazoa; phylum Chordata; class Lepidosauria; order Squamata; family Lacertidae; genus Podarcis; species Podarcis erhardii. Next base: position 75,736,682 of record NC_138507.1, on the reverse strand, counting down.
CTTGAAGCAAATGTGTTAAATATTGCACCACTTAAATGCAAAGAAATTGCATATATTTACAAATGGAAAGTGGACATAAAAACACACAGATGGCTGTTTCAAGATATGTAGAAAACTTGGCTGTTAAATTGCTTCTCTTAAGAAATTGCAAGCATCTTCTCTTCCAACACATCCCAGGCCGTTCTCATGTCTGTCACACTGTTACACAATGCATTTTGAATTTTCCAGAAATGGCCTGTTAATCTGGTATAAACAGTGTTTTAGATCCAGAGTTGCACTTCTATTTGCAGAAGTGCTAGTGATTCATGGGGGCTGCCAATCTCAGAGGGAGAGGAGTAGTGATTGTCACTATTTCTCCTTCCCTTCTGTTCCACCTCCCAGTATGGAACCTCCAACCCAGGGGTTGGCAAGGTTTACCGGTCATGGGTGGGATCACTCCCACGGAGATTGTCCATGGGCCGGACTGGTGCAACATGATGCCAGAAATCACGTCTGCGCATGTCAGCAGCACCGGAAATTGCTTCTGCACATGCCCAGATGCCGGAAATCACACCTGCGCAGAAGCGATTTCTGGCATCTGGACATGCGCAGACACGGTTTCCAATATCTGCGTATGCACAGATGCAATTTCTGGCGCCGCTCGGCGAGTCCCCGGGACACGCTGTGCTGATTTAGTGCAGTGCAAGGGGGACTTGCCAAGCGGGCGGCTCGGTTCGGGGGTGGCTCGTGGGCCGCATCTGGCGCATGGTCCTTCAGAGCAGATTTGGGGGGATAGGGACAATGAAGCTGGGGCAATTGTAAATTGTTGTAAATGGAGCCCCATTCATAGGAACTGTGAAATTGTCCCACTATTTTTGTAGCAAAGGCAATTCTGTTCTTCATTTTTGAGCATTATATCTCTTGTCTTTTATGTAACTTTACTAGAATAGAAAAGCTCTTTGTGTTGATTAACTTACTTGGATTAGTTCATAGTTCTTGGTATGTGTTTTCTTTCTTAAATTAACTTAGATCTCTCTTAGATATGTGCTTTCTGGGCAGAGTTAATTTTGGAGTTTCCTAAAGTACACAGAGGGACACTCCTCCCAAAAGCCGCAACCCAACTTTACCTTTCCCTGCCTTTTACTACATCTTGGGATGGAGAACATGCTAGTGACTGAAATGTGTTTTGTATTCAGCATCCTAAATTGTATAAATCCATTCACTAGATCTTAAATTGTGTTCTTGGATTTTATTAAACCATCCACACACAAACTATTTTCCTTGTGCAAATGACATTCTGTCCAATGCCTCCAAATTTATGCAGTGTCCATTTTAATAATCCTTTGGGAATCTTTTTGTAAAACCAAAGTACTAGGCATTATTCAGAATAATGGCAATGGCTTGGAATATATTATTTTATAGAAGCCAGTCTTAAGGTATAATTGACATTCCACACAGTCTGGAGAAATTCATCTCAGCAAACCTAGCATTCATCCAGCTGTCTGTGTATAATTGCACAGATATGGACTGACTCTCATTTTAGATACAAACAATTAGAGTGTGAATTTTTTAACCTTCAGTTGAAAACTTTGCTGCACTAAACTACCTAAGCATAATGGTGGGTCAACAATGACCATAATTAAGTGAAGATTTATTTTGCAGTCATTGACAGGGTTTTTAAATGTTCCCATGTTTTCCAAATTATCCCTGCTTGAGATTCTTACAATGTGTTGGCTGTTTGGAATATATCTGAAACATCTTTTCCCTTTATTTTAATGAGTTAGTTTTATAAGATTAGTGTTCTTACAAGCTGGGAAGATTTACTGTCCCAAAGGATACTTTTTCTGTTTTGATTTTTGTCCCCTCACCCCACGGCATTCAATTACTACTCTGAATTTTTATATAATAAAATATATGATAAAAAGCTGTTTCCTCTTCCTAGGTTTGACTATCCTAAGTTTAGATTAAAATAACACCATATTTTAGGAGCCCAGGTGAGCAAGCACCTAGACTTTTAAAATCCATGAAAACAAGGAGAAAACAAATGGAAGGAACTCTTGATAGGCAATTTCAGGAAGTACGAGGGGCTGCATAAATGCACCCCTATCTTACAGGTCGCCCACTTGTGGACCACAGACAGGAATTACCTAACTAGCCCCAACATCAACAGAAGCTCCCAAGCACTGTGATTGGAGAGTGCTGGCTGGGGTGAAATCATTCTAGCCTTCCCAACTCCTCCCTGCCCTCTACTTACCCTGCATTCTCCTTATACGGTGTTGTAATTAATAATTGCAACATTTCAGAAACACTCTGCAGGCTGAGAGACTGTTTTGAGCTACAGATCTGCACAAATCAATTCTGGTCAGGATATCTAGACATATTTTAGAAACAAAGTCAAATAAATTTTGTACCTTGGTTGTCTATGTAGAATGCTACAGATCGTGTTACCTTCCTCTTTTTGTACTGTAGTGAATATAAGAAATAGGAATTAAAAGCTAAGGTACCACGGAAATGATAGATTTGCTGCTTTTAAATCCACTCTGTTACAACAGACAACACACCAAACTGTATTGTGTCTTGAAACAAAAAGTGCTTAGTCGATGCATAGTGGAAGAAACCTTCCTGCATCATTAGTTGAGTCCCCCAATGCTGAACATTTGAATAGTCATCTAATAGTGTTTGCCTAGCTTTATCTGCCATTTTTTACAAGGGCTGACGTAAATGTATTGCTATAAAACATTGCAGGACGGGGATTATTCTCATCTGTGAAGCTTGTGCGTCATGCTGTCTTTGTCAGTTAATCTAAATACTTATAACTTCCTTTATATATTTGCTTCAGGCGTGAGTCTGTAGAAATTGGCTTCTGTGCTTAGTTTACTAAAGCCTGTTCATGAGAAATGGCTGCTGCCATCGTCTCCTTGAAAATTACAGCTGTCCATGATTTTTGTGCAGTAACTGTCATATATCTCAAAGGGCAAAGCCCCCGTGGGGGTGGGGGTGCCCTTTTCTTTATTACCACTGGAAATTCTGATTTTTCCACTCGGTGTCCCTGGCTCTGTAACTTCTGTGAAGATATATCCAGCTAGTAGAAGTGATTGTGTAGTTCTCTGCTTGGCTTTTTTCTCCATTCAGATCTTTCATGGGAAACACAATAGGGGAAAATACAGCACGAGCAAATCAAAGCAGGGGCTGTATTAACTCCATCTAAGCAATATTCCTTGAAATTTATAGTGCTGTAAGTTGCCTTGTGGGAGGTTGTTTCTACCTAAAAGTGGAGTGTAAATTAACTAAATTTAGCAAATAAGCTATGTTGGCATTAACCTGTCACAATTGTATTGCCAAGTCCCATTGAGTTCAGTAAGAATTACGTTTTATTATGGATTATAGCACCATAAACGGAGCCTGTTTTGTTATGCAGTTATCTGCCATCTCCTCAGCCAATATTCTGTCCCATCATTTTCTCCCTACTTCCAGGAATGCAGATGTTCAGGGCTAGGATTATAGTGAAAACGTGGTACTAGTTCTCTCACTACCTCCACTCCCAATTGAAGAAGGGCTGTAGCTCAGTGGTGAAACACATGGTTTGCACACAGAACATTGCTGGTTCAATTTCTGCCATCGCCAGGTTGTGCTTGGAAAGATTCCTGTCTGAAACCCTGGAGAGTTGCTGTCATTCAGCGTAGAATTCTGAATTTACAGTCTGACTTGGACTGACAGCTTGCTGTGTTGCAAATGTAATACAATCTAACCTTTAAAAGAAACTACAAACATTTTTAATTTGGGAAGAGTAAACTTGTGGTCCTTCTATTTCAAACAGGTTGCCTTTTTATGCAACAATTTAAAGGTGTGTACCAAATGCAGTAATTCCTAAAATGATATAAACTAACACCCCAATACAGAGCCATCAGAATGACGATAAGTATATTCCTGTTTCTTCCCCCCGCCCCTCTCTCTCTTTTGGCTTTTGTTTACACAGAGGCTCATATTTCACAAACTTTAAAGTCTTATCGGCCACCCGAGTTAAACTCGATTATTGGGAAATCAATAGGCCAAAACACGAAAGCATGACTCTGAAGAAAAGTTCACATGCAAGATGTAGAATAAGGACCAACAAGTTCACAAAATAGGCATATTTACTCATTTCTGGTTTTTGTTGGTATTTCTTCCAGTTGCTGTTAACTCATTAAAAATACACTGGGGTAGAACTGGTTTTCAAAACACAAGATTTACAAAAGTTAGCATAATATATTGTCTTTATTGTACAGCAGTGCACATAGGGGGTTGAGGGGAGGGATGCCCAATTTTTAAAGCTAAAGATAGCAGTGAATCCACTGATTTGAGCTGTATTCATATTCAGTATAATATATGCAGAAGCAAGCTAGCCCACTTCCTAGCCAGTCTCTGGTGCCCCCCGGCCGGCCGGCTTAGCCCTCCAAGGCCTAGGACAAGTGCACCTGGCTGCCCCCCCCACCTGTATATACCTGCGATTAGAAGGGGGAAATTATAAATTACTGTGACTGCCATGTAATTTCTGTTGCTGAGGACCTCGTGCTTGGTTCTGTGAAAACGCAGAAATGAATTCGGCTGTTAACATTATAAAATTGTAAGCTAGTCTAAGGCATATTGTCTAATCCCTTCTATGGCAAATCAAACAACTATGACACAGAAAACAAGCTCATGTTACAAGCCCTGCATCTTAAAATTTCTCAGAATTTGAAGCTGTTTATTTCATTTATTTCATCATTGCTTGGAGGGAGGAGTGACTCACAGGGTACTTTCTCGTTTTCATAGTATACAGAATTAGAAACAGATGTTTGGAAAGTTAATGCATGGTCGAATAACTCCCACGTGGAGTAGAATATCACAACAGAGCTTAGTAAAATCTAGACAGGTGGGAAAAATAACTTGCTGTAGATATGTGACAGTTCCCAGTTGTGGTGTTCGGTTCTGATAAAGTGGTCTGATTACCCAGCATATATTTTAACACATTGCATGTCATGCACATTCCTGAATATTGGATATTTAATAATTTTTGGCCAGCCACAGTGTGTTAGCTGTAAAGGTACGTAGTTTTCTAGTAAATGGTTTTTGTTGTCGTCGTAAGGATTTTTTGCGGTAGCCTTGGCAATAGATCTTGTACTATTCACTTGTTCCACATATAGTGGATGTCTGAAATGACTGAATATATGCTCCATTGCTCAATAATCCCTCTTGCTAATTGAGGCTGTCACTTTACTTTGAATTAAAATTTTATTGATTCCAGGAAGTAAAGTAGTTATTTCTCTCCTTGACAAACTTTGTCAAGTGTGAATTTAATGACAAACCTGTTTTTTGTCTTCTCAGGATGACCCAAATAACGTTAATGCATTAAACAACAAAGAACAACGCAGTAATAATGGGAACGAAAAATTGCAAAACATCGAGACCCTACCTCCAGGTATTTGAACAGTATTTCTTAATTTTAGAGTAAAGTATGGGCCAGTTGTGAAAATTAGCTTCTAATAGCAGGAGTAGGAAATATGCTTGGTATATGTATGAAGGGGACAGGTGTGTTTTAAGGTTTTGATAAGTCATCATAAATACAACTGAACAATAAAATGTTAAAACAAAATAAAAAAATTCCTTCCAGTAGCACCTTAAAGACCAACTAAGTTAGTTCTAGGTATGAGCTTTCGTGTGCATGCACACTTAGAACCTGTAAGACTGCAATCCTATATCCTATATCCATTTACTTGGGAGTCAGCATCATGAACTCTACAGCAGGCATGTATAGGATTTGATTTTGATTTTTTACGTTTTGATTTAATGTTTGCTGCTTTTGCAGCAACTAAGCACAGCAACAATAAAACATTAACAAATAAAGACATCACTTCTTAATATATAAATACACACAAAAGATATATTGTAAAGACAGAGTAAGATTAAGAGTCTCATGCTCTACTGAGCTATCCCAGCTCCAGAACAATAAATGCATCAAAACAATAAAGATACTTTAAATTAATCAGAACAGTATAAATTGCAAAAGTATGAACCAACAACCCTGCATCAACACCCCCCCCCCAGTCATGAAACAAGTCTCCCCCATCTTTCGCCCACGGTGCATGCACTTCTCTTCCACTTCTCATCACATGGAGCAGGTATCCCCAGGATGATTTTGCCCTCATAAAGTGAGATGAGCGCCACAACCCCAGAGTCAGTCACGACTGGACCTAATGGTCAGGGGTCCCTTTACCTTTACCTTTACCTTTACACAGACTGCAATGAGATGAAGGCAGGAAAGGCCCATATCCTGAGCAGAGCTTTGTTCATTATCACTTCATCCAACCCATTACTCTTCTACCAAGGGTTTAGAGTGACACCTGTGTTATCTGACTAGTAACCCTGCTGAATGGGCATGCATAAGAATGATATCTGCATGTCCACCTGATCCTACTGTGGGCTATCAAGTTGTTAGCATGACACTTGGACAGCACTTATGTTAGCTGCAAATAATCTCTCTGGCAAAGCCTTTGATAGAAAGCACACATGCCTACTACTAACCTGGTGATAAAGATCATAGCCTCTTGGAGCGTCCTTCATCTCTCTTCCTATGTTCACTTTGGCATATAAATCTGACCCCGGGCATTGAAGCAATAAGCATTATTGTGCCCCTTTGTCCCTTCTGTGACTGAACTGGAATGTCCAGTCGGAATGGCTTTAGTCTATTGATAATTCTGTGTGCTAGCTTCATCTTTTAAGATCGCAAACCAGTAAGAAAAGAATATGGGCTTTTGCAAGCCATTAAGTTTTAAAAGGTAAACAGATGTTCGGTGTTTTGAAATTCTAAACAGAATTTTCTGAATCCTGCAAAACTTGATGACTTCACTGCTGTTAATAAAGTATGAGGATTATAGCTCACTGAATTTAGTAGTGCAGGCTTATGCAGGACATAAAAACCTGCGCTTCTCTTTTGACACTCAACTTAAAGAAAGATTTATATGCAGCTTTGTGAATTAATGTGTCCCAGCCCGCAAATGCTACTATTATTTTAAAATTGTACCAACATTTTATGACCACACACTTTGTAATGAAAGGCTTGCAGTTGACCTTTTTAATAAAGTAGTAATTAATATGCTTTAATCTTTTAATTTTAGCTGTGATAAATATTAATAAAACTAAGATTGAGACTAACAAAGGTTGAATAAATCTAAGCACCCTTTATAACTAATATTTCCTCTTTGGCTACTTTCCCAGTATTGGCTCCTCCATTTACATCCTATCCTATTACCAGAGAATGTAATCAGTACTGCTTTGCACTGAGTACCTTATTGGTGGCCTGTCACTTCTGAATCTGTTTTCTGATGATGTCTAATCTGAGACAGGCTGCCTGATCCATGTTCTGAAGTGTTGGGAAGGACTAGATGGGAGCAAAGCATGACATTAGAAGTGAGGTGAAGGTAGACTTGCATCCAGCAATGTTCTTCTGCTGATACAAGACTAGTTGACCTAGCAGAGGCTTGAGTTGAGTAGAAAGGGGGAAGATGTGACTTCTGCAGATTCCCCCTTTCTCCTACACCCCTTCCCACATTGCTCCCTATTGGTCTTCTGACTCTCCAAAGCAAATTTTGGGGGCAAAGAGCTGATTTGGGGAACCAGCAAAGATTGTACCCCCTCTAGTCTCCACTGGATCAAATACTCTCTCATCAGGGGAAGGACACATCTGAATGCAACCCAGAGTTAATACAAGTTTCTGAAACACTTCATTATCTCTTACCATGTCCCTCCAGCAGTATACTCTTCAAAATAAGCAAATATGCTTCCTTTTCTCTGCAGTGTTTATAGTGTCACCTTGCTGACATAAACAGCAACCAGCAAAAACTGACCCAAATTCTTTTTGAATCTGTCAACCTGAATTCAGGGATGAATCAAGGCTTTGAGTCTCCTTAGGCACAGTTAACTAGATGCTTTGTGCCTGAAGCAGTGTGACTGAATGTAGCTCCCTCTTGTATTAGAACTGTAGTTACATTCTCATTCTTGCTGAGTTCACATCCATAGCAGTTGTGGAAGGACTCCAAATCCAAGGTGAAACAATAGTTCATGTTGCTATGTTAACATTGATGAGAGAGTTTATTTTATTGCAGTGTGTTGCATATAAACTAAATGTCTTTAAATATACAAATTGGTAAGCAAGTTAATGTTAAGTATGTATATTTAAAAAGTATTTCAAGTAAATGGCCTATCTGTTTTTCAGACCACTTCTTGCCTGCTAATGTTTTTCAGCTTAACAAAAACAACCCCCTAATGGCCTCTAGAATCAAATAAAAGAGTGTTTTTAGGGTTACAATAGCATTGGGTTCCATGAAGGATCCAGATTCCTGGGCCAAAAGTCCAAGAAAGACATTTAAAACAAAACTTGCTTGATAGAGGTGCTGCTAAGTAATTTGCTCTGAGATGGTAAAAGGATAAATGCTTCCTAAATCAAATTTTACTTTGAAATGCAAATGTCATTTTACACTCAGAAGATGTGCTCTGGAAGTTGAACATATTTCTTGAGATTGAGTTTGTGTGTTTTGCAGTGTGCTTATATTGAAGAAATGTCACAGTTAAGCAGAGTATTTCAAATTTATACTATCGTGTTTATCTGCATTGCTGTAACCTCTGAAAACAAGTGCAGTGGATGAGTAGAAAACAAATACTGGTCTCACTGATTGTGTAATAAAACGGCACATTACCTAGTTTATGTTATAAATAGCTTCGTTGCTATTAACAATTGTAAGGATGACATATTTAAAGTAAAGTTCTTAAATGTTTCATTGGCAGCAGAGCTTCCTTAAAGCAGGTCTGTCATGGTGCGCGCTATAACTTGTAAACTGAATTATGCATGAAGCTAATGCTACGTTTTGTGGAATTTTTTTGTTGATTATGGAATTAATCAACGGATGCACTTCAGAGCGCACACAGGCTTTATAAGTAACAGTTGTCCCCAGGTCCCGCTTGTGTGATTTCCGCAGGCATCTGGTTGGCCACTGTGAGAACAGATGGGCCACTAGCCCGATCCAACAGGGCTCCTCTTACGTTCTTGCACTCTTATCTTTCAGAAATATTATTAATATAATAATGAAATGTTACTAATATTTATTGTCTCCATTAAAAAGTGAAGGCCACAACTCCCCCAATTTTGGACCTGTTGGTTGTTTGAGGTCCCATGCTAGCTTCTATTTAAACTGGTATTTAAGGAGAAGCTGAGTCTCTTTTGCCTTGTCATATGATACAACCTATTTTAGGATGGATTCTTCCTGTAATCTTATCAGGCGCATGCCAAGTATGAATGCAAGTACCGGTTTCGATTGCTCAACTGTTAACAGAGAACTACTATGGTGTAATACTGGAACTTGCATTTCATTCCCCACTCCACATCCCCCCCCCTTTTTTTTTGCATTGTACCATGATTGATTCATTGCTTTGCCAGTTATGCCTCTGGGCACCAGCAGGCTCAGTATTATTCAGTCATAGCCATAATTCACTTTGGGCTGAACAGGAACGTTCTGCCAGCCTCTCTGGTGTAGGACTCGCCCTTAATCAGACGCTGCTTATTTGAGCTTCCTTTTTGGAAGGAAAAGCAGGGTACAAATGCTGAAATAAGGAATAGTTGCAAAGTGGCTTAAGCCATAGGACACTTCTTATTCTACTGGAATGTTATAATAGTGGAGTTAATGCAAGATCTAGAAATCTTTCCTTTCAGAGTTCAAAGGGATCCTCTTTTAGCACCTTATGCATTTGAAGCATCTCTAAGTGCTACGTATAACTTGAACCCAAATAGACTTGAACCCCAATAGATCCTGTTAAATTCAGTAGTCCATGTGTATCTGCTGACCAGGTGTATCTGAGCCAAACTGAAATGGAGACAGTTTACCCTTACTTGTGCTTCATATCATTTATGCGTATGCATTTTTTATGATAATGCATTCCAGAGAGAGAGAGAGGGGCGGGGAGGGAGAGATCTTATGTAGGTTTATCAGTGGTTTATGATGCTTTGCTGCACCTACTCATTCAGTTCATTAACTTGTAAGGCTAGAGTTGTTGGATCGAAGCAGATTTAGTCCCATCAGGGTCAACTGGCTTAGCTGGAATTAAATCATATTACTTCATCTCCAGTAGTTTGTGGACAAGTCAATGGCCTCCACAGTCACTTACGACTCACTGTTAAGACCGTGTTCATGGAAGACAATCTTACTCAGCTATGAGTGATCACCAAAGAAAGAAAGAAAAGTAAGCAGAGTCGCTGGGGTAAAGAACCCTTTTAAGGTCCGAAATACACATTATGTTAAAAGCTTAATTGCATTTAAAGCGACTGGGTTTTCAGGCCTGAATGGCCACAGCTGAGAGAGGAGAGGGATTAGAACGGTCACAGTATTAGGGAAAACGTAACCCACATGAATGCATACATGCACACACCAGGCTCACAGTCTCCCTCTTGAACTGTTGTTTGTCACTGCAGCTTGGGGGATGTGACTTGCATCGGGCAGGAGCAAACCCTTAAACCTCTTCCTCTTGGTCTGTCACCGTCCCGGCAATTCAGAACCAGACCAAAATGCTTGCTGCCTGAGAGAATGAGAAGATGGCGCTTTCCATTCTGTTTCTTTATTTAAATTTATTTCAATACATCTCTTTATCTGAGGATCGCAAGGTGGTTTACAGATATAAAAGTACATTCCATAAAAGTGCATTCCATGCACAGAAGCAGACTCGACAGATCACTGAATCTTACTGTGGACACAGCAGTGTTCACTACAGCTGAGGGCAGCAGGCTAGCTTAAGGGAGTACAGTAGAACCTCTACTTACGACTGCCTCTACTTGGATCTGATCCAACTTGCGACCGCTGCAAACCTGGAAGTAAATACCGGGTTTGCTGTGATTTGCGCACGCGCAGAAGCGGCTGCAGCTGTCTACACATGCGCAAAAGCACACTACTGCCAATTGCACCTGCGTACAGCGGCACTTCTACCAGCAACCTGGATTGACTTACTGACGGACCTCCGGAACTGATTACGTCCGTAAGTAGAGGTTCCACTGTATAGAGCTAGACATACAGCCCTGTCTTCCAATACTCCTCTGCATCTGCTGTCTAAGGCAGCCCCCTCACTGTGCCTAATGGCAGGGCCAGCCCCAGCTAAGTTAGTTCAATTTTTTTTGTCATTTTAACTTCCTTAATGCATTTAATGTAACATGTAGTTTTGCCCCGCTTTTAAGTTTTTCACAAGTTCTGCATTAGGTTTTAAATCTGAGCAGCTGTTGTTATTATTTTACAACAAAGTGCATGGTACTTGCAGAACCTTGTAAGAAAATGCTACTGATAGTGCTGGCATGGAAAACTCTCTAGCCATGTTTGGAGTCTCAAAGCCAGGATCTGCATGAGCTCCAGGCACCCATATGCAGCCATTTTGTTTTTCCTTTCATGTGAATGAATAAAGAAACAAGCCGGAATGCTGCAGTTAACCCAACTTTCTGTTATATCTGAACATGCCAGCCAACTTAAATTATGTTTCATATTCTGTCTTCTTTGGAAGTTCCTACTTTGGATAGAATAGGAAGCTGTGGCTAACTGGGGCTTTTGGGATCGCTTATGCAAGAGTGAGTGAACAAAGGGTCAAGCAAGTGGCTGCATGTATGTGCCTGAAACGTTTGGATATCTTGGCTCGTTTAACCAAAATTTGATAATCCAAACGTGGTCGGTGTGTGACTGGAGGGAGGGGGGAACCTGTTGAGTTTGAAGGAAAGATGTCACCCACCTTTCTGACTATTTAGAAATTTTAGTGTGCTTCCCTATTAATTGTATATTGTCTTTACAAAACCAGCATTTTGTATTTGAATCTGTTAACACCAGATTTTCTTTTTCTTAGGGAAAGTTAGGTGGCAAGATTTTGACCAGGAAGCTTATGTTGGAGTCACCATGGTCAAAGCTGGCCAAGACCCGTATGCCCGTAATAAGTTTAATCAAGTGGAAAGTGATAAGCTGCGCATGGACAGAAGTGTACCAGATACTAGACATGATCAGTAAGTACCAATTTGCTGTATATATTGGCTTCCTTTAAGTAACTTTGCCTCTCCCCCCCCCCCCCCCAAACTTTTAAAGTGGGACACATTCATTCATAGGAGGCCCACATGCTATCTGAAATCATATAGACGCATGATTTCTACCTCATTAAGAACTAAGGCTTGGCTCTTTTGGTGGGATCATTGATTAACTAGGTTCAGTGTTGCTACCTTGTTTATTTTTTTTTTGCATGGCATCAGTTTGTCTTCCAAAGCTCTGCCTATTTGTCATGTGGCTTCATATCCAAGGTAAACTCCCTTACAAGTTGGCAAAACAAAGTCAGCCCCTTATTTCCCAGTTAGTGGCTTCTTTTAGTCCCCTCACTAAAATTGTAGTCTTTCAGATATTTACAAAGGATGAAGCCAGTGGAAATGTGGCCTTCTCTAGTTCTAAATGTGATATTTCAGTATTCAAGCTTTTCATAATGTAAGGATCGGCCTCTATTCGGACAGAAACTTTAAAATACTTGAGGGTCTATTGGAATGTATAAAATAGACTAAAGATAAAAGTACCTGCCCTGCTATGAATGGAGAAAAAACATTTATATATATATTTTTTTCCTTCCTGTGTCATGTGTTTAAAAGAGGCCTAGAAATGCATGAAGGCTACCTGCCCCAATTAATTCTGGAGTGGAATAAACAAAGGATTAACAAGGCTTTTCAGTCATATTGCCAGTGAGACTTTTAAGCAGCTTAATTTTATATGGACCCTTCAAATATTTTGAGGATTTGGTTCACTTTAAAAGGCCTATATTCAACTTGGACTATTAAAGCTGATCAAATGAATTGCTTTAGACACAATTTTCTGCTGGCATTGGTAGGAATTGATTTAAACATAACTGGTGCACCACACTGCTCTTAAGCTACAAGCATTTTGTGATTATTATACTTTTTCAGTTTGACAACTAGTCTTAATGGGATACCGTTGTGCAGATGACTCGCAGCTTGACTTATCCACTGTCGAGGACTGTCTGAGCCATTTAGGATGAGCTTCCTCTTTCGAAGGTCCTCAACCTAATAAGAGGGCTTCCTTGCCAAAATGCCACCTCGCACAGAAATGATAAATCTTAGTGCAGCATGGATCTTGGTAATGGTACCCACCTTGTGGAATGCCTTCCCAACAAATGTCAAGAAAATAAACAGCTATCTGACTTTTGGAAGACACCTGAAGGCAGCCCTGTATAGGGAAGTTTTTTTATGCGTGATGTTTCACTGAAGTTTGCTAGAAGCCACCCAGAGAGGCTGGGGCAACCCAGTCAGCATATAAATAAGAAATTATTATAATAATAAGTGGGCAGAGATGAAGTGGGGAGTTTTGAGTGGTTACAAAAGTTGGTATCCTTTCCATTGTGCCTAGGAACAGAAGTAGACCTTGCACCTATGCAAGGGAACGCTTCAAAAACACAAGTCTTGCAACAGAAGGATAACATTTCTACAGAGGCCTATATGACAATTGGTACTCCGTGCCATGTACTCAAATGTCAGCAACATTCAGAATACCACACACATAGAAACATAGAATTGTAGAGTTGGAAGGGACCGTGAGGGTCATCTAGTCATGCAGAACAGCCATACAGAACAGCCCCAGAACTCCCCCACCAGTTCTCAAATCACAATCTTTAACACTGTTCCTGAGCTTATTTTAGCGTACGGAATTGCAGTTTATTTTTTACAGCAGCAATTGTTCATCAGACTTTTCTGCCATTGCTCCTCTCCTACAAGATATAATATGGATGCCTGCTGTGAATCTTTCAGTAAGCATCTCCGCTTAGATGGCACTGCTAAACATAAGAGGTCTAATGCGTGAAATGCTTTGTGTCTCTGTCAAGGTGTCAGCGGAAGCAGTGGCGGATAGACTTGCCAGCTACCAGTGTGGTAATCACTTTTCACAATGAGGCACGATCGGCTTTGCTTCGAACAGTTGTCAGGTATTTCTGAGAATAATTTCTTCACCTGCAAGGGGCTGCCCTAATGTGGTGATATATGGTGATAATATGAATTGAAATTTTATCAAATGAAATTCATTGATTCCTCTCTTTGTTAGTGTTCTCAAGAAAAGCCCGTCACATCTTATCAAGGAAATCATACTTGTAGATGACTACAGCAATGATGGTGAGTACTCATACAGGATTCTGCTCCTGAAGTCATCTTAAGAAGATTAAAATAACATATTGAAATAGTTGTTGAACCTCTAGTGGATTTCTCTGTGGTTGTGGTTGGCACGTATTTGTCAGGGTCCTACCTAGCCTGTAGCAACCAAAGCTAACACTTTCTTTATGATGTCATGAATGAAATAGCTTGTTGTTGGCATCCATCTGTCTTGAGAGACAATGGGGTGCACCTCTGGGGTTGTAGAAAAAGCTAACACCCTGCACAAATCCAGAGTGGTGTCCCTAAGGCGGTTGGATGGCACCTTGTACACCTCCATCCAGCAACTCTTGCAGCCAAGCTGGTGCCAAGCATATTGCTCTGCTTTCCTTTGGACCACATCAACAAGGCTGGGGTGTGTGTGTCTTGTTGTCTGGGCATCCGAGGACCTCCATACACACTGCCTAGGCTTGCAACCCGGGAAAGTCACTTCAGTGCTGCTAATACAGCAGTTTGACTTGGAAACTCAGCTCAAGCAACTAGATAGATCAATTGCTTGTGATCACAATTTGACTTGTGATCACAAGCAATTGATCTATCTAGTTGCTTGAGCTGAGTTTCCATCTATCTATTTATTTATAGAGGGATTTATATACCTGTAAGTCACGCAACATATCACAGCAGTGTACCTTAAAAAGATGATAATCAAACAATAAAAAAACCACAGTTTAAAAGCAGAACATTAAAAAAGTATTTCAAGTAGTATTCAGCTGAATTTTTTTACCCATGCTCATAGTTATGTCCTGTAAAGCAAGATTGCTCCAGAAAAGAAGTTATCAGGTATTTCTTAGCTCCAAAACCCTGGGTAGTTGTAGGTCTTTGACTGTTACTCTCCCCATCTGTTTTTTGAGCCAATATGAACAAATGATTAACCAGTTACGCCTTTTTCCTCAGCTGAGGATGGTGCGCTCCTTGGTAAAATTGAGAAAGTGCGGATACTTCGAAATGATCGCCGGGAAGGTGAGCGTTTTGTTTTGAGTGGGGAAAATGTGAAGAATTCCAGGCAGAATTACTTTTGTTAATAGGAAAAGCGTGCTCCTGTTGCAGGTGTGGTATGTAGAAGAAGTGAAATGCATTGAATAGAGCAGAAGAGGCAGCTATTTAATTTGATAGTCTTTTATTATACTGTCTTCTGGCTCACTTTATAAATGCTCTCATTTCACAGTACTGGAGGCCTGGAGCCCTTCCTAAATCAACAGCTTCCTAACTATATAGAGGCTTTAGAAGTCAAGTGTGGAAAGCTGGTGGTCTAATTGCTTTGTTCTACTGCCATAAGTTAGAAAGACTGACTGTTCAGTTGAACCGCATCGTCGGTGCTCTTTATGAAACTAAGTTACAAGCAGTTAGAATCCCTGGCCTCCTAGATATCTGCAAAAGATTGTAAAGCGCAAGTAGTTAAGCATTCAGAAGTATATGAATTAATGTTTTTATTTTCTTCCCTAATGGTAGGAGATGATTATTGAATCTTGCCTTGTAGGTGTAGCATGTATTGTCAGAAAATAAAAAAAATTGTAATTTGTAATACCAGCAGCAATAAAATCTTCAGCGGCATTCCAGTAGAATGGAAACTTTCAAAGTCAATGTTAATTTGTTCTCTGTGGATGGCTAGACCATGCTTTGTTGTAGTAGAAGTAGTAGTAGTAGTAGTAGTAGTAGTAGTAGTAGTAATAAATAATAATAATAATGTCAGGGGTTCAGAAGGAGAGACACAGGAGGGGGAGCAAATGGAGAGTGAGGAGGAGGAGTACGAGGGGGGAGCAGGCAGTGACAGTGGAAAGAGTTATTCCACAAGCCTCTCCAGCGAATCGGAGGACTCACAGAAAGGAGCGCCGATGGCCAGGGCGAGGGGGGTTCCAGGGGGGAAGCCCCAGGAGGAAGGGGCCAGCGGGGAGTCCCTGAGCAGCAGTTGGAAATCAGGACCAGCTTCCCCACCAGAGCGCAGTGGGGAGGGGGAGTCCCAGGAATCGGGACCAGTGCTCTCACCACCAGCGGGAGGAGAGGAGTCAGGTTTGGTCACGCCCACATCAGGAAGCGGGGAAACGGTCAGGAGGAAGGTTACCGGCTGGGCGCGCGCGCCAAGTTCAAATGTACAGGCGAGCGGCACAGCAGGGAGCCCGGGTAGGGAGCCAGGTCCTAAAGCCCGCCGGAAGGAAGGGGAAGACCAAGGGGGGTCAGCGTCAGAAGAGTCCAGGAAGGAGGAGACCCCAGAGGGCAGAAAGACCCAGCGAAGGAAAGAACAGCGTAGGAGGTGGAGCCGGGCGAGGATCTTAAACTGGTGTGGGAGGAGCAGTGAGTCAGAGGGGACTTAGCCGGTCTAGCGTCGAGACGTGGGTCTGCGCGCCCAGAGCCTTGAAATGGAAACTAAACTTCAATAAAGACTTTGTATATTATATCCACCGGGCGTTGGTCCTCTGTGAGCTGGGATCTAGAGGCAGACCTGACAAATAATAATAATAATCATAATCATAATCATAATCATAATCATAATCATAATCATAATCATAATCATAATCATATTTATCCCCCCCACCATTTGACTGGGTTTCCCTAGCCACCCTGGGTGGCTCCCAACAGAATATAAAAAAGTGATAAAACATCAAGCATTAAAAACTTCCCTAAACAGGGCTGCTTTCAGATGTCTTCTAAAAGTCAGATAGTTGTTTATTTCCTTGACATCGGAAGGGAGGGTGTTCCACAGGGAGGGCGCCACTACCGAGAAGGCCCAGAAGGAGTCTTTTCTACCCTAGACTCCTTTGTGATGAAGGGTGAGCTAGAAATTAAATTAATCTATTGATTACATCTGATAACTGCTGTATTAACTACAAAATTCCTGTAACCATGCAACATATACCCGAGGAGGCAGTTAAAAGATGGAAGGTATTTCCAGTTCATAGTCAGTAGTGGCATAGTTGCATCTGCAGGAACTTCTGTTACAAAGTTTGAACAAACTCATCATTCAGTGGCAATATTCTAGTCTTCTTGTATTCTGTGAAGTTTAAATGCTATTCTTGTGCTGAACTTAAAACTATGTTTTCTTTTGGAGTTAATAACATGTATAGATTGCTCACAAAGTAGCTTTAATGAAATGTATGGCAAGATCAGGTAGAGGCGTAAATAGCATTTCATTATTCACATCTCTATTGATTCCTGAGCTGAAAAAATGCACAGGGTTCTTTAAAAAAAAGAAAAGACATGCATAATAATTGCATTATAAGATATTAAAAAGTATATATTGTAAGCTAGCCAAAAATATACAAAACCTTAGTTTGCAGCCATTGAGAAACAGAGTAATAAAATCAATAACCTGTCATTAAGAGCTAGATATGATGATTGATTGCTACTATCTTATTAACAGATATTTGCAAATGTGACGGAGAGAAAGAGAGAAGTATAGTCAGCTGAGCTTAACAGTAAAATTATTATAATGATCCTGATAAATGTATAGATCAGTATACACCAAATTGCAACACTGACTATTATAAGCTGTATGTTCAAAGGCAGAAAGAGTGGCAAGTGGGTAGTGGAAGGTGGGTTAAGGCACTGTGTTGTTGGGTTCGCGCATAAAAATTATAATTGCTCCTAAGTTAAGGAGGTAGGCAGCTTTCAGTACTGCTATTGGATCATTAAAAAATATCTCTGAGAGAGCAGTATTAAAAAAAAAATTCAGGAGAATATTATCAGAAGAAAAGTTTCCCACTGGGCAAATGAAACAAAAAGGTGGGAAGGAGTTGAAAAGTTCAACAGGTAGTACCTCCAGGAGAGTGTTTTTGAAGAGATTTGTTGAACATGAAATGTGCAAGTAATTTTAAATTATATAATTTGCCTTCGTAAGTTTTCCTTTATTTCTTACTGCAGTATTTTCCCCCTGTATATTCTCTATTTCTGAAACATGAGCATCATTTTGACCTAGAGTACTGGTGGTTATCTGTTAATAATGTGACTGGTTATTTATTCCAGATACCTTCCTTGTATAGTTATCATGACCTTATACTACCAAAATATATTAAAAAATAATGTAAACTGGAGTTGATTTACAAAACATCCCATTGGTTTTGTTTAAACTGTGTGGTCTATACAATTTTTAACAGCTCATTAGTAGTGTTGTTCCCAGAGGCGTGAAGAGGGTTAAGGTTGTGAATATCTCAGCGTAAATTATTCTAAAATGTTCTTCCTATTATCAGTTTTATAGCAGAGAGGGACTGCCTAACACATAAGAATTAGAGCTAGAAAGTAATGAGGATTGCACTAGAATGTGTGATTATATCTAATTACTACATCATGGATGTTTGTAGTCTTTTCAGTCTTTATATGAAGTGATGCACACATGGGTAGCTTATTAGATGAACAAAGCACAATATGGTGTAGAGAGAAATAAGCAAATTAAAAATTCAAACTGCAATGCACTAGCATCTGTGTGATGCTTGCAAGGCTATCTATCACACACTTTGGATAAATGTAAAAATGGAAACACTGTAAGATATCAAGGCTTATGTGTTTGCTGAAAGTTTTCCCCTTCCTCTTGTGTTAAGTGCTTCCAAGTAAAGTAGTGATGGGCAACATTTCACTTTAGGTTAGTTTAGAGCTGGACTCAGCAGATAGAGCTGTTTCCCCCAAGCAAACTAATAATTATGTTAATTCAGAGCTCAGTTGGGGCTGTGCTGTGCTCCTGTTGACATCCCTGGAAATACAGCACTCTCTGATTCCCTAATTCTTCCCCCCACGGTCCCCTTATTATGGCGACGGCAGCGTTCCACTTCAGGAGCAATGATAACGCCGTGCAGGAAGGGAGATGCTCTTTTTCCTCCATGGTGCTTGGAATTTAGAATGCTGCTGCTGTAGCAACATCCCAGGTACCAGGGATGCTGGGGAAATTATGTTTCATAATGTCCTTAGTGCTTAGGAACTTGCTACAGCGGCACTCCTAATTTTCAGGCACCATGATGCGAAGAGGGGAGACTTCCCTCATTCCGCTGCAACCTCTGGATACGCACGGTGGTTAGGATGCGGGAAGTTGTTGGCCCAGTTTGGAATACCGGCACAAGTCCATCCACAAGCACACCAGATTCATGCTTCACACAAGGCAGTTGTGAATCTCAGTAACATGATAATAGGAAAGTCGAGTGTGATTGTATTAGTCACGAGAGAAGTTTATTAGGATCGGGTCTAATGGGCTGTCTAGTTCACTGTCCTGTCATCCAACAACAGCCACTGCTAGATGTTGTAGAAGGTGTAAGTATAGCAGGATGATAAGTAAACTCAGTTGTTTTGTCTTTTGCCAGTAGTCTGATTCTTTTTGAACTGAATTACTAAACTGATGGAATAGTGGCTAATATGTGGTCTTGGTTTTCAGGTCTGATGCGCTCTCGTGTCCGAGGGGCAGATGCAGCACAGGCTAAAGTACTGACGTTCTTGGATAGTCATTGTGAATGCAACGAGCACTGGCTGGAGCCTCTTCTAGAGAGAGTAGCTGAGGTTTGTTATGAAGAACATAGACTATTGATCCATAAAACTGTTTTGTTTGAATTCTGTGGTGCTTAAAATCATTTGTAGTGGCTGTTTTCAATCTGCATCTCATTTCAAACCGCTCTTCCAAAATAATTCCCAGTGTACTAACTAGCATGCCAATTTGATACAAAGAGTTGTGAACTCCTGATTTCATCCATGGATAGTGGTTTTTTTTACTGTATTGTGAACAACCCTGTGATCCTAACTCGATGAAGGATGGTCTGTAAATGAACCAAATAAATGAATGAAATGAAATTTGAAAAAGTAGTATTTCAGGCAGGGAGATTTGTACATTTTGCCCCTCACATGATTAGAGCAGAATTGTTTGTAAATAATCATTGATTTAAAATAAAGAATTCCTGAGGGTAGTTCTTGGTTTAGTAGGACACGCAATTAAACCTAGCAATAGTTGACATGTCTGCCAACAATTGATTTGACCTCAATTCTGTTAGGTATTAGGAAAGTGTTTGAAAACAGGGGTCATATCACAGTGCAATGTTACTATAGCATAGTTACACTTGGGATACACGCTTAACCCATATCAAGAAGCATACCATAAGACTGAGAAAATTGCAGAAAAGGAAACCAGTGAACAAGGGTTTGGAAGTTCTTTCCAAGAAAATGTAGTCAAATTCCTTTGTGTTATGCATTATTGTAAAGCTGATTATTTTAACAGCAGGCAAGTTTTGTCACTTCTGTTTGGTGTTAACTTTGAATTCAGGATTTTTTAATATTATAATCAGCTATTGTTACAGACAGTTTGGAAGTGGTTTACTTAATAACTGGCAATGATACTGCCAAACGTTATACAGTGGTACCTCGGTTTTCGAACATAATCCATTCCGGAATACCGCTTGAGTTCCGAAACGTCCAAAAACTCAAAACGGAAGCCTCAAAATGGAAATCTCAATAGGGAAAACTCGATACGGAAGCCACATTTCCTGTTCGACTTCTGAGGCGAGTTTGAAAACCGAAGCATTTACTTCCAGGTTTACAGTGTTCGAGTTGTGAAACATTCGTCAACGGAGACGTTCAAAAACCGAGGTACCACTGTACTTTTATAGTAGCATTAGCAGTGCTTTTTTTCTAGAAAAATAGGTGCCTGTATTCGCCATGAAGTTGTTACAGTACATACCACACTTTTTAATAATAATAAAGAGAAGTGCCAGTACTGTGTACCCTTGAGTACTTCTGAGTACCCCTTGGGGGGAAAGCACTGAGTGTAGGATAGACAGTATAATAGGAGTAAGCATAATCTTCTTGTAATCATCATTACAACTCTTTTTAAGTCTTCAAGGGACATTGCTTATGTAGCCAAAACAGCACTACCATACTCAAGAGGGAGGTATTGGGAGACTCAGGGGGGAGGGAGCCCCGAGGTATGCACAAGTGTAAAACATCTTTATTAAAAAAAAGTGCACATGTGTGCACTCACAAAGAGAGCCAGAGAGGAGGATGAACCGAGATAAACACGAAGGTGAGGGAGCTGGTGGGTGAAGCTGCTCACTTGCCTCAAGACCTGCATTTTTACCTTTAAGACTTAACTGTGCTAGTTCTTGGCTCTGCTGGTTTTTGGGGGAGCAAGCAAAAGGTGGAGGACTGAAGACCAAGCTGAAAAATACAGAAAGAGATGGCTTAGAGAGGCAAGTAAGGAGAAGGGACAAGCACTCAATGGAAGCAGAGGGAAGGGGGCTATGGAGTGAAGAAGAAAGAGGCAGGTCATAGGAGTCAAAGCAAGAAATGGAGGGCAGAGAAGATAGAGACAGAAGTGAATAGTTCTGTGTGTCGTACACAGGATCTTTAGCACTTCCTTGCTTTTTCTTGCCTGCTTGGCGATCATGCACAGCCTAGACACAGAGGAATAAGCCCCCACTCTTTTTCGCAGGGCTCCCTGTGCCCCACAGCTACCCTGGGGTTCCTCTTGGTTGCCGTCTAACCTCCCTGGCACACATTTTATTGAGAAATAGCTGTAGGGTTCCATAATTAGCCCCCCTCTGCTTTCCTGAACACACCCAAACAGGTTGGACTGTTCCTTTCTTTGTTTACTGACCCATTTTATTTGGTGCCATCCCACTGTGTTGCCCTCACCCTTCCCCAGATCCTCATGATCCTCCTACCAGTTGGATTATTGGCCTTGGATGTGGGGGGAAATTATGTTCAAATCCCTGCTCAGATCCAAGGCTCACTTGAGGGTTCTTGATCAACTCATCTGCCTAATCTCCCTCCAACAGATGCATTAGAGGTTAAACACTTCTTATAGGAAAGATAGAATACCAATAAGTTTATGACTTTGATGGCAGGTGCTATAGAGTTCAGCTTTGAGACTATTGCAGGGCCAGGCTTGCACAAATTACTGTTGCTTGCCGTGTGAATGGTGCCTTCAGTACCCAGGTTTACTTTTCACATAAATAAAGTATAGAATGAACAATGGGGCTTGAGGACATAAGGAAAACTTAATTATAGAGAAATATTTTCTAGCAAATACATTTCAAGGGAGGTATAATCAGAAAAGTAGATTGCCTTTGTATGGATTTTGTGACAATTTCCATCCATTTCAAAAAGTTTCAATGACTTTCCATCTCTGAATATTTTACACTGACTCTACCCTCCTCCAAATATTTATTTTAGGACAAGACCCGAGTTGTGTCTCCTATAATTGATGTGATTAATATGGACAACTTCCAGTATGTGGGAGCATCGGCTGATTTAAAAGGAGGTATGTACCTTCACTGGAATATAGGATCTTCCTGGGACCCCTAAATGTGAACACACCAAAGTATGACAACATACAGCTGAAATCGGAAAAAAAAGAGTTGGGGTGTTCTTGTTGAATCAGGTCTTTTATGGCATAGCTTTGAATGAATACCTCTTAAGTTTGTTTGTTTTTTTTAAAAAAAGAAATGTTACTTTCTGAATTGAAAAATCTGATAGAAATGGTGGATCTTTATAATGACTTCACAAAAATGTAAGGCTATATACTTAAGCCATGAAAACAGAAGTGTTCAGGAGATATAAAGTGGGATGTTTCTACCTCAAATTTAAGTCCATATATGTCAGAGTAGCATGCATGGAAACAGAATATACAATGCCTAGTTCTTTTGCTATTTCTCTCTGTTAGTTGATTTTAAATGTTGCATTTGTATGAACTACATTTGTGTGAAGTTTATTGCTGTAATTAGCTTTGGAGATCTTTTGGAGAAAGCAACAAATAAAATAACAAGAAGAACAAGCAGAATGTTCAGTATATCACCACTCCTCGTAAGAGGGCTTCTGTAAACCTGAAACAGTTATCATAATAATAATAATATTAATAATAATAATAATATCTTTATTGTCATTGCCCCCTCTCGGGGACAACGAAATTACTTGGCTGCTCCATCCACCCAGGTAGGGCACTCCAGTCCTGATCAGGTTTTACAAGGGCTGAACTGGATTTTGAGAAAGGGAAAAGGGAACAGAAAAGCCCTTTCTCTTCCCTGCCTATATCCTTGAGGCCTTCCCCTCAAAACCATTCATGTCTTCTAGTTTCAGATAATCATTATGAGCAGGTGATGGTGACTTAGTTTCCTTATGAAAGGGGGGGGGGACTTCTTTATGGTGTTGTCCATTTTAGCTGTACAAATCATCTTGGTACACAATTTCCATTTAGCCTTAAAGTAGGTGGAACTTGTCTGATCAAATTGGGCTGATGCATCCATGTCAGATTACTTTCCTTAATCCTGCCAGCTTTTCAAGATATCTTATGCTCGATGTTTTTTGTTCTTGCTCCAGAAGAGCCCCCTAATGCCTGTTCTGGTGCATACAACTTCTGGCTCAATAATAGCTGGGAAGCAGTTGCATTTATTCTACTGTTTGGATTAAGAACATTCTGTGCCAAATTGCTATTTGAAAAAGCATTTTAGTGATCACAACACTACAATTAGTGCTGTGTAAAATTAGTATGCAAAATGCTTTTCTGATGAAGGATCTAAGTACAATGAAAGTAAGTTGAGCTTGTATCTTAATTGGTATATTGCTTCTGATAGCCTACAGATCTGCTAAGCAGAGGAGGGCATATGAATAAGAGCAGCACATGTATACACATGTAGAAAAAAACAGTTGAGACTCATTTTGCTTCTATCATACTAATTAGCCTATTATGCACATTTTACCATTGGACTTCATTTTCAACTGAAATTCAGTGAATTATTCTGACACTTCTAACCAATTTCCAGTCCCCTTGTGTATAGTCTAGCAAGATAAGCAGAGTCCCTTAGCCTTAGGGAAATAAAATGGCTTCTTGTACAAAGTCTCAAATTACAGAAAAATATTAAAATGCTTCTGGACGGTGTTTAGGTATGACTTGGGAAATACATATTCCAAAAGTATGCCGCTTTCCTTCTGGGGAAAATAAAATAATTCTTCATCAAAGGAAAGTTTGGAAATGCATAATTGTCTAACTTTTTAGGTGTCAGATATCCAGCAATTATAAAAGGATTATAAATTACACTGTTGTGGCACATTCAGAATATTCATTATTGCAATCATCTGGGGTAACAAGAATATCTGTCTCTCCTGTATTACATTTAAATTGTGCTTTTCCACCCAGGAGAACAAGTTGAAGAACATGGTTCTTCCCCTCCCTGCTTAACTTCACAACAACCCTTTGAAGTAGGCTAGGTTGAGAGTGTGTGGCTGGCCCAAGGTCAATCTGGGGCTTTCAACTTGGGTCTTCACTGTAATCACTGATTCTTTGTTAGTTGAAGCTTGTGTGTAAGGTCCATATCAGCAGATTTTCTGTAACAGCTAACAGCTGGTCTCTGCGCATGTGGCCCTGGAGTTATGGTTAGTAGTTGCAAGCTATTTACAAGCTCCTAACCATAACTCCAGGATGCAGGTGGTTCTGTGGTCTAAACCACAGAGCCTAGGGCTTGCCGATCAGAAGGTCAGCAGTTCGAATCCCTGCGATGGGGTGAGCTCCCGTTGCTCGGTCCCAGCTCTTGGCAACCTAGCAGTTCGAAAGCACGCAGTGCAAGTAGATAAATAGGTACCGCTCTGGCGGGAAGGTAAATGGTTTGCCAGAAGCAGCTTAGTCATGCTGGCCACATGAAGCTGTCTGCAAACACCATCTCCCTCGGCCTATAGAACTGTCAGGGGTCATTTACCTTTACCTTTAACCATAACACCAGTAGTTATGGTTGCAAGCTATTTCTGACTGTTTTTGCAGAGCAGTGGGAATAATTTACATCTCACAACTATTGTCCTAATTTAGCATTAGTAATTGAACAAATGCACAGGGAAAAGCAGCCTTAATTTCATTCTGATTTCCCCTAGCCCAGCCAGAGCGGAGGCAGCAGTCTCTCTTGCCCATCCCAGTAATGGGCTCTGATCTTGGTCACTTTGACCCTCTAAGTGCACACAGAGAGGAACAGACAAGCCAGGACCTCTGTATAATATTACATCTTAACCTGGAATTGTTACCTTGGTCTGTAGCCATTATTTGTTCTTGGCTCGCTCATTGTGCTTTGTTGCAGCAAAACAACACGGTCCCCGATTCATTCATAACACTGTTTCCTCTCTGCATCAGCAGAGAGGAATCAAACAACCTCAAAAGATGCATTTGTTGTTAAACCCTTAGCTGTTGTTTACAAACCGCACATGGTTCCATGTTACGTGAATGAGCTGGAAATCTCATGCATTCTTCCTGTTCTTGCATTCTCCTGCACAACAGGACTTCCACACTGTTTAATTTAACTTTAGAACCCTTGCTTATCATTACATGCAAACGAGAAACCATAGATTAAAGCAAACTTTTATCTGTTCTAAACCATGGGTCCAAAAACTAAAAGAAACAAAATGTTGTAATATCCGATCTGCACTTTTGTAACTTTTTCTTTTCCTTCCCCACTGTCTCTTAGGCTTCGACTGGAATTTGGTATTCAAGTGGGATTACATGACACCTGAGCAAAGAAGAGCACGGCAAGGAAACCCAGTTGCTCCCATAAAGTATGTTCCTGCCACCACCCTTCCCCTCACAAAACAATGTTGTGGTTCTTAGTAAGTGCAACTTTGAGTTACCATCTCCCCAGGTTATGCTTGGCAGACTGCTCTTGAATTACTTTGCACATCACAAACTCTAAATGCAGGAGGAAAGTCTTGCAAATTAAAGTCTCAACTTGAAATATGGCAGGCTGGTACTTGAAGTCAAATATTGCTCACTGTGTATTAAATACCAGAGCTTTGCTGTGGTAGTGATATTGAGTCATCTGAGACTTACCAGTGCAAAACATAAAAAGGTATAACCTTACGTTTAAGGTGAGGTTGAACTGCCCTCAAGGAAGGAGAAATTGAAAACTGTTTTATGAAGCTTAGTGATTTTCTGTTGTGCACAACATACCAAGAAAGCAATATAGAAAATTAGTTAATACAAGACTCCTTTAACAGTAGTGGTCTCACAAAATGCATAGCGTACTAATTTAATTCATTTTTTAGTTGCTGCTTTACCCAAATAGCATAAAGTGAGCATACAAATTATTCTTGTGTACACAGTTTGATTCTTATTACTACTAAACTTTTAAACTATTAACTTTCAAACCAAGGATGGCTAACCTGTGAGCAATCTCTGGCCTCCCAGAAGGGTTTCTGGTGGGTCTTTGGGGACCCACTCAATTTTTGCAGCTTTTTAATAATAATAATAATAATAATAATAATAATAATAATAATAATAATAATGGCACTGAGTCTGTGTATCATGGTTGTTTGGCTGTTTGTGTTTTATTGTTTGCCAGGGCTGAATTTCCTTTGTGCAGTCACTGCAAGAGGCAGCTGCCACTTCCTTTATTAAGAGCTCCTTCCTCTTTAAGGGAGCTTCTGCAATGCTTAGCATCCTTTGTGCCAATGCCTAATGAATGAAGACATATGTCTGTTCCCTAGAGTAGCTGAAGTCACTGGCTCTTGCTGGGCAGGATGAGCAGATATGGTTATCTAGCTCAAAAACAGAGATTTGCTATGATCTTGCAATGGATTGCTGGTGGTGCATCCTTCCTTTCCTTTTCCCTTGTCAGCCCCTTCCCAGAAGGGAGCAGCACTCTGAAGCAAACAAAACGTAACACAGTCAACATATCATCCCTTAGCCTTCTAAGGATGAGCTTCCCCTTTCCCTTGCATTCTGCACCCACTGCCTGCGGGGAGGAAGAGAAGATGCAAGTTTGGAATGAGGGTGGAGCCAGGCTGCTGAGACTGGTCCCAGCTGCACTTTGCATCTCCTTGGGATCAAGGAAAAGAAATCCCAAAAAGGAAAGGTTGAATGTGCAAAGTGCAGTCTATGTGGTTGCTGCTTTGATCCCCCCCCCCCCCAGGCAAGGTGTTTTCCCAGCTTGACTCCCCTCCCATCTCAATTTGTGCTTGATACTGGCAAGTTTGGTTTTGGTTTTCAGTTTAACATGTTTTCAAAAACAGGATTCATTTTTAGCTTGGTGTGGTTGAGTGCCCCACACCCACCCACCCACGCCAGAAATAAAATGGCAGCAGTCTGAACTTTACGTGGGAAATGAGAGCAGCCTCTGGGGTGTGTGGTTTGCATGAGGTGGTGTGTGGCATGTGTGAGAGAGCAAGAGAGGGCTGTCCACACCCACTTTGGCCACACCATGGTATGTACCCTTCAGAGGGCTGGCCAGGGGTGAATAGATAGTCCTTGGGCCAAGAAACGGTTAGCCACCCCGTTTTAAACTGTTGCACTGTGTGTGTTCCATGCAGATCCTAAATTTAGTTCTCTGCATAGAACTCTCTTTCACGGGATATCTGCTGTCACTTTAAATTAATGTAAATTTCCTTTCCTTCAGAATGATACGCTTAAAAGTTGGCAGGGGATCTCTTAGAATTCCAGTGGTCAGAGGTGTGGGATTTGTGTGCCACATAAGTTGTTATCCCTCTCCATGAACTCAAGAAGCAGAATAACCAAATGTACATAACTCATATCTAAGACAAAGAACGTTTTCAGCAGAATACGCGTTATCCTGAATTTAAATCGATAAATGGGATAGATTTGTATGTTGGTTTGTAAAATACTTAAAGAACTTCAGAGGGCAAAGAGTTATATTTTCACATATCTTAAGCTATAACTTGCTCTAGGGCACATCATACTAATTTATGACAATATGCAGGAGCAGGAAGGAGCCTTAACAATCCTTGGACTCTCAAGCTTCTCCCCCACTTCTCTCTGCACAGTCCAAAGGAAGACTGTAGCAGAATTCACTTTAAGTTTGAATTTCAGCTTCTTGTATAATCTGAACTAGGGATCCTAGTTTCTGGCTACTTAAGGTCTGTTTCAGAACAAGCTGCAAGCAGATAACATTTTTCAGTTTCTAGGAATAGCCACACCTGCTTCCAAGAAATCTGAGAAATGGTTAACCAGGAATCAGTCCTAATTGCATTAGTTACGTGATAACGTGTTTCAGAGCGGTAGCATATGCAGATAGCTAGAACTAAGCAAAATGGCCTGTTTAAGGTATGAACAGAAAATGCTTTGTTGAAGAGTCTTCGTATCTGATTATCCTGTGCCAGTATGTAATGTTCAGTTTCCCTCTTTTATCCCTCCTGTCTCTTTAGAACACCAATGATAGCTGGCGGACTCTTTGTGATGGACAAATTTTATTTTGAAGAGCTGGGAAAATACGATATGATGATGGATGTATGGGGTGGAGAAAATCTAGGTAAGAAATCTTTCTGCATAGAATTCTCTCTTGAAGAAAAGCAAATTATACTGTAACCTAATTTTTGTGAGTTCATGGCCTTTAGTTCACTGTCTGGAGTGGGTTAAAATGACAGCTAATACTTTAAGTGGATTATTGGCAAAAATTCAGCCACAACAGGGCTGCATTCTAAAATTAGAGCTTTATGTTGAAAAATAAAAGCTGAGAGGACTTCTTTGTACAAGGGAGAAGCAGACAAAAACTAAAGGGATTTTAGCCTTTAAACAAGTCATGCATAATTTGGAAACACCATTCTGTGTTAATTAAAATGTTGCAAATGTGTGTCATTTAGCAGGGTTTAAAAAACATTCCACACTTTTTAAAACTTAAAGTTGGGCACACACAGTTCATGGGTTTAATTTTCTTGTGAATACTTTAAGGAATCTATTGTAAAGTCATTACTTGAGGGATGAGCTAATTAATTTTGATTATCATTCCTAGTAGACACTTGGCACCTTAGCCGAAGATGGATTGTGATTTTATAGTTCTATTACACCGTCAAATATTGATCCCCCCCCCCATGCTAGCACTTTAGTTATTGGTCCTTATTTCAAGGTGTTAATGTAAGAGTCAAGAAATACGAATGTTCACATAGTTATGGTAGCCTATTGAATGTTGGAATTTAAACATTTTTAATTACCTAATTGTAAGTGGGTGGGCATTTTAAATAATTTGTACTGGTGAAATAAGCTTGTCCTTTTTACTGTATTAGGAAAGAAAGGGAGTAAATTAACCTGATCCAAAATGGGAATTCGAGAGGTGAAGTAACAGGTTTGCCATAAGTGTTGACATGAGGGGCACATAAAAATAGCGCAGGGTAGAAAGAACTGGAACAAAAGTAGCAATTTTGTTCTTATTGATTCTGAGGGAAGTGGTTGCCATCTACATTGCTGCCGTATATAAGAATATAGAAACGACGTGGGAGAGACGAGCTTGATTCTTGCACAAATGGGTCCCACCCCCCCTGACATTGATGCGTTTCTTATCATTCATTCTTGCTCTTCTAGTGTGATGTTGCTTCAGTGTACACAAATTGCTGAAGCAAAATGGGATAATAACCTCAGAAGACTAGGCAACCACACTGTTTCCATAGCCTACAAATCCATATTAAAGAACAAAAAAGGGAAGAAAATAAATGGCAAATGTTGATTCAGATATTCCTGCACATTTGTGCATGCACAGCCCCTCTCCCATCACAGTATTTCCTTTTTTCAATCAAGTAATAAAAACTCTCTCAACTCCCCTTTTTCAGGATAAAAGAAAATCCCGAGAAATTTCCAGGGATTTAAAAATATACATACTGTGCATGCGTTGCGGGCAATGGGAATGTTTGGAGGAAGAGAGAACTAACTATTTCTGCATTCTTGTATCCTTCTTTTTTATTATCTATTGCTTGTTTCCCAATGACAGAGATTTCATTCCGTGTTTGGCAGTGCGGAGGGAGCCTAGAAATAATTCCATGCAGCAGAGTTGGCCACGTGTTCCGAAAACAACACCCTTATACCTTCCCAGGAGGAAGTGGTACCGTTTTTGCAAGGTAACAGTCAAGAGATTGCTCTTAGGAAAACCAATGGAACCAAAGTTGATTAGCTTATAATTAGCTGGCAGAGCTCTTTATCAAAGAGTAAAATGCTACTGAGGCTTTTAAAAAGTCTTTGCAGCTTAAACTACTGTCAGAATATCTAAATGTGCTAACCTTTAGCAAACATTGCCTGGTGTGGGGCAAAAATTCTGCGCTAAACTGGTGGTATAGTTTTTCTCCTTCAAAGACCAATGACATCAGTCGAAAAGGTTGTTAAAGAAAGTAACCATATTATAGAAAAGTGCTGGGATACAAAATCAATTTAGGGAATTACAATATTGCCACTATCAATGATCAAACCAACCAACCATTGAAAGTGTGACAAGTTCTAATTGTAGTTAGAAGGTTATGGGGTTGATGTCATTGATATAGCAAATCTTTTAGAAGTTAATTTCAGGGCAGTGTAGAAAAAGCAAAGCTGAACATGACTAGTTAGACCTAGCTACCATGTTCATGGTTAGGAAGGGCAGCAGTCAGAAAAATGAAAGTATATTGCCAAATATTTGTGTAAGTACTTTCACCAATAATTATTTTATTGCCTGTTAAGATAAAATTGAAGGTTTTGAATAAATTCCGGTGAGCATGAATCAATACATATTGAATTAATAAAGGTCTTTAGATTTCAGCATGTTTCTATGGCAACGAGAAAAAATTGGGAGTCAAAATGTAGCCGAGTATGTCTGAGTTGTTAGTATAAAAGAGGAAGAGTGCACATATGCCCATATTTGGTATCAAGGTCCTTGGGTTAGCCAACACTGATCAGATGCTAAGTGTATCAGAAGTATAGTAGGACATGAGATCAAAATTAATCCTCAAACAATATTACTGGGAGCAATAAAAATACAAATTGGAAAGAAACATGCTGTGCTAGTTGTGAACATGTTAACCTCAAAATGTATCTTACTGACAACGGCACGGAAATCGGTTTTTCTACAAACGCTTGGTCAATGGAGAAGGAAGATCCTCATTTTTTTGAGTAAGATCATGACCTAAGGGAGGGAAAGAATGAAACTTGTCTATTATTTTGGTTCCTGCAGCATCTTTAATGTTCAAGGATCTGCAGTACTCAAATAAGAAGGGAATAAGGACCATGCCACATTAATAAGAGCAAAAATATCATAACATACTGAATTATATTTCCAGAAATACACGTAGAGCAGCAGAAGTCTGGATGGATGAATACAAAAATTTCTATTATGCAGCAGTGCCTTCAGCCAGAAATGTACCTTATGGCAAGTAAGTGTAATTACTCCTTTCCTATTGTTCGTGCGTTTTGAGATTGCCTTTCGGAGGTGGCCTGGATTTGAAATATTGTAAAGTTAATGCTTAAAGTATCGTTGACTATAGAAATACAGTTTCACATGTCTCCAGAGAAGGGCATCAGTGAAGGTTTCAGTCCTGCCTTATGGTCAAAGATAAGAAAGATGTGAGGGAAGCTCCCAGAATCCAGAATTTTCTGCACCTAGCTCTCTCCCTTAAGGGAACTTAGCTTCCTGGCCTCTCAGGCTCCTCCTTGCTGCTCTAGTGGTAGTCGGCTTGCCAGAGAATGTGGCCTCAGGTGGCACTAACCAACCGGTAATCTGCGGAGCAACACAAAACCTGAAAGCCACTGAGGCTTCTGTAGGGGAAGCAGCAAATGGATGTGAAGCCAATTGCTCTTATTATCTAGGAATGCCTCCTAGCAGCACTCAGACCTCCTGACTGAGGCTAGTGACTGCCCCTTTCCTTATAAAGAGTGAGGGCTCGAGGATACTGTGTGACAACTCGTAGCGTTCCCTTTTAGAGGTTTTGCATTCTCCCCAGTCCTCTGAGGATGGGCAGTTTATGGTTTTGTGTTGTTGTTTTTTAACTCCTTCCCCCTCCCCTGCATCCCTCTATTCAGTCTGTTGAGCCTTCTGTGCCCAATAAAATCCCTGTTTGAAGCGCTCTACAAACTGCTTCTCAGGCTCCTATCTTTCAGCTTTCTACTAACATTCTCACAACAAATAAAGGAAGCTTTGTTGGCAGATACGTATGTGGAGCTAAGGGGTCACATTACTGCTATCCTTTCTGACTTGCCTGTGGCAAAACCTACTTCTGTCTTGCCTTCACAGAACGGACAGTGTGATCAGTCGCAGCCCCATCCACATTCAACCCCCACGTTGGGCTGAACTTGCTCCAGACTCCCTTAACCCTTTTGACATTCCCCGAGAGACAGCTAATATTTATCCATTATTGCAACGCCCTCCTCTAGCACCAGCGTTGGGCTCACTGGATCCCTTCGTTAACCCCGAATATGATCCAGGGGAGTGGAGTGAGGGATCTCGGGTGGAAGAACAAACCTCGTACTTTCTATTTAACATGTTCCTTACTGAAGCTCTTCTCCAGCAACAAGAGAAAGAAGCGTTGGTTCACACCTGAAAGGTAGTTCTGTGTTGCTGGGTGAGGGGCATCAGGTCTCGCCCTGTTTTTGGCTGCTCCAATTAATCACCATAGTTTATCCAGCTTAACATGCTTTTCCCATTTTGTTATTGTTAGGGAAGTGGGCATTTGTTCTCTCGGTGTATGTTTCTGTGTCTTGTCTGAGCAACCTGTTGGAGCTTGGCTAGAACTCTGGGAGCTTTCCCTCAAGTTCTCTTTTCTGCCTTTGACCACAAGGTGGCACCCTGAGTGATGCTCTTCGTCCAGCAACACAGAACTACCCTTGAGATAGGAACCAATGGTTCTTTTTAGATTGTGCCAATTTAAATATAGCTGATAAACACTGTTTCTCTCAATAGTATTCAAAGCCGAATGGAGTTGAGGAGGAGACTTAACTGCAAACCATTCAAATGGTATCTTGAAAATGTGTACCCTGAGCTAAGGTGAGTCATCTATTTTATACAAATGATGTTTGCTGTTGCTTTTCAGCAAATTGGGGAGTGGGGACGATGACTATCCTTTCCTCATTTAACTTTTATTTTGTGACTTTGGTCCATCTGTTTTAATACCTTCAAAATGCAGCTTGTACATCAAGTGTGACAGTGTTGCTAGGATTAGGTTTGCTGCTTTTGTAAATCCACATAAACTAAAAACACAACACATAGCATATACATGTTTGTTTGTTTGTTTGTTTGTTTGTTTGTTTGTTTCATTTCTATCCTACCTTTCATCTAAGGCAGGCTTCCTCAAACTTGGCCCTCCAGATGTTTTTGGCCTACAACTCCCATGATCCCTAGCCAGCAGGACCAGTGGTCAGTGATGATGGGAATTGTAGACTCAAAACACCTGGAGGGCCAAGTTTGCCTATGCCTGATCTAAGGAGCTCAAAGTGGTGTCCTGTACTGTTGGCCGGGACGGGAAGCGAAGTTTCCTTTCTGCCATTTGGCCTAGGCTGGAATAGGAGGCTGCTTCAGAGGCCATCCGCTGCTTGCCAATCACAAAAGCTAACATTTCATGTCCCTATTCCCATCTGCACCTAAAAAGCAGCTGAAGATTGGAATATACAAACCCAGATGGCTTACTAGACTGGGCCCCAACCACAAAGTTTCTGGTTCAAGCCATGTATTTCCCATACTATATAAAAGTCACATGGATAATTTTTTCCCCTTCTGTGTGTGGTCACTTCTAGGGAAATAATCTGGAACTCCTTATTTCTTATCAACTCCTTATTTCATACTCATAATTACTAAAGTAGATAGAATCCCTGTTTTTCCTATTGTGCATATAAATGTGAATTTAACAGGGTGGGGTGAAAAGACATTGAGGAATAACTAATTCATGTTTAGTTAAGGGAGTTTCTGCCCTGACAGTACTTTAAACCAGATCAGTGTGAAGTAATTTCTCATCTCTTGTCAATTGTCATTCTGGATGCAGTTCAGTTTATTTTAGCTGCTTCATCAGGTGTGTTATGGGGAGAAAGGGATTTGAAAGAATATTTTGAATGCCTATATTAAAGGATACAAGGCAGAGAGATGCACAGCACATTGAGTATTTTTCTGTTCTCTGCTGTACCTCCATAACTGTGTTTGAAGACCTGCTTATTGGAAAACTTCCTGTGGTGCAGTTGGCTGCTGTTGCTCATTTATCTTCAAATCCAGGGGAATTTAAAATGCCGTTTTGGGACTTCCGGGTTAGCGAACGGCTAATGGCGGATTCCCTCCGAGCTCCGGAGGGAATCGGCTCTACTGAGGACGGGTCTTGCCGTGCCGGCGACACGGGGACCCTCAGAAACCGCAGGCGCGGAAGCCTGCGGACTTGGTGACTCGGTGGGCACCTTAAGCGCCCTCCCCGACCCACGAAGAGCCTTTTTAAAGGCTACGGAGAGGGTACGGAGAGTGGCGTGGTGCTGAGAGTAGACCGCTACTTCAGTGGAGCGAAGCCGCAAGCCATGGCCGGAGAGCGCTGACTTTCTTCCCAAAATTTGGACTGGATAACAAAGGACCCGTGAGTAGTGGAATTTGGACTTTAAAAATTTTATCCTGTGAATTCGGCACGATCGGGGGATGTGTTAAAGGGAAGTCCGCACCCCCTCTACTTATAGACGATTTAAAGCAAGGAACGGAGAATTAAGGCGGAATGAATACTGTTTTGATGATTTAAAAGTTTTTCACAAATTTGATAGAAGAAGATTTTGTGCTGGAGAGAAAGGGAACTTTGGAATTTTGTGTGTAATCTCCCCCAAAAACCCGGGAGTGTCCTATTTGGGTGCCGGAGGAAGAAATGAAAGGAGTTTGACAGCTGTCAAAGAAGCTGTCAAACGGGCGGACAAAGTAAAGAATTTTGTTATTTAATAACTCTTGGAATTAAAGGTGATACATTTGAACTGAGGCGATTGGAAACAAAGTATTGATAATAACAAAGTAACAGATTATTGGAAAAGGACTACTAAATAACTGAAAGCCCCCTAGGGGGAATTAGTGACATTACAATGGCTGCAGAGGGAAAATTACTGGCGGAGATAGAAAAAATGTTCTTTCTCGTGGGAATCCTGCAGGAGCAGAGTATGGCTCTGAGTAAAGTTTTTATGACCTTGAATTCTGAAACAAACAACTCTGCTGAATGCACAAAGGAGACGTATGACAAAAACTCTGCAGCTGAGCAGGAAGAGATGCCTTTGGAAATGACAGAGAAGAAAGAAGGAGTTCAGACACTACAAGTGGAAAATATCAACCAGGAATCTGCATTGTTAGAGTATGAGCAAGAAGACCTTTGGATTACAAACCTGCGAAAGATGAGAAAGAAGAAGAGGGAAGTCCCTGGAGTACTTGGAATATTAAAACTAAAAAGAATAAAGCAACATGATTGGGACTTTCCTCTTGAGTATGGAAAACTAGATGGTCCTTCGCAGCAAACACTCTTTAACATTCTGGATGAAAGAAAATATGATGTGACTCTGACTGAACTCCTTCGGGGTCTTAGGACCAACAAAGAGGATTACCAATATAGTTGGCAGAGAGGGACTGACAGAGAATCAGACGCCTCGGACGTGAGGAATCCGGGCTAAGAACTATTTTTTGTTTGTTTTTTGGACATTTGTCTGGGAAGGGACAGAAACCGGGGCGGGGGGGGGAGAGAGAATAGAATTATAAAATGTTATGATTTGTTTTACTTGGTCAATGTGACCTATAATTAATATAATAAAGGGGAAATTTGTGGAAGGGAAGTTAGATCGACCTTAAAAAAAAAAGAAATTAATGATTATAAGAGAATTGGATAAGTTGAATATAGATAAACAAAAAGAATTTAATTTTTAAAAACAATATGAATATGTTTAAGAGGTTAGGTAAGAACTTGCTGAATTAATTTTGGAACTGGGATGTAAGAGGAGGGGGTGGGGGGAAGTCAATGAAAGTGGGTAAAGAAAATTAGGGTATGTAATTGTATTTGTGTGTTTGTGTGTCTTTGTCTTTGTGTGTGTGTTTGTTCTTATAAAATGTAAAAACCCAATAAAAATTATTTAAAAAAATAAAATAAAATGCCGTTTTGTTGGAGGCTGAGAGAGCTACCAACAGGAAAGCTCTAGAAAAGAATTGCATTGTGTTGCCTCTGAATTTTACTTAAACATAGAGTAGTTTTTAATATTGACGGATGTTTGGAATTCTAAACTATTTGGTGGTGTTTTACTTTTCAGGGTACCTGATCACCAAGATATAGCTTTTGGGGCCTTGCAGCAAGGAACCAATTGCCTTGACACTTTAGGCCATTTTGCAGATGGCGTCGTTGGTGTTTATGAATGTCATAATGCCGGGGGAAACCAGGTTAGTAATCACAGGTTCATAAGTGGCAATAAATTAAATTCACTACATGTTAGAAACAAGACTGATGGGAAAATCACATTTTATATTCTTTATCACCCCAAAGAAAGTAGGTTTATTACTATATTACTCTTTTAAGTCTTTTAGACCTGCCTATTTGGAAATTCATTGTTAAATTGTGTTTTCTCACCTTTCCTTCTGACGTTTGCCAAATATGGCTTTGTGGATTTCTGTTTGTGTTAAGGAGATATGACACGACAAACGAAAGGATACTGGATAATTTAACTTTTGTGGGCTGTAAATAGGCTTAACTTCTCATTGTTTGTGCAGATACAGAAACTTAACATATAGACATTTGAAGTATTACTTCATCCTTCTGAGACTTGGCCTGCAAGCATTTTTTTTTTTCATGTTGAGGATAAGGTGGGTGAATGAATGGGTTGAGTGTATATGCGTGTGAGAGAGACATTCTTACTTTTAGAACACAGATTTCCATTAACAGCTCTTGAACCCCAGGGTTAAACATAATTAAACAGCTACCAATGAAATGGTGCCTTAAACAAGAGAACACAAAGCTGACATTTTCAAAATTCATGCCTTTTTGCTTCACGTTGAGATGATGTGCAGAGGTGACGTCAATAAACTTACGTATTTATTTCCATATCCCATGCAGTGCATGGGGGATAGTTTGGCTGAGTGAAAAGAAATAAAATATCTGGCATGGCTACAGGAGCACAAATTCCATAGGCTGAAGGGGAAGTGGTGCATGCATACACAACAGACCTCAAGCAATGGATGCATTAAGTACCTGTGGTCATCTTTTCCTGCAGCAGAGTTGCAGTCAAATTGTTCTCATCTTGCAACTTAGCACTGCAACTTCAGTTGCTTTTTCTCCCTTGGCTTGTGAAGGTCATTGTTTGGGAATGGCACCATCTTGTGGTCAAAGGCAGGAGTGGAACTTAAGGAAAGTAAGCAGTTCCCACAATTCAGATCACTCCTGCCTTTTTGTCAAAGCAGAACGCTTTCCTTTAGCTCCTGGCCCTTCTCCTTAAGCATGATAATTTTATCTTTTTCTAACTGCAGCCATTCATTAAATGCCTCCTCCTTGTTCCATTCTCCTCTTGGCTACCCATGCTGTCTGCAACTCGGAAGCCCTCATTCAGCCCTCCTTTCACTCCAGCCTAGCCTGCTAATTTCTTCCACAGCTTTTTTTCTACATTTGTTTTGTCTCAATCCTTTTCCACACTGTCTCCCTCCCCATTCGCTATGAGTGTTGCTCCATTTTGGAAATACTTTAAGCTGCCCCAATAGTTGAGGAGCGAGTCTCCACCTAGGCGTGTCAGATCATGTGGGAAATAAAATTAAGCTGATGGAATGAAAACCAAGAATAGTTGTTCGTTAAACGTACAACCTTCTACTTGGGAAAGATATGCTTGTAATACCCTTTAACATCTCATGCTTCACGTAGTTTTTCAGTATTTTCATTCAGGGGCTGACTTGCACATTAATCATTTTAAAACACTGTTACAAAATGGCTTCTTTGCCAAACCCCATTAGTTAAGTCAATTGCTCAGTGGCGCCTTCGTCCTAATCTGACTCCTAGTACAATCAGATTTCATTTGCTGCCACTTCCCAGAAGTAGGCTGCATGTTTCTTTACTGAAAATGAAGTGGCGCTGCTGCAGTTCTGCATTTGAAATATTCCTATGGAAGAGCTGGGTTCTTACAGTGTAGTTAGCGGAGAGGTCGATCTTGATCCCAATAATGGGAAATTGCACTTCAAAGCAAGTTGGAGATGGAATGAGACCCTCAATATGCATTGCCTATGTGGACGATAGTCATCAGAAATGGCCTGGTGTATGTGCTGAAAGGGACGCGGGTGGTGCTGTGGTCTAAACCACTGAGCCTCTTGGGCTTGCCAGTTGGAAGGTTGGCCGTTCAAATCCCTGCGATGGAGTGAGCTCCCATTGCTCTGTCCCAGCTTCTGCCAACCTAGCACTTTGAAAGCACACCAGTGCACGTAAATAAATAGGTATTGCTGCGGCGGGAAAGTAAACAGTGTTTCAATGCGCTCTGGTTTCCGTCACGGTGTTCCGTGGCACCAGAAGCGGTTTAGTCATTCTGGCCACATGACCTGGAAAACTGTGGACAAACACCGGCGCTCTCAGCCTGAAAAGCAAGATGAGCGCCGCAACCCCATAGTCGCCTTTAACTGGTATGCTAAAATACAGGTTTTATAAGAGAGATGGGTATAAAATGTCACTGGCAGTTCAAACGTTGTCTGTGAGTCTTTCCTGTTTCTTACTTTCTTAGGGGTGAAGCAAAACCTTAATATTCATTCAATACATTTAGGTATTCCCAGAAGGTAGGATCCGGCTGTATGATGTTGTGCTGTACCGCCAGCAGAGGGCAGTATAGGACAACTCTCCAGTTTATCTTAAAAGCAGTACGGCACTTCCAGATTCACAATTCCAGGATAAATATTGGATTCCAAAGCACCATCTAAAATCATTGGAGCAGAGTTCTCAAAAGTTTCTCCCTAGGTAGAGAGAGAGAGGAATATCAGCAATTTGCATTTCATAACAGACACTTCTTTCTTTGTAAGAGCCTTTTCTCATATTAGAAGAATTTTGTAACAATCAGGTAAATGAAATGTTTTGCAAACATTTTGCATGAATATAACTATATCTCATTTCCTTTCTGTTGCAGGAATGGGCCTTAACAAAGGACAAGTCAGTGAAACATATGGATTTGTGCCTTACTGTTGTAGACCGAGCTCCTGGCTCACTCATAAAACTTCAGGGCTGTAGAGAAAATGATGGTAGACAGGTCAGTACACAGAATACAGCCATGTGCAAATAGGGCTGAGAGCACACCAATATCATGTGCACGCTTGTAGATATTTATTCCTCTTCCCTGTGCCTTGTTCTGCCACCTACCTTTCCATAGGATATTATATATGTCTGATGGATTTCTGGCAGTAGAGCACTGTTGGGTTTGTGTCATTGAATCACTTTGCCCATTGGATTGGCTGCTGTGAGACTCATTGTAGCAGCAGCAGCAGCAGCAGCAGTAGTATACTAACATGAGTTTGACCAAACTCTGAGAGGCAGTGGAGACAGGAGTGCCTGGCGTGCTCTGGTCCATGGGGTCACGAAGAGTCGGACATGACTAAACGACTAAACAACAACAGTCATACATTCATATGTTGATCTTAGGGAAGTTCACAGCATATAAAAGCAACATAAAACAATAAATACATAATAAAAACAAAACAATAACCCCCTCACCCACTCCCACAAACACATTTATTATTATTATTATTGTTATTGTTATATTATTATTATTATTATTATTAATACCCCGCCCACCTGGCTGAGTTTCCCCAGCCACTCTGAGCAGCTCCCAAAGACTCTCCTCCTGAAGAGAGGGGAGTGGTTTGGGCAGGAGCCCGAGCCCCGCATCTAGCAGGAGGCGTTAGCCCCCTGCCTCCCACTTATCTGGCTGGTGCACACGCCCATCGGCAGGCACCCAACCAGGTGCCTCCGAGGGGGCGTGTATAGCAGCCTTAATATGGCGGCGCCAGCCCCTCCTCAGCCTCACTGTTCGTTGTCCCGTCACAATTCACCCACCCTCCACTCCCTTTGAGCTCAGGGTCTTAGTTCCTTGGCCTTGCTATGGACCTTAGGTTGGTCGCCCTGGTTGTCCGGGGTGCCTGGTAGGAATTTTTCCATTTGGCATTAGGCTTTTTGGTTTTTTCGCCTACCTCGTAGCAATCGTCACAACCTTCGTGGTATTGGTGGGTAGGTTAGGCATTGGAATAATGTGTCGTGGTGTCGAAGGGCTAGGTGTGGTCATCGCCTATGCCTTCAATTTTTGGGTATTCCGTTCAAGGAATCTGGCGGTCGTGTATTCTGTCCGATACCTGCTTGGTGGGAGGCCATGGCACGACCCTCAGTGACATCAGGGGAGAGCCTATAGTTGGATTAGCATCAACAGGCTCCACCTACTGGTGAATAAACCCCCCTTGTTTCAGACTCACCCCTCTCTGAGGGGGTAGAGTCAGCTGACGTAATCCAATGCCTAAGCCAATACCTTTTCACTTGCTGTAATCAATAAAGTTGTGGCCTTTTCTTGCCCATTAACCTTATATCACGTGTCCTTGTGTATTCATTCCACTTTGGGGGGGGGGATCAGGTCCTCGAACCACAATCGAGTGTTAAAAACAATACAGCATTAAATATTAAAAACTTCCCTAAACAGGGCTGCCTCCAGTTGTCTTTTAAAAGTAAGATAGTTGCTTATTTCCTTGACATCTACTGGGAGGGCGTTCCACAGGGTGGGCACCACTGCCGAGAAGTCCCTCTGCCTGGTTCCCTGTAACCTCACTTCTTGCAGTGAGGGAACCGCCAGAAGGCCCTCGGCACTGGATCTCAGTGTCCGGGCTGAACGAAGGGGGTGGAGATAGCATGTTATTCACTCAAAGGCCTGGTTGAAGAGGAATGTTTTCGCCCGGTGCCTAAAGGTATATAATGAAGGTTCCAGGTAAGCCTCCCTGGGGAGAACATTCCACAAACAGTAGAACTGATGGCTGGCCTTTCTTACAGCAAGCTGCCTAGTGTAACTAAATCCTTAGGTTTCATTCCCCTCCCAGTATTTAATCTCCCACTCCAGTATACCAGGGGCTTTCAGCTTCCATTTGGGAAGTTTGCATGGACAATGCTGAAGGAAAATTTACAGCCACAGCGGGTTTGCAAAGCAAATTTAACAGTAGTGACTTTAAGGAGTTGCAATTATTTGCTGTAAGGAAAATAGATGGTAGACAAAATAACCCTAGAAAATACTGGCTTTTAAAATCAACGTTTATCTAAGTGGAGTGACTTTTTAAATTTTCTTCTTCTTCCAGAAATGGGAACAAATTGAAAGCAACGCGAAACTGAGGCATGTGGGCAGCAACCTCTGCTTAGACAGCCGAAATGCCAAAAACGGTGGTCTGACGGTTGAAGTCTGCAACCCCTCGCTGTCGCAGCAGTGGAAGTTCACACTGAACCTGCAGCAATAGTAGGGCTTGCTCAGGAGGACTGTTCCCGTTTCCGAAACCTTGGGCAACATTTTGATTGCATTACTGATACTTTATATACCTCAGTATTCCATCTTTGTCTGAAAGTAGGCGACAAATGAACAAAAGGGAAGCAAGTGAACTGGGGACCGTGCCATTGCCTGGTCAGACGTAGCTGCTGCACGACTCGCTCCCTTCCACCGCAAAGGCTCACCAGTTCCTTTCCGGCATCAAGCTAAATCCTTCCACAGCAGATGACTAAGATTCCTAGGAAAAACAGATGTACAGTAGTAGGAAACTGCTTTCAACACACAGAAGAGGGGGAGGGTGGGAGGGAGGGAGGGACTGATAGGGAGGGAAGCAAATTGTTTGGAGAAGATCATTGGCAGTCTCCATTTTACATAGAAATCAGTGTTCGTGGTTTCCAGAAATCAAAGCATTTTGAAGGTTTTTGCCATGTGTACTTGGTATATTTCACCATGGACTTTTCTATGACAGAACTCTTAAATATAAACATTATATATGTTTATATATAAATATATATATAAAATATATATTGTCAAAATTTTCAACTTTCTATCGATTTTTCATCATCCT
Source organism: Podarcis erhardii (assembly GCF_964252035.2). Classification (NCBI taxonomy): domain Eukaryota; kingdom Metazoa; phylum Chordata; class Lepidosauria; order Squamata; family Lacertidae; genus Podarcis; species Podarcis erhardii. Next base: position 75,694,796 of record NC_138507.1, on the reverse strand, counting down.
GTAATTTATCCAAAAAACAAAACAAACAGAACAAAGAAAAGCAATTTAACACTTTTCTGGGAAGTGGACTGGACAGTTGGTAGAAGAACAAAACTTTGTGAAGATGCAGGTTTGTGCTGCTGAGTTGTGTTCATGCAAACACTGGATGTTTCTGCTTTGTGAAGTGTGCCTATTTTTTATTTTGTTTTTTGCGCTTCCTCCTCCTGGGAAATGTCGGACCTCTGCAGAGGAGGGTGATCAAATGGCAGAAAGGAGCTCGCACGCTTCATCTCACCAGCATTGTCACCTCCAGTTGGATAATTCATGCCATGTGCTCTGGATATCTATAAACTTGGTATTTGTATTGGGCAATTTGGGGCTACTTAAAAAAAATTAGTTTGGCCTTCTTAAAATAATGCAGCTAGGAGGGTTTGGTCTTCAGGTTGTGTTCTTATCAATACGTGCTTCTTTTTCTCCTTTTAAAAAGTTGTCTGACAGCACAAGATCACAATAGCCTTCTCGTGGAAGCATGGGCAGCTACCTACTAAATATCAACATTTCAGCTGTTACGCCTCTGCTTTTGGGGGGTGGGAGTTATCATGGTCTGGGTTTTTTCTTTACACCTGTGTCCTGTTTTAAACTGGTGTTTCAAACTTGGCTGGAGGAAAATGTTCTGAATACATTGGAAGGAGCCATTTCAATCCAACTGCTGTTTTTATATCAAAGTAATGTCTGGGGTTACTCTGACATCTTTGCCTGTAACCCCCCCCCCCTTTCTTAAAAACACAGCTTATGTAAGATTTTAACGGTGCCCTCTGGTGATTACAAAGGACAAAGACAAATTATTATGCAATCATGTTTTGACAGTGTTCTCTTCCAGCTACATAGGTCATAAGAGTATTCCATAAACTGTATTTTCCCCTATAGCTGCAGTATTTGCCACAAAATGCTTCCATTGACACAAAGGATTTGACATTTGCAGTACCGGTTTAAAACAGGCTGATAAACTGTTATATGACATGCTTGTGATCTCTGCAGGTAGTATTCACAGATGTCATATGAATTCTACATGGTTTGAATCCACATTGCTTTTTCCTTGAATGTGGATTTGTGCATATAATCCTCTTCCAGATCAAATTTCCTTCTCCCACACTGCAAGTTCCCATGTATATCCTATTTACATACGACCTTGGCAACAAAAAGAGAGAAACTTTGGACTTGAGTTTTTCAAGATTCGCTTTATTTTCAGCCACCCAACAACACTTGACATGAAAAATATTAGTGAAGATGAAGATGGTGATATTTTAATATTTGAGGGACTATGCATTCAACTCGCAACTATACAGCCAACTGGTTATGATCCAGCGCTTCTGAGAAAAGAACTAAGAAGGGGAGCTAAAATATTAACATTTTTTTTCTTGTGATATAAAAGCTAGCAAGCAAACCAGCTGCTGTTTTCTGAAATAATAGGAGTTTGCTGCCTTGACTGTTAACCTAACCAGAGTTGCTAGTAAGTTTTATTAATAATATCTCCCCACTCCAGAAACTCTAATGTCGTCTATGTATTATAAAATGAGAATATGTTCTTAAAATTCTAGAGATCCTACGCAGACAGTATCTCCATGCTGAGACCGCAAATTGTGGGTGTTGGATGAGAATGGAAATGTGGTGTTAGCTATGTTTACATGACACAGTGTGCCAAAGTTATTTACTGTGACTTCATCCTTTTTTAAAGTCTATGGATTTCTGGTGCTATGCACCAACGACTGCTGCTGCACAGATCCTCTGTCAGTGGGGTGTACTAAGGGGCACTGTGTGAAAACCTTTGACATGAACGGAGGGTGTGCAGTTGCAGTCAGTGGCAGATATTGACCTTGGGTATCAGAAGTAGCCAACATCTCTCCCCCACCCCCACCCCTCTTCCTTTTATAATAAATCACTAGGAGACGTGGAAACAAATTGCAATGCTATCTCTGTGCTAACCTTATCTGAGCGTCTTCAAAGCAAAAATGATGGGGGTACATGTGAATTTTGTTTTGCAAATCAGATGTCATTTGGAAACTGTCGTTTCAGTTGGTTCTTTAAAATCTGCTGTACAGAGCTTGTACTTTGTTCATTTTATAGATGGAAACCATCCTTGAAAAAAAAAAACCTGTTTGTTTAACTTAAGGAAATAAATACTTTATAGATAAGATGGCGAGGTTTGCTGCCATTCTGTTTTTGTGTACACTCAGGAACTGGCCCCAGAATACATGAACTTCAGCTAAGACCACTTGATCTCCTTGGCTAGCCAGCATTCTTACAGTGACTTAGTGGTTAAGAGCGGCAGACTCGTAATCTGGGGAACCGGGTTCGCGTCTCTGCTCCTCCACCTGCAGCTGCTGGGTGACCTTGGACCAGCCACACTTCTCTGAAGTCTCTCAGCCCCACTCACCTCACAGAGTGTTTGTTTTGGGGGAGGAAGGGAAAGGAGAATATTAGCCGCTTTGAGACTCCTTCGGGTAGTGATAAAGTGGGATATCAAATCCAAACTCTTCTTCGGACATTGCTTTTAACCATAAATTAAATTCAGCTATGGTTTTAAAGTGAACATGTGCAGCACTCCCTCGCATTGCTTCCTTTCCTGAATGGAGTGAACCAAAAGAGGCTGGATTGCCATTACATGTGAACCTTGTGGGTGGCTTCTCTCCTAACAAGCCATGGCGGTATGTTTGTGTTTTGTTACACAAGTAATAAACTACAAGCACTAGTCTGCACATTAAAAAAAGCCAGTTCCTGGTTTGTTTCTTCCATGCAGTGAAGAAAGGTGTGTGGGAGGCACATCTGCAGGGATTTTTGCACCAGCATGCTGCTCATTCACACGAATCCTAAGTTTCATATAAGCTGTACCTTGATAGAGTGTGCAAACCGGGCCTGTGTTTTTGTAAACCAGTTTTGCAGATCCAAAGAATGCTTGAGACATTTCCAGTCGGGGAGGTGCATCCATTGGAGTTGGTTTTTGGTTTTCACTTTGAACAGCAAACCTTCACGCTGGATCTGAAACCGCTTCTGAATCTCCCTAAGAGATTTGTTGTGGTCGGTGGGTGTTTGAAAAACACCAAGGATGCTTTGAATTGGTTTGTGCTGCTTTGGATTCGATTTCATGGATTTGTTTTATGAGTTGCTGAACATAGAAGGCTTCCACCATACCCACTAGACAGTATTGTTGCATCTAATGTAGGTTGAAGAGGAAGCTGACTTCCTCATCAGAAACATTCTAATTCCACCTCCTCCAATTCCTGGCCATTTCTACTAATGTAATACTATATTACTATCTCTAACAACTGCTAAAGTTCATTACAACTTTGAAACAGATTTCAAGTTGTGTAAAAGTTTGCCTTTCTTTGCTCAGGACAACTTGGGCTCCGGAAACTTATCTCTCCCTTTAACTTTCACATCAAGCCACAGCTGAGAAACGATTTGTATCAAATGTTAGAATAGCCTGTTGCTATTTCCTGGAACCAAGTATCCAGAAACCAAGTACCTGGAAAAGTGGAGGGATTGCAGAGCAATAGTTGGCCTGCCAAGTAGTAGATTTCCAGTGTTTTCACCTGTTCTCACCTCCCTACCTATAACTCTGCCACATGTATGCCCTTCACAATCGATGCTTGCTGTTGAAAACCATAATTTCCTCTCCTTTGTCCAAGCAGGGAATTAAAATGCTAGGCACAGTTGTAGTCAATGGTGTCCTTGCATTGGTGGACTTCCCCCTCTTCTCTCTTGCATCGCCCAAATCTGCTTCAGAGGATTGGGAAACCCTCCAGTGTAGATTACAATCTAGAGAGCATTATTATCCTGTAGGGTGGCATGGGGGATAATTGGGGCTTTAATGAAAACCCTTCACCAGTTAATGAGAAAATAAATTGCATTCAAAACTTACCAAGAGAGAATTTCTTCTGCAATTCTCATGGGTCAGGTGCAGCGGGGTTGTGGGGTGGGGTTGCGCTTACCATAGTTTTGAGGTGGCTAAAGGGTTTTTGCGAGTGCCCTTGCTTTTCATTCTACAAATGGACTGTACTCTGCAGCCTGCCCAGGTGCCCATATTTCAATTAAAGCCCTGCGGAAGAGACCACGAAGCCACCCTTCCCTCAGATGGCGTGGACAGCCAGGGAGGCTGCAGAGGGCTGGTGAAATGTTTACCAGAAAGAAAAACACACCCTGTCCATGGTCACCTTGCTGTGATAAGGTAAAATCAAAATTCTGCACCCACCCCAGTTCTAAAGATTTCCTAACGAGGCAGAAAAACACCAACCTTTTTAGAGATAGGACCACGCAGCACTACTCAGAGCAGGGGTGGGTAACCTGTGACCCTAGATGTACAGCCTTCGTCATCCTGTAGCTGACTGCGGGTGATAGAAATTGGGAGTCCAACAATATCAGAAGGTCCACAACGCTCCCTGTCCTTTCTTAAGAAGGAAAGCAACCATGTTCCTGCATGTAAGTACTACAAACCTTGGGGGCCTTGGTGGAAAGGTGGTGGTGTATCAATGCAAAAACTATTATTATATTGCTAAAACTGTTACATTCCAAATGTCACAACATGTGACTTAACAGATGTGAGCTCTAATAATTAAAGCCATCATGTATGAGATGGAATTCATTGAGTTACAGAAGAGACTGGATTGCGCCCAATAGTGGCTTCTGTGCGTAAGATGAGATAAACAGTTTTTGCCAATTACCACCGCATTGTGCAAATTGAAGTGCCTGGCGCTAATGTAAAGCCACAGTTGGATGCATTCCAGTGTGTCTGCAATCATTGCACATAATGCTTGCCTAATTGGTTGTGTGTGTCCTAAGCCATTCTTCCAGTGAAATCTCCTGTGCTGAACTCTCAGATCTAATGTGTTACTGCTGGTGCCTTTGCCAATGACAGGGACACACAATATTTTCAGCCATGTGTTCAGATATTTTTAGCTGGATAGCATGAATCAGGAATTGTAATTTGCCTTCCCAGCACAGCAGCTCAAGCAACTGGTTCCTAGTTCTGGCTCCACTTGAGCCTGCTGCATCTTGTGGCTTGTAAATCATGTCTACATACCCCACTTGGTATGCTTTTAAAAGAGAAATACAGTGGTACCTCAGAAGTCAAATGGAATCCATTCTGGAAGTCCGTTCAACTTCCAAAACATTCGGAAATGAAGGTGTGGCTTCCGATTGGCTGCAGGACAGTCCTGCAGCCAATTGGAAGCTACGTCGGACATTCGGGTTCCAAAAAACATTTGCAAACCAGAACACACTTCCGGGTTTGCGGCATTTGGGAGCCAAAACGTTTGAGTTGCAAGGTGTTCGACTTCCGAGGTACAACTGTAAATATAAAAATCCAGCATGCTACTGGAGAGAATGGAATTTATGAAAAAGCAGTGCATCTGCTTAAGCCAAATTCTGGGCATTTAAAATTAAGATAATGAAATTAAGATAATTTCAAAATGTTTGACTTCAAAATTTGAGTTATAAATTTGAGTGCTTCTGACTGCTTGGAAATTGTTGATCAAATGCCATAAGCTGACAATTTTCAGATCCTACCAGTTTTTCCAATAAAAGTTCTCAAAGATCAAATACCATTGCCTGGCAATTATCACATACTGTCAAAATACTGAACCCCATCAGCTAAAACAAGTACGACCAAGTAACAAGAAACATACCAGTTGTTTATCCAAACTCAGGTATCAAATTTGAGCTTTGAACAGGTTGGTTCTTCGTGGCTGAGGGGATTCTTTAGATTGGGGATGGGGAACCTGTGGCTTTCCAGATGTTTATAGACTACAACTCCTATCAGCCCCATTCAGCATAGCCAATGGTCAGGGATGCTGGGAATTGGAGTCCCATAACATCTGGAGGACCAGAGGTTTCCCATCCCTGCTTCAGATGTTTAATCATGTCCTCCACCCTTCCCTCCAGCAAAAATGAGACAGGAGAAGATATAATCTATATTTGACTGTATTTCAAAGTTGTTGATTGTAAACAAACTTTGCATTGGGAAGGGGAAAATCACATGACAAGATATCAGAGTGATACTATAAATCCATTCAGTTGTTTTGTTACCACACTTCACATTTTGGAACTCAGAATTTAGCTTATGGTGTAGAAAACTTGTAAAAATTTTATTGCAAGCGTGCCTTTGTGTAGAACAAAAACCATAGTCACAAAATTTAGGTCCTCACGTGAACCAAGGAGCCAGGAATACTGATGGGAACATTCTGTTAGGATCCCCACACATGCATTTCCTGAACAAATACAGATAGATAGATAGATATATGTATAAAATTGATCTTAAAAGTTTCAAACCAAATGGTAAACAAAACAGCACCGCACATTTAAATCTATAATTGACATTGTTTAACAGAACATTTTTTGGGAAGAAAATGGAAGCTTGCAACTGAACTGCTATCATTGTCGTGTTGTGAACATAGCCTGATAATACAAGGGTAGCTGAATGCACTTTTCACAACAACAGCACTACAATAGTGTTCTGTACAGTCATTTCATTTGATGGAATGTAAGTTGCAAAGGTGGAAAGAACTAAAAGGTTTTTTAAAAAAAGAATTGTAGCTCATAGGGCTTCCTTCCAGAACACCATCTCCTCTGTGTTGCCTTTGCCTGTTTAAGTGACAACAAATCCCAATATCTTTTTTTAGTGCCTTGACTGGTGCTATCTCAGCCATAACTTTCTAGTGCACCAAAGGGGAAATTGCAAAGGCTGGCTGTATCAAAAACCGCTTGTAGGGTTTGTGTTTTTTGTGGGGAAAAGAGGACTGAATAACCAGAAACAGACATTCCTAAACCAGAACAATTGAAATTGGTGAAGGAAGCTACTAAAACCCAACTCTTCCTTTCAGATTTCTCAGCACTTCTGGTTCCTCTTAGACTACCTCCTCCCACAGGCCAAGCCACTTATATCAGCCATCATATCATAACTGCTAAGTTGGTTTAGTTTGGCCAAAAAAATAATAAATTTTTTTTGGTCAGTTTCACTTTTGCTCTCCAGATTTTGTAAATAAACCTCTCTCCAGGTCAGATTACAAAGTGGCTACAGAATCAGAGCCCAGGAAACAAAACAAGCCATAAAGTGTATAGTGGGAACAATTTTGAGTTGAATGTCCAACATCTTCCCTGTACCAGTTGCATGAGCAGCAGCGTCCCATGCTTGCGGTGAAGTGTGGCGTCTCTGCTAATTGTACACCTTGATACAGATGAATTTGTAAAGCATTGCTACAAAACTGAGAACATGGGGAGCTGCCTTATACTGAGTCAGACCGTTCATTTGGTCCATTTTGCTCAGTACGGTCTACACTGACTTTCCAGGGTTTCAGGCAGGAGTCATTCCCAGCCCAGCCCTTACTGGAGCTGCCAGCAACTGAATTTAGAATCTCCCACATGCCAAATAGATGCTCCAGCCACACTTCCCAATGCTCTGTCCTTTGGGGTTCCCCATAAATGGCACCAAAAGTTCTGATCAGAGGTGGGGAAGGCAGGCTCACTAGCATTTCTGCCCTCTGGAGACCCCTCTGAGTGCTGCCTCAAACTTAGCTGCAGCATTGTCCCTTCCTTGCTTGGGATAAAAGCACCCCGTACTGCTACCCAATTTGTGCTGTCCCCGTCTTGTCTTCTGCTCAGAAGGATTTTGCCATCTCCCATCATCTGCGCCTAGATAGCTCTTGTCATCATCTAGTAAACATCCTGCCCTGGTACAACAGAAACAGGTTATCAAGAAACAGGGCTGGTCTCCTGTTTAAATTATTACACACATGATGGCAAATATCTATTTCCGGAAACAGGTGAATAGTTGAAGGGAGTGACATTTTATACACACCACATCTAATACAGTTCTACTTCATAGTGATATGTAGGTATACTTGAACAGGGCTCCAGAGAGCTGTTGATGCCATGTGCAGTTTAAAAAGCCTACCAAGATCCCATTAAGCACAATAAAAAGGTAAAGGGACCCCTGACCATTAGGTCCAGTTGTGGATGACTCTGGGGTTGTGGCACTCATCTCGCTTTACTGGCCATGGGAGCCATCGTACAGCTTCTGGGTCATGTGGCCAGCATGACTAAGCCGCTTCTGGCAAACCGGAGCAGCACATGGAAATGCCGTTTACCTTCCCGCCGGAGCGGTACCTATTTATCTACTTGCACTTTGACGTGTTTTCGAACTGCTAGGTTGGCAGGAACTTGGTACCGAGCAACGGGAGCTCACCCCGTCGCGGGGATTCGAACCGCTGACCTTCTGATGGGCAAGCCCTAGGCTCAGTGGTTTAGACCACAGCGCCACCCACGTCCCAATAGAATTTACCGAAAAGAAAAATGCAGCATACAGTAAAAAGCATGGTGGCTGATGGGATACCTCTGATATCTTTGCCACAATAGGTTGCCCTGTCACAGTGATTGCCATCAATATACCCTGTCTTGATTTGGATGAAATTTACACAAATGCCTACATAACTAAATGGCCAAAGTTCAACGTTCGAAAATGATTTGCATTTTCATACTTGCACTGGTGTAACATGAGGGGTTGAGCTGGTCTAAGCACTTACGGGAGTGTAAGTCGAAAATGGCTTTTAAGGACCAATGATGCTTTTAAAAATCAAGGCTCGTGACACACACGTTAACGAGGAATCTTCGTACAGATATTGTTTTGAAAAGAAATAGCATTTAATAACAGAAAATTGAACTGCTTGAAATCTGCGGGTTTGGGTGCATAGGAATTGACTGTTTAGTTTAAAAATCTAAGTAAACTTAACTTCAAAGGCAGACTTATGCATATAATAAGTGCAGAGGACGAGTGTTGCTTTCTTACTTGGAGAAAGCTGCCGTTGCCTCAGGGTATTTATACGTGGGCCGCGGTGGTGGATTTTAATGCTCAAGACCCATCACAAATTCTCTAGTAAGCTCATATATCCTAGTCAGGTTGAATTTGGTTTCTAAAGGCAGTGAACTGCAGTGTTGCTATGTATTATTAGCCTTGTGGCCAAAAGAAAAAGATCTATTGCAACATCATATGGTACCAGCTCATCAACACTTTTGAGGTTCATCCCAAGACCCAAATCTGGAAAAGTTGGGGAAGACACTGTGTGAGGCTGTGATCAGTGAAGTTTTCTTCTGAGTCAATGTGTCATAGGATTGCGCTGTAAGCCTTAGGAAGGTCTGCCACATCTTTCAAAATCCACAGTAAAGCCTACATTAATATCTGGGATATTGCTGGCTTTGCTACTCTCTTCGAACAGTGGATCACAACTCCCCTTTTTCCCTCTGCTCTTGTCTCTTAAACTTATTACAGGGTTGAAACAAAATAAAAAAATTCCTTCGAGTAGCACCTTAGAGACCAACTAAGTTTGTTATTGGTATGAGCTTTCGTGTGCGTGCACACTTAGTGTATCTGAAGAAGTGTGTATGCACACAAAAGCTCATACCAATAACAAACTTAGTTGGTCTCTAAGGTGCTACTCGAAGGAATTTTTTTATTTTGTTTCGACTATGGCAGACCAACACGGCTACCTACCTGTAATTATTACAGGGTGTTATTTTGCTTTATATCTGAGAAGGCTCTTTCACAGAGAGTATGAGAAGACACAATGGAAGGAAAACTAAGGAGCTCTTTCAAATCTATACATACTAATAGTTTGTTACAATGCAATGATAAGGTGTTACTTCTAATATTTCTGTTAGGAACCTCACTGAGCAGCAGTGCTTTTTCCCCCCAGGGGTACTCAACGGTATGTGATACCTGCACCTCTTTTTTCTAAAAGAAAAGCACTGTAACAACTTCATAGTGAGTACCAACACCTTTTTTCTAGAAGAAAAGCACTGCTGAGCATCAATATTAGAGCTCACTGTTTAACTTTGAAAGGTATCTATTTATTGAGCAGGTTTACCTGCAGAGCTGTTGGCTACAGATCTTCCTCTGGAGGTTGGAATCTAGGAAGGGGCAAGTCGGTCAGTTTTGCTTTTATCTCTTTTTCTTATATTTCTAGTCTTGAATTCAGTTCAGCGCATGTCTGCATCAGTTTATATATATATATATATATATATATAAATATATATATAAATATATATATTGCCACAAAAATGAGATGAGCCCACAGTGTGCACATCTCCTAATGTATATTTATATGCAATCTTGCCCAAGACACACATTTTTGCAACATGATTTCCCCATCCGTAAGTCATTTTTAATGTTGTTTTCACTAATGTGCATTTTTATATGCTATTTCCTCTAATGTGTGTATTTTGGATTTTTTGTTTGTTTCCTGGTTGGACCACAACATCACAAAATTTGGAGAAGTGTGAATTTTAAAGGATAGCTTCATTTTAGTCATGTATTATTTCAGTGAGTGTGAATTATGGTAGGCATGCATTAAATTGCAAACTGAACTGACTTTTACCCCCTCCCTATTGGAACCTCACCTATAAGAACATTTCTGCAGAGTTTTATTAATGTCCTCATTTCCAATCATTTCATTAGGCTGTGGCCCTTGGTAGCTCCTGCAGGCAACGATTGCTTAGCCTGGCCACCTTCCATTTTCCTTTCTGCTAGTTTTCTATTTGGAAAGCCTACATTTTGTCCCATTGCAAGTGGGCAACACTGAAAAGACTACCAGCCAAAACACTACCAGCCAAAAGAACACAAAGCATTTTGTCTATTCTGAACATAGTATTCAGAACCATAACTTTCTAGTGCATGGAGATCTCACACAGCTTTGGAAGCTCATGAGAAGTAAATATGAATTACTGCAGAGAATAGGCAGCCAACTGCTCAACAGGCTCAACCCTTTCATCTTATTAGGCTTTCATGTTAGATATGCAATGCTCAGAGACTCCTCCAGCTCATATATTGGTAGCAGAAGGCAGTAAAGAAGTAGTGCTAGAATGTCAAAAATGGTGTCCTAAGATTCACTAGGATCTTGGACATGGAATGTAACTTCTGATGCAAAAAGGAGTGGTCGTAAACATCAGAAATGCCGCCAGATCTCATAAGAGAATTGATGGAAACTACTACTAACAAGCTGTAAGCTCAATTGTGGACACTTGGCTGTCATATACACTAGATAGAGCCACTCCAATATTCAAGGATGGATTTGTGAGTGGCCAACCCAGAAAATGTAATTTTTTAAAAAATGCAGTTCTTAATCTTAACTTCTTTTCTCTATTCCACATTTTATAGGGCAAAAAAAGGCTCTTGCATTTCCATGTGTTGCAGTGAGTAGTTCATTAGTGCATTTATTATTATTTTTTTAAAAAAGCACTTTCTTGAACTCTGTGACTGGGAGGCGTCATCAAAGTACAAAATACTGAAATGATGCGGCCTCATCCTGAATCACTGCTGAAATGAGCACCAGAACTGGCAGTCCATACCTGGAGGAAGCACAGGAAGAAGCTAGGAGAGGTCTCATTAACTGCCAGGTCAGATGAGATTCTGCTAAGCACCTGTTAGCAGAACAAAGCCTTCTGTAGGGAAGCATCAATTAAAAGTTCTAAAGTGGCTTCTTTTTGAGTTGCTGCCCTCTTGCTAAACTTTAGGGAGCTATATCCTCATAAATGTACAAGAACGAAAAATCGTGAGATCCCCAAATCAATTATTAAATGGCACAAGAGAACTGCATGTAGGAACAAGGATTTCTGTGGGTTTTTTTAAACCGAACAAAAGTAGTGCCTGGAAGGGATGGCTAGGAAGAGCAAAAAGTGGAGCCCATCAGGTTTATCTTTTAACCCCCCACCATTTAATTGTCAAACATATAAATGGGAAAGGGGGTCAGTCAGGAGTCAGTGTCCTACTAAGCATTCAGAGTTTTCAAAAAAGTTCCCAAACAACGCTCATTTTGCCCTTGCTTTAGTGAGCAGGAAGATGTTCCATTCCAGAATAATAAACAATAGTCAAAGGAACATCTTAACAGAGCATGGCGACACGATACTCGGAGGATAATTTATTGTGCATGGTGTGTGGTTTATATATTGCATTGCCATGACAACTTTTTCCCCATGTTGAATGGCTGAGCTGCAACAATGCCCAAAGGCCCCGATCCAACTCTAGGCCTGAGTAGGATGTTGTGTACATGCATCAATTGGTGGGGAGGGGTTGCACCTATGAATGGGTTCCGAATAAGCGTCAAAATGTATGGAAAGCTACGTCCAGATGTGTCCCTGTATCAGTTACACATGCAGACGGTTGCTTCCATGTCTCCTTCTAGTGCTGAGTGACAGACATTAGCAGAGGGAAAACCAGTTACCTCAAACAGGCAGCCTTTTCACTCTTCCATCTCTTTGGTCAACTTGACTTTTGTGGCATTCAGCATGTGATAAGAATGTTTCATTCGCTTCTGCCCCCCTTTGTTGAACAGCTCCCAGACATGAGACTGGCAAAGATCCTTGCTGACTGCTTACGTGGTTACTAATATAGCAGATCAACATAGTTACTATTTTATCTAGAGGAAATAATAGCCAAATGCTTGTGTATGCTTCCCCAGAAGTAAATCCCAGTGCGTTCAGTGGGACCTATGCATAGGTTGAAATCCTAAACAAGAAGGAAGTTTTACAGTCCAACATATAAAATGCTGGTCAGCTGGGAAGGACAGGTTCATATTTGTCATGTTGGCAAAGGATAAGCTGAAACTGTATAGGAATCAACTTGCTTTCCCCAACTCACCAGCATTACAGATGTTGGCTTGCAAGACTTCCATCCTTTATGCAGTATCTTGCAGAAACTCAAGCACACAATAGTGATGCCCTTGTGATCTAGTCAGAAATTGAACACTTTCAAATTCTGTTGATTCCAGTGGGAGGAATTTAAATCTATGTCCTGGTCAAATTGTTTGAGAGTAGTCAAACGAGGGTAGTAGACACAGCCCTTTTCAGATAACTTCCTAGCACTTTTGTCTGATTAATTGGGGAAAGAGGGAGAGGAGGAATTAAATTCTGGCTTCATCCCAAAGGCTGACTGGAATCTGAGTTGGCCACAACATTTTTGTGCAGTTAGATTATTAGTACCTTACAGTGCAATCCTATGTATATCACTCAGAAATAAGTCTCATTGGGTTCCCGGGGACTAAGAATGGACAAATCAGTTCCAGTTCTTAAATTTAAATCTTAAATTCAGTTCTACATATTCCTGCAACCTGTGATTTTTTTAAAAAAAACCTAATAAAAATTTGTCAGCATTTTAGTATGAATTTCTCTGATTGAACACATTTTTGTATGCAGTTTTAACTAATATACACATATTTTTTTTGCAAAGCAGTTTCCCCTGATAAAAAGCATTTGTGTATGCTATTTTCATGAATATATGCATTTTTATGCCCATTTTACCCTAGAATATGCTTTTCTGTACACATCACTTGACACAACCGCCCTGCAAAATTCAAAGTGTGAATCTTGGAGGATTACTGTTTTTCAGTTCACATATCGTTCAAAAAAAGTGCAAATTAGGTAGTTTAAAGGTGAACGCAAAATGAATTGAATTCCTCTCGTTGGGGCTTACTCTCAGGTAAGCATGCATAGAACTGAGGCTGAGGACACCCAGATGCAAAGAGCTGAGTTAGGGCTCTGTAAGCTTCCCAGGGTGTTGTTTATCTCCCAAGACCTGACAGCAGAGCAGTGGGCTTTGGCACGCTCTTGGAGTGTTTAAGCTCAAGATGTATATTTGTAAATGAATGTAAACATTAGAAAACAGCAGTAACCCTCTAGTGACTGACCTCCTCCTAAAGGAATCCAAGCGCTATACCGCTGGACCTTTTCACAACTTAGAATAGTTGGGTGAGTGTAATAATATATTTTTGAAACGCATTTAGGAAACCATCACATGCCAATGAGTAGAGTGTCTAGGTGGGAACTGAAGCTCATTACCAAACAACATCCGGCTGCCATTTTGTTTTTTCTCACTCCAAAGCTGTAAAATCTAATAACCACTGTTAACTACAAGGAAAAAAATTATCAGGAGCCAATCCCTGAGGCCAAACTAAGACCTGGTGGAAATTTTAATACAAGAAAATAATTTTGTTAAAACATCTGACTGGCTGTTGCTATAGATTTCTATTAAGTATATCTTGATCCTATGACCCACACTGAACTCTGTGGAGTCCTTAATTCCAGTGGGAATTTAACTTGTGTCTATGTAAGAGAGAAGCATTACTGGTTGGGTGCAACATATTTGGAAGATTGTTTCATACAGAAACCTTCAGAATAAGTAGGGAGTCTGCCATGAAGCCTTATTCGCTTCACTCACCTTTCATATTGGTGCACTATAGGACTCCAGGGGGAGGGAAAAGAGGGCAGAGGCAGGAATTGACCCTGGAATCAGACACCGCTGAGTTGAGCCTCATTTACTTACCGGTAATTGAGAAAAACAGCAAGGAGAGCCTTTCTGCATTACTATTTTCTACAGGGAAATTCATGTGTGTGTATATACTCTCTAGTAATCTTACTGGGCTGAGAGGCTGCAGGAACAGCATCCTGTCAGGCTACATCCCTGACTATGTAAAGAATGGGTGGGTGGAACGTTCTCCATATAATAGTACCACTGTTTTCCTTAAGGAGTTGTAATGCAGCCAGATTTCCTTGCTCTATGGTATGGCCTTTAGGAGAGGATGAGTTCTGGGTAAAACAAGCTACCCCTCCCTATCTCTCAGGAATGTTAGCCCTTAAAAACCACTAGTGCCAGTGAATGTAGAAGAATTCAGGCCCTCCTCGGAAAGCCCATGAATATACTTTCCCAGAGGAGATCTTGCCACTCTGCTGATGGAAGGTGTTTATACTGAGCTCATGCTCTATGCAAGCGATGGGGAACCTATGGCCCTCCAGGTATTTGTGGTACTACAGCTCCCATTACCACTGGGGCTGATGGAAGCAGAGACCAACAGGTTGGCCATCCCTACTTTAATGAAAGCCTTTTATCGTGTCCTCTTGCAACTCTTGGCCACTAGTACCATAAACTTCCAAGTAGCCTCCCTACTCACAAACCACCTATTTGTCATGTTGCCCTTGTGAGAGCTATAGGTCCCTTGCTTGGATTGTGGTTGATTTCAAAACCTCGGTACATGGTTTTTACAGATGTGTAATTTCTGCAAATGTGTAACTATTATGGGAAGTCTCCACTTCAAAGAAGTCTTGCAGAACAACACCCTGAGCACACAACAAAACATATTGAACTATTATTTCCTGCCAGGTTTGTGCAAATATTAACTAAAAGGTATGTTAAAACAGTCTTGACCAGGAGGGTGGGGTGGAGGGGTAGTGCATTACATTATGATCCAAATCCAAAGATGCTCTCGCGCAATAGTGCATTATGTGCTGTCAGCAGTATTTTCATGGAAAATTCAGATATGGGATATGCATCTGCAAAGAGAGAGCAGTGGGAAGCCTCTGGTTCTGCTTTTTTCATTGTTGCTTGTGCTGTGGGATCCTGTGTATGTTTGCAGATACTAAAAGTTAACGAAAAGTTAGATTATCTTTTGTATTAGTGTGCTTTGATGCTGGGAAAAGAATATACTGTGTTTAAAATTAAATTAAATCTCTCGCGTTGTGGCATCACTGAAGTTAGCCTCAAAGCTCACACTGACTTTAAGGTGAAATGACATTAGCTTTGATAGGCAAAGCCACCGATTTCTGGCTATTCCTTTATATTTTTTTAAATTGTTTTTTTTTCTTCCCCCTCCTAAATTATATTCCCTCCTACAATCCAAAAGCATTGCAAGAAAATAAAATCTTCGTCAGTAATCTAAGTCCCCGCTGCCGTTGCCTAACCATAGGCTTACAAAATAGATTTATACATTTTCCAGTATCTCTTTTTAGCGACCTCTCCGTGACCCTTTGCCAGGCGCTGAGCATCTGCAACCACAGGACACCGCTTGTGTCTACACTGTATGTGGATCACACATTTTAAAAAAACTGAATATGCTTTACAGTAATGCCCCGTCTGAACAATTGAGCCACTTCAGTTTGGGAGAGGACAGGGAAAGGGGCCTCATGTGACAATTAACACCCTGTTTAACAAATAGTATTAAGAAACAGCTGCTAACTTAAATTTGCTTCTGATTAAGTGCCCATGACACTCTTTAGGGCCTTGGGGATACTGGTGGGGCCTTCATCAAAGCCTACCACCACCACCACGTTCATGGCTTCCCTGGTCACTTTGTCACATGGGGGAGCAGCATGGTTGCTGTGATTGCAAGGTCCTCACTTTGGCGTTCCAGAGTTGTCGTCTTCTTCCTCCTCCTCTTCCCCGCTCCTGACCTAAGCCACGGGGAATGGTGCATCAATGGCAAGGTGAAATATCCTCCAATCCCAGTAGCTCTTTGACAAGTCTCTCGCCGAACTGCACCCGGCTGTACTTTTTCACGTGGTAGGCGTCGGACATTTTGTATAGGATGTAGGCGTTGTTTATGGCAATGCTGATGGCAAACCAGAACACTTGCTGCCAGGTCTTGTTTGGTTTATGAGAGATGAAATACCTAGAAAGAACAAAAAAAGGGGGGGGGGAGGGAATCCAGCGGTCATGAAAACGTTTCTGAGATAAGGCAAAGGGTCTGTGCCCTAAAAACTACAGAATCTAGACACAAGACAGAAGAATGTTCTGTCTGTCTATGTCTTACACTTAAGAAATCTGGCAATCAATGGCAGTGGGAATAGGGAGTTTGTTGGTTGGTAAAAAAATATACAGAAATGAATCTTGCTGATTTCTCTATAAGCTGGCGAAATGGGAGAGAGGACTTTATTCTGCCACAGCAACATAGCCACCAGAAGGGACGGTATTTGTTTAACAATCCCAGGCGCCTAATGCTTTTTGGACCAACAGGCAGCTTAAACTGGCATGGCAGAGACTGAGAAAAATGATGTTTGATTTTGCTAGATTTTCTCATAGCGCACACTGGTGCATCGGCACTGCTGCTGAAGAGCAGTCCATTGAATTCTGCACCTGAGAAAGCACATTTTGTGTTGCCTGCAAAGCGTCAATGCAAAAACACTTCAGTGCCAACTGTTTTCATGTGATTGGCCTTGGACATTTCGTACAGGATTTAGGGATTGTTGGTGACGCTCATTTGACATCAACACAAAACCAAGCCTTCCGTGTTATTGACCCTCTCCTGTGGAATGCTTCTCCAACAGGGATTCCACAAGCACCTTCTGTACTAACTTCCAAACGTTTGCCAAAGACTTTTCTTGGCAGCCAGGCTTATGCTGACAACTGAGAAAAGTATTTTCCAAAACAGTCGGCTGGTGATATGGTTTACATTTTTGTATTCATTTTAACTGGTAAACTGCTTTGATTTTTTTTAAATGGATCTTTTTTAAATAAATAAATATGGGAGAAGATTAAGACTAAACGGTTCCTGATTTCAGTGCCCAGCACAGTACCTTAAGTTTGTGCTGTGACTTGGAGAAGTAAAAGGAATCAATTCCCTCGTCAAACATAATTTATGAGCTTTTCTTCTAAACTGCAGTATCCTGACATGACACGTCCTCTCATGACAGTTTTCCTCTCTCGGTACAAAATGTTCTTCAGTCACCTTTCAACAAGCTCCATGTGTAAATAGGTCATGGAAGAGCTCTAGAATTGCAGCCCAGCGAAGTCAGCCATGCCCCAAAAGTTTGTCTAAAACCAGAATCTTCCTATGTGGTGTCTGACTAAGGATGCTTTCATGGTCAACTGAAAAAATCATGTGTGAAATAAACAGGAATGTTGTATACTGGTTGGTATTGTGAGCAGCAAGATCTTCTGGGGAGATGAGATAGAGCTGCTATTAAATAACAAATTCATCCAAAGGGTTGAACTACTTCCATGCAGTTGTTGCTCAATGTTAAGTTCTGTGTGCTCACACACACACTCACTCTCCCTACTGTAAGTTTGATTCCCCCCCCACTACCACTTTCTAGTTTTAATGTGAGTGAAATGGAGGCAACAAAATCTCCACGTGTCTATGCCCCACTATTTTATTTAAAATGAATGAAGAGTTGTAGCAGTTAGCACCTGCTACACTGGACCCAAACTACACTTGCTTTTCGCTCAATATAAAGGATGACTCAAACACCTTTCTTCTATTTGCTCCCTAATTTGTGCAGACTTAGCATTTGCTTTCAAGCGTGAGTGTACTGGGCACGCTGTTAACTATTTCGAAGGGCTGCTTTCGATTGCTTATATTCTTGCTCTTTCACTAAGAGGCTGAGGGTATTTTGATTACAAAAAAAATTGCTTCGGGGAAATACTTTAGAAACACACATTCAAGCCTACAAATTTCATTTAAATTGCACGAAATGAGTCATTTTATAAGAATGCTTATGGATTTCTGTATTGGCCCCATTATAGGCAAATGGCAGGAGTTTGGATGAAGATTTTTTCAAAACAGCCAAACTCCTGCCATTTGCCTATAATGGGGCCAATACAGAAATCCATAAGCATTCTTATAAAATGACTTTATAGTTGCCTACACACCATTCCTCTCCCAAAGAATCTTGGGAACTGTAGTTCTTAGAGGCACAATTCTCAATACTGTTGACAAACTACAGCTCCTAGAATTCTTTGGGGAAAGTAATGTGCCTGATGTATATGCAACCTATGTTTGGATATACTTCAACTGAAGTAGCCCATTTATAAGAAGGTCTCGTCTCTCTTTAGATGAAGATAGCATCTTTCTCTCTTTTTTCTAAGAGGCCTTTTTAGGGCATGGTGATGGATTGGTGAAAATAAAATGGCAACGCCATAAAACAAAAACACTTTTTCACTTTTCTACCACTTGTGTATTCCAGACCAGTATTTTGGTTGGGACACACCTACTAAAGTGACCACAGGGAACCATTTTTTTTTGTTGGGGGGTGGGTGGGATTCAGTTTCTAAGAGATTGGCATAATGGCCCTTGAAGAAGCAGCCTATAGAAAGGCTGCCCAAATTTGTTTTTGCCAAGTCCTTTCCCTTTCCTGTAGAACCTCGGCCAAATGGATGCCTCTCCACCCCCATCCTCTGCCCCATTTCCCAGCCTGCAATCCTATTTTCTTCACAGAGTTTCCGGTTCCACTGGCTGTCTTTCACAGCTGTGCTGTCACTATTTGTGTCCTTTCTTTTTCAGCTATGCCTCCAAGAAAAACAAGCAAAACAACACTGAAGTTATGCCAAAGAAGACCCGAGTGAGAACTTTCCTCCCTTTTTTTACTCCATGGAAGAGGGAGGCTCCTGTACTTGGAAACTGCTTGCCATGGCATTTTATTTGAATCGGGATAGGGAACAGCCTCTGAGCACAAAGGCTGGGCTTAACTGTCCCAGATACACCAAATAGCTAGTTCTTCTATATGAAAAATGGATACTGGGTAGTTCTTTGAGGACTTTATCACTTTAGTGTGCAGGCAAGGAAACCCTATTTTCAAATTTGAAAACATAACATGCAAAACTAGACAGAAAGAAAATACAAGCACTATGTACTTGCTTAAACACTAAACCACAAATATATCCTTTGTAGAAAAAGTTAACCAAAGTAGCCCTCTTAACAAACTATTGCTTTGTTACTCAAGTAGGTTAGAAACCTTGTGAACAGAGAAGAGTGGCAAGTGTCAACTTGGAACCGTAATTCTGGAAGAGAGGTTTATCATCTCTGCATACAACATCTATTAAACAGATGAGCCTCTCTGACCTGCATGTAACATGTAAGCTTTAGTCATAATTGCCCACATCCACATTTTATTAAATCACCCAGAGAATGATTAGGGAACAGTTGAGTTATGTGAACATAATTTTGGATTTTTGAATGAATACGATGGTCACCACTCTGGTCACTTCTCTCCCCATTCCCCATGGAAACAGGGAAGTGCATGTGCACACACTTTGCTCTTCCAAAAGAAACGGGTGAAAGTCGGATCCCGTAGGATTAAGCTGAGTCTTGAACGACACATAGAGCTGAAAGAGGAAGTGGGAAAGAGTGCCACAGTTCCAACTTCCTCCTTCAGCTCTATTTACTTTTCAGGAGAGAGAGAAAAGTAATCCTCCTCTCCACCTCATGACCAGTGAGGCAGTAAGAGAAGTAGAGGTACTGATGCCTTGTGGACACTTGGTGATGGCCTTGTTGGTACCACTGACATCGCTGGTTGCTGTCTAAGTTAATGGCCATTTCTAAATCTGTGTCATCTATACAAAACTGTAAACAATGTAGAAGAATTGTGTCACATGTTCAAAAGATTTGCTGAAAGATTTCCTCCAGGCTCGTGTGGAAAACTGGCTAGATTTCAATACTGTTGTTACTGACTCTTGTGTTTTCATCTGCTCCTGTACTTATTGCTTGTTCATTGTTTGTAATTGATTTTTTAAAATAAAAAATCTTATCTCACCCTGGTACCAGTATGTGATGACAGGTGGGTTGGAAATAAGTTTAAATATATAATCACAGATTATTTAAACGAATAACAAGACAGGGCCATGCTGGTAGCTCCTTTAGGGTGCCACAGTCCTGTTCAGGATAAAACAGTGATCCCTTTAGATGGGAGAAAAGGATAGGCTAATTCTGTGTGGAAACAAGTTAAAGCATGGAACAGAAATCAACCATGGTAATAAATAAAACTACACTCTCTAATGGTGATTATCTTGAGTTTGCGTGTCATGGTTGCTGCCATTTTACAGTGCCTAAGCTCCATTTTGGGAGCCAGCAAACCTTGCAAAGCAGCCAATTCTACTAATAGTGTATCTATATGTAGCATTTATTTGATTTAATTCTTTCTGTCACAGCCAAGAAGCAAAACTGAATTCTGGCCAGGTTGCCTTTCCCTTCCTGGAATTCCCAATGGAAATGCTAATCAGCTTGTTGCCAGGCAGGGGGCTGTTTGCCAACCTTGAATACTGAGTGATTAACACCGTGGCCAGTTCCATTTGGCCTATCACAAGCTCCAGTTCTGACTTGTCATATAAATGGCTGTAAGCATGCTTTGCTGAGTTGCAAAAGGTTTACTTTGGTTTTGAAGAGCTATGCATTCTACCTGATACCTTCTTGTGGTGACAAAGGTTGAGCTGAAGCTGCTCTGGAACCTAGACACCATGTGGCAGAAACCATCTTGTAACAATCTGAAAGAATTGCCCAGCTTGGTTCCTAGATTGTATGACTAAGACAGTCAAAGATTCAATGTGTTTAAGAAGTCTGTTTGGTGGAAGGTTCTCAGGCTATGAAGGACTTGCTCACAAATTTATTGACAGCTACACAAATTATTATAGCTAGGAAGTGGAAAGGGCAAGCAGAATATAAAATGGGAGAGTGGTATAAAGAGGTGTGGGATATGGCTATTAATGATAAATTAACATGTGCCATTAAGGTAAGACAGGGAATATGCTGGAGTAATGATTTTGAGGAGATATTGTAAAATTTGTACTGTTCAAACGGAAGGGGGTCAAAGCATTGCAAGAGTTGTTGAAATTTTGGGAGGTTGGATAGTTACAATAGAATGTTCTCAGTGGTGGGATGCACATTTTTATTATTATTTATTTATGATTATTACATCGTCAAAATAAATAAATAAGAAGCTGTCAGTTTCCCCCCTTTAACAGCAGCAGCTGGGTTGGGAAGCAGTATTAGAACCATGGAGTAGGAAGGGGGGGTGGAGGCTTTTTTAAACCCCTTTGACAACTCCACCTCACAAATTGCTATAGGGCTGTGGAGGAAAACCACTTACAACACCAATGGAAGTTTCCATCTCAGAACAAAAAGGAACAGGCACGGGGTGTGTGTGATTTTTTGGCAGAACTGTAGTGCTGGTGAAAGATTTAAATGCACTGTTTCCCTCTTCCTCTACTCTAAACAAAATTCTAATTCCCCATAGCTTCTCCAAAGTGGGGAAAATGTTAGGAAAACCAGTCATGGGTCTTCCACAGCATGTCTTGAGTCACCTCTGAGTATTTTTATCCCTGTGCAAATGCACCTCAGAACTGAAAAGCAGTTGAAAAGGGTAAAATTTCCTGACCCAATAGTTTTCCAACTACAATAAGCTTTTCACATGGGGGGACATGTAAAAATGTGGTCCCTCAGCTGCAGTGTGAAGTACTACAACCCAGGGAGGGGTGTGCTGCGTGCCATTTCTGCACATTGGAAATATGCTGTTTCTATGTGGTAGAAACCAATTTTTATTCTTAGCCACAAATCCACACTGAAGCTCAGGGTGTAATTATTGAGGGACAGTGCCTATATGTGGTTCTTAGAGGCACTACACTTCTGTAAAACAAGAAAATCCTTAATAAAAAATATTTTTTTTTTTTTTAAAAAAAACATCCCCACCGTGACCCAGCTCTTTTAGAAGATATTCAGACAAGTTGGGAATGAAGTTCTATGCTTGGCTTCGTTGTCCATGCTGGAGTCAGTGAAGGCAAAGTCAGGTATCTACTTTCTTCTGAAAGTAGTACCCTTATTCCAACAGTATGGCATTCATCCTCAAGTCCCCACCACCCCACGACTTGCTTACTTGCTGTATTTGTCATCATATTTGCAGATATAACTAAGATGAGCAGCAAAGGCTTCTACTGCCAACGGGCAAGGGATCTCTCCACTTTTTCTCTTAATTATGACACCTGTTTCGATGAAAAAGAAACATGTTGGTTGTCACTTGTGGTTAACATGCAGTATGCTCTGATCCTGATAATTATCACCCCTCCAAAGCTGGTGCTATTCCCTTTTTAGGGGGAGGGGGGCAGAATTTGCATGTTGGATGCAAAGATACAGTTAATGTCCTATCTAGTTTGACCCTTAATTGCCCTGGGTTCGTAACCTGTTTTGGGGGTCCAGGTCCCACCCCCCAAGCAATGTAGCATCTCTGAGCCCTTACCTTGTTGAATTGGAGAATAAGCGTTGGTCAAAAACCGAAAGTAGCCTTTATTGTACCAGCAGATCAAGGACATGTTTCCTTTCATCTTTATCCTATATTGTCCTCGAGACTGAGGAGCATCTGGGTTATTTAGCATAGATGGAGGCAGGCCTGTGCAGTCACTTTTTCTTGCACTTAACAACCCACAACAATAAATCTCTGCAAATAGAAGATGACAATACATATCTATTAGCAAAACTACCTTGAGGTTTGAGAGTTGAATGGAACGGTCATCTCCTGACCTACCAGGCTTAGAGGGGGAAAGGTGGGGCAATGACTTACAGTTTCCATGAGGAAATCCTTCTTGTCTCAATAAAGAATGCCATATAAAAGGAAATCCCAGGAGAATTGTGTGGTGAATTGTCTACTGTATGAATGAGATTGCAATGCATTTCCAAGGGAGAAGACTAACTGGAATGGGAAACCCCAAAGGAAGTGGATCTGCTTAGCTGTGCCATACGTCACGACAGTAAAGGTCACCTTGTCTATAGCAGGAACTGAGAACCCGTAGTTCTCCAGATGTTGTTAGACTACAGTTTCCCTCACAATTGGTCATGCTGGCTGGGGCAGATGGGCATTGGAGTCCAACAATATCTGGAGGACCGCAGCGGTTCACTACCCCTAGTCTAAAACATTGCAATTTGACAAATTTAAAGCATGGCATTATCAGACTACGGTCTGAAGTGCCAAGGATGGGTAAGGTGATTCAACAAGATTTCCTGCCATTTTCATTCAAAAAAGCTAAAACATAAAAACATAAAATAAAAACCTTAAACATCTTAGCTTATAAGGACTAAAAGCTGAGTTCTTATAGAGAACTGTCTTTTTTCCATACTGGCATCTTGTGGCTATATTTCATGTCTATTGAGGCTTATAGATCACATTGCTGGTCCTACATTGCCCTTGGGATCCCTTCCAACTCAAGTTTCTACAACTCTATTCCTTTTGGTGTATTACAATTCAAAAATCCAAGCTTTCTTAAGCTCCACTAGAATCTTAAATGGTCTGGTTGAGAAGGAGCCGGTGGGGGAAATTGGATTTGTTCATATTTGTAATTCCAAGTCATTAGAAGGATTTCCAGCTGCAGTTCTAGCCACACCTGAACACGAAGATTCACATTTTAGTTCTGGGGCCCCTAAATGAAGGAAAGAACTAAGGTGGGTGGAGCAGGTGGATGAACCACTGAGCCTGGTACCAGTTGGAGAACACTAGCTTATTAGTATCATTACTGATAGGCTTACTGAGTTCAAGCACAAACTCTTTGAGGTTAAGAGAAGGCACAATGACTCCTCTCGACAAAGACTCCATGAACAGTAGGGCCGGCACAACCATAACACTGGACCAGCAGGTGCAGTTCTGATCACCTCTTAAACCTCTTCTATTTGTCTTTCCTGCCACAGTAAAACTCATAAGCCGTTCACTCCTATTGTGCAGATCCAATTTTCTCCAGTAGTGTGAAGTCAATGCTATCGAGTTTGCTAAGGGGGCCTTTAATTCAGAAGCACAAACACCAAAAGGTTAGAGGTAATTAAGCACAATCTTTCTTTCAGTCCAGACAGAGAACTTGTAAATGGAGCGTCACCTTACAAAGGGTAATGAGAACCATATGTCAACCACCTCTCTAATGCAACAGAACAAATGAGGCATCCTAGATTTATGACCAAGACAAGTGACTGCTTTTACAGTGGCAGCAGATTTAGTGCCAGCACATGGCACATGTAACTTACACAGATTCTAAAAAATAAACCTGCGATGGAAGCTCACAGTTGCTAGGGCAGCAGGCAGTAAAAATGAAATCCATCTGGGTTGATGGATCTGTTCTGTTTTGTTACGCCTTTCTCTTATATATGATATACTTGTTTGGTGCAGGGGTGAAGCCTTGACAGTGACAGCATGTAGGTCAGCCTGGGAAACGACGGAGGGTGGGGCTGCCTACAATGCCCCCAGACAGCTGCGTGACAATTTTTTAACGTTAAGATTTTTATGAAGAGATTCTAAAACGCCCCAAGAAGAAAGCAGAACAATGGAAGCTTCTGTTGAAGGGGAAGGAAGGCTTCAAGAAATTCAGATGAGGCATTTCCCTGATTTATATCACACATGCCTCAGGACAGGTAATTTGGGCAAATGGTACAGAGAGAGAGAGAGAGAGAGAGAGAGAGAGAGAGAGAATGAAAATAGGGGATTGGGATTTAAATTCGGACTCCATCGTTCCTTTAAAGTGCAAATGGAAAGCTGGAAATCGCATTCTCTCAGGTCACATCTGTTTTGACCCAAAATAGAGAGTGACATCTTTATTTGCTCATTTGAGAAAAAGTAACAAGTGCCTCCTAGAGAGACAGCTTAGGTCACCACTACCTGCTTATCTGTCTGCATCTCCCACTTATGGGCACAAGTGAAATCTTTTTAAGTCACACCATATATTCAAACCATTCCGATTTCACTTTAAATTTCCCAAACCTTCCTGTGTCCTGAAGTTTTTTTTTAAAAAAATTATGGGCAATGTAGAATTAACACAGGCCATTTCTTTTCCCCATTAATTGTTGGAGGATGGTTGCGGGAGGGCGGGGGACAGAAATTCTGCTACCCCTAAAATGCCACAGCAATTAAACAGCTATGAATTGCCTCTGAGGTCCACAGGGATACTCCACAGCAACCATGTTAGCCTGTTTTCAGTTAAACTGTCAAAGCAGAAGCAAAACAAGAGAGCTTTGTGTCCCCGAAAGACCAACAATTCTATTGTTTTGTGAACTGGAGGCCAACCCCCCCCCCACAGGTCAACACGTAGCCCGACACAAACCTTGTTTCTCAAACTCTTCAAAGAGATTCAAGCTGGTGATGCTGGGCCCAGTAAAAATGATGTAGTTCTTCCCTGCCGCGTTCTGACAAAGGCTCTTGGCCACCATGCTGTGGAGCTGGGTTTTGTTCTTCAAAGCATCCAGGCCTTCCGTGCCACTTCCTTCTTTCAGGTGGACATAGATCTTAACAAGCAAGCAGGAGCAGGGGCAGGGGCAGAACAGCAGGGAGAAAAGTCAGTGTGCAGAAAGGCCAGTGGCAACGCTCTCTCATTCTTTGGGGAGATGAGCTGAATAGTACAAGTGCATACCTAATTCAGTGCTATAAGGCCTCTTCTGATGGACTATGCCAAAATGGCAAAATTAACTGGGAAGCTCGGAAATCAAGAAGACAATAATTTTAAGAAAGAATGGGGAAAGTTTATAATTTCTTTACGAGACCACTGTAAACAGGTTAAAACATGAGCAGGATTTTAGTCACACTTGTAAAGTAATGGAAAGTATGGATAATTTAGAAGGATAAAAATTTGGATAAGTACAGTGGTACCTCGGGTTACGAACTTAAAAATCAAATAATAAAAATAATAAAATGCTAAGGCCTCTTCAGTCCTGAAGGGGAGCAGTCCTATGCACAAGAAGCTGAAGAGAGGCAAGCTGGTGTAGCTTAAACCGGTGTAAAGTTACAGCAGATGCAAGTCCCGTTCAGCAGTGGGGCTGCTGCTCTGCCTAAACCTGGCAGAGGTAATTTTATGTTCTATAGCTGGTTGCCAGGTAATTTGATGGAACTGAATGGGCTCAAAATCCAGCCTAAGTTTCTCCTCTCTGGTCCTGCCTCCACCTCACCCCCAGAATGCCCCTTTGCGGGGACTTACTCCAGCCTCAGCTTAGCCAGCTTCTGCTCTGCTCCAGCTGTGCCAGGATGAGGAAGTTATACCACTGCGTCTGAGCCAGGATTGGAGATTTAATGCTGGCTGAGCCCAGATGTGCTGCAATTCTAAGCTGCTCATCCTGGCCGCTCTTGCCACAGGCTTGCCCCCCTGAAACTTTTTGTTGGAACTGCAGTAAGAAATCCCATCCCAAAGCTGAATTAGCAAGCATCGCTGCAAGAAAGAGCATGTTTACAGCTGGACTGTTTTCAAAAAACATTAGGTATTCATCCACAGGAAAAGCTACAGAGTTTGAATCGTGAAAGAGACTGATTGTTCATGGTTGTACAAAGAAAGAAAGAAAGAAAGAAAGAAAGAAAGAAAGAAAGAAAGAAAGAAAGAAAGAAAGAAAGAAATGCACACTGCTACTGCTTTTGGACTACTATGGGAAACAAGGAGTGCTTCACCTTACTGTGCAGCTTGAAAAGACATTTTCTTGTCACTATATTTTGGGTCCTCCATTTCTAGAGATGTATCTCTTACTCCATACACACCCATAGTAACGAGACATCAGCCCTGTTCAGGCATTCTTAAGTTCTATCCATGGAGTTCTGTGCCCTGGTATCAATACCCAGCCTTTCCCATACTAAGGAAGAAGATCTGAAGCAGGACAGTAGATGCATTGGGCAGAATGCCCAATCCTCCTTGCAGCTGGTAACCCTGCGCCATCAAGCAAACAATTCCTGTTGGCCAGGCATACAATTCCTATTTGGCCCATAAGCAGTCAGCTGACCTTACACTGAACCTGGATAAAGGTGGCGGGTGCTTAAATAGCTCACTGAGCTCTCCCCTCTGCCAGCATTGGTACAACATGTTTCTGTGGACGAGCTACTTCCACAGGATCTTAAGGCACAAGCCAATCCCAAGCAATTTTGCATTGGTTTCAGATTGAAGTATCAAGTTTTAAGAAAGGGTTAGGCTGTGGCAGAACCAAGGAACAGACACACCCAGAGGGAGCCTGATAGAGAGTTGTAGCAGCCGGGAGAAATTTGATCATGTCCTAAGACACTCCAGTCCTGTCTGAACAGAAGCAGTTTATGGCATGACTGATCCTTCTGCTCAAACTGCAGATTCAATTAGGCCAGTTACATAGGAAATTATGGCCATCCTATCAGCTAAAACATCCACTGACCACCGTTCAAGCAGCCTGTAGTAAACCAGTTTTTCGGTCCCACTGATTAGACATTTGGATGCATGTAAATAGTTGCAGAGAGTCCTCTGTGTGCATGGCAGAATCACATGGACACAAGGCGATGTAGCTGCAGGCCCATCTGTATCCATCACATGAGAATAGGACTGCAGCAGAAGGCAGCTATAATGGAAACTAGGAGAAAACCTAAAGCAGGTCTCACTTGGGGGCACAATTCAGTGGCAAGTTTTCTTGTGCAAACCTCAATTAAATGAACAGTGGTTCATTTCAACTGGGTTTAGGGATGAGATCTCCTTTGTGGTTACTAGCCTAACTTCTCATGGGCTTGAGCACCGCTCCTCAACACCTCTAGTGTGGCTGCAATACTTCTGGTTTTGATAGTTCACTATGTTGTCTAAACCCAACAACAACTGTGGTTCATCTTGGTTGAAACATGCCAATTTCGGACCATGAGTCATGCGGCTCGCTTGTTTCTGCCAGCCACTGCTCATCTCACTGTTCAACTAACCATTGGTCAACCATAATTGAGGGGTCTGGCATAATGCTAAATTCCCATTAACAGATAAACAAAAGCTTCAAAACTCCTTCTTGGGCCCACACCAGAGAAGGAGGTAGCAGCAGAGCACACACTCTTGGTGGGTGGGAGAGGTATTAGGAGCGTCCTACTCTCGTGTAGGACCCTGGCAAACACACATGCCTGACTGGCTGCTCTCTCCCTCCTGGTCGATCGTTCAGGAGCTTCAAAAGCTTTCTTCTGCCTGAACATCACAGTGACTGATGCCAACAGACATCAACACACTAAGGGATCTGCAGAGTATTCGCAGTTTGTGTAACAGAACTCAGTAGCTCAGCATTTGACTAATCTATGTTTATTTACATATACAGTGGTGCCTTGCAAGACGAAATTAATCCGTTCCGTGAGGCTCTTCGTATAGCGGTTTTCTCGTCTTGCGAAGCAAGCCCATTGACAGCTTAGCAGATTAGCGCTATTAGCGGTTTAGCGGCTTTTAGCGATCAGCTGTTAAGCGGATCAGCTGATAAGCGGCTTAGCGGCTTAGGAAAAGGGGGAAAAAGGGGGGGGAACCCGCAGGAACTCGCAAGACATTTTCGTCTTGCGAAGCAAGCCCATAGGGAAATTTGTTTTGCGAAGCGCCTCCAAAACGGAAAACCCTTTCGTCTAGCGGGTTTTCCGTCTTGCGAGGCGTTCTTCTTGCGGGGCACCACTGTAATACACTCGTAGCATTCTGACTTAGCTACTTCCTCTTTCTCATCAAAGAGAAAGAACAAAGGACAATAGTCCCATTTCACGGAACACAGTAACACAAACATCCTGTTTCTGTCACTTCCCACTCTGTGGAATGAAAACATACACCGTCATGTGCTAGACAACAATCCCATGACTGCAGACACGGGGAATGAATCTCCAAAATCCTCCCCTAATTCATGCACTGTGTTGCAGTCATCAGTGTAACTGCAACAACCATACAGATGTCATACACACAGTATACCCCTGTATCACCCGTTCCACCCTTGGAACTACCTGCAACTGGACTGGCCTTGGGCCTTACCATCTTGCAATTCTGACTAGTCTTGGCGTCATAAACCTTCTAACTGTCAGGAAGTCTCACATCTGGCTTTGTTGGGACTCGAACTCTAGTCTCGTTCCTCTCTGAGGAATTTGTGTTCACCCTTAAAGCCTTTGGGTGTGGTTTCCCGTCCCTTGAGGGCAAACCCTGTACCCCTTTCAAGACTTTGGGTTCCAAGACATGTGTCGAGCCACTAACCACAGCTAAATCTGCAACAGCCTAGGGTCAATGAATAAACCATGGTTTATAGTGACATCTGGAGACAGCCATTATGTTTGCATCTATTTTTAGAATGAGCACACAGAACTTCCCTGGCATGTAATTGTCCTGTACAAAGCAGCCACCAGGAAAGCAACTCTGTCCTGAGTAATATTCCAAAAGCCTATTTTCACAGACGTTTGAGCTGTCTGCCTAACAGCTGCAATAATCTATGCACAAATTGATGTCTTGGCCCTGTGCTTGACAGGGAAGGTTTCCATATGACCCTCATGAGTGGATATTCTTTAAGCCATGGCTTAATTAATACTTGGGAATGGATTTTTGGGATGCTCAAGGAGAAACAACAGTAAAGGAAGTATTATTTAAAAGAATTAAATGAAATATACTCTACGGGGTGTTGTGGAAGGGAGCTGTCTCAAAAAATATGAACAAGGCAACTGATAAATTCAACTGGTTTTATTCCTACAAGCTTTGAACTTTCACAAATTTCAGAGAGAGAGAGAGAGAGAGAGAGAGAGAGAGAGAGAGAGAGAGAGATGTTAAATATGGATACCCCTACAAAAATGACAGATGGCTAACCCTTCTGCAACTCTGCCCTTGAAAAGGAAATTCACCCCAGGCTTATATTTTGCTCTCTCAAAGTAGAATGAGTAAATCAATTAGGACTTAATGGGACATCAAATAAGCTTATTCACAACGTGAGGACAGCGAAAGTCATTCTAATTTTTAATGTGGCACCTTACCACTGTGCACAGTCCTGACATTCTCCAACATCAGAAATGGCTCTCTGTTTAGAACTGCCACAGGTTTATCATGAGTGAAAAACAAATGGGTAACAGGGAGACAGGGAGGAGAAAGGAAAGAAAGATGGAAAACTCCAACCCATCTGCATGCATTTACAGTGTGGCCTGATGCCATGTTAGATTGGATCAACATAAGCACATTTTAAGAGTCTAGAATCAAGGCTATTGACAAGACTCAAGATGCCAGCCCCTTTCAGCACCACTGGAACCATTAAGAGAAGTCCAGACTTGGGCCACAGCTAGGGATGGGTGAATCTGTCCATTTTGATTTCAGTTTCTAATTTCCCAATCTTCAGTTCTCCAACGTTTCCACATCTGTTTGCAATTTTCTTTTAAAGAGTCCTCACAACATCGCCAGCATTTAAATGTGAATTTCTCCTAATATACACATTTTTGCCTTGTACGCATTTTTGCCAAACAACTTCCCAAATTAGAATGCATTTTGTGTGCTATTTTCACTAATGTATGCATTGTAGGGCACATTTTTACCCTGTGTGTTTTTGTACACATCACTTGGGTGGAGAACTACACTGCAAAATTCAGAGAAGGGTATATTTTGAAAGTTGCTGTATTTTGAGTCTCCTCCTGCTTCCCAGGAGTAGGCAGATTTGGTAAGTTCACCTTTAAATGCTGAATCAAATTTCTCCCCATCCCCAGTCATAGCTCTGACTTCCTGATTCAGTTTGGAAGCTGTCATTTGAGTGGCAGGAGCATGAGATGATCTGTCTCCACATCTCTTCATGGCTTAATTAAACTGGAAGCATGCTGTGCCAGTCAGACTGCACTGGGAATGGAAAATTATTATCCCGGCTTATCATTTGGAAATTATTTTCCTCACTTCTGGACACCACGGTTAAAAGAAGGTTATTGATACAGAGTACAGAGATAAAGAGCAGAAGTGCAAAGATGATAAAGAGTCCAGAAGGTAAATCCTATCAGAAAAGTGGTATGTGTTTAGCTTAGGGGAAAGAACCTGGATGGGGGGTGGGGGGAGTTATTTAAAATCTACCAACAAATGAAAAATCAGCTTTGTCTGCATTTTGAGATCTGATGGGCACAAGTTAACATCAAGAGAAGCACCAAGCCAAAAATCGGAATAAAAACATAATTAAAAAGAAAAAGATCGTCAATTAAAAGCAGCAGAACGAAACAATTCAATCACAAAGGCTAAAAGGTAAGGTCTATGTCAGGCAACATAGACACCAGGTGAGTTTCTGTGATCCCCAGGTGCTAAGTAAAATAGCTAGTATGAAGGCTGGGCAGGGGGCTAAGAAGTCCCATTGCATGGGTAGAAGTTTCGTGGATGAGACTCATTAGTTGAATTCCACCCATAAACCCCACAGGCTACACCAGTTTTGGCTTTTGTGCAATGAATTGCTTTTCTTTGTCTTTTTTACTCATCTGAATTGCTTTGAGATTTCTTTAAATGTAAGCTATATGGAAACATTATAAAATCAAAACATAAAGTACAGTGGTACCTCGGGTTAAGTACTTAATTCGTTCTGGAGGTCCGTTCTTAACCTGAAACTGTTCTTAACCTGAAGCACCACTTTAGCTAATGGGACCTCCCGCTGCCGCTGCGCCGCCGGAGCACGATTTCTGTTCTCATCCTGAAGCAAAGTTCTTAACCTGAAGCACTATTTCTGGGTTAGTGGAGTCTGTAACCTGAAGCGTATGTAACCTGAAGCGTATGTAACCCAAGGTACCACTGTACAATAAATGGCATTTTGGATTCAATAACTTTGGGCATCTACATTTGTAGAAACTGTTTTTGTTAGAAAGATGCTCTCATACAGATAGCCGCAGAGAGTTTACCATTTCTTCTCACTTAAGTCAATTATCTCCATGTTGGAACCAATCATTTAGACTAAACTAAAGCCTCCTTTTGGTGCATTGAACAAATTATTGTTTTCCTCCTTCACAGAACAGCAGGCCGTCTCCAAATAAGTGGTTGACTTCCACAGGGCCTTTGTATAAATGTACTGGAAAGGTCGTCAACATAAAGGTGAATGTGGTATTTAAATCTCTAGTCACTGGGGGAAAAACATCACACCTGTTCTTGCAAGCTGTGATATTGATGGGTTCACACTTTTTGAAATGTTCATTTTCACAACTTCTTGAACTTCTTTCTCACCTGATCCTTTCAAATATGAACAGAGGGCTGTCAAGATGTGCATAGACAAAGGCTCTTGAGATTACTTGGGAGTTATTTGGATGCGAGTCAAACGCAAGTGTCAAGTTCATTATTTTGCTCAAGCTGTTGAGCTTGATCCTGTGACATGCGGAGTGTCATCCATTCTCATTGACTTTGACAGTTTGAAGATGTATGTTAATGGAGATGGACTGAGGGCAGAAAATAAATTATATTTGGAGCCCAGAGTAGCTGGAATCTCTCCAGCAAGTCTACATTTGTAACAGTTTTCATTTATGATCTATAGACATTGCTCTTTCTCCTTCTTATCCTTCAGTGCCAAAGTCCAGGAAGGCCAAACAAAAAGTCTTATACCGTGGGAACTATCACCCATGGCTTTTCCCCGTGATGCTCCTGTAAGAGAAGAATCCCGAGGCTGTGATGTAGGAGCTGAAGACACAGCTACTATGCCAGTGGGAAGTGCAGCAATGTCAGCATGGGAAGTAACTGGTTATGATGACAAATTTTAGAAACGGGGGTTTCAGAATGATTTCAACTCATAAATCCATGATCCATCAGAAGCCAAGCCCTTTCTGAAATTTGGGCCCAGTCCATAATGGCTTTACTGCTTGGATAGCACAGTTGGTTAGAGCATGGTGCTGATAACACTATGGTTGCAGGTTTGATCCCCGTATGGGACAGCTGCATATTCCTGCATTGCAGGGCATTGGACTAGATGATCCACACGGTCCCTTCCAACTCTACAATTCTGTGATTCTATGACCATCATCTAGTGCTCCCTGCCAATTCCATCCTATGTCCCAAACCATGCAAATGAAAATGTGGGCATCCACTGTTTTTTTTTTGTGTGTGTGTGTTTTTGGGGGGGGGGAGATGCACAAAGTATTTATTTCATAAAATTGCTTGTTTTTGTTTGTTTGTTTTAAAAAATCCAAGTAGAATACCAAAAAGGGGCACTAGGGCTAATTTCTCACAAAAATTGAAAATAATACTTCCTGTCCAGTTTGTCTCAGGTGCTACAAGTGGTTGCAACATAGTAGGTTTTGGGGTTTCTTTAATGAAAGCTGGGAATGTGAGGATTATGGTTCATCCTGGGATGGAGCAACTCCCCCCCCCCTTCATTTTGTCTTTCCCCGCCCACACCCTGCAATAGATACCCAGGATTTGTTGAAGGAAAAACTGTATAGGCTACATCTTTAAGGGATGGACACTTAGTCAGAAATTGTATCTCTTGCTGAGGTACCTTGGGCTTGCAGTCTGAATTATTCAATACAATTAGGAGGCATAGAAAACAACCATCTTCAGACTGGCAGGAAGGAGAAGATGAGCTTCCCTAGGATATTTTTTTAAAACCTGCCACACTTTTCCATATAAACAGTGTTAGCTTGGCTCATGCAGGGGGCTGTTGATGGACAGGAAACATCATTCTTGTTACCAGAGGGCTTGGGGAAGTTTCAATTTAACATAAATCATGCAAACAAAGACTTGGGACTAAGGCCTTTTTCTGTACAGAACAGACAGTGGCTCCCCCTTGTAGCCTCTTGGAAAATGCCTTAATGTGCAAATCAAGGCACTTTCCTGTGCAGATGCCTGACTCAGGGCTGAGGCCAATTCCACAGGCTCTTACCTGGCAGATAAAACCAGTTGATGAGCACTGCCGTACCCAGAGACTGAATTTCCGCTTTTTCCTCTTGCGTAACTCTCGCTCTGTGCAGGTGGCAATGAAAACCGGATCTTCGTCAATCAGAGGTTCATGGAGTACCTAAAATCACAACGGGGTTGTGTTATTCTATCACTGGGAAGGAAAACAATTTCTCTAAAGCAAGCATGGCAAAGTGGATCAAGTGTCGGATTTCAACCAAACCCCATTCATCTGTGAAGCTTACCAGGTGACCTTGGCTCAGTTGCTATCTCTGAGCCTAATCTACATCGCTGGGTTGTTGTGGAAATAAAATAACACAGGCTTGCCACATTGTAAGCTAAAAAAGCCCAGCCAGAATATATGTCCAGAGGCACAGGAAAACCCTGAAGGCTGTGGTGCACACAGGTGCAAGCTATTGAAAGAGACAAGAAAGGGGCAACATCCTTAAGGACTTAAAGCGGAAGAGGTAAAATATAGAATTAACCTGACTCAGCATCACCTGGCATTCACCAATATTTCCATTTATTGGAACAAACCGATAAATTGTTGAGTTGCACACATATTTCCGCCCCCATTATTTGAGGACCCAGGGTGGAGGATATGGAGTTGTATAAGGTTGACCTTTCCCATGATATTCCAGTCACAAACCTGGCTCTGTGTTCCTTGGAAGGGAAAGGAAGACCATGGATGTGATGAAACAAACAAAAATATTCTCTCCTCAACCCCCAATCCTTAGCAGAGTCAATTGCTGTCCTATGCAACAAAGACGATTGCGAGATAGATAGATAGATAGATAGATAGATAGATAGATAGATAGACGATAGATATAGACTAGATAGATAGATAGATGATAGATGATAGATAGATAGATAGATAGATGATAGATAGATAGATAGATGATAGATAGATAGATGATAGATAGATAGATAGATGATAGATAGATAGATAGATAGATAGATAGATAGATAGATAGATAGATGATAGATAGATAGATAGATAGATAGATGATAGATAGATAGATAGATAGATAGATAGATAGATAGATAGAGATAGATAGATAGATAGATAGATAGATAGATAGATAGATAGATGATAGATAGATAGATAGATGATAGATAGATAGATAGATGATAGATAGATAGATAGATAGATAGATAGATAGATAGATAGATAGAAAGAATGATGAAAACTTCAGATTATCTAGATCCCAATACATTTTGGATTATAATTCATAGGGGGTTATACACAACCCATTCTAGCAGCTGCAACAAAACTATGTTGTTCAAGTCTGAACAGCGCACTCTGGCCTAGTTCAAACAAGCTATGGTGTTATCCAACTAAACCGTGTGTGGTTTGTTCTTTCTGCCACGTATGGTTTATTTGGGGGGGGGGAAATCTCCTCAAATATGAGGAGGTAGGGTCATCATCTTTGCTTAGCCCTTATCTCTCTGATTATCGCTAGTCGAAACATTTACTTTAGCCCTTGTGAATTTGTAGACTGCAAGCGGAGCAAAGAACCGCTTGCTTATAATGAACTTGTTGTTCCCTCCTGAGAGCTATGCCTTGGTAATTTTAATTCCCTCCAGAATGTTAATCTTTGGCCGAGTTCATGTTGCTTCTTGCCAGCCACGTTCCACTCCTCCGGCTACCCAACAGCATCAAGCCATCAAATGATATTTTTTTAAAAAATAAAATGAAAAGGGTGCTCATTCAAAACATAGGTCTGTTTTGGAAAGCATCTTCAACACATCACGGAGCTCACCTGTGCAATTATCATTAAAAAGCGAATAGCAGAGAGAAAGGTTTGAAGCCACAAATGAATGTAGATTTTTTTAAAGCAACATATTTATTATGTTCCACATAACCCAAGGAATTGGGACATACAATGCCACTTAAAACTGGTGACGAGAGGATCCTCACAGTCCACGTGAAAGTTATTTGGAAAATGGGATTAATTCCAGCTGTTCAGCAAAACAATCTGTACCTTAAATTGAATCTGTTGTGTATTGAGCCCACCCAAGCATGGACATCACTTCGTAGGAATGGATTGCTTTTAGATGCAGATTGTGTACAGATAAATATAACTATACTTGCGAGTGCGTTTATAAAAATTATAACGACCTGCTAATAATTGTACACTTGTTGAAACAACAGCATTACTTATATACCTATATATCACATTGTATTACAGTTTCAAGCACCTTTTTCTTTTCTTTTTTCATTTCTTTCCCTTCATTTGTCCACTGAAAGTTTTCAATAAAATATAAATAAATAAAAACAATTGCAGGAGACTTCTCCATTGCTGGCAGTCACTGGGGGAACAACATGGTGGGCAACAGCAAATTTGGGGCGGGGGCAGAGCTGATGTGCTCCTTCAAACTGTCTCTTCCTTGTAATGGTTCGGACTAGATGACTCTTGGTGACCCTTCCAACCCCACAATTCTATGACATACATGCTGTTCAGAATGCCTGAAGAGGACTTTAGGAGAACTCCCCAACTGCACACATTGATCCCTCAGGGGGAGTGCAAGCCCAGCTAGGACCAGCTGAAAAACAATACCCAGGGTATTGGATTCTCAGCCTGCAGAACATCTGCCTGGTCTCTCTACAAGGGACATCTTGTGTAGTGTTTTCTTGAACCACTATGGGGGTATATTCTGAAAGTCGAGTGGAAGCGAGGCTCAGGGTTTTGATACCGAGAGTTTAACATTCAAATATGCCTGCCTTCAAACATATTAGATATTGTTATAACAAAATTTCTCCCTGCCAGCCTTACATCTACACATCTTCACCTCTGGAGCTGCTGCACGTCTTCATTTATGCAAGCCCTTAATAGCTCATAAAAGATTCACAGCACCACCTGAAAGCACCATAGCAAAACATGCAGATTATACTAAAAAAACCCAAGAGGCACAGATGTGTGGAGCTGGGCAAAGTCTTTTTGATATCCTAAAGCAGACATGTTCAACTGGTTGACCGCGATCGACAGGTAGATCCCCTGTCACGGGATCCTTATCGATCGCTGGGTTAGAAAAACTTCGGAATGAATGTTTCCACCCCCATCCCCCCTCGTTCTGTCCCTCCATCGCATCAAGTGGGTGGAGTTTGGTGTTTTATCATTGCGATGTTGAATACGGCAATTGACTTAAGCGCTGTGTGCATTTGTTATTGGCGGAGTGTGAGATGAGCGAAGTATGTCACTCTCCCTTTAAAAAAAGCTCAAAAACTGTGTTCCCCCCCCCCCAAGCTAAGCAACTCTGGTCTCCCCCAAAAAAGCTCAACAATTCGGGTCAATCCTCAGTGACAATGGGTAGATCACTGCCAGTTTTTTTTACACTGGGAGTAGATTGCAGTCTCTTGGGAGTTGGACGGGCCTGTCCTAAAAAAATATGGATGCTAAGCCAGCAGCTACCCTGAGCCCCTAGCAATTCTCCTCAGTCACTTACCTCCTCAAGTAAGTTTTAATACTAGAATGTGGCACCTTAACAAAGACACCACTTTGTACAAGTGGGTTATTGTGTTTAATTTGCCTTGAAGCTATATCCATCCATCCGACTGCTTATCTAAGAGGAGTTAGGACAAAGTGTTGTAGAAAAGGAGATTTAAAGGCAAATAATTGAAGGTGCTGGTGTTAACCAACAAAACCATACATAGTCTGGGACTCCAGTACCTTTTTCCTTTACCACCTGAACCTTACAAAGGCCTTCTTCAGGGTGGTTGCTCCATCAGAGTTACAGAGTGTGACAATGAGGGGGGTGGGGCTTGTCAGTGGTCCCCCCCCCAATACAGAATGCTCCCCAGGGAAATTTGCCTGGTGTCTTCTGCGCAATACTCTTTCAGGGTCAAGCAAATACATTATTCCCTGCCTAGGTTTATAGTAAATTTTAGAAGTTTCAGCAGCAGCCTAGTTTTAAAGCTTTTAGAGTTAACATCTTCCTTCTGATGACAATTTTAATATTGTTTATTCAGGTTGTTAAGTTTCATTGGTTTGGGAAGGGAAGTGTCTTCCATACAGCTTGGTATAAGGGAGGGGTGCCTGCATGAAATTTTATGTCTGATGCCTGCATGAAATTTTATGTCATTTTTAATTAACATTTTTATTTTTTATATTGCAGGTTGCCTAGAGACTTTGGAGTAGACCACACACACACACACTTTCATAGTGGTGACAATGATGACAACAAAATGGCAACAATTTCTAGTCTATAAGTGATCACAAAAGAATTCAACTAATTCCTTTAGTGAAATGCAGGGGGGTACGGATTGCAAGGTTCAAACTCTAGGGAATCTCAGCCTTTCAACATCCAGTAAGAGTCTTTCTTAAATCAGAAGCAAACTGAAGTATCTCCTCCCACCCCCACCTTTGCTATTTTATGTACCACTTTTTGTATATTGTTAACCTTGGCACATTAGAAAATAAATTCAATAACCAAAATGCTGTCAAGGGAAAGAGGTGCCAAACTTAAAGGTCTCTGAATAATTCATTTGAAATCTGTGCTAAACTACCGCAAAAACAGCTATTTCAGCATCTGCCACTCTGAAATCTGCGTTCTTCCATTAGTACTGGAAGAGAGGCAGACCAAAGAGACAAAGACAATTTAATTTGCTTTAGCAAATCTTCAACATAGGGCCAAACACAGGTATATAGGCAGAGCCAGATGTTCAGCGTTATATAAGGCTGATTCCAGCCACATAAGTATTTCAAACAGGAGCAAAGTATTCTTGGCAAAAGGACTTGGAAATGGGGAGATGGATTAGATAGAATTCAGAATTATAGCAGTCAGATATGATTAAGCTTTTAAGCCTTTGACATTCAATGCATTTAAAGGCCAGCTCACATGCATGGACGTCACTTAATGATATCTGCTGGTATCTGAATGTGTGAACTGACACCACTGAAAAACAACGAGCAGTTTTGTTGTTGTTGTTTAGTCGTTTCCGACTCTTCGTGACCCCATGGACCAGAGCATGCCAGGCACTCCTGTCTTCCACTGCCTCCCACAGTTTGGTCAAATACATTTTAGTAGCTTTGAGAACACTGTCCAACCATCTCGTCCTTTGTCGTCCCAATCTTTCCCAACATCAGGGTGTTTTCCAGGAAGTCTTCTTTTCTCATGAGGTGGCCAAAGTATTGGAGCTTCAGCTTCAGGATCTGTCCTTCTAGTGAGCACTCAGGGCTGATTTCCTCAAGAGTCTCCTCCAGCACCATAATTCAAAAGCATCAATTCTTGGGCAATCAGCCTTCTTTATGATCCAGCTCTCACTTCCATACATCACTACTGGGAAAACCATAGCTTTAACTATACGGACCTTTGTCGGCAAGGTGATGCCTCTGCTTTTTAAGATGCTGTCTAGGTTTGTCATTGCTTTTCTCCCAAGAAGCAGGCGTCTTCTAATTTCGTGGCTGCTGTCACTATCTGCCACAGTGATCATGGAGCCCAAGAAAGTAAAACCTCTCACTGCCTCCATTTCTTCCCCTTCTATTTGCCAGGAGGTGATGGGACCAGTGGCCATCATCTTCGTTTTTGTTGTTGTTGAGCTTCAGACCATATTTTGCACTCTCCTCTTTCACCCTCATTAAGAGGTTCTTTAATTCCTCCTCACTTTCTGCCATCATGGTTGTGTCATCTGCAACAAATTCCCACCGTGAGCAATGGGAACCTGGACAACGTCACGGCTAATTTAATTCCATTGATTTCCAGTTAATCTTAGGGCCAAACCAGACGTGATATTATGTTGAAGTAAAAAAGCTGGCCTCTGATCTCAAGTGGAGCAGCGCAGGTTGGGGGAGAAGGGCTTTAAGCCTTTGCCCCAGCCGTGATTGTCACCAGGGCAGGTGTGCATTGGCAGCCAGGTGATAATGAGGCAAGCTGAGACCATCGTCTTGGGCTGTGAATGAAGTAAACTGACACATCCTGCATCCTCCAAGGCTCGTGCTCCCTTGTCATTGCCTGGTTCCCGTTATTGATACTGGGTGCCCACAGACATGGCAAGTCTCTCTGCTTCTGTCTACACCTTCTCCCTGCCTCACTCTAGCCCATATGTGAGGAACCAGCAGCCCATGGGATTAATTAGGTCCACCAGGGCTTTTAATTTGGCCCATGAAGCCATTCCCCCCCCCCCCCAGCCATGCCCACCTGTCAGGATGTCAGCTGCGGCTGTAAAAAAATTAACTAGGACTCTTGGCTGTCCCTTTGCCTGCACAGGTTGAATTTGGTGCTGTTTAAATTTGCACTGCTTTCAACAGACATCGGATCCACGTGGGAGCAAACAAGTGGATCCACCCCCCATCGCCATGGTCATGGTCTGTTTCAAAGAGTGCAGAATACAATATGCTTCCCAATGAATGACTGGTAGCACACTCTAAGGCCCCTGATGGCGCCTTTGCAAGCACAACTTGTATTCCTTGCCATTTAAATTTGGCACCAAATGCAAGCCATGCTGCTTCAGTAGGGGGGTGTGCGTGTCAAACCCATCTGCTCTCCACCTGTGGAGGGTTGGCCACAACTGAATCCTCTCCACCGGCTGAAAGTAGTTCCTCACACTTGCTCCAGCCTCTGAGGAAGGGCCATGGGTGGTTCCTTCCTCAGAATAAGGCATTCTAGGCTCTAAGAGCATTTGCCTTGCTGCTGCGGTTTGTCACCGTGGCTAGAAATGTTGTATTATTTGGGAAAGAAATGTTAAAGTAACAGCATCTTTAGATTTTTGTGGCGGTGGAGGCAGTGGAGAAGACACTTTCCCAGTCTTCTTATTAATATATCTCTGCTGGCTAATTCTCACACCCGATGCTGCAGTCATCAAGCGGGGATAAAACACATTCCACTCTTTAGTCAGCAGAATATTCTCTCAGATATCACTAACAGCCTTCCAAGAATATTCTTCACTTACGAAGCATGCTATACCTTCATATTGGAAAGGGTTAACATTTAATGCTGGGTTCCTGTCTTCAATTCAATTAAACAATTAGCCATCAAGAGAAATAGTACAGATACAAGCTGAATTAATTTATCCCTCTGATTCACCACCTTCCAAAATGAAAACCAGTAGCTCCTACTGGCTAATTCTTTTGGTTTATTGGTGACTGGTTTCATCTTAATTTGATTATAGCTAAGCTAATCAATTTACTGAAAAGAAAGATCATATATGAACTTTAAACCTTAGTAGCATGGCTTATTTTGTGACTGAATTAAGTGCCTGCCTTAGTTCAGGATAGATTTCTACATACTCATCTTGATGTACCACAAAACTGTATGACATACATTCGCAAACACACTGCTGCACATTCATGCTTTGCACTGCTGGGAGTGTGTGCTAAATGTGCACTTGAAAAAATTCTTTTTTTTAATTTATTAAATTTATTAAATTTCTATACTGCCCTTCATCTGAGGATCATAGGGCAGTTTACAATGTAAAAACACGAAAAGTGTAACATAGTAAAAGTAATAATTTCAGCGGCCTCTTACATGATTCACTTTTATTTTGTATTATGAGAACCTATTACATTAATCTGCTGTTTACAGTAGTACCTCAGTTTTCGAGCATCGGAAGCTGAACGTTTCAGTTTTCGAACGCTGAAAACACAGAAGTAATTTCTTCCATTTTCAAACGCACCTTGGAAGTCAAACGCCTTCTGCTGCATTTTTTTCAATTTTCTCAGTGGAAATTGCCGGTGGCCTTTGTGCCTTTGTTTTCTAACATTTCGGAAGCCGACTGGTCTTACATTCAAAAACTGAGGTACCACTGTATCAGGAAAGTTGGATATATTTATGTTCTGCAGCTTTGGTATAAAAGAGCTTCTGACATACCAGCATGGAGTAACCAAAGATCTCCCACAGCCAAGGAACCATATCTCACCTGGGTTTGGGAAGGCTTAAAGGCAGAGTCAAAGCTGTGTTGCAGGGAGTCCAGAAAGGGCTGGATTTTGTAGAGGCCATGCGTAGTCTGACTGGAACGGAAGGCCACAATATGGAAGTACTTGAGGATCTTCTCAAATCTCGGCTGAGTCATGATCAGTGCTATGCTCTTGTTGCTATAGAAACCACTACTCCAGATGCTGAGTACAGACTCGCAATGGTGAGTGCTGGTGGATATCATGTACGCGAGGAAAGCCTTGATTTCTGTCAGGGTGACGTCCACCCAGGCATCATCGCTCCCAAATCGCTCCTGGTACTTCTTGGCATACATATTGGTTTGCACAACCACGTTCTTCAGCAAGTTGTCAGGGACAAAAAGTTGGAAGAAGTCCATGGCACTGGCAGTTGGTGGCATTTTGCGAGTGGGGCCTAGAAAACACAAAAAGAAAGAGGTTGTTCTCATTTCCTTAGTAAGGGAACTGAGAAGTAGCAGTTAGGCCATCTGGCCCATGGACACTCAAATTCAGAGCTGTTTTCTTACAAGACATATCGTAATCAGTAGTCAGAGCAACATTAAAGGTAAAGGTAAAGGTAAAGGTAAAGGTAAAGGGACCCCTGACCATTAGGTCCAGTCGCGGACGACTCTGGGGTTGTGGTGCTCATCTCGCTTTATTGGCTTTACAGCTTCTGAATCATGTGACCAGCATGACTAAGCAGCTTCTGGTGAACCAGAGTAGCACATAGAAAAGCCGTTTACCTTCCTGCTGGAAGACTTATTTATCTACTTGCACTTTGTGTTCTCGAACTGCTAGGTTGGCAGGAGCAGGGACCGAGCAACTGGAGCTCACCCCGTCGTGGGGATTCGAACTGCCGACCTAGGCTCTGTGGTTTAACCCTAGGCTCTGTGGCAAGCCCTAGGCTCTGTGGTTTAACCCACAGTGCCACCCATTTAACAGGGTACAACATTGTACCCTATTAAAAAGAAGAAAAATAAATAATTTTTCAGGGCAATCCAACTTTTGTGCCACGGAAAGCTGGATTTTGTGGTATAAAAGATGCAGATTCAGCATGTTAACATAGCAGACAATCTTATTTTGTATAATTTAGTCACATTTTTTGTTCTGCATCATCTTTTCTGAACATATATATAAGAACATAAGAGGAGCACTGCTGGATGAAACCAAAGGCCCATCAAGTCCAGGTCTATCTAATCTAATTTTCACAGTGGCCAGTCTATGTGAAGCCCACAAGCAGGATGTAAGCATGATAGCACTCCCCTGATCATGAACCCTACTATTCAAAGCCATTCTGCGATCCTATACTGGAGGA
Organism: Podarcis erhardii; assembly: GCF_964252035.2. Taxonomy (NCBI): domain Eukaryota; kingdom Metazoa; phylum Chordata; class Lepidosauria; order Squamata; family Lacertidae; genus Podarcis; species Podarcis erhardii. Next base: position 75,651,517 of record NC_138507.1, on the reverse strand, counting down.
AATATACAGCCAACATATATACCGGCTTCTCTTCCATTTCTGGCTTTGCTAGATATTGAAGGGGGAAGAAACTCCACCCTCAACTGCTAAAATATGCAGCATGATTACTATTCCTATTTATTTATTTTATGCATTTATATACCACCCTTCAGCCAGATGGTTTGTAGGGTTGTCTACAGCAGAACAACAACAACAAAAAATCTAAAATCTGAATCAAAATCAAGAAGACGAAAAAGCATCCCTATGGGCTTGCTTCGCAAGACGAAAATGTATTGCGAGTTCCTGCGGGGTTTTTTCCCTCCCCCCCCTTTTCCTAAGTCCTAAGCCGCTTATCAGCTGATCCGCTAAAAGCCGCTAAACCGCTAATAGCGCTAATCCGCTAAGCTGTCAATGGGCTTGCTTCGCAAGACGAAAAAACCGCTATACGAAGAGCCTCACGGAACGGATTAATTTCGTCTTGCGAGGCACCACTGTATACAGATATATTATCAACCTTTTTAAAAAAGATGGCAGAATGGATTGTGGAAACTATCAAGGGATCTTTTTATTAGCTGTGGCTAGCAAAATTCTTGCAAGGATCTTAACAAACCATCTCCTAACTATATTCAAGGCTACCCTTCCTGAATCTCAAAATGGTTTTTGACCTTCTAGGGGGACAGTGGACATGATTTTCACTACTCGACAGCTTCAAGAAAAATGGAGAGACCAAAGCCAACCCCTGTATATGGCATTTATTGACCTGACCAAGGCCTTCAACACTGTAAATCATAATGCCCTGTGGACTCTCCTTCTCCTCAAGAGGAGTCTGGCCCTTTCAGAGTACAGTAAGTCTCCTGCCCCTCCAGAGAGACCCCACTTCTTCTTTCCAAGCTCACATCATCCCTACATTCTCTTCACTCTTTTTCTCTGTGTGGTGATCTATATTAGTCTCTATGGTTGTCTTTCTCTTCATTTCCTGTTCCTCCTCACCCCAGCCAGCTGTTGAAGAGATTAAGAAAGGGCCCACAGGGTCTGCGGAGCTGGACCATTCCTCAGACCATGCAAAGTTTGCCATATCTAAGGGCTGAACTTGATTCACATAACAGTTGAGTGTTAACACCAGCATTTCCTCTTCCAGACTTGGGTCACCAGGGCAAATCATCTGAAAACTCTGTCATGGTCTCGGATAGATGTTTATACCATATTTGCCCAGCAATTCAGGGTGTTATCACACATCCATCAGCATTAGGAATACAGATAAAGGTGTTTTTTTTTAAAAAAAAAAAAAGGTAAAAGACCTCTGGATGGTTAAGTCCAGTCAAAGGTGACTATGGGGTTGTGGCGCTCATCTTGCTTTCAGGTCAAGGAAGCTGGCGTTTGTCCACAGACAGCTTCCTGGGCCATGTGCCAGCATGACTAAACCGCTTCTGGTGCAATGGGACACCGTGACGGAAACCAGAGCACATGGAAACATTGTTTACTTTCCCGCTACAGTAGTACCTATTTATCTACTTGCACTGGTGTACTTTTGAATTGCTAGGTTGGCAGGAGCTGGGACAGAGCAATGGGAGCTCACCCGGTCACGGGGATTTGAACCGCCAACCTTCTGACTGGCAAGCTCAAGAGGCTCAGTGGTTTAGACCACAGCACCACCCACATCCCTATTACGAATACAGCAGTGATACAGGGAGATGGTATCTGGCCCTTCGGCATTTATCATTTTGGGTTGCATCTATATGTAAAATCAATTTACTTTGCTTCGAAGATACAGATAATGAAGTTTCCCAAAACAGCAAATTTTCATTCATAATGCACAGCACCAAAGGCCAAAGAAATGAAATAAATATAAAAAAGTACATGCTAGAACTTTCAGAAAACCAGGTTGGTATAGAATATTCCATTATTATGATTTTTCGCACAATTATATTTTCAGCAGCTAGCACTCTTTAAAGTGCAATTTTTCTGAGAAGTGATTATGTTAAAGTGGTACTCATTTATTCAACAGACGCATTTCCTGAGTGCAGTTATTTCTATGTATCTGCATTAATGCTCAAAAATATTTTTCCTCCTAATGTAATATAAGGGCATGATCCTTCCCAGCACAGGTAAAGCTTAACCCATTGTGGGCAATCAACACAGGCCTTATCTCTTGCCCCTTCTTCAGTCTTGAACAGCAAGAAGCAGCAAGAAACACATAATAACCCACCAGCCATGGGACCCTGGCCTGCAAGTTATTCTACAAGCAACTTGTTTGGCTGGGGCTCTGAAAAAGAAAGGAAACAGGCAAGACAAAAGGTGTGCCTGAGTTCTGGCCGGTGCGCTACAGCTTGTGTGTCTCCATATATGTCTTTTCATGCCCTCCAAATGTTTTGGACAACAACTTCCACCAGGCCCAGGCAGTATGATCAGAGATGATCAGGTTGGAGAAGACTGAAAAATTGTATTCTGTTGCTTCATATATTGCTAAACCTGTTCAGGTTAATGTGTGTGTGGGTGGGTGGGTGGGTGGGTGTGTAGGTATTTTGAACTTGCAAATGAAGCAGTGCTTCTTTTCATGCTATCCGACAGATGTTTGAGTCCTCTCCAGCCCTCCTCCATGCAAAATCCACCCAGCTGTGGTCAGCATTAAGTCACTTGCTACTGAAGTCTCTGGTGATTTAAATTCTGGAATAGACATGGCAGGAGTCTGGTATGCCTGTACTCGGCACACTGTGTTCCAGCTCTGATAAGCACGACTGCTTACTGCAGTAGTCTGGCTGAATCCAGCATCCAGAAACAGAGAACACAAGAGGAAACCACACATCCAATCTGCCAAACAGCATTACAGTTAAAAAGAAGAAGTCAGGGAGCTTAGGAGGATGCACATTCACAAATCATCAGAGTCAATCAAATGCTGCAACAACTTTGTCCTGCAAATTAAGGTCCTGTAAGCAGTTAGTTATTTTGTGCTATTATATTGCTTTGGCCAATCACTATTTGCTTAAAAACAAGACCGAAAGCAAAGAACTTTTGCTTAGCCTCCAGGTTCTCATTGGATTTTAAGAGTACCACAGATTCTCAGATTTTTAAATACATGTGTTTTTTGCAATGATGAGTTTGGAAATAGGATGGAAACGCACCAAATCACATTTCCCAGATCAGAGGGGAACAATTTCAGAATTGAAATTTCAAAACTGGTGAAGAGTGACAAACTTTCCATTTACTGGGCTTACCCTGAAGAAAGACAGAGTCAGGTCACAGTTTCCATAAAAGAATAATAAGGTGGGCATGCTTTAAAAAATCCCAATGATTTCAGTAGCATTTAGACACAGCATAGTATTTCTAGAGTGTGCTGAGATACACAATATTGTAAAAGGCCAATAATAAAGAAAACATTTTTATTTTCCTCTCTGGCAAGACCCAAACCACCCCTTATTTGAATATTCCCATTTGACTATTTACCATTTCTATTTCTAGAAGGCCACTGTGAAAACAAGATGCTGGACTTGGCTCTTATTTTGGAAACACGGCACAAATTTCCTTCTTCAAAAGCAATCTAAGTAAGGCTTCTGGGCTACAGGGCATCCTAGTTTGATCTGTTTAGGGAAGTTTTTAATGTGTGATATTTTAGTGTATTTTTGGTTTCTATGGAAGCCACCCAGAGTGGCTGGGGAAACCCAGCCAGATGGGCGGGGTACAAATAATAAATTGTTGTTGTTGTTGTTGTTGTTGTTATGCAGATTGACCACAAGCAATACTTATGCAGATTGACTCTGAAGAAGAAAAACTGTATTTCTGAGATGTGTTTGGCTTTAACAAAAGAGGTGTCCACACATTACATTCAGGGAGTGTATATACTCTGTGGACCTGTGTGTACATAATAGAAGAGCTGTACAAATCCAGTGTACACTTTCTCACACAAATACTTACACATGTGTAGAAAGAAGTCAGCCTGCCCCAGTGTTCAGTGCAACATGTGACTAAGCCTAAACTCAGGTACATTGGAGAATTCCTATTCCCTCTTGTCTTTCAGCTGTGCCTAGTTCCTTCTATTTTTGCTTCTCTATGTCTGCTCATGTTCTTGAAGCTGACAAGTAATGGTTGAAAAAAATGTGGCAGGATCACATACTCACACATTACTGCCCCCTAATCCCTACTGTGATCTCTTGTCAAACAGGTTTTTTCAAACATGGCAAAAACCTGTTTGCCAGAAGTGAGTATCTATATCACATGCTGTGATGTCTTTCTCTCACCCCACCTTCAACAATCTGGAAAAGCTATCATCTGTCCTGCTACCTGAAATTGACAGAGCTAGACGTTTCATTCACAATTATGGGTTTATACCTTGCTGAAGACCATTGTATGCAGGTAAGAAAATAGTGCTTCAAGTCCACACATTAATTTTCCAGCAGGGCTCTGTGATACATGATGAATCACATTTCAACCAGTCACAATTGCTCATAGGTGGAAGGGATGCTAAAAGACCTTCATAGCATCAGCTGTGAAAATATGCTTAGCTAAAGCTAAATCTGTTGCAGGGTGACTAGGAGTTTATGGGTAAAATGCAAGTGACATCCTGTCCCTTTGTGCCATAAAATAAAGAAATAAAACCCAGTCTATATTTCTAAGAAATATTTTCTGTTAGACCATACTCAAATCTCTTTGTCCAATAAGAACTGGGTGGGAGTGGAAGGCTATAAGCCACAGAGAATTTCCTGCCAACTGCCTATGGTTTTATTTCCTCCATTTAAAAGCCTCACAGTGATTTGATGGTCCATCAGATGGTTCCCTTCAGTAACAGTCCCAACAGCTAGCAATTAAAAGCAACCCTACACAATACATTTCCTTCAACTTTGGGGCGGCTTAATACAACAGTGAAGCTACAGAAGCGATTGGTTAATGTGTTTACAGCAGCTGGAAATATATTAGAAGCTATGAAAGATCCTAAGTGGCAGGTGAATGGGCAGTACAGTACAAGGTGGACCAAAACAATGTTCCTTTAATTGGGATTTCCCTATGGGTCTACTATGTAGCATAGTAGAAAATACGTGCTAGAATATAGTTTAAACCTCATAGATTCTTAAGGTGTAAGTGGTATTTTTCTAATGGGTGCATTCTCAGTAGAGAATCAGAGACATCCAAGCAGAACACGCCTCAATAGCTGCAATTCACCTGCAGTCTAGCATGAATTCATAGTCCCTGAGGTAAAGGCTTCGGCAGGGGAAAGGAAAGAGCAATAAAAAATGCCACTCTAGCCTACATTTCTATTTATGCAGTCGCTGTCAGATGCCCCTAGCATGGAATAGCTGGCAATTTGGAAGGACCCCAAATGTTTGCATTGGTCTTCAACCAGTGGGTTGCCTCAGCAGTATGGATGTGTAACTACACAGCTGTTATATCAACCATCTTTTGGGGAAAGGAGAAGGAATAGGCAGCAGAAAGAAAGGCACAGGAAGCTGACTGATACTGTGTCAGACCTTTGATTCATCTAGCTTAGAACTGCGACTATGCCAGCTGTTGCAGATGTTTCAACTACAACTCCCATCTGCCCCAGCCGGCACAGTTGGCTAGGGGTGATGGGAATAGTCCAAAACATCTTGAGAGTTTCAGATTGGCAAATGCAGGTCTACAGTGGCTTTCTTGGGTTTCAGATAAGAGCCTTTTTCCAGCTGTATCTGGAAAATGCTGGAGAGATGACAAAGGGGGGGGGGCAAAAATGAGAAAGTTAATAAGAAAGAGAAGTTTAGAGCTAGAAAAATATAGGAAGGAAAACAACATGGAAGTTACAACAAGAATAATAATCCCATGTTGCTGTTTGCATTTAAATGGAGCCTTCATTTAGGAAGTTTAATGACCATTAACTAAATATTTTTGTAAAACAGTGTGTGTCTGATTACCAATACACATGGACAATCTAGCACAATACAAATCACAAACTGCCAAAGTACATAAAACAATTGAATTCATCACAAAAATATGCTGGAAAATGTCAAAGCGCCGCTGCAAACAGTCATGCCACAGTTAAAAAAAATGTTCTCATGCTACTGTTGAGGATCTAATGATTCGGCAGTATGTACCTGCTACAGGTTTGCAAACAGAAGACACAGCACTTCCAATTTCCTCATGTACATTCCACATAAAAGAACGTTCAGAGAATATCTCCGTGAATTGGTTCTATTTTGCCAACGAACATCAAACCAGATCATATCTTTTACAGTGCTGGCAGTAAAGCGATCCACACATGGCACCTTGGGGACTATCCATTAATGAATATTTACAGTCATCTTGCAAAGGCGAAGTCTGATTGCAAAAATGCATGCTCAGAATCTGATAGCTGGCACGGTATCATGACCTGCAGTTGTCTTCCACAGGCTAAACATTTCAATTCTTATCTCCCTGATGTCATAAAAACAGCACTGCAGACCGAGATATGAGAACATATACAGGATAAGTCTGCTTCTTCACTAAGCTCATCTTTTCCTTATATGCAGGCATGCTCTTATTATATATATATTTATGGATTTCGAAACTGAATTTCACTATATTTCCTCGTTTATAGCCTTGTGATAAACTTAAGATTTCATGCTGTGACCAGTGAATTGAGGTGGGATGTGTGGAAGGCACACAGTTAAGCGCATTTCAGGCATTAATTATATGTGCAGCTGGCTTCTGTTGCAAGTTCTGCCAATCAGTATTATCGACACCCAAACAGCCACTAAGCTGCCCACATTTTGTGCTGGTGCATTATGGATAGCAGTGTAAAGCTGGAGACAGCATAGCATTGCTCAAAACCAAAAAACAAAGTTCCACAACTTGCACAATTATCTGGTTGAGATAATTGGGAAATGGAGGGGGGGTATCTTCATCAGATTTTAGTCTCAACGTTTTGCCACTGTGTTTTCTGCTTATCATTCCCTCTATTTCTGACATTCATGTATGAGTGCCATTCCTTATGGAATCATGATGACATCACAATCTAGAGGTGATATCAGAAGGCTTGGTGAACACAAAGATTTTTTAAAAATACAGCAAACCTTAAGGGGGAAAGCCTAAGAGCCCCCACCCCCACCCTGGCAAAAAAAACCAAGCAGTCTAGTAAGGTATGTTACCACAGAAAGGAATGGCATATCCTGGAGTAGGGTAAATTTGATTTGACTAACTATGTTCCTCTTGAAATTCAACATTTAAAATAAAGCCTCAAAATATGTGTCAGAGGACCATGACAAACCACAACATATTCAACTCAAATAATTTATTTATCAGGCTCATAAGTCATAACAACAAAGATAAATCATAACCATTCAAATGAATTCTACAATTCAATAAATCCCAATACCATTAAAACAATCAATTACATGTTTTGACTGGCTGCCCTTTAGTTTAAGTGAGTGATTAATAATCCCTTCCTAAAAGGTAAACGTAGAATGTCCAGATATTTATTCAAAATGCTTATGACATTTGGACGGGACTACTATCTCATTAGAGTAGCAATAACCTTTACATATGTCTCTTTACACTGATGTGAACTAGGGATGGAAGGATCTGTCAATTTTGGTTCTCTGTTTCTCATTTTTTCCTATTTGAAATTCAGTTCTTGATATTTTACAGCCATTTGTGATTTTTTTTTTTAAAAAAAGAATCTTCAAAAGAATTCATCAGTGTTTTAGTTCAAAGTTCTCCTAATAAACACATGCTTTGACTAATGTACACTTGTTTGTAAGCCATTTCCCCATAAAAAGCATTTTTGTAAGTTATTTTCACTAATATTTTCACCTTTATGCACACTTTCCCCCAATATATGCATTTTAGCAAACACTGATTGGAGAACTGTATCAGAATATTCAGATAAGTGTGAATTTAGAAAGTTAGTTGTGCTTGGGTTCGCATATTGCTCTAGAAAGTGCAAAATTGATAGATTTGGCCTTAAATGCATATGAAATCAATTTTCTCCTCCACCCCTAGTGCAAACTAGAAATCATATACCATAGTAAAACAAGAAAAGGGCTTTGCACACAGTCAAGGTACAGAGCAGGAGATAATACGAATCAATGGGTTAACATTTCCTGTTGCTATTAAGTCAGAGACATTTGCAGGTATAACATATTATTTTCCACAATGACTTTTTAAAAAGAATATGCTCCTTCAGCCATTGCCAGACATTGTTATACAAAGAAACAGTAGCAGCCGCACTAAGGGTCAAGATGCTGAAATAAAAGCAATTCATGAAATTGAAGTTATCAGCTGACTGACCTGCATAACACCACTGAAAGCACTAAGGTTAATGCGTACTTTGTATGCAAAGCATAGGGCAGAGGAAAATGGGCTTTGTTAGTGAATCTCAAGAGAGACCTGTGTGAGGGGCTTTGTTCAACAACTGATTGTTAATGCATGCAAAGGGATTTTAATTTTTTAAAAAAGAAAAAGCATTGGGAGAGAGGAGATCCAGATAGTCGGAAGCACATTAACTGCAAGCCAGTCCCAACAGTCTAAGAAAACAGAAGGAGCAACGCAAACTCTTTAACAAAACCTTCACAGTGATCTAACACATTTCACGCCTGTGTGACTTGTGTCTTCATCAGAGAAATGCTACAGCAAGAAATGTTTCTTTCTCCTCTTGCAACTTCCTGATTGCCTAGGGTTGGAGCCAATGTTTGTCAATTGCTCCGTGCTGAACAGCTCTAGACAAACAGTCAAGTGGAGAAAGGAACGACTAACCAACACAGAGGACACAATTGCTGTTCCATCAGATTTCCATCCTGCCCCTTCTCAAAGGAAATCGGGACAGGAGAAGGAAACACCCCAAAACACATTTGCGTGTCGAGAACCCGCAGCCACCCCCTCATTGGAAATAACTCACACAAGGACACAGATATTAGGTTTATGTTATTGGGCAAATTTTGGCCACAACTTTATTGGAATTACAGAATGTGAGTGGTATTGGCTTAGGCATTGATTGGACCCGACTATATCTGACTCCTGCCCATTGTGCAGGAAGTCCAGTAAGGGTAAGCCACCGGTAGGGGGAGCCCTGTCGATGCGAACCAACTCAAGCTCCCCCTGATGTTCCCATCGGGGTCGTGTCAAGGCCCTAGCCCCCAGCCGGGCTTCAGACTAGATCAACACCCCCGGATTCCTTAAACGGAATACCCTTAAGCATGGAGGGGCAGGTGATGGCCACACCTCCCCTCCCCCCCACAAGGTCAAACAATGCCTAACAGCAACCCTAACAAAGTGGAGACGAGGAAGTCCTCTGGCTCACTCCTCAGTTTAAATGGCCCTGGCCACGCCCCCCCCCCCAGCCAGCAGATTGGCTGGCTGGGCTCTGACGTGGCCGGAATCCCCCAGGCAATGGGGAACAAAGTCCCCCGCCCCCGGATGTGCCATGGGTCTTGTAGTGCCAGTTAGGATGTGGTGGGAATGGCAGGATCCGTCCGAGGGAAGGAGGTTGAGGGTGGGAAAGTTCAGGCAGAAATGGAGAAGGTCTCGAACTTCTGCTGCCCAACGCTTTGATAAAGGACTTAGCTGAGTCAGTTCTGACTCTGCTTCCTGAAAGAGAAGCTCCCAGAGTAGTGGAAGAGTGACAGGTTAATAAAGCAGATCTGGCTGAGTTAGAGGCAAAGGGAGAGGCAGAAGACTGGACTCTGGTCTCATTACTAAAGATACGTCGTTGCACCATCGCAAACAGACTCAGCAAACCCCCATGGTAAGCACAGCATTTCCACTTAGGACAAGACTGTGAACTGTTGTGGTAGTAATAATAATAATAATAATAATAATAATAATAATAATAATATTTATACCCTGCCCATCTGGCTGAGAGTATGAGTTAGCAATTCGCCTGTGGGGTATTTTGAAGCAGTGCTCCAATATCACAACTGTATTTTATTTAATAATAAATAAAATTTTATTATTATTATTATTATTATTATTATTATTATTATTATTATTACTGGCCAGAAGGCATAAAATGGGAGCCAGGGACTGGACAGGGGAGGGGGCAGTTTTAGCTGAGAATTCTTGACTCAGGTTGAAAAACGTCCCCCCATATACACACACTTGAGAAGCTGTTATATATAGATAGCTAAACAGATTTTTGTTAGAAAGCATTTAGGGCAATGCACAGATGTTTGAAAAGCTGGATTTTGGGGGAGAAGCATTTAGGCATCTTCAAAAAAGGGGAGGAGGGGGGCGGCAGCAGCAGCAAACTCCAGCAACTAACAACCTGATGGAGTCAGAATAGACTCCAGAAATAGCATTAAGAGTCCCTCCGCGAGAGAACACCGCCTCTGCGAACTGCTCTCCAACAACTGCATGCAGGAGGCATAATGGAGTAGCACCTATTAAGGAGTCACCGTTAAGGACTCAATCCTGCAGTGCAGGAATGAAAGAGGATGGAGGCAGACCTGGAGACTAGTCCATTTGTGAGAACAAATGGTAGGAAAATGTCCCTATACTGTGCTGGCAGGCAGGATCAAGCATCGGGGGTCAGCATTCTTGGGCACCCCACATAAGGAGGAGACCTACTGCTGATTAATCAGACTTCCTGGTCTTGCTTCTCCTCCTTACGGGCCTTGAAACGAGAATGCATGGGGGATAGATGGAAAACATTTTGTTTGGAGATTTTTCCATATTATTTTCCCTATCTGTTCTCAAAAAACTTGGGAGGGGGAATGGGGGGGGGGACCCAATTTCTCCCTTCCAGGCCTTCACGTCTCTACACTGGCCTGCTCTCTCCCTCTGGGCATGGAGGAAAGCATAAGCAAACACTAGGTGCAAATAGAAGGAGCAGCAGTTGCCATTGCCTACTTGCTTTTCCTCTAGATCAGTAATCTTCAGCCTTGTCTGATCCAGAACACACCAATAAGCAGTAGAGGGCTGCCGCCTCTAGAGACTGGTAGGGTGGGAGTCAGGGAGGCCAACAGTAGGTGGCACCAAACTCAACTCACCAACTGAAAACCAATGCTGTAAGTGACAGGGGAGATCAAACGCCCAGTGGAGCAAGAGCCAAAGTTAGGAAGAGAACTAATTCAGGTTTTGTCCCCCTACTCCTCCCTACTGAAGTCTGTAAGGGCAACACAGACTAAAGATGCCCTTTTACATTTTTTTGGGGGGGGTTATTTGGTTGTTTATTTTTTATTTTGCTTATGTATTCTGCATTTTTATATTGTAATTTTAGCCTGTGAACCATCCTGAGACCTGCAGGTATAGGGTATTATGTAAATTTAATAAATAATAATAATGAGGAGGAGGAGGAAGAGGAGGAGGAGGCTGACAGGCAGTGCCAGCCCCCAGATAGAAAGGTAGGGGCTGCCTGAAGATAGACTGAGGTTGATGAAGCAGTGCCCCACTTAACCTGATGGACTAGCCTCCTCTACTTTTAACCCAAACATTCATTTGGGATAAGGTTGCCATCTTCCGGGGATCAAAAACCCAGACATACTACCATCTGGACACACACACCCCACCATTCTGCATCTCCCTCACTCGCCCCCTATCTGCCACTAACCCCTTCCTCACCCACATGCTCTCCTCTTCTTCCCCTCCCTCTCTTATCTTTGCTGTCTTTGGCCTCCTGCTCACGATGGGAAGGTCGTGCAAGGCCTGGCGACCAGCATGGGGCGACCAGACACAAGGTCTGATGGCAGCCAGGAACACCAGGCCTAGTGCGACCCCCAGCAGGCTGCTCCAGGCCACCCGATGAGCACTATCTGTTCCGAGGCACAACGCCTTCTGAGCATGCAGGTGCCCCCCAAAAAATAAGAACCCCCAAAATCTGGACATTTAATCCAAAATGCAAACATCCGCCTGGGAAACCCCGGACGTATGGCAGCCCTAATTTGGGAATCTTCTTCTTCTTCTTCTTCTTCTTCTTCTTCTTCTTCTTCTTCTTCTTACCGTATAGTGCTGCTGTTGAAACCTTTCATCAGGCCATGACCTGGTGGTGAGTCCTGACCAACCAGCTGAAGACCAATGCTCTAGGTGGTAAGGTAAAAGGTAAAGGACCCCTGGACGGTTAAGTCCAGTCAAAATCGATTATGGGGTTGCAGCGCTCATCTCACTTTCAGGCAGAGGGAGCTGGTGTTTGTCTGCAGACAGCTTTCTGGGTCATGTGGCCAGCATGACTAAACCTCTTCTGGCGCAACGGGAGATCAAGTACAAGGGATGGGGGGGGGCATTCTAGGTATCCTGCCTGAGCCCACCCCATCCCCCAACCTGAAGCTGACACTGTGTGCAGGTGAAGGTCTTTCCTTTCAAGTGACACAGAAGGATGCTGAACCAAAATTGTCTTCCTTCTATCTCTGATGCTGTCATCACGCAGCGATCCCAAGGGTACAAAAGTGAATCTCATCATAGCAGAGAAGTTAAAATGCAAAACATGCCAGGTGTATAATGAGCTTCTGATTAATGCAATGCCACTTAAAAATGACACCATTAAAATTATAATAAGCTCCACACCTCTTTTGTGTAGAATGTTTGCTATACTCTAAAGGATCCCTGAAATTTTTAACTTGAGGTTGCTATGCTGAAGAAAACACATTCTATGTATTCTAGCAAAGGACAGTGTTTATCTAAAAGTCACTCACATGTCTGCCTGCAATAATAAACACCAACCATCTCTGCTCAGTCTCAAGATGGTGATATAAGAAATAAGTCCAGCCACTAATTTCTCAGGAGCTCTTTCACTCATTTTCAATTCCCTTTAGCTCCTAAATACTCCTTTGCTTGAGCAAACATGAAATAAATGAGACCTGGAGGCCTATTAATACCCTGACAGATACATGTTAGAGGGTTGTCATAAAATGGGCTGGTGGGTGGGGAAAGCCATGTAAAGTGACTTGTGTTGTTTCCAGGAAGGATTGGAATTGAAAAGGAAAGGAAAAGAATCGTGAAATCCCATTCAGCTTTTGTGCTTCTTTGAACCACCCACCTTCCTCATGTCCCTGTTCTATCACCTCCTATTCTGATTCTCATTTCATCTGCATCTTTATCGGATTCTGTTTGCAATGCCTTCCCTCCCACATCTTCTCTGCCCATCTGTTCTCTTCTCCACAGTTGCCCTATTTCTCGAAACAGGCCAACTCCAATTCAGGGCCCCCTAATCCCTAATGAAGACCCTGATGTCTTCAAATGGACTCCTAGAGATAAAAGGGAGGAAAGGGCATTTCAAAGGAGGCACAGCTGATTCCACAGATTTTATGCCAAGTCAGAGGAGCAGCATTAAATAAAGTGTTGTGTCGGCCAGATTTTAACTGAATGATCACATTCATCAGTCAGGTCAATATTATTTATGATCTGGAGAGGAAATAAATGCTATTTCAGGTCCAGCTATTTATAATACCTTACAAATCTCTGGGAATAGACCATCTTCAATCTCTTTGACGTTGTCCGTGGGTATCTTCAGGATGTTGTGTTAATGCCGAAGATAATAAAGGAAATATTTCATTATCTTTGAGAAGTGAGACAGGCCAACATTCAAAGAGAGAGACACACATAGTCATGAGAATGTAGTGCACTCGTTATCATCGCTAGTAGAGCACACAGAAGACCATTCAAAAGTGTCACCACCCATTTTCTGTCTAAATTGGTTCAGACCCCTTGGCCACTATAGTTCTCGGAATTCTACTACCTCATTCTGAGGTGTGTGCATATAGACTGCATACCTGCAGTGCTCAAATCACAGGGAGGTCAGATGGTACCCCCCTCCTTTTGAGGTGAGTCCCAAAAGTCCTGTTTGTTTGTTTTTAAAAAGCTCCAGAGACTGAAAACTTTGGTTTAAATAGAATGGATCGGACTTGTGAGTTTCATTTAGGACCCTCCTTACCTCTTCCCTCATAATTCAAGTACCGGGCTGTGATGTGACCCGGCAGAAGTAAGGAAATTTGAATTTTCCACACCACAGATAATCCACAGATAATTATATAATGTAATTAGATGATTATATTATCTGCTCCGGGGGCATGGCATCTTGTACTGTTGAGTCATGGAAAATACGCAACGTAAGTTGAGATAGTGGACAACAAATTAACATTTATGTTTTCGTTTTGTAAAAAACCAATAAATTAACTTTGAAGCGGGAAGCTGGGGGATGCCTGAAGAGGACCTAAATCGGCCCTAGATCTGCTTCACGGCTTTTCAAGCAAAGGTCACATTCACACCATACATTTAAAACATATAACTTCCACTAGGATTCTTCCCAGGATTCTTAACCTGGGAACCTTGGTTTACCCCTCACAGACTTAGAATTCCCAGCAACCTGAATAGACTAGAGTTCCCAGAATTGGGGGGGGGGGTGCGTGCATGCATTCAGTGTATTGTGTGGATGTGTCCGTAAGCAACTGAGTCTGCTACAAGGCTGAGGGCTCACCAAAACTTCCCTTTCTCCTGTGATTTCTTCTGCTTGTCACACAGTTTCTAGGCACAGGTCCGAGAAGTTTTTCTTTCGTCCTGCCACTTTCTCTGGGGAAACCCACGGTTCACTGCTGAATCAGAACAAACATCAGTCCACAGAATACCCAACTGATGTTTGTTCTGACTGTAGGTTTCCCCAGAGAAAGTGGTGGGACAAAAAAGGAAAACCTCTTGGACCCCTTGCCTTAGAAATCACAACTGGAAGTCTGGATGAGCCCTTACAATGCCATATCTGCTTTTGCTGCTCCTTTAGGTTGTTTTTCTTCTTCTTTTGAACTTCCTTCCTTCAAATGAGTTAGTTTAAAATACCTTTTGAACAAAGTAGAAGACAGCAAAGATCCCAGGCTGCATCTGCTAGCCTTCCCCAGCCGAAGGCAATCTTTATAGGAACAGCATAGCAAGAAAATCATCAAAGGTAAAGAGAAGAAACAAGCCAGTGCTCCACAGGGGTTTGGGGTGCCTCTTTTTATATTATTGACCTTTTTTATTGCTTTTGTGTATTTTCTCTCTTTTTTTTCTTGAGCTTTTCAGTATGATGCTCAAAATAAATTTCTTGGTTAAGCAATAATTTTCTCAACTAAGCCTTTTATAGTTTTATATATATATTGCTGACCATTATCTCCCCAGAATAAACTAACAAGCAGCACCTGCTGTCTCCATTCACCAGCCCCAGCTTTGAGGGAGCTTTCCGCTTCCTTACAATGAAATGGCCTGAATGAGCAATGCTGTTTCTTTCAAGCTGGGGAATGGCTGCAGAAGTCTCTCTTCTAGGGTTTGAACTTGCATCATTTGGAAACTCCTTGGTTACCACACCGGTTCCTCAAGCCAGCGGTGGAGGAAGGGGGGTGTGGTGGGTGCGTGCCACCCCGGGTGTCACCACTGAGGGGGAGTGACAGAATGCTGGGCGGCACTCACCCTTCAGCGTGCCTGAGCCGCACGTCTCTCCTGAGAGAGACACGGTGGCTTGGTGCATGCAGGTTCTGCGCTGCCCAAAGAGTCTGCCCACTGCCCCCCCAGCTGTAGGGCGGCTGAGTGGGAGGAGGCAGGCAGACTCCAGAGGCCCCGCGGTGTGCCATGCCCTGCTCTTATGGGAGCCGCGCGCTGCCCCAGGCGTCCGAGTGGTTTCCTCCGCTGCTGCCTCAAGCTGCAGTGTTGGTCGTGAAGAAAGGAGAATGCTCAGGACTAGCACTGGGAGATATATAAACATATCGTCCAAAAACAGTTTGAAGTCCATATTGTTATGTCTGTTTCATTATTTTTGACCTGACAATATATTGCAAATCATGGTGCGTGTGTATGCTATGCAAAAATCACAATGAGCACATATATCCATGATCAAGGCCCTTTTTGTCACAGAAGAGATCGGTGGATTTCTCTTGAAGCTTTAGATGTTTGTTTATTTTTACTTATAATTCATTTCCAAGGTAAGATGGCCATTGACACAAATGTGAGCATCTGCTCACAGGATGCTCCTGCAAAGGAAGTGGAAGGAGATGGTCTCTGCCAATTCTGCCTTCCTCTTACAGCATCTTGGAAAGCTGCTCTGAAGAACTGAGGAACCCTCTGGGACACCATGGAAGATGCAAGGGGAAGGGGGAATGGAAATGGTCTTCTTCTGCTTCCACACTTCCTCCAACAAGTGCTAGTTCTCAGTCCCTTCTGCCTTTCCATTTGCAGAAGGTGTGTGTCAGGGGCTCAGGAGCAGAGACACAGGGGAGAGAGGAAATGGAGAGCGAAGGGGAGGAATCTGAGGGCAGCGTAGGGGAGTATGACAGTGGCCCGAGAGATTCCATGAGCTTCTCCAGCGATTCAGAAGATTCCCAGAGGGGGGCGCCGATGGCCAGGGCAAGGGGGGTCCCAGGGGGGACACACCAGAAGCAAGGGGCCAGCGGGGACTCCCAAAGCAGCAGCGGGAGATCAGGACCAGTTCCCCCACCAGAGCGGAGTGGGGGGGAAGAGTCCCATGTGTCAGGGCCAGCGTCTCCTCCAGTAGGGAGAGAGGATGAGTCAGGGCTGGCCACGCCTCTATCGCAGAGTGAGGGAACGGAGGGGAAGTCAAGTCCAGCTAGCACTCCCGAAGGGGGAAGCAGTGACAGCAGCAGTGTAACGGTCAGGAGAAAGGTTGCCGGCTGGGCGCGCGCGCCAAGTTCAAATGTACAGGCGCGCGGGACAGCAGAAAGCCCGGATTGGGAACCAGGTCCTAAAGCCCGCCGGAGGCAGGGGGAAGAATCAGGGGACTCAGCGTCAGAAGAGTCCAGAAAGGGCAAGACCCCAGCGGACAAGCGGACCCAGAGGAGGAAAGAGCAGAGGAAGAGGTGGAGCAAGGCTAGAGTCTTGAACTGGTGTCTGGGGGGAGGAGATTCAGACGGAGCTTCGGCGGTCTAGAGTTCAAGACGTAGAGCTGCGCGCCGCGGCTTTGAAATGGAAACTGAACTTCAATAAAGACTTTTGTATATAACAAGAACTGGCGTTGGTCCTTTGTGAGCTGGGACCTCGGGCAGCTCTGACAGTAAGCTCCGTGTTCATTATCTCCTCGCAGCGTGCGTTGGCGCAGCGAGGGGCAAAACTTGGTGTTTTGCGAGCTCACGAAGATCAGCAAGGATGACTACAGAGGAGAAGGTGACAGCCCTGCAAGAAGCAGTCACGAGGCTTTCCTTGGAAATAGCAGCATCCAGAAAGAGAGAGGAGGAAGCAGTAGCGCTCTGCCTGGATCTGCAAACCAGGTGGGAACGTTTGGGCAAGGAGGGGCTGCCAGGACCCAAGCCGGAGGGAGTTGGCCTCGGGAAAAGGGGGGGCAGCTTAGTAGCCCACTTCGATGGGACCCTGCAGCAGTATCCTAACTTCAGAGCAGACATAGTTTTCGCGCTCAATTTGCTTCGGAAAGACTTTAGAGATGAGGAGGAGAAAGTGGGGTTCATAATAACTCATCTGCATGGGGAAGCTAAGTCGTGGCTGCGCAATTTATGGCGCGAAAATGACCCCGCCCTCAAAGATTCAACAGCTTTTATCAAGGCTATGGACGCCTGTTTTAAATCAACGGTTGATGTGGATGTGGCCAGAAGGGAAATGCATGGTTTGAAGCAGGGGAAAGCCACTGTGAGACAATATCACTCCCGCTTTTTTGCGTTGGTAAATGCACTGGGCTGGGAGAAGGACTCAACTGCCGTCCGAGACCTGTTCTGGGAGGGGCTGAATGGGGCTGTGAAAGATGAAATTGCGAGAGGGGATAGACCCAACAGCACCGCGGAAGTCGTCCAAAGAGCGCTGGCGATAGGGGTGCGTCTGGAAGAACGCCCTTGGAACAAGGATGAGGGACGTATGGGACGCACACCAGCCAGATCAACTCCTTTCCTACCCAGAGAGACAGCGCGCGCCCAGTCCATGCCTCCACTGGGAGGGGGAGAAGAGCCAATGGAGATAGGTGGTGCCAGGGCTCAGACAGCAACCAGAGCCCAAACACCAGGAGCAGTCAAGGCGAAGCCTCCTAGAGGGAGCAGGAAGTGTTACATCTGTGACAGTGCACAGCACATGGCCAAAGAGTGTCCCCAGAGGCTCCAAAAGCACACTGCAGCCTCGGCAACAGTAAAAGGAGCAGTTCAGCAGGGGGAACAGTTACAGGGAAACGACGAAGCCTGGTTGGAGGCAGAGGCACTGGGGCCCAGCCAGGCGAGTCAGTGAAGCAGTCCCCAGAGATTTTACAGCCCACAGACCCCCTCCCGCCCAAACCAGTGTTGCAACTCACCGCATCGCTCCAGCTGCCCAATGGACTCACCCTGGAAGTACCTATTACCATTGACTGTGGTAGTAATGCAGACTTTGTAGGAGTGGATTTCGTCACGCAACATCGCATAGCGCTGCTACCAGCCACGATGCCCCTGAACGTCGTCACGGTCGATGGAAGAGAGTTACTGGGATGACAGGTGGTACAGCAAACGCTGCCAATGGTGATGCGAATTGGAAATCACCACGAAGTCATCAGCTTCAATGTCACCCACCTGTCAGACACGCCCATAGTATTGGGCATGAGTTGGCTGGACAGGCACAGCCCGGCATTAGCATGGTACCAGCGTCAACTGACCTTCTGCTCCTCCTACTGCGCAGAACACTGCATCCTGACCAGCCAGGAAGACGAGGGGCAAGAGGATGAACCACAGCTACACTTAGGCATGCTGCAAGTGGTACCCCACAAGTACAAGGCGTTTTTGGAGGTCTTCTGCGAGAAGGAAGCGGACAAGCTGCCTCCCCACAGGCCCTACGACTGCAAGATTGACCTCCTACCGGGAGGGAAACGACGAAGCCTGGTGCTCTGGATCTAACCCATTGTATATGTGCATTCTGCAGAATTAAATCACACTTCATGTCAACGACTCTAAATGGACTACTTCCAACACACACACACACACACACACACACACACTGCAGATTATATAGTATCTTCCTTTCATTTTGTACAATGAATCTGCCTCCCACCCCCAGCCCCCACCCCCACGTACTTCTTCCATCATCCACATCTCTATGGGGTCTTTGTTCTTTGTTTACTTTCTGTTGTTCCATATTTGAACACACATATTTGGAGCATGGCTCCAAGGAGATCTGTGAGACACATATATGGATGAGAGAGAGAGATAGAAGAAAATTGGGCATCAGGGGGTATTTTTGTGCTCAGTTGGTAGCTCCACGTGGGAGTTGTTTTTTTTATAAGATGATGGTGTAGCAACTGTTCAGATTTGTGTTTGTCAATTTTTTAAAATACTTTCACAAAAAATAAAGTTTACAAATATGGTTTGGGATTACTGTACTGATGGAGAGAATTAGAAGTACTCTCTTCCATGAAGCAATTCTAAAAAGATAAGCTTGAAGAAGGAAGCCCTGTTCTAAAATGGAGGGCAATGAGATGGTAAATGACAGATGTCACTCCGAGTAGGTCAGTAGTCTTTCCTCATCATGAGAGGTGCTCGAGAGGGAACAGGGGGGCAAGTGAAACAATAAGCTTGCACAAACAAAACATCTTATTATTTTCCCGGGCCTGATTAACTGAATTGTCTTTTTTTAGATGATAGATTTCCAAAAGTTATATTTACTAATAACAACATGATCTCATCTAATCCAATATCCAGGACACAACCTACAACCAACTTCTGGTATGACAGAAGATTGTTTCAGCAGAAGGTTTTCATTATTACATTCTTGTTTTCTTAACCATGAGGCCACCTGAATCTGGTGTAAACTCCCTTGGTAACCACAGAAGGTTTTCTCATTTCTTCTGATACAGAAAACTGACACTTAGAATCTTAAAGAAAACGCTCTTTTTTATGGCCTGGTAATTTTCCACTCAGGTTTCTATAAGTATCATAGCTGGGTTCCTTACGCCTACAAAATTGAATAAGCTTACATGCAGGTATATACGTTGCCCTAAAGTGTATAAATCATAACACTTTGCCTACAGTTCATCTGCCATTTCCTTGTGACTCTTGGTATAAATAGGATGTCTGATGTGCAGAGCAAATTTGTGCACATAAAAACAAGGCCTTCCACCTTCAGTACAAGCAAAATATTAACCTGCTTCATTTTAGGGCATTAAGAGCTGTCAATCTAGTCCTGAAAATATTAATTAATACTTCTAACCTTGTCCTAAAACTGCCAAACAGCTTCATTAAGACTCCTGAGAGGTATATGCCTAGGATTAGATGACCCCAGGCTCCTACATACATGAGATCCCAGGCTGCTATTTAAAATCTCAGACATACACATATGGAGATTCCAGCCTTGCACTGCGCAGCTAGGCCTTGAAACACACATTCATCTTCAGAGCCTGAATTGGAGCCTGTGACGGAAAAATACTGTACAAGTTACTGTGCAGCTACCAAAGAATACAGCAAAGAGTGTTTTGGTTTAGGCTTCACAGCTGATGCTAAGAATGGGGTGGAGAATGCTCAGTCATCAGCAGTTACTCGTGCACAAAACAGCACCTGCAGCGATAAGAGAATGTTCTTCCTCAGCGCTCCTCAATTTTTAAAGAGCAGCAATTCTACAAAGGTGCCGCACATGACCTCACATTCCTGGAAGATGGTACACATGACCCAAAGTTCATAGGCAACATGCAGACTTTAAAAGGACAGAAGAATGTCATGGGCTAGATATTCCCTTAGCAAAAAGTAAAGGAATTGGGGCAAGTGGAAACCTTACCTTTCCTAAGGAAATGGCAGTGTCATCCTACAGAAGTATAAGAAGCCAGAAAAGGAGATTTGTGGCCTGTGATGTTGTTTTGCTTTGGATCCTTCACCAGAACCAAGGGACTAAGGGCTTTGATTTTGCTGGTGAATGGAGAATTCAACCCTTTCCCCCAACCATCTGGGGTGAAATGGCACTGTCTCAACTTGATACAGCCAAGCCTACCCCCTATCAGCCCAATTTGGTTCAGGATCCAGACTTTGGACAGAGCACAGGTCTCCTACAAACCCAATAGGAAATTTAGTGGTGCTGCCATCTGTATCAACTGGTCCAAAAGAACTGGACACAATTCTAGACAGAACTCATTTGCTACCCTGTTCAAAAGGTCAAGAATATATACCCTTAGAGTTGTGTGTAAATCCAGGTTACAGTGACGACACAGAGAGCAGCAAAGTACCCTCCTGAAGATCAATAGTTCCAGAACAACTCAAGCAAGGAAGGAAGCCAAGGTATGCAAGCTGTGTTGGAAAAAAATGATTAGGTTGTAAAATAACGTTAGCATTTGGATCAAGAGAGCAATTTAGTACTATTAGTCCCATCCATGTACATATTAGAGGGCCTTGCTCGGAGAAGCTTCCCTTCTAAATGTTGAAGGCACCAGGGGAGCAAAGAGAGAGGAGGAAAGGGTGAAGCAAGGGTTTCACCCATATAGCCTTAATTCTCATGTGCGGGTTTCATTCTGGGCTGGTTTGTTTTGCTGTTGTCAGAATAGCACCCTGTGCAGCAGTTTGGCAGAGGTCCAGCAAACAAACCTAATGAGCCGTGCTGTTTTTCACTGAAATCCGCTTTGCTCTAAGACAACTGTGTTCTCTTTTGGGGAACAGGTGCGCCTAAGTCCTGCTTTCCAAGCAGGTCTTTCTCAGAAAGCAGCTGCTTTTTTGCTTGTTTATTTTGGAAGCAGGGGTAATTGGATAGTTGGTTCCCAAGAAGCAGGATTCTGCATCTCTTCCACCGCTCGTCCCTTTTATGGTTCTGCTTGGGACAGTGGTGCTTGGGAGGCAGTTTCTGCAAAATGCTGTAGAGGAAAATGAGGGGTAGATGGGGCTCATCAACCTGGGAAGGTAGCCCAAATAGGACAAGGAAACTCTAATCCTAAACCTCGGCTGCCTTGTGAGGTATCATTGGAAGAATAAACCCTACACAAATCCAGAGTGAAGTTGCTACGGTGGTTGGATGGTGCCATATATGCCTCCTTCTGGCAACTCCTGTAGGCAAGCTGGTCCCAAACATATTGCTCTGCTTTCCTTTGGGAAACATCAGTGAGGCTGGGAAAGAGGTCTTGTTATTTGGGCAGCCCAGGACCTCCATACACACTGCCCAGGCTTGCGCCCCAGAGAAGTCACTTCAGTGCTGCTAACACAGCAGTTTGACCTCACCCCTGGAGGCACACTCCATTGTCTCTCAAGACATATGGATGCCAGCAACAACTTTTGAGTAAAAATGGGCTGAGTTGAAGTTGCTCAGTGGAAGGATGTAGCAAAGGAAGAGTAAGGGAACCGGCCACCATCAAGGAAAACTGAGAAATCTTTGACAGGCAGTCATTCCAGTTTCCCTACTGTGGTTGAGCTGCCCCAGTTACACATTTCCTGAAGGGGTAAGAATTTCCTCTCCAAGAGCAGTAAAAAGGAAGCAGCATTGATGAATAAAGTCAGGTTTCTAGCTGCAGTCATTAGCACATTTCAATCTTCCATTCAAATTGTTAGCAAAGGCAGGATCACAGGAGGAAGAATGTGGCATTCCAGTATTTCAGATTGTTGCTGAGTCAGTGCCCAGAGAAAATGAGTGGCAATTCTCGTTTTGAAAACACCATTTTTTATTTATGTGGCACTTGGACAGAACCCCAAGTGACTGTTGTGACTCACATATCTTCTTTTACCAGAGAGCCAAGAAGAGTCGCAGTTACTACCTAGCACAGTGCTCCTTCTTTTTAAAAGAACCACAGTGGAAATGTCTGGTCATATGCCATAGAACAAAGGCCAGGGGTCCCACAGAAATCAATGAGATTTACTCTTAAGACCTCAGTGCTGCAAGTCAGTCCTTTTTTGTGATTTATGAGAAGATGAAAGGAACCATCTGTCAAAAACAATAGTGGAAGAAGCTGGATTTCTACAGACTATACCTGCTGAGAATGGAACTCCACTAACTGGGTAGAAGGGGGATATCATGTTTGATTATGTCCCTTTATTATTATTAAATTTATTGGACACTTTTTCATACCACAGGCAATTTAAAGTGACAGAAAAACAAGCAAACAAAATAATAAATTCATTAAAACTGGTGGGGGGAGGGATACATTAAAAGCAACCACACCCCATTTAAAAGGCCATAGATTGTTAACATCCTTTTTCCGCTGCAGCCCCATCTGCCCCTCAAAAAATCTTTTCTGGGTGGCAGGAGGACATCCTGCACATTAAAGGAAACCTTTGAGAAGGGGTTAACGAACTAGTGGTGTCTAAATTTTATCAAATAATAAGGAATAAAACAATGATGGAAGTTGTACTTCAAAACATCTGAAGGACACCAGGTTGCCGGAGTGCCCTACATCTTCATAGGTGGTGCACCTATTTTGAGTTAAGTCCCGCTGAACTCAAGTAAGTGAAGATGCAGAAGATGGGACTGAAAGGAACATGATTTCGGTTAATGGCTCATGATAATGCTGTCCTTTGTGACAAGGGCCCCTATTAGACATCTTACTTATTTTGCATCTATGCTGATTTGTGCTCATGACGGTATCAGGGTGGTTATGTGCAACCCCTATTTTCAGTACTCTTCGTGCCTGCAGTCATTTTTGGGCACACATACTGCTTTGTTTCCAATCAGTGCATGTCCCATCTCTCCCTGCTGAAATCCTGTAACTCTTAAATGGTCCTGGGCTGGGTTGTCTAATTTTGTTGTGCTCTGTTGCCAGAGTGCGCCCCTCCAGACAGCGATAGTGCCGCAACATTGGGGAAACATTGCATAACAACTGATTACAGTAGATAGATGGGCCAGCATAAATTCACCACTACTACACTATTATTGAATCAGCAATATGTTGCAGAATACATCCATAAAAGGATCCTCCAAAGTGTAGAATGGTAAGGAGAAGTGGCCATTTCTTGCAGAAGCATGGGCTCTATGAACTGTGCCTGCCTTAGGTTCACGTAACTTCTTTTTCCAGATCTACTGACTATCTTTTAAAGGACCCCAGCATTAATTAAGGGATAGTCATCTCGTCAAAATCTATCAACACTCTTTCTATTACTGTTCTGAATATAGCATATATGCTGGAGAGATTAAACTGCAGTGTTTGTTGACCTTTGCTTTCCTTTCCAAAGTAACATGGACTCTCATTCTCAAACCGGAAAATCAGGCTTCCATGCCAGCTTAGTCTCCAGGCTCTGCCTTTTGTCACCGAATTTGAGCTAAGTGAATAATGCAGAGTTTGCAAAGAGAAACCAAACTGTTAAATAAACTGCACATTATTATTTGGAAAGCAGCTGGGTAGCCACAAGGAAGCAGTCAGATCTGAGGTGCATGTTCTGATTTCACAAAATGATAAGGAACTTCGACTAAGTCATTCTGAAATGACTGCACAGAGGATACGTCTTAGAAATGGTGATAGCAATGTCTCTCAATATGTTGGGGTGAGCACAGAAGCCGTGGTGGCTGAGGCCAGGGGGGCACCGCTAGGTGTGCACACTTGTGCTGCTGCCACCATGGCAACCATGATGCCAGCTGTCCACCACCAGGCTCGTGTCTGCTGCAGCCACCCAAGGGCTTGCTCTGGAGTTTTTGAAGAGGGTCACATGCATGTTTCCTGTTTGCTCACTGTCTGCGCTTGTGCCTTCAGCCATGTGTATCTCATACGGAACTTTCAACGATACAATACAATACAATACAATACAATACAATACAATACAATACAATACAATACAATACAATAATCTTTATTGTCATTGTCCCATGCAGAACAACGAAATTGAAAAAATCTACATCAGACATTCAAAAACCAACAAGCCTGCTATCCCAACTATCCCAGCCTGGTTAGCCCCTAAAAAATCTGATACCCCATAATTGAATACAATATATTCACATAGAGACTACCTTACACTGCATTTAAAAACAAAATCACATTTGGATAGAAACTGTTTCTCAGGCGGCTAGTCCTAGTCTTTATAACCCTGTACCTTCTACCAGAAGGCATAAGCTGAAAGAGATAATTTCCAGGGTGCGCACTATCATGCACTAATTCTGCAGCTTTCTTATGGCATCTGGAAGCATAGATTTGATCCAAGGTGGGAAGAGTGCCCCCAATTATTCTCTTCGCAGTCTTTACAACCTTGGACAGCATTGTTTTTCCCCTGACTGTGCAGCTCCCAAACCACACACACAGACCATAAGTTAATACACTCTCAACAGTACAATGGTAAAATGCCATCATGAGAGATTATTTTTCCGAAGGATTCTCAGAAAATATAACCTCTGCTGTGCTCTCTTCACCAGGTCTTTGCTTTGCCACCCTTTAGCATCTCCCTTCTGTTGGGGTGTGGGGGTGCCACTAGCATCCTGTGTGCACGCCTGGTGTTTTTGCAAGGTTTATGTGTGTGTGATATGGGTTGCTGGGGCACTGCAGCACTCCAAATGCCTTTCACTACCCAGTCTTGCTGTTGTTGCCTGTGGGTGGGTGCTTCGCGTGTGCATTCCATCCCCTGGTTGTTTGCTTTCCCATGCTATCAATTGTGTGCTGCTTCCCAGGAGCCCTCTCTGTGCGGCCTTGTCGTTCCTACAAATCTGATCAGGGCACCTGGGAACTTGTCCCCGCATGTCAACAGGTGGGCACAGTTCCCATACTGATACCAGCTGAGCCGGTTCTTTGTGTTTTGCTGGTTTATTTCCACCCCACTGGTCTCAGGCTGGCCCAGCCAACATTTCCCCCCTCCCTGAACCTCCTAAACTAGCTCTGGATCTGTCCTGCTTTATGCTGGTTTAACTTAAGCCTGTACTTAGAATGGCCTAGTAAATCTATAAAACATTGCAGATGCCTCAACACATTCACCCTGAATGAAACAGCTGGCTTTTAAAGATGATGGGTGCACATATTAGCATGCAGTATCTTCATAGCTGTCAACTTTTCCCTTTTTTAAAGGGAAATTCCCTTATTCCAAACAGGATTCCTCGCAAGAAAAGGGAAAGGTTGACAGCTGTGACCATCTTTGTAGAGACATTCTGTGTGGGAGAATGGGGAATGCCTCTTCTAATCAGCCCCTTCCCATTTTCAGATTTATTTTAAAAACAACAAACCAACACCCTGGTTTCTAAGAAACTGATCTTTTAAAATTGACCCAAGATTTTTAAATCAATTCATCTAACTGATTAATTATTGCATCCACTTAATTCCAGTGTACTTTTCTGTGATGTACGTAGTGGTCTCAACTGCTCAGATTGCAGCTACCATGTCTCTTTAGGATATATACACATGCATATGAGTGGAAAATAGGATTGCCGCCTTTGTTCTGGCAAAATACAGGACAGGGTGGGGCAGGGGTTGGGGGGCTATTTTTCTCCCATCTGGTGCTGAAATGAATTCAGAGAAATCCATTATAATCTATTGCAGCCT
Source organism: Podarcis erhardii (assembly GCF_964252035.2). Taxonomy (NCBI): domain Eukaryota; kingdom Metazoa; phylum Chordata; class Lepidosauria; order Squamata; family Lacertidae; genus Podarcis; species Podarcis erhardii. The sequence continues at coordinate 75,625,320 of NC_138507.1, read as the reverse complement.
AAATGCCCCCTCTGGAATTTTATACACACACACACACGTAAATCTGTTTGTGCTTTGCTACCCAGAGCTTAAATACATGACCTTTTCCACGCCCTTTCTCACAAACACATCTGGAGAGGATCCCTAACTTGGCAGAGGGAGAGGGAGGAGTGGAAATACAGGACAAACTGTATCCTGTATTGAATCAATACAGGACATAGCATCTTACATTGAACTACAGGCTGATCCGATATTATACAGGATGGGACGGCAGGTCAAGGGTCAGCTGGCTCACCCCATATAAGGTAGTGATACAACAGCATTGTGCTAAAGTTCTGCTCCAGCTCTTCTTTGCAAGCCATCCATTCTAAACTTCTTAACATTTCCCCGGGGAAACATTTGATGAATGAAAGCCAAAAGTTCCCTGCATAATCAAGGACACCAGGCGCACGTCCTCTGTGCTTGCTCAGTGCATTTCTACTGCCACTCAGAATATTTTAACTGCAAAGAAAACATGGCCCAAATGAGCACTGGAGTTAAAATAAAACAAAGTGGTTCTATGGCACGAGGGGAAAATAACCTGTCCTTACGTTTGCTATGTTTTTCTTCTCTTTGGCCATCATTTAGGAAAATAACAGCATTTTTAAAGCTAAAACTGTCGACGCTCCACACTCTGCTCAGCAGTGCACTGCAGATCTTGCAAACATGGCCAGCTCCCAAAAGGCAGGTCCAGCTCTCTGCATTAATCAAGTTATCTCCTTGGTTTCCTGGCATAAATGTCTAGATTGTGCTATAGCAGGGCATGTGGGCCTGGTTAAAATCTCTCCAGCTGAGAGGGATTTTTTGGCAGATGGGGGCACAGTGACATTCTCTTAGTAAAGGGGGGTTGTATCATTCTCTGGGAAGGTTCCCATCCTTTTCAAAGGAGGCTTAGCACATAGGATTTCCCAGTGAGTTGTATGCAAAAGGTTTTCAGTGATCTAGCAGTTTGCAGGTGACGTTTCCTAGAAATGTAGGTCAAAAACACCTTCCGGTGAAGTCAGATGTGCTCTGGGGTCTTCAGAGGTCTTTAAGAAACTTGGGCTGTCATTTCAGACCAGTGCTAGAAGTGGACACAGAGGTAACCTAAGATTTGATGTGGTTTTGACAGCAGCACTGGTTATAAATGGTGGTTTTTATTTCATTTTTAGCAAGGATGCATGAGATAAACTTAACACAGGCTACCATGGAAATGCCATCTTATTTTTCATTCCCTATTTCAGTAATACAGTGGTACCTCGGGTTAAGTACTTAATTCGTTCTGGAGGTCCGTTCTTAACCTGAAATTGTTCTTAACCTGAAGCACCACTTTAGCTAATGGGGCCTCCTGTTGCTGCCGCGCCGCCGCAGCACGATTTCTGTTCTCATCCTGAAGCAAAGTTCTTAACCTCAAGCACTATTTTTGGGTTAGCGGAGTCTGTAACCTGAAGCGTATGTAACCTGAAGCGTATGTAACCCAAGGTACCACTGTACACTATTACCGAAATAGCCTTAAAAGTAAACAAGTATACTCTTAACTTGCATGCTTAATGTAATTATTAATCAACCAATGTTTTGCAGTGCAATCACATACATGTCTACTCAGAAGTAAGGCCAATTGGATTCAATAGGGATAACTCCTAGGTAAGTGGGAAGAGGAATGCAGCCATAGTGGGTTAATCAACTAAGACTGGAATCCTATATCCACATACCTGCAAATAAGCCCCACTGAATTCCATGGGACTTCTGCACAGACATGCTTAGGATACACTTTGTTCCCTGTAAGCTAACAAATGCTTGCAGCCCTAATTAAAAGCAAAGGGAAGTGGTCACGTAACCGCAGCCTTTGTTAGAACTCCCGATCAATGGGTCACAACCAAGGATAGGCTAATCTGTCAACTTTGGTTTCTCTTAGTTTCTCATTGTTCCTGTTTTGGTTCTTTACATTTCCACATCAATTTGCAAAAAAAAAAAAAAAAGTCCTCATGAAAATTCAGCATGCTAGTGCAAATTACTCCTAAAATACACATTTTTATATGCAATTTCTCCTAATATACGGATTTTTGCAAATCAATAATGCATTCTTGTATTCTCTTTTCAATAACGCATGCATTTATATACACACTAGTATGTGCAATTAATGTGTATAAGACATTAATTAAATAAAGAACTGCACTGCAAAATTCTGAAAAGTGCAAATTCTGAAGGATGGCTGTTTTAATGCATTATTATTATTATTATTATTATTATTATTATTATTATTAGAAAGTGCAAATCATGTAGATTCAACTTGAACTGCATCAACCTTTTCTCCTATTCTTAATTACAAGTCCATTAATTCCTCCCATACCCAGAATTCCCAGGTTTACATCAGTAGCAACCCCTTGCTAAGGTTTTAAGGACTGAATCTCTCCATCATTCTGCATTTAGTCCCACAGAGCTATTCTAGATGCTGAAATGATTGAATGGATTATCCGCAAGGGAAAAGCAGAGTGTGCTCATTCAGACTCATCCTGGATTAAACTTGGGAAGTATCTATAAGAGCATCACTCAAATGATTCATGCCTGTGTAAGTGCATATACAAATAATGAAGGGAGAATAAGGCCATGATCCTCTCCAGCACTAATAGGGTTGCAGCCCTTTCCTTCCTCCTACTGTATTATCTTTATATCCACTTATACAGCAATGGGTCCCAGTTTAATCCTGGATAAATCAGAATGCACACTGTCTTTCTCTCCCTCCCAGCTACACACACTTACCTGAGAGTAAGTCCAACTCCCAGGGGCTTCAAATGAGGCTGACTTCGATATATAGGATTGTACTGTCAGTACTGCATGTGGCTTTTGCTACGTTGAATGGAAGTTGGGCTTCCATTTTGGTTCCAGTTTGGTTCTGAGTGCTTCAGTGACTGAGCTGAGGGCAAGGGGACAGGAAACACAGAAATATGAAGGGAGAGAGCATCACTTTGCAGTTATGAGCAAGAGCCTGGGTGACAGGAACATAGCTCATACCTCTGTGTTGAGCAGATCTGTGCTCGTGCTTCTCCAAAGCTATTCCAGAAAAATGAAGTACTGGCCATTCTACCCCTTACAAACCTGTGTAGAACCCTCACTGCATGGATTATTATAATCATATAATGCAACCATCATGCACACCTGCGAGGCAGCCAACTGAGGAGCAGAGGGCTTGCCAGGCAGGGGGAACCTGATTGGTGGCATCAAAGAAAAAGAGGTGTTTGAACTTGTAAAGAGCAAACTTGCAAGTGGGGCTGTGTACTAAGAAGAAAGAGCAGACAGCCCACCTAAAGCGTGGGGGGAGATGCAAGACAGACGACTCCATCAGCATTTAATTTATGATAATTATGTCTTTTAGAACCATTACAAAGGCAGGGGAAAACAAGCTTGCTCTGTAGGAGGAAAGACAACATGCTCTTGTTAACAGCCAAACTTTGTGGGCATATTATTTAGCCACAACCTTCTGAATTCAGCATCACCACCACCATCAGGTGTTAACCACAATGAACATTATTAAAATGAGATCTTTTTATTCTCCCTCACTTCCTCCTCCTCCTGCAAATCTACCCCGATATGATATGACAGGATCTGTTCTGTGACTCCAATGTATATACTACTTTTTCCCACTGAAAAAGACAACCCTGAAAAGACTCCTGTATCTGTACTATATCCCCTGGCACTGTGCAGATATCCTCATGCTGCTTCCCACCAGTGTCTGCTAGATGCCCATGTCTGATATCTCAAGCTTAATTTTAAAAAGTCTAATGTTTTCAAAATCCTGCTATAAGGAGCAGGACAAATACAGCAGCCTGAGAACTGAGCACTCACAGCCTGCTTTTTTAAAAAGCAAACTTTAAAGGTAGCTAACATATAAAGCCCTGGAACAACACACCTGAAATGTTGGCAGGGCTAAGCCCCTCTATAGTGGCTACCATAACCACAAACTTCATGCCACTATGTCAGAAACCAAGAATGTTATAGCCATTTACATGTTGCAATGCAAGTCAATGGGATTTTTAGAGTTGTGTAAAACTCAGGTGCAGATTAGGTCAAACTAGGTCCAGATCAGTCTGAAACAGACAGGGCCTCAGCAGCACTTACAAATCAGATTGGGTTGGAGGTCCATGCACAGTCTTATTGCTTACCTGTAACGGCAAAGCATTTCTGAATAAGTTAAACAGAACAGATCCCAATACTTGAGGATCCCCATTGCTTCCTTTCAGTGTGAAAGCTGTCATTTATTCCCAGCATCTGGTTTCTGTTCTTTAACCAATTACAGATCCCCAAGAGAGCATGTCCTCTTATACGATGACTGCCAATTTCACCCAAGAGCCTTTGGTGAGAGACTAAGCTTTTTGAAAGCCCAGTGTGAAATATCTACTAGTTATTCCTCTCTGCAGGTTTGTTGATACTCAAAGATACTAACTACCTTTTAGAAAAATTATAATATTCTTGATAAATATTTCTTAACTAACTTCCTCTTGAAGAATTTTATAGCTGCAAAGGAAAGAACTGTCTGACCAAAAAATAAACCGGGGGGGGGGGTCTGTGTACTGATTTTATGCTAAAATTCCTTCATATCTCAATTGCAATAATACATGCCATCCCTTAAGAAAAACTGGTAGTACTTAAAATTTTGCAATCTCTATTCTGCAAGACAGATATAATGCATAACTAGAACATTTTTTTAAAGAAAAAGGTAAGAAGAGTTATAATGTTGAAAAATCACAAGCGTTAAATAAGCAGAAAAGGGGGGGACATGTTCTGTCACACTTTTGAAAAGCTTTATATAATAGAAACAAAACAAATTCCTTCCAGTAGCACCTTAAAGACCAACTAAGTCAGTTCTTGGTATGAGCTTTCGTGTGCATGCACACTTCTTCAGATACACTGAAGAAGTGTATCTGAAGAAGTGTGTATGCACACGAAAGCTCATACCAAGAACTGACTTAGTTGGTCTTTAAGGTGCTACTGGAAGGAATTTGTTTTGTTTTGACTATGGCAGACCAACACGGCTACCTATCTGTACTTATATAATAGAGATAGTCTAGAATTTATATTATTTATATTATAATCTCTGCTTCATTGCAATGCCTCCAACACTGGGAAAAGATTGACAGATTCACTGAGCCCAGCTGTAAGATCCACGAGATTTTCTTCTCTAAAAGAAAAATTATCCTTTTTTAAAGGCACTTCTCTGGAAAAGGAATGACTAATGCCATTTGCATCAAGAGACTGGCTCTGTGACTAACTCTCCTAAGGATTTTTTTCTTTTCTTTTTGCTGAGATCTCAGTGTACATTTCCTGGGCCTATGTAAAAAATAGACAACTTCGCCTGATGTTAGCATTGCAACATTTGGCTCCCATCCCACCTCCGTTGTCCTTCTTGAGATAACCCACAGAGGTCTGGTCAGGGAGGTAACATGGCCCCAGTACTGTGCTTCTTCCAAGTCCCATTGCCTTTGGAGGTGATAGCTCAGTCTGCTTTGCCAACCGAGGGTCCCAGCTTCAATCCCTGGCACTGGGGAAGGACACTAAGACCCTAGAGAGTCAACAGTACTGAACTAGCTGGACCAGTGGTCCGATGTGTTTGAGATCAGGCAGCTTCCTAAATGCTGTGGCTGACTGGCACACAACACAGACTGGCTCTAGACTGTGGAGCTCACTTCCTCCGGAATCCTGTTTGACCCCTCCTCCCCTTTCTGCAATTTCAGCAAACTGAAAAGATGTTTTTTCTTTTGCCAAGCTGTTGCTTTGCTTGGAGTTTTTGCTGTCCTGCTGCTGCTGTACTTTCAGGCTCCTTCTTATTTTTAGCTCTGCTTGTTTTTATTATCGCTTTGCTATCATGATATGCTCCCCCCCCCCCTTCTAACATTAGCAGCCACTTTAGGGACTGAGCGGGGCTGACAAGTGAGGAAGCAATGTATTAGTAAATATTAATAAATATTATTTCCAGTGGGGGTGGGGCAGATATTTGTATTCACGGTGATTCTGCAAGAATGCTCTTTCATACAACCGTAGAGTTGGAAGGGACCCCATCTGGTCCAACCCCCTGCAATGCAGGAAACTCAACTAAAGCATCCATTTTACCTTTCCTTTTACATTTTCTGGTGCAGGAATATAGGAAGCCTTATACCATGCCAAACCATCTACATCAGAATTATTTACTACGCTGAATAGCTGTGGCTCTCCAGTGTTTCAAATACGCGTCCTTTTCCCTGACCTATCTATAGAAGTAGGGGAATGAACCTAAGACTTTTGACACACAAAGCATTTGCTCCCCAACTCAGAGCTCCTTCCCATATTTATTGCACTCCCTGCCCTCTGTCTGATGGGTGAGGGGGAAGTGTCCCCAACATCTTTTCACACACCTTGTCCCCCATTTGCTTTTGAACCTTCTAGTTTTAAAATATAAGCAGCAATACATAGGGTCTGATCTAACTAAGACTCACAGTCAATGGACCCAAGTTAGTTACATCCAGACTTTGAGTTTGATGAATGCTGGATGCAGTCCCTGGTGTTCCTCTCAAATGTCCTTTTCACATGCAATTTTTCCCCAGGACAAAATTGGTTCTCTGTACGTGTTGCCAACAGCTTCCCTCTCTCTTACTTTTAAGTTTCTGAAACATTTGCATCATCCCCCATATTAGATAAATTGTCACGAACAGGATGCTTCCCAGCTCCTGTTGGCTTTTCCTTAGGAATCTTCATCCTTAGCTTTGCATTTCCAGAAAATAAGACTTCAAACCTACAACTGCTTAAAGGCAGAAATAGCAAGAATATGTCTTCTTATCTTGATTCCAGCTTCCATGCCATTTTTAAAAAGAGATATTCATCCTTTGCAGAACAAAGGTCTACATTTTGTTTAGGTTCTAGATTCAAACCAGCAGTTTGCTTCCACTAGAATATGGCAGGCCAGAAGGTTCCCCATGAGGGGAAGCAGCTCTCAGGCTGAAAAGAGTCTTTTGCTCATGATCTAGTCCAACATCCTTCTTTCCACAGTGGCCAGCCAGACACCTCCACAAAGCCCACAAGCCTGCTAGGAGGCAACAGTCCCTCTCCCGCTGATATCCAGCCAAAAACTGTCCCCAGGCCTGGAGGTTCCAGTTCCAGTTAGCAGAACTGGAAACCACCGATAGCCTTATCCTCCATTGAATTTGCCTAATCCCATCTTAAAACCCGGCCATAGGTCCATCACCACATCATATGGCAGAGAATTCCATCAACTAAAACACACGTGATACAAAGTAGCACTTCATCTTGTCCGTCCTAGAGTCGCCTGCCAAGCATTTTCAGTTTAGGACATTGTGTTGTAGCAAGCAGCTCAGCCTATTTCTCCATCCATCTGGCCCAGGACTGTCTGTTCTCATCAGCAGAGGCTCTCCAGGGTCTCCAGCACTGGTCTTTCCTGTCACTTGCTACCTGGTCCTTTTAACTAGAGATGCTAGGGATTGAATCTGGGATCTTCTGCATGGAAAGGATAAACTCAAATCCATTTGTTGCTCTCCCTTGTCAGTCCCCCTACAATGGAGTGGCGGGGGCAAGGGCCTTATTCCAAAAGCCAAGCTTTACTGCATGTTTGGAAATTTCCCTCCCATCAGCATCATCAGGGACCTTCCGGCTCCAGCCATTTTGGTGCCCAGCACCTCCATATGCCAGCAACCAACTTTTATTAACAGGAAGGATAATAATATTCACTCCAACAGAAAAACTGATCTGGCAGAGGCAACACATGCCTTAGATTGGGCAAGAGTCTCTCATCTTACTGTGCTTCCCTCCACCTCCTCCAAATCTGCTCTAGGATTGCAAGAACCTCCATAACAGTAGTTGCGGGGGGAGGGAGAAAAGATGAGATCTGATGGAACAATCTCCTTGGTGCTACATTGAAGTCCACTCTTTATTTTTAACTCACAAGCTAATGGATTATGGAACGAAAGTATCACACAAGGTAGACTGTGGTTTTCCCAACCCTACTCTATGAAGCAGTCTCATGTTCTTAAATGGATTTATTCTTAAGTGTTTTGAGATCAGCAATCTAAGATGGCTATACAAAATATCGAGACAAAATAGATCTTGGCACCTAGTTAGATTGCTGAAGTTTGTAGTCACGTGGTCCAGAGTATATATTTGTCTGACTTCTAGAGCTCAGATGTATTGCAAAGTCAGTGTCTCTTCCCTGCAAAATTCTTCTCCAGCTCAGGACGTGAAAAGAGTTAAATGTACAACTAGGGGCCAGACTGTCTTACAGCTAAATGTACAAAAATTGAAAACGTTCATCTTTTTTTTATTCAAGACTAGGACACTAAATCACAGCATCAGTGGAGCCACTAAAGGGTGGATTTTAGAGCTCTGGGATCCCTGAGTTATTGGTCCATTGTCTTGGGAGAAAATGAGCTGTTCAATCTCTGAACCTGCCTGATGTATCACAGGGAAGCTCCCCAACCAGAGTGAGTTAAAGCCTGGGACTTTAGGTTCCATTTATACTGGCTTTGTAAATCTTCCCCTCTCCGCTACAACAGCTCAAGTCACTGTAGACCTGGGAGCACAACTAGGGCAGAGGTCTTACCAAACACATGGGCTAAATACAAGAAGTGTACAAAGTATATCAAGCTCGTCTTGTCTCCCTTTCAGCTCATGTGGCTCAAGAATATTCCCTGAGCTTGATCAAATAGTTTGTCAATTTTGGTTTCTCATTTTTTCACCCCAATATAATGCATTTTGTTATTTTCACTAATGTTTGTATTTTTATGCATGTGCTAACTTAGTATATGCATACAGTGGTACCTGAGGTTACAGACACTTCAGGTTACAGACGCTTCAGATTACTGACTCCGCTATCCCAGAAATAGTACCTCAGGTTAAGAACTTTGCTTCAAGATGAAAACAGAAATCACGTGGCGGTGGCGCGGTGGCAGCAGGAGGCCCCATTAGCTAAAGTGGTACCTCAGGTTAAGAACAGTTTCAGGTTAAGAACGGACCTCCAGAACAAATTAAGTTCTTAACCCGAGGTACTACTGTATTTTGTACACATAACTTGGCTGGAAAGTTGCCCTCCAAATTCAGCAGAGTGCAAATTTTGAAAGATATCTGTGTTTTTTGGTTTGTGTAGTTATGGAAAGAATGAATTAAGCAGATTCACTTCAAATGCAAACTGAATCAAAATTCCCTCTCCATCCCTATAGTCAAACAAGCTCAGAGACCACAGCCTTTCCAGAGCTATGCCTTGTGCCAGTAGCTCAGGTATTATGCAAATCCTTGGAGCCTCTAAAAATAAAATAATCATCCTTTGGGGTGGTCTTTTTTGTTTCTTTTATTTGCTTTGTTGTTGTTGTTTTTTACACATTTCCATCCATAGTATCCAGGGCAAGTAAATTTAAAAAATAGAAACTGAAAAAGTGAAAGAAGAAAATACTTAAAATAAAGGATTGGGTGAAGAAAATGAGAAGCAAAAAACAAATAAGAGAAGCTCTAACAGGAAGTAAAATAACTTGGTTTAAATGTATACAACTGGAGCAATGGACAAAGAAGTGGTTAAGGGAAAACAAGAACTGCAAAGAATATACAAAAAATGAAAAAATGATTATAAAAAGGGGGGATAAAGAAGAAAATAGTTATAAAAGGTATTTTACACCAGTCAGATTAAATCAAATAAACAAGGCATATTTTGTGTTATGTTGGAGGGGGCTGTTCACATGTGGTGGGGGTGTAAATATAGAATCCAAGGCTTAAACAAACTGAGAAACCAACATACAATTTTGAGAACCAATTGAAGAAATTACGAGCTAGACAAGAAGTCTCCGAAAAAAGACAAACTCCCCCACCACACATACACAGATAAATAATTCCAAAGAAATTCCAACTGGAGCAACACCCACTCCTACTTACTACACAGCTGTTGCCAACATCTGCTCACATTGTCCAGTTCTTACAATTCAGTGCAGTGAATGCATCCATTATACAGTACTGGTGGGGTTCTTCATTAAGAAAATGTTAAAATGCTACAATATAATTTTAACCAGGCTACACCCGACATTTTTCACCACCACATACTATAAAACCTGGTATATCACATTGTTAAGAGCCACACATTTGTCAGCACACTTAAAAAAAAAAAAAAAAGTTTATTCACCAACTTTGAATTTCCTAGTCAGACTCATTAGGAGTCCCATCTGACACAGTCATCAATCCACAACTCATAAATGTCTACCTAGACCAATGATGAAGAACCTGTGGCCCTTCAGATGTTGGATTCCGTCTTTCATGAGCCCCAGCCAACATGGCCAATGGCCAGAGATGGTGGGCACTAAAGACCATCAACTTCAGGAGGGTCACAGGTCTGGACATTGATTCTATGATTCTGCAAACTAGATGAGAGCAAGTAGATACAGTATGTGCTTCATGAGAAACGCTCCCCTCCCACTCACTGCAGAATGCCAGAGAGCCCTGCATCATGAGCTTTGTTGTTCAGGGGTATCCTTAGGGCTGATTCACACTTGCACCTTTGTCACTTTAGAACTCGTCACCCACTGGCTCTTGGTAGAACCGTCTCTATGGGCAAAAATTACTGTATTTGAGCAACACAAAAGCAGATTCTCACATGCATGATGTATTACCATTTTTTACAGTCAAGTCATCACTTGCTGTTGCAGTCACTGAGTGAACTCAGTGAACTCTCCTGGAATCATCCAAGGAGAAGGGCTTATGATCCTGCTAATCCAATTCCTACCCCTCCTGGGATCCCAGGAGAGAAAGGGACAAGGCAAACACCATCTCAGAAGACCACCTCCAGCCAGAACATCTCAAAAGACCACCTCCAGCTAGACTTACCTCCACCTGCCACCAACTGCCCCAGAGGAAGAGTCCTGAAAACTTATTAATATGTTTAATATGTTGATATTGATTATTGCTTTTAAAAATGTAATTTAAATGCTACTTGTAAGCCAACTTGAAAGGATTGGTATCCTAAAAGGTGGGATATAAACCATTCCCATAAATAATCAATCATAAACAAGAGGCAGTTGTCATTTTCCAAAAGTAGCCAAGCCCTGCCTGCCAATGACTAAGCTTTCAAAGTTTCTGACTGGCATGTAGATCTACACTTAGTTAAAGTGATATCCAAAGAAAACTTAGGCACCTCTGTGCATCCATTCCTGAAAGCCACTTCATTCCTTTCTCCTCCTGCGCAGCTGGTTTCCCAGGCCGCAGCCTAAGAAAAGCTTGTTCCCCTAATGACTAACAGGCATGATGAAGAGGAGTCTGCCCTACAAGCTAGTCTTTTAATGAGGCCAGAATGCAGCCAGACATTCAGGGCTGGGCTGTCGCACTAGCTCTGGGGATCTTGCAGCTCATTTATGTCTGCTGACCCACTCTTTACAAGATGCAGTGAGACGGCTTGGCTCAGCAGTTGAACACCCAAGGCTTCCTTGTTACTACTCAGGTTAGAGAGGGATTCTCTCAAGCAGAAATTTCCAAAATGCTCTGTTATTTGAAAGGATGACCATTTTACTGCACGGGGTGGCCCCCTTTTCAGGAACACACTTCCAAGGTGCTTTGTTTTTGAATGCTCTGCAGCTCCCTCAAACTCTACAGATCAGACCACACGGCCAGTTCTGAAACTGGAAAATGTAATGGATCTGAGACTTTTTGAGGCTTTGCCCTCTAAACAGATGGTATGGGATGGAGCCTGGCTTAGTTCCCTTATTTTTATTAGTAGTCATTATTATTTCCTCTTGATACAAGGTCCCAGGGCAGGTTACAACATCAATACAACATCATAAAAACCGGTTTCCCATTCCCCTTTTATATTTTATTTATAATTTATATTTATTATTTATATTTTATTAAAGAGAACAATAATGGGGAGGGACCTCAGCTGAGTGGTAGAGCATTCGCCTTGCATGCAGAATGCCCCAGGTAGTGCTGAGAAAGCCACTGTTTGAAACCCCCAGCAGCCGTTGCCAGTCTGTGTGAACAGCACTGAACTAGCTGGATCAACTAGCTCTGACCTGCTCTAAGGCAGCTTCCTCTGCTTCCCGGAGAGCGATGCGCCTTTTCCGCATCTCCTCTCCTCTGGGCAGATCTAGGCAGCAGTGGTGACTGCAGTCTGGCACTGGCGAGATCAGCTTCCTTCCTCCTCTCCTTCGAGCTCACACAGAAGATGGCTCTGCTCAGGCAGGGTCACCCCGCTTCATAAGGGGGTTCTTTCCCCACCACCCCACAATGTGGAAGAGTCACTCGATAGAAGAGCATCGCCGTTATCCATTTATAAAACGCACACATCTCTTGACACTTTCCTGGCTAGGCACAGCAGCAGCCCGGATGCAACAGGGGACCATCCCATTACAGACCGTGCCACACTTTCGATGGTGCCGCCGTCTTTAGGAATTAAGCGGGGCACTCCTCGCAAGAAGAACCGGCCAACAGGGCGAGGAGGGAGCCATGCTCCCGGGAGCCCGTCCAGACGTGCTCTTCCCTAAGTTCGCGGGTCTTTCCCTAACCAGGAAGTCTTAGGCACCAGGGGCTGCGCCTTCCCCGCACCACCCAGTAACTCCCCACTTCTCCCCACCACACTTTACAGAATCCTCGGAACGAGGGGCGAAGGGTTGCTATTCCCCCTACGTGCACACTTAGAGACCCACGCATTTCGAGTCACCTAAGCTCCCCCACCGTCACACACACACACACCCGAGCCGATTTACCGCTGCTATCCTTGAAGGAAGGGGTAGCGGTGTTTCTCAGGCTCTGGCTCCAGCCCCTCTTCTCGTCCTCCACCTCCTCCTCTTCCACCTTCTCTTCTTCCTCCTGCTGCTGCTCCAGGGAAGCCGGGCAAGCCGCCTCCGAGCCGCCGGGCACTTGCTGCTGCTGCTGCTGCTTCTGCTCGGCCGCTGGCTTGGCTCCGCGTCTCGCCGCCGTCCTTCCCCGCTGGCTGCGTCCTCCGTCCGGGGCTTCGCGCTCCTCGTCGGCATCCTCGTCGGAGGCGGAGCGCGACTCGGCCGTGGTGCTGTAGAAAGGGTTGCCGCCGCTGCTGTCCTGGCCCGACTCGCCGAAGACGTCGTCGGAGATCTGCAGGCTCTCGTAGCGGCAGCGGGCCGCCTCCAGCAGCGACAGCGCCTTCAGCCTCTGGCCGCCGCCGCCGCCGCCGCCGCCCTCCGCCATCATCTCGCCCGCCGGCGCCAGCAGCAGCCCCCGCTCGGCCGGGTCGTCCGGCCGCAGGCAGCAGCCCAGCAGCAGCAGCGGCTCGGTCACCGAAGGAGGCAGGCAGGCTGCGGGAGCAGCAGCACAGCCGCTTTCTCCTCCTCCACCGCCTCCGCCGCCTCGGAGCCCAGCCTCCCGTTCTCCCCGGCACAACCCGCCCCTGTGTGTGTGCAGAGCCATGGGTGGAAGCAGCCAGCTCAACATCTCTCCCAGTGCCTCATCGAGCCAATTGTAGCTGCAGTCCTGAAGCGGGAGGTGGGGTTTTATGCGCGCTCCGGACTCCCGGAGCCCGCCCCTTCCCCGCCCCCGAAAGGGGACGGTCTCCGCCGCTTAAAACCACAGGATTGCCTGGGAGGAAGGCGAGAGAGGCTGATGCGCACAGAGCAACTGCCCAGCCGGACGAGACGCCAAGCGCCTCGCCGAGCCCCTCTGCGCAGCTCCTGCGTGTGGAGCTGTCCAGCGGCGCTGGTGCTGAAACCCCACCAGCCTCTGGACTCCGTCCCCCGGAAGTCTGGAATGTGTGAGTTCAAGGCAGGGCGAGCGAGATCAAGCCGCCTCTCCACTCGCAACAACAAACTGATGTGGCACATGGTCTGAAAGGAAAGTCGGCAAGCAGCAGGACCCAGCAGGACTGGTCGGCTGACCGGAGCCGGAAAAGAATTGGGGAAAAGGGGGGGGGGGGTTGCACGCCTTTCTGCACAAACCTGGGACATGACAATCGGCTGGCCATAATAAGCATCCTGTCACATACCCTTCATCGCAAATAGCATCTGCAAGCACGCTTGTTGCACTCAGCGGTGATGAAGGTCTTCGAGTCGCTTTCATGTCGGAGAAAATTGGAGTGGCACTAATACATCCTAAGAGCGCACTTTAGAGCATCTGGGAAAGACTGCAAAGAGGGGAAGAGTCGCTGCTCATCTGCAGCTCTGGAAGGTCGGGGACCAAAGTATTGGGAAGTCAGACTTGTTTTCGAAATAGCTGAGACATACAATGATCTCGATCGTTCCCATGCCAGCATTGCTTCAGCTCCTGGAAAGGAGAATATTGGTTCTCTGGACATACCAAGCCCAGTAGCTGACACTTGCTTTGCTGACCTCAGATTTTTAACATTACTAAAAGTGCATGGGGGAGCCACCCTGGTATGGTCTTGAGACTTGTTTTGTTTTATTTAAAGTATTTGCACAATTACTAATAAAAAAACCAACAATGTTGACAATAATAAAACAGGATACAATATGAAACCTCCCATAAAACTCATGATATTGATAAAACCAGAAATACTAAAAGCACATCCGGCCCATAGATAAAACAAACAACTTACTGGAATCTGTTGCAATGTCAGTTTGCCTCCTGGGATTTATAGGCCTCCCAAGACCTGGATTTGCCATGATGTGACATGCCCACAGCTGCACTATGTGTACACAGGGAAGCCAGTATTTGGGGCCTCTGCACAGTTCACCTCAGGGTAGGGCAGGCTGCTACCTCCCAAGGTCATTTCCCAGAGCAGGGAGGCCCTTATCTGTGAAGTGCAACTCATGGCCTGCCCAGATGCCTCTAGGCACCATCATGTACCACTTAAGTATAAAATAAAAGTGCAAGAGCACAAGCTCTGAGTAATGCAGCAAGAAGGAATCACATAGTATCAATTTTGCACAAACTGCACTGGCCATTCATTTGTGACTGTACACAATTCAAGGTGCTGACTTCAATGTAACGTCAGAAATGACTTAAAGCCCAGCTACCTGACAGAATGCCTCTTCCTAGGTTGGCTCCCCATGTGATCTGCAGGGGAGTCCTGCCTCATGTCCCCATCAATAAGCATAGTTTGCTATGCGTTGAAAAGGGATAAGAACTTCTCTGTGTTGGTCCCCATTTGAGAAATTCTGTACCTACAGAGGTAAAGCTGCCACTCTGATTAATTTTTCCTTAAAAAAAAAAGGCAGTTGAAAACACACACAAGCATTTGGGTATGGCTATTTTTTTATGCTACTTATGAACTGGTTTCATCGGTTAAATTAACTGTTTAATAGTTTTGTTATGTGTGTTCCCCACCCTGAAATCCTGGGGCTGAGGAGTGATTTACAAATGTAACACACACACACACACACACACACACACACACACCTCTACATTTAGGTTTTTTTAAAAAAAAATTATTAAGAGTTTTGTTAATACAATAAAGAGAAAAAACAGAATACACAGAAAACAGACAAAAAAGAAACAAAAATAAAATTTGGCATCTTGTGATAACCATCTTTTCTTCATTTTTGGACTTCCTCACGTCTCTCGCTCCTGCGTTCCAAATTAAAAAAACTTTAGCCAGCAACTTATCACCTTGTTTCCGTTCTTATTATACACATTTCCAATATTTTGTCCCTAACTTTGAATATTTTATCTAGGTCTTAGATACCTAATTTTAACATAATATTTATTCAAAATTTATTTTTCTCATAAAATTCACTCATTCTCATAATCTTTTCAACTAACTTTATGGTGCCCTGTTATTTTCAAATCTCTCATCCTTCTTAACACTCATATAGTTTACAGTGTTTTTGTAGATAGTCCTTAAATTTCTTCCAATCCTCCTCCACTGCTTCCTCTCCCAGGTCTCGGATTCTGCCAGTCATTTCTGCTAGCTCCATGTAGTCCATCAGTTGCATCTGCCATTCTTCCAGCGTGGGCAAATCTTGAGTTTTCCAATATTTGGCAACAAGTATCCTTGCTGCTGTTGTTGCAAACATAAATAATGTTCGATCATTCTTCAACACCCTCTGGTCAACAATGCCCAAAAGGAGGGCCTCTGGTTTCTTAGGGAAGGTATACTTAAATACCTTTTTCAGCTCATTATATATCATTTCCCAGAAGGCCTTAACCCTAGGGCAAGTCCACCAGAGGTGAAAGAACGTTCCTTCAGTTTCCTTACATTTCCAACACTTATTATCTGACAGGTGATATATTTTTGCTAGCTTGACTGGGGTCATGTACCACCTATATATCATTTTCATAATGTTTTCTTTCAAGGCATTACATGCCGTAAACTTCATACTGGTGGTCCATAACTTTTCCCAGTCAGCAAACATGATATTGTACCCGATATCCTGTGCCCACTTTATCATAGCTGATTTAACCGTTTCATCCTGTGTATTCCACCTCAGCAGCAAGTTATACATTCTTGAGAGTAATTTAGTCTTCGGTTCTAACAATTCTGTTTCCAGTTTCGATTTTTCCACCTGGAATCCTAACTTTTTATCCAATTTAAAAGCCTCTTTAATCTGAGTGTAATGTAACTAATCTCGTACTTTATCTTTTAGTTTCTTCAAACTCTTCAATCTCCAATTGTCTCCATCTCTTTCTAATATTTCCCAATATTTCGGCCATTCGACCTCCATATTGGGTCTTTTCACAGCCTTAGCTTCCATAGGTGATAACCACCTTGGGGTCTTGTTTTCCAATAAGTCTTTATATTTTGCCCAGACATTAAACACTGCTTTCCTTACAATATGGTTCTTGAAATTCTTGTGAAGCTTAACCTTGTCATACCACAAATATGCATGCCATCCAAAAGCATTGTTAAATCCTTCCAAATCTAAAACATCAGTGTTTTCAAGAAGCAGCCAATCTTTCAGCCAGCAAAAGGCTGCTGATTCATAATACAACCTTAAGTCTGGCAGGGCAACCCCCCCCCCTCTTTCTTTAGCATCAGTTAGTATTTTAAGCTTAATTCTGGGCTTTTTGCCCTGCCAGACAAATTTAGAGATATCTCTTTGCCACCTCCCGAAACACTCCATTTTATCCACAATCTGTAAAGTCTGGAAAAGAAACAGCATCCTTGGCAATACATTCATTTTTATAGCAGCAATTCGGCCCAACAAGGAAAGTTTCAGTCTTGACCAACTTTCTAGATCTCTCTTAATTTCTGACCAGCACTTTTCATAATTGTCCTTAAACCTACCTCTACATTTAGAGGTCCAACAGATTCAGAAAAGGTAACTAAAGTATTTCTATTTCCACTTATGCACCAGAAAAATAACCCAATTTTACTGGAATATTTCCAGCTTGAAACCAGTAAAATGCACCCATCCCTAGTGCTGGAATAAATAGGACAATACACTCCTTTTAGTAGAGCAATGGAGTTAGGTGATGAGGGTCTCCAGTTACAGTCACAACCTGCAACTTAAAGGGCAGGTGCATTCAGTGCACACTTACAGCACATGACTTTCCTAAAGAACCCTGGAAACTGTGTTCCCCTCACAGAGATACAATTTCCAGCACCTTTAAACTACAGTTCCCAGCATCTTTTGGAAAAGCCACGTGCTTTAAATGTGCATGGATGTGCTTAAATGTGTTGCAGATCTGCCCTTTAGCCAACAATCCTTAATGCAGACTACTTACCCCTATAATTAGGGTACTTAAAATTAAGAGATTAACCATGCAATCACATTCATGTCTGCTCAGGAGTAACTCCCATTCAGTTCCAGGGAGCTTACATTCAAGTAAATGGGTGTGGGGGTACAGTCTAATTCTGTCCATTCTTTCAATGTTTTTCTTTGTATGGGAGACAATTATTAATATTCCAATTAAGGTGAAGGGTGCTTCTGAGTGTAGAACATGCCTCTAACATCTTCTGCTCATGTTTACATTCCCTACTCTGGCATGAAGCCTTAATAAGGCTATACAGAATGAGGGGGTGACAACTTAATTCATTTAGGTTAGGGTTGTAAGTGTATTGCAGAGTGATGTTCAAATCCGTAAGCAAAATGGTAGTTTAGCTTCAGCTCTCAAGCAAATTATGTGGCTGGATGTTAAAAGAAAGAAAGGAAAGGAAACCTAGTATCTATGAATTTGCAAAGTACGTATACAATTTATTGAGCAACATTATTACTGAAGTCAGTACTCCAAAGGCAAGTAATCACAGCACTGCAATTCAGCTAAACCTAAATCTGTCTTAATCTAATGGATGATTACATATCACATCCTGCTTTCATGATAATTACTTTACCTATGTTTGGATAGTCAGACAAGAGTTGAAACAGTGAATAGAATATTGTAGCCATGGCAACCTGAAGTAGAGCTTTTAATTTCTCCCAAATATAAAGCTCTTCCCACTTTTATATTCTTCCGTTTTGGGTCAGCAAAGATTCAGGGTGGAGTTCCTTGATCAAATGGCATGTCGGCCCACAATTTCCAATTCCTGCAATAAACAGCCAATGATCTCCCTGTGATATGTTATCAGGTTTTTTTAAATAATCATAAAACCCTCTAAAAGTAAAAACAAAACACATTATTAAAATTTCTATATCAAAACAAGAAAGAGGAACAGCAGGGACAGGATGTAATTTAACCAGACAGACCACACACATTTTAAGTATCAAGTTAGAACTCAAAATCGTGTTCCACCATCATTCAATGGGATTACACATCATTAACAGAAAGTCTGTTGTCTAAAACAGAGTAGCATTATAGGACTAAAAGGTATAAGAAAATTTCCCAGTTCTAATGCTTCAGTGAGGACCTCCATTTGTCAGTTCCCTGCAGGGGAAATCAGTCCTGAGTGCTCACTGGAAGGACAGATCCTGAAGCTGAGGCTCCAATACTTTGGCCACCTCATGAGAAGAGAAAACTTCCTGGAAAAGACCCTGATGTTGGGAAAGATTGAGGACACAAGGAGAAGGGGATGACAGAGGAGGAGATGGTTGGACAGTGTTCTCAAAGCTACCAGCATGAGTTTGACCAAACTGCGGGAGGCAGTGGAAGACAGGAGTGCCTAGCGTGCTCTGGGATCATGAAGAGTCGGACACGACTAAACGACTAAACAACAAATTGGAATCCATCAGCCTCAGCCAACATGACAAATGATTAGGGATAATGGGAGCTGTAGACCCATAACAGCTGAGGTCACAGCCTCCCCACCCTGTAGTTAATCGGTCCTGGTAAGAATGAATTACTATGGTCTGATTCAGACACTTCATTTACATGAAGGAGTGAGCAAGTACCCCTTCGTACTCCTGCTGCTGATGCTAAATGAATGATGATGATGTTGTTGTATGAGTACTAAAAGGTGCAACACAATATTATTGCGTTTAATGTTGCCAGGTTGTTTTGATACCAAAGGCTCTATTTCCCCCCAGTCATTTTTCTAATGGCTTGATTAGGACTGCTTCTGGAGTGAGCTTAAAGTTGCTGCCAAAACCTTACTTTGTGACAACTCATATTTGACATGCTCCTCACAGCCCAGATGTATTTGCTGTTTCAATACAGTATTTGGGATCTTCTTTCTGATTCACTATGTGATCCCATCCAATCAGGGATCCTGTAATGAACTTAAGGATGCTATGGCATCATGGAGCTAATCAGATTTGGCTATGTGATGTCAGAGAGCAAGGGCAAATCAAACCAAACACATTGCCCTCACTTTGAAGGGGTATCAATTTGTAAATGTTCCTTGGACTGATATAGGTTTGAGTAGTATTATTGGAATAATTGGTTTATTTCCAAGTTCATCTCAAAGAGAACATATACACTTTGTCTATTAAACGTGAACAATTTGATGGGTTCTTGCTTCTATATTCTATTTGTATAGAAACATAGCTATATCAGGTCAGGTCATCTAGCTACCTATGTTGACTGGCAGCAGTTTTATCGCCCAGGGCCTCCTAAGAGGCAGAGGTCTTGGAGATCGGTGCTGAATATGCCAATGATTCTGTTTGGGACCTTCTGCATGCAAACCATGTCCTCTTCTCTAAGTATACAGTGGTACCTCTGATTATGTACTTAATTCATTCTGGAGGTCCGTTCTTAACCTGAAACTGTTCTTAACCTGAAGCACCACTTTAGCTAATGGGGCCTCCTTCTGCCGCTGCGCCGCTGCTGCACGATTTCTGTTCTCATCCTGAAGCAAAGTTCTTAACCTGAGGTACTATTTCTGGGTTAGCGGAGTCTGTAACCTGAAGCATATGTAACCTGAGGTACCAGTGTAGTCTATCTGGTTGCAAGGATAAAATGAGGAGAGGGAAGAGCCATGTATAGATTCCTTGACAGAAGGGCGAGATATAAATGCAACAAGAAATAGGGAAACATAGATCTTGTTTCTTTTGAAAAACAAGGTTTCTATTTACCTGGAACAAAAGTTGGATTTTAAAAAACCCAGAAAAGTCACAAGTAATTAAGGTGCCAGCTACCTTTGCTAAAGCGGGAGCTAAAATTAGGACCGAGACAGGAATACGTTTGCAGCATAAATCATAAAGTGTGCATTTATAATTAATTTTCAAGGTTTTAAATGCAAGTTTGCAGAGAAGTACATCTAAGCCCCAGATGATTCAGAAAGAAACAGAAGTGGAGTCTATTTTAACCATTGTTAAGACTTGGGAAATTGGCTGCATGTTTTAGTCGTCTGTTTTTGCTATTGTCCTCATGAGATGTCATGTGCTCATATATGAGTGAATGATTACTTGCCCAATGGTACTTAAGCTGAGATGAAAATAAGCCATTCATTCATGTACAAATGCAGTATTCCAAAAATATTTCAGAGATGTGCACTTTTTAAAAAAGGTATGTGTTACTAAATCCACATTTTACAAAGAACAGGATGCTTGGTTCATGACAATCATTTGTGGTGCATAACTTAAAACAAGCAGTAACAGAGCAATTCATTTTTCATCCAAAGAATCGGTTTGAGAAATGGGTAAATATATAATTCTGCAACATACCAGTCATTTGAGCAGGAGTGGTTAATCCCTGAACTGGGTCCTTGATCTATTCCACCCCAACCCCCAATTGGTGGGTTCCCAAGACTCCAGTGATTTTGGTGGTGACAAAAAGTGGGGAAATTAAAGCAGTAATTAATGTTAACGTAGCATGTTAATCTGTGCAGCTGTTAGCCTGCTGTTAAGCATTTTATACAGGAGTGTGCACATTCCCTATGATTCTGTGCATTTAAAAAAAAATCTGATCTGTTTCTGAGATACTGTATGCTCTCTCTTGTTTCAGGTTCTGAGCCAAAGCTCTGTATATTCCCAAAACAAAACAAATTCCTTCCAGTAGCACCTTAAAGACCAACTAAGTCAGTTCTTGGTATGAGCTTTCGTGTGCATGCACACTTCTTCAGATACACAGATATATTCCCATACACTTCTTCAGATACACAGATATATTCCCATTCACTATCACAGGGAATCCACAGCTATAACCTTTCGCTTTGGGGATGAAATTTACAGTGGATGAAATTTACAGACACAGAAGCCCCTCCAGAGTGGATTAATTCTCCCAAATTTCGAACATATAGGTACAGGAACATTTTCTAGGAGAATGAAGGGAATCCTCCACATTCCCTTACAGAGGAGTGGGGATTTATCTCTTTCTCACCTTAAAATAATTAAGAGTCAGTCAGGTGGTATCTATTCTTGCTTGTACATTTAAAAAATCAAACTTTGTAGCTTCACAATGACCTTCTTTTTCTCGTGGACTGAGTTTTGTTTTTCATCTTCTACACTTTAATGTGCTGGTAATGACCGCTCCCCACATTAAAAGGGGGGAGCCCTTTGCATGGTCGCGCGCAGCCCCCTGTACCCTATGCTGCACCATTAGCACAGGCTTGACTTCACCTCCCCCCAGGTGGAATACCTGGAGGTCTCCGCCTACCCCAGTCAGTTGCCCAATCCCACCTGGGTAGGCGTTGCCAAGGTGATCAGGCCAGGTAAGGGGAGGGACTACCTGCCCACACAATAGGGGAAGGATCTTACCTGGGAATGAATCATCAGTTGGCTCCAGAGCTGGTGATGGATAAGCATTTTCTTTTTTTTTTTTTAATAATTTTTATTAATTTTCATAAAACCAAAAAACACACAAATGAACAACACATGACTTCCCCACGCCTCCCCTTCACTGCACCCCTGTTTCAGAAATTTTTAGCAATCCTTCATTCCTTTTCAATATTTCGTTTCCCTCAAAATTTTCTTAACTATTTACAGCTATAGTTCTTTATTTCTTGACCCTTAACATTTTATCAATCCGAAATTTTGCAACAGTTCTTAAGATATAGTTTAAATTTTTTCCAGTCTTCTTCCACCGTCTCTCTCCTTTGATCACGGATTCTGCTGGTCATCTCTGCCAGTCCCATAAATTCAGTCACCTTCGTCTGCCATTCTTCCAGAGTAGGTAATTCTTGCATCTTCCAATACTTTGCCAGGAGAATTCTTGCTGCTGTGGTTGCGTACATAAGAAAGGTTTTATCTTTCTTTGGTACCAATTGGCCGACCATGCCCAAGAGAAAAGCCTCCGGTTTCTTTGCAAATGTCCACTTAAGGACTTTCTTAATTTCATTATAGATCATTTCCCAGTAGGCTTTAACCTTTGGGCAGGTCCACCAAAGATGATAGAAAGTTCCTTCGCATTCATTACATTTCCAGCATTTATTATTGGGCAAATGATATATCTTTGCAAGCTTGACTGGAGTCATGTACCACCTATAGATCATTTTCATTATGTTTTCTTTCAAGGCACTACATGCCGTAAATTTAAGGCCTGTGGTCCATAACTGCTCCCAGTCAGCAAACATAATATCATGACCAACATCTTGTGCCCACTTAATCATAGCTGATTTAACTGTTTCATCCTGTGTATTCCATTTCAGCAACAAGTTATACATTTTAGACAAATTCTTAATATTGGTCTCTAACAGTTCTGTTTCCAATTTTGACCTCTCTTTCTGAAATCCTAATTTCTTGTCCTGCTTAAAAGTCTCATTTATCTGATAATAATGTAACCAGTCTCGAACTTTGGATTTTAATTTCTCAAAGCTCTGTAATTTGACTTTTTCACCATCATACTCTATAATTTCACTATATTTTGGCCAATTTGAATCCATATTAAGTTTTTTAACTGCTCTAGCTTCCATTGGTGACAACCATCTGGGTGTTTTATTTTCCAACAAATCCTTATATCGATTCCAAACATTATATAAAGCTTTTCTGACAATATGATTTTTAAAGCCTTTATAGATCTTTGCCTTGTCATACCATAAATATGCATGCCAGCCAAAATTGTTATCATACCCTTCCAAATCTAAAATATCTGTGTCTTCAAGAAGTAGCCATTGCTTCAGCCAGCAGAAAGCTGCTGCTTCATAATAGAGTCTTAAGTCCGGCAGCGCAAAACCCCCCCTTTCTTTTGCATCAGTTAAAATCTTAAATTTTATTCTGGGTTTTTTGCCCTGCCAGACAAATTTTGATATATCTTTCTGCCACTTCTTGAAACAATCCATCTTATCTATAATTTGTAATGTCTGGAACAAAAACAACAATCTCGGCAATACATTCATCTTAATAACAGCAATTCGGCCTAACAAGGATAATCTCAATCTAGACCATGTGTCAAAATCTTTCTTCACTTCCGACCAACATTTCTCATAGTTGTCTTTAAACAAATTCATATTTTTAGATGTTAGATTCACCCCTAGATATTTCACCTTTTTTGTTATCTCCAAGCCAGTTTCTCTTTGAAAACTATCTTTTTCCCCCATCGTTAGATTTTTTTCCAGTACCTTTGTCTTTTGTTTGTTTAATTTAAAACCAGCCACCTGACCAAATATTTCAATTAACTCTAAAACTCTTTTTGTGCTGGCTCCTGGCTGTTGTAAAGTCAAAACTAGATCATCTGCAAATGCTCTTAACTTATATTGTTTAGCTCCGAGGTGTATTCCTTCAACCAGCTGGTCCCTTCTAATCATATTCAACAACACCTCCAGGACCGATATAAACAATAGAGGGGATATTGGGCAACCCTGTCGTGTCCCTTTTTCTATTGGAATTTCGTCCATGACTACACCATTCACAATTAATTTAGCTTTTTGCTCTGAATATATTGCACCTATACCGTTTTCAAAGTTTTGGCCTACCCCCATCCCATGGAGATTCCTCTTCATAAAACTCCAAGAGATATTGTCAAAGGCTTTCTCCGCGTCCACAAAAATTAAAACTGCTTTTCTATTTATATCAGTCTCCAGTAGTTCCAAAATATCTATAATATTCCTTACATTATCTGACATATGTCTCCCTGGGAGAAAGCCTGTTTGATCTTTATGAATCTCCTCTAACAACACTTTTTTAAATCTTTTTGCTAAAATGTCTGCAAAAATTTTATAATCCACATTTAAGAGTGATATAGGGCGGTAGTTCTTAACTTGATGTTTCTCAGTTTCTGTCTTCGGTATAAGTGAGATGAATGCTTCTTTCCACGATTCGGGAGCCTTTTTCCCCTCCAAAGTTTGGTTACACACTTCTTTCAGTGGTTGTATTAACCATTCCTTCATTTCTTTATAATATCTTGCCGTCAGTCCATCTGGCCCTGGTGATTTTCCTAATTGCATATTCTGGATGGCACCCTCGATTTCCTGATTCGTAATTTTTTCATTTAAACTCCTCTTATTTTTTTCCGAGATCTTTGATAGTCCATATTTTTTAATAAATTCTTCTATCTCTTGTTCATCTTTCGGCCCTTGTGCATATAATTTCTTAAAGAAACTTTGAAAACAATTACTAATTTCATTTGGTTTATTTATAAATTTTCCCTCTACTTCAAGGGACGTCACAGTGTTCAGCTTTTGTCTCTTTTTCAATTGCCATGACAGCAATTTCCCACATTTGTCAGCTGATTCAAAAGTTTTTTGCCTCATTTGTTTTATTTTCCATTCTATTTCTTTGTTCATCAGTTCCATGTATTGGGTCTGGTAGTATTTTATTTCTCTTAAAATCTCCTGAGATTTTGGTTTTGACCTCAGTTTCTTCTCTCCTTCTTTCATCTGATTCCAAATTTTTTCTTTCTTCTCATTCTGTTGTTTCCTTTTTATCGAATTTTGTTGGATTAGGAAACCACGCATGACAGCCTTACTTGCGTCCCATATTATTCTTCTTTCCAGGTCTGTTCCTAGATTTATTTCAAAGTAATCTTTCAGAGTCTTTTGGGCCTTTTTTACAATTGCTTCATCTCTAAAAAGGGTGTCATTCATTCTCCATCTAAAAGTTCCAGCTGTTGTCAATTTCATTTCCATCTTTACTGCGTTATGATCAGAGCAAGTTTTTGGGCAGATTTCTGTATTTTTAACCCTTGGTGCCAGATTACTAGAAATCCATATTTGGTCAATCCTGGTCCATGTCATTTTTGCTTCAGAGAAGAAGGTCCCCTCTCTTTCCAGAGGATTCCTTGTTCTCCAAATGTCAATCAAGTCCATTGTGTCAGTCAGTTCAAAAAAAGTCTTTGGAAGTCTCCCATCCTTAGAGATTACTTGTCTTTGAGCTTTATCCATGTTTGTGGAGACAACTCCATTCATATCGCCCATCATTATAATTTTATAGTCCATAAAATCGGTTAATGTCTCATGCAACTTCTTGAAAAACTCAGCCTTCCCCTCATTAGGTGCATAAATACCTACAATCAAAATTTTTTCTCCTTGCATTTGAATTTCCACTGCCAGAAATCTTCCTTGTTCATCCTTGAAAATCATTTTTGGTTCCCATTTCTCCTTAACATAGATCACCACTCCTCTTTTCTTAACCTTATCTGAGGAAATAAATTCCAGTCCTAATCTTTTATTTGTCAAAAGTTTTCTATGTATTCTGGCAATATGAGTTTCTTGCAAACATATTATGTCTAATTGCTCTTTCTTTAATATATGAAACACTTGAGTCCTTTTTCGGGGATGGTTAAGACCATTGCAGTTCCAACTCAGAAGTTGCAGAGACATATTTGTTATTGGGTGTCTTTTCCACCAACCGCTCCAAGTTCTTGTTCCTGATCAGTCGGTGCTGGAGTCAGTCCAAATGATAAGTTTGCAATATCCGGTATTTCCCTCTCACTCACGGTTCCTTTCTGAAAGTCCTCAAAATTTCTCTCCAGAAAATGTTCCTTATCTTGGATTGTTTTTATTTTAATTTTCTTCCCTTTAAAGTTAAAGGACAACCCTTGTGGGAACTCCCATCTGAATGGAGTGTTGTTTTGTTTCAGCAAGTCCACTAAGTCTTTAAATTGAGTCCTCACTCCCAAAAAATATTTAGGAATATCTTTGTAAATCTGTATTTGAGAATTCTTAATAATCAGTGCCTTCTGGAAATGTAGGTTCAATATTTTATCTCTTTCTTCCTTGGATCTTAAAGTGATTAAACAATCCCTTGGTTTCTTGCCTTGCTTCCTGCCAATCCGGAAGGCTGTAGTTATTACAAATTCATCTTCTTCTCCTTCTAATTCATCAGTCCAAAATTCTTGAAATTTGTCTGTGAGAAATTCCCCAAGGTTGCCCTCTTCCTCCTCTGGTACCAGTCTCAATTTCAGATTCTTGCCTTTCCTCTCCAGTTCCATAAGAGCTAAGGTTGCATCATGTTCATGTACCTTCTTTACAATAGGTACAAATTTTCCCTTGACTTCCTCGGCAGTAATTTTAGCAGTCTCGGCTATTTTCCTTGTTTCCGTACTTTCTTGTATTAAACGATTTATAGACTCTGTGTTAGACGATATTGTCGTTGTGTTCAAGTCCAATCTTGTTGTTAATTCTGTCAATTTCTTAGAGTTCTCTGTAGATTGCTTAGTGAGTACTTCTAAAGATTGATTTATTTTGAGCAGTGCCTGTGTCATAGAATCCATTGATACTGTTGTTACTTTTTCTTGTCCAGCTGCTGCTCCTGATATAGAGCTTCTTTTCTGAGCCTGCTTTTGAGCTTGCTTTGTTTTGCTTCTTGTTGATATTTCATCCAGTGACGTGCTCATAACTCAAGGTCGTTCCCACAGGAAGATTGCAAGTGGAAAAACCCAGTTCTTGCCTCAGTACTGCAGTCTTTCTTTTAATCCTCTAGAGGGGGAAATTGTATCCAAGCAGGAATAACAAAGAAACAGGGAAGCAAGTAGCCATACAATGTCCCAAAAGAGATAAAATCCAACCCAAAGTCCTACTTTGTTGCCATTTGAAAATCTGGGTCTGCCAAGTAAAGTCCCGTTACTATGTTTCAAATATAGTCTTACTTTATATCCGTAGTCCTCTCTTTTTTGACAGTTCGTTTCTAGGCGCTCACCGCTCAGGCAGCCTGATCAAAGGTATCGGCAGCGGAGAGTTTCCCTTTCAAAGCTTACTTCTTCTAGCGGGTTAGATTAAGCCAAATTTTCCTTCCCCCCTACTCCCGCTCCGTGGGGGGAAGGTCTTTTCAATGTCGGGGTTTAGCAAAGTTCAAATAAAACGTTCCCTTTAAATACAGCTAGCTCTTTTCATTGCTGCGTTAATCGTGCAGTTCCGGGAGGCTGACTTCCTTAATTTTGCCTTTCCCGTTTTCAGCCGAATCTTCTTAAAAATAGTCCTTTTCAAATATTTTGTAATTCCTACTCACAGGTTTTGTTGCCAATCGGTAATTTTCAGGAAGGAATCGGCGCTCTCCGTCAATGGCGACGCGGCTTCGCTCCACGAGCTGGGTTGCGATCCTCAGCACCGCACTCACACCCAATGCCGCTCCGGAGCCTTTAAAAAGGCTCCTTCGCAATACCGGGGGGTGCAAAGGTGCCCACCGAATCTCCTTGTTCACAGGCTTCAGCGCCTGTGATTTTAGGGGTCCCCCGCTCGCCGTAGCGGGTCAGACCCGAACCCGTGGAGCAGTCCTGCCTCGGAGCTCAAGGCAAAGACCGCCATTAAGACGCTGGCGCCGACTGGAAGTGATGGATAAGCATTTTCAACTCTCCACTGCTGGATTTAAAAACTCCAACAAAGAAGAGTCCACCACCTTCCAAGGGAGTCTGTTCCACTGTCAAGCTGCTCTTAGAAGAGTTTGGATTTGATATCCCGCTTTATCACTACCCGAAGGAGTCTCAAAGCGGCTTACATTCTCCTTTCCCTTCCTCCCCCACAACAAACACTCTGTGAGGTGAGTAGGGCTGAGAGACTTCAGAGAAGTGTGACTGGCCCAAGGTCACCCAGCAGCTGCATGTGGAGGAGTGGAGACGCAAACCCGGTTCACCAGATTACGAGTCTGCCACTCTTAACCACTACACCACACTGGCTCTCTTAACATCAGAAAGTTCCTCCTGATGTTTAGTCAGAATTAGATGGCTATCCTATCTCCTCTCAGTCTCCTCTTTGCCAGACTAAACATACCCAATTTCCTCAACTCTTCTTCATATGACTTGTTTTCCAGACTCTGGATCATGTTGGTTGCTCTCTTCTGCACACATTCCAGCTTGTCAATAGCCTTCTTAAACTGTGGTGCTCAGAACCAGGCACAGCACTCTAGGTGGGGTCTGACCAAGGCAGAATAGAGTGGTACTATGTCTTACCTTTATCAAGACACTATAGCTTTTTTGTTGTTGCTGCATCACACTGTTGACTCATGTTAAGCTCATGAAGCTTGTGGTCTATTAAGGTGCCTAGATCCTTTTCACATCTACTACTGGTGAGCCAGGTGTCCCCCATCTTGTATTTGTGCAGCTGGTTCTTCTTGCCTAAGTGTAAAACCTTAGTTTTGTCCCTGTTGAAATTCATTTTGTTAATCTTGGCCCAGTTCTCCAATCTGTTAAGGTCATCTTGAATCCCAATTCTGTCTTCTGTTGCATCAGGTACCCCTTCCAGTTTGGTATCATCTGCAAATTTGATGAGCATCCCCTCAATTCCTTCATCCAAGTCATTTATAAAGGCACTGAACAACAAGTCCAGGACAGAATCCCACTTGTCACTTTTTTCCTGGATGATGAGGAGCCATTAGTGAATACTCTTTGGGGTCTGTCAATCAACCAGCTACAAATCCACCTTATATTTACCTCATCCAGCCCACATTTTGCCATCTTCTCTACAGGACTATCATGGGGAACTTTGTCAAACACCTTCCTAGATGACCATATCTGGTATAGATGGATTTCTATACAAATAGAATAGTAGCAAGTGCTTATCAAAATTGTTCAAGTTGAATAGACAAAGTACCATTAAAAATATCCCACGACTGCGTCATGTGCTCCACTAGCCATATTTGCCAGGTTTTAAAAAAAGTGTTAGGAAGTGGGACAAAAACATATATTTAGCACCACTTATGTACCTTTCCTGTGTCCTGGCCTTTTGCAACAAGAACATCATGCACAGTGTCTGGTTTTTTTCTTTAGTTAAAAAAGTGTGGGTTCCCCCCCCCCCGAAAAACATAAGCAGTTTCCTGCACACCCATCTTCCAAATAGATTCACACTTGCCTCTATTTAAAGATCGCTGTGCCAATTTCATTTCCCTGGAAAAGTTAATGTCCTAGCAAGATAGTAATTAACTACATCAACAGCAAACCAATTTCTTTTCTGCCGATTAATAATTTGATAGCATTGTTCTATAAGGACCGTTTCTTGACTTTTTTGTTATATTTCCAGCCATTTCTGAGCCACCAAATGAGACACATTTTATCAGAGACATGTTCTAAAGTAAGTCTCAGAACATTTCAACCCAATTTTCTGAACTATTATGATCAGAGAGTGAATAGAGTCCAGATCCTTCTCTGTTGACTGTAATAATGTCCCTTTTTGCCAATTCAGGGATCTCATATCCCATAAATCTTTCTGATCTTGAAATCCACACAAAGGTAGAGAGAAAGCCAAATGAGGAAACAAATCCTGACTGTTTATCTGTCTCCGAAATGTCTTTCCAGATATATTTCTTGCAGGATTTATGTGGAAAAGCTTCTTAGCCTGTTCTGCCTGGCACAGAGAACCTGACATCTGTGGAGTTTAAATAAAGAGTCATTGATTCCACCGTGGAGAAGAATAGCTAAAGGCAGCAAATAAATTAAAAGACATTGTGCTAGTGCCTATCCGTAAATAAGGATAGCCTGGAAAAAAGTACCTTATATAACTGTTGAACTTGAAAAAATACCCCAGCCAGATGCTATATCAGGAATGGACTAATATACCACCAATGTCATGGGCAGTACAGGAAGCGCAATATGTAATAACTCTCTGCCCACAACAAAAACAGAAAAGTCAATAGTGTACCATTAAAGAACTTAAGTGGGTCAGTGTAAGGCCTGTGTGCAAGTTCTTCTCTTTCTTTTCTATTCATGTGTGTGATTTGTGCATGGCACTGCCCTTCTCTGTGCATGGAAGTTTGCACTCTTTAAAAGAAAAAGAACAATTGGGATGTGCAGCAAAATGTTGCAGTGTGCAGTGATCCTGCTTAGTGTTCCAGTCAGTCAAGTATGCTGGTCTCCCCAATACTCCATCCTATTCCCTTTCTTCATTGAACTGTTTTTAGAGTTCCTCTTTACACTTCTTCTTCTTCTTCTTCTTCTTCTTCTTCTTCTTCTTCTTCTTCTTCTTCTTCTTCTTCTTCTTCCCTGCTTTTTTCCTTGCAAGAGTCACTGTTTTGGGCTTCTAACAAGGTGCTCAGCTAGCTGGCCAAGCACTCCTTTGTTAGGGAGGTTCCTGGATTGCCCAGAATGATCTTCCATCGATAGGAATTTAGTATTAGGAGATTGAAAATGTTTGCGTATAAATGAGATATTTTATCAGAGCCTGGGGAAGATGATACCCCTGCGCCTCAGTCAGCAGGGCCAACGGCCAGATAGTTGGGATTGTAGTTCAGCAACATCTGAAGGCTCAAAGGTTAACCACCCCAATTTTAAATGCATCCTTATGTCTCAGTTGCAAGTAATTGTGCTGTTATTGACATCTGTTTTGCTGACATGTGATTTCACTTGGCTTTCAATAACCAGAGAACTCTGGTTATTGGATGCTCAATTAATTTAACTAAATTATAATACCTCCATATGGGTGTTTATTTTGGGCTAGGTGCTGCTCATGCATGCAGGTTTTTCACAGAGTCCACATATCAGAATGCCAGCCCACATTTCCCCCATTTAAGCTGGATAAACGGTTTCCAAGAATAATCTTATTTTTCAATTTTAAAAACTCTTGCCAGTGACTCTGAATGGCCAGTAGATCCCCATCAACCTTCTGAACCACCCCTGTATATTTTTAGGAGTTTTTTTTCTTTGACAGAATGCTACTACATCTGGGCATTCCAGAGCCACAAAAATGCCCACCAAACTCCCATCTAGGAATGAGGTGGCAAATTATTTGGGGGTTGGTGAGTGATGGTTTCAGTCAGACTTACTTATTTCCCCAAATTTGGCTAACTGCAGCATTGGGGGTGGCAGTTCCTCTAGAACTCTTCAGAGTGCTTCTTCACAGTTAAATTGTGTACGAGGATGGCCATGTGTCCTACCTTACAGAGGACAGCCCTCTATTTGAAGGTGTTGTCCTTTTGAAGGGCTATTTGGTCCAAGTCCAGTTTAAAAATAAAGAACCCTGGGATTGCAATTGAAACCTCTGGCCAGCTGTGTCAGGGCTTAATGGAGCCACTCATGCCATGCCTGTTTGCTTGACTGAACTGGGCCCATTGCCAACATGTGAGAGCACGGACCCAGCTTAGGATCCAGAAGATCTTGTGCTGGCATAACTCCATTCCCCATCCCAAAACACACCTCTTCCGGGAGGGTCCACTGGCTATTGTGACAATGGTGACCATTTTTTGATACCCCTTGATGGCAGAGCACACCTACCATTGGAGTCCAGTGGAGCTGGGCAGAAGGGCACCTCTGCCTCATGCAAACCCCCTCCAGCCTGATAGATTGGGGGTTTGGATTGCTCTTTCCAAAAGGCAAGGAGGAGGGGCCTTGAAGTTGCCCTTCATCAGTTAGCACATAGGTTGCAGACTGAGCAGACACCGCAGTCACCTGGCCATAGTCTTCCTCATTAGGATGACTTTGTTTCTTTTTATATTCTGGTAATCATTCCTCGTTATTCATCTACACCTATAAATTTGCCTATGGAAATTTTATGCAAAACTGTGTCCCCTTTTTATAATGAGCCGAGGTTCTGTTTCCATGACCTGCAAATACTTGTGCACACAAACTGATTGCCGCGACTGCTTCTATCACTGACATAGACTTCCGCTTTCCAAAGATGTTTCTTGGAACTGGGTGTAAGAAAAAACACACCATTCAATTCTGATGTTATGATACTCAAGATCCATCCTTTCTGCACTGCAGCTTAAAACATGAGCAACACTATTAAACCACATTCATCGACAGGATTAAGATGCTTTCCCCCCTCTGCCTTGTGCATTTGGAGTGATACAATCCTCAGTGGCCAAGAGTTATTTAAAGGTCCAAATCTGGTAGAAACTGCTCCCAGATACTCTGGCCATGTGAGACAAATAAAGACGCTGACAGGCAGCCATCTGAAAATTAGCACTTTCCTGAAATGTTCCCATTGCTGAGTACTCACTGTTCTTTTGTAATGAAGCTTTCAACATATGCAATTATACTAACAAATGCTGCTGCACATAGTTTCTTGGCCAAAGGATGCAAAAGTCTTTAATATAGATATATAGAAATATAGAAATATATATGTGTGTGTATATATATATATATATATATATATATTTGCTTATATATATATATATATATATATATATATATATATATTTCATTTTCTCTCTCTCTCCTTTCCTCCCACTCTTTCTTTCTGCAAAAGCACAGCTTCTCTTTTGCTCTATATGAACAGCTTCATAGATAAGATTAAGGTAAGCCACATATGCTCAAGGCCTAAAAATTTTTACTTGAAATTCATTCCTGGTGGGACTTTCTTCCAAGTAAGGACTTTGCTTACGGTTGCACCTTCATCTTAAATAAAGCCACAGGTTATGTAGGGTATGCTAGCCTATCCATGTTGCCTAGCAGACAGAGTTTACTCATAACATCCGGCATGTAAAGGTATGGTAAAGGACCCCTGGATTGTTAAGTCCAGTCAAAAGCAACTATGGGGTTGCGGCGCTCATCTCGCTTTCAGGCCGAGGGAGCCGGTGTTTGTCCACAGGCAGCTTTCTGGGTAATGTGGCCAGCATGACTATAATAATTATAATAATAATAATAATTTATTATTTGTACCCCGCCCATCTGGCTGGGTTTCCCCAGCCACTCTGGGCGGCTTCCAACAGAGATGAAAATACACTAAAATGTCACATATTAAAAACTTCCCTGAACAGGGCTGCCTTCAGATGTCTTCTGAATGTCACCGCTTCTGCCACAACGGAACACCATGACAGAAACCAGAGCGCATGGAAATGCCGTTTACATTCTGCCGCAGCAGTACCTAGTTATCTACTTGCACTGGCGTGCTCAAACTGCTAGGTTGGCAGGAGCTGGGACAGAGCAACAGGAGCTCACCCAGTCACAGGGATTTGAACCGCTGACCTTCTGATCTACAGGCCCAAGTGGCTCAATGGTTTAGACCACAGCGTCACCTGAGTCCCTGCCTGGCATGTAGAGATAGATGGGTTTGGCTGGATTTGTGGTGATCATACACCAGTGTGAGAGCCAGTGACACAGTACAACTGAAATGCTAAGCCAAACTATGGCTTAGTGCAAGTGAGCAACTGTGCAGGTTCTCAGCTGCATGCTAGAATAACACAGACGTGAGTAGTAGCATGCTTAGTGGTAGACCTGTCTGTAAGGGTTGTGCATCACTGTGGGTGTTTAATGTACACTTGATGGCTGGCAACTGAGTGCATGAACTCAGCCTACTAGAAAGCCCAAAGTGATGTGAGGTAACATAGAAGATCTCTCTGTAGAACTTAGTTGTCAAATATAAAGTGTATATATGTATAAAGGTAAAGGACCCCTGGACTGTTAAGTCCAGTCAAAGGCGACTATGGGGTATGGTGCTCATCTCGCTTTTGGGCCAAGGGAGCCAGCATTTGTCCACAGACAGTTTTCTGGATCATGTGGCCAGCATGACTAAACTGCTTCTGGCGCAATGGAACACCGTGATGGAAACCAGAGTATGCAGAAACACCATTTACCTTCCTGTGGTACCTATTTATCTACTTGCGCTGGCATGCTTTCGAACTGCTAGGTTGGCAGGAGCTGGGACAGAGCAATGGGAGCTCACCCTGTCACACGGATTCAAACTGCTGACCTTCTGATCGGCAAGCCCAAGAGGCTCAGTGGTTTAGACCATAGCACCACCTGCATCTACACATGTGTAGGAATAAGCAAACAACTGTGAAGCAGTCCTAAATCTCACTGACTTCAACAGAACTTTCTTTCAGATAAGGGTTGGTTGGTGATGACTGCAGCATAAAGTTATGACTTGCATGGGTCAGTGGGGGCATCATCAACCTTTCCCGTATTCTTTACTCCAACATCTTTTTTCTTTCTTTGCAGATAAATAAAAGCTATTTTTAAAAAAGAGAGAAAAAGGAATCCTTTATTAATGCCGGCTCCTTTGTTCTTCCTCTGTAGCTTCCAAGGCTCCCAAGGCTAAGTTAGACCATTGCTCTGACCTAACAAGGCTTTGTGGATCTGAAAGCACATATGAGCATTGTATGCCCAAAGAATGGAGACAGAGCTGGCAGACTTACACAGCAGCAAGGGCATATTTATTTATTTATTTATTTAATCAAATTCAATAATAGAAGCAACAACGGTATAAAAGCAAACAAAATAACAGCAGACTGTTATCAAATCGACGCAGCCTACTGTACTATCAGATTAATAAAGCTTTAGAGCAAAATTTTATTGAATCAAGCATAACATGACCTATATTGGAAGCTGAAGGAATTATGGTGATTATATTGAGATTATGGCAGAAAGCAGCTTGGCTGCATTATTAAAACTAGAATGAGGCAGCTTTAGCTACAAAATGCAATACTAAGTAGCCAAGGACAGAAGCAAATTATACTAAAGAAAAGGGAAGGAGGACTTTTTCCTCCCACTGCATGCTGCCTCTTCTGCCAACAATCCCCATTTAACTGTTGATGAGAGTATGGGAAAACAGTGAGATGCTCTAGTCCAGGCATCCCCAACCTTCAGCCCTCCAGATGTTTTGGACGACAATGCCCATCACCCCTGACCACTGGTCCTGTTAGCTAGGGATCATGGGAGTTGTAGGCCAGAACATCTGGAGGGCCGCAGGTTGGGGATGCCTGCTCCAGCTGGTCTTTTTCAGGAACATAGGAAGACACCTTATACTGAGCCAGACTCTTGGTCCATCAACTGCAGTACTGTCTACACTGATTGGCAGCTGCACTCCAAGGGTTCAGACAGGAACCTTTCCCCACCCCTACCTGAAGATGCCAGGGACTGGACCAAAGACCACCTGGATGCAAAGCAAATGCTCTCTTGTGAGATGCAGCCCTTCCCACATACAAGGAATAAGTACAAGGCTACTTTGGGGAGAGGGATGTTTCTCTCCTGATCTAGTGGAAATTAAATATGTGACAGCAGAAGAAGAATCAATAGAGTTATTAAGATGAATGGGAAAGAAATTTTCTGGGAGATGACGGTCCATGGCCATGTCCTGTCCTCTTTTAATCCCTGTAGGAAGCAAACAGAAGTGGGAAGTGTTTGTGCCGTCATCCTCCTTCCTTCAAGCTCATTTCAAGGGCCTGGGCACAAGGTTGGCCCACCTGAGCAGAAGGACGAGGTGGGCACCTTCTCTGCTCCAAGTGCAAAAGCTGGCCAGGTATTCTAGATCAACCTAGAACATTTTTGCATTTACCACCCATGTGTCAAGTTAGCTTAACTGCTGCTATTTCTAACAAGACAAACAACCATATCAATAATAATCTTAATAAGTCTGATGTGGAAGCTTCCATCCTCTCACTCCCAAGGCTCTCCAGAGCACCAGGGACTCTCCTGCCTTCAGAAAACACCGGGTGAACTCTTCGGAGACCTGCTTATTTAAGCAGCCTTCCTTCCCTGCTACCATAATTTCTCTGTCATTTGGAGTGCAAGCAGCCTCTTCCTTCCTCCAGTTAACTTTCCCCTACTTGCCACTAGAGTGATTGGCAACAGAACTGCTGCTTTTTCCTTCCTCCCACATTGCGTCCCAAGTCACTGTGACAAGGTTTTCCCATGGCCTAGCTCTTTACTCGTCTTTTGTTTCTTACTATTTCTCCTTCCTTGGTCCTTCTCTGCCGGCCACCACGCCTTTATCCTCTGATTGGCTAAGTGTCTCCCCTTCTCTGGTGAGGCCACCCTGCCCAGTTTGTTTTGATCACCTGCTGCCCCAGATGCTTCTGACATAGGATTTTATTGTTTTGTTTATTTAATTGCACTCCTTGCTCATATGATGTGCTGTAGCCCACTCTGGCATCTATATACATGAAGGCATAGGTCATAAATGTAAATAGGAAGGAACAAAGGAAGGAAGGAAGATTATAGATATAGATAGATAGATAGATAGATAGATAGATAGATAGATAGATAGATAGATAGAGATAGATAGATAGATGATAGATGATAGATAGATAGATAGATAGATAGATAGATAGATGATAGATTGATAGATGAGATTGATAGATGATAGATAGATAGATAGATAGATAGATAGATAGATAGATAGATGATATAGATATAGATTAGATATAGATATAGATATAGAGATAGAGATAGAGATAGAGATGATAGATATAGATATAGATATAGATATAGATATAGATATAGATAGATGATAGATATAGATAGATAGATAGATAGATAGATAGATAGATAGATAGTAGATCGATGATATAGAGATGATGATAGATGATAGATAGAGAGAGATAGAGAGAGAGATAGAGAGATAGAGAGATAGAGAGATAGAGAGATAGAGAGATATAGATAGATAGATGATAGATAGATAGATAGATAGATAGATAGATAGATAGATAGATAGATAGATATAGATAGATAGATAGATGATAGATAGATAGATAGATAGATAGATAGATAGATAGATAGATAGATAGATAGATGATAGATAGATGATAGATAGATAGATAGATAGATGATAGATAGATAGATAGATAGATAGATAGATAGATAGATAGATGATAGATAGATGATAGATAGATAGATAGATAGATAGATAGATAGATAGATAGATAGATGATAGATGATAGATAGATAGATAGATAGATAGATAGATAGATAGATAGATAGATGATAGATAGATAGATAGATGATAGATAGATAGATAAATAGATAGACAGATATGATAAGAGTTTGCTATGGGGCTTAAAGGAAGCCAAGAGAGGCAGGTTATTCAGAGCTATTAATCAGACCAGAGACTGTCCAGTTTGTTACTTTTCTTTTATCATCAGTTACCAATAAAGAGTTCAATAAACTGTGCTACCTTCAATAACTGCCTGTGTGTCTTCCTTGGGGAACTTTGCTCAGCACGGTTACATGCTTCTGCTGTCATGCAAGGTGGAATGGAAAAATCTTCTCTCTTGAGCATGATGCAACTCACAAGCTGATGGAGACAATGGAAACTAAATAATAGGCAATTAACTATAAAGGGGGGCAGGGAACCACACCACACCCAATCCAATTCTCAAGGAAGGTATGTAATAAAAAATAATAATAATAATTTTTTATTTATACCCCACCCTTCCCGGTTCAGAAAACCTGGCTCAGGGTGGCTAACAACAAATTTAAAACACTTAACTGTAATACAACATAGAAGCAGTCACTTGCATCTACCTGCAAGCGGTGAAGCCTTGAATAATATGCCTGCTGTGAGGGCTGCTTCACACATGACC
Organism: Podarcis erhardii; assembly: GCF_964252035.2. Classification (NCBI taxonomy): domain Eukaryota; kingdom Metazoa; phylum Chordata; class Lepidosauria; order Squamata; family Lacertidae; genus Podarcis; species Podarcis erhardii. The sequence goes on along the minus strand of NC_138507.1, from coordinate 75,587,533 downwards.
CTTGAAAAATTCCCAGTCATAGTCTACAAATAAATAAAACAATGTGCATTCTTCTACTAATGTGATGTTGCTGCAGATGTGCCATGCAGTAGCTGCTATTATGTGTCATCATCATACACTTAAAACCCAGTTCTTGATTTCTGTCTCTCGGACACATTCTAGTGTCACCAAGAATTGGAATGTAGATCAGGGCCAGCCCTAACAATAGGCAAGATGAGGTGGCTGTCTCAGACAGCAGGTGCTAGCAGGGAGTAGAGTGGCACAACAACCCTAAGAGGTAGATTAGGTTGAGAGGAAGTGACTGGTCCCAGGTCTTACTCCAACACCGTAACCACTCCAACACTCTGGCTCTCAATATTGTACTTGCTACCTGGAAGAACAGGTTTATTGGGGTTGTTATTTCTGCTTGCAGCTGGCCGAATGGATCGAGTGGCCTAACTGCTGTTGAAAATGCAAGGAAACAATAGGATTTAAATATAAATGTATTGCGGGCTTATAAGTGCTCTGTCTCCAACCAACCACACCCTTTCTGCTCGGTGGCAGGAAAACATTGTGGCAAATGAAGCATGAGATGAGATATGTCTTCTCACAGTAGGAAAATAATAGCATAAAATCTGCTGCATTGACGGGCTGACTGAATCATTGCCACACCCAGAGGTCAGAGTCAGAGAAAGAGATAAAATATTGTATCCTGATCTGGTGCCAAGCAAGTAAGAATGGTAAGTTGGTTTATATCATAAACATGACATATTACTTTAGCTTTTATGAGCTGAATAAATTCTTTTGAAGACGTCTGTCAGGGCTGCCCGAGGTCCCAGCTCACAAAGGACCAACGCCAGTTCTTGTTATATACAAAAGTCTTTATTGAAGTTCAGTTTCTATTTCAAAACCATGGTGTGCAGCTCTACGTCTTAAACTCTAGACCGCCGAAGCTCCGTCTGAGTCTCCTCCCCCTCGACACCAGTTTAAGACTCTAGCCCTGCTCCACCTCTTCCTTTGCTCCTTCCTCCTCTGGGTCCTCCTGTCCGCTGGGGTCTCCCCCTTTCTGGACTCCTCTGACGCTGAATCCCCTGATTCATCCCCCACCCTCCGGCGGGCTTTAGGACCTGGTTCCCTATCCGGGCTACCTGCTGTGCCGCTCGCCTGTACATTTGAACTTGGCGCACGCGCCCAGCCGGCAATCTTCCTCCTGACTGTTCCCTCGCTCTCCGATGGAGGCGTGGTCAGCCCTAACTCCTCTTCTCCCCCTCCTGGAGGAGACGCTGGCCCTGACGCCTGTGATTCTTCCCCCCACTACGCTCTGGTGGGGAAGCTGGCCCTGATCTCCAACTGCTGCTTTGGGACTCCCCGCTGGCCCCTTGTTCCTGGTGTGTCCCCCCCTGGGACCCCCCTTGCTCTGGCTATCAGCGCCCCCCTTTGGGAATCCTCTGAATCACTGGAGAAACTCATGGAATCTCTCGGCCCACTGTCATACTCTCCCACGCTGCCCTCAGATTCCTCCCCCTCGCTCTCCGTTTCCTCTCTCCCCTGTGTCTCTGCTCCTGAGCCCCTGACAACGTCCTATCCAGCGCCTTGAAGATGCAAAATTGTTCCCTTCCCCTTTATATATTATAACGACAGGCTGGATAGGGACAATGTTGTAAGCTGTTTTCCTCCAGATAGGACTCAAATCAAATTTTCCTTTGAACATTTTCCTTTGTCAATGCAACAAATCAGTTTTGAAAATCCCTTCAATTTAAAAAGTGGTTTGGTAAGTTTTTGATGTTTTAAGAGCAGGTGACGCTTTTCTATGAATTCGTTCCGGCAGCAGATGGCATGATGGGGCAGTGCTACTTCCCAGTCACCTTGCTGCAGCTGCTTACAGGGAAATCGAAGGAGAGGAGTTAGGTCCTGGTGAGGCTGATGCAGTGCAAATGCACCACTTTAGGGTGTTCCTGGCTGTGCTTTTGCACTGACCAGAGGTCAAGTGAGTACAGGCCCCTCCATAAATAATAATAATAACAACAACAACAACAACAACAACAACAACAATTTATTTATTTATTTATTTATACCCCACCCATACCCCTACTCTGGGCAGCTTCCAACAAAATATTAAAATACATTTTAATATTCATCAAACATTAAAAGCTTCCCTAAACAGGGCTGCCTTCAGATGTCTTCTAAAAGTCTGGTAGTTGTTTTTCTCTTTGAAGAAAAGAGAAAAGCCCTGTTTGGGAAATCTGTGTGGTGCTCCACAGAGTGGGCACCACTACCAAGAAGGCCCTCTGCCTGGTTCCCTGTAACCTCACTTCTTGCAGTGAGGGAACCGCCAGAAAGCCCTCGGCGCTGGACTTCAGTGTCCGAGTTGAACGATGGGGGTGGAGACGCTCCTTCAGATATACTGGACCGAGGCCGTTTAGGGCTTTAAAGGTCAGCACCAAGACTTTGAATTGTGCTCAGAAACACCATCTGCTACTGGTTCATTCTGTGGCATGGCTGTGTAATGTTTAAAGACCACTAGTGGTACATGTGTCAGGACAGAACTAGAGTGCTCTGTTCCAGCACCAGCTTCACTGCTGTTTACCGAGATGGGACTTGGGAGGAGAGTTGGTGGAACTGCTGGATTGGCACCATGGATGCACCTTGTCCCTGCCCACCCCTGAACAGGTCAGCAGCAGCTACGGCGGGTATATGCCACACCACACCCACAACAATGTGCGTAAAACCAACTACAGTGGTACCTCTAGATGCGAATGGGATCCATTCTGGAGCCCCGTTCGCATCTAGAAGCAAACGTAACCCGTGTATGCGCATCTGCACGGGTCACGTTTCAGCGCTTCTGCACATGCTCGTGACGTCATTTTGACGCAAGCGGCGAAACTCAGAAGTAACGCACTCCATTACTTCCAGGTTGCCGTGGAGCACAACTCAAATGCGCTCATCTCAAAGCACATTCAACCCGAGGCATGACTGTACACAAAACATTAGCATGAAATTGCCAGTGATTTCAGCTGTATCTGGGTGTCTGTGAGGAAGAACTGCAGGTTCACTTCCAGGGACCAAACTCTCCAGCATGTCATTTTCTCATATTTCTGAGCCCTCCATGAGATGGAAGCCAAAGTTCTGAAGCAGAGGGACTCTTCCACTCTCAAAGGATCCCCATGCAGTATCACACCCTGATTTTCCCGGGTTCTACACACAGGGAGTCTCCATGAGTTCTAGCTGCTCTCTGCTCCAGAAGGTGACCCTCCAACTCATGGAGGGATGAGGATGAAATATGAGAAGATGACACAGTGAAGATGACAGGGGTTGGCACCACACACACGGCTTTCTTTTACGTCATCACATGCAAAAACCGATTTCCCAAACAGGGCTTTTGCATTAGCCACACTCTGATCATTGCAAGCCTTTCAGTGTTAATTGCTATGCTGTGGGATGCACCACAGCTGAAGTGACCCCCCTGTGGTGGCAGACTTTGGACTCTCAAATTTTAGCAGCACCCTGTGCAATGCTAAAATTTGGCATCCCCTGCAGCATGGATGCCAGTGCCACCACACCCATTGCACACCCATAAAACCACCTTTGCTCCCATACTATGACATTTTAGAAGATACTTGCATCACTGGGAAGCTCAAAGCCCCCTGGATGTAAATAGCTTTGGATCTGGGCCTATATTTATTTGCAATCTGGAAGAACAGCTGGGCTTTGTTTTGTTCTTACTATGAAAATAGATTAAGAGAGGACACATGTAAACAATCTGGACCGTTTCTCCCTTGTTGTTTGCCAAATATGTTTGCTCACATCCCATTTTTTTCCCAAACAATGAGAAATTTCAGTTCAGGCAAAGTCAGCATGAGCTGGGTTGGGTTTCCTTTGGAAGAAAAAACACTGGAGAATGATGGCATTTTGGGGAATATTTTAGAACCGCAGCACTGTAGCGTTGGAAGAGACTCCGGGGTCATCTACTCCAACTCCCTGCAATGCATCCAAGACGGATGGCTATGAACCTTGAATGAAGGAGAGTCCACAACCTCCCTAGGGAGTCTGTTCTACTGTCAAAACTGCTCTTACCACCAGACAGTTCCTTTTGATGTTTAGTCGGAAGCTCCTTCTTTGCAACTTGAGTCCAATTCCATAACATTGTGTAATCCAGTATGAAAAACCATGTTACTGTGTACCCATACTGTACATCGCTACTGAGCATGGGCAGGAGTAGTGTATGCTACAAAGTATTTAAAAAACCTAATAAAATTGTTCCCATTAAGTACGCACCAATGATCTGTCCAATAATGACATGACAGATTTGGAATTGGATCCTGGAGGGGCTCTTTTTAAAACTGATTTTGGATAACCTCCTCCCGTGGGCAGATTTGCACAGCTTTGTGAGTTACTTAGTCACAACCTGTCTCCTTAGCTTCTAAATGTGAAAGGCATGAGGTGGGGAGTCTAAAATATGGAAATCTCCATCCAGTGAGGTCAAGAGCAAGGGGGGAAAATATGACGTGAAAGTGTGTGCATGGGCATGCACATGTAGACAGACAGACAAAAGGTGTGTGTGTCTGTAGGCAGGGGCACAAAAACCATGTGGGGTTTTTCATATTCTTGTGCAAGATAGAAACAGTGGAATTTTTTTAACTAGCTTTGGTGATCAAATCATATATTCTATTCCACGCTGAAATGATGAGCTGATGCTGGTTTCAGAAGAGCTATAAATAAAACTGAAGCACTTTAAATACACAACATCACATGGTTGTGACTGAGGCTGGCTATTATGTGTGTGCATGGAGGGAGGGGAACTGCTGGCATCAACTGAACTTGAGAAATATGAAAGAGGAAATGTGTGCTGTGTCAATGAGAACTAAGCTCAAAACTGAAGGGTGACAGAGCTTCCAAATTTCCTCCCAAACAATCCACCATTCCCATTTTTTTTTATTTTATTTTTTTTGTATGAATAAGAGTGTTGGGCCTGGGAGATCTAGTCCCTAATCTCATTTTAGTCCTAGACATTCTGCTGGATCTTCGCTGCTCTTCCCCTGGGTCCCTGCCAACCCCGGGCAGAAAGAGAGAAAACACACACATGTGTGCAAGCTGTTTTTCTGTGGGTCTCTAGATGAAAGTTAAACCCTGTAAAATTAAAATGGCTCTTCTTGAATTTGCATGATTTTACACGGGGCTCCCCCCTCCCAAACCACCATCAAATTAAAGCTGCACTGGTAGACTGCATAACGGAAATCATAAAGTCAGTGCTTGCTAGAACTTAAAAAAATTGGCAGAAGGCACAGATTCTCATGGATCTTCCTGATTTATTTATTTTTTTACATTGGATGACAACAAAACCACAGAATACAAGTGATTCTGGTTTTGAGGGGATCCTTTGTAAAGTTATTAGGACTCTTAAGGACTCGCGCTTCAGGTTCATGTTTTTGTGCTGTGGAAATGCTGAAATGAGAGAGAGAGAGAGAGAGAGAGAGAGAGAGAGAGAGAGAGATTTACAATTAAGGCAAGGAAGACAGATGTGATCTGTGATTTGATGCCAGTTGAGGAGAGATGGGAAGAGGGCTCTATGAAAAACATATGCAGTTTTGACAGGATTGATTGGCTGCTACTCATTTACATGTTCTCTCTCTCTTTCTCTCTTTCTCCTGTTGTATCCAACATTCTGTCCTCCCATCTGAGCCTTGAAAAGCAGATAAAGCTAAAAGAGAAAGACAGTGGTTTTCATCTTCTACCTTATGTGCTTTCTGAGGCTCATATTAGCAGTTCAGGTGCCAAAGGAAGCCTTGAACAGCACCTAAAACCAAAAGGAGAATCGGGAAATGGTGCTGCTTTCTCAGCTTCCTCCTTCAGCTCTGTGTACTTCCATACCATCCAACATCTCTCCGATTAAAATAGTCTCGTCCCATTCCACAATCATAATTTTACTATTTATACCCCACACATCTTACTGGGTTGCCCCAGCCACTCCTGGCAGCTTCCAAAATATATAAAAACATAATAAAACATTGGACATTTTTTAAAAAAACTTCCCTGTACAGGATTGCCTTCAGACGGTTTAATTCCATATCCTCCAACATTTCTCCAGTGAAAATAGGGATGTCCTATTTGAACTATTGCAAAAATGGATAAAAGGGAGGGTGGTTAGTTAAGATAATTAAAGGCAATATGAATTTAAGAAATGCATAAGAAGTGACAAGAATGGTGGATCATCAGAGGTGCTGATGGAAGTCCAAAAAAATAATAATAGATTGTATAAGTTGTGAAGTTTTGTGGTATGTATTATAATTTATATGTTAAAATTAATAAAAAATAATTTGAAAAATAGAAAATAGGGACATCCTAAGGAAAAGTGGGACATTCTGGGGTTAAAACAGAAACTGGGACAGATTCTCTAAATCAGGGATGTCCCTCATAAACAGGGACACTTGGAGGGTCTGTACAGTGGTACCTCGGGTTACATATGCTTCAGGTTACAGACTGAAGAAATAGTACCCAGAAATAGTACCTCAGGTTAAGAACTTTACTTCAGGATGAGAACAGAATCGTGTGGCAGCGGCACAGCGGCAGTGGGAGGCCCCATTAGCTAAAGTGTTACCTCAGGGGTAGCTGAGAGGCTTTGTGGGTGCCTGAAGAAATCCTCCAGGGTGCCATTGTGCCCATGGGTACCACACGGGCAACCCCAAGCTTAGTCTAATATAATCTTCACGTTCTTTTCATATTATTCCTTATCCCTTTGCTGTTATGTTCCTTGACAAATGATCTGAAGGTTGCACAAATTACATTATGCATGATATGTCACTATATGCAAGAATTCTTGTTTTGTGTAGTTTATTCTGGGCTCAAAATTCTGAAGTCTCTTTTTTTAAAAAAAAAAAAAAAGATCAAACTTAGGCTGCAAAAATGTTGTTTTATACTGCTCTTTGTTTTTATGTACTTTTCTTTTATCATCCTCACCCTGAGGCTCAAACTACACGCTAATCACAGTTTGGTGTAACTTTCCTCCAGAGATTTACACAAAATAATCTCACTCAGCTGGGAGTAGAGGTAGAGTGTGGAGAGATAAATAGTAGGTTTTTTTTTTACTATTACTACTAATGCTACTGTGATTATTTATTCTCAAATGCCTTATACCAAGACAAACCTCAAGGTAACTTATAGAAAATAAGCAAACTGAATTCAAAACAGGAACAATGCAACATTAAAAAGCATCTTACCCCACAAATACTTATATCTCAAGACAACAGCTCATCTCAGTCTTAGCCCAGTATACCTGAAGGAGCATCTTCACCCCCATTGTCAGCCCGGACACTGAGGTCCAGCTCTGAGGACCTTCTCGTAATTCTCGCCCCACGAGAAGTGAGGTTACAGAGAACCATGCAGAGGTAGTGGTGCCCGGCCTGTGGAACACCCACCCATCAGATGTCAAGGAAATAAACAACTATCTATCTTTTAGAATAATAATTATTATTTTAGAAGACATCTGAAGGCTGTTTAGGGAAGTTTTTAATGTTTGAAGTTTTATTCTGTTTTTAATGTTCTGTTGAAAGCTGCCCAGAGTGGCTGGGGACACCCAGCAAGATGGGTGGGGTAGAAATATTATTATTATTATTATTATTATTATTATTATTATTATTACAATGTCCAACAGAAAAAGTAATTTAAAAAACCCAATAGCTACCATCAAATACTGTGAAATGCCTGGGAGTATGAAAAGATGTTAACGTTGGTGCAAGACAGACTTGAAGGAAAAGAGAATTCTATAAACCACTGCCCAGAAGCCACTACCAAAAAGGCCCTTTCTTTTGTCACCACCTTCCAATCATCTCTTGAGGGAGCATTCAGCTGCTTCACCCTTTCCCTTTTTTCTTCTTCAAAATCACCTTCTCCTTGATGCAGCTTTTCATGATACGCAAAACCAATTTTACCCTGTTCAGGAATCAGAGTGGTGGTGCAAGTTCCTCCCGCCCTGTCTGAAGCATAGTCCAGACCCATATTTAATACTTCACAAAGTACTAGGCCTTTAATGCTTAGGTTCACTTGTTGCTCAGAGTGTATTTAAACAAACAGAAGGGTTTCCTTTGGAAGCAGCAAGGGGAAGAGGTGAACTGGCTTTTATATTTAATATGAGCACTGTTGTGCTTTTCTGTTCTCTTTATAAAATTTCTTTCATGTTACTTGAGCTCTTGCTTCTGAAGCTGTTCATATCAGAGAAGGAACTGTTTTGCAAAAATCAATGTGCCATCCTCATTTTATTTTTTTAAAAGAAATTCGAAAGGGTGGGAAAGCAATGGTTTTGCTATGGTAAAATTAATCACTTGTCAGGAAACCCAAAGTTGCCATGCGAAGCTGGCTTCCCTTGACTTCCCATAATCATTCCTATAATAATTGGCTTCCCTTTCGGGCTTTGAAGGATAGCTTTTCAATGCAACACTACATCACCGATGATTTATGCTTGTCTTTAATGTAAGGACACTGTAGGGGCAAATAATAGTTAAGCTTCTGTAGAGATAAAAATAGATACCACTTAATTGCGAGAACTTTTCTCAGCCACTTTATGAAAAATTAAGGAGTGAGGAGACAATACTGAATCATTTTAATCAGTCACGCTTAAGGCGCTCATGTGCCAAACTGCCATGGCAACTCACAATAAATAGGTATGTGCATTAGCCCCTGGGTAACTGTAAACTACCCTAGATTTTAAAAAGAAAGAAAAAGAACATTCTGGTAGAAATGTCAGTGATGTGCAGCAGCAGTCTGGGGTTTTGTCAGCCATGGGCACACTGGCAGAGACATGCTGGAGCTAAGCATGCTTTTGCTAAGCAGACAGGACATCTTTTTGACTTCTCCAATGCCAGGCCCCAAGGCATCAGAGTCCTGGCTTTTTCTGTGCATTGTTGCACATGCACACACTTCTTGCACCAGGATGATGCATGACATAAGATGCACCCACTCTCTGGATAGACTTACATAAAATCTGCTGCTGTTGCTGCTGCATGGATGGATGGATGGAAGGGATGGGATGTCTGAATCATCCACACACCTGATGGGGCTCAAGCTCAGGGGGGAAGATAAAATGATGTACCACTGTTATGCCAAGCAAATAAAAATGTTATAAGTGAGTTTCTATCAAAAGCAGGAGAAACCACTTTAGCTTTTATGAGCTGAAAAATTCTACTGAAGTGCTTTGATCCAGTTCCGTGAAGAAGCATGTTGTGTATTTTTTCCTGTGCATCTTAACTAGTCTCTGGGATAGGAGCTAATGCAAGGATTCAACCGGGTTTCTTTGCCCACTTGCCAGTTTCCGTCTTGATGGTCAGCACTGCTGTCTGAAGACATATGTCAGGTTCAGACAACTGTGTCATATGAAATGAATGTCATACCAAATGAAGCCATTTTGGTAGCTCCACTCAGGAGAGTTCAGGAAAGCTGGCTTTTCTGGAGTGTTGCTGTTCCATTGCCTCGTAATGTTGTGGTTTTAATTTTTAAAAGAAATAGAATATTTTAATTAATCAATGTAATAAATATCCTTTGGTCATTTGAACACTGTCAGCTTGCATCTCCCCTGGAGATTCATGCCGCTATCTGCAGGTTCCGGCATGGATATCACACTCTCTATTCTTGGGCATTCAGTTCCCACAATAAATAATCAATCACACAGAGTAGGGAAGGCGCATCTGCTCCCACACTGTCTATGTGTCCAGGAAGTCTCTGTCTGAAAAGGGGAGCCTTTTCCATGCACCCTGTGATTTAGAACCTTGTGCAATTAGAGCACTAGAGGGGAGTCTCTACACATGAAGAGTGCACCTGTTTTAGAGGTTGTGCCCTGACGATGGAGGAAAATATCACCTTTGCACAGAAGGCTAGTTCCTGCACCCTCACACACCCCTCTCTATCCTCCATCTAGGCAAGCAAAGGTCACAATCAGAGTTCAAAGATACATCCCAACCTGGCAGGAACACTCAAGGAGGGGGCGAAGCAAGGTTGGTGTAGGCTGTGGCCTCTGGAGAGTGTCAGGCACCAGACAGAGATGCCTGGAGGACCGCATTGGGCCCTCAGTCCTGAGGGTTCCCATCCATGGGCCAAAGGAACAAGAGTCGCCAGCTGCTATTCAGCTGACAACACTGCCCTTAAAAAAAAAAAGATCTCCCCTCTTCTTTGTAAGCCTGATGAGCATGAGACTCTTAATCTCAGGGTTGTGGGTTCAAGCCCCACATTGGGTCAAAGATTCCTTCATTGCAGGGGGTTGGACTATATGGCCCTCACGGTCCCTTCCAACTCTACGATTCTATGAAATTCTATGAAAGATAGTAAATAAATGAATGCTGCTTGGTAGTTTTCGAAGCTGTAGTTACAGAGAGGCAAAAGGCACCAAAGCCTGACATCACTTCCTTAACGGGTAAAAATTCATCCAAGTTCCCAAAAGAAATTACAAGGATTAAAAAAAAAAAAATCTAATTCAAAATCAGTTTCTTAAGTAATTTCCCAATATACACTGTCATACATATTCCTGCATTTGTTTTAGTGTCATATCATTTAAGCTACCAGAGAGGCCAGTAAAACTAGGTCAAAGCTCTCAAAAGTCAGGCTGTATATACATTTCCTTTTATGTCAGAATAAAAGATTCTGGAATAAATGTCTGGAATAAGGGGGGGGGGAGGAAGAGAGAGAGGAAGAGAGATTATTATTAAAGTAATGATGGAATGGCCCTCTCCTTGGCCTTAGCGCAAGAAAAGCTAATCACATCTCTTAGGAGCTAAGGTATCTAGCATTCCTCAAAAGAGCAAATAAGAGAAGCTGGGGGAAACCAATTACAGCTAGCAAATTATTTTACAACTTCCATTCCACAATGGTTTTGAAGTGTCAAACCAGGACTTATTTTAAACGGGAGATTGACAGATTTTGCTGTTAGAATTGGTGGGGTGATTTAGGCTGCCTGACCCAAATCTACATTTCTTATTGCAGGGTCCAAATAAAATGTTAACCCAAAGGCTTCATGTTTTCTTCAGAATGAGGAACAGTGGAGACTGGTGTCATTATGATATATGGTTTATTTACACATACATACAACCTGAGCCTGCAGTGGAGGGGTTCACAACATTAATACCCCAAGAGGCTCTTGCTTTTCCCATAGCCACAGCCTTGGATTCCAACAGAAATTAAGCATAGCTCTGGATTTCTGCCCAGCCTGCAGCCTGCCTTCCAGCTTCTAACTAACCATTTTATCTTTCTACCAGAGAGTTCTGGGAAGGTCCACCCATTTGTTACCTAGCACGGAACCATTTCCTTTGTTACCTTAATGGCCCATACTTAGAGGTTGCTTGGGAAATAGGAAAGCTCTTCTGTTCATAAAGTTGTAATTTCAAATTGTTTCAGTTTTTGCTTACTAGGAATCTGTAGCCTCCATAATCTTGTTCCTACACTTGACTAACTTTGGGGGGGAATCCTGTGTGTTGGTACTCACCAATATCCTATGTATGCTCGTGTTTTCCTGTGCAAGGATAAATATTAACGATAGGATGAACTCCCACGTCGTGGTGAGCGGTGACAATCTCTCAGGCCCCTCCAGGGCTTGGGCTTCCCTGCTCTTCTGATCAGGTATGGCTCCTGCAAGGATGACTACTCATATCCCAGTATGCTGAAAAATGTCCCTGACACAAAGTCATTCCATTTTACATCATGAACACGTAGGTTTTTTTAAAGAGGCTTTTGATAGAAAACCAAGCAGTCTTATGGTCCTCAAAGATGAGGGCTTAATATTGTTAATGCGCTGTACAAATATTGCAAATGAGTCATTGGCCGTAGGGACTCCCGCCCCCTTTTGTAAACTTATCGGGTTTCCCCCAGAAAGGGTAAATCTGAATAAAATGGGTGGGGCGGGGGGAGAGAACTGACTGGCATTTTGATGCCAACAACACTGTGTGGATGCTGCAAAACATCTGACAATAAGCGTCTATCTGGAATCACCTTCATAGCAGCAGCTGGATAACTGTCATTCATGTTGATTGACATTGCCAACATTCGGAATGGAATTGTGAGGCGTGAATTAATTTTCAGATTTCCATATTGACTGTTACACATTTACTGGAGTGCATATTCATGTTTCTTTAATTATAACAGTAAAAAAGGGACTTGGGAGCTCTTCCAGGAAACAGGACCTTGATCCCTACTGGTTATAGCAACCCACTGTGAAAGCTCTCTGCCGATGTTGTTCACAGCCCTTCTGCTACTATGACGGATGGTGGTAAAGCAGCTTGTCTGGCTTAATATATCAGTTTCTCCAGCTCACAAGACTGAGCTGTATAGGAAATCAAACATAACACACACATTTTTAAAACCCAAGATTGGGCACCAACGCCAGTATGGCTCAGAATGTTAAGCAAGTTTTTGTGGTTGTGCAAGCAGCGCTCAGCAGGCCAGGTACCTAAAACCACAAGCTTTGTAGACTTTGTGTGAAGTTGTTCTTTAACATTCTCCTTTATCTCAATGATGTTCTTGCTAACTGCCATATGAAATATACAACTATGCAGTAAGGTGGGGAGTAATGTAAGTAGGCAGCAGCCAAATCCTTTAAAAAACAAACAAAAGCAGCACACATAAGAGGAGAAAAATCTTCTTACTGCCCTCTTCAGCAAGCCAAAGGACAATCACCAGGCTCAATTTAGGCACTAGTGTTTACTAGACATCTGGCTTTGTGCACAGATGCAAGTTTATACAGTGGTACCTCGCAAGACGAATGCCTCAAAAGACGAAAAACTCGCAAAATGAAAGAGTTTTTCGTTTTTTGAGCTGCTTCACAAGACGGATTTCCCTATGGGCTTGCTTCGCAAGACAAAAACGTCTTGCAAGTTTGTTTCCTTTGTCTTGCAAGTTTGTTTCCTTTTTCTTAAAACCGTGCATTCACTTCGAGGAGCAACTCATAGCACGCGGTGTGGTAGCCTTTTTTGAGGTTTTTGAAGACTTTGGTGATTTTTGAAGCTTTTCCAAAGTCCGTGCTTTGCAAGATGAAAAAATCGCAAGACGAAAAAACTTGCGGAACGAATTAATTTCATCTTGCGAGGCACCACTGTATTCATTTATCTAATCAGCCCAGCTGAATTTCGTCAGAAACCTGAGCTCATTTTGCCTTACGGATCTGACCTACTTTTGCACGAGCCGATTGTGACAGTGTAGTTGCAATAAATGTAGCTGCAGGTATCATATTGCTGCCTCTGTTCCTTTCTTACCAACAAAGATACCAGCAAAACTGATTTGTTATAAAGGCATTAGGTAGTGCTCAATGCTAGTCGTACTCAGAGTAGACTCACTAAAGTTAGGATTCATTCATTCATTCATTTCAATGGATCTACTCTGACTAAGTTGACTACAACCCACTCTTTTTCTCCTATTACTTTATCAGTGAGAAGAGTCTATTCTTGACAAAAACTCCATGGGCTATCCCAGTTTAAAGATAACACTAGACAAAATGCCCTGATCCAATTGGTTGAAAGTGATGTTTTCCATCCCATTGTTTCCAAAATAATTCAATTAAATCCAGTTGTCACCTGGATTCAAATATATTTGTTCCTGATGTTTCCACTTTGGGGGCAGGTGTTACAGATAACCCTAAATCTCTTCCACCTTTCTATGAATTTAAATTTGATACTATGGGGTTTGCAGGGTATGTGTGTATGTGCGTGCTGGCTGTGTGCTTATTTAGAGAGGTCAGACCTCAGTAATCCATGCCCAAGTCAGATCCAGGTCAAACTAGTAAAATGCTGTTTTGTAGGGCTACCTTTGAAGACAGTTTGGAAACTGGTACATAATGTTTCTGGTCATCTGTTATTGGAGCATCCTGCACCAATTTAATCATTAAAGTTCTAAATGATTTGGGACTGAGTTATTTGAAGCACCACCTGCATATATATGAGCCTGGTTGTCTGGACACTGAGATGTGCTTTGGAAGCCTCGCTCATGAGATCTCCAGTCAATTTGCTTTGGCTGATGATCACTAGAGACATGTCCATCATCCTAACACCAAAAGTGGCATACACATACTTTCATAAATAAATAAGTGGGCCAGACATACCGGTACTTAATGACAAGTAAGAATGCTGGTCTCAATTTCCATTGAAAAGCAATGTCACTGAAATTAATGTGAATTACTGCCATGTAATGGTAGCTAGCTATCCAGTAAGTTCTTACGGTACAGAAAGCAATAAATTTAATGACAAGGCTTTTCAGTATGTTCTGAATTTGAACCTGAAAACTACATAGGAGTGAGCAGCATACCTACCTATAAGTAAGAAAGGAATAAAAGTGAGATAAAAGATTTGCAACTGTTGAAAATCAAGTCAAAATCTGGGATTTCAATTAAAACTATTTTTGACCAAGATGTCCTACATTTCGGAAACAGCATTTCAACTATTTACCTGTTTTGTAGGTAACTGGCAGTACAACTGAAAATAATGGATAGAAGGGAAATCAGTCTCAAAATATTTTGAACCATAACAATTATGAAAAATATGTCAGGGGAAACTTTGTGAGGCCAGAGGCAAAATATAGTTATTTGCAGTCTTATTTAACTAATGTCGTTGGACTCAGAGCTTTTCCAAGATAGGGAATTAGTCTCAGGGAGCCTTCAAGAGAAGGGCAACTTTATCACATGGAGGTTGTTCTAAGACCAATTCTGGTCTTTAAAAACTAGTATTCTTCAGATTGTTTATCAATCTCTCCTCATTTTCACACTAATTTGGTAATGGTTCCGCAACCAGAAAATCATTTCTAATGACTTTCAGATCTTCCACCTGTGGCCTTCCCAAGGGCTTGCAGAAGGACAGGTATCTATTAATCCAGTGTCAACCAAGGACTGCAGATTAAGTACTTGGAAGGTCCCCTAAGAGGTAATTAAAAACACAATTTTCCCACAGTTTGAAGGGATTGTGTGAAAGAGATCTCTCCACAGAGTGCAGCTGAGCCAGCAGAAGACAGAATAAACAACTGTAATTCTCGGGGCATACAGGACTTGCCTGTAACGGAAAATCAGAAATAAAATGTGATTGGAAAAAATTATCAGTCCAGAGTATAAAATTAGTGGAAGAAGTATCTAATTCATTGTGTGGGACTAGATGCAAACACACCAAGTAACAAGGGGGCATAAAAGAATGGACATAGATTAGGTAGATACAGATTGGATATCCCATCTGCCAACCTTCCTGCGACACAACAAATGTGGCTGAAAGTACATTAATTGTGACAACACAGAACTAGGAGACAGAGTACCTGGGGCAACTCCTCATGGTTGGTAACCTTCAACTTTTGGGGAAAATTTAATCCAACCATAAACTACTAGCATGTTACTTTATCTCCATCCTCCAATTTTATTTGCTTGGCTCAGTTCTGATGGCCCTTCAAACCATAGAAATGTGCCAGAGACTCACATCATCTTCTCCACTCTTGCACACTGATTGTCTCCTCCATTTTCTGGTTGATTTAACCATAGTTTGCTGTGATGTTTGAATCAGGCAGTTGGTTAGCTCTAATCTCCAAGCCACGGTCTTAAATCCTGATTTGGAGGTCAGTTTGTCCAATTTGGATGTATGTCAGGGACTGGCAGGATGCTGACAAGTGTGCATTGGGGGAAGGGGGCTGGAGTCTGACTCAGGAGAGGGGCACAGTGATTTGTGGGAACTGTACCAGCCAGGAGGCAAGAACCAGAGACAGGGAAGCTACAGAGTTGGAGGGTGGAGCACAGGATGGGCTGGAAGAAGAGGCAGGTCAGGCAAGTGACGGAGCTGGGTGCTTCCCCACCCTCTCCTGCACCACTGTTTCCCAGAACCAGGAGGGGATTGAAGAGGGATGAGCAGAGAAAGCTTCCATGCAGATGTAGTCTCCAGCTGTGAGTGCAGCCTGTTGTGGGGAGGTACATAAACTGGTGGAGGAGTGGCTCCCTGTTACTACTCCTTAAGAGTGTGGACCTGGGAACAGCTGCCTAGATGCTAGACTGGTGTGCATGGGTATTCGGAGCCATAGAAACTACTGTGTTATCTTTGACAATAAAGAGTTATCTGCCGTGTGCACTCCTTTGGCTGGGGAGCATCCTTGACTATGTACCACAAACTATGTTTAGAGGGAAACAAAAAATGCCAATAAACTGCACACTGACCAGAGGGAAAGAATGCGCTTCAAATGTGCTTTAAAGGTATTGTGTGTACCTTTACTCGGTACATCACTCACAGTGTGATTCTATGCATCTTTATTTATTTATTTTCAATAGATTTTTATTAAGATTTTAAAAGTTACAAAAAGAAAAAATGAAGAACATATTTAAACAGAGAAAAAAAATAAAAATACAGAACAATACAAAAACAAAGGGAAAAAAAACAGGAAAAAGATGTAGATAATTAAAGAAGAAAAAAAACAAATCAATCCTTTACGTAACTTTCTTTCCTTTGCTTATTTCCTTGACCTCCTCACACCTCCCTTTTTTGTATTCTAATTCAATTAGATATTTCAGCAAATCCTTTCCATCTTTATTTCTATCCTAATGATTTATCTTAATATACTATAATTTTACATTCTGTTCTTTCACCAATTAACAATCCATTTTTACTTAATCCTTTATATCATTTCTGCTAAAACCACATTACTTCATTCCAACATCCTTCTAACATTCCTTAATTTTACAGTGTTTCTGTAGATAAACTTTAAATTTCTTCCAATCTTCTTCCACCAACTCTTCTCCTTGGTCTCGGATTCTGCCAGTCATTTCCGCCAGTTCCATATAGTCCATCACCTTCATCTGCCATTCTTCCCGGGTGGGTAAATCTTGTGTCTTCCAGTATTTTGCAATAAGTATTCTTGCTGCTGTTGTGGCATACATAAAGAAAGTTCTATCCTTCTTTGACACCAATTGGCCGACCATGCCCAGGAGAAAGGCATCTGGTTTCTTCTGAAAGGTATACTTAAATACCTTTTTCATTTCATTATAAATCATCTCCCAGAAAGTCTTAATCCTTGGGCATGTCCACCAAAGGTGAAAGAATGTACCTTCAATCTCTTTACACTTCCAACATTTATTTTTGGGCAAATGATAAATTTTTGCAAGCTCGACTGGCGTCATGTACCACGATTCTATGCATCTTTACACAATAGCAAGCCATACTGTTTTCAGTAATGTTTCCTGCTTCCTCGGGACTTCAGTCAGAGTTCCAAGTGATACTGTTATGAATTTGGGGGACGAGCTTGTAGGCTGTATGACAAAACCCTTCTAACCCCAGCAAGTGTTGAAATATAAGCCAGGCGAGCTTCCTGCTTTGGGGCGATTGCCTGGTGATGGGCCATTAAGGGAAACAAAGGAAAGGGGCTCTGTGCAAGGTGGCAAATGGGTGGGATAGTTCAAAAGACAGAGGCAGAGTTGAGGGTAGAGTTTACGGTGATGTGAGCTAGAAGCAAAGCAGCAAGCTGAAGAGAGGGTCAGAGCAACACACTTCCCCACGGTCATGAAAATATATCTGAAATAAATTGCAATTTTCTGCCTTTTAATTAGCATGCCGCAATCTGCTACCTGAACTGCGTAACCTTACCTGGCCTACTTTGATCCTACATGTTCTTTCAGGCAGCATCTCTTCACAGGCCCAGCAGAAATCCATCTACAAAGATGCTGGCTATAAATCCCCACCCACCCACCGACTTCTAGCAGCAATGATAATGATGACAGTACTTTTAATTGCTTGTCCCTCCATTTATAGCCGTATGGAATTTAGGGCTGTACTGTACTAGATTTACATTGTGAAGCAGTAATCTTGTCATGTTCCTTATTAAAACAACCCAACACTACCACACACACATATCCAAAATCTGCAAACTTTTACAAACATGGTACCCTGCACGAGTGTAGCCAAAAATTATTGAAAAGCATTACTCAATTAATTGAGTTTTGCTCCCCACCCCCCAACAAAAGCCTGCCCCTTTTGAAGTGGTGATTTTTACTCACGATCTCCCAACAACTTTTGGGGAGGGCCCCTAACAAAAATCCTGGCTACGCTCCTGGTACTCTATATTCTTTTTCTCCTATTCCCTGGCGGCGGAGGGCTGTTTCCCTAGTTTAGGACGTTCCGGGCACCCATGTCAAAACAAAACAAATTCCTTCCAGTAGCACCTTAAAGACCAACACTGGAAGGAATTTGTTACTGGAAGGAATTTGTTTTGTTTTGACTATGGCAGACCAACACGGCTACCTATCTGTAACGGGCACCCATGGCCATGCTTAATTTTTAATCCTTGCCGTATTTTTGTATACTAAAGCAAGTGGCTTCGCGTAAGGAAACTGTGAGGCAGGAAAGTCTCCCTGCGCAGCCCCTGCCCCGCCTGCTTTCCCACCCTAGTCTGCAGCCATGCGGCCCCGATGTTCTTCCAAGACTCCCCTTCCACATAGGCTGGCGTCGATCTTGGGCCTGGAAAATAAATTCTGGGGCCGAGGTCAGACCCTTTGCCTCCCAGGGCGAGAATGAGAAGACGGGACCCCCCGCCCCGGAGGCCTCGTGCGCGCCTGCAGTGAGGCCGTAGGCCGCTAGAGGCCGCCCTCCCGAGCGCAGGAGGCGGCCGGCGGTGCCCGGTCTCGGCGCCGCGGTGCTGGCGGAAGTGTGGCGCGCGCGCGTACATTTTGTGTCGACTGCGAAGCCGAAGCCGAGCGGCGATCCGGGAAAGAGACGTGGCGGCCCCGGGTCGCCGGGAGGGAGGGAGCGGAGCCCAGTCAGCCATGGAGACGTGGAATATGAACCTACCCCGGGGACCCGAAAACCTGTGCTTCGACAAGGACGAGTTTATGAAGGTGAGGAGGCGGAGGCCCCTGGGCAGGAGGGCGCCTGGCTGGGCCGAAGCCGGGGCTGAAGGGAGAGGAGGGGCAACTTGGGAGGTGGGGGGAGATGGTAGGGGGAGATGCGTGTCTGTGGGAGACCCTGGCTGGGCTGGAGTGACTCGCAGGCCTCGCCACCCCACAGAGGCTCTAGTCCTGCCCCCCCCCCGGAAAGCCCTTCAAAGTAGCTCATTTTTCTCCTAATAGGGCTGTCAGAGATTTATAGGTTGTTTTTCTCCATGGGGGGGAGATAGGGGTATATGCACCTCTTTTTAATAATGAATATGTACACTTCCTATTGCTAGCCCCATTTGCACATTATTAAATTCCCACAAGGAAGTCCATGCTGCCTGTGCATGGCACGCATCTTGTGTAGGTTTTTTATGTTTTGTGTATGTTGCACGCACACATTTTTCATTCCGAACCCGTTTAAAATCTAGATGCCCCAGCCAGGACGTTTCCTATGGAGAACTCACACCCGTGTTGGATTTGGGTCCTCTGATCCTGTGAGGCATCCCTGTGTTGCGGCCTGCCAGACAGCTCTTTGTATTTCACCTGTCATACTGTCCATCATACACGGAGGCTGGCTCCTTCAGAATGTGCTGCTCCATTGGTTAGAGCATGGTGCTGATAAGATTATGGGTTCAATAGTTGCCTATTCCTGCATTGCAGGAATTTGGGTTGGATGATCCAAGGCCCCTTCCCACTCTACAATTCAGCGATTCTAATTCTGGACACATAGCTGTTTCCTTGAAAAACTGCTGTTTAAAATATCTTAAAAAATAAAATAAAGGGGATTCTTGGATGTAAGCAATTATACAACTTTAAAACATTCTTTGTTGTTGCACTCATGTCCTACTTTTAGGTTTCCCATAGGGATTTTGTCGGGCACAGTGTGAACAGGATGTTGGACTAGATGGGCTTTTGGCCTACTGTATTTTTCGCCCCATAGGACGCACTTTTTCCCCTCCAAAAATGAAGGGGAAATGTGTGTGCATCCTATGGGGCGAATGCAGGCTTTCGCTGAAGCCTGGAGAGCGAGAGGCGTCGGTGCACACCGACCCCTCTCGCTCTCCAGGCTTTGTGCAGATCTCCGCAAGCCGTGGGAGCCCGTACCGGGCTCCCACAGCTTGCGGAGAGTTGCCTGCGTGCCGAAGGCTAGGTGCACTGAGCTCAGTGCGCCCAGACTTCGCGCACCTCTCCGCAAGGCGCGGGAGCCCTGCGCTGGGCTCCCGCGCCTTGCGGAGAGTTGCCTGCATGCCGAAGGCTGGGCGTGCTGAGTTCAGCGTGCCCAGACTTTGCGCACCTCTCCGCAAGCAGCGGGAGCCCAGCGCCGGGCTCCCGCAGCTTGTGGAGAGTTGCCTGCATGACAAAGGCTGGGCGCACTGAGCCCAGCGTTTCCAGACTTCGCGCACCTCTCCGCAAGGCGCGGGAGCCCTGCACTCGGCTCCCGCTGCTTGCGGAGAGTTGCTTGTTCTGGGGGCTGGGGTCGGGGGTCGGAGTTGCTTGTTCTGGGGGCTGGGGTATTTCCCCCCCAAAAAACTAGGTGCGCCTTATGGGACGGTGCGTCCTATAGGGCGAAAAATACGGTAATTCATGAGGGCTCTTCTTATGGTCTTATGCTGTCAGACCCATTATTATTATTATTAACCAGGCAGAAGGCCTTTTTGGTAGTGGTGCCCACCCTGTGGATCACCCTCCCATTAGATGTCAAAGAGATAAACAATTATATGACCTTCCATAGACATCTGAAGGCAGCGTTGTATCAGGAAGCTTTAAATGTCTGGTGTATCATGTGTTCTTTTATACTCTATTATAAGGTGCCCAGAGTGGCTGGGGCAATCCAGTCAGATGGGTGGTAGAAGTAATAAATTACTGCTACTACTACTACTACTATTATTATTATTATTATTGTTATTATTATTATTATCATTGTTAACATTATTTTGAATAGAACCAATTAATTAGGGTTTACAGACAGAAAGCACTTTAACAAACCAATAAGACTGTGTTTACACATCTTATATTTTAGTGTTTCATTTAGAACAAAAACTTTTCCTAGTCCGTGGGCCTCATTTTTATCCCTTCACTTCAAGCATGCTTGGAAGTTAGATAAACACAAACTGCTTTTACAAGGAATTGCATTTTCTGTTATGAGCCATTTCTTAAATCATCATCATTATTATTATTATTATTATTTACCTGTTTCATATATAGCCGGATTTCGATGTCGATCACTTTGTGTCAGAGTGCAGGAAACGTGTTCAGTTGGAAGAGCTTCGGGATGATCTTGAGCTCTACTACAAACTTCTTAAAACTGCCATGATAGAGCTCATAAACAAGGATTATGCAGACTTTGTTAATCTTTCCACCAATCTAGTAAGTTTCAAAATGGATGTTTTATGTATACTAATCTTAGTGTTTAAGTTTACTAATAATATATATTTGAAGATGCTAATATTCAGCATACTTCCAAAAGCAGGACCCTGTGGCTCTACATACGTTGTTGGATTGCATCTCCTGTCAGCCCCAGTCACCATGCCAATGGTCAGTGATGATGGGAGTTGTAGTCCAGCAACATTTGGAGGGTCTTACATTTTAAGGAGGTACTGGGAGCTTCTAGACAAGGGTTTGGTATGTGAATAGGCTGTTTGAGGTGGGTGTTCAGGATGTCATAGGATACCTCAATAAACAGAAGGAAGACAACTGGTAAATAAAAAACACCTTTGGATTAAAATCTCTTAGCTGTAATATGAAAAAGTGTGTGCAATTGCTGTGAATTGATGCATGCTAGAAAAGAGAGGTTAAATAGTCCAGAGGTAAAATATATATAAAAAGCTCTTTCTCACATCATATTTGCATCCCACTTTTCCTTCAAGGAGTATGAATGGATAGATAAGGTTTTGTTTTTTATAGCATTTGATACTTTTGAAAATAGATAGAATATGCAATTCTTGAAAAGTCTTCTAATGTGCATTAGGATGACTTGTTCCATACCACTAAATGAGTTTCCTGGCTGAGTGTAGATTTGAAATGGGTCCCTTTGGTCCCGATCCTTGTTCTGCCTTCTTAGTTGTCATGGGGTGCTGATAACAGCGCTAAAGATAAGGTACCTATTGAACGCTCTGCACTTATAGAGTATGTGGACACACAGTCTTCCATTTTTGTCCAGTTTATGTTGTTTTGATTTCAGCAGTCATTCACAGATAATTCTGTGCAGGATTGGAGCCAGCTTGCCAGAGATTGCAAGTTAGCAATCTACAAGTGCCATTTCTGTTGTTGTACCAATGACAGACAGCCATTAGGAAAATATAATAGTCAGGATTACTTACTAGTTGGGATGTCTTCTGAAGTACTGATTGTAAACATTTTTTACATTTGTTTTCAATAGAAATGTAATTTGTTACAAAATATACACATACACAGTTTCAACTGCTCATTAATATGTAATATGTTTGGACAATTTATTTAGGTTGGCATGGACAAAGCCCTTAATCAGCTTTCAGTGCCTTTAGGACAACTACGAGAGGAAGTTATGGTATGTTCTGAAATAACTTCTCATATCAATTGTCTGATTTGAAAATATTGAGAAACCAAATAAATGCTGTATGGGGCTGACAGGGGATTTCATGAAACAGCAAAATACAGTTACAGATAGGTAGCCGTGTTGGTCTGCCATAGTCAAAACAAAATAAAAAAATTCCTTCCAGTAGCACCTTAAAGACCAACTAAGTTAGTTCTTGGTATGAGCTTTCATGTGCATGCACACTTCTTCAGTATCTGAAGAAGTGTGCATGCACACGAAAGCTCATACCAAGAACTAACTTAGTTGGTCTTTAAGGTGCTACTGGAAGGAATTTTTTTATTTTGTTTCAGCAAAATACATTTTGTCAGAACATTTAGAAACCATTTTAGGAGCCCTAACTGTGTGGTAAGAACAGAGACAAGAACACCATAGACATACATTTATGTTAACCTATGCATAAAGTAAATGGCATTTCCATGTGCTGCTCTGGTTCACCAGAAGCAACTCAGTCATTCTGGCCACATGACCTGGATGCTGTCTGCTCTCCCTTGGCCAGTGAGATGAGCACCACAACCCCAGAGTGGTACGCGACTGGACTTAACGGTCAGGGGTCCCTTTACCTTTACTATGCATAAAGTATATTTAGCCAAACAATCCCCCCCCCCCCCCGAACAGCAAATACTTGTTTCTAAAAAAACAAATTATTTATTTAATTCACCTCTTTTTTCCTAAAAGTTAAATGTATTATGTGTTGGAAAGGAAAGTAGGGCTGTGTTGATTATATGTCCAGATAGCATTAAAATAGGAAATAATATTAATAACCAGCAACACATGCAAGATTAGCTAGGTGACCTCATGAACTGAAATAATAGAAATGGGATGGAATTTCTCTGAACCAATTGATTGAAAAGATAACTAGAATAATTTCTAGATATTGAGACATTTCTTTTACTACAGGACCACAGTTAGATTAATTTGAAAGCAAGACATAAAGTGTTGCTTCTGTTTGGGCTGAATTTCCTCATATTTAATATCCCTGAGCTCTTTTACCTCACTCTCCATAACCGTTTCATTACTAATCTACCTAATGAACCAGGAGCTACACTCCTTTTGTCTTGTCACTGCCTGGAAACTCATGATTATAAGTAGCTCTACTGAAATCTAATAAGGCTCTGAAAATGAAATTTGTAAAGGGTCATGTTCTTCAGAAATGATGCTCCCACACAGAAAGCAGTAGGGGAGCTGCCATCCAGAACTTGTAAGGTACACTTTACCTTAGATCATGGAAGGATGTTTCCTTCCTATGCTGACAGGGGAATGATGAAAGCCCCAGGTACATGGGAGACTACGTCACTGTTGACTAAGCTTCCAAGATGAACAGCATTGCGTTGCCTGTTACCTCAGACATCCCATTTTACTGAAGTAGCACTGGAAAAATACAGCTTTGGCTCCCATGCTACTAAGATAATATTGGAAAGGGACCTTAGGAATTATCAGACACAAACAGAAGTTATATCAACAGTGGGATGGTGCCAGTTGGATTGCAATGTGTCCCTGATCATGCTCAATTGGAAATTGCCTATGGCCAACAAGCCCTGCAATCATGTCCATCTTACTTTTCAAATGTAGCTCAGCATAGAAAAGTCTTGTTGCAAAGGATAGATGGGTTTGCAATCACTATAGCACAGCCCGGAATAAATGATATTTCTCCAGGGAAAGGAGCTCCAGCTGAGCACATAATAGGAGGTGTCCAGCACCTGAGATTTGGCTTTGAATAAATATTTTGGCCTCGTTCATAACTTGCTTAATCATTTTAGAAAGGCACAAAAGATGTGACTAATCTGTGTGAGAGATGTTAACTCATATGTGCACAGAACTGCTTGTTTTAATTGGGAGGAAATATGGAGTGTGTGTGTATATGTTTTTTCTTTCCAGAGTCTTAAGTCATGTGTCAGTGAAGGAATTCGAGCAATTGATGAACGTGTGTCTAAACAAGAAGATATCAGGGCGAAAAAGGTACAACAGGCAGATCCATTTATTGCATTTTTATGGCAAAAGGGCAAAATGAACATATATACCACCATATGGAAATTTAATCGTTAGTTTGAGAGCACTTCATGCAATCTTCTGACATGGCAAAATGAAAAGGAACTAGTAGATGCAGATTTGCTTTACTAGAAGATCAGAGCCTTACTTTTTCTAACACACTTTCTCAAGGCATGACCTATGTCCTCTTGAAGAATGTTCTAGGAATTATAGGATAGAATACACTTTTCCCTTTGGCTGTAGAAAGGGAGATCCTTCATTGGAGGCTACCTTGTTGTGGCTGTAAGAACCTTTGTGGACAACCTCCCTGTCCTGTCAGTGCTCAAATGCAAGAGAGAAAAAAGAGGTGTGCAGGATGAATTGAAGGAGGCCTTGAATCTAAAGTGCTCTCATGCCTCTAGTACGTTACCAAGCTAAGGAGAAAACTGCACAAGACCAAGAGCAGAAAGCACAGAAACCTATGGGAGGGAAACTGATGGACAGGACCTCAGAGCTAATGGCAAGGGAGGAAAAACAAGTTTACCCTCTACATGAGCCTGACAGAGCTTTGGATTTCGTAGTTTCTCTGCCTTTGATTCTTTCTCCCTTCCTCTTTTGAATTGCTCTGCCAACTGCAGTCCTATACACACCTACCTGGGAGTGAGTCCCATTGAACTCAGTGGAACTTAATTCTGAACAGCCATGTGTAGGATTCCACTGTTTAAACTGTTTCCCACTTGCACTGAACAGTATGCATTTAAATGACGGTAAACATGGACAAAGGCCATCATAGGGAGTTTTTGGGTTCCTTGTTTTTTCTTAAGCATTTCTTTGAATGTGGTAACAGAAGGCACTGTCTTTAATACATGTTGCAGTTCTGACACAACACACCTCCCCTCCTTATGCCAAGAAGAACCAGGTTTACATGGGAGCTCCATACAGTTATTAACCTCAGCAGTGGAGAGGTGGGGGTCCCTTTGGCATAGTGGTGCACTTCAGAGATCACATTGTAATAGGTTTATTACTTCCAGCTCCTTACCTCTTGAGTCAAATCATTTCCCCAAAATACCTGCAAATTTGTTGGGAAGAAAATATATCAGATTCAATACGAGAATTTTTTATTTTCTTTGTTTCTCCCCTCACCAACCAGATGTGTGTCCTGAGACTTATTCAAGTTATTAAAGCAGTTGAGAAAATTGAGAAAATTCTGCACTCCCAAAATTCTAAAGAAATGTCATCACTAGAAGGAAGCAGGTATGGGATCAGCAAATTGCTTTTGCTTAGTTCTGTCTGTCTTTGAAATCTATATACCAGTGTCAGAGCCACCCTGGGTCCCAGCTCACAAGAGACCAAAGTCCAGTCCAAGCTATATACAAAAGGTTTTATTGAAGATCATTGTCGTCATTACATCCAAACTCCGTGGCTCCGCATCTGTTACCCTTAGATGTTAGAAGTCCCCTCTGAGTCCGTCCCTCCCCTGCACCAATTTAAGAGGCTTGTACTGCTCCACCTTTTCCTCTCTTTCCTTTTCCGCAGGGTCTTCCTGCCCCCCTGTCTTCCCTCTTTCCGGGACTCCCCAGAGGCTGAGTCTTCTCCCGCCTGCTCCCCCCTCCTTCGTGCTTTGGCACCAGGCTCCTCCTCAGAGCTCTCCTCATTTCCGCGCGCCTCTATATTTGAACTTGGCGCGCGTACGTTGCCTCTGACCTTCCTTTCTACAGTTACGCTGCTCTCGGTACTACACTCCTCCCTTTCAGGCAGGACGTCTTGCTCCGAACTCCTCCCCCTTCCTCCTTCCTGTCCTGCTCTTTCTGACACACTGGCAACTCCCCCCCCTCTACTCCGTTCCGACGGGGGAGCTGGTCCCGCTTTGCCACTCCCACTGGGGATTCCCTCTTCGTTCCCCTCTCTCTGACTGATTCCCTCTCTATTGCCCCTTGGCCTGACCAGGGGGGCTCCCTTCTGGGAATCCTCTGATTCGCTAGACGGACTTTGGGACAACCTCGGCTCGTTGTCGTCCTCTTCCTCCTCGCCCTCGCTCTCTGTCTCCTCTCTCCCTAAAACCCTGACATCCATCCCCCCCTCGAAGCCCCCCCTTCCCCCCTTCCGCTCATCGGGTGCAGGTTGTGGAAGCTGCCGCTCTTCGGAGGCGGACGCAGGATACAGATTCTGCACCTCCATCTCCTCTGTTTGCAGTTCGTTGTACGAGTGTTCGAATTCGGGTTCTTGACCCAAGGTGTTCTCTTCTCCCTCCTCCATTGGTACCTGGTCCGGTGCTGCCTGCCAAGGTCCCGTCAGCCATTTCCTGCGCCAGTCCTCCTCTGGTTGCTCGTCCCACCAATAAGAGGGTTCTGTGTCCACCCCCGAACACGATCCCCTGGGCGAGTTGGAGTCCGGCGACCTTTCTTCAGCTGAAGAAAAGCCGTGGAAAGTGCTGCCTGAACATGTGGGCGTAAAGAGCCAGTCATCAAAGTACTCGGCTTTCATGGGTCTATGAGGGAAAAGGGCATGGAACTCGTCTTTTAAAAGAGGTTCGTCTAAGGCGTAGCCCGGCACCCAACCATTGGCACTGACTGGGGCACCCTCTCTGACTAGAAAATATTCTACTCCCTCTTGCCCCCATCTCGAGTCCAGGATCTCTGTGACCTCGTTGAGTGGTTCGGCCCTAGGCGCCCTCTCCCTCTCCTGTGACTTAGTGTGTTGTTGCGTGACTGTGTCAGACTCCTGAAACCTGTGCGGTGCCTTGTAGGGAGTGAGCACCGATCTATGAAAGACCGGGTGCACTCTGGAACCTTCGGGGAGGGCTAGTCGAAAGGCTACAGGGTTGATTTTAGCCTCCACCTGGTACGGCCCTAACTGCCTGTGCCCCAGCTTCTTCTTGGCCAACGACTTGGCTGGCATCGCTTGGGCCGCTAACCACACCCAGTCCCCCACCTGGATCTCCTCTCCCTCTCTCCTGTTTTTGTCAGCCTGCACCTTATATGCTTGCTTGGCCAGCTCTAAATGTCTCCGCAACTCTTCGTGCACCTCCTGCAGCTCCGCTGCAAACTGGTCGGCTCCTTGCGGCACCCCCTCTCCCGGTGCCACGAACCCCGGGAAGGTTCTGGGGTGACGACCATTGTTCGCGAAAAACGGCGTCACCCCCGTGGACGCGTGCTTCGTGTTGTTATAGGCAAACTCTGCCATCGGCAGGTAGTCCACCCAAACTGCTGGTCGCTGGTTGGCGTAACATCTCAGGTACTGCTGCATGATCGCGTTGACCCTCTCAGCTTGGCCGTTGGTTTGTGGGTGTCTCGCCGACGTGAGGTTGATCTTGACGTTCAGGATACCTAAAAGCTTCTGCCAAAAATTGGAAACAAACTGGCGCCCCCTGTCGGACAGGATGGACTGCGGCAGCCCATGCACCTTGAACACGTGATCGATGAAGAGTTTGGCAGTCTGTTCCGCCGTCGCCACCTTTGCGCATGGAATGAAGTGCGCCATCTTGGTGAACAGGTCCACAACCACCAGTACCGCCGTCTTCCCCCTGGAGCTGGGCAGGTCAGTAACGAAGTCCAGAGCTACCCTCTCCCACGGTTGCTGTGGCGTTTCCAGCGGTTCCAACAGCCCCGCTGGCTTCTGGTGTACTGGCTTGAACCTCTGACAAGTGTCACACCTGGCGACGTAATCCGCTACCTCTCCACGCATCCGGGGCCACCAAAAGTCTCTTGCCACCAGTTCTATTGTCTTCTCCTTACCGAAGTGGCCCGCACTGGGGGCGTCGTGCAACTGCTGCAGAACCTTTGCGCGAAGCTCGTCGCTTGGCACGTAGAGGGCACCTTTGCGAGTTAGCAGCCCGTCGCGTAGTTGGAACTCTTCGCCACTCTGCACACCTCTGCGCAATTCCTCCATCTTGGACTGTGCGAACTGATCCACTTGCAACGCGCGTCGCACCGCGTCCAGATCTACTGTGGCGGCAGCGCACGACCACGCCTGCGGTGCGAAAATGTGCTTGGCTGCTACAGGCGCCGCTTCATCGAGATATTGCGGTTTCCTGGATAGCGCATCGGCTATAACGTTGGAATCTCCTGGGACGTACTCTATCCGAAAGTCGAAATCCGCGAAGAATTCCGCCCAGCGCATGTGCCTCTGGCTTTGGAGCTTCGCCGTGCGCCAATACTCTAGGTTCTTGTGATCCGTGCGGACCTGTACTGTGTGCTTGGCTCCTATGAGGAAGTGTCGCCACGCTTTGAAAGCTGCGTGAATGGCTAACAGCTCCCTGTCCCATATGGTGTAGTTTTGCTCCGCTTTGCTGAGCTTTCTGGAGTAAAAGGCACCGGGTCTCCAGTTTCCATGTGGATCTTCTTGCAGGAGTACGGCTCCAACCGCTCTGTCTGACGCGTCGGTCTCTAGTCGTATGGGCTTGCCTGGATTCACGTGCAGCAGCTGCTCCTCGGAGGCGAAAAGGCTTTTAAGCTTCTGAAAAGAGCGCTCCGCCTGTTCCGTCCACACGAACCTCTTTTTCTTGGAACTGAGAGTGTCCGTGATCGCTGCCGTCTCCTTTGCAAAACCTCTGATGAATTTGCGGTAGAAGTTGGCGAAGCCGATGAATCTTTGGACTTCCTTCCGATTGCGAGGGCTCTTCCAGTCCAACACCGCGCGGACCTTGGCGCTGTCCATGGCCAGCCCCTTGTCGGACAGCTTGTAGCCTAGGAAATCCACGTCCGTCACATCAAACTGGCACTTCTCTAACTTGGCGTAGAGCTTGTTCTCCCGTAGTCTCTGCAGGACTTCCTTTACGTCCTTCTCATGGGCCTCCTCCGTTTCCGAAAAGATCAGGATGTCGTCGAGGAAACACACGCATTTCTTGTAGAGAAGTCCCGCTAGCACGTGATGCATAAATGCTTGGAAGACGTGAGATCCATTTTGGAGACCAAATGGCATAACTCTGTATTCGTACGTGCCCAGAGGCGTGAACATGGCCGTCTTCCACTCATCGCCCTCCCGGATGCGTATGAGGTTATACGCTCCACGCAGATCCAATTTGGTGAAGATCTTCCCCTTCCTTACGGTTGCCAGGAGATCATCTATCTTGGGCATGGGGAAGGCCTTGGGTTTGGTCTTACTGTTTATGAATCGATAGTCCACAATGAGTCTTTTCTGGGGCGTGTCTTTCTTCTTTACAAAGAAAACAGGACTGCCCCCCACCGCTTTCGATTCTCGGATGAATCCGCGCTTCAAATTGTGCTCTATGAACTCCCTGAGTTCTTGCATCTCGTCCTCAGACATGGAATACAGCTTTGCAGTCGGCAACTGCGCCCCTGGCACCAGGTCGATGGCACAATCATAAGGCCTGTGGGGCGGCAACTGGTCAGCTTCCTTCTCGCAGAAAACCTCCAGGAACCCCTCGTACTTGCGGGGTACTGCCTGCACCATGCCAAGTTGCAACTGCTGCTCAGCTCCCTCCTCCTGGCTGGACTGGATACAATGTTGAGCACAGTACGATGAGCAAAAGGTGATCTGCCGTTGGTACCACGCTACAGCAGGACTGTGTCTCTCCAGCCAACTCATGCCTAACACTATAGGCGTGTCTGAAAAGCGGGTGACATTGAAGCTGATGACTTCTCGATGATTTCCAATCCTCATCACCATGGGAGGCGTCTGTTGCACAACTTGTCCTCCTAGCAATTTCCTGCCATCCACCGTGACTACGTTCAGAGGTGTTGTCGCTGGCAGAAGCGCTATGCGATGCTGCTTGACAAAGTGCGTCCCCACAAAATCTGCGTTGCTCCCAGAATCAATCGTGATGGGGACTTCCAGGGTGGTTCCATTCGGCAACTGAAGTGTTGCAGTGAGCTGCACCGCTGGCTTGGGTGGTAAAGGGTCTGTGCGTTGCAAAAGCGCTGGGGACTGCTCTACAGATTCGCCTGGCTGAGCCCCAGCAGCTCTGCTTCCAGCCAGGCACTGTCGTTTCCCTGAGGTTGCTCTGCTTGCATCATTTCTGCTGCAACAGTTGCTAAAGCTGCAGTGTGTTTCTGCAGCCTCTGGGGACACTCTTTCGCCATGTGCTGTGCACTGTCGCAAATGTAACACTTCCTGGTCCCTCTAGGAGGCTTTGCCTTCACTGCACCGGAAGCTGGGGCTCTGGCTGTTGCTTGAGCCTTAGCACCACCAAGTTCCATGGGCTCCTCCCCCTGCCTTCCCAGTGGCGAAGGATGTGACTGACTGAACTCCCTGGGGATGAAAGAAGACGTCCTCGCTGGTGGACGCACCTGACGTTCTTCCTCAGTGTGCCAAGGACGTCCCTCGTGCCGTATCCCAATCGCCAAAGCCCTCTGCACAAGCTCCTCCAGGGTCTGGGGTCTGTCTCCCCTGGCAAGTTCATCCTTAATGGGACCGCTGAGCCCCTCCCAGAACAAATCCCTCACAGGTGCACAATCCTTCTCCCAGCTTAGCGCAGTCAGTAAAGCAAAAAATCTAGAATGGTACTGACGCACAGTGGCTTTGCCTTGCCGCAATCCAAAAATTTCCCTGCGTGCAAGATCCACATCTACAGTAGACTGGAAGCAGGCATCCATCGCTTTAATGAATTCATCTGCATCGCGGCGGGCAGGGCCATCTTCACGCCACAAATTGCGCAACCAGTCTCTGGCCGGCCCATGCAAGTGAGAAACAATAAACCCCACTTTCTCCTCCTCATCTTTAAAGTCATGACGAAGCAAGTGCAATGCATACAAAACGTCTGCTCTGAAACTGGGGTAGTGCTTCAGGTTCCCATCGAAGTGGGTGACTAGGCTGCCCCCCCTCCGTCCAAGTCCAATCCCCTCTGATCTGGACCCTGGGAACCCTTCCCTGCTTGCACGTTCCCACCTTGTTTGCAGGTCCTGGCAGCGCTTCTCCATTTCGTCATGCTTCTTCTGAGACGCAAGGACTGCAGCAGTGAGTTCGGAAACTGTAGTTCGCAGCGCTGTCAACTGCTCCTCCGCAGTCATGGCTGTCACCGTTCGTGAGCTTTGCAAAAAAAAAATTTTGCGTTCTTTGGAGGGGACTTTCTGTCAGAGCCACCCTGGGTCCCAGCTCACAAGAGACCAAAGTCCAGTCCAAGCTATATACAAAAGGTTTTATTGAAGATCATTGTCGTCATTACATCCAAACTCCGTGGCTCCGCATCTGTTACCCTTAGATGTTAGAAGTCCCCTCTGAGTCCGTCCCTCCCCTGCACCAATTTAAGAGGCTTGTACTGCTCCACCTTTTCCTCTCTTTCCTTTTCCGCAGGGTCTTCCTGCCCCCCTGTCTTCCCTCTTTCCGGGACTCCCCAGAGGCTGAGTCTTCTCCCGCCTGCTCCCCCCTCCTTCGTGCTTTGGCACCAGGCTCCTCCTCAGAGCTCTCCTCATTTCCGCGCGCCTCTATATTTGAACTTGGCGCGCGTACGTTGCCTCTGACCTTCCTTTCTACAGTTACGCTGCTCTCGGTACTACACTCCTCCCTTTCAGGCAGGACGTCTTGCTCCGAACTCCTCCCCCTTCCTCCTTCCTGTCCTGCTCTTTCTGACACACTGGCAACTCCCCCCCCTCTACTCCGTTCCGACGGGGGAGCTGGTCCCGCTTTGCCACTCCCACTGGGGATTCCCTCTTCGTTCCCCTCTCTCTGACTGATTCCCTCTCTATTGCCCCTTGGCCTGACCAGGGGGGCTCCCTTCTGGGAATCCTCTGATTCGCTAGACGGACTTTGGGACAACCTCGGCTCGTTGTCGTCCTCTTCCTCCTCGCCCTCGCTCTCTGTCTCCTCTCTCCCTAAAACCCTGACAACCAGCATCTTGAAACTCCAAAGTGGGAGGAAGCAACTATTTAAAGAAGTTAGTTCGTGATACACCGATTGCTCCTGTCATAATAACATGCCAAAATAGCAAATGCTGTTTTACAGTTAGCAGAGCACCTGCCCTGCCACCTGTGTACCCTTTTGTGGAGCAGTCTGTTGACTTTCATAGGGCTGCTCTGGGGTAAATTAGTTTGTAGATTTTCCGTATGGCTCTATGGTTGTTGTTGTTTATCTTGTGCCAGCAACAAAAGGGAGCTATGGTCATGTTTTCCCTGCTTAGATCTTGTTTCTACGTATGAAAGGAGTGTGCACACAAACCTGTGCAAGACACATGTGCCTGTTTCATGACCTGTGGTAGAAACCTATGATTGACCCATTGTTTAGTGAAACAGTCATGTATGCATTCTTCATGTATGATGAACAGAGCATGCACTGTACTTACGTGTTGTGATACCATCATAAGAAGAATATCACATATGAAGACATAACACTGGAACATTTTCATAGCCTCTGAAATCTTCTTGGTCTTTGCATTCAGTACATCTTTTTAAAATGCAAATGCCCATTTGTCTTGCCTGTTTTCACAAATCTCCCAGCATATCTCTAGGCTTTGCAAGGGTTCACTAGCTGGTCTCTGAAGATAGGAGATCCACCTGGGATTCTGACACTCCTTGGAATTGACAGAGGAGACAGGGCCTGGAACAGCTTCCTATGTTCTGACATGTTTCAGTTGCTTTGAAGCTGGTTTGAGTAGACATGTTGCATAATCCCATGTGGCCTCTATTGTGTTGGAGGTACTGGGTAGGTTTTGCCCAGGCATAAGACAAGAAGGGGGTGCATTAGGGACACAGAATTACCTGTCCCTTGCCCTGAGGCCTCTGAAAGCTTCTGCCATTAAGAGTCAAGCCTGTTCCTAACTGCATAGCCCTGTTGCGGGATCTTCTTGGTCACACTAAATGCAAAGGGATTGTTGGGAGCTGGGAGGAAATCACATGAACATGCGTATATATACACGCATACATATATAGGAAGAGACTGTGTGTTTGTGTGAAGGGCGAGAGAGGTTATCTACTTATTTATCAAAATCGTATCCTGATGTGTGCCAATTCCTTTGCAAGTCCACTTCTGACCGGACAGATTTTAGAAAGAATTGCCACAGAATTCAACCAGTTACAGTTTCATGCAGTACAGAGCAAAGGAATGCCACTACTAGACAAGCTGAAACCAGTAA
Organism: Podarcis erhardii; assembly: GCF_964252035.2. Classification (NCBI taxonomy): domain Eukaryota; kingdom Metazoa; phylum Chordata; class Lepidosauria; order Squamata; family Lacertidae; genus Podarcis; species Podarcis erhardii. The sequence goes on along the minus strand of NC_138507.1, from coordinate 75,554,146 downwards.
GTATTTTGCCTTGTTTTACAAAAAAAAAAGTTGTCACAATTAAATAATAATAATATTGTGGACTTTCAGTGGTGCTATCATTATGAAAGTTCATGCATTTATCTTGGACTGTAGTTGCGATGAACAAGAAGAATGCAAAAATTATATCTGTTACCAAACAGCTAGTCAGCCAATATGTTATCTTCTCCTTAAAGTCCCTAAAATCTTGTTTGTTGGAGACTGAAATGCTTGCATTTCTGTTTGCCTTCTGGCAGGTGAATCACCGATTATCTCAGCTAAAGCTTTAAAAAAGATATTTATAAAAATAAGCAAATCATGCTTATCAATTAAAACTGTATGTATAGCAGTACATTGTTCTGATATTTACTGCTCCAGTATGTAAAGTACATAATCATCCTTTCAACAAATTGTTTATATTTTTACACTTTAAACCCACATGCTCAGCAGTGTTTACCATCCAGAACTAACAAATACAGTATGTCAGTTTTGTTGTGAGTACAATGATAAGCTCTCTTCAGTAATTACAACTTTGTAGGAGTAGTAGTTTTCCTACTGTTAGTAGCAAACGCATGTAATAAATGTAATATTAACTCAAATTATACCTCAACCAATGTTATTTTTCCCAAATATTCAAGCATGTTGTTTAAAACAATTTAATTTTAAACAGGCATTCAATAATAATCTATAAAAATCATTAAGGGTTGGATTTCGGTTAACCTCAAATTAGAATTTTAACCTACTGTATTTTTTTCGTGTATAAGACACCCCCCATGTATAAGATTACCCCTATTTTTTAAAACCCAAAATTAAGAAATTAAGTTGTTTAGCTTTGGGGGGGGGGGAGGTCACTGCCACCAATTGCTCACCCCCTGCCCTGCACACCTTGCCGCAGCCGCCAATTGTCTGCCCACTTCCTCCACCAACAGCCCACCCCCCCACTTGCCGCAGCCACCAATCGCCTGCCCACGTCGCCACAGCCGCCAATAGCCTGCCCAATTGCCACAGCCACAGCCAATTGCCAGCAAGCCTTGCCGCAGCCACCAATCACCCGCCCAATCGCCACTGCCAATCTCCTGCTTGCTGCTGCCATTAATCTCACGTCCTCCCTCTGCATTCACTATCCGTGTATAAGATGACTCCCAATTTTTGCCTGATTTTTTTTTAGCAAAAAGCATCGTCTTGGAAAAATACAGTATATTGGTGATTGGTGGTTTTTGAGGCTATAATGCAGTTCTTAAATGACTAAATAAAACTAGTGGGTATTTCTAATTTTTCTGGCACAGCAATAACAATTCTTTTCATTCTTTTTTTGAAAATCATAGCGAATAGTTGGGATAACAGCAATGCTGCAGCAGTCCCTGGAAGGACTGCTTTTAGAAGGCCTTCAAACTTCCAACATTGACATAATCCGTCATTGCTTGCGAACCTATGCAACAATAGACAAAACACGGGATGCTGAGGCATTAGTTGGTGAAGTGCTTGTGAAACCATATGTAGATGAGGTAAGTGAAGCTGGAGGCAGCTGACTCAGGAGAATACATTGTGTTTTGTATATATGTCTAGTACTTCGGGGGCTCTTCCTGACATGAAAAAGAACTCAGCAGAAAGAAAGTTAGAGCAGAAAGCAGGTTATTTGAGCATTTGTATTTTTATCTTGCATTTTTATGCTGTGAACTGCCTTGAGATCTACAAATTTAATAAATAATAATATTGGCATTTGCCACTAGACCTTGAATATGTTCAGGTACTTAAAAAGATATGGTGTCAGTGTGTTACAACATCGGGAGGCTGTTGCATGTAGGAACTGAAAGCTAATTTAACTGTTTTATATCTCCTGTTAAACAGCATTTTGAGCATTGCTATGATAATGCAGTAATTATTGACTTTGGGCTGTAGGTGGAAGATATTTTAATCTTTTTTGCACTGGAATTCTTGTCTGGCATCTTTAATTTGATACTAAATGTTCTTTAACAGGTGATTGTGGAACAGTTTGTTCAATCTCGTCCCAATGGCCTCCAGACCATGTACAACAAATTGCTGGAGTTTGTTCCTCTCCATTGCCGTCTCTTGCGTGAAGTAACAGGGGGAGGTATTTCAAGGTAACACAAACTTTTTTTGCTAAATGGCGTGAGCAATTGTTGTTTCGGTTTCACTTATAACTATGGACAATATAATAATACCTCCACGAACGACCACCTTGTCTAGCGTCCGCTTCAGTGAACGTCTGTGGCAAACCCGGAAGTACTGGAACAGGTTATTTCCAGGTTTGTCACTTGCGCATGTGCAGAAGCACAAACCGCTCCGTGCGCAGACGTGGTGCTTTGCCCTGCGTCCTTTTCGGCTAGCAGCCAGGGCTCCGGAACAGATCCCGGTCGCAAAACAAGGTATGACTGTATCTGATGAGTAGACCTTCTGAAGTCAGTGGACTTGAGTTAGTTGTAACTCAGGTGCATCAGTTTCAGTGGGGCTACTCTTGAGTGTAATTTAGTCTGATTTTAAATGATGCAAGCAGAATTCTTGATCCTCATCTGCAGAAAATCAGTATCTTACAGTAGAGAATAGAGATGCTGTAACCTGCTGAGAATATTATTGAAAATGCAACTGTTTTCCACAAAGAAAAAAGATTAAAAGCCTAAATATTCTTTTCATACTCAGTAAAGCGTTATCAGAACCACATTCCTGTCTGTGGTCTCCGGGGGGGGGGTGTCAATAGAATAACCCCAACTCATTCTGAAAGTGTCTGATTTTATTGTCACTTCATTAATGAAATGTTTTTCTTTTCATTGCCAGGACCTTTAATTTCTTAATCCAGGATAGCACATCTGGTATATTCAGGTGTTTCCAAATATGTGCTAGACATGATTTCAACAGATAATTTCAAATCACCTGCATGTATTTTGTTTGGATTTGATGTTTGTAGTGGTTTGGGGAACTAGAAAACTGTTGTAACTCAAGCCTTTACAGAATGGATGTCCACCATTCAGCAAGAAGAATCACAAGCAACAGGAAGCTGTGGGCTGGAGTGTAAAGTCTATGAGCTTGACTGTGGTGCAGAATTAGGGTTACAGTCAGTAGATTCAGGGCAATACCCCATCATGAAATAGGGTGTTGTGTATCTACTGTAGTAACTCTACTGTTGGTCTAAGTTCTGGAATGTGTGTGTACTAGGTTGGTGCTATCTCATATAGTGCGTCATTGTGTTACAGCATGTAACAGATAATTGTTGGAAAATGTATTTTGCTAATTTGTCTATATCAAATTAAAAAAGAAAAAGAGATTGTAAATCTGACTAGTGGAACTACACGACTGAGCACTTTGCCTATTATTTCAGATTGCTATCTCCTTAAATAAGTGCCTAATTCATATTGCAATTAAATTCAGGCCACCTAAATTGAATCCATTTATTTTGTTCCAGTTAACACAGTAGCCTGCAATTATTGGTGCTTAGGATTTAGCTCTTGAGACTGCAGAAATACTTTCCTAATTATCCAGGCATTGTGGTGCTCTTCCTATGACTTAACATTTTGCTAACATTTCAATTCTCCTAATCCCTGAATAAGTTTAATCTTCTTTCATAAGAGAAAATCATTAATATTTTGTTTGTGATGGACGAGAACTATAAAACATTTAATTCCCTCACTCTGCCTCCCAAGTTTCCGAACTATCAAACGGGGTATAAATCCTAATCTGTATGTGATGCTAGTTACATTTAGAAATTGGAACTCGGGGAAGAAGAAAACAAAGTTTATTCTTTCTCCCTGGGGCAGCCACAATAATCTTCAAGTGTGTTTCCCATTCATATCTATATTATTATGTATTCTTGAGGGAAACTGAGTCCTGCTTCATTTTCAACGTTACCTTCTTACCTCTTTTCACATAGTCAAGCTCCAGAATGAGCTGGACTAAACTAAAACTGCAGCGATCAACAGACCGCAGGGAGGGTTCAGTTCCTTTGAAACACATGACCTTTTGATGTTAAAATCAGACACATACATGGCCCACTTTATGGATGAACACCAAATGTGTCCAGCCCATATCACATCTGTGCCCAGGCTCAGAATGTACTTAACTATCTTATCAGTAGCAGTTGAGGAAGTAAGCCATGTTTGTTGCCTTTTAGTGTTTTCCTCACTGATACATGCATTTGCTGGCGTGTCTAGTAGTCCAATTATCAAGTGCACAATAGGGCTTTCTGCATACCCAGTTCCTTGTCCTGAGCTTAGGGTGCTTTCAAATGAGGTATTTACACTGAAATTGCTACTCCGCACAAAGTTGTTACATCATGGACTTCCTAGTATGTTTCCTCCATGATGCTTCCATGTCTTTTTACACCTCAGAAAATACAACTTGAAAAACTACGAATGCGTAGCACAAGCATCACAACTATTGACAGCTTTAGAAAGACTCACCTGCCTTTTGAAAGAGGTGCGGTTTTGATATTTGCAGAACCCATTTCCCTATCCTTTAAGGCCCAGCACCTCATGTTTAGCTTTGTTCAAGAGACTTGGGAGAAAAGAATGATCCTCCTTATCTTTGCCTGCCCTCTTTATCGCAAGATCCTACCCTGAATCAACCACACCCACCCACCCACACACATACACACCATTTGAACAACATCTTTGTGCTATAGAGTCAGAAATGAATTAAGTCCTACAGAGATCTGGAGATCTGTTTAGGGAAGTTTTTTAATGACTGATGTTTTAATGTATTTTTAATCTCCTGTTGGAAGCCTCCCAGAGTGGAAACCCAGCCAGATGGGTGGGGTATAAGTAAATAATGATGATGATGATGATGATGATGATGATGATGATGATGATGATGGAGAGATGTTACAAACACGCAATGCAACATGTTCTGAGTGATGTGGAAAGTTGGCTGCATTGTAGCAGAAGAGCAACAACTGGATAGGATCTGCCCATTTGGAAGCACCCTTAAACTCAATTCTGAGTAGTGATATTCACCTACAAGTTGTGCAGGTTCATGGGCACTATTGGCTAGCTCTCCTGCTGACTGCTTGAGTTATTGGGAACAAGTCACTGACTAACACATTCTCCTGTATTTGCACTAAGTATGAACTAGCTGCTGCTGTGCTATAAATTTCTGCTCAGAATGCCAACTCTGTGCTGAGCAGAACTTTTTATATCTATAAAGTTTTTCCAGACTGAGTATATCCCCACAGATTTATATGTTTCATAGAAGTATCTGTTAATTAATTTGGATTTGATAGTAGTATCAAAAAGACAAGATATTAAAATGGTAAGAAACTAAGAATATGTTGACATTAAGCTAGTAGAAATATTCAAATATTTAAATGCTTTGCTACAAACCTACTGATGTACATTTTTGCATAATTATTGATAATGCTTATATTTTAAGTATTTATAAGAAAAATGTTTATTTAATATTGCAGCGAAAAGGGGAATGTTGTTCCTGGATATGATTTTTTGGTAAATTCTGTGTGGCCAGAAATAGTTCGTGGTTTAGAAGTTAAGCTGCCATCACTGTTTAACCCTGGGAACCCAGATGCATTTCATGAGGTAATTTAAAATATGCATATTAACCTTCTCTTTAACACAATGAACCAAGGAGTGTGGGCCTTTAGTTTAATATGAAAACTAGAAAATGATTTTTGAAATACAGAATGCTCAAATTCAACAACTAAGAGCAGTGTCATGTACTGAATTTTCTATACAGAGACTAACAATAATATTGATGTAAAGACTGTCAACATGAAGTATCATTTAATCCAAGCAAGCATCATTTGATGTGCCTTAGTAACTAGGCCTTTTAACCTGCTCAATTGACTAAAAATCTCAATTCTGATTAATTGGAAGTTGTGTTATTTCTGTTCATCATGCTCATCAAAAGATACCCTCAAGGAGCAGCAACAAAACAAAAAATATTAGCTGAATAAAAATGAGTTAGTTTTCCAGTTCTATTGCTAATTATTTATCTGGTGTTCTGGATTTCAGAGAGCTTGATAGATAGCACTATGTTATTTCAGTATTTGTATGTTAAAGAAATTATGAAATATACCTTAAAGTATACTTTCCTTCTTCAGAAATACACTATAAGCATGGATTTTGTGAGAAAGTTTGAACGGCAGTGTGGCTCACAAGCCAGCGTTAAAAGACTACGGTCACATCCTTCCTACCACAGCTTTAATGATAAATGGAATTTGCCTGTTTATTTCCAAATAAGGTTGGTATTTGAGTTTTGTTTTTAGGGGACATGAAATCACTTCATTTAGATAAAAATATTTTTCATGTTTTGAAAGACACAGTTCCTTGCTGCCTGCTGAAACCTACAAAGGCAAAAATGTTGAAAAGTGGAATAAATGTCCTTTGGTATCATAACATGCTGTTTGTCAGAACAACATCCAAATATATCTCCCATTTTTTGTGCAACAAGTACTGAAATAGAACAGTTTTTCAAATCTTACACATTATCTGTGGTTTGCAGCTGTCTATTCTGTCAGCTTTCCTACTATGAGGTAGAATGTGGATTGAACAGGAACAGTTTCTCCTATTAGGTGTTTGGAAATTTAACAATTACATTCTGTCTGATTTTACCTTTTTGTGATGTCATACGTTTTCAAATAGAAGATAATGTAACCTACAACAGGAATCCATCATCTACAAATTATGCTTCATATTTCAGAATTACTATTTTTACTCATATGCAAATTCAGTTGATTGACTAAAACTCATGTGATTAATAAACTAAGGTTTTTTTTATTGTAACAGCTTGATTTAAAAGTGAAGTGAAACGAAGCTGTACCTAAAAGAATTAGATTTGTTTATTGAATAAATAATTAAATGTTAGCAGCAAACCCAGAGTAAGGTAACCAAACCTTCCTGCTTAATTGGACTGAAACATTTGACTTGGCTATGGTGTTCCCTGGACCCTTTGCACTCTGTGGCGTTCCTCCAGATAGACTGATAGCAATTGCCACATGTTCTTTTGAAACACAGATAAGCTTACAAGCTGCTTCTGTTTATATTTCTGAAAACTTGGTTGTGATAGTACTTTTCTTTTTTAAAAAACAAAAATGTTCAGGGTATCAGAAAGAACTATTGATTTCCATCCCCTAGAACTGTTTGCAGAACCTTGTGGCAGTGTCCATTAGCAAATAAAAGGCAGCCATCGGTGCCACGGTCATAAGGCCTAGCCAGCCAGAGGTCATCAGAAGCAACTCTAAGAACTAAGGCACATCCCTGCTCCCCTTCCCCCTCCCTCTTTCAATGAAAAACTTTCCCCCTTAAGCTTCTTAACCAATCTGCACTTCCCTCTAGCCGCAGCGGTTCTCAACCTGTGGGTCCCCAGATGTTGTTGGACTACAACTCCCATCATCCCTGAGCTCTGGTCTTGCTAGCTAGGGGTGATGGGAGTTGTAGTTCAACAACGTCTGGGGACCCACAGGTTGAGAAAGGCTAGTGCAACTTTAAATTTGGTCCCAGCTTGCAAAACTCACAAGTTTTTGTTTTAAAGAGATGCTAAAATAGTGGCGATAACTAGAGGCTGGGGAAACCTCTCGGGGCCTCGCAAGGTCCAGCATTTCTCTACCAGCCCTATCCATTTGAGGATGGCCTTTATTCCTGAAATTTACCAGCTTTCATACTCATCATAACAGCAAGAACTAACATAGGAAACTACAGTGTGCAACCAAGGATTGAATTGAATGAATGTATCTTGGCCTTGCAGAGGATGGGGCAGTCTCTGTAGAGACGACAACATTAACTAACTGCTCTGTCTCTCAGACTCTTCGAACTCACTTCGGTTTCTACTCCATACCTAACACTCATTCTGATACTGCCTCTCCTTTTCCTGCTGTCATTCTTCTATTACATGGGAGCAGTTATAGCTGTTGTGTTATAGAGATTCTTATGGTATTCGGGTTTGAAATACATTTGGGGGAATTGGACTACAGCGTGCAGCAGTAAGCTGCCAAATATTAATTTTAATTAGGGTTTTTATTTTATTTTTTAGGTTTAGAGAAATAGCGGGGGCCTTAGAAACAGCCTTTTCTGATGACTTAGAAGAAGCTCCAGGTAAATTAAATCTTCACTGTAATTAGCATGTTCAATGAGGATTTGAGAATGAGTGACAAACAATCATTTTTCACTACCATAAAGCCCTTCACAATTATATCTGTCATGTTTATACTGATGGGAACTTCAGCTATGCTTTAAGAAAAATAGTATAGTGTCTAAGGGGGAACTCAAGGAAATAATTATCAAGAATGATTTCTGCTTTTAGCCAATGACATCAACTATGGCAGAAATCTTGTCTGCTGCACTGCCTAAAAGTTGGGTAGCAGTGATGGCTAGACATAGTGGCTAGGAATGAAGAATGAATTGCACTGGAAAGAAGACAAAAGTTCTTTCGCTTACAGCCCTAAATGTTGTGTCATTTAATGGAGGGACGGTTGACAAACAGGTAGTTCTACAACCTCTGTGTACCACTGAAATAAAATGTGCACCATCACAGCATAGCATTATTTTGCTTTTCTGTCTCCATCCATAGTTCTGTAATGAGAGGTAACCCTCCTTTAAAAAGCTAATAGATTATTAAGGAAACAGTAGCAGCCTTCCTTTCCCCTTCCTCCGCAGCTATGGCTTTGCTACCCAGAATCCATAAGATGTGTCTACCTCTGACCTCCAGCTATCATGTTTTTAATAGTCTGTTGGAAGCCACCCAGAGTGACTCCCAGTCAGATGTGACCCAGTCAGATGGATAGAATACAAATAATAAAAATAGCATCATCATCATCATCATTATTATTATTATTATTATTATTATTATTATTATTATTAATCTTGGGTGGCTGTTAGTTGCTTTTCCTCAGAATTAAGTGAGGGGTGGGGGTGGGCCTTAAGTTAGCTAAATATTTGACTCGGGATTATTTATTGTCACTTTGGCTTATCTGTCTTTACACAAGATGTGTCAGTGATCCCCCAAACATTGGTGCTGTACAGAAGTTATGGGGCAGGTATGGGTACAGGATTGGAAATAAGAGAATAAAAGCAAAAATGTATTCATAAACATTCATAATATAGCTGGTCTAATTGGGATAATTTTGAAAATCGCAAAGGGCTACAGTTCTGGATTGTGACTGATAATTTAACTATTCCTGTGTTTTCTTTTCAGCTCAAAGTTCGTACAGTCTCTTGGCAACACATGTTGCATGTGCAAGTCTGCAGAAGTGTTGGTCAGATCAGATATTTCTGCCATTGCTCACACATCGCCTTTGGAAGCTTTCACTGCAGATTGTAGCACGCTATTCGTTTTTTATTAGTGAGGTGAGGAAAACTACAGGCTTCTCTCAAAGTTCTATGATTCTCCTTTCAACTCTTATAGTTGTTATTTTTAGGAGGTTGTGTAAACCCTGTATGACAAGCCAAAATGCTGTTTCACTGTAGCTTTATCAAATTAGGGCAATATGTTGATAACCTGAGGCTACAGTCTTCTGTACACTTGCTAGGGAGCAATTCCCATTGAAATCAGTGGAACTTACTTATGAATGGACATTGTGCTGAGATGTGTATTGTTTGGTGTATAGTATGTCTGCAATAACCTCTTTGCCATTTTCATTTTTCGTATCGCAGCTTTTACTCAGGCCCATCTCTAACGAAAGTACAAAGGATAAAAAATCATTGGCAAGTAGTAGCAAGGAGTGCCCTCTGAACCCAAGCCCTGTTGAAGACCAAGGAAACGACTCTTGTCCAGAGTCTCAGCCTTTAGCTTCCATATCCACCACTCAGCTGGTGCTTGTTGCTTCAGATCTGGATAAGCTTCAGGATTGGGTTAGTATACTTCATTAGTTTGCATGTCAAGTATCAAATCAGGCCTAAGGTTTTCTGAGCCTGGCTGACTCTGATACTGAACTTTTTTCTTAATGCTTATTCTTGTCAATTTTTTTTAGCAAATTTAACGAAGGAAAAAAGAAAAATCAGGAAAAGGAAATTATACTTCAAGCCTAGAAGGATAAACATCCGCCATCTACAGTCATACCTTGGTTCTCGAACGGAATCCATTCGACTTCTGGAAACATTTGAAAACCAAGGTGCGGCTTCTGATTGGCTTGCAGGAGCTTCCTACCCTCAATCGGAAGCTGCGTCAGACATTCAGCTTCCAAAAAACGTTCGCAGACTGGAACACTCACTTCCGAGTTTGCAGCGTTCGGGAGCCAAAACATTCAAGTCACAAGGCATTTGAGGTCCAAGGTACAACTGTATTATGCAGTGGTCTAAGAACCTCACTGCCCTGGCTGCATTTGAACATATTTTTAAAAGTGTCAATCTTGTGTTGATACTTATTTGGACATCTGGAGGGCTTATATTAACTAATGTGTTTAATTAAGTTGAGTGTACTTATGGTTACTGTATCCTCAATTTGAGCTAATGGTTGTTGCTTACACACACACATATAATTTCTGTCTCTTAGGCACCGTAAGGGTTCACAAAGTCCACTTTTGTTGTCCTGCCATTAACCCCACCCTGACACCGTGCTGATACTATCTCTGTGACTGTTGTATGAATAATGGTTGCAGATGCAGAAAATATTCCTTAATCTTTGTGCCTTTGGTTCCATGGAGTTTAGATATATCAAGGTTTATCTGTTTACTTTAAAGGATGTCTCTCTGCAGGGAAGATATAATGCAGTACATTATGTCATAAAGAGAATTATTTCATCTCCTGCAGCCTAACTTGCCATCAATTTGTAACATTCCTGGCTGCTGCTGCTTCAGTTTTTCACAACTCTCTATAGAAAGCAGCTCTGTGGTTTTGTGTATCTTTGGGATGTGAGCCATGTGCTTGTTTTTGCAGTGTAAATTTTCATTGATTAGCCTCTCAGCCCTCTGCAAGATTTAACTGTCAAGCTCTCATTTTGCAACACAAGCCTTGTAGCTCACTGGGGTGCTGTGAAGTCTGTTTGAGTGTGACTTTTTGATCACTTTTTTCTGTTCAAGATTAATTAAATGCTTCAAGGAGCAAATCTGCTATTTTGAATAAAACTGTTTCATGAATTTTAGATGTTTTGCCTTGAGGCTTTCATAGTGTGCTGCATTGAATTCAGAATCTCTTGCTGTTGCGTCTGACATTTGCATAGCTGATTTTCAAAATGTTATGTTTTGTGATGTTGGAGTAAAATTTATATTCTGTAGTTGCACACAAGAAACACTTCTGTGCATGGGGAATTTGAATATATCGAGAAAACATATTCAAACATAGCTGTAATTGTTTGAATATTACTTTTCTTTCAGTTTCCTGAATTGTTGGAAATTATCAAACCAAAACTTGAAACCACTGGTTTCAAGAACATAGCCTGCATCTCAGGTAAATGTGAGTTCAGGTATCTGCTTATATTTTTTGTTACATATTCATGATATGATATAATGAACATACTCTGCTGGGAAGTATATCGGCAAATGCCTAATGGAGATAAATTGTTTAATGAGAGAGACTATTTTTGATTCAAGAAGATTCACCATAATTTGAGGAAATTTCTAAATTGCACAGTATTTTATACATGCGACACCCTACCCTTATTTGGCAGGCTATGGTTAGGAAATTGCCTGTGGCTTGCTTGGTCCTCTCTCTCCTTCTTGCTTGTTCAGAAACCTTCTTTGCCTTCATTTTTGGAGTGAGCTATCAAGTGGCATTACAGCTGCGCTGATATTTTTCACAACCGCAGTTTGCAAATTTACTTTTTACTGTGATTGCAACTGTGATTTAGATCTAACTGTGGTAGCAAAAATGCCAGTGCAAGTATAATAAATATTTTACTTCTGGTGGTTCCCTCACTGCAAGAAGTAAGGTTACAGGGAACCAGACAGAGGGCCTTCTTGGTAGTGGCGTCCGCCCTGTGGAACACCCTCCCACCAGACGTCAAGGAAATAAGCAACTATCTTACTTTTAAAAGACATCTGAAGGCAGACCTGTTTAGGGAAGTTTTTAATGCTTGAAGTTTTATTCTGTTTTTAGTGTTCTTTTGGGAGTTGCCCAGGTGGGTGGGGTACAAATAAAATTATTATTATTATTATTATTATTATTATTATTATTATTATTGATTAGCTTTACAAATGAAAGGGAAAGGAGAAGATGTTTGCATATGAAGAAGGAACATAGAATAGTCATGAACCCACAGGACTTGCTTGATGGCCTAACTTTAATCAGGCAGTGTTTTAGCAACTGCCCCCAGGCCTTTTGTATGTGTATGAATGAGATATATTGGAATATTAATGCATCCGGGCAGAAAGATCCTCAAGCACAGATTCGCTGAGTAGAGGGGGATAGGAAGAACCAGTGGTGTCTTATCTACCAGCGGAAAAGAGCCTGGCAGAGTGGGACGTCCACTGTGGAGGCCCTTGATATGTCTGTGGATAGCCCTGTGAACATTGAGTTACTGCTAGTTTTTTGTTACTTAATGTTAGACCCCTTGAAAGGCTGCTCCAGTTGTGGGGCAGGGGAGGAGGAGACAGCCTTGGATTTGTTAGATTCCAGGCGCTTTGTTCATCTGAGAGGCCACAGGATTGGCCTAATCAATCCCCCTTCTAGAACCAATGGTGGTGGAGGAGGATGATAAAGAAAATGAAGATCCACACAGGAAGGAAGAGGGGCAACCCCTCCATGCCTCTTGTTCTGGCTGGAGCAAGCTAGCAGGGCTTTGGGTGTGGCAGACAACCAGTCATTTCACGCCCATCCAAACCTTGTGGAAGACCGTGCTGTGAATTGTCAGTGTAACACAGCATAATAAATAGTATCTGTCTTCTTTATTTGATTACATTTTGCGGGGGGGGGGGCAGATAAGGGAGTTGAAAAAGACTGTTGCAATAGCCCTGGAATTTCTAATGAAGGGCAGTATACACGTTTTAAGAAATACTCCAAAAGTGTGTGTTCATCTCAGGGGAGCTCAGATTTTACCACAGTTTGTTTTTTTTCTTAACAGGAGCCCTGGAAGACTCAAAGGACTCTCTACTGGGTTGCTGGCCAACCTTGAACAGTAAGCTTATTCAGGAGTTAAGTGATTCTTGCTTCGGTTGCCTGAAAAGTGCTGTTGAGATTCCAAGGCTATATAGAAGAACCAATAAGGTAACACATCCTTCATATTTAAACAATAAAGGCTTTTGTCAGCAGCATAGAATGTTTTGACCACTTACCTGCAGCTGATAGCCTCCAACCCCATGAAGCACAGTAGCTTTGGCATATAATTTCTTACCTGAGATATCATCAACTAGCTATATGAGATGGAAGAGCACAGTGTTATGCTGATTAATGATGATCTGTGTTACATACAGTTTTCAACTTCTCCTAGTTTAATTTACACTTTATGGATCTCAGTTGAGCCTGCCATGCCCACCTAAGCCAAGGTAGTAGGAATACTGTATGTTTGAATCCTAGTGTATAGCATTACTGCAGACTGGCATCAGCAGACTTCCTCAAACCAAAACCTTCCCCCACTTTATATGTGATGGGAACAGACCTACTCTTTACACAAACTTTGAGATCTCTAGTTTCCCATTTTCCCCCAGGACCTTTGATAACAGGTCCATTGCTTTTTGTCATATTCATTTAATTCAGACAAACTACTACTAAACACACTTCAACACTATCAGGCAAGCAGTTTCTTACCCCAACCCTTTCTGTGTATGTTTATGTCTGGTATGATGGGAATCCAATGAAAATACATTTTTTTTCTGAAAAAGTAAAATGTATAGGCTCAAAAAGGAACCTAATTGAGGTTTAGGTGATATGTATATGTATTAAAAAACCATTTGATTAACTACCTAGTATTGAATTCTCATGTACTGCTTATGTATGAGCATGTTGAGCTTTGCTTGTTTTGAACTCTAAAATAACAAGCTTTTTACTCGTTTTCTTGTCAATTTGTATAACATTAACCAGGAGGTGCCAACCAAAGCATTGCCCTATGTTGACACTGCTCTTAAACCTTTCCACCAACTGAAGAATGACTACAAAGATACACTAAAACCAGCTGTAATTGAGCAGTGGCTTGAAGGAGCCCTTGGCAAAAGCACACAAAAGTAAGTGAAAATTTACTGCAACTTCACAAGGGTATTTCAGCATTAAAAACTCAACTTTTCTCATGCCACTGTGGGCATCTTGGGCTAGATAAAATAAGATGTGAGTGAGCACTTTGGCTGTGCGCATAACCCCTTTGCTCCTCCCTTCGTAGTAGAAGCCAGCAGTGGTGTAGTGGTTAAGAGCAGTGGACTCGTAATCTGGTGAACCAGGTTCACTTCCCCGCTCCTCCACCTGCAGCTGCTGGGTGACCTTGGGCTAGTCACACTTCTCTGAAGTCTCTCAGCCTCACTCATCTCACAGAGTGTTTGTTGTGGGGGAGGAAGGGAAAGGAGATTGTTAGCCGCTTTGAGACTCCTTAAGGGGAGTAAAAGGTGGGATATCAAATCCAAACTCTTCTTCTTCTCTTCAAACAATCCAGGTTGTCTTCAGTTAACAGTAGTTCCCAGGAAACTGTGGTGTGGAGTTGGTTTTGGTTTTTTTTTTTTTTAAGAATCTTACTGTTTTGTATGCAAAGGCATTTACAGACAGTGAACCCACTGGACATGCTTGATTGCCTAACTCCTATTGTTGTCATCATGCAGCCCCTGCTGCATCTGCCAAGCCTTCTGCAGTGATGGAATGCATTTCCCTTCCTCCATTCATGAGGCCTGTACCAATTCCTGCACTAATTCCAGCAGTGCACGTGGGCAGGCAAGCCAACTCCTCCTTCCTTGACCCTTTTCCTCCATAGTTTAGGCCAGCCACACTGATGCTACCCTGGTCTTCTGGCCTGTATCGGTCTCCACTTTCCCTGTTGCTGCTGCTTCCCTTCTCCTTCTACACAGCTCATCTCTGCAGTGATGGAATGCAGCAGCAGGACTGGCAGCAGCATGTGACTGGGTGTTGCAGAGCCCACTGCCTTTATATTGCCCAGAGCCTATAGAAACTTGGAGTTGGCCCTGCAGAAGCTGCTACCCATGTCCCACATGGCATTTTTGGTCCCGGATGCTAAATATGCACTTATAATAGTCGATTTTGGGGGTCTGATATCGTATACACAACTTACTGGTAAGGTAAAGGAAGACTCTAAGTATTAACAGCTATGAGATGTTCCAGCCAAACTTTTAAGTCCTGTTGAGTTTAGTGAGAGCGACAAACACACATTTTGTTTGTTTCTATTTGGCTGTGCCCTGTGAGCTCAAAGCAGATTAGAGTTGTTTTTCTGAATGCTAATCACGCTGTCCGTAAGGGGCTCACAGTCTAATGCATTAATGAATCTCTTTATTCAGGTACTTTGAGACAATATCAGATATTCTGAATTCTGTAAAGAAAATGGAAGAGAGTTTGAAAAGGCTGAAGCAGGCAAGAAAAACCGTGATGGCAAACAGCAGCGCTCCCAATGGAGGCATGAGTGATGATAACAAAATCCGCCTGCAGCTGGCCTTGGATGTGGAGCACTTTGGAATTCAGGTAAGTTGGATGCAGACACAAATGTATGTGTGCTTTTGCGGGATAACAATTTTCTTTATCTGGGGTATATAAATCTGCCTCCTTCCAAAGCTTGTAAACCACTGAAAACCGCCTTGTGTATAGCAACATAGGAAGGTGGTATACAAATTAAAAGTGAAATAAAATGAGAGGGGAGCGGTTCAGGGTGATGTATAATTCATCTTAAAATCATCAGCAGAATAACAATAAAAGCACAATACCAAGAGAAAAATACCAACAGTTCATTGAAACACTTATTCAGGTATTGTTGCTGAGGATAAAAGTCACCATACAACGAAAGCCTGAGTAAATACAGATGGATCAGAAATAACTGGAAGCAGATATTTCATTCCTTTGAAAGGGAAGTAAGCATTTATTTCAGGCTGTGCAACGGTGTTTCGTTGTCTTGGCGCATGACCCAAATAACTGCAAGAGGGCCTCCTCCACTGTTAGCAAACTCAGTCTTTATAATTGGCACTCACGTGGGTAGGACTCTGCTTGTTGTCCCTACTAAAATTTCGGGCGGGAAATAAGTGGAAGGGCTTTCTCCTTTGCAGACCCCTGTCCCTCAAATGGTCTCCTCTTAGAGGTACATCTTTCACCTTTAGTGTTGGCTTTCAGGTGTCAGCTGAAGGCATTCTGTGAACAATCAAAATGGAATAGATTTCCATATTTGAACCATTGTGTTCCCGTCTCTTTACTGCTCTTTTGGTGGGAGTAGCTATTTTGTATTACGCTGCACCCCAGGCAGCAAAACTGAGATCCGTTAGCAAGTATTCAAGTTGTGCACTTCATCAGGTAGCAACAGCAGTTGCCCACACACATGTTATTTCATGCTTGGCAAACATCAAAACGTCCCAACCAGCAAAAGTAACTGGAATGTTAGCCAAGTCAAATGATACTTATTCCAGCTGCCTAAAAATAACTTTGTCAAATGCATGCTAAATAAAAGAAGTGGCTGTCAACACAAGACAAGTTTCTATGTGCGTGTCTTATAGAGCTTCTGATCATGCAATGATTAAGTAAGAAATTTCTGCTTTTGCCTGCAAAAATAATAAATGAACTGTAATATTTTGTTTTAGATAGAGAAGATGGGATTGCAGCTGAGCAACATCAAAAGCTTCTCAGCTCTTTCAGAGCTTGTTCAATCTGCCAAGGATCAGATAGCAGCAGAACAAACATGATTTTCAGCTGAGAAGAGAGAGCAGGCCTGGCTTCTGAAAAGAAGAGGGTTTCTTTTTATTTTCTCTCGTCAAGTACTATGTAGCAAGGAAGTGCTTCCTAATTCAGCTTCAGCAGCAAGTGTGTCTCAAGAGACATAAAAACTTGTTTCACCAAAAAGGAGAGAACCTTATAGAAGAGCATTTACTCTCATTTTCCATTGTATGGAAGAAAGTTTATATATTTCTAAGCAATCTACTACAAAGCTATGAAAGGTTATTATTATTTTTATTATTTTTATTATTATTGTAAATCTTATCATGCAGGAAAACTGATTTAACATGATTAAAATAAACAAGAAAAGCATTGTCTTCCTTTGTAACATTTTATCACTGGAGAGGAGATGTATTAAATATGTAAGTTCAAGTGGCTTTGTAGTATTAATCTTCACACAATGTAAGAATAGTAATTTACTGACCTCTAAGCATAAACTGCCAACCTAGCAGTTTGAAAGCACGAAGTGCAAATAGATAAATAGGTACCGCTCCAGCAGGAAGGTAAACAGCATTTCCGTGTGCTGCTCTGGTTCTCCAGAAGCGGCTTAGTCATGCTGGCCACATGACCCAGAAGCTGTATGCCGGCTCCCTTGGCCAGTAAAGCGAGATGACCACCACAACCCCAGAATCGTCCACGACTAGACCTCATGGTCAGGGGTCCCTTTACCTTTACCTTTAAGCATACCTTTTACGTTAGAACGTTGGGTTGTGTAGAAGAGATTAAAATAAGCTTTGCTATTCTTGAATTTTAAAACAAACAAGAAAGCGTTCTCCTGAGGTCACACTTACTTTTTTTTTTTAAGAAGAAAAAGAAACATTTGTTGAGGTGGTTGTCTTGAGTTTTGGAAGGGTCTTAAATCACCTAAAAGTCTGTCTGTCTGTTTCATGAAAAACTCAGGATTACTTTTGGGTTTGGGGTTTTCATTTGCACCTCTTTAAAACCATCATAAGTTACATGCAAACTCCTTAAAACACACTACCTGTTCCTGTTGCTGCTAACATCCACATTCAGAAAAAGCCCATAAGATAGTCAACTGACCTTATGCATTCCTTAAGGAAGTATATACTTCTCTGAGGTTATTTGAAATCTAATGTACATGGTTTGGCGTATTTGTTTTACACCATCCAAGGCGTTCCTGGTTTAAAAACCTGTCTGGTTTCAAAGCTTGATGTAGTCTGACTTACCTACATTTATTACATGGCTAAGCAAAAATGTATTGTTAACTTCTGAGCTTTTTGAATACGGTGGGATATAGAATTATTTAAATACTTTAAAGAGTTATAAAGATTTTTATTTCCAACTATTTTCACAAAATGGTAGATTATCATGTCTGCTTGTTGGAGGAATACAAGGATTTTCTTATTGTTGTTGTTGTTTTCAAATGGCACAGCATGCCTGTTTGCCCTGTGATTTTTCCTTTGGGGCCCATCATAAAGAAGGAACCAAATAAATGTGAATTTGGAAAGAAAGCACCCTGCTTATTCATGGTATGTTAGAGTAAGATCAAGCCTTTGCAATTTTGTCCACTTCTTTTGTTTGGGGAATCGGTATAGCTAGTATTTAAATACTTCTGGGGAGACTGGGGATGATTGACTGGAGGTTTGCTGATAGCATAATATTGAAGCCACCTCCTTGGGATCAAAATACGACTTCCCCAATCGTGCTAAATGTTGGGTGTGTTTTCTGCTTTTATTTGCATTTCCTTCAGTATTGATGCACTGTTACTAAGAAGCCTCTTGGGTTTGCCAATTGGAAGGTCGGCAGTTTGAATCCGTACAACGGGGTGAACTCCCGTTGCTCTGTCCCAGCTTCTGCCAACCTAGCAGTTTGAAAGCATGCCAGTGCAAACAGATAAATAGGTACTGCTGCGGCAGAAAGGTAAATGGTGTTTCTGTGTGCTCTGGTTTCTGTCACCATATTCTGTTGCGCCAGAAGCGGTTTAGTCATGCTGGCCACATAACCAGAAAGCTGTCTGTGGATAAACGCCGGCTCCCTCAGCCTGAAAGCAAGATGAGCCCCGCAACCCCAATGTCGCCTTTGACTGTGCTTAACCTCCAGGGGTCCTTTACGTTTAACCTTTTAGCATTTATGAAGTCCTTTCTGAGTATTCAGTGAGATTATTATCTCAGTAACCTGTACAACAGCACCTTAAAGGTAGGATAATATAATACAGTGGTGCCTCGCAAGACGAAAAGAATCCGTTCCACGATTCTCTTCGTCTAGCGGTTTCTTCGTCATGCGAAGCAAGCCCATTGACGGCTTAGCGGATTAGCGCTATTAGCGGCTTTTAGCGGCTTATCAGCTTAGTGGATAAGCAGATAAACGGCTTAGTGGCTTAGAAAAAGGGGGGGGGGGAGTCGGAAAAACTCACAAGACATTTCGTCTTGCAAAGCAAGCCCATAGGGAAATTTGTTTTGCGAAGCGCCTCCAAAACGGAAAACCCTTTCGTCTAGCGGGTTTTTCGTCTTGCAAGGCATTCGTCTTGCGGGGCACCACTGTATTAGACATTTCCATAATTTTGGGTATCCCCTTTATATATGGAGGCGCTTCGCAAAACGAATTTCCCTATGGGCTTGCTTCGCAAGATGAAATGTCTTGCGAGTTTTTTCGACTTTTTTCCCCTCCCCCCCCTTTTTCTAAGCCGCTTATCTGCTTATCCGCTAAGCTGATAAGCCGCTAAAAGCCACTAATAGCACTAATCCGCTAAGCCGTCAATGGGCTTGCTTCGCAAGATGAAAAAACCGCTAGACGAAGAGACTCGCGGAACGGATTCTTTTCGTCTTGCGAGGCACCACCGTAGCTCTAGCCGTTAATCTGAAAAACCTAATTGGTGACAGGATGTGGCTCAATGCTTGGATGAGAACACACTGGGAGCCCCATTCAAGGCAGGTCCTACAATTACCCAAAGGAAAGAGTCTAATTTGGAAGTATCATTAAAGGACAGATAATTGCCAAGTTATATAGATAATTGCCAAGTTTCTGTAATCCAAACACTGATGATACGGCACCTCCATTAGTTATCTTCTGGAGTGCTCTATTCGTAGTGCAAGTTGTAACCTTTAATATCTTAAATGACCCCAGACCACAGTACCTTAAGAAATACCTTGTCCCAAACCTATAAAGATTGTTGTTGGGTGGCTCTTTGTATTGACGTTTGAGGTTTGACAAACAGCCACAAGAAGCAGAGCCACTTGTGGGACATTCTCCCAAGGGGCTAGCTACATATTTAATTTCTTTTCAGTTGGTCTGTTTATTTCAACAGGCTTCTCATTGCTTCATTTAAACTGATTATCACATTGAGGTTTTGAGGTTTAATGATTTTAAATTTTTTATGATATTTAAATGAGATTGCTGCTGCTTTGAGTATTTTATAGTAAAAATGGGGCTATAAATATATCAACAGAAATAAAATGATCCGGTCTGTCTCTTGCCCTGTTTACCCAAAGAGAAGGATAATAACTGTTGTAGATAGTAAGAGCTGAGGTTGCAGGTGCTTCTGAGGGATGGATGATGTCAGGTGCAAAAATTAGTAGTAGTAGTATAGCGTCCTTCATCCAAAGATCCCAGGGCAGTTTACAACAGAAAAACAAAAAATGAGAATACAAAATACATAGTAAAACAAAAACAAACAAACCAATAACTGCCCCCCAACATATTTTTAAAACGTTAGAATGCTAACTAGCTGAACACCTGGTTGAAGAGAAACATGCCTAAAACTATATAATGAGGGTGCCAGGTGAGCCTCCCTGGGGAGAGTGTTCCACAAGTGGGGAGCCACCACAGAAAATGCTTGTTCCCGTGTTGCCATCCTCCAGACCTCTCCTTGGAGGGGGCACACAAAAAAGGGCCTCAGGAACTGCCCACTAGCAGTGCCTCAGCTTTTTCTGGATTGAGCTTCCATTTGTTGGCTCTCATCCACCCTTTACTGAGGCAAGACAATGTTTCAACACATCCACTGCCACACCTGCAGCTGTAAAGGAGAAGTAGAGCTGTGTGTCAGCAGCATATTGCTGACGATGTACACCAGAACCCCGGATGACCCCCCTCAGATGTTTCATGTAGATGTTAAATAGCACAGGGGATAAAATAGAGGAACTCCCCATTGAATGCTCCACGAGACCGAAAAACACTCCCCAGGCATCACCTTCGGGAAACTAACATCCAAATATGACCAGAACCACCACAAAGCAGCACCACCTACCCCTTACTTCGTAAGTCACTTCAAAAGGATAGCAGGGGTGATCGTATCGAAAGCAACTGAAAGGTTGAAGGGAATTAATTCCCCAAAAAAAGACTCTTGTGGCCATTATTATGTATTATGTATTCAATTTATTCCCCACCCTTTCAATATTAAAAACAGTTTAAAGCAAATTAGACACAGAAACAGAGTGGGTCATGACAGTTATCAAAGGCCAGGGTAAAGAGGGGCATTGCCCATCTCTCTTACCTCACAAAATGGGAAAACTAAAAAGGGTCTCTGGTGAAGATGTGGGCAGGTTATAGGGGAAGAAATAATTCTTCAGGTTTGCTATCCTCAATATATTTAAGGCTTTATAGGTCACAACCAATTCAGCTCCAAAATGGGCTGGAAACTAGTACAGGTGATGAAGCACTGGCAAAATATACTGATATCAACCAGTACTTTCATTTTCATTCCTTATCTGTGTTACCTTCTAGCAGTATCTTCTTTTCCAACCTTTTGATTCAATATTGCTTGATAATCAGAATATTTATTTATTTTTGCTCTGGAGCTGCTTTGGTGTCTCAGGTGAGAAGCCAGCATGCAAATTAAACCTGCAATATGATACACACCTAATATAATTATGGTGAGAACCTAGAGGATTTAGGGAGGAGGGTGAATCTAATAAAAAAGGAAAACCTGGCTTACTAAATGTTGAGATTAAATAGCATCTACAATAGGGGATGAATCTTGATAAGTGAACAGGAAATTATGAAAAAGAAAAGTGCTGCAAAGAATAGAAAACTATTCTTTATGCTCCCTTTAAAAAAAATCCAAACAACAATTCTTATTTGATAGAACATGGCCTAAGACTATATTTTCACTGGAGTTGCTTAAAGGGCACATCTATTAGAATAGCATTATTAATTCAAGTAAATAAGGCATTGGGATAATCCAGTTAATGAATATCCAACCACTGACCAAGTGATAATCAGGTACAAAAGTATGTTGAACTTTTCTTGGCAGAACAGTACAGATGACTGGATTACTGAGCAGTTACATGCAAAGTACAATATTATGGCATTTGTGTGGCACCCTAGATGTTGGTGTAAACAGATCTACCCTCACGCTATCCCCTTAATGGAATAAAGATGTTGCTAAACACTATTGATAATTTTATCAATATTATAATCGAAAGATACATCAGTTTTGCCATTTCAAAATCTCTAATTAGGACTCAGTGGGATTATAGAAACAGTTGCTAAGCAAGGAAAAGATCAAATGAAGTCTGGGAAGCTCATTCCCTCCCCCCCCCCTTGTGGAAGTTTATGTTCCTTTCAGGGGATTTGTTATTCTGCCAAAATAAAGCTGTGCGCCTGACATTTCATACACTGCTAGCAAAAATGGCTTGTCCAGTGTTATTTTGAGCGCCTCGGTGTCTTGACTTCCTGCCGTGGGGTCTGTTGCTTCATCTGCTGTCCTGGGAGTGAGCTCCAAAAGCTGCTGGTTTATGATCTGGAAGCAGAAAGGAGCCCAGTGAATTTGAGAGTCTGGCTCAGCGGAGTATGACAGAAAGAGATGGCAAATGGCAATCCCCATAAATAAAAAGGTATGAAAGGTGCTAAACCAAAGGACATGGGATGCAGCAAGAAGCAACCCATGATGTTTACAGAAGACTTGTTGAATCAGCTTTGCCCAAAGACTTACTAGGGCAGTACAGTATGGTCCTGTATTAGAAATATGCTTCACATCTTGGCTGAAATTTCCATACTGATCAGTGATCACTCCATACATTTAGATAATAATCCCTGACCATTGGCCAGGCTGGCTGATTCCGATGGGCGCTGGATTCCAACGACATCTGGAGAGTCATAAGTTCCCCATCCCTGGTTTATATTAAGAGGCAGTAGAATGCCAGACTAGGTCATTGCTTCATATTCACATAGCTAACATAGAATCCACAACTGTTCTTCCTGATATTATTTCCTTGAAGTATTTACAGACCACTAAACATGGCCAAATATCACCGTGGTGTGGTATGGCTGCATGCAGCTAATTGAAGCAGTTTTCTCAGAAGAATTCAGATACTGCCTGGGAGTCAACACAATCTTCTGGAGAAGCCTTTTAAAATAGTGTTTGTAGCATCTGACAAAATGGGCATAATATTGGAGGGTGTCCAACTTCAGTGGCCTTTGTGCTCTACAAGGCAGGTGTCATTCTGCTGAAGGACCTGAAAAGGAATTTCAGACGTGCCTTTTCCTTTCCTTCCATTTCAAAATATGTAGATAAACAACACTCTGCCATATTTGACAACTTAAAGTATCTTAAAGTGTTGCTTTGAGGGGTGAATGACTGATTATAAGCCTCCTTAGCAACTTATTTGGCAAGAGTGTTATAAGTGGAACAGGCTGAACACGGGGATAAATATATGTGGTGATGACATGACAGTTTTTGAAGGTGAAAAGCATGCTTGGCAGGCTGACATTTTGAATGGAGTTGCAGGCATGCTCAATATGTTCCCTGCAACCAATTTCCCATTAAAAGTGTTCCTTGGTCTAGTAGTGTTTTCCCCAGCAGAGACTAAAATGTCTGCTTCTACATGTAAATACATATTTGGAAACCTAAAGGGAAGAAGCAAATGGGAAGGAGCTGGTTCTGGGCCTTCTTGGTGGTAGCGCCCTCCCTGTGGAACGCCCTCCCTTCAGATGTCAAGGAAATAAACTATCTGACTTTAAGAAGACACCTGAAGGCAACAGTGTTTAGCAAAGTTTTAAGACTGGTGTATTTATTATGTTTTTAGATATGTTTTAAGATGCCCAGAGTGGCTGGGGAGACCCAACCAGATGGGTGGGGTATAAATCATCATCATCATCATCCTTCTCCAAAATGTCTGGTGGGCAGTAGTGCTGTTAGGCTACAGTTTGAGACAACACAGAGGGCTCCATTCAGCAGTATTATCTGGATGGCCCAAAATGCAGCTGTACTGGCTTAACATATTTTTAAGAGCAGTAATAACACATTACTATCTAAAAAGTCAACCGCTCAGTGAGTCCAGAGTCTAAAGTTGCCTAACAGTAAACACAATTTCTTGCTGGAAAAAGGCTAAGAACCCTTTTTTCTCCTCTCTTCGTCCTCCCTTTCACTCAACACTGCAGTCTTTTGAGGCTTCTTTTCATTTTTAAAATCATTCATCTGTATGTAACGTCTTATCTCCCCCTTTGTGCTCTGATTCCTCGCATCTGCTCCAAATGTTCCTGGCATCTGCTCCAAATGTTCATCTTTCGCCCACTACAGATTTTGCTCTCTACAACAACCAGCCTGCTCTCTATTCTGTTGTTTACATGGACTTTGTATCTGTGTGGAAGATGGAAAGCGCCTGTGCTTTTGCGTAGAAAATAGACCGTACCTTCCCAACAGTTATGTTGTTGTCACTTAGTCGTGTGAGGTTGGCTTTATTTCCAAGCAGGTAAGACAGGGGCATTTTGCCAAGGAGTTCCTGTATATCATATGTGCTTTCCAAGCACACCTTTGGCAAAGTCAGCTGGATTTGTCTGAAGAAGATACAAGAAGGGAGAAAGAGAGGAAAATATATTAGCAAATTTGTGTATGCTGATTTATATGTGGAGATCAGGGCCGGCCTGCCCATGAGGCAGACTGAGGCACCAGCCTCGGGTGGCAGAATCTCACAGGGCAGTGTCCCTGTAGGTGCCTTGCCCACCTCTGACACCAGAGAAGGACTCGCAGAAGCTTCCAGTGAGATCTTGCAGAGCTGGCACAAGCTGTCTTGAGAGTTCTGTGAGATGTCACAAGATCTCACTGGAAGCTGCTGGCACCACCATGCAACCCCAGTGAGCCAGACTTTGCCCGGGGGAGGGGGGAGGAACTTCCTGTTTTGCCAAGGCGCAATAGGACAGGCTGCCCCGATGGATGTGCCAATTTAGAAATGTCAAAGGTGACAAGGCAAGCCAGCTAAATCCCCGCTGAAGTCACCCCCAGGTCAAGTCTTCAATTTGCACCACACCCCAAGTGAGCACAAGGCTGGATCTAGACGCATCAAAAAAGTGTTTCAGGAAAACGTGTTGTAAACCTCATTATGGGAAATCACATTGGAGAAAGACAGGACTCCACAGCGCCTTCTGGTGTCACAGTGTTATAACACATAAAACACTTTTTCTTGACTAATATAGCTGGGTCCTAAATCAGCTCCTCTCCAATCCATTTACTGTACTTCCAATTAATTTCCATCAATTTAATTACCCTAGTCATTACTTCCCAAATCATCTTTAGACAAAATAATTTAATAGAATTATGACAAGCAATAAAAAATACGTCTTCTTGGGGGAAAGTTTGGTGTGATCACGTTTTGGTTATTGCCCTTATATATATTTTTAATATGTGTTTACTATATAAGGCACCCTGAGAACTTTGGGTATAAGATGGACACAAATATGGTGAGTTTTAAAAAAAATCACCTTACTTCCCCAGATAAATATCCCACCCAACAACTCAGATCACCCCCAATCCATTTTCTTCCAAAGTCAAAATCTACCCATTCAGGGCACTTTAGAAAATGATTTGGGGCCCATGCATCTATTTCTAGCAACAGCCTGCTCTTGGGCAAAACACTCTCATGGAAACCCTTTGAAATTTGAGTAAGAGGCAGAACAGAGATGATTCCTATGTCTGCCCTCTCTCATAGTATGCTCATAACATCCACCTAAGTATCAGGGGAAATGGATCTTATTTTGTTCTGGGCCCCTGTGAGGATACTTAATCCCTCACGGATGCCCAGCACAAAATAAGGGAGGGCATGCATCGGTCCCTTTCCCCTCTTTCTTTTAACAAAGTAAAGAAAAAGGGAGCTCCTACCTTCACCAGACCTCTCCTTGGCTTAGCCTACAGAGATAATAAGTGAGATTATAAAACAGATTTAGGAGTAGAAAGGAGAAAATTAGACAGCCCTGTTATTTATTTTTTTTAAAGGCAGAGGGTGCAAATACTCTTTGCTGGCATTTCTAAATACCTGTTGATCAAGATTTAAATGTTGTTGTCAATGACAGGTATTACTATTTGGACTGAGGTGGCTGAGTTTAACTTGGAGAAACTCTGTCATTACCAGTTCTCTGGCAACTGGATCTAAGTGAAAAGAGACAGCTATCCCACCTGACTGTTGCTGGTCCCACAAATATGTAATGTTGCATAAACAAAGTATACCTTGGGGACAGTCCCACCAGCCATTCGTTGGAAAGAACCTTCATGGAATATTGATTTTCAACACTGGCCAGGTCACTGTTATTGGTGGGCTGCAAAAGCAGCAGAAATAAATCCTGGCTGAGAGGAATTTTGATGGAAGAAATGTTCTGGCTGGGATCACATTTATGCTGAAAGGTTCCAGTTATTCTCATCATTGGTACAGGGATTGTTTTGTGTGAACTGAGCCAGAATTCCTGAGGTTCTTTCAGTAGGGAGGCTCCCTTCACAGAGACTGAAAACAAAAATGGGAATATGGTTATAGGGAGAAATGAGTCGGTTTTTTAATCCATTTGGTTGGTTCACAAAGTGCCACACTGGCGGAAATTTCTTTTAATTCATTATTTAAAACATTTACTCCCCACTCTGTTTCTTTAACAGAATTCAGATGACTAACAACAGCAATTTAATATGACTTTTTTAAAAAATGAAGAACAGCAAAATAAAAACAGTAAAACTGAATGTTAAATTCAATTAAACCCTCCTCCCATTTTTTGGCAGAGTGGTAAAAGAGAAAATCCATAATTCCTTGGGGTTATTCTAGAAGAAATCACTAATGGGTGGAATAATTAATTGATGCAAAAGTCAGTTACACACCTACGCTACTTCAATGAATTGGGCTTATTGCTTTTAATGCTTTAGTTGAGATTTCTGCATAGCAGGGGGTTGGACTAGATGACCCTCGGGTTCTCTTCCAATTCTATGATTCTATGATTTTTAGTTAAGGAATCTTGAGGACCCTTTTATTCTATAAAAGGTAAAGGACCCCTAACAGTTAAGTCCAGTCACGACCAACTCTGGGGTTGCGAGCTCATCTCACTTTACTGGCTGAGGGAGCTGATGTTTGTCCACAGACAGTTTTTCCAGGTCATGTGGTCAGCATGACTAAGCTGCATCTGGCGAAACCAGAGTAGCGCATGGAAACGCCATTTATCTTCCCACCGGAGCAGTACCAATTTATCTACTGGTAGTTGCACTTTGACATGCTTTCGAACTGCTAGGTGGGCAGGAGCAGGGACCAAGCAACGGGAGCTCACCCCATCACAGGGATTCGAACCGCTGATCTTCCAATCGGCAACCCCAAGAGGCTCAGTGGTTTAGACCACAGTGCCACCCGTGTCCCTTCTATACACCTAGTGCTGTGTAAAAAGAAACAAAAAAAACCCATTGACTCTGCAAACCTACTAGAAACTTTAAGCATGCACTTGGACTGTTTAGAAGCTTTTTTCTTTTTCAGTAGACTTTGGAGCCCCGTTAGATGCTCCAAGAATTTCCAGTGGCTGTTGTGTGAGCCAAGGCGTATTGTTATAGGAGCACACTACAGATTCCTCACGTATTTGCTGATTAGCTATCGTTGCTTTGAAAGATGGGGGAAAGGTAGAGAGAGTGGCCACTGAAGGCTTCTCATGAAAATATCAATGTGCGTGCACACATGTCCACATAACACAGCAGACAGGCTGATTTCATTGCTGCAAGATATTGACTGAAATATTTTTTATGGGAATTGCTTCTGTCCTTTAAACCAGATGAAATCAATTCTTGCTCCCTCAATATCTATTTCCAGTGTGGTGTAGTGGTTAAGAGCGGTAGACACGTAATCTGGGGAACCGGGTTCGCATCTCCGCTCCTCCACATGCAGCTGCTGGGTGACCTTGGGCCAGTCACACTTCTCTGAAGTCTCTCAGCCCCACTCACCTCACAGAGTGTTTGTTGTGGGGGAGGAAGGGAAAGGAGAATGTTAGCCGCTTTGAGACTCCTGAAGGGGAGTGAAAGGCGGGATATCAAATCCAAACTCTTCTCTTCTTCTTCTTCTGTGGTAGGCAGGAACAGAAATTCAATCTGCAGAGCAGTATACTACAAGGCTTTGACTTCCTGTGCCAGAGACAAACTGTGGCAGTAGCTACTGCATGTGATATTGCCTATGACATTTAGCTGTCCATCTTTGAAAACAGCTGGTGTAAAACCTAGCTGGGCAATTCTTACATTAGCACAGTCTTAGGGAAGCATGTGCAAGCCATCAAAGACATGGACTTACCTGTAAGTGTACAGATATAAATTTCCAGACATGCGTTAGAGGATTTCCCACGTTAGAATAGAAGATTTAATACTCAAAAAGTGAACAGCGTGGCATTATGGGGTACATAAATTCAGTTCACCTGATGAAAATTTGATTCCCTATAGAATTGCTACTGGTTTCAACAAGTTGGAATTCTCCCTGCTCACTTACCTTTGAAATGAGTGTAAGTTGCTAACAGGAGGTTAGTTTCTGGATCAATGTCTGCCAGCAAACTCTTACTTTGGAGGGTGCCTTTGACAAAAGCATTCATTTCTTCTGCTGCCTTTGTGGGGTTTGTAAAGTCCACAGCTCGTACGAAGAGATTCATGTTTGGAAAGACCAAATCATTGACAAAGGACTCGGATAAACGGATTTCGGGGGCAGAGAAAAGCCAGGAGAACTTCGAGAAGAACAGCTGATCATCTTCTTTTGAGTGAAATGGACTTTTAGCAATGCTGCTCAGTACAGAGAATACTTTGCGCCCATCAATTCTGTAGGTGCAGTTTGGATTAACGGATGAGGAGTCAAATCCTAAAAAAATCTGCAATTCCTTTGCTGTTTCACCAGAGGCCCCTATATAGAAGGCTAGCAGGGACTCGTAGCTGAATGTGGGGGAGAGAAGAATATTTTCTTCCTTGTGCATTTTCCTTAGTTGTTCATAGAAACGTGCACCAATAATATAAATTGGGTCTCTCAGCTCTCTCCGTAAATGACTTCTTCCCTCGCTCTTGTTTCTGACACCCTCCTCATGGGCCGAACTGATGCGAGATAAATTTGAGACGGGGACAAAATTATTCACCTGCTCTTCCCTGTCTTCCACTTTCTTGCAACCAGTTAGGTTTCCTACGTCGAACAGATAGAATGGGTGGACGTAGACCCGGTCACAGCCCACAATGGTAATGCAGAGAAGGAAGCACAAAAAACTCACTCCGGGGTTCATGTTTGACTGCAACTTCAGCGATGTCTGTGGAAGAAGGGAAAAAAGCAACAAAGGAAAGTTTTGTGAGTTTGCCGAGCATTTATTTCTGCCAGGTAAAATGGCCACTCAAGCCACAACCAGTTAACGGGAGGTACTTTGTACCTCCCATCTTCTGCCCTGGGTGGAAATGCTTCTAGTCTGTGGCTTGCTAGGCTTAGTGGCCCAGACTCTGAGATTAAAAGGCCTGTGCTCACCCGTATCAGTTAACAAAACCACGATCAGATCTAAGGGTTACTATGCAAAAAAGCTGTAACTGACTGATCACATCGTGTATTTGAGTCACGTTTTAGATCAGTGGTTCCCAAAGGGGGCACTGGAGGTGCAAAAGACTATCATTGGATCAAGCTCATCAGTTTTATTGAAATAATCAAACCAAATAGTTTTAATTGGACTATGAAGAAATGTGCAATTAATTGTTAACTGTCTTGACTTTCATTGTGTTGTTAACTTCCCCAGTGCAGGCTGCTATTCTGAATAATGCTTTTTATATGGTAGGGTAGAGTAGGGTAGGGTAGGGAGCACTGGGGATGAGTTTATGGAACCAAGGGGATAGTGGCCTGAAAAACAAGGGGAACCTCTGCTTTAGAACCTGGGAATCTGGCTGCTTTCTATATCACAACTACTAGATGCTGTAAGCTTTCTTCCTTTTCCTGCTCAACCAGGAATCATGTGAAAATATGAAGCTGTCTTATAAAGAATCACACCATGGGTCTATTTAGCTCATAACTGGCTATTTGGCAGCAAGTCCTAAAGATCTCAGATAGGGATGATGATGGTGATGATGATGAATACTATTATTATTATTATTATTATTATTATTATTATTATTATTATTATTATTACCCTATGACCTGAAATCCAGGGGGTTGGACTAGATGACCCTTGGGTCTCCTTCCAACTCTATGATTCTATTATCCTTATTTATGTAGGCTGTACAAGAATGAACTTGTGACTTTCTGTACTCAAAGCAATAGTGAAACCTGGTCACCTACGCAATGGGTAAGAGCTGCATCTCTTTGCTTTTTTAAATTCCCCTTTTTAATTTATGCATGAATTTTTAAGAACATTTTTATAAATTACTCACTGGTATATGGCACCACTTAGACTAAAAACAACAACAAAAACCAGAAATTACTGACTGTTGTTGGAGATGCAAAATGCCTAGAACAAATATATTCCACATTATGTGGACATTATGTACAAAAATCCAGATATTCTGAAATTCAGTATTCTCAGAAATTTCCCAAGAGATTCAATGGTAATACTGTTTGGTTAATACTATTTCTATTATTTCCTCAAACCACTTGGCAGCTGCAGCTGGTTCACAATCCTTGATAATAATAATAATAATAATAATAATAATAATAATAATAATAATAATAATATTTATTAATTATTTTCCCAGCCCCTCTGGGAGGCTTACAGTACATATAAAAACATCCTGCTTTATGTTGTCCCATCTGGCAGTAGTTTAATATGACCTTTGAAAAGAGAAGACCCTTTCCAAAATATCTCTGTTAGTGCTGTGCCCTTGCATCATCCAACAGAGATGGTCGGGCCAGTTAGTACCAGCTAGAACCTGAATATGGTCCTTTGTTTAAAGACTTGTCCAGGCCAAGTCTGGTTTAAAGATTAAAAAAATAAACAGAGGAGGGACCCTGAAGTTGCACAGCAGGGTCAGCTGTGGTCGTAGTCTTCCTCCTATGATGAGATGTGCCACATTTCTATTTTAATTAGAAGAACTATTTCTAAACTTGCATCTCTACATTAGCTTGTACAATGTTTTATGCAAATCTGAGTCTTCATTCCCCTACCCGTGTTGCAACACCTTTTTTTGCAGTGTATAAGGAGCCACTCCATTTACACGCTCTGGAACACTGATCATTGTGGGCAGAGGCCCATATACACAGGGCTTCTCCTGCAGACATCCATGCCCAATAGCTCAGTTGGTTAAAGTGTGGTGCTGATAACACCAAGGTTGCAGGTTTGATCCCCGTATGGGACAGCTGCATATTCCTGCCTTGAACTAGATGATCCTCAGAGCCCCTGGGTAGAGAATCTGTCAGACCTCTGAGGTAAGGTCAGAATTACAACTCTGCAGCCCTTTTCTATCCAAGATGCCATTTATTTATTTTTAAATGCATGAAGCAGCCTAGTTACTTTTGTCAGCTGAGAATCTTTCGTTATGCAGACAACCAGGATGTTTTCCTCCTTTTTCTTGCACAGGTCTCAGCTTTTGAGTAAGGTTTGGTTATCTTTCTCAGACTGATAGCATAAAGACCAAGAGCACCACAACAATTTCCCACTCAAGACTCTTCCTAACTGAAGACCACAGCCTTTTCACCTCTTCTGACACCATCCTTTTCTCTCTTCCCATGACTGTACTGAACATCCACAGTAAATAAAAAAAAATTCTATCAGCTTCTTGGCTATTTCATCTAACTTCACATAGGTGTTAAAATATTTAATTCCTTTCCATTTTTACTACCTCTCTTTACATTTATTTGCAATCTGTACATCTCAAGGGCCATTGAGGAAACCCAGTCAGATGTGTGGGGTATAAATAAATTATTATTATTATTATTATTATTATTATTAGGGGAGTTAGCCCTTGACTTCTGCAAAATGTTGATTCTACCTTACGGCTGCAAAGGTATATGTTGCAAATTAATGTACTGCACTAAGCTAACCTGTTTCTTGCCATCTTAGAGAAAAATAATAATTAACCTTGTTAGCTTTAGGACATAAAATAAGGCACACACATTATCTTAGAGCATATAAGAAGAATCCTAGTGGATCAGCTCCAAGGTCTCACTGGTCCAGCATTCTCTTATGACTCCTGCCATTCAGATTCTGCTGGGAAGCCCATAGCGCCACAGTCAGGACATGAGCAGAACAGCATCTCCTACTCATGAGCCCCAGCAAGTGAAATTCCAAGGCAGGCTGCCATCACAACTATTTATAGCCTTATATTCCATGAACCTATCTAAATCTCTTTTTTAAGCTATCCAAGTTGCAGCCATGGCTACATCCCTTGTTGAGGTGCAGCAGCCAGAGCTGTGCACAGTATTCCATGTGCGGTCTCAACATACATTTGTATAAATGCATTATTAAGGAACCTCTGTTGGGGGGGACGTCAAACTGTAACACATATGAATTTGTGAAAAGGATAGACACTTATTTCCTACCAACAGGGTGAAATAATAATATGAATAACAGTGCTATTTGGATACTCCCTTTTGCATCATTTTTCCCTCAACAATTATAAGGTCTGCAAATGAGTATATACACCTCTCTCACACTCACTGTCTTGTGAAGTGGATCTCCTGCCGTTTCCTGTGCTCAGGATCTGACTCCAAGTGACAATTTGTGCTCCTATTTTAT
Source organism: Podarcis erhardii (assembly GCF_964252035.2). Lineage (NCBI taxonomy): Eukaryota > Metazoa > Chordata > Lepidosauria > Squamata > Lacertidae > Podarcis > Podarcis erhardii. Next base: position 75,521,564 of record NC_138507.1, on the reverse strand, counting down.
CCCCCCGATTGCCTAACCTAAGTTACACATTAGCTGCCCCCTCTGCTCTCTGACTCCAATGCACAGTGTCCTGAGATAGGTGTTTTTCCATGTATTTGTAATCATTGCTCTTTCCTTTTCCTCGTGAGAAGAGCAAACATTGGCTGAGGAGGCCGCTTCATCAGTTCCGAGTTTGCTGTCTCCTCACAGTATTTTTCCTCATCTGTTCTCTGTCCCCTAAAAGAGAAGCAACTCAAATGAGGACCTCATCCTGCAGGGGAAACAATGGGACATAGCAGGAAGTTGTGTAAATAGTCTCTAGCACAGCTTTTGCATATTCTAAACAGGGACGGTGCTCTTCAGGGAAAAGCTCAGGCCTTAAGAGTAGAACTCAATGTCATGCTAAGGCCATCGTTCTACCAGCGCAAGCATTTATGTTTCTAATAGGGAATTATTTCCCCACTCTTCCCACCACATGATACTCTGGGGTTTTTCTCAATCCCCCAGAGCTCATTGGAGTTCAGTGCACAGGGAGAAGAGGGAGAAATGCCCTATTGCAGCAATAGGATTCATTGCAAGTGCAACCATTTAGTTGAATCCAGCCCTTAAAAATTAGGACCCTCAGCATAATTATATAAACTTTTGTTGGAAAAAAAACCCTTCATTTACTAAAAATTAAATGAACTGTTTAAAATTATATGATTCCCCCCTCTACAGTATTATGTTTTTAAATGAATTGTGTTAGGTAACAAGTGACTAATAATAATAATAATAATAATAATAATAATAATAATAAAAATACAGTGGTACCTCGGGTTAAGTACTTAATTCATTCCAGAAGTCTGTTCTTAACCTGAAACTGTTCTTAACCTGAAGCACCACTTTAGCTAATGGGGCCTCCTGATGCCACCATGCCGCCAGAGCACAATTTCTGTTCTCATCCTGAAGCAAAGTACTTAACCCGAGGTACTATCTCTGGGTTAGTGGAGTCTGTAACCTGAAGCGTATGTAACCTGAAGTGTATGTAACCCAAGGTACCACTGTAATAATAATAGAAGCTTATTAAAAATAATACACGCCATGACACTACACACACAGAGTGCTTTTTTCTTTAAAAAAATGTTTAGGGGTACTCTCATTTTCCTACTCATATTGAAATACTACCCCTCAATGAGGCCAAACATAGATTTACAAAGTGTTTAGGGGTATGCATACCCCTGTGTACCCCCAGAAAAAAGCACTCTGTGTGTTTGTGTGTGTGCATGCATGCACGTGCCCACACACACACAATAGCATTTGCAAAACAGAACATTTCCCAGTCACAAAATGATACACTCTCCTGTAGGAATCTGCATGGTGCTATTATTATTTTCAAGATCCGGCTGGTATGCATGCAACAGGACCTGGAGACTGATTCTTATGATCACCTGTGAAACAACAGATTCTATTAACTCATGATATTTGGCTTTAAGCTCTTTTAGTTTTGTCCATTCATGTTTCATGTTTCTTCTTGCTGCTGTGTTTAATGTAAAATAAAATATATCATTTAATTGGCACCTGCATGGGGGCTGCGGAGTGTTATAATTCATCAGCCATGATGTCATGGGCACTGTGCGGCAGGCAACACGACACTAGGACAAGCCCATTTCGCAATCCACACTGCACTTATGACCACAATGCATGCCCTCACTCGGAAACAAACATTGCATTTCCCAAAACACAGATGTTCTGAGCGCTGGGACAAATGTGGTTTCTTCACATCAGAAGTGCAGCGTTGGACAAAGACGTCTGGATTTTGCACAACTAGCAATTTGTCAGTGGGAAAGAAGAAATATCTCTTACAAAAACAGCCAAAGATAGATAGAAAGGGCAACTGGGTTTTATTGCAAATGGTTTGTCTGTTGCTCCAAGGTACTTGATTAAAATAAAATATTGGAGTGGCTCTGCTTTCAGCTTGCATAAAGGGACTTAAAGAACACAAGTCAACAGAGTGGAGAAGAGGAAATTCCCTCCCAAATTCTGTGACAACAATCAAAGTCAACTTAGTCTGTTGCAGAAAATAAATAGCAGAGAGGCTTGTGGTATCTATGCAAAGGCCCATCTGTCAATTTCTCTTTCTCCGTTTTCCAGTCTTCAGCACTGTTCTCCACATTTCAACACCAATCTGCATTTTTAAAAGTCCTCCTGAAAATTATTCAGCCCTTTAGTGCAAATTTCTCCCACTAAGCACATCTTGCACATTTGTGGATTTTTCCATTGCAATTTTTCTTAGTAAAATGCATTTTTATGCACGCTTTATTGTAATATATGCATTTTGTATGCAATCCTTGGCTGGAGAACGGCATTGCAAAATTCAGAAAAAATGTGACTCTTGAATTATAATTATTATTATTATTATTATTATTATTATTATTATTATTACCCCGCCCATCTGGCTGGGTTTCCCCAGCCACTCTGGGTGGCTTCCAACTGAATATTAAAAACACAATACAGCATCAAACATTGAAAACTTCCCTAAACAGGGCTGCCTTCAGATGTCTTTTAAAAGCAAGATAGTTGCTTATTGCCTTGACATCTGCTGGGAGGGCGATCCACAGGGCAGGTGCCACTACCAAGAAGGCCCTCTGCCTGGTTCCCTGTAACCTCACTTCTCACAGCAAGGGAACCGCCAGAAGGCCCTTGGAGCTGGACCTCAGAGTCCAGGCAGAACGAGGGGGGTGGAGACGCTCGTTCACAGGATGGCTGTGTTTTGGCTTGTATATTGTTTTGGAAAGAGCAGATTAGGTTGGTTCACTTTTAAATGTAAACTGAATTGAATTTCTCCCCCATCTCTACCGATATCTCAAAAGCTAACAGATTTATTATAGCATAAGGAGAGCAGAGTATCTGAAATGCTGGAGCAAGTAGACCATGGGTAGGCAAACTAAGGCCCGGGGGCTGGATCTGGCCCAATCGCCTTCTAAATCCGGCCCACAGACGGTCTGGGAATCAGCGTGTTTTCATATGAGTAGAATGTGTCCTTTTATTTAAAATGAATCTCTGGGTTGTGTGTGGGGCCTGCCTGGTGTTTTTACATGAGTAGAATGTGTGGTTTTATTTAAAAACCATCTCTGGGTTATTTGTGGGGCATAGGAATTCGTTCATTCCCCCCAAAAAAATATTGTCCGGCCCCCCACAAGGTCTGAGGGACAGTGGACTGGCCCCCTGCTGAAAAAGTTTGCTGACCAGTTTGCTGACCTTTGATCAGATCCAGCAGGGTTCTTTGAGTGTTCTAAATACACATAACTTTGAGTGTACAGAGGTGGCACTGTGAGCTAGTGCGTCTGACTGTTAACCAGAAGGTTGGTGGTTCGAGCCTACCCTGCAGGGCAGGATTCCTGCACTGCAGGGGGTTGGACTAGATGACACTTGGAGTCCCTTTCAATTCTATGATTTTATAGTCCATTCAGAGAAGATCAGGGAATGCTTACATTTTATCTCCCGAGCTCACGTAGTGATCAAAAGAAAGAGTAGCCAGAGTTTCAAAGTTCCTAAAATCTGACAGCCATGCAGAAGGCACATACAACCTTTGTTCAATTTGCTGTTTCCGCTCCAGAAAATGGCAAAAGCAGTATGGGTTGATTTCTTTCTTTTTTAAAACAAAACCTTAATTCTAATCAAGGAGGCCATTCAGATGAAAAGCTTTTGTGATTTGTTTCATAGCCATGTTTTAAGTGGCTTGCTTTTTTACTGCAGATAAGGTGCAGGAGTTTGCGCCTTTTAACAGCGGATGAAATATCTTTCTCTTAGTAGGCTTAATGGCTTTTCTTCTTTTCAGCTGATATAATGCTTTTTGCTGGACACTTCCAGGGACAGAAGACAGGATTAGATTCAGAACTAGATACCACAGCAAGCTGCAGGATCAGATTAGGGAATGTGCACTGCAAGGGGGTGAGATACACAACTCATTACCTGCACAAACTTATCCTACAAGATCCTGTTTGAACACTGTAACCGGGGCAATCTCTTGCCTTGGAAAGGTCAGATCAATCACCCTTCCTAGTCTAATAGCCTCTGACCAGAGAAAAGTGTTCTCCAACTTCAGATCTGCCATTCCAGTTTGCACATTATACCCAGTGAAGAAACAACAGCATAAATGTGGCACGTTGCACACACAAAGAATAAAATGTAAATATTCTGCAGATGTAAAGTTATGCTTAATAACAGTTCCCATGAAGAGTTAAGTGTCACAACATCATACACAATCACAACCCCTCACATACAAACACAATTGTAGATGAACCACACCCAGACACCAAGTATACTCATGGATGAAACAGGTTTTTTTAAGGCTCTGATTGGGAACCACAATAGATTTTTATTCTTTAGACGAGTCTGCCCCCTTGTGAACATGATCTGCAAATACTGCAGGTGGTTTTCTCCATATTCTTCCTTGCATGAAATTGGCAAGTGTGGCTGATAACGCTGCCATTCGAGAGCATGTTGCTTGTTGTATTAGCATCTTTGAGCATTTACACAATGTAACATATTATAAACTATGTGATATGCAGCATGTAGTATCTTGCTACTAATATGAATTTTTATTTTAAGACTTTGAAACATAGATTCATACATTGAGATTGTATTCAAGGTACAGGTTGTAGGTTGCTAAATGGAACTGCTGACTAGGAACTTCACACTTGAGAAACTTGCTGACTAAGAGTCGGAAGAAACTGGCCAAAAAACATAAGCAGGTATAAACGCTTGATGCACATCAACAATCCGATAGTTCAGTTGGTGGTGATAACGCCAAGGTTGCAGGTTTGATCCCCACAAGGGACAGCTGCATATTCCTGCATTGAGGAAATGTCATTGATTACAGAGTTAATACTCTCTGCTTTACATTTTATTATTGCACTTATAATAAAGGGAAAACAGGGGCATAATTAGCTGACCATGGGATGGTGCCATTCTGTTTTAATTGTAATTATTTGTCTGTTTTAAACAGATTTTATATAGTTTTATATAGTTTTAATTCTATTAATGTTTAATTATTTTTAAATATTTTTCTATGTTTTTAGTGATTCTTGATTTTATCTGTAAGCTGCCTTGAGTCCCACTGGGGGAAAGGCAGGATATAAATAAATATATTGTAATATAGAATAATAAAAGCTAGGGTTGCCATATTTCAAAACACTAAAAACCAGAACTCCCCGAAAGCTGTTGAGAGGTTTTTTTTAGGAAACCACCGAAACTCTTGAAAATGCAAACAAACAAAAAAACCCATGTAATTTTTGGGTTTACTTGCTGATAATCCAGGACAGTCACCTTCCAGAAATTCCCCCCAGACATCACTTCTGCCTTTGAAATCAACCCTATAAAAACTGACCTGTATGACTGCATATTATGAGCATAGAAGCCACATATGTAGAGAAATCTATCTCACTCTACACATTCTGAAATTAATACAGTATAGACAATTAGGTGCACAAACCATTGATTCTAACATCAAGGGGTTGCTACTCAAACATACAAAGAAACATGGACAGGAGCATTAGGAAAAGCTCTGAAGACTATTTGCATGAGCCTTACCATGTACCAAGAAACAACCTATTTTAGTAGCTTTGAGCAGCACATATCAAAAGAAGTGCCATTTTCTTGCCTCTGACTTCTTGATCTGTGTGTCATAAAACATATACGAGGCGGGTGTGGCATTTTAACTTTTCACCTCAGGTATAAAAATACCCAGGGCTGATTTGACTGCTATGTGAATAACATTACACGGGGTGTCACGACTTTAACACCATCACCTATTCCATTCCAGTTTTAAGCTGACACTAAATCTTTTTGTAATAGTATTTATGTAGCTATACTTATGATCTCAGTTATTCATTTGTTTTGGGGTTTGTCTTGTCTATTTAAAAACGTAAGCAAGGCTTTCTTTTGTTTTCATCCTGTACAGAATTTTGCAAGAGCTGGATAAACTGGTTGAGCTTTGCCCGAGAGACAACAATGTCTCTTTTTCGTAAGTGGTCTTTAGGGCTGGGTTATTATATTCCTGGCTAGCAGACAATGCCTATTGAGAATTTGCCTTCTCCTCCCTCCATCCACAAGTCTATTACTTATTCAAAAGCATTGTAGGGCACCTAATATTTTTTTAAAAAAAAAATCTCTAAGGGGTGTTAATGTGCATTTACCTGAATCAGAGATACACCTAGAAGGTATTAAGGGCTAATGTTGACTCTTTCAAATCTACCTGACCCTGCTTGTAGGAGGCCAAGATTTCTTGTGACCTGAAAGGTCTCTCCACCCCACCCCCACACCTTTCACTACTTTGACCTCACAAGTAAGTTTCCAGCTTGGGATCTAGTATTGCCAGACAGGTGGAAATTATAAAGCATGTACAAGAATACAGGGCTTCCATATAAGGTACAAGACCCTTTGTACTCTTATAAAAAACAAGAATGAATGAAATTATCAAGCTGCCCATCTCTGCCCATCACTCAGGAGTGTGGAGTGTCTTCATTCCAGCTTTTCCTATGCATAGTCTCAGGTAGGGAGTTGGTACCCAGCTCTCTTCCCACCCCCACCCCCTTTTTACTGTGATTGGTAAGACCTAGCCCAGGGGTGAGCAACGTGCGGCCCATGGGCTGGATGCGGCCCATGAATACCATTTTATGCGGCCCATGAATACCATTTTACCAGCCCCCGAGCAGCCCCTGAACTGAGCCACCCGCTTGGCGAGTCCCCCATGCACTGCGCTAAATTGGCGCAGCACGGTGTGGTGACTTGCCAAGCGGTGCCGGAAATCACGTATGCGCATATGCAGATACCAGAAATCATGTCTGCGCATGTCCAGATCCCAAAAATCGCTTCTGTGCAGGTGCAATTTTTGTCCTCTGGGCATGCGCAGAAGCGATTTCAAGCGCTGCAGACATGCGCAAACGCGATTTCTGGTGTTGCACTGTGCCAGTCCAGCCCACGGACGATCTCCGTGGGAGTGATCCAGCTCATGGCTGGTAAACCTTGCCAACCCCTGACCTAGCCAATCACAGTGAAGCTGCTTTTGGTCAATCTACTTGTGCACATAACATATGAGCATCAACCATTGGCCTGCAGTCAGGGGTGGAGGAAGAGGGGTGCGGTGGGTGCGGGCCACCCTGGGTGTCACCACTGAGGGGGGTGACAGAATGCCGGGCGGCACTCACTGCGGGGCCTGCAGCGTGCCTGAGCCACACGTCTCTCCTGGGAGAGACACGGTAGCTTGGGCACGCACAGGCTCCGTGCTGCCCAAAGAGTTCGCCCGCTGCCTCCTCCTCCCCAGCTGTAGGGCTGCTGAGAGAGGAGGCAGCCAGACTCCTTGGAGGCCCTACTGTGTGATCCGCCCCAGGCGCCTGAGCTGCTCCCTCCGCCACTGCCTGCAGTGCACCTGCCTGCTGTAGGATCGCACTGCGCTGCTCAGTGTCGCTAGAGGGGAGGATGTGATTCGAGTGGCAGCTAAGAATCAGCTCAACACCATACTTTTATTTTTCTATTGTTGTCAAATGAACTGGACTACGTGCATGTAGCTAACTGTATGTGTCTTAGGCTGTCTTGGAGGTTTCGTTGGGATAAGGGGGTTGTTGCTGTTACTGATATTATTTTTTGTATCTTTATTTTAGATGTTATGATATATGTGGAAATTGTTCAGTGTGTACTTTTTGATGTTTTATTTATAGTTTATGAATGCTTTTGTTACGTATGTAATTATGCATATATATTTTTACATATTGTAAGCCACCTTGAGCATGGTTTGGAAAACTGGCATACAAATAAAATGATTGTGTGTCTGCATTGTGGGCAGCCTTTAACCCAGGAGTATTCAGCATTTTGGACTACACTTCCCATCAGCACCTGCCAGCGTGGAATTGTAGTCCATAACATCTGGAGATATTGGCTACCCCTGGTTTAATCTATAATAATCTGGTTCACTCTATCATAGGGAGCTGTGAAATTATAGGCAGATAGATTTTTGTGCCAATTAACATTTCTCTGAGTCAGCGAGTGCCTCCACACCCTCCCCTTATCACTCAAACATGAAGAAACTGCCCTGACTTTTCCTTCTGGGTGTAGCAGATTCATGATACATGGCCAAACACCAGAGTTATCTCTGTGCCACCCTTTGCGGTTTCTGAGTTAACATACCTGAGGGAAAGTATCCAGCAAACCGGAACACTTGAAGAAGCCAAACAAGTTCCCTTTTCTGTTTGCTCTCAGGGTGTTCCTTTCTTTTATTGTTTCTGGTGAATGTGACTGTCAACCTGCCATTCAAACAGGTGCAAAAAAGGAGGGGCTGCTTGCACAGAAGAAGGTTTTCTCTTTCTTTCGCCCACTTCCCTAAAGGTCTGGATCTTCTTGCATGCCACAAGGTGCAATTGGATCCTATAATCACTCCTTGTTGTTGTTTTGCAGGGCTGGCATTTTCCAGGAGCTGTCCTCTCAACTCTTCAGCCCCTCTACCTCAGTTATACCTGCTACAGGTGGATTAAGAACAATGCCTTACACTTTCCGGAACTCGAGTCCACGGGCTCCCCCCGCCCCCCAAAGCGCTTCTGCCACTCACTCCACTGGCCAGACCTACAAGGAGCTGAAGCTTGAATGCCAGCAGAGGGGGACACTCTTTGAGGATTGTGACTTCCCAGCCAATGACGCTTCCCTTTTCTACAGTGAGAAGCCTCCCGTCCCCTTTGTGTGGAAGAGGCCTGGGGTGAGTGCAATTTCTCTTTCTGTCAGTCCTTCTCCCACTGTGTAGAATCTTCTGCAAAATGAGACAGCTAAACTTCTATTTACAAAAGACAAGTTTCTCTCCCTCAAGGTTCTAAATATAGATATAATGGCCCAACATTGTAAGAAATCAATATTGTAGTGTGGCAGCAGCTAAGTTTGAAAATCCCTGACATCAGGCACCTTTTGGGCAATTGCTAGAAACATTTTTATCCAGGCAAGCCTATATAGACATGTGGCATGCTGACATGTGTTTTAATCTGGTTTTTAGCTTATTGTTGATTTTAATTATTTTTAATGTTTTCAATAGCTGCTTTTTACTGTTCTGTTTTTACTGAAAATTTCTTGTTTTATGTGCTCCTGGTTTTTACAGCCAAGTGGTATATAGATTTTGGGAAATAAATAATTCAAATAAACATGTGTTTGGGCACAGTAATAGACTGGATCAAACTGAGACTCAAAAAGGTGGGGGTCCTGTTGTGATTGATGGTTCATTCATCTGGATGAATGAAGTTGAAGTTCATTGAAGATGAGGTTACACTCCCCCTAAGCTCAGGGGTTTTTTTTCTGTTTTAGCTGACATGTCAGCTGCAACCTTACCTAAATGGAGGTATCTTGGCCGCTATTACCAAAGCACTGATAACTTATAGGATGCTTATGAAAGCCTATGAGATGGCAGTGAAAGCTGCAAATAAGTTTTACTTCTCAGCTTCCATTGCATCCACCAGCTCTTGACCAACGCAACTTTTTAATTAGGTCTTTAACATGTAGCCTAGAGGACTGCCTTTAAAAATGACCCCCAAATTTCAGTTGGTCTGGAAAACGGCCACAAAACTATCAAGTGAGACTAGTGGATTTGACCTGAGCTTTGGCAACTGAACCAATCACCAGACTATTTCTCAGCCCAATTTTAAAGTGTTGATTTTGCCCTTTTAAAGCCCTAAAATCTCAGGCCTTCATACTAGCCCACCTTTGCAGTGTTCAAATCCCCAGTCAGCCTGCCCTGGAGCTCACTGGGTAATCTTGAAGCAATCATCACCTCTCAGCCTAACCTACTTCAAAGAGTTGTAGAGAGGATAAAACAGGAGGTGATAATGGTGTGTCATATATTGGGCTCCTTGAAGGCGAATGGAATAAAATAATAATAATAAATGGATAAAAATAGACAGAGATAACCATGCAAGTTAAGCCAGAGTATATTTGGAAACATGTTTGTTTTCTCCTTCTCAGAATGTATAGCACATGTGCATGACTTATTCCCAGCGTGGTGTATAACACGGAAATGCCTGCACCTATACTGTACCTTCAGACAGCAAACATGTATTTCGAATCAAAACAAATATATTTCACATTCCACACCTCCCATGGGGAAATCTAAGCTCCGTTCAGTGGATAAATAACTTGTAACCTACATCCTGTTATTCTTCCTTCCCATAGAAAGAAAAAGTCAACAAACTTTGATTTGCTGTTTAACAGGGATAAACAAACATCACAAATGCTTGATGTGGGTTGCTGTGGGGGACAAGCAGAGTCCCCCTTGTAGAATTTCATTTCATGACTTGATTCTAGAAAGTATAACAGATAGAAACTCTCTTTTCCTTCTTTAGAATAGAGAATAAGCTTTTAGGAATGCACTTTGTGGAGATCTTCGATTGCACAGTTGGAATCATTCTCTGCTTTAAGATTTAGGGCCACTGTATATTACTGTTTTTATTTTATTGCATAAAGGCAAGGGAAAAATGGATTATACCCCAAGGGTACAGAAAATTAGACACAAAGGTAAACATTCTGCAGGTTAAGATTTATTATGACATTTCTATTGCTTGACTGTCAGGTTGCAACCCTTCAGAAAAGCCAGGTGTGGCTTCTCAGGCTTCTTGCTTCCCCGCCCTGTTCTCTTTGCCTCCACCATCCAATCATGTGGTAATAAACAGGATGCCTTCCAAAGTGGGAGGAAGGTAGGCTATAGGACTGAGGAGAAAAATAGCAGGAAAAGCCATAATCCACCTCATTTCTTGCTGCATCAGGGAAATTAAAATCTCCAGGTAATAAACTGGTGAGTGTAATTGCCCTGTATTTCTGCCACAGGAGATGGGACCTTTGTAGCAGTAAGTTACCTCAGAAATCTCCTATTCCCACCTGAGCCTTAGTGAGTAGCAGGCTCAAAACAACAAACCCAAAACTAAACAGGGGAACAATCACCACTCTTTCCCCATCCCATCTGTGCCCACAGCTGATCTCCTTTAGGTAGGTTGGCCCATGTGCGCCTCACCAGAGCAAAGGCCCCCCAAAAGGCAGTTCAGCATAAAATTTGGAGATGCTAATTTAGAAATGAATCCTATGGATCATCAGTATGGGGAGGAGTGTGGCCAGGGGTGGCTGCTTAGTGGTGATAACAGGCCTCTCCTGTTCTTACTCCTTAGACCAGGCTTCCTCAAACTCGGCCCTCCGGATGTTTTCAGACTACAGTTCCCATCATCCCTGACCACTGGTCCTGCTAGCCAGGGATCATGGGAGTTGTAGGCCAAAAACATCTGGAGGGCTGAGTTTGAGGAAGCCTGGCTTAGGGTTTTTAATTTTTAAACCAGACTGCCAATGGATGCGTAACAAAATTTCAGACAGTATGCTTTCTGCCTGTGAACAGGAGGTGGGGGTTCAGACACCTATATAGCTCTTTGCCCCTCCTCATAATTAATGGAAGCAAGACATATTATTTCTCAGTTAGCAAATAAATGCAAATGTGTTTCTTTGCATAATTGGATTGAAAAAAAAATCAGCTTTTCCTGGTTCAGATTCTGGATTTTTCGTATGCACAATTTGGTTCCCCTCCCTCTTTTGTGCATTATATTTTAGGTGGACCACTCCATGGGTTGGGACGGAGGTGGCGCTGTGGGTTAAACCACAGAGCCTAGGACTTGCCAATCAGAAGGTTGGCAGTTAGAATCCCTGCGACGGGGTGAGCTCCTGTTGCTCGGTCCCTGCTCCTGCCAACCTAGCAGTTCGAAAGCACATCAAAATGCAAGTAGATGAATAGGTACCGCTCCGGCGGGAAGGTAAACGGCGTTTCCGTGCGCTGCTCTGGTTCGCCAGAAGCAGCTTAGTCATGCTGGCCACATCACCCGGAAGCTGTACGCCGGCTCCCTTGGCCAATAAAGCGAGATGAGCGCCGCAACCCCAGAGTCGGCCACGACTGGACCTAATGGTCAGGGGTCCCTTTGCCTTTACCTTACTCCATGGGTTACATGTTGCTGCCTCAAATTCTAGATGTCAGGCTTCAGAAATGCATATAGGCTTACCAGACCACTGCAATAAAGTAAATATCGCAATAAAGCGGGTCACATATTTATTTATTTTTAAATGTTTCCCAGTGCATATAAAAGTTATGTTTACACTATATTGTAATCTATTAAGCCAGGCTCCCTACACTCTTGTGGCCAGAAGAGGAGCGGCAGCAGTGGCAGAAGGCTTCCTTCCCCTGGAAGCCGCCAATCTGCCTGCAGCTGCACCCTCATCCTCCTAAGGAGCATGTCTGCGCAGTGCAATGAAGCGAGTTGTGCCTGTAGAGCAGGTCTAGAGGAATCCCTTGCTTATCCCAGTCTCCCTGCACTTTGTGCTGCATGGTTCAATTGCAAGCTCTGAACGACCCGGTGTGTTGAACAAGCAGGTGGTGCCAGTGATGACTGGGCTGGTTTGACTTGCCTTTTGTTCTCTTTAATCATGACACACCGGCCTAAGTAATGTTCTCCCCCCAGTTGGGCATTGAGCAGCAGGAATGCAGCCAGCCAGGTCACCTGCTCTCTGACATTTCCTTTGAAGCAGGGAAATGCTCTGGCAGAGGAAAAATGCCAGCCTTTGGCTCCATTCAATTTTTAAACTACCAGTAGCCTGTGTAAAGCTTGCAGCCTCTGTTAATTGCCTTGGCTGCCACCTTTATCCATCTTGCCCACTGTGTAGACATGGTCGACCTTTGTCTCCCTCGCTGGGGAGGAGGGTTCTGCTCCACAAGCACGTTCCTGCATTGGCTCCCTTCCCACGAAGCCTATGTTTGTCTGAGGCTTAATTTGAGCCCTGGACTCCAGACTCTCTCTGCATCCATTGTGACCTGTAAAGTAATTTTATTAGTACATGTGTATTTATCATCATGTATGGTCTCTTTTAGATAGAAAAGTATGCCTCCCCTCTTTTTAGCTTATTTTTAAAAGCAGACATTGGCAACCCAGGGTAAATGCTTGCCTTGAAAGCAGCTGATGCTAGGAGTGGTGTGATTGATGAGGAGGATGGATGAATAGACCCAAAAAAGCCCAGTCCTCCAAAGTAAACTGAAGTATAGGTGGGTTCCCTTGAGGCAAGACACAGCAATAACAGCAAGAACCTTTAATGAACTAACAGAACTGGACAACGGGGCAAAGCAACTGCTTATATACATTCTTGAAGGCCTGGGCCACTCCCACTCCCAAAGTGATTGGCTGTCTAAACTTCCAAGCTGCGAATCACGACTCAGAGTTCAAGGGCCAATGGCAGAGGCCCAAATCCTAAAGTGTTCTGTGATTGGACATCATGTATCGAATCAGAACACAGGAGCTCAGAATCCTTAGTTCAGACTCAAGCTCAGGCAAACACAGACCACTGAATACATAACATAAACACTGTAGGCCGTTGTCTTTTTCTGTGAAATTCCCTCTGAGAGCAATGGAAAATCCTCCAGTCTTGTTGGCCACTGAGCACCTTACTCTACTATTCAAAGCACACCACTATCCTAGCCACTCCAGGTTGTTCATGGCTGGGTGAGTAAGCAGAGAGAAGAAGAGAGGAGATATCAAACAGAGGCCCTCCTAAAAGAATCTGCTCTGGATTCTTAAGTGGACCGATTTGAAAGCTGCCCTGGGATCATGTCTGGACTTGAAAGGAGCCTAAAAATATTTTGTTAAAAGCTATTAAATATCCAAATGTGGTATAAAAGTCTTTAATCACTTGCTGTGCCTACGCACGAGTGCTAATATGCCCTGTGGTATTCCTAGTGAAGTCTCATAATTCAGGAAATCAACAGCAGTAATTTTCCATTTTCTTTTGGGTCGGACACCAGCAGCACAGGATCTTCATATATTGACAACGATGCCATAATATCATTATGGAGCCATAAATCTTCCAATGCACAATTTAATAAAGGACAGGACTTGGCAGATCTTAATGTCTGCTCTTTGCCCAAGGCTCCAGGTCTGTCATTGGGCAGAATAGACACACAGTTGCAGCAATGCACAGCAGAATATATTCCATTCAGAGCACTTACCTTTTTTTCCAATATTCTTCAAGGAAATCGTTAAAGACCCACAGTTTATTCTTGGAGGCGCCACAAGAACAGACATTTGTCAAGGGGAACTTGGTGAGTGTTCTTTCCCACTGAAATTGTAGCTGCCTTTTGCATGGAAACGCGAGTGTTGACGTGCACATGGTCACGCAACTAAAGTTCATTGGCTCTACTTTATCATTTGTGTGGGTCCTTTGCTTCACTTGTGTACAGTCACATCCAACGATTACTGGTAAATACAGAGAGCAGATTTCAGGCCTGCCTTTTTTCACCCAACATAGTGGAATCCATCATGCATTTGTATGTACAGCACAAAACCTCTACCATGCATCAAATATGATTCCTGGGCAGGACAGCTCACCTTACATATTTGATTCCCTATACCCAGTGCTTTTCTTTGAGTAAAAAAGGTGCTGGTACTGCATACCCTTGAGTACCTCTAGGGGAAAACCCACTGCCTATATACCATACAACCAGTTTTAAAAGAAAATATCTAGATAAACTGGAGTGCTGTTCAAAATAATGCCACACTGATGTGCAACCATAAGAAAAAGCATTGGAAAATTTAATAGCTACCCGTATTTTTCGCTCTATAACACGCACCTGACCATAACACGCACATAGTTTTTAGAGGAGGAAAACAAGAAAAAAAATATTCTAAACGAAACAGTGGATGTATGATTTTTGTGGTTCATGCTGTGGCCACAGACATGTGATCTGACCAGTGGCGTAGCGTGGGTTATCAGCACCCGGGGCAAGGCAAGTAATTTGCGCCCCCTAACCCATGGATTTGCGCCCCCTAACCCGTGGATTTGCGCCCCCTAACCCGTGGATTTCCCTAACCCCCAGATGTTGCGCCCGGTGCGGCCGGCCCCCCCTGCACCCCCCACGCTACGCCACTGGATCTGACAGTGAGTTTGGAGTAGCCCAATGCAAAAATCCTGAGGATCCATGTGGATCCATGCTTTGTAACCACGTTTTTGCACCACTGCGGCCCCAGGCAACAGTGGGTGCGTGATTTTTTTGGTGCAAGATGTAGCCATGGACATGCTATGTGATCTGATGGTGAATTTGGGGTGACCCAGTGCAAAAATCCTGAGGATCCATGTGGATCTGTGCTTTGTAACCACATTTTAAGTGGGGAGGGAAGGAAAAGCACTCAAGGGACAAGGAGCATGCGTGGGGTGGGTGGAGAAGGATGCTGCTAATAATGAAGAAGAGGGGTATAAGGGGAGAAGGCTCCTCTCCTCTCCCGCTTTGCTCCTTTAAAGCAAGCAGGCTCCGCTTTTCTCCCTCCTCTCCGCTCATCCCCGGCTTAGTGAGCTGAAAAACTTTGCTGCTATTTAGTGAGCTGAGTGGGGAGGAGAGAGGGACAGAGAGCCTGCTTGCTTTAAAGGAACCAACCGGACAGGAGCCACTTACACTCGTGTAAGCGGCTCCTCTCCTCTCCCGCTTTGCTCCTTTAAAGAAGCAGGCTCTCTGTCCCTCTCTCCTCCCCACTCAGCGGCTCTTCTCCCGCTTTGCTGTTTCAAAGCGAGCCACGGAGGAGGGAAGGAAGGGGAACCATGGATCCTCTGCTCACGACTGCAGAAGATCCCCCCCGCCACCCGTAGGCATTCCCTCCATAACACGCACAGATATTTCCCCTTACTTTCTAGGAGGAAAAAAGTGAGTGTTGTGGTGCAAAAAATACGGTAAGCAATAAAGGTTTAATGGGAATAATTTAACGGGGAGCTTTGACCTCCACTTTGTAGATGTGAATTCTAAAGAATTCCTGTTAATTGGAACCAGATGACAAGAGGAACCAGTGCTTTGTTCTATTTTATTTCCAGGTGACTGTTGGCTGCTGGCAGCTATAGCATCTCTTACTCTTAATGAAAGCACATTAGCCAGAGTAGTGCCACTCGATCAGGATTTTGGACCAGGCTATGCTGGAATATTTCATTTTCAGGTAAGACAACTCTTGTCATACATGTCCAAATGTCCAAGCCACCCCCACTACCTCTGTGCGATGGCATCGAGCCCAGTTTGGGCCAATCACTGTACCAGCTCCTGCTCTTTGCCCAACTTCCACCTTCCACCCAGACTGCCATGTGCAACAGTGCCCCCACCACTCTGTGTAGCCCCACTGGACTGAGAGGGAGAGTTTTGATTGCTCCGTTATTCAAGATTTGCCATTTGATTGCTCCAAGAAAATTAAGTGGGTTTTGTTGCTGGGGTTTTTTTTGCTACTGAAAGAAGTACAAATTACTGTGCTGCATATTATTTCACCTTATCAGATTATTCTGTTTACCTTTACCAAACAGTTTTGGCAACACAATGAGTGGCTGGATATTGTCGTTGATGACCGATTGCCCACTTTCAAAGACCGGCTGGTTTTTCTACACTCAGCTGATCACAATGAATTCTGGAGTGCATTGTTGGAAAAAGCTTATGCCAAGTAAGCCATGGGGGTTATGTGGTCTAGGTACTGTTCATGGTTTCCTTGGCTTTCACCACCTGCACCTCGTTGCTATCTGCACTCTTCTCTCACACTGTCATCTGTGTGGTCTGTGAAATTTGATTGTGAAATCAGATATTGAGGCCTGCTATTTTAGCTCTCTGTGTCATAAGGTCTACTACCACTGCTAAGGATCTAAAGAATGTTAATAACAGAATCATGGTAATAACCTTAAAATGGGGGGGGGAGGGATATGCAATAAATTCACCTCCAAATAACCCAGGGAATCATAGCTTACCTCCGATAATGCTACAGTTTTCAGCATCCTTAATTAAACCACAGTTCCCAAGGTTCTTTGAAGAAATGTAATGTCCTTTAAATGTGTGGTATGTAACAGCTGTACTATAAGTAGCTGCAGTGGTGTGCCTTTTGATTTACCGTATACTCCAGCCATGGTTTATTCACCTAGTTCAGAAATGGCCAACACTGTGCTTTTCAGATGTTGTTTCGGACTACAACTTCCATCAACTCCAGCCAGCACACCATGCTGTCCTAGCTAATGGGTGATTGCATCAAGGCACAATATACTAGGAACCTCTGCTGCAGAAACCTTTCAAAATATATTGGGCATGTACAAGAACTTGGAAATGCTTTGGAAGCAATCGTTGATTTCTGTAAGGCTTGTCTAAGAGACTTTCCTAGTAGGGGATAATTCCCAGTGCTCCCCCCCCCCATAAAAATGTTTAGGGGTACTCTCATTTTGACTCAAGCAAATCACCATTTTATAGTTCGAATCAGGAAAAATAAATACAGTAAATGGACAAAAGTACAAAGATTCACAAAATGTTTAGGGGTATATGTACCCCTGCGTATCCCCCAGAAAAAAGCACTGGATTATCCCAATCAGCAATGCAGCAATTGAAGTGGTATATAGTATGAATTCCACCCCTATTATCCAAGGGACTTGGAGAAGTTCTTGATCAAACATTCATCATCTGAGGCCCTTCTTCATGGGCTTCCTCCAAGAGAGGTCCAGAGGGTGGCAACAGGAAAATGGGCCTTTTCTGCGGTGGCTCCCAGTTTGTGGAATTCTCTCCCCAGGGAGGCTTACCTGCACCTTCATTACATATCTTTAGGCACCAAACAAAACCTTTCCTCTATAATCAGGTCTTTGGCCTTTAGCTATAAGTGGCATTTTAGAAGTTGGTGTGATGTTTTAAATGTATTTCTTTTCCCTCTTGGTTTTAATGTTTATATGTGGTGGGGGGGTTGTTTGTCCGTTTCTTTGGTTGCAAGTCATTTTGGGTTGCCCTGGACAATATAAAGCAACTAACCAATTTAATAAATAATGATAATGATGATAATGATGATGATGATAAGTTTTGTGTATATATGTGTGTGTTTGTTTTTTCTGGTTGCTGTCAGGTTGAATGGAAGTTATGAAGCTTTAAAAGGCGGAAGCACAATTGAAGCAATGGAAGATTTCACAGGAGGAGTTGGAGAAATGTTTGAAGTTAAAAAAGCTCCAGAAAATTTCTATGACATCTTAAAAAAAGCTCTGAAAAGAGGTTCAATGGTGGGCTGTTCTATTGATGTAAGTAAAATGATAAAGCTGAGTTCCAGGGGTTTTATCTGTGTAGATCTGTTTCGTTGCTCTGAATGAACAATTTCTCCAAAGTACTGAGTTCCCTGATGCATAATAGGGATGGAATATGATATACAGAATAATAGAATGGTAGATCTGGAAAGGACTCTGAGGATCATCTAGTCCAAGCCCCTGCAATGCAGGAATCTCAAATTAAGTTCCCATGACAGATGGGCATCCAATCTCTGCTTTAAAACCTCCAAGGAAGGAGAGTCCACCACATCACGAGAGAGTCCGTTCCACTGTCAAAAAGCTCTGTCAAACAAACTGCCAGAAAGTTCTTCCTATTGTTTAGTTGGAACTTGGATCCTGTTTTGTGTAACTTGGATCTATTGGTTCAGGTCCTAGCCTTCAGAGCAGCAGAAAACAAGCTTGCTCGAACTTCCATGTGACAACCCTTAAGATATTTGATGACGGGGTGGCACTGTGGGTTAAACCACAGAGCCTAGGACTTGCCAATCAGAAGGTTGGCGGTTCGAATCCCCGCGGCGGGGTGAGCTCCTGTTGCTTGATCCCAGCTCCTGCCAACCTAGCAGTTCGAAAGCACATCAGTGCAAGTAGATAAATAGGTACCGCTCCAGCGGGTTCCGTGCGCTGCTCTGGTTCGCCAGAAGCGGCTTAGTCATGCTGGCCACATGACCCGGAAGCTGTGCGCCGGCTCCCTCAGCCAATAAAATGAGATGAGCGCCATAACCCCAGAGTTGGTCACAACTGGACCTAATGGTCAGGGGCCCCTTTACCTTTACCTTTATTATATATAGTTAGTTAGTTAGTTAGTTAGTTAGTTAGTTAGTTAGTTAGTTAGTTAATTGCACTTACTAAAATCTAAATTTGAGAAAGAGCAGCAGTAACCAGTGGCTGCTCAGAAATCCTGCAGATTTCAGTGAGACTTTCTTCTAAGTAAGCATCCACACAGTTGCAGCCTAAGCCCCATACACCATTCATAGCTAACTCTTCTATGCTAGTCCATCTTCTTAACCCCATCTATATTTGAAGCCATTCACAGTACTCATCCGCAATGTGTTGCATTTGGATTCTGCTCTCAAGGAGCTCAGAGGACTACTTTGGCCTCACATGAATCCTGTAAGGTAAGTTAGGTGAGAGCTAGCAACCTGGGCAAGATTGGTTCATAGTGGAACAGGGATTTAGATCTCCCACAGCCCAGCCCAACATGCTAGCCCCTACACCACACCAGAGACCTCTTCTGGGGATCTATCAATGCCCCCAAGTGTTTGGGAAATGATTTGAGGTCTTACTTGCATTGTCGATTAACCAGCTTTCTAAATATTTTATATGTTATCACTGTACATTATATCGTAGGATTTTGTATTTCACGTTCCTTACCTGTAGCTGTTTCCAACTAAATCACTGCATACGCAGAATGATTTCTGCAAGCACAATAGAACATCCTCCCTTCTCCTTCTCCAAATCTGCTCTGGGGTTCCCCCCAAAGCTATGGAATGGATTGGGGGCAGGGAGACGGGAAAAAGGAGGGGAAGTTTCATTCTGCTTGCTGAAGATGTTCCATGTACAAAATGTTTTCCTTGGATACAACCCCTCTCTTCTAAATGTGGTCACTCACTCTTCTCACTCTTACATATATGTGCGAATAAATACATGATGTTACTTCAATAAGACTAGTATTTTAAACCTATATTTCCATGCCTTAGACCAGCAGTGCAGCTGAATCAGAAGCTCGTACACCCTACGGACTTATAAAAGGTCATGCCTATTCAGTAACTGGTATTGATGAGGTAAGTGGCTTTTCTGTTGTGGTTTTTCTTGCTGTGAAGAGGACGGAACCTATTTTTATTTAAAGGGGAGGAGTGGTTGGCTTCGGAAACCAAGCCTGTTTATCCTATGCTCAGAGATAGTTGTAATATAATATGCTTTTGAATTGCTGGGGTATTGTTTTAGTTGGCTTCACACAGAGTGGGCAATTCATGCCCATTATTGGGAATCTCTCCCAAAAAAGAGACCCAACTTTATGTTCAGGTCTAAAGTACCAGGGACTTGGTGATTTGCTTTGTGAAGAGAATGTCATCCAGATTAATTGAGTTACTGAGCATTTTAAAGAAAAACTGCTTCTTAGTTTAAGATGTCAGGATGAATGTGGATGATTAGATTCTCCATAGGCTAAAATTCTCAAAATAGATGCTGTATAATAGATGCTGGGGAACCTTTTTCATCCTGGAGGCCACATTCCCTTCCAGGGGCCACTTGCCAATGATGAGCAGGGCAGAGGCAACGGTTGATAGAATAACAGATGCACATTTCACCTTTGTACAGTAGGCTAATTTTTACGCTTACACAAATCCATCTCTGTCTTCCATCCAGATAAGCAAAAATAACAATTAGAGTTCAAGTACATATTCTAGCTGAATAAAAAACACTCTGTGTACAAAGCTGAGCTAGTAAGCAGTGTGCTCTGAGGACAGGGATGTTGTCTGAGGATAGTTCTGGCTGCCAGAAATGAGGACCTTGAGGGCTGCATCCAGCTTGGGGTTTCCCACTCTGCTTTATAATCCTACTAAATTCAGTTGAACATCTTAGTTAGGGAAGCTTTTAATGTTTGAAGTTTTGTTGTGTTCCTTTATATTTTGTTGGAAGCTGCCCAAAGTGGTTGGGGCAACCCAGTCAGATGGGAGGGCTACAAGGAATTTGTTGTTGTTGTTGTATTTGTTGTTGCTATATTAAGTCAAGGTAGCCAGGGCATGCTCTAGAATGTTTTCGGACTACAGTTCCCATCAGCCTGGGCCAGCAAGGCCAATGGATGATGGGAGTTGTAGTCTAACCATATGTGCAGGGCATCATCCTGGCTGTCCTTGGATTAAGCATGTGAGTCTTTTTCTTTTCTTTTTGCACTGGAAAGCTGTTCTGTATTCTTTCTCTTTCTTGCCTTCATTCTCACTAGGTGGACTACCAAGGCCGGAAGGTGAAGCTCATTCGAGTTAGGAACCCATGGGGTCAAGTGGAATGGAATGGCCCTTGGAGTGACAAGTTAGTATATTCACTGTTCCAAGAACTTTTAACATACACAAGTTCTGCAGATGGGGTGGGGGAACAGTTATTGAAAACACAACACGCTCATGGGATGATAAGCCATTCTCAGAATACCCACCGGAATAAATGGAGTGCATTTACCTAATTCAACTGATTTCATTGATATCACCCATTATTTAGCAGCTGACATTTTGGATGACACAGTAAAGTACAGGCACTGAAGCGGAATATGCAATGGCTAAACATCACTAGTGTGATAAAATACCGTATCCACGAGTGAACGGCCAAGGTCAGGAAATAGCTTCAGCATTAATACTGATGGACAAAGCAATCCTAAGTAAGGGCTGAGAGGTGCGGAGTGACAGATTCACTGCTGCATCCAAGCCCCTGCCAGCCAGAGCAAAAGGTAAGGATCAGGTCCTTCTCTGAGAGCCATAGTTGTCAACTTTTCCCTTTTCTTGCTAGGGATCCTATTTGGAATAAGGGAATTTCCCTTAAAAGGGGGGAAAAGTTGAGAGCTCAACCTACTCAGTGGATCTGTCTAGCCAAGCTGGAGCCACCCACCCTAAAGATGCCTCTTTCAAAAGGGCTTGCTACTGTCAGCATCGCCCTTGAGCCAGTGCCACCAACTGGACTCATCCACTCAGCCCCGACTGGGCTAGGCGAGCTGGGTAGCACTTCCTTCTGCACAGGAACAGGTCAAAGTGCTGTGGACTCACAGCTTAGAGTTGTGAGCACCGGATTCACTTCCACAAGAAGACAGTCATCGCACAGCAGAGTATAGCAGAGCATAAACGACTCGGAGAGCAGCTCTGTAGAATATCTTCTTTATTCTATCTACAACTATAATACACAACTATGTACAGAGCTAAATGAGGTCTAAACGAAAATGCTGAACTGCACTGAGTGTCTGCAGCTGCTCTTAGCAGCAACCTTATCTATACACACGATCTCTCTCTAACACTCAGTCTCTCTCTCTCTCTTTGATGTGAGGCTGGAGCAGAATAAGTAGAGAGCAGAAACTGCCCCCTCCTCTCTGGAGAATCAGCAGAGAACATCAGCAGATTCTTGGATATGGGAGGGGTGAAATCTCCTCAGCTACATGTGCTACATTCAAAGCACATTTAGTGTAGTTTAAGGTTGCTGGGAACTGTTGCTCTGTGAGGGGGGGAACTACAGTTCCCAGGATCCTTTGGGGGAAGTCATGCGCTTGAAATGTGTGTTTCATGCACCTTGAATGTATGGTGTAAACATGCCCGAGAGTTTGGCATGCACAGCACTCTGTGAGCTCCAGCAGGCTGACGGCTATCTCCTTCTCTTCAAGTTCTCCTGAATGGCGTTCCGTCAGCCCATCTGAGAAAAAACGTTTGTATCAGACAGCCCTAGATGATGGAGAGTTCTGGTAAGTGAACATGCTGATTCAAATGATAACTGCATTAAAGCAAGAGCAAACCAGGGTGCCTTTTTCGTGGTTACTTGGTCCTCCTCACATCTCAACAAACACATGAGGGGAAGCAGAAACACGCTTACAAGCATGTAATCTTCAGCATGTTGATATCCTTCACAGTCCTTCATAGTGTGATCTCTCTTTCTTCTCTTATATAGGATGAAGTTTGATGATTTCCAGTCTCATTTCGACAAAGTTGAGATCTGCAACCTGACGCCTGATGCCCTTGAGGATAATGCAGCACATAAATGGGAGGTGATAGTTCACCAAGGCAGCTGGGTCAGGGGGGCCACTGCTGGAGGCTGCAGAAACTTCATAGGTGTGCATCTGAAATTTCTTGCCACGTTTTTGTTCTCCGTGGGAAGACCTTGCTTCTTACCCATCCTTCTTCATCATTGTTCAAACAGTGAGGCCCAACTCCACATAAGCTTAAATAACTGCTCAGCTCCATAAATACTTTTGATGGCTTTTGATGCCACTGTTTCTATTTGACATTGGGAACTTCAGAGTATCATCATCCTTATTAAGAGGCTACAGCTTGTCAAAGCTAAGCTGAGCCAATGGTCTGCATTTCCTTCCTTGGAATTCCCCTGTTGACAGCAGCAGGGCATGTGACAGGGCAGTAGTGAGGCTGGGTGCACTTGTGGGACTGATTGACTGGGTAATGGTGATCTTACTGGTGCACAACCCTGGTCTCGCCACCATCACCACCACACAGGTAAGTAGCAGCAGTGGCGGTGTTGAGAGGGCGGCTCTACCCTACCACAACCGCCACTACTGCCCATTGATGACTCATTGATTTTCAGATTCACAACTTTTGACTCAACTCAGAGGGGAGCTGTCAGTTCCAAGCCTTTGTAGAGTGTTTGGAAAGAAATATGGTGGGTTCATCAAGATGCTAGTCCACAGTGCACAGACAGTGTCTGCAGGCTCCACTGCTGGTCTTCATGAAAGGCAGGAGGGATGAGCTCTTCTTAATAGTCCAAGTGATGCCCTAGTGGTAGTGAAAATAACTGATCTATTTTATCAAGGAAAGATATTTTATTATTAGGTTCTTTCAGAGGAGGGAATTGTGAATAATTAATGGCATTTTCCAGATTAACATTGCTATGCATATTTCCAGCGTATTTTATAACGATGTGCTTGAAGCAGACATGGCAATGTTGAAATATGCTTTTGTGACTAAACATAAACATACTGATTTTAATATACAGCCATAGCTTTGAATGTGCTCTCTCCCTCTCCCTCTCCCTCTCCCTCTCCCTCTCCCTCTCCCTCTCCCTCTCCCTCTCCATACCAGAAAAATGGGAACATGCGTTTTCTCTCACTCAGTTTGTTTTTCCATTCTTTTTCTCTCTAATTTCCAGAAACGTTTTGGACAAATCCACAGATCAAGCTCCAGCTGACAGAAAAAGATGATGGTCAAAATGAATGCACATTTATAGCCGCTCTAATGCAAAAAGACCGCCGTAAACTCAGGAAGCAGGGAGCTGAAATGCTAACCATAGGTTATGCCATCTATGAGGTATTTTCCTCTCCAGCAATGTGATGGTTCGCTCTGGGCAGGGCCAAGGTGAACACCTGACACAAGACACATCTTTGATGTGGTGATAGTCCCTCAGCCTTTCCCCTCACCTTTTGATGTGACTTGCAGCTGAGTCACTTCATCACTATATGTTGTGTGTTTGTTTCTTAATTTTATCAATGTTTCATTGTTTTTTAATGATTGCTTTTTCCTTGTTTTTAGTGGTTCTTATTTTTATCTGCAAGCTAAACTTGAGTCCCTATCAGTCCTGTGTGTTTGACAGCTGCAGGTGCTCACTTTTTTCCTTGCTGCACTGGCACTGCACTACCAAGATAGGAAACCCCTCAGAAATGTGGGTGGGGAGCTTTCCAAAAAAACAGTGGCTGTGTAAATGCTCTTTGCCCTGGTACAGGAAAAGCATTCCCTTCTTTAATTTTCCAGGTTGTGAAAAAGAATGGCATATAGTGGCCATTCAGAAGAAGATGATTCATGCGGCATGAAGTTAATTCATAGTATGAAGGTTAAGTTCATATCCCTTTGCCGCACACTTCAGCTGTTGCAAAAAGAAGGGCAGAAATAAATGGGGGGGGTGTCTGCCTTTTTGCCCCCTTGAGCTCCTCTCTGGAGGAAAGGCAGGGTATAGGTGCAACAGATAATAATAATACAATATGTAGCCATCTCCTATTTAACTTTGAACTGTATAGTTCAAAGGATTCAGCTAAGTCGTCATGTGCATGGAATGAGATATGCTCTTGCAGTGGGTCTTTCCATGCTTCTCCTCACTCCCCCCCCTCCAAGTCTGCCCTAGAGAGTTTGGGGAACCCCCAGAACATGTTTAGAGGGTTCTTAAGGGAGAGAAGAGGGGGAAACTCTTTACACAAGCTGACCTTGTTCCCCATGCATATATCCACTTAGTACAACACACTGAAGACCCACACTTGATATTCGTTTTGCTGTATAAATGTATGGCAATACACTAAGGCAGAGGCTGAAATGAAAGGGCAGTAGACCAGCGTTGGAATCTGGAGTTTGCATTCTAATAGGTGTGACTTTGGGCTCCAAACATTGGAGGGGAGAGTGCTCTGGCACTCAGGCCCTGCTGACAGGCTTCTCCACAGGCATCTGGTTGGCCAGCAGGGAGAACAGGATGCTGACCTCGATGGTCCATTGGCCTGATCCAACAGGCTCTCCTTAT
Organism: Podarcis erhardii; assembly: GCF_964252035.2. Classification (NCBI taxonomy): domain Eukaryota; kingdom Metazoa; phylum Chordata; class Lepidosauria; order Squamata; family Lacertidae; genus Podarcis; species Podarcis erhardii. The sequence continues at coordinate 75,496,283 of NC_138507.1, read as the reverse complement.
GTTCTTATGCTGTTATATCTGCCAAGCTAACAGATGAATAATGGGGTCAATCTGAAATCCAATCGCAGAGCCCCAGTAACGACGAACAGTTGACGAAGGATTTTTTCCGCTACCACGCATCCAAGGCCAGGAGCAAAACCTACATCAACTTAAGGGAAGTCTCTGACCGATTTGCGCTGCCACCTGGGGATTACGTTGTTGTCCCTACCACGTTTGAGCCACACCAGGAGGCGGATTTCTGCCTGAGGATTTTTTCTGAGAAGAAAGCTGTCGCGAAGTAAGTACGACCGCCAAGTATTGCATCCATCTGATGGAAAAATTCCAAGTTCAAGTTTACATTTGCAACCAGCTCCTACCAAAAGTTTGTAGTGGAGCTTCATGTGTCTGTGAGTGGGTTAGTGATTGGGCCATAATCCCCAGCTTCCTTTTTTTAAAGAGTAAGTTGCTAGCATTTGTAGAACCTGGGACATGAACCAATGTATACAGACGATCACTTCCTCTGGAGGCATTTCAGTGCATTCAGAAAGAAAATTGTGAGCCTGGGCAGAGGAGCATCGGCCCTTATTCCTGCGCTCGCCCAGCCCACAGCCCATTGGCCCACTGGGATGGGGGTGGGGCAACAGTCACCCTGTGACCAAGATGGGTGGCACCCTGGTCCCAGGAAGCCCCACACTGGGTCACAAACCCTGCCCACCTCTTGGAGGGGGTGAGCGGTAATTCCCATTACATCACTCCCAGCTTTCTACATTCTTACATTCTTACATTCTTACAGTGTGTAATGGAGGTATAAGGACCTACAACCACTTTTTCCCCATAATGGGCATGAGGTACTCTTACATTGTACACAGTACACTGTCTCTGGTTGTTGTTTTTTATAATGTTCCACATAGAAAATCATATAAAAACTTGGATTTGCATTTGTTTCTCACAGGGAGATGGATGGAAATGTTGACATTGATCTGCCAGAGGTATGTCACCACATTTAAATTAATAATTGGGCCAATCACCATACTCAAAGGCATTACTTTGTACTAAGGTTACTCGTGATTGTTTTGTTGCATCCGAGATTATGGCAACACCAGGTGAAAATAAAGAAAAACTGAGTCCATCAAACCCAATGTTAAGAACATGCCTCTTTTTCCAAGGTGCAACCCCAAAGGCAGTAAGCAGAAGCATTAAAATAAGGTCATTGTTGTTTTTCTCCAATAATAATCTTTGGGTTGTTTTAGCTTCCTGAACCATCTCCACCCCAAGAAGAAACAGAAGAAGAGAAGCAATTCCGGACATTGTTCCAACAGATTGCAGGAGAGGTAACAACATCCAAACAACAACAAAAAAAATCATATTCAAGCAGAACTCTGGGTGATCAGGAGGGCTCAGTTCAGTGGCAGAACACCACATTTTGTATGCAAAGGCTCCAGGCTCAATCCCTGATGCTTCTAGGTAGGGCTGAGAAAGACCCTTGTCTAGAACCCTGGAGATCTGCTGTGTATATATAGACAATACTCAGCTAGATCCCCTAATGGGCTAATTTGGCATAAATTTCTGTGCACCTAATTTGGACTACATTGTCATGATTCAGAGCAGATTTCCATGAATGCACATTACAGGTAGATTGCATTTTAAACCTGCAAACCTGCCAACTGCCTTCATTTCATCCACTGTAGGACATGGAGATCAGCGCTGAGGAACTTGAATATGTTTTGAATGCCGTACTGAAAAAAAGTAAGTGTTGTGAAAGCCCAATTGGCAAATGATTTCTTATGCTGCATAGTGATGGGAAATCCTGCACAGTGTGCACAATAGGTTTATATTAGGCGAAAGGAAAGGGGCATCGTTCAGTCAGTACGATATCAGCTTTGCGTGCAGAAGGTGCCAAGTTCAATCTGGCATCTCTGATTAGGCCTAAGAGATAACCCCGTCTGAAATCCTGGAGAGCATCTTAAGTCCTTAAGAAATGGAAGGAAGAGAAGGTCCCAGCTAAGGAAGGATGGATAACCAAGATGATGGACTATGCCAAAATAGCGAAAATGACCATGAAGATCAGACACCAAGATGACAAGAAATTTAGCAAAGAGTGGGGGGAAATTTATAGAGTACCTTAAAGAGCACTGTAGATATTTAAAAACGTTAGCAGGATTATTTTAACACTTGTAATGCAATAAGACTAAAATTTAAAAAAGGATATAAAATGAATTTGAAAAATGTAATTAGATGCGATAGAAAAAAATAGATAAATATTGGAAACCAGGGGTAGGGGTTGGGGGGAAGTCTGTGGATTCAAGTAATCTGAGGTGTAAAAAATTGAAAATGATTTAAATATATAAGAATACTGTTAAAAATTGAAAAATGAAATATTTAAGAAATCCTGGAAAGCATCTGACAATCGGTATAGAAAGCTAGGTTATAGTACCACCAAACTGCAGCTCTACATAAGGAAAATCCATACGTTCACCTTTCTGCTTAGTAACCATACATTTAAATCACATGACTTCTCCCCAAGAATCCTGGAAACTGTAGTTTCACCCTCATAGAGCTACAATTCCCAACACCCTTAAAACACTATGGTCCATGGGATTCTTTGGGGGAAGCCATGTGCGTTGAATGTGTTTTCCATGTACTGTATGGATTTGTGCTCTTTTAGCCTTGGGTGGCAGAGCAGGGCTGTACAACAATGAATTTGATTTTATGATAGTGATTGTTCTCTTGCAGCAAATAACGTCAAATTCAAGAAAGTAACTCTCCTCTCGTGTAGAAACATCATTTCCCTAATGGATGTATCCTTTAAAATCGAGTGTGGGAATTTCCTCGGGTGAAACAGATACAAAGTTTTATAATAATCTCTACAAGATTTTGCTTTCTCCAATATATAAAAATATGTTTATGTGTATCGGAGGAAAACTTAAGCAGGGTATGTCTTTGGAAGTCCTAATGACTTTGCAGCTTTTCTTATAAAAATTATAGAAATGAATTTTAACAAAATTGTATTCACAAAAGCATCTTCAAGAGCACTGGAATATTTCTGATTCAGACCTAGCCCAGGTTTTTTTTATTGTTTGGCATCTCCAAACATTTCCATTCTACCATAATATCATTTACAAGTAGGATTGGTTGCTTATTTAAATAACTCAGGACAAGGGGATGCAGAGTTCTGTTGTGTGTTTTCATTCACTGAATTATTTGAAGACTTAGAGAGGGCATTGGTGACATTGTATTGCATTATATTGTTGCACGCCACCTCAGTCTCCAAGCCGTGTGAGATACCAGGGGTTCTAGGTGCTTACCCAGGATTCGTGTCTCCTTTGGAATGAGGGACAGCGGAGACTGTGGTGTCTTTATGATATATGGTTTATTTACACATATGTACAACCTGAGCCTACGATGGAGGGGCTCACAGCAGCAGCAGCCCGCTAAAGTATTGCTTCTTCCACAGCCACAGCCTTGGATTCCAACAGAAGTCAGGTGTAGCTCTGTCTCTCAGCTGCCCAGCCTGCAGCCTGCCCACTTCTAGCTCATATAAAGCAACTCTCAACTCTGCCCTTTGCTTTCTAACTACCAGCTCTAGTACAGAGCTACAGTGGTGCCCCGCAAGACGAAAAACCCGCTAGACGAAAGGGTTTTCCGTTTTTCGAGGCGCTTCGCAAGACGAATTTTTCTATGGGCTTGCTTCACAAGACGAAAACGTCTTGCGAGTCTTGCGATTTTTTTCACTCCCCCCCTTTTTCTAAGCCGCTAATAGCCGCTAAGCCGCTAATAGCGCTAATCCGCTAAGCCGCTAATAGGGTTGCTTCGCAAGACGAAAAAACCACAAGACGAAGAGACTCGCAGAACGGATTCTTTTCGTCTTGCGAGGCACCACTGTACTTCCTTTGTTACTTTAACGGTCCATGACCTCAACTCTGCCCTTTGCTTTCTAACTACCAGTTCTAGTACAGTACTTTGTTACCTTAATGGTCCATGACCTCACTAGGAAGCTAGCCTAGCTATTCCAGAAATTGAATCTAGGCTGGATCCTGGATTTAGAAGGGGGCTCAAGCATACAGCCTACACCCCACCCCAACACATAACAATATGTTAGCAACAGGGCTTGTCCAGGCTTTGTGCATGTGTTTTCTACAGCATGTCCTTGATGCAGTAAGAGTGCTCTGCAGCAGTTAACGCTGATAGGACAAGGCTGTTAGTTCAAAATATTTAACTGCATGAATAAAGTAATAAATGCAGCCTGGTTTTGGTATTTTACACAACTAGTATTGTTTTCCTCAATGTGGACTGCACCAGGCCAGTGGAAATGGGAAACTCGAATTCAATGAGTTCAAAATTTTCTGGGACAAACTGAAGAAGTGGATTGTAAGTTAATATAGAGTCATAGTTTTCTCTGTTGTTTGGTTAGGCATTTTTGAAGTAACTACAAAGCAATTTTAAAGACCCATAAAACTTTCATATTAAATCAGTGCTCTTAAAAATAAAAAAGCTGTTTCTAGGAAACATTCTTTGTTTGCTTTTGTGCCAAACCGCAAAAAGTTTACAGGAAACATTAGCAATATTTTTTTAAAACTTGAGCAAAAAAAAGGATTTTTTAAAGGTAATAAATGTCAGAACAAATGTTCCTCAGAAGGAGGCCAACAAAATAAATCTTTAGCAAAAGACATTGCTTGGACATAATATATTGCTATTGGACATTCAGCCCTTGTATATCAACGGGGAACGGGTGGAGAGGGTGGCGGAATTCAGGTTTTTGGGAGTGACTATCGATCAGGGCATGACTTGGAGCGCAAATACCACTGCTCTGGTGAAGAAGGCCCAGCAGAGAATTTATTTCCTCAGACTTTTAAAGAAGAACAATCTGAGTGAGAGACTGCTGGTGTCCTTCTACCGAAGCTCCATAGAGAGCATTCTCACATACTGTATTTGTGCCTGGTTCTCCAGCTGTACAGCTAGGAAGAGGAAGGTGCTCCAGAAGGTCAAAACCACAGCCCAAAGGATTATTGGTCATCCCCTCCCATCTTTGGAAGAACTGTACGGTTCCCGTTGTCTTAGGAAAGCAAACAATATCCTGCAGGATGCATCTCACCCGGGACACAGTCTGTTTGTACTACTGCCTTCTAGCAGGAGATACAGAAACATCAAGTCAAGGACAAATAGACTGAAAAATAGTTTCTATCCAAGAGCTGTGGCCTTCTTAAATGCAGTAACTCGATAGTGTGACCTGGGAGTTTGATGGGTGTGGGTGTGGGTGTGGCTGGAATGTGGTTTGTTTGGTTGTTGTTGTTGTTTTGCTTTTGTTGTTTTTAAGGGATGGCATCCAATTTCGTTGCACTTGTGCAATGTTGCACTTGTGTAATGACAATAAAGAATCTATCTATCTATCTATCTATCTAAGATGAAAGTGCTGATTCATGATGAGGAGAAAACACTGGTGACCTGCCAAGTGCTCTGGGGAAAAAGGGTCATCCCATTATTCCTGCAAAATCTCAGTGGCCATTTTGGGTGCTGTCATCTCGTGTCATCTTGGGCCATACTCCAGCCCCGAAAAAGTGCTTTTTTGAGGCTAGAGCATGGTGCAGGTTACGTGATGTGCCCAGGAGCATGTCCCAGAAGCCGCATGTCCCAGTTTTGGATCTGAAAAAGTTGGACAATATACAGTCAGCAACAAGTGAATTTTTAATTAGCCAGTCAGAGCACACAGGCTGATGAAGCCCAATATAAAGGAGCATTTGGATGTCTTCTCAGAAGTCTTGAAACAATTAAGTGACCCATCAACTCTTCCTTTCTCAGTGGGGTTACAAATAGTTTTCTCTTTTTGTTCTTTTGTTCAGGGTATTTTCCTTCATTTTGATTCTGACCACTCCGGCACCATGTCTTCCTATGAACTTCGTCTTGCTTTAAAAGCAGCAGGTACCAATTTTTTCCTCAAAGGCTGGCCTTGGCAGTAGGTGAACTTAGGTGGCAGAGGTGGCAGGAGAGGTTTGGAGAGCAGGAGCAACTGTGTTGCTGGCAGGGAGCCCAGACAGTGAGTGAGCAGCAGCCTTTCAAGATCATCCTCACTAGATGTGATATGAAAGAGTCCTTATTAGATCATCTATTAAAAGCAGGCATACAGGCCCAAAAGTGGCACTTGGGAAGAGAGTTAAGTCCCATGATTTCAGTGGGGCTTACTCCCGGGAAAATGAATATAGGGCTGTGGGCTTACTTAAGACAGGATAGTCAGGATTTTTTGTACACTTCCTTTGAACAAGTTCCTTGCTCAGAATAAATCAGGTAAATAAGATTGAGGTGGCTGCAGAATGTACTTTAAAGAATCAGGATTCCAATGGAAATTCTGACCAGGACAGACTGGCTGAGATCAAAGATTAAAAGAAGTGATTATGATGACTGGTTAAAGTAACAGGGAAGTTTTTAACGTGTGATACTTTACTGTATTTTTTGTTTCTATGGAAGCCACCCAGAGTGGCTGGGGAGGCCCAGCCAGATGGGCGGGGTATAAATAATAAATTATTATTATTATTATTATTATTATTATTATTATTATTATTATTATTATTATTACTACTACTACTATAAAAGTTAGTTATATATGGAACTACAGGGAATCATAAAAGGCATTAAAATCTACATTTTCAGAACTCCAGATTTACTCCCCCCCCCCCCGTTTCACCCAATCAGTTCCTTACAATCATGAGGGCTGGAAGCTTATTTAAAAACTAAAACCACAGTTCTCAGGATGCATAGATCCTACGTCCTATACTTTGTCTTGGATGCTTTCAAACGGCTTGCTGGAAGAGTGGCAGTTGCAGTGAGTTATTAAAGAAGCTCAAATTTCTCTTTCCTGAAGGGTTTCAGCTCAATAATTATCTACTGCAGTTGATGGTTCTGAGGTACTCTGATGATCAATACCAGATTGAATTTGATGACTTCTTAAACTGCCTCATTCGCCTGGAAAATGCAAGCCGTGAGTATCTTCTTCTTTTATCTTTCTTTGTTCTCTTTGAAAGCTTTTTAATTCCCATTGACATGTGATAGACACAATAGGTGGGTTTCCAACACCTAACTGCTTTCACAGTTTTTGTTCATCATTTGGTTTTGCAGCTGTTCATTTCCTACAAGTGTTCTACAATTATTGGATTTGCTATCCTGCTTCATAATTACGACACTATTAGTTTGAAAGCACGTTTACCTTGTGTCTCAGTGCCATAATGAACTGAAAGGGCAAGTGCTCTGCTAAGCAGCCATGTTTGGGACTGTTGCAGTAAGCGAGAGACATTTGATGAATGCCAACAATGACTGGTCGTTCTTAAGATCTGAAGAGTTGCAGGGAAAATGACAGAAAATTCTGACATTTCCCAGTAAAGCTCAAGGTCAATTTAGTACTTTCAGTAAATGCTTGAATGTCACCTTTATTTCTGTCATGTATTATTAAACGATACTTTATCATGTCATTGGTACAAATGTGAGGTGAGAGGAAGCCACAGTGATGTTACTATTTCTCTCATTACTCATTAGGCCTCCTAAAACTAACCTGTAAATGTCAGCATTCACCATGTTTCTGACATTTACTGCAACAGAGTTTTTATGTAAAACCCTGATGATATTGGCAAGGTGTTTTCGGGGGATGGCCCAAGGGGTCTCAGCCACAGATATTTTTTACTTGGCTTCCGATCTATAGCCCCTTTCCCACTTTCATATATTTAACATTGGTGGGGGGTTTTGTTGTTTAGTCATTTAGTCGTGTCCAACTCTTCGTGACCCCATGGACCAGAGCACGCCAGGCACTCCTGTCTTCCACTGCCTCCTGCAGTTTGCTCAAACTCATGCTGGTAGCTTTGAGAACACTGCCCAACCATCTCATCCTCTGTCGTCCCCTTCTCCTTGTGCCCTCCATCTTTCCCAACATCAGGGTCTTTTCCAGGGAGTCTTCTCTTCTCATGAGGTGGCCAAAGTATTGGAGCCTCAGCTTCACGATCTGTCCTTCCAGTGAGCACTCAGGGCTGATTTCCTTCAGAATGGAGAGGTTTGATCTTCTTGCAGTCCATGGGATTCTCAAGAGTCTCCTCCAACACCATAATTCAAATGCATCAATTCTTCGGCTATCAGCCTTCTCTATGGTCCAGCTCTCACTTCCATACATCACTACTGGGAAAACCATAGCTTTAACTATACGGACTATACGGGTTTTTAGATTATTGTTATTAGTATTTAACTGTGCTCACATAATACACTACAAAGCATGTTGCCATTGAGACTACACCCACCTGTCATCTTAATTTGCCCAAGGACACTTCTTTTTGTTTTAATATATACAAAAGAGCAGCTCTTGCTAATAGCGTCCTGGAAAAGTAGGCGAGCGGTGCTTCTCTTCTGTCTGGAAAACGGTGACTAAGGACAGCGCCAATGCCAAAAGGTGAGGCGTCGCAGGCAAGGACCAGCGGCCTGGATTCACTGTACTGTACCAGCACACGGTCCGATGAAAGGAGAGCCTTGACCGCGTTGAAGGCCGCCGTCTCCCGATGACCACAGGACCAAGGCGTCTTTGTGCTGAGGAGTCAGTGAAGAGGCTCAGCCACCGTGGCTTTGTGGGGCAGGAACATGTTATAAAAGTTCAGCAGCCCCAGGAACGCCTGCAACTCCGTCTTGTTCTTTGGGATGGGGGCCTGCTGAATAGCGCGGATCTTGGATGTGGTCGGGTGAAGGCCGGAGGCGTCGATAAGATAGCCCAGGAACTCTACCTGTGGAACGGCAATCTGGCACTTCTCCCTCTTTACCTTGAGCCCGGCCTCTTGGAACCTGGTCAGCACAGCACAGAGGCACTCGAACAGCTGCTGGTGTGAGTCTGCGGACACCAAGACGTCATGAAAATATGCCACGCCCGGAAGCCCTTGCAGGAGACGCTCCATAAGGCTTTGGAAGATGCCAGGAGCCACAGTCACCCCGAACTGCAACCGGCGGCAACGGAATGCCCCTCGGTGGGTGACAATCGTCTGGGCTTCAGCAGTGGCATCATCGACGGGCAGTTGTTGATAGGCTTGGGCAAGGTCCAGCTTAGCGAAGACCTTACCCTCACCCAGGGAATGCAGCAGGTGTTGGACAACAGGAACCGGATAAGCATGCTGCTGAAGTGCCTTGTTGATCGTGCACTTGTAGTCAGCGCAGATTCTCACCGACCCGTCTGGCTTGACAGGCATGACGATGGGGGTTTCCCACTTGGCGTGGTCAACCGGCTCCAAAATTCCTTGGGTGATCTGCTTGTCCAGTTGTTCGTTCACCTTAGCCTTGAGAGCAAAGGGAACCCGGCGAAGGAGATGGGCGTACCTGTGTATTGCCCCAAAGTGCCGTCAAAAACCTCGGCAAAGTCTTTGACCAGACCCTCAGTCTCTGCGTTAGAGATGCAGTTGATGCCGGTGACTTCCAGGCCGAGGGCATGAAACCAGTCTAGCCCTAGGAGGCTTGGCCGCTGACCTTCAACCACCACCAACCGGAGCAGGCCCGAAAAATCCTTGAAGGCGATCCAGAACCGGCCAACGCCTACCACGGGAATGTCGTTTCCCTGGTAGTCTCTCAGGTGTACGCAGTGAGAGTCGAGTTGCCTTTTGGACACTCTGGGTACCAGTCTTTTGATGGTGCTCCAAGACATGATGGACAGGGCAGACCCGGTGTCTATCTCCATGTCACATGGAGTTCCTTCAATGAGCACCGTGACGTTCAGCTTGCGTCGCGTAGGCGAGTCAGTTTGGCCAATCGTGGTTCCAGATGGGCAGCGGCAGTTGTTGAGAGCGAAACAGCTTTCCTTGGCAGACTGGAGTGAAGACTTGGACTTGCGAGTCGGTGAAGGGGGGTGTCAGACGGAGCCGATCGGCAGACCTTAGCGATGTGGCCCCTTCTGGAACACTTCCTACAGATGGCGTCTCTGAATCGACACTTGGCACGGGAATGGTTGCCTCCGCAGTCGGCACATTCCGGTTGGCCCTTGGACTTCTGTTGGAACTTCCTGCGCTCCCGCTTTGTCTGGTGCACGTCATCGTCTTCACTGGAGGATGCCTCATCATGCTGGCCTCTTCATGATGCACTGGAACTGGCTTCCTAGCAAGACGCGGGCTGCTGGACTTGCGGATCTCCTGGGCAGAGCATTCAGCAGCTTCTGAGGCCACAGCCTCCTCAATGGCTTTCTGTAGCGTGAGGTCTGGCTTGGCGAGGAGACGCCGTTGCAGATGGATGTCCCGGACCCCGCAGACGATTTGATCCATCAGGGCATCGTCTAAGTCTCGCAGTGCATTGCAGCCTGTCGCAGGGCGGTGGTGTAGTTGTTGATTGACTCCCCCTCTGGTTCCGGTGGTAGAACGCATGGCGGGCAGCAATCTTGGACGGCTTTGGTGCGTAGTTGTCAGAGCTGCCCGAGGTCCCAGCTCACAAAGGACCAACACCAGTTCGTTGTTATATACAAAAGTCTTTATTGAAGTTCAGTTTCGATTTCAAAGCTGCGGCGCGCAGCTCTACGTCTCAAACTCTAGACCGCTGAAGCTCCGTCTGAATCTCCTCCCCCCAGACACCAGTTTAAGACTCTAGCCTTGCTCCACCTCTTCCTTTGCTCTTTCCTCCTCTGGGTCCGCCTGTCCGCTGGGGTCTTGCCCTTTCTAGACTCTTCTGACGCTGAGTCCCCTGAGTCTTCCCCCTGCCTCCGGCGGGCTTTAGGACCTGGTTCCCAATCCAGGTTTTCTGCTGTCCCGCGCGCCTGTACATTCGAACTTGGCGCCCGCGCCCAGCCGGCAACCTTCCTCCTGACTGTTACACTGCTCCTGTCACTGCTTCCCCCTTCGGGGGGGCTAGCTGGACCTGACTTCCCCTCCGTTCCCTCACTCTCCAATAGAGGCGTGGTCAGCCCTGACTCATCTTCTCTCCCTGCTGGAGGAGACGCTGGCCCTGATACATGGGACTCTTCCCCCCCCACTACGCTCTGGTGGGGGAGCTGGTCCTGATCTCCCGCTGCTGCTTTGGGAGTCCCCGCTGGCCCCTTGCTTCTGGTGCGTCCCCCCTGGGACCCCCCTTGCCCTGGCCATCGGCGCCCCCCTCTGGGAATCTTCTGATTCGCTGGAGAAGCTCATGGAATCTCTCGGGCCACTGTCATACTCCCCTACGCTGCCCTCAGATTCTTCCCCTTCGCTCTCCATTTCCTCTCTCCCCTGTGCCTCTGCTCCTGAGCCCCTGACAGTAGTGGTTGTGGAGCTTTTCTTGGATCGTGTCCCACGGTGTGGCCTGCACTGCTTCAGGCGCAACCAATGCTCGGGCTGTCTCAAACACCTCAGGCCCACAGAGGCTGAGGAATAGGCCCCACTTACTCTCCTGTGATACTTGCGTAAGCTCGTTGGCTTGGAGGTAGCAGTTGAACCGAGCAAGGTAGGAGTCCCATGATTCAGAGGCTGGCGCAAACAGCGGTAGAGGCACAAGTGAAGCCATGATTCCGATGCCGGCGTGAAGGGCGATGGATGGAACACCGTGCTCTAACCAGAACAGTCAGCTCTGAATTGGTTCTGTTCAGTGATTTCGCTCAGTGATTCAGCTCAGTGATTCAGCTCTGCTCAGAGGTGGCTGCATCTGGCTGTGCTCTGATGTCCATCTATCCCATCCTCGTCGCCAGTGTTAAGTTGTGGGCGAACATAGCAGACGACACAGCGATTTCTCCAGAGCAGCTCTTTATTTGTAAGCTGGACAGAACTGAACAGCAAACAGCTCAGCTGGCCTGCTTTTATAGGCAGCCGGCTGTCAACATTGTAGCAACAACAACCCAGGGTTTCCCGCCTAAAATAACTGATGTGAACCTGAGTGAAAACTATCTACAGTATCCCCCTGCTGGCCCAGGGTGAGAACTTCAGTACATAACAATTTGTATGAATCAGATCAACATCACGTGTTGGTTTTTTTTACAGGAGTGTTCCAAGCACTAAGTGTGAAAAACAGAGACTTCATTAACCTGAATATAAGTGATGTAAGTACCCAAGATCCTAAAGCTCATATGTCCTTAAGTAAAAAGTGTAAAGGTAAAGGGACCCCTGACCATTAGGTCCAGTCGTGACCAACTCTGGGGTTGCGGCGCTCATCTCGTTTTATTGGCCGAGGGAGCCGGCGTACAGCTTCCGGGTCATGTGGCTAGCATGACTAAGCCGCTTCTGGCGAACCAGAGCAGTGCATGGAAATGCCGTTTACCTTCCCGCCAGAGAAGGACTACATAAACTAACTACAGAGAAGGACTATTTATCTACTTGCACTTTGATGTGCTTTCGAACTGCTAGTTTGGCAGGAGCTGGGACTGAGCAACGGGAGCTCACCCCGTCATAGGGATTCGAACTGCCAACCTTCTGATCGGCAAGTCGAATCGGCAAGATTCGAACTGCCAACCTTCTGATCAGCAAGTCCTAGGCTCTGTGGTTTAACCCACAGCACCACCTGTGTCCCAAAAGTGTAGAGAGTAACTATGTGAGTGCAGGATTCCCTACTTCTTCCACTTTTTTATGGGCATATGTTACTACTGGCATAAGCAAATGAAAACCCAATGAAGGGCCTCCACTGGGTAATTATTAGATTTGAGGATGTCTCTCCAAGCCTATGGCCCTCAACATTTAAATAGTTTAAAACCAAACAAGTGACAGAATATGGAGAGGGCTCCCATTTCCCTTAAGCTAAAATAACCATCAGATTTTAGAGCCACACCTCTGTTCCAGAGGGTCCTGTGTTTCTGCCATTCTGGGAAGTTCTCATCTTACACATGTTACTTTAGGATCTCCTTTATCATCCTGTTTGCCCACAGTGCCTCCTCCACAAGACATACATACTTTGGTAGTCACAAATTCAGAATATGAAGAGGCTGATCAGATTTATGGCCCTAGAGTTCTGACAAATTGGATATTTCAACGGCAATGTTTGGTCTTTCTTTCTCCTATTAGTTTATCAACTTGACAATGAACATCTGAAGACATCCAGTCTGGGTTTCAGCCAGTGTTCAAAGTGTCTCTCAAAATAAGTTTGGAATGTTCCTCCCATGGTTGAAAACATCACAGAATTCCTGCATCTTCTACCCTTTCTTATATTGGCCCTCAACACTACCAGAACTGCTTTGAAGCCATTTTGGCATAAAAGGGGTGTAATAAAGTACCTGTTTAAAAGAAAACAACAAATATAGATAAGTATTTAACTTGTGTGGTGTGTGTATGTGTGTGTGTATATCACAGTAAGTATAGATACGTTTTGAAATTGAGTGCAATCACATCAAATTGAATGACTGGCTCCAAGCAATTGTTGTTGTTTTTTATGACACATGATCATGTCAGTTTCCAATGAACTTGCCACATGGCTGAACTGCTCCCATTAAGTGTCCTAATTTTGTTTTGCCTAAATTTCTTCAAATATGCATAAGAAAAAAGAAGCTCACAAATAATCCTAACAATGCCCATGTCACTGATGGCTGGTGACATTTGATGCTGGTGGATTGTAAAAAGACTGCCCACAATAAGTCAAACCTGCAGTTCAGAGGATTGCACCCCTTTTGAGTCCACGGCTCCCTTGACCAACAACATTCTTTCTGCGGCACCCCTGTGGGGCTCAGGACCACACTCCTTGCTTGCAGAGCTGGCAGCCTCTCACCCATTTTTGAACACCCTCCCTTGTGGAGTGTTCCCTCAGCCTCTTCTCCTCTCCCCTCTCCTTGGGAGACATCTGGGCAGTAGCTGTTGCCACCCCTGGTCTCTGAGCTGCTCCGCCTGCTCCAAAGAGAGGTGCCTCCTCACACTGCCCCACAGGGGCTTGGGAAGAGGATCCCCCAATCTTAGTGGCACAGCAAAGACTGGCCAGAGGTGAGCAAAAGGCCAGTACCTTACCTTGGGAGGCAGCAGTGGCAGCAGCGGGCCTGCATGGTGGAAATGCTCCCCTTAGCACCAGGCATTCAGCTCCCAGGCAGGCCTTCCATGCAGCAAGCCCAAGAAAAGCCAGTGCAACGCCTGTCTGCCTGCTTGCCTGGCTTCCCACTTATCTGCCCATTCCCAACAGCAAGGGCTGGTGAACTGGCTGGCTGGGCTCCCTCGCCCGCTTGCTTGCTTGCTTGCTCCAAGGCCACCTCAGTTCCTGGCAACCAGCACCCACTGGCCACCCCCAGAGGCACCATTTGCCTGCAGAGTGTGTAGCTGTGGCGGCTGCAACAAACAGCTGTGCAAGCCTTTGGGAGGCAGAGACGCAAGAGGGCATCAGAGGAGGGAGGGAAGGAGAGAGGGACAGAGGCCAGTACAGTGGTACCTCGGGTTACATACGCTTCAGGTTACAGACTCCGCTAACCCAGAAATAGTACCTCGGGTTAAGAACTTTGCTTCAGGATGAGAACAGAATTCGTGCTCCGCTGGCCCGGCGGCAGCAGGAGGCCCCATTAGCTAAAGTGGTGCTTCAGGTTAAGAACAGTTTCAGGTTAAGAACGGACCTCTGGAACGAATTAAGTACTTAACCCGAGGTACCACTGTATTGCTTGTGGCACCCCTGACTATCATTTAAAGCACCCCAGTGGTTGAAAACCACTGCTTTAGTTGTTCTCCTTCCACAACAACCCAATAAATGAGTAATGCTTCAGGGTACTGCGACTGGCATGAGGATGGGCTGACCATCCCTCAGGGGTCAAAGGACACAGAAATCTTTTCTTATCTCATAAAACTAACAACCTTAACCCAACCAACTAATGAACACTTAAACCACCCCACAACCACCCAACCCTGCATTACTTGGCAATGGTGAACTTCATGGATAAATGAGTCAACTGTGTCCATTAACTGTTGATACCAATGTAGCCGTTTCTGTCTTTGGTCTTTCAATTAACAGTCTTCACTTCTATTCCTGCTCTCTCTTGTTTGCTTCTTTCCCTTCGGGGGGGGGGGGGCTATAGTGCAACAAAAGCAGAACAAGAAAACAAACCAGAACATTTGTGGGGTGGTGGTGGTTGTTGTTTTAAAAAAAAGTTCCAAGATTTCAGCAGGAAGTTTTGGGATACCTACTGATTGAAAATAAAGCAGTGTGACTGCCCCAAAATATTTGCAGGTACAAACCATGTTGAAAGCAGGATCGCGTGTGACCTCTCCAAGACATTCATGAGCACAAATAAGCATGAATGCACAATGAAGAGGATGGCTGGAGGGGCGCTGATTCTGACTTTCTTTTTTCATTGTTCTGTGACCCTCTCATTTGCGTGGCTCACATTCTTAAGTTCCTCAAGGAGATAGGCATTACAAATGTAGTTTTGGTTTCCTCAAGCAAGAACTGGAATAGTATCAGAACCTTAAATATGTCATTGTACCCTGCTGGAGCTCCTTAGCTCATCTGCACTTAACTCCTTTTTGCAGGCCCCTGGGGCTTGGCTGTTCCTGTTTCTAAACAAATCAGGACAGGAGTGCTGTGCATCAGGAGCCATCACCCAGCTTTGCAAGACGCATTGTGCTTTCTTGGCAGAGAAAACATAACAAAGCAGCCAAATGCAACCTTCCTAACTCAGGTCTATAATACCAGAGGACTGAAAGTCAAGCAGATTTCTGCTGCATTCATCCAGATTGGTGGTAAAAGTTCATCTTAAAGTAACAGAGGGAATAAATGATCTCCCGTGGTTTTTTCCTTCTTCATCCCAACTCTTTCTCCTTCTTGGCATTCTGTTATCCTTGCAACCAAAGATCCCCATAACAGCATCCAGGGCTGGCTGAAGACATTTTGGCACCTAAGGCAAACCACACAATGGCACACCCCCTGCCAATTTAGTGAGATGGAGGCAATGGTGTGGAAGAAAAATGGCTTTATCTGGAAAAAGCACAAAACCAGACTCCTCAATAACAACTCCAATGCACACTACTCTGTAGCTGCCCCCCCCCAATAAAGCTGACAAAAATCATGTAACATGACCTGAGGACACTGAATACTAAACAGGTGCTAAACTGTCCCCACCAAGCCTGTCCAAAGCACATAGTAACTCACTAGCTCTGGCTGTGGAATACATTAAACGAGGAAAAAGACATGTTTTTTGTCATTTCAACAGAACTGAGCACACACGCACTGCACCCTGAACCACAAGAATAAGGAGTCCAGGTAAATCTCTCACCGGGGTGAGACATGTGGGAATGTGAAGGATGGTAGGAAAGGATATATTGAATAAATATTATCCTTCCTTCACACATGCTAGTGAGTGATGTAGCAGAGCAAATTCCCCTTAATATAGCTGGAAGCTAGTTTGCAGATTCGTTTGAATCTCTTACTTAAGATTATTTCCTGGTGTCCCCTTTGATCCCTCTTAAAAGAATAAAGACACAAAAGTCTTTCTGAGTAAAGTAACAAAAAGTTTACTCACATTTCAGTTCACGATATGATCCCTGAAAGGCAGGCTTTACTTGGCAGTTACATGAAGAAATTGTGAGTTTGTCTCATATGAAGACTGAACTCGTGCTGCTGGCTGAGAACCAGCAGACAGCAAAATTTACATTAATGGAACAAAATGGCTGCAGGAGAGCAACATGGCAGCAAAAGAACAGCAAGACAATGGAAAGACAAAAGTAATTCCTTGTTGCTCCTGGCAGCAGCAAGCACAAAATAGGTGGAATCCTGGGAAAACAGACCCAATCAGAAGAGCCAAAAGCAGGAGGCGAACCAATCAGGTGAGCTAGAAGCCGGAAGACCATTGAAGAAGCTGTGACTTGGTCTTTGGGCTGCTTCTGCTCCAACTGCTGCTGTTCCCCATCCTCGGCGCTGCCGCTGGGGGCACAGAATGGCCACAGCTGGAGCAGACGACCCAGGCCTCAGCACCGGTGCCATTTTGGAGACAGTGGCCACTTCAACACCAGAGGGAACTGGAGAAATAGCTGTCGTGGCCGCCTCAAAAACTGGCACCAAGGCTGCAGGCTTCAGAAACAGCAGGCGCAGCAACAGAATCTACCACCCCTAGATCCTTCCAGGATTCCACCACCTGAGGCAACCATTTCAGACTGCCAGATGGTAGCACTGGCCCTGATAGTATCTTGATTATATCACTCAACCCACTCCTTTTACCATTTCCACAAAGACAGGGAGATGTATGATGGAAGGATTTCCTTCTAATTTGTTTACAGGAAAGCAAAAGTCCATCACTCTGCTCGGCCATTAAAAGCTGCCTCTTTATTTTCACAGTAGATGGATATGTGAACCCCACAATTTTTGTCGTCATTATCCATCATGCTTTCATGAGGCCCAGGTCCAAAGGATGAAATATCAAAGTTATGAGTACCTCACCGTGCCTTTACGCCTTGATTAACTGACCTCTGAAACACAGATTGCAGACAGATAATAGCTGTCTTGCCTGAGACCATTTTAGCTTGAAAACAGATTGCCTGGTGCCAGAGAGAAGTGAATTTCCATTTCGTAATACTGATCTGATTCATTTCCTAGAGGACAAGTGTAACTGAAATAGAAAGGAGGTCAGATTAAGAGTGACCTGTCAGAATAATATCCTCTATATGTTGACATTGCTGTATGGAAGAACTGTGTGCTTATCCTAGGGTAAAAATAAATGAAAAGTACTAGTGGGCAAATTTCAAAAGCTTCTACAGAACAAATGAACATTTGGCAGCAGGTTATGCAGAAAAAACGAAAAAACAAACCGGACTTGAAACATAACACAAACTTAATTTGGAAGCAAAATTGTAATGTACAATTTGCTTCAGGGATGGGGAACCTATGGCCCTCCATCTGTCATTGGATTACAAAACCTATCAGCCCTGACCATGGGCCATGACAGCTGTGGCAGATGGAAACTGGAGTCAGATAAGATCTGGGTCACGGATTCTTCATTCCTGATTTACTTGGCATAGCATCAGACATGGGATTTGTGTGACTATTTAATGGGCACCGCCTCCAGATTCCAGTTGTTGCGCAGTGAATCTTCCATGCCACAAATAGTGTGGAAATCTGGGCTCTACTTCTAGCATGGCTACATCAAGATGAAATTCAGAGGTGCAACCTCAACCCCCTGGCTCCATCACAATGCAAAGGGTTCTGGGACCAGCACCAGTCCATCTTATAAACCAATGTTGTACGTGGTGGATGTGTGCTACATTGGGGAGGCTTGGAGCTCCATTCTGAAAAGTTGTCGCTTCTCCTGCTCATGGGGAATGAGTTGGATGGTCTATTTGCCACAATGAGGGCTGCATAAACCAATCTGCTGCTGCAAAAAGGATAGTTGTGTGCTTCAGCTGTGAGCACTTGGCTGAGTCTGCAGGAAACAAGAGGATTTATGTGTTCCAAAACACACGCTGCTCCTAAGTTAAAACACTTTTTAAAAATAGTAATGTCAAGCACTACTCAAATTAGCTGCTGAAATCCTGATTCTCTCTTTTGACACGCGAAATTTAACATTGCATTCCTTTTTCTTTCTTTCTTTTTTTGCACTGAACTTCCACTCACCTCACCCCCGCCAAGGGTTTATCCACAGTGGACTGAAAGCCTTTTGTTAAGGCAAGCAGGCTTGCACCTGTTTTTGATCAAACATTTGAAACTCTGCTTCCCTTGGCTCAGAAAAGAAGCTTTTATGTGCTTAAAATTTCCAGTATCTGGAAGAAATAAAAACATCACTGTAAGGGAGCACAGGGGATCCTTTGGGGAAGATGCAAACTGTTTTCGCCCTAACAGAGATAGCTTTCACCAGGTCCAATCCTATGCTGAAAAACATCAGTCTGCATATTCTTTGTATTATTAGCGTACAGAATCATCTTCTTCCTTGTTTTTGTTTTAAATGGGCTTTTAAAGTCTGGATTCATAACAGCTCTGAAGAATCTAGTAACCGATAGGCCTTATTATTCTATTTTTGTTTGTGCTCATCTAACACAACTGTCAAGTATCTATTATTATCTGGGGAAAGCCAGTTAACACAAAACATTAAAGCAAAATAATGTTGCGGCGTAGTTCTCCAAACAAACAATGCTTAACAAAAAAAATATACATATATTAGGGGAAAGTGTGCATAGAAACGAATCTATGCATGAAAATAACATATATAGATGCATCGTATTAGGGGAAATGGCTTGCAGACATGTCCACATTAATCAAAACTACATACAAACATGTTTATTAGGAAAAAATTGCACTGGAATGCTGATTAATTTTTTGTAAGGATTGTTTTTTAAAACAAACAAACATAAATTGCTGCAGAAATGCAGAGAACTGAATTTAAGGTGGGCAAAATGAGAAATGGAGAGAATCAAAATGGACAGTGACAAAGCCAGGCAGACTTCCAAATCTTGGGGGCCACGGCTGAAAACATGAAAGGAGCCTAATACATTTTTGAAGCACTGCAAGTGAGCGCTATTAAATATAAATTGGGAAGTAGTTGTTGTTGTTTCCTCATGTTCCAGCATCTGGGAGTAAAGTGGGAGTCAATATCCATTTGACTCCAAGTGAACAGTCATGTTAATTGTTCTTTATTTTTTAAAGAAACTGACAATAAACTTTATCAGATGTCAGGGTCACTGAATAAAATATTCAAGTCAGCATGCTTACGCAAAATCAGCACAGTTATACAATTTTATTGCAGATGCTAATAATACCTTTTTGCTACTGAGGCTTATTGGGGCAACTTAAGTTTTCTTGGCATTGCTATTTGAACTTTTGCCAGTGAATATAAACAAACCTGCAGGAGGAAGGGTTCCCAACTAAATTAATTTGTCGTGACCAGGATTTCTCTTGGTTGGAATTGTCTTTAAGCACCATAGAAAACTGTCTTTGCTTGGAACAGCTAAATATGACTACATATGAGGAAGGCTATGAGATTTGGTGCTAGAAGAGACATTGCAGAAGTACATCTCTCTCTCTCTCTCTCTCTCTCTCTCACACACACACACACACACACACACACACACACTCCATAACATGCAAAGCTATTTTTTGGGATAAGTGGTTGCCAGATGGGCAGTTACACATATTTTCAAGTCTTTCTAAAAGTGGAAGCAACAGCAGATTGACATTGTATTAGGGGATTTCATTGTATTATGTAAAATAAGATGGCTTTTACCCCATTCTAAAAACAGCTTTCCTGGATTCTCTTGACCCCATGCCCCATCTTTTGTAAGAAGTTCCACTTCACATCTGGCTGACACTTGGCGTCCCTTCCGTCAATGTGTTTTTGTTTGATTTACAAAATGATCCAAAAATGGAAAAAGCTTTCTAAAATTGCTGAGCAGGAAGAAAAGGGGAAATTAAATAAACCTATAAACTATTATTTCAGTCCTATGACCACAATCCATTTAATAGCTTGGAAGAAAAGTCGTTTTGTTCTCAGTTGGCTATTCAGAAGCATTGAGATTATTCAAATCTCTTCTCCCCTGTATTATGTTGTTATTAATATTTAATTTCAGTATGCAATTTCAGCCTTATTGGATAGTAGAAATGTGTGGCACTCTTTTTTAGTAGAGTAATTCAACCAGTGGTACTGTGTTTAAGAAAGGCAAATAAATAAATAAAAAATGGAGAAGGCAATATTTTTGGAAACAATCCTCCTCCCTCCCCCAGGTGTTCATCACAGGCTTCAAATATAGACCAAGGTATCTTCAGTTTAAGAGTGAAGACGCTTCTGAATTAACTCACACACAAAATTGATATAAATTGTAAACAAAGCTACCACCCAAACGGTCACACATCTAGGGGTGGAGAACCCAGGGCCCTCCTTACACTGCTAGATTACAACTTCCATCATAGTTGACCCACTGCCCATGCTGGCTTGGGCCAATGGAAGTCTGCTAATATCTGGAGGACTACATTTTTGCATGCTATTTTCACTAATGTATTCATTTTAGTGCACTTTTGCCTAATATGTACACGTTGGTAGACATTGTTTGGCTGCAGAACTGCACCACAAATTTGGTTAAGTGAAAATTTTGAAGGGCAGCTGTTCTTGAGTTCACATACTGCTTCAGAAAGTGCAACTCGGATAGATTCACCTTTATATGTGAACTGAATCAAAGTTCTCCCTCATTCCTGGTTGATACCTTCTCATGCCTCATCTTGCTATAGCCTTGTTTCTCTGCATCCAAAGCAAAAACTGCTGCGTGTCTCTCAGGAGTTGTCAAAGACTTGACGAACCTTGATGAGTAGAAATGAACCAGACTTTAGAAAGGGCCATAGGATGATGTCTTATACCAGGTCAGAACGTTCATCCCGTATTGTCCATTCTGATGGGCAGAAGTATTTTCCATCAGTTACTTACTGATTCTTTTAACTGGAGATGCCAGTGACTGAAAAAGTGTTGCTCCACCATCTCCCTTCTCAAACCCCCTTCTCATCTCATCTTCTGGCTCATCTCCCTTCTCAAACCCCTACCAGCCTTATCTACACAGGACCCGACTGCTTTGTAGTCTCATAACGCGACTGACTCATATCTGAGGGCTTTGGAGAACCTGTCCTTAAAATCACCGCACTATAAAGTCCCAACAAATTTAAGCTGACAAACTCTGTGTCTCCTCCTGATGTAAGCAGTGCACTGTCTGGGTTTCATCATGGACATTTATGGAGTGATTTGATCAGTTTGACCAAGGAAGTTATTTTCATTAGATTCCAGAGATACGGATTCATGGATGGGTATTTATGTAGAATAATTCAAGTAAAAAATTAGCCAGTTCTATTTATAGGCAATAGAAGAGAATCCTACATGTTTTAAAGTTAGCCTTGCCGACTCCACTAATTGCAGCAGGCCTCTCTTATAAACTTATTTTTTACCCTATTTTTTCATATTTCTTATAAGCTCAGATGGATGGACCAATCTGTCAAACAGAGCATGGTATGCTAGTGCAACTAGTGTGGATTAAAACTTGTCATAGAATGCTGTGTAGAACCTTCAAGGGGATCATATGATCTAAAGGGATTTTGTCATCAAGGATGCTTCCAGAAGACATATTAGGTTTCTATTCTGATTTGCTTGCAGGGAGATTAGACAACATTGCCTGCTTAAAGAGCATTCATTCCGATTTATCTGTGGGGAAGCTAGATGACAGCTCAAAGCAAGTGTTATCACTTTCCCAGTGCATTTCCCCATCATTTTCCTTATCCCAGAAGTCCAGTATTTGGGGGAACAGTTCCAAATCATCTTTAATCAATCAACTTAAATCTGCCAGTATGTGATTGAATCCCACTCACAAAATGGTGATCATCTGAAAATGCTGTAAGATTGCATCAAAACACTCTCTGCCTGGCTATTATTATTTGGGCACCGTTCAAGGTCATTAAAAACTTTCAACCTGAATTGCTTTGCACAGCTTTGGGCTCATCCATACTTTGCCCTGTTCTTTCCAGGCACAGGTTTGTGTCAGAGCATCTTTGTGGGGGATTTTTGCCCTGGAGCTTTCCCTGCAAAATCTCGGTCCTTAGCGCTCAATCGGAGCAAATGTCAATTCGGGTTTTCTGTGGATTGCTGTTTGCTCCGACTGAGCTTCAAAGAGCGGGCAGGGCTTGGAATGAGCAGAGGAAAAGTAAGTGAAGACAAGCCTGTCTCCTTTCTCGTGATCTTATAAAGCAACAAGACTTACCTTCTTGATTTTACCAACCATGACTCAAAAGTTGGAACTACAGGATAGTAGTTTGGAGGCAGCTGATGTTATTCCATTCTGCAGCTAAGAGATCCAGCTGCTAACCCAAAAGGGAGATCATGATAGAATCTCCTATGGGCTCCATGACAGACAAGTAAGATACAAATGGAGAATTACTGTATTTTTCCGTGTATAAGATGATGCTTTTTGCTAAAAAAAAAAAAAAAAAATGGCAAAAAATGGGTGTCGTCTTATATACAGGTAGTGAATGCAGAGAGGGGGCGTGCAATTAATGGCAGCAGGAAGCCGGAGATTGGCTGTGGCAACTGGGCAGGCAATTGGCAGCTGTGGTGAGGTGGGCAGGCAATTGGCGGCTGTGGCAAGTGGTGGCGATGAGTGGACAGATAAGGTGGCTGCGTTGAGGTGTGTGATCAGCAGTGGCGGGCAGGGGGGTGAGTGTTTGATGGAAGTGACCTCCCCCCCCCACCACCACCAAAAGCTAAGCAACTTAATTTCTCAATTTTAAAAATTAAATTAATTTTTAAATTAAAAAATTAAAAAAATTAAAAAAATATGGGGCGTCTTATACATGTAAAAATACAGTATTATAAAACACACACCCCTCTACAAATGTAGAGCTCCTTTATGAGCCTGGATAGCTCAGTTGGTTAGACCATGGTGCTGATACCACCAAGGTTGCAGGTTCGATCCCTGTATGGACCAGCTGCATATTCCTGCATTGCAGGGGGTTGGACTAGATGATCCTCAGGGTCCCTTCCAACTCTACAGTTCTATGATTCTATGATTCTATGCTCAGACTTGGCCTAAACAAGTAGTGATGAAATACCTTTCAGGAAGGGGGTGATTTATAATAATAGGGGTTAGACAAGTTTGATAGACGGATACTCAATTTTCACAAGATGGGCACAATTTTGATTCTAGTTTTGGGAGTTTGGAATAATCTTTAGCACTCTAAGCTCAAGATGTAGAAACAATTCTAGATCTAAAATTTTTTGTCTGACATGGTAAAAACCAGCTTTCACCCCCCCCGTGAGAGCCAATTTTGTGCAAAGATTTGCAACAAATAACCAATATAGTAATGTTTAATTTTCTCAGCAACCTTAACAAACTACAGTTCTCATGATTCTCTGGTGGAAGCCAAGTGGTATGATACTGCTTTAAATTCTTTTTTGTGAACTGCTTTGAGGTTTTGTTTTTAAAAAAGCAGCTGTGAATAATTTTTATGAAAAAATAATAAAAGTAAACGTATAATGCAGATGAAGCCCATATCAAAATGTCAGAACCATGTCAAGGAGGAAGAGGCAAGGACATCAAAACAATAAAGGCAATGAAACTGGTTTATGTCAGGTGCCTTTAATTAAGAAGTAATTTTATACAAAATGTGACCAAGTATTTTGAATACGAACTTCAATAAAAACATATCTAAGAAAGGGAGAAGCATCCGATTTAGCCATCAAAGCACAGTAAAGGGAAAGGAAGAGTAACGGTTTCTGCAGTAGACATTTGCTGACTGGTTGCACTGAGTACAATCTATCAACATCTTCTGAGTTAGCCTCACTGTAGGGAATAGGCTGTGTACAAACACTTTAGAGGAAGTAAACCCTAAGTGTATAAGATGAAAGACTCCAAAACAAGAGAACAGAAGAAGAAAATAACACAGATCCTATCCGTTTATCCACTGTCAGTGCATGAAAACAGAGATTTTTAAAAGATGCTTCTCTAGGCCTTAGGGCATTCTCTTTCATGGGCAAAAAAAATATGGAAAGTGACATTACTTGTCTGTTAAACTGAAAATATATGCTTCTTGAAGTTGTCAACACAGAGAAGAGGACCTGAACTAAAAAAAGTCACACTTCACATTATTCAGCTTTTATATGATTGCAAATATTCCCTTTCAAATGCCAAAATGTGAATCAGAAATGCCTTCATGCATGTAGAACTTGTGCTCAATCATAGCGTTTTGTTGCTTTTTAATACCAAATGTTTTTTCTAATTTAAAAAACCATTCTGAATTTATTTTACAAATATTAAAGTGACTCAAAAAACTTGTAAACGTAGCCATAAATAGATCGCTCACAAACTGCTACCAGAACTTCAAGAGGCTTTCTTCTGCTAAAATCTCTTCAGCCTCTTGCCATTTTGAACTGTCAGTATCCCAAGTTGAATAACTAGCAGTGTCAGGAAGCTGCCTGTTACTCAAGAGTCAATTCACATGGAACATGGCAGCACAGTGACGCAGCATGACAGGTGCTGCTACGGTAAACACCGTGTGATGGAGAGATGCATTGCCAAAGATGCCACAGGGACCCACAAGTTATCCTGAGCTCTGGAGTGTGCATCTGAGTGTTTAGAGATGCACATATTTAACCTGCCTACATTGCTGTTTTACCACAAACACCCATGTGTGAGAGAGATGGGGACACAGGAACAGCATTTCCTTTAGTGTTCCCCCATATTTTCTTATTTTCCATAGCAACACAGATGGACGTGTCTTTGGAACAAAGACTTAGAAGAAGTCTCTTCATTTGGTTTGATTAATTGTTGCAATCTATGTTTCCTGCAGAGCACATTGAGAGAACAGGAGATTGGATGTACAGAAAGTGGACTGAAGTAGAGCTTATGTAGATGAAGAGGAATTTTCAGGTTTTAGTTTATACACTAGTGTGAGGTCAAGCAAACAGAAATCTCAAGGTTGCGATAAGCTACCTGGAGGAAGCTACTAGCAAGTGCTGTTACAAAAAGCACTGAAAATAAAGAGGGGATGTAAGTTTGCTTTTTTTGTCCTACAGAAGTAGTCTGATGCAAACTTTGTGGGATCTCCACGAGCTGGCACAAAGAACCACTGCCTTGGGTCAATACTCTAGAAATTCAGTTATTGGGATTTTAAATCGCAAGAATTTAAAAACAGAACATCAGTCACCTTTGGCTTTGAATTGGACAGATCACTAGTTGTGCGTAAAGGGAAATTAAGGCTCGAAGGTGATAGGTATAGCATTGAAGCAAAATGGAAAACCACAACGCACTGTCAGGTGGCAGTTCTACTCACACACGTACATTTTAAACAGCTGACAACAATGAGGCCTGGTCTACATATGCAGCAGAAAGAAGGAGGTGCTAGAATCCTGAGGTGGTGGATTGGACTGTATAATTTCAAGCTATAGTGGAGGGGTGCCATTTTTGAATGACCAACCCATTATATAAATAGCTCTCTGCAAGTTAAAAAAAAAAGCAACTAACAAAAACTTAGCACATCAGGGTGTGTGGGTGTGACATGTTGGGAATTCTAGCCTCACTAAGGGATGCAGCACCAGAAATTAGTCAAGATACCTTCAAGAGAAGCTTATTACTACTACCACTACTACCATTATTATTATTACTGAAACAATTAAAAAAAATCCTCTCGGATAAGGTGGCTGGATTCAAAAGGACAGAATGCCAACACCTTTAACCACCTTGTCATACAAGGTACACCTGATGAAATCCCCTCTTCTACACAACTAATAAAGGATGTAGGACCCCTGTCCTCTTTTGAATTTGACCACCCTACAAGTTTCAAACATGGTGGATTACTGTAGAGTTTTCTTTTGTGGGAGGGGCAGGGAAGAGGCATTGACAC
Organism: Podarcis erhardii; assembly: GCF_964252035.2. Classification (NCBI taxonomy): domain Eukaryota; kingdom Metazoa; phylum Chordata; class Lepidosauria; order Squamata; family Lacertidae; genus Podarcis; species Podarcis erhardii. Next base: position 75,470,105 of record NC_138507.1, on the reverse strand, counting down.
TCCTACAGATTGGTGTGCAATGCCACTCTTAAGAGGAATGCTAAGAGGTCTCAAGAGAATCGGTTGTTTTGCAAGGTTGTATTCACCCAAAATATTCTTACTGAGTTATTTTTCAAAGATAAAAGAGAAGCTTCACTGAAATGTATTTGTGGGGTTTTGTCTTCTCTCTTGCCATGTCCCTCTCTGCATTGGCTTTGCATTTAGGCAAATTATTTTCCCAAGTACAGCTAAGGTGCTGGTTTGAACAGCCTCCTTTGTAAAAGCTTTCCCATTTCAAAAATATTTCATACCACATTACCAATATCAGCATTAGAAATAAGTTGGTCAAACTAAACATACCTATACAAAAATAAAAGTGTAAAAATCTGTAGCCTTAATTTTCTGTGTAGTTTATTTGAAACAGATAAGATTAATTTTGGTTTTTGAGCTTTGTGCTTCAGCAGAACCTAGGCCTACGGTGTTTTGCCGCTGCACCATCTCCACGTAAATGGCTTTCTTTAAGTCATGTTGCAGCCCATAAGGTGTAGTTTTGTATATGAAATGAAAATAGGTGCCTCTGTCGCGTGGCTTCAACTTCTCTCTCTCTCTCTAGGTCAGATCCCTCCACCTTGTCCTTAAAACACATAACACTAATTAGGAAATGTATCCTGTCCCATCTCCAATATAACAATTCACCCTATAGAATCATAAAGAAAAAAAAAACCATACTTCTAACACTGGACAATTTCAAAATACAAATATCCATATGGTTTTACAAAAAAGTGTAAATACAAAGGCAACATTTAAAACTGTTGGAAAAAATATTAGTTTGAAAGATCAAATAGAAGCCAATACCAATAAAATAAAATAAAGTAGACTGGAAGAGAGATGTTTTCTCTTCCTCCAAAACTGAGCTGAAGCTATTTTGGTCCTTTACCAGTTGTCTAGAAAATCAAATCCGGTCTTCAAGATAACGTTATTTGCATTGCTCTGCAGAGACACAAAAATTAGAGAAAGTGAATACTTAAATCATTGAAACTAAGTTAACCCTAATCAGTAACATACACATATACACAATAAAAGGTGCTTCCTGGCACAAGTTTAATACTGCAAGCAGGTTGTTGGGAAACAGATCCCGCCCCCCATTTTTTGATTTCCCCCAGAAAGGATAAATTTAGATTAAATTGGGGTAGCTGGCATTTTAATAGCATTATATGGACACAGTAAAACAAGAACAAAAAACCCAAACTCCATAAACGCACCCAAAATTACATGTGAGCATCAGAGTCCCCTGTTACCGCAAGTAGTGCTATGGAATTCGAAATTCGCATCGAAAATCTTACAAGGCTGGATTTGGGGGAGGAAGATTTCAATCTCTGGTTGCGTGTGTGCGTGCTAGCAGAAAAACCTAACCTCAAAACCAGGTGCTGGGAACATTAGGCCTACCAGATGCTGCTGAACTACAACTCCCATCATCCTTGGCCACTGGCTATGCTTGCTGGGTCTCCTGGGAGTTGTAGTTTAGCCATCTGATGGGCCAAAGGTTCCACTCCCCTGCTCTAAACCAAGTCATGTGGGGACTCATACAGGATTTCAGGCGATTCAAATGGCAAATGTCGCTACTATATAGACCGTATTTTTCGCTCTATAGGACGCACTTTTCCCCCTCCAAAAATTAAGGGGAAATGTGTGTGCGTCCTATGGAGCGAATGCAGGCTCCTTGGCTTCAGGGATAGCCGCCTGAAGCCTTCGGAGCGCAGCGCAAGTTCCCGCTGCATTCCGGAGGCTTCAGGTTCCTTTCACTGAAGCCAGGAGAGTCTGGTCTTTGAGGCTTGCGCTTCCCCCCACCGCCAGCCCCACAAGCTTGGGGGGCAGCGGGAAGGTGGCGTGCCGCCTTTGCGCTGCTCCCCGACCTGGTCTTTGAGGCTTTTCCCCAAGGAGGGAGAAGGGACTGACTGGCAGTGTCAGTGACTTCTCCCTCCTGGTCGAAAAGCCCACAGGAGCCGCATGCTCCTTAATGGGTGCGTGGCTCCTGTGGGAATTCCCCCATCTCCCACAATAGCAGGGAGAAGGTCTGGGAGAAGCGCACAGGCTGTGCGCAGCCTGTCCGCTGCTTCCATAGCTGGGGGGGGGGGGAATCATATTTTTTCCCCTTGATTTCACCCTCTGAAAACTAGGTGCGCCCTATGGAGCGAAAAATATGGTTTACATTTGAACCTTGGAAGTAGAACAGAATTCATTCTGGAAGAATATTCAAAAACCAAATCGTGGCTCCTGCAGCCACTCAGAAGCTGTGGAAGCCGCGTCGGATGTTTGGCTTCCGAAAGAACGTTAAAAAAAACAGAACAGTCACTTCCGGGTTTCGATCGTTTGGGAGCCAAAACATTCGAGTTCCAGGGCGTTCGACAACCAAGGTACGACTGTATATTAAAAACATATTGAAAATGCATTAGCATTTATGTTGGAGCTGGATTTAATTGGCAGAAGAAAAAGAAACAAGCTTAGTGTTTAGAATTATATGAACTGCTAATCTTCTCAAGCAGCATTTGCAGAAGGGTGGACTTTTGTTTTGTTTTGCAAAGCACTCAAATAGACAAAGCAAGGGATTAAAGACCAGCTTTTACCTGCACTTCTGAAAGGAAACCACTATCAGCCTCCTCACTTTTGGTCCCAGTTGATGAGAGTTTTTCCACTGGCTCAGGACAAACATCAGGAGGACTCGGCTGGCCAGGCTGAGGTTTTTCCCATTCTATTGAAGTTGCAGCAAGAACAGGGGTGGTCAATTTTTCAGGTTTGCTAGCACTAGGCTTCTCTGCTTTGGTTGCCTCTTTTGGACCAGATTCTTGCCTGTAGTAAGGCTGGAGGGTCTTCTCTCCTTTCTCCATGGACTTGATCTGGCTTGGGGTCAGAGAACAGAACTCAGACTGTTCTCCATCACACTTTGAGCGCTCAGCATTGATCTTCCAGAATGATGACTCCTCCTCTTTCCTAGCTGGCAGAAGCCCCTCTGAGTTAGGCGTTTTAGCACCTTGTGCGGGCTTGGGGGCTGGGGGCCCTGGAGCGGTTTTGGTGGTCTGCTTTGGCTCGCTCTGCAATGCCACTGCACTTGGCTCTTGTATGGACAGAGAAGCAATGCTGAACTCCATCTGACTCTGTTGGGGATTAGAAAGAATTAATGTCAACTCTCTTTGCATGAGAAAACGCACGCAGTGGAGAAGTTTAGCGAGGAATGGTGGTGGCTGTTTTAGAGGTTATGGGTGAGGATCTGGCAGACTGTGCCACAGCTACCTGGTACAGTGGTACCTCGGGTTACATACACTTCAGGTTACAGACGCTTCAGGTTACAGACTCTGCTAACCCAGAAATATTACCTTGGGTTAAGAACTTTGCTTCAGGATGAGAACAGAAATCAAGCAGCAGTGGGAGGCTCCGTTAGCTAAAGTGGTGCTTCAGGTTAAGAACAGTTTCAGGTTAAGAACAGACCTCTGGAACGAATTAAGTTCTTAACCCGAGGTACCACTGTACTTATTGCCTGCTGCAGGTAAGCTGTGGGCAGAATCTGGGACGGGCACACAATTTTGACGGTTAGCACAAACACAGCCTAGGTTTTGTGCCAAGTAAAGGGGGATTCTGCAACCTCTAGAAACTGTGCAAATAAGACAGATTTGCCATGCACTTGCTTATAAGATGCAATCCATTATGCCCAACGAAGAGCCAAGCAGCGGTTAGAGAAGGGGTACCAGATACTACAGATTTAGCTTCCTCTGACGAATGGCCCACAATTATCTAAGAAGTACACAGCATAAAAGGAACTATCATAAAGGGCCATGAAACAAACAAACAAACAAAAACACACCACACATAACAGAGAAAACATTTTTGGATGGTAATCAATTTCACTCCTACGCAAGGTTGGCCATGCGCATTACTACACAATTCAGGTTTCAAATCTAGTCTGAACATCAGGACACTCTCCATCATGCTTGAATTGACTGGCTCCACAATTGCTCAAACCCTAGTTGAGAACATGCAGGAACAAACAGATATAGCTTAAAGCATAGGGTGACTGACGTGTGATTCCTGAGATGCTGTAGTACTACAATGCCCATCATCCCTGGCCACTCGCCATACTGGTTGGAATGATGAGTGTTGGAGCCCAACAACATCTGGAGGACCATGGGATAGTCATCCCCAGTTTAAAGTAACTTGAGAAAACTTGTGCCAGTGGCTTGCAACATTAGAGGCCAAATGATGTGTTTTCTTGGCAAAGAGGCAATTCAAGCCCAGCTTTTGCTCGGCTAATGGGGAAATTCTAAGATGGCCTTCAAGGAAGAATGAGAGGAGGCAGGAGAGGAGACACACCCATTCCAACTCCACTTTTACTCCAACCAGGCTCACTTTTGCTTTTGGAGTCTAGGTTTACCTGGTGGAGAACGCTGGACCTTTTCGCTGCCCATCATCTTATCCCTTGCAAAGCCAGCTTCCTATCCCACCAGCATTATTATGTTTCACTAATGTTCCTTCATAGTATGTAACAGCTTGATCAGTTTTCAGGAGGTATTTAATGTAAGATATAGGAGTTGGGTCTTTAGTGTGGTGGCAACCGACCCTTTGGAACTTCCTCCCGGAGTTCCATTTCTATTGTCTTTCTGACCCCAATTGAATTATTTTTATTTCATTTATTGAATTTGTATGTATACCACCATAGATCTCAGGGTGGTTCACAACATAGAATAGGGAACGAGGCAGAAGGCTTTCTCAGTAGTGGCGCCCACCCTGTGGAACACCTTCCCATTAGATGTCAAGGAAATAAACAACTATCTGACTTTTAGAAGACATCTGAAAGCAGCCCTGTTTAGGGAAGTTTTTAATGTTCAATGTTGTATCGTGTTTTCAATATTCTGTTGGGAGCCACCTAGAGTGGCTGGGGAGACCCGGCCAGATGGGTGGGGTATAAGTATTATTATTATTATTATTATTTAGACCTTCCTTTTTCAGGAAGCCTCTTAAGTGGGTATCTTTATCTCATACCAGATTAGAAATTGTTTTTCTTGTTGATGTTCTTACTCTGAAATCACTTTGAGATATTTTATGGGAAGCGATTCATAAACAGAGACGAAAGAAAGAAAGAAAGAAAGAAAGAAAGAAAGAAAGAAAGAAAGAAAGAAAATTAAAAAGTGAAACAAAGCATACAGAGAGGGAGAAGGAGTGGATGAGTTAGTTCCCTGGTAGAATGAGTTTCAACAGCTTCCAGATATTCCAAACTGAAAGCACACAAAACACATGTCCTGTTTCAGGCCATGTGCTCAAGCAGCAGGAGGTAATGTATGGCTTGGGAGATGAAGTTTCCGGCCTGGCAAGATTTTTTTCCACTAGAATAACTGGCCAGCAGGAGCACTTCCATGCAGTGGCAGTCTGGGGTTCTGCACACTATGGGGTAGGGAAGCTCTGGCAGACCAAAAGCTTTATATTGCTGAGTTCTGAAATTACAAAATTCAAGGTCACGGTTCTGGTCTTCTTCAAAATAATCTGCCTAAACACTGATTTCATCCACAACTTTATCCCTCCCTCTCATGTTTCCCTCTCATATTTCTGGCCTATTCCCAAGGCAGCTGATTTAGATCCGCAGTCCAAAACAGCCAGAGGGCACCAAGTTGGCAATGGGTGACTCAGTGCAAATGGAAAGGCACAACGGGCTTCAGTTGCCACTGCTGACAATGAAGAATTGCCAATATTTTTAAAGCTCTGTCCCCAAGGCAATTCAGGTTCTGTGGACAGAGGGGAGAACAACAGGATCTGACTAACTGACCTCTTGGTCTTGCACTTCATTGTACATTAATGAAAGGTTTATTCCAGTATTGTCTATCTACAACCATTTATTACTGTATTCATTTATTTAAGGCATTTATGTACCACTTAATCATTATTTACTGATTTTATAATTATTTTTATACCACCTTTTAATAAAACTCTTAGGGTATTTTACACCCGCTAACTCTAACGTGCGATTGGGCAACCTGTGGCATGCCAGATGTTGCTGGGACCAACTCCCACTGGATCCAGCCAGCACAGCCACTGACCAGGAATGATGGGAGTTGTAGTCCAGCAACATGGAGTGCCACAGAGTCTGCTTTCTTTGTTCTAATGGCTAGAAAGGAGGCTGTGGAGGCTGTGCCAGGGTTCTCAAGAGAGGTTTCTGTGGCCAGCTTCTTTCGCCCTCACTGCAAAATGGTGCAAATGCCCTAGGCAACCAGGCGCGTGTTGAATTATAAGGCTGGCTCCCATCAAACTGAATGAAAACTGGATCTCTGCTAACCAGCTCTCAACTATGCACTAAAAACAGAGAAGGCCACAAGAATTCACAGAGTTATTTTTATAGCTTATTCACTGGTTGGGAATGTGCAGTATTTCGTTAAGCAGATAGCGTGCACAGCCAAAACAAGCTGTTTGGCTTGGCAACCTCAAAATAGAAAAAGGAAAAAACCCACCGGCAAATACTGAAACAAAGCCTGTAGGACAAGAGCTTACCACACCCACTAAAAACTCCTTTAAGCTCAACCTGTAGTATTTCAAGAAACAAAATTGCTGAGACGGAAGAGAGGAACCTAAAGTTGGCTGACTGACAAGAGTACGCCTGCAGTACAATCATATACGTGTCTACTCCGAAGTAAGCCTAACAGAGTCCAGTGGGACCTACTCCAAGTAGCTGTGTCTAGGATTGCGGCCTAAGTCTCAGCTGATTGGACAACCACCAAAGTATGAGGATTTCCTGCAAAGAACACAATGCCCTGCACTTAATGCCTTAGAACTTCAACAAAACCAAGATTACAATGCATCACTGAAACGGTACACAAAATAGCCTCTGACCTGCTGCTAGCTCCATACAGTCTCACCTTGGAAGTCGAACAGAATGCGTTCCGGAAGTCCGTTCGACTTCCAAAACATTCGGAAACCAAAGTGTGGCTTCCGATTGGCTGCAGGAAGCTCCTGCAGCCTTTCGGAAGCCCTGTTGGACGTTCCGCTTCCAAAAATAGTTCGCAAACTGGAACAGTCACTTCTGGGTTTGCAGTGTTTGGGAGCCAAAATATTCGAGAACTAAGCTGTCTGAAAACCAAGATATGACTGTATTTCATTACATTTATTATTATAATTTTATGTCACCTTTTCCCCCAGGAGCTCAAGGTGACAGACGTGGTTCTGTCCCCTGCCTGTTATGCTTATATAACAATTCGGTGAGGTAGGTTAACCTGAAAGACTGTGACTGGCTCAAGATCACTCACTGATCTTCATGATCGAGTGGGGACTTGACCTCTGTTCTCCCAGTTCTTAGGACAGCACTTTAACCACTACATCACAATGGCTCTCAAATAGTTGCTGCAACAATGAAGAACCCCTTCGTCAATCACTTCAGGCATTTATATGCAGGCCACTCAGGGAACTTAAGACCATCAGACAGTTTGAGCCACCGACTCAAACTACAAATAAGATGATACTGCAGCTCCTTAGGCTGTTTGCCTTCAGATCCAGAAATTTAACTGGGTGTTGGGAGTCTCCCCCGTCCCATGCTGTGTGAATGTGAGCACAGCGGATAAGCACTGAGGTGATACTAGGATGGAGATGTGCAGCTATTGATGCTCTTTCATGTGAATCTAAGGGTCGTTTCTGCCAGGCTGAGACTGCCTCCCTGCCTCCACATGCTGTGAACTGGTCTAATGTTCGCCACACAGACTGGATACCACTGCCTGCGTGGCTTGTTGCCATATCGAGGCAAGTTGCTGCCAGGAAAAACGGGCAATAGTATTGGGGATGCTAAGTCGCTTTGCACATGTGGGAATTCAAACAGATTCCAAAAAGATTCCGAACAGATTCCAGAGAAAAGCTTGCATCCCACAGAGAAATGGTGACTTGAAAGAAGGAAGAGATTTAAATACACTGGTGCTCTTTACCAAATCAAATCATTCATCCATCTAACCCAGGAGAGTGCGCTCTGATTGGCAGCAGCTCTCAGGCAGAGTTTTAAGTCGATTTCCCGGTCCTGCTACTTAACTGGAAGTGGCAGCAACTGAATCCTGAACCCTCATTCCAAGCACATGCTCTACCACAGAGCTATGGGCCCGAATTACTGCCAAAACCAATGTTTCCATTTCACCCCCACAGTGTCATTCATCTTTTTTAGAAACCTCTAGTCTACACCAATCTACCCAAACTGTGGGACGTTGCTGCTCATATTTTTGAACACGCATAACCACAGCTAACAACCAGGTAGGCCAAGCATTATGTTTTGAAAGCAGGAGTGACAAAAACATATTTGCAGTAAAAGGAGCAAAGAAATAAATTAAAAATTCCAACATTTCTCAAAACAAAGAAACGGCTCTATCTTTGGCCAGCTCTCTTTTGAATGTGTTGATTTAGTAACATGATCAAGCTCCCAAAATATGGACAGCTGTAGGAAATTGTCAAATTTGGGGTCATGACTTGCTGCAGCCCAAGCCCTGCTGTGTTAGAACTACACAGCTGGCATGCTCTGGAGGACCCAGGCTGGCATGAAGGGGGAAAGGGGTTCAGGAGACCCTCCCCGCTCACTGCTTTTCTGCTCCTGGTTGCACTCTCCAAGGCTGCTTCTCGAGGGAGGGGGGAAGTATGAAACTGCTTATAATGTGAAGCTTGGCTCCAAAACTGGAGATCTTTTGTGCCATCATCTTCCCCCAAGCAAAATGGATTCAATTCAAGCAGGGAGCTCAGGGGAGGCCATTCTCTGTGGAATTTCTGGTACCTTCCATTATGTAGTCTCCACTGTATACAGAAAATATATTTTAGGATCTAACCTATTCTCTTGATTGTGATTTGGTTTAACTGTGAAGGGCAGGTAAGAAATCTAAGTAATAATATTGATAAGCTGGAACCAAGATGATCAAGGGACTGGAAACCAAGCCTTATGAGGAACGCTTGAAGGAGCTGTGTATGTTTAGCCTGTGAATGTTTATGTTTAGTTTCAATTATCTAAAGGGCTTCCAGATGGAGGATGGAGCAAGCTTGTTTTCTGCTGCTCCAGAGGGTAGGACCCAAACCAATGGAATCAAGTTACAAGAAAGGAGATTCTGACTAAACGTCAGGAAGAACTTTCTGACAGCAAGAGCTGTTCGACAGTGGAACCGACTCCCATGGACTCTCCCTCTTTGGAGGTTTTTAAGCAGAGGTTAGATGGCCACCTGTCATGGATGCTTTGGTTGAGATTCCTCATGGTCCCTTCCAACTCTACAATTATATAAAAATAAAAACAGTAACTGCATCAGCCACAGAGCTACATATATATCACTGCTTATAAAAGGCAAAGGGAGGGAATGAAATGAAATGAAATAAAATTAATTTATTACGGTCATAGACCAGAAAAAAAAAATTAATTAATTTCAAAGGGAGGGAATGAAACAAAAATGGAATAGGACATACTGGTGCTCCTTATGCCTGCTCTTACACTATGCATTCTGTAGAAACGTCAAAAAAGAACTCTTGGTGTATAAATGGAAACTACTACCTAAAAAGGTAAGAAAGGTAGAGCAGAACTTTTCACACTCAGTGACTTTTTGGGGTCCTCCTTCCGCCCCCACCACTACAACTACAACAGTGGTATATAACAAATGTTCAAAGGTGGGCTGGCAGATTGCAACCTGGAGAATATACATGTCGGGTTCAAATGCCCTGATTTGATGGAGCAAAACAAGGCAGGCATGGCCTTTTCCACCCTTTGCTTCCCCATGCCTTGTGACCATCCATCCACACCCTTCCGGTGGTGATCTGCTCTTGCAAAGTGCAGAACAGAACTAACAGCCAAATTGGGGAGAACTTGTGGCCACCTCTTTCCAGCTATATCAGGCAATTTTAAGCAATTACATTCTGCTGGTGGCACCCTGGAAACAACATGTGGAAGCTCAAACAGGTGATCTTTTCACTCAAGGTGTAAGTTGCTTTGAGAACTAAACCCAGGGTGGCACTCAATTAAATTTTACTCAGAAATTAATGGACCTAACGTAGTCATGTTGATGAATTTCAGTGGGTCTACTCTGCATAAAACTCAGCTGAATGCCACCCCCACTGAAGTCAGTTCCTTTTCATAAAGACTATTTATTCCCTGGCATTCCAGCTACCTGCTGTCAACATCAGATTTATAAAGTGACACCAGAAATTTATTCCATTTGGTTAGTGGGGGAAGCGTCATAGGAAGGACAGCAAAAAGGAGCCTACAACTAGAGCTATATTATTTTTCCATTTTAAAGAATCCCATTAAAGGGACCTTTAAACAAGATGAATTCTATCCTCCCACATCCTCAACATTATGCAGTCATTTTCCAGGTCAGTCTTTCCATGGAATAATAATATACTTGCCATTTAGATGCTGTTTCCCAAATGCCCAAAGCTCTCCACATTTATTCTCTCAGTGATCCTTATAGCCTGGTAAAGTGCAGCAAGTATTACTGTGACCGCTGAGCAGAGGGAGGGAGAGGCTTGCCCAACGTACAATTCAAACCAGGGACCCTGCTTGTTCACAACTTGCAAGCTTACCCACTATGCTGCACCAGTTCAAGTTGCGAGCAGGTTGCCTGTTATGCCAAACACATTTTTTCTTAAACCATAGCTGAACTACCGTATTTTTCGCTCTATAGGATTCACCGGACGATAAGACGCACCTAGTTTGGGGGGGAGGAAGCAAGAAGAACAAAATTCTGAACCCCAGAAGCCAGAACAGCAAGAGGGATCTGGCTTCTGGGATAGCCTCTTGCTGTTCTGGCTTCGGGGACAGCCTGTGAAGCCTCCAAAGGGCAGCAGGGTGCCTTCAGCCCGCTGCCTTGCGGAGGCTTTGCGCAGCTAACCCCAAGCTAGAACAGCGAGAAGGAGCGCTGCGCAGCACTCTGTCTCCCAGTTCTGGCTTTGGGCTTAGCCGCGCAGCCTGCATTCGCTCCATAAGACGCACACACATTTTCCCTTACTTTTTAGAAGGGAAAAAGTGTGTCCTATAGAGCGAAAAATATGGTACTTACATTTCAAAGAGCACATTCTAAGACAGGCTTCCTCAACCTCGGCCTCCAGATGTTTTGAGACTATAATTCCCATCATCCTTTACCACTGGTCCTGCTAGCTAGGGATCATGGGAGTTGTAGGCCAAAAACATCTGGAGAACCTAGGCTGAGGAAGCCTGTTCTAAGAGCTATAAGTAGTCACACTGAACACAATGGCATCCAGTTTTGAGAGCTAGACACTGTAGAGAACAGCTTTAGAGGGTGTTAGACTTTGCCCTTTGAGATCTGGGACCAAATCTTTGTCCGAGCATGAAATTCCTCGGCCTTGGGCTGGTTAGCCCCACACATAATCTACCCTGCATGGTTCTTGCGAGGATAAAGCAGGGGACTATGTTTACTTCAGCGGGTCTAACTCTGACTTGGTTGGCTGCAATGCAGTCTTATTAAGAAATCAATAGCCATTTTTGTATACCGTTGCAAGAAGTGATATCCAGTGAGCTCACACAATATTAAATGGCCTGCACACCAACTGCACGGGGGGGGAACTACTCTTCTTTTAAACTACCATTAGCATGGTATAACCCTAACCATGTGCAAAACTCAGGAGTGTCAATTAGGCTTAGTAAAACTTCCAAGATGAACCAACATGAGAATAACATAAGTTAGTGAAATTACCTTGGTTTCCCAGGAGAAAGGAGCAGAGTGTTCATCTTGCCAGGTGATATCCTGGAACATAATGGAAGAATAATTATGCACAAGTAAGCATGTAGACTTTTAAATGCCAAAGAGATGACATTTTATAGTAGACCTTAATAATATGTAATACAGTTGAAGGATTTTACAAAATGTCTGCTTTAATCAGCTAGCGGATGGAGAAAGACAAGAAGTAAAATAAGAGGCACTCTCTTGATGAAAAGTCTGAAAGGGCCAGGCTCTCACTTCATACGCCGATTTGTAGAATAAATCCACAACATCACATGCTCAAATATCTGAATGTGCTTTTATGACAGAATATTCACTTTGCTCTAAAGTGGAGATCTAAAGAGACACTTGCTGATTCATCTTACATCAAAAAAACTTTATACACTCAAAGAATTGTGGGATTTGAAATTGTGGAAGGATGTTGATGCAGCCGGCATTCCATGTTTACTGCCTCAGATGCTCCCTTCAAAACTGACTCGATTATTAAGAAGCAAATATTATTCCCCTTGCTTTTAGCCTCTCTATGCAGAGCCCATCTGGGTTATTTCTGGCTCACATGTCACCCTTCATGTGAACTCAAAATAAAAAGCTGGAAGCCAGTTAGAACTTCTGCTGCTGATATACAAAACAGAACAGAATTCTTCTCTAGCTCAACTGCACTGACAGGAAATGTTATTTTGGCCTGGATCTAGCATACTCTCTCTATTGCATTAGCTTATTGAAGTCTTTTGAGGGTTACACACAGCACTACAGTGTATGTCTGTGAGAATGTGTACAATTGCTGAATAAGGGCAGCTATCTACATGGCTATCCACAGGAGAGACAGCGTTTTGGAGCCCCATTTTTGCATTGTAGTGTATTATGTTTCAAAACAGGATGGGGCAATTATTATGTTTGTGTTTTTTTAAAAAAAATGGTGCCCCCATCGCCTAGTTGGGCGAAAGTAGTTTCTCTTCACACAAACAAAGGGGTAGGCTTCTGCCGGGTATTCGTTTGTGTGTTTGGATTGGACTTTCATACTGGAAGAAAGTAACTTTATGTTTGAGAGTAACCAAACTTCTGCATAGACCTGCCCACGTTTGGGAATTCTAATCAGAGGTGATCTTTATTCTGGATTAGAACACTTTTGTGCTGACTTCACCATCATGGGCTCAGACCCTATGCCCTGACAGAACATAGCCTTCGAAAGATTATTCAGGTTTTGGTGTGTCTCCAGGGAAAAGGAATGCCAACGTTATGGGGCAGCCACTGGGAACACCTCTCTGCTCCTTCACAATCCCAACTTTGTACACTCACAATAATCTTAAAAATTGTATTCCTGGCTATTTTAGAGGTCATGCTTAGACACAGATGTAGTCTCTTGGGTTGGGTATGCTAGCTCTGTGTGATTTATTTATTTATTTGTTGGAAATGCGTTGAGATCTAACACGGCACACAAATGATTAGCAGAATAAGAGAAAGGGGAATATATAAATGTTTTGATTAATGTTCCAGCACAGCTTAGAATAAGTCTCTTGGGAGGAGTATAAGCCATCAGAATTGAATCCCTTTCCCCACCTCCCCCGCCCGTGCTCAGGAAATGGAGCACTTTCTCTAAAGAGATGCCAAGGATTTAGGCTTTCGTTCACCCGGCAGCACATTTAAGGAGCTGGAGTCTTTGTTGGCCTCTGCTTATCTGAATTCATGACAAAAATGCCATCCACAAACAAGAATTCGGTCACAGAGCTAACCTCAGCCGCCAGCTGCAAAGCATCAAATGCAGAAAAGTATGCAACTAACAGAGACTTCTTCCAAGCAGCTTGTTTTGAAAAAGACATTGGAATTCTAAGATGCGAGAGACACTGGTATCGTTCGTTCCTGATGGCGAATGACATAAGCAGGGATCTGACCATTTATCAGCGCTGAAGAGCCAAATGACTGCTCTGTTATCCAAGTCAGCACAAAAGATTACTCTGTTGGCAACTGAGGCTGTGCACACACGCCAGTTTACTCGGCATCCAGTGCACCCCTGCCACTGGTTTTGGAAGGAGTCTACGCGTTACTTTAGCCACAATCCATATCCATCCTGTTGTTTCTTATGAAATCTTGCATTTTGAAACGTTCCCCCCCCCCCAAACCAGCTTCAATCTGAATTAAGAAAAAGAACGACTAAGCTGTGCTTTAAGCCAGCAATTTGCTCACGGCCTATAAATGCCTTACAGCAGCAGTTCATAACATAATAAAGGACAAATTTAATAAATAAGGAGGAGCATTTTTAAAAATAATATTGAGAAAATGTGGAAAAAAATATCACAAAGGAGTCTGGAGAGCAGAAGCCAAGAGTTCTTCTGCCTCTTCTTTTTCAAAAAAGCAATTTATTCCAAAATTTACTTTCCTGGTACTCAATTGGTTGTTACACACACAGGTTTCACTACAAACACTGGAGGGAGTGGGAGGCTGTGTCTATCATCAAGTGCGATTATGGAAGTCCCAGCTTGCCAGGAGAACCTTGAATGGGAAACTGGAGTAAGTGTTGCATTATTACAACTTTTCAGCACATAAGCTCGTTTTGCCACATGCATGAGCCTAGACTCATAGACTTGTAGAGTTGGAAGGGACCACAGGGGTCATCTAGTCCAATCTCCTGCAATACAGGAATCTTTTGCCCAATGTGGAGCTTGAACCCGCAACCCTGAGATTAAGTGTCCCATGCTCTACCAACTGAGCTATCCCAGAATATAAGCCTTAACACTCCATTACCTAGCCTTCACTGCTCTTTTTGAGTAAGTACTTCCCTGTTGACCACACGGGCAGGATTGTTGGCCCCTGTGCAGACCACAGACTGCTAAATGCATTTCAAGTAACTGTACTTGCTACCTGTTTGAAAGCAGTACTGTGGTACCTCTGGTTATGCAATGCTTCAGGGTTATGAACTCCGCTAACCCGGAAGTAGCTGCTCCTGGATGCAAACTTTGCTCCAGGGTGTGAACAGAAATCGTGTGCCAGCGGGAGGCCCCATTAGCAAAAGCGCACCTCAGGATAAGAACGGTTTCAGCTTAAAAATGGACCTCTGTAACGAATTACGTTCATAACCAGAGGTACCACTGTATTTAGAATATGAAAGCTTTCTCCATCTTATGAAAACAAATAGTTAACAATAACAGACCCAGCAAAGACAAGTTAGCAATACGATGTGCGGAAGGTGGTGTATTTCTGTTGATAGTTAAGAACAGGCATAGCCAATGTTGTGCTGTTGACAGAGTGGCGGACTATAACTCCCATCAGTCCCAGCCTGACATAAAGTATCTGGGCAAAATACCAAAACAACATAACCATCCTAGAACAATAGACAAACACACAAAAATCTTCAAGCTGGTGTAGATTGAAACATTCACCACAGAGAGTTTCTGACCTATACCCACCTAATCTAGCAGAACTCACAGCATGAACTAAGGCCATCACGTAATGGAATGTCCTCATCCATTTTTTTCAGAGGACGGCTTCCAAAGTAATCTTATTTCAATCCAGTTCCCCCTACTTGAAAATGGCATTCCTCTTATTTAATTCAACCTACAGAAACTCAAATGTAAGAATATATTAAACTGGTAATAATAAGCTCTGTGGAAACAGAAAATTGCTGGTTTTCTGCCTCCACATAGATCCCCAGGGCAACCCAAATATATTTTTCTACACTGTGTTCCAACTGAGGATCACAAAGAGCTCACTGAACATTTAAGAGTACCACAAATGGATTTGCCACATATGGTTAGGGGTGTTTGTGCACCTTAGCTGTACAAGCTTGAGACATCTTGTCATGTTCTCCCACCTTACAATATTTAGGGCTTCTTAGTTTAGAAAAAAATGTGAGTATCTTTTCCCCACTGGAGAGTCCAACCAGATGATCATTTCTGTTGTCCTTCTTCAGCTCTACAATCTCTCTCTCTCTCTCTCTATATATATATGCCCATCTCTCAGAGACTTAGCCTTAAACATGAATTATTTAAAATGGAAAAAACAACTTCTCCTCAGTTCTTCATATCATGGAAGGCAGGGGAATTACTTGTTCCATACTGGTTTTGACTTTCAGCTAAGTAAAAGAAAATATTCCAGTTTCATTTTTAGATACCCTCAATTTTGATCTAAATACTTCAAACAGCACTTGGGGGCGACAGGGACGATCCTATGCAACAAGACCAATTTGGAGTTAATTCAGGCTGCACTCACTTTAAATCACATGTGGTTACAAAATGCAGATTAGTTTGCCATGCGACTGGAGAATTGGAAAAATAGTTCTGACAGTTGTTGCCTGACAGAATTAAGAGTTACGAAAACAAAGTCATAATATGCTGTGCAGCATGCAGATAATCAAGAAGCCTAAAGGATTAAATGTGTATGTGTGTGATGTATTCAAAATATACTTTTAAGCAGGGGCTGGACAATAGCCCTGCTATCTTGCAAGCAAGATGCGCTCAAGTCATTCCTCCCAGTGTTGGAGGAGTAAATAATCTCCTCCGCAGCTCCAAACAAGGGTGGGAGGCTGTAATTTGTGCTAGCTCCCTGGATGCAAGCAGAGTACCAAACCCAACCTCTGCCTCTCCACCCCGCTGCTCCCCAACAAAGGCCAGTCTCTTCTGCATCTCACTGGCTCCAAGCTGGAGAGGGTGGGCTGAGGTTCACTGGCTTCTTTCTGTACCTGCTAGGTTGCTAGAACTCCAACCACTGTGTAGATGCAGAGAAAGCCAGCACATTTTAACCATGCTTCACAAGCTCTAAGCTGGAAGGGAATGGCCGGGGCCCATTGGAGTGCAGGAACCACTGGTCCATCTTGCTCAGAATCATCGACTGCACTGACTGGTAGTGGCTCCCAATAGCTTCAGACAGGAGCGTCTCCCAATCCAACTTGCAGAAGCCTGAGATCTTCCACAATGGTGCTATGACTCTCTCCCTATAGAGGACACAGAGAGAGCTGCTTTATACTAGTCAGGACACTGGTGCACCTATCTCAGTATTGCCTATACTGACTGGCAGTAGCTCTTTGGGGTTACAGACAGTGGTCTCTCCCAGCCCTACGTGTCTCCCCACCACCACTACCAATTCCTAGTTGCATTATATGCCAGCATTTTAAGGGAGGAGAAATTTATCAGCTTGCTCCCAAGTACAGAGGTACCTTGGTTCTCAAATGCCTTGGTTCCCAAACACCGAAAACCTGTGTTCCGGTTTTCAAACGTTTTCCAGAAGCCAAACACCCGATGCAGCTGTTGGCTATTGTTTCCAGTGCGCCTGCACCAATCAGAAGCTGTGCCTTGGTTTTTGAACATTTTGGAAGTCAAACGGACTTCCGGAACAGATTAAGTTTGGAGCTTTTGTTTTTGCTATTTAATTTGCGTTGTTGTTTTTTTTAAGGCTTTTTCGGTTAATTTGTTTTTGTGACTTTGTGGAACCCACTTCAGCTACTGATTGATTAATTGTGTGATTGCAGAAATGGATAAAAGTCCCCCATCCAAACAATGACTATCATCAGTGCAGGTAAGGAAAAATAATGATTTTAAATTTTATCATCTACACTACTGTCTTATTTATTTTATAGTACAGTACATTGATTATTGCTTTCATTTTATGGATCAATGGTCTCGTTAGATAGTAAAATTCATGTTAAATTGCTGTTTTAGGGGTTGATTTTAAAAGTATGGAACGGATTAATCTGTTTTGCATTACTTTATATGGGAAAGTGTGCCTTGGTTTTGGAACGCTTTGGTTTTGGAACAGACTTCCAGAACGGATTAAGTTTGAGAACCAAGGTACCATTGCATCATTAATCCAGAGTTTTGTCTAATTATTGACTATATAGGCATAAGACTGTAAATTCAAGGAGGAAAGATTTATTATTTCTTTTCACTGCATTTGAGCAGGATGGGGGGGCACAAGTGAACCAGGACTCAAAACAACAGGTTTTTAAAAACTTTTCTGGGCACAATAGTTTGTTTGTTTTTTACTATAATTTTGATGAGAAGTTTTTGTAAAACACCTGTTTTTCAGGGACATGTAAAAAATTTTGTGCCCTAGGCTCCTTGGGGAGAAAGGGTGGAATGTAAATTCAACAAATAAAGCAGGGAATCGAACAAAATTGATTTTGTTATTAAGTTGCACAGTACAATAACATGTTATAAATTGCATGCCATCTTTACACAATTCATGTGATAGTTTCGGAACTTTCAATGAGATAAGATGTCAAAAATGAGCACCATAAAAAATGCATGCAAAAAAATGCTCTTTGCCAAGCAGCTGGCTTGGGACATCCAGTATACAGAATGCAGAGAGGAAGCTTATTAATCTTTCTAAGCCTTTGGAGAACCAGGAAGGTGCGTTTTTAAGGTGGGGAAAATGCATTGCGGGCATATTCAAATTCATGCTCTGCATTTTAGTAACACTTTTTTAAAAAAAAGCAATGCCAGATGGACAAATTTGCATCCTGGGGCTGGATCCGGCCCAATCGCTTTCTAAATCCGGCCCGCGGACAGTCCAGGAATCAGTGTGTTTTTACATGAGTAGAATGTGCCCTTTTATTTTAAATGCATCGCTGGGTTATTTGTGGGGCATAGGAATTCATTCATTCCCCCCCCCCAAAAAAATATAGTCCGGCCCCCACAAAGTCTGAGGGACAGTGAACCGGCCCCCTGCTGAAAAAGTTTGCTGACCCCTGAATACCTTTCCTTCTTCCATTCCTCCTTCCCACCCATTCCCAAGATCTGGAAACCTGTTTGCCTTTTTTTAAAATCCAAAAGCAAAAATTCTCTGACATACCATTTTCTGGTTTATGATACAACCGCCATGCAGATTTTCAGAGTCCGTTTTTATCACTTTGATTAGCAAGGCCAAGAAACTTTACTACAATTAGTCTTTATACTGGACTTCCAAATTAGCATCCTCCTAGTTGCCTGAGGCATTTTAAAAGTTGCCCGCAGTCAACATGGCAGGAAAATTCTAAAAAGGCAGAGCTGGGATTCAGAAAGCCATGCAGCCCATTTGGTGTGTTTTGGGCTTGTGTTTCCCAAACAACAACTCCCTAACTCCAACACGACATGGGAAATCATTTATTGGACTGGAGATTTTCCCAAGCAGCTTATGATAAGACACAGGGTCTTCTACTCAATGACAAAAGATTGACAAATCAACTGAAAAATAAAGCACATATGTCCAAAATTCCCCAGTATGTCTAACGTAAATCTTTAGATTCCATTCAAATTCCCCTTCCCTCCCTCCACAATTCAGTTGATTTTACGCAATCAACAGCCAAGCCGCCTTGTAGTTTGTCATCTAATTTAAGGCAGCCTATCAAAGGAGAGGCCACGGTGCCTTAGAGCTCAACCCAATTCACATACCCATCTTCAATCACCTAAACCTCTGTCAAGTATGACTTGACTTCCCCTCCCAACCTATAGCTCTAAGGAAAATCAAGCCAAAGTCATAGACTTGCACTATCAATTACATATTTAGGATGCACTTGGGCGCAGTGACAGTCATAGAAGGAATTATGCTGGTGCATTTTTGGTAGGGGTTGTATCCAGATTACTATTATGCTACTATAACTACTAAATGGTGGCGCTGTGGTCTAAACCACAGAGCCTAGGGCTTGCCAATCCGAAGGTCGGCAGTTCGAATCCCCGTGACAGGGTGAGCTCCCGTTGCTCGGTCCCTGCTCCTGCCAACCTAACAGTTCGAAAGAATGTCAAAGTGCAAGTAGAGAAATAGGTAATGGTCCGGCGGAAAGGTAAACAGTGTTTCCATGTGCTGCTCTGGTTCACCAGAAGTAGGTTAGTCATGCTGGCCACATGACCCGGAAGCTGTCTGTGGACAAACGCCGGCTCCCTCGGCTTATAGAGCGAGATGAGCACCACAACCCCAGTGTCGTTCGTTACTGGACCTAATGGTCAGGGGTACCTTTACTTCTAAAGGTAAACGGCATTTCTGTGCGTTCTGGTTTCCGTCATGGTGTTCCGTTGCACCAGAAGCGGTTTAGTCATGCTGGCCGCATGGCCTGGAAAGCTGCCTGTGGACAAACGCCGGCTCCCTCAGCCTGAAAGCAATATGAGCGCCGCAACCCCATAGTCGCCTTTGACTGGACTTAGCCAATCAGGGGTCCTTTACCTTTTTTATTATTACTACTAGTACTATTAAGCATCTGCTCCATTTTCCAGCTGCTTTGCCGCGTGTATCAACCACCAAGAGATTAGCAAAACCTAAAAACAGTTATAATTAGGACCATTAAATTTTCTTTTTCCACACTCTTGTTTTTCCTGGCTCAACAGCAGCAGTGGAAAACCTGATTTAATCTTTTTAGAAGGTGTCTTAAAAACATCAACTCTTGGAATAGCCACAGTTATTATACCACCAGACTTCCCTCAAGATATGTGGAACAGCTTGCCAGATTCCGTGCATTGAATGTAAACATTTCCTCAGCTCTAATTCTTATTTTAGCAGTAACTTCCTACTGCCTTTTGCTAAACTTATTAGTTGTTAGTAAAGACACACACATACCCTTCTAAAATAAGATAGGTCATTTTTATGAATGAACTTTTAGGACAGGCCTACTAAAGTATTTCCACTGGTTCCTTTGCATTCCTTCCATTGTTTCCTGGTTATAATGTTTGTTTTCCCTTCAGTATTTCACCTAATTGAAAACTGCTGGCTTAGTTTATCTGCCACTCAACAACCATAAGATGATGGCCAATTCTCTAACAGCTAATCAATCATGAGACTGTTTTGATGGACCATTATTCGTAGATCTTTTTTCCAACATCCAAACATATCTACATAAAGAACACCCTACTGAGAAGACAGTTACTTTCAAACTGTGATTTGGGAAGCCATAAGATTACTTGGAATCTCAGGGGGTCCTTCAGTGATGAGGCCAATGCCAGTGGACAAGTTTCTGTGAAAAGGTTTCTTGCTCATGACATCTGAAAACCCTTGAACCACAGGTATGGATGGTACTTTGACATATTTCTATGAGATTACCCCACTGCCCCAGTATTGATTTAGGAATACTTGAATGAAGTCCATGCTACAGTGTGTGCGTGTGTGTGTGTGTGTGTGTGTGTGTGCGCGCGCGCACACACACGCATGTTCGGGCTATATGTGTCCTGCATCTCTTGTACATATTTTATACCAAAAAATACAATTATAATAATTTATTATTTATTTGCCACCCATATGACTGGGTTACCCCAGCCACTCTGGGCAACTTCCAACAAATTAAAACACACTGAAGAGGGGAGTGTCGGAATAACTTTCCACCCAAGGAAAAGTGTCATGGAGTTAATATTGTTTCCTATCCTATATATATCTGTACACTGCCTTGTTATTGTTTAATGAACCAGGGCTTTTATAAATATAAATAAAATAGCTTGACCCTGACTATTCAAGACTACAATGGTACCTCGGGTTAAGAACTTACCATATTTTTCGCTCTATAACACGCACCCAACCATAACACGCATGTAGTTTTTAGAGGAGGAAAATCCGTAGGCATGCCACCCGTAGGCATTCACTCCATAACACGCACAGACATTTCCCCTTACTTTTTAGGAGGAAAAAAGTGGGTGTTATGGTGCAAAAAATACGGTAATTCGTTCTGGAGGTCTGTTCTTAACCTGAAACTGTTCTTAACCTGAAGCACCACTTTAGCTAATGGGGCCTCCCGCTGCCGCCGCAGCACAATTTCTGTTCTCATCCTGAAGCAAAGTTCTTAACCCGAGGTACTATTTCTGGGTTAGCGGAGTCTGTAACCTGAAGCATATGTAACCTGAAGTGTATGTAACCCGAGGTACCACTGTATTGTTGTTTAAGGACTTTCTGACACCAGTGTTAGGGGCTATACATAGCAGTACATCTCATCTTGACTATTCAGTCCCAATCCAGATTTGCACAGGTAAAAACCACTGGGGACCAAAGGAAGTAAATAGTAATCCTGCATTGAAACTCAAGGTAAATAATCTAATACCTCAGAATATATTTACTGTGGACAGTCAGTCATGTTAGCTTATTGCAGTCCAAAAAATGGAAAAGAAAAGATAAAGAGTTCTGTGGCACCGTGAAAAGTAATGTACATTCTCTCTGTCTGCAAAAACATTAAATAAAGAGTTTGGGTTATAAATGCACATGGAGGGAAGTACAACAGGGAAAGGTGGCAAAACTGGCAATAGGCCAAGACTTATGGTTATTATTATTAATTTATACCCCGCCTTTTTACTCAAGGCAGCTTCCAAGTGGCTTGAGATGATGGCACAAGCACAAGTGAAACTAAGGTTCTCCACTCAACAACCACCACGTTTTTCTTCTTGCTTTTATTATGCATTTTGTGTTTTTGGTCTTGTATTTTCATGTCGTGAACCGCCCTGAGATCTACGGATTAGGGGCAGTACACAAATTTAACAAATGCATAAACAATCCCTCTTCCTTTTCAATAATGGCAAGCATCTGCTTGAAAACAGCATCTTGAAATGAGGTCAAATTCTCCAAAAGACCCCAAACGAATGGCTAGATCCTCAAAGCCTTTGTTTTTCACAAAAGCAACCATGACAAGCATTTTCCTATGAGGAAAGGTTGAAGGTGCTGTGCATACTTAGCCTGGAGGATGGATAATTAAGAGACAACACAATAGGCATCTACAAATATTTGAAGGGTTGTGACACTGATGATGGGGCACATTTATTCTATGTCGCTCTAGAAGGTAGATCTCAAATAAAGATAAGGAACAACTTCCGGAAAGTATGAGCTGTCCAACACTTAGACAGAACACCTGGCGAGGTGGTTGGTTGACTCCCCGATATTTTTTCTGGCAGGGGGGTTCTGTAGGAATTGAGTTACTATACTGACAAAGCGTGCCTACTTTAATGTATTTTTCAAATCAGGCAAAGCCCTATTTATTCTCACAAACTTTTTTAATGGATAAGTTATTTGGTGTTGTACAGTCGTCGTTTTATCATCTGGTTGTATTATGTGTGGCTTGGTATGATTTATTTTATTCTAGTTTTAGGTTTCCTTTCTGTCAGTTACATTGTTTCTGTACTGAACTACTTTACTGAATTGCATTTTTTAAATCAATGTATGATTTTAAGTGGTGTTTTTAAACAAATATGTACACCATCCAGAGAATTGAGTGTATTGGGTGACTACTATTAAAGAACCAACAGACATGTTTATATTTTTATTTGAAAATTCTATTGAGCTGTGTTTGGCTCTCCTGACACAAGTTAGGTTTGCCGCCTAATGTTTTGGGTTTTTCCCTCCATCTCTACAAACAGGCAAATTTTAAACATGGGGTAAATACACCTACCACCTTCTCAGCCCAGTTCATGTTCATTGGTCTTGCCTATGCCTCTGAAAGTTCAGGCCAAAGTTAACTAGTCCAAATCAGCATTTTTTAAAAAGCTACCGTTAAAACAGTGGCAGCCTAGACAATGCTACTTGAAGAAAATATTGTCCATGCTTGAACATATGCAAGATTGCCTTTGCCTGCTTAGGATAAGGTAGCAACCATGAAGAACAAATGACACCCTGTTTCACTACTGCTTCCAATGTTCTCATTATGACCTCATGAACTGCCTTTGTATAGTGATGTAATGGCATGTTGCACAAATTATTGACTGGTTTCATTTATTTATGTGCTGCCTTCCCACAGTTAGCAGTGCCCAAAGCGGCTTACAACAAGCACCCACTTGAACCAAAATACAAAACAGGTTAGGGGGAGCATTGTGGCGCAATGGGTCAGTGCATCTGGCTGTTAACGAGAAGGTTGATGGTTTGAGCCCACCCGGGGACAGTTGTGGGGAGGATCTCGACCCTCAGGGTCTGCTCCGACTCTATAATTCTATCTGGACAAAAATAAACAATTCAGCATACATGGAATGAATTCACTATTATGAAAAAAATAATCTAGACCCAAATACAAAGCAGAAAAAGTCAACAGTAGACGAAGTTCTTGGTGCTGGTCTCTTCAGCAGCCCAGTTTCAATATAGTTCAGAGGGGAAGAGGTCTCACCAGGCTAGGTGATTTGCAGCCTCTCCACAGCCCCCTGGACTTTCCAGCTGCTGGTGCTGGTCTTACTGCTATTAGTTTTGACAGCTGCGGCTGTGATGCATGAGAAAAGAGACTCTACAGGCAAAAGTAAAAGCACATCATCTACACCACTGACAATAAAATGAACAGTTCCATTGCAACATTTCCAACAATAAAAAGCAGCAGCAATAACAAAAATACTAAATGAGTTGGTCACTTGTTACATAAAGTCTCCAAGTAACTTAAAGCATATAGCTAACATTATAATAATACACTTTTGCACAAGCAATTCTTTTTGAAAAAACACAACTCCAAATAACAGCAGCAGAAAGCTTAACAACAAAAGCTGCACCAGTTTTAAGTGGTTAAAAGAACAACACTCTTCAGTTACCCCACTCATCAGCTACTGAAAATGCAGCAGTTTAATTTCTGCTGTAAAAGCCACCCTGTGAAGTTGAAGAAGAAACCACTGCAATGTCTTATGTTGGAATCCTAAGCACCCCTTTCATCAGAGTCAATCCGACTGAACGCAGTAGTACTTACTTCCAAGTAAGCATGCCTAGGATTACACTCTAGCACTGTGTACACATTACTGGGTTTTTCTCAATTCAGATCGAAGCTAGTCTTGGAGGGAAATGCATCAAAACGTGGTATTTCCTAAGAAACAACAGGATAAAGAATTGTGGCTTATATTGATTGTGATTGTGTGTGTGTGTGTGTGTGTGTGTGTGTTTTTACACTGCTTCCCAAACCAGCAGTCGGAGTTTGCTTGATGCAGAGTAAATGGCAGCGTGAGCACAGCCTAGGTCGGAGCACTGGGAACCTTCGGTCATCCAGGTGTTGTTAAACCCCATTCCCATCAGCACCAACTAGCACAGCCAATAGTTCAAAATGCTGCGGAGTGCCAGAAGCTTCACAGCCCTAGGGAGATGTCCTTTAGTACTTGGACAGCATGAGATACCCAACCCGCAAGCCTGCCAAGGAGTGATACATGCTTCTCTGCCATGTCACTGCAAATCTCAGACTTGGGGGGATCTGGCTATGCTCAGTAAGGAGTGGAATCTGCACTCTGTACATGTCTAAATGAAATCTCTCCCTGCAACACATGTTCCACTAGCACCGAAAACTACTTCTAGAGAGGAATTCTTCAAACCCCTGCCTTGAATAAACAAACATGCTTTTTTAAAAGGAAAAAAAAATCATTCCTCTGCTTTATATTCTTTC
Organism: Podarcis erhardii; assembly: GCF_964252035.2. Classification (NCBI taxonomy): domain Eukaryota; kingdom Metazoa; phylum Chordata; class Lepidosauria; order Squamata; family Lacertidae; genus Podarcis; species Podarcis erhardii. Next base: position 75,445,151 of record NC_138507.1, on the reverse strand, counting down.
TCCTGCAAATCTCTTTTCCCCCAGAGGCTACCCTCCCTCGACACCATCGCAAGGGGGCGTAACACTGGACGCCAAGCAGATAGATCCCCGCAGCGCAGGCCCGGATCCGACAACAAACCGTGCTCCTGAGCATGTGCAGAGTCTCCTTTCGCTCGGGGCAGGATCTCACCTCGTCGCCGAAGTGCACCACCTTCTGGCCGGTGTTGAGGCGCAGGTTCGGGTAGCAGACCGGCGGCGGGGGTCCCCGGGCGACCCCTCGGTGCGCCGCGTAGCGGGCCTGGATGTGGGGCTCCACCAGGGTCCGGTCGATGATCTCGTCCTGCTGGCGGGGCGGCAGGCGCTCCCACTCGGGCCCGTAGCGCTCGCGGATGCGCTCCTTCTCCGCCATGATCTTGCGCGCCATGGGGTTGAGCGACGAGAAGTAGCTGAAGCGCTTGCGCTCCCGCTCGTCCAGCGGCCGGTTGCCGTTCAGGGCCGCCGTGCGGGAAGCGGCGATCGCCGCCGCCATCGAAGCCATCGCCGCCGCCGCCCCCCGGGGCCCTGGCGCGCGCTCGGACGCCGGCGTGGAGCGCAGCCGAGCCGGGAGCACAAAACAACTCGGACGCCCGCCGCCGCGCCCTCCTTCTCCTCGGCTCCGCGCACAGCTCCGCTTTCCGCCTCCCGGAAGCCTTTGGCTCCGCCCCTGCTTTTAGGACCGCCTCTCGGGCGTCCTCCCCTTAAAAACAAACACACAAAAGACACACACACACATGCACACGAGCCCAGGACGAGGCATGGATGCTGGTGCCAACGCGGGGCGCGTGGGTGTTGTGCCGCGTAAAGAGCCAGGAGCCCTCTCCAAAGCAGCGCGCTTTGCCATTCACAGCACAAAATTACGCGTAGCAAACGTATACGGGGGGCGGTGCTCCAATCAGACGAACTAAGCGAGTGTAGTGGACGGATTGCATCTAACACCCTGCCGGCTTTAGTCTGGATCCACCTCGCCCAAGAGGGATGGTGTTACGGACTGCTTGGAAGGCGAGGAATGGCGAGAGCTGGGGAACCACCAAAGGATGAAAGCTCAAGTCTGGGGAGTGGAGGTGGAAGTCGGATTTAGGAATAAGCTAAAGCTATAGCTTAGGGCCCCACTCTTTTGGGGTCCCCAAAAAAATTTAAAGGGGAAAAAACCCCAGGATGTACATTTCCAAAATATAAGATTAAAAAACAAATAAAGTAAAACCTACATACAGCAACAGTGTTTTGTGTTGTGTATGGACCTATTAGGTCCATAAATTACCATATAGCATACATTCAACACAAAAAACAGTGACTGTTATGTACTGAGTTGAATAGGATCCAAACTGCAGCAGTCTGATTGGTCCTAGAACAATAGGATCCAAATTGCAGCAGTCTGATTGGTCCTAGAACAATAGGATTCAGAATGCAGCAGTCTGATTGGTCCTAGAACAATGCAGCAGTATGATTGGTTGGCAGGAACCACCCAATCATGCTCCAGATATAAGTGAATCCACAACCTGATTGGCTTACAGTAGAATTCCAGAATTAGGCAATCATGTGCAGCCCATTGTGTAAATAATGTATATAAAGCAGATACTTTGAGGGGACTTTCATTCATTCCTCCTCACCACTATGAGCTGAATAAAGAGCATGAAATCACTTTGCGACTCTGAGTATATTTCAGTGACAATTTTTTGTTGACAAAGGACAGCTGGACAAATAAAGGGCCTCATTACCTTCAGTAGCTTAGGGCCTCATCAAACCTAAATCTGGGAGTGGAGGTGGAATGGTGTGTAATCAGAAACACTGGGAAGAGGAGGTGTGGGAAGTTGGGAGAGAAAAGTCCAGAAGCAGGGGCAGGAGAGTGAAATGAGGGAGGCCAAGAGGCAGAGATGAGTCAGACTGCTGAAGAAGCATAGGTGTCTCCCTGCCACCATCACTGTTCCCAGAACCAGAAGAGGTATGACATGGGAGGAGCCAAGACAAACATACAGGCTTAATCTCCGATTGCTTGGAAAAAGCCCTGGAGAGGAGGAGACATAGATGGCTGTAGGGAGGCGAGGATCTTTACTCTTGACAACTTTCATGGTAAGACACACAGGAAATGAGCTGCTGTGCTCATTCAGCCTGACAGCCAAGTCTATGACTATAGTGTTTTTGCTAATAAAGAGTTAACACCAACTTTGAACTGTGTAATTTGCTGTCTGGGTAGTTCTGTGACAGATGGGGAGGATTCATAGTTGTGTTTGGATGCTCCATAAGGCAAGGCAAGGCAGGACCAGGAAGAAATAGGGCACCTTTGGTGGTCCCAGGCACTCCATCCTCCCTTCTGCGTTTGGGCCTGAAAGACCAAGGGAGAGGGTGTGCGTGTGGAGGGTAAGATGGAAGCAAGTGTAATTGATGACAGTGTACAGCAGCATTGCTGATCTTGGGGCATGGGGGTTAAGGCTTCCCAGTTTTGTGGGGCTTGAATGGACTTAACTCTCGTGGGTTTTTGGTATCTGAACCAAAACTTTAGTCGAGCATATTTGAAATTATTGTATTGTCAGGCAATATGAGTAACCAGATGCTTTATGAATAAATTACCAAGTAATCTTATAGTCTATACTAAGTTAGTAATTTAATATATTCATCCTATATGTTTGTGAGGGAGAGATGTCCTGTGACACTCAAGCAACCATTAGGCCCCACCTGAACTATACATTTAAAGCAGTATCATACCACTTTAAACAGTCTGGGAGTTGCTAAGGGTGTGGTTGTAGAAAAGTTATGAGCACCTCCAACAAGAAAGCAGCAGGTAAAAGATTCATCAGTCAGTGATGCATTTGATGAAACTGGATATAATCCCTGAAGGAGTTTTGTGGCTAAAACTCTTCCCAAGGACTCTAGAATTGGACATGATAGAAAAAGATGCTCCATTTTCCGTTATATCTTATACTTATTTTCCCACTGTACTGTTTGTTCCCTCATACAGTGGTACCTTGGTTTACGACCATAATCCATTCTGGAGGTCTGTTCGTAAACCAGAACAGGTCGTAACCCAAGGTGCGCTTTCACCAATAGGGCCTCCAAAAAACTCGTAATCCAAAATAATTTGTTCATAAACCAAACCAGAGTTTGAAAGGCCAAGGATTGTGGTCAAATTGCCCAGCAAGGCATTTGCATCTTCTTCCTGAGCTAGTCCGAGAATTACGCTAAAATGTTTGTGCTCATTCTGAGCAAATGCCAAGTATTTTGTTCCAGTACAGTGGTACCTCGGGTTACATATGCTTCAGGATACAGACTCTGCTAACCCAGAAATAGAACCTCGGGTTAAGAACTTTGCTTCGGGATGAGAACAGAAATCGTGCTCTGGTGGCACGGCGGCAGCGGGAGGCCCCATTAGCTAAAGTGGTGATTCAGGTTAAGAACAGTTTCAGGTTAAGAACGGACCTCCGGAACGAATTAAGTACTTAACCTGAGGTACCACTGTACATAAATCTTAGTATAACAGTATACTAAGACTTATTTATTACCAGACCTTTATTACTGCACCTGCTGACTAATGGGTAGAGAGAACCAACCAAACTGGTCTAACAAAGCAAACTGGGTATATTATGACAAATGAAATGGTGTCAGAAGACGTGGAAAAAAACTAATTACTTGCCAAAGATCCTTCTGCAGCCTGAATCTAATTGCCTGGCTCCATCTCAGTTGGGTTTTAAGCCTGGTTTTGGAATACACAGCTTTGCTGTGAGAAAGATAGGGAGTGTAATCCTGATGATGCTCTTGGATCTTTTGATACCAACCATAGTATCCTTCTGGATAGGATGTCCAAGCTGGGTGTTGGAGGTACTGTTTTGCAATGGTTCCTTTCTTACCTAGAGGCCACTTCCAAAAAGGGGGAAGGGTTATACTTTTGTCACACAGGGTTTCATCTCCATGCTATTTAACATCTACATGAAATCACTGGGAGAAGAGGTGTCACTAATATGCAGGTGACATTTAGCACTTTCATCAAATACAGAGAGGAAGTGGATCAGTGCCTGTATGCAGTAATTGACAGAATGAGGGCTAATAAGCCATGCCTGCCTTTTATAGAGATTTAGACTTTTTGTTGTTGTTGTTTAGTCGTGTCTGACTCTTCATGACCCCGTGGATCAGAGCACGCCCGGCACTTCTGTCTTCCACTGCCTCTCGCAGTTTGGTCAGAATTTAGACTATACATCCAAGTAATAAAATGGGCTTTTGTGCCAACCTATTAAATCATTCTTTTGGGTGACTGTGTGAAATTTAAACCGGTGCAGGGAACAGGCTAAAATTACGCTACAGTGCATACAATGTGTGGCAGATGTATGTGTGATATTCAACTAAATTTTACTCAGAGTAGACCAAATGAAATAAACAAGTCATGTTCAGTAATTGGGGTCTACTCTGAGTAAATCTTAGTTGAGCAGCACCCTGTGTTGCCACTTTTGCCTTCTGGCAACTGGTTCTTCACTGAAATCAGCTGTATTTCTTCTGGATATATCCAATAATTCTCAGTTATAGAAAAGGATTTTGTTTTCTGTTGGGTTCCTAAAAGGAAGTGATTCAATTATTTAGAATCCACAAAAATAATCGGGAACAAAGGACTTGCACCATCAACAACATACAAAAAAAGTGGTCACTGCTCTTTATTGAGGTAAGTTAACACAGCAACTAAAGCCTTTTCAGGCAATGAGCTGAATCTGTAGTTAGTGCTTCAATCATGGTTCTTAATGTTGGAAAGTATTCTGATACCAGTGGGAGACTCTTGTAAGAAGGCGAAATGCTGGAAAAGGAAAATGCAAATATTAATAGAAACATAGTCCATGACTTAAGTTTGAAATAAACCTGATATTTTGTATTTTTGCTAATCCAAAAATGCTAATTTAACTCAACTGGAACTTTATTGCTCAAGTTTTGGGGCAAGTGACTACCTATGCATTTTGTCTTCAAAACGTTCTAGTATTAAAATACCAAGTTTCACAATAGTATGGTTCATTATTTCAGACATTTAACACCATATATTGTAGAAGAACTGTTAAGTAGATTGCGATGATAACTATCAATGAAGGAAGCTAATTATCACCATGGTTCTAATCCAGAAAACCACAAAGAAATTTAATGTATTAGGTTATTTTTCCCTTCCGCTAGAGAGTAAAATGCCACACATGCAGACCTCTATGGTGTGCCAAATTCAAACAGTTCTTTCTAGTTTGGGTCTATTGCTTCATGTAACTTTAGTACTACTTAAATTTATAATAGGAACCAGGCCTTTTAGATGTGGTGGATTAAGTTTAACAAAAACTACATTGTTATCACAAACTATATTTGAGAAGTGTCACAAGCAGCAGGCATAGATATATGGGCAGAGGGTGAAATGCAATAGCTGCCATAAGTGGGAATTTGTGAAAGCACTCTTCTGTTAACTCAACTTTTCAAAGTAACAAAGACTGCCTTTCTGAGAAAAGCTGGGATTTTTTTTTTTTTTTTAGGACATGCAAAACCTTGAGCCAACATTAACAATTTTACCTTTTCAGATTCAGCCAATCTTTTGCCACTTTACTGAAGGCCTCTGATCCAGCTGCTGTCATAGCTTCAAAATCAATCAGCTGGAACACACATTAAATATAAACAACTAAATGCAAAAATAAGTGCACTGTCGGAATATACTCTCACATTTAGCACCATCCAAAAGGTATTTGTAATGGAAGTTGGAAGACAAGAAGAGCTGAACTGTATGCTTTGAATTTGTTTGCTTTAAATATGCTATTTTAGCAGTTATGGTACAACAATGAAAGGCTGAAGTTGCTAGTATGATTTCAAGGGGGGGGGGAGATTTTAAAATTTAAATAAAACCACCTTCACAAGAGACTAGTTGAGTGTGGTATAAATAATGAAGTGTTATTATTATTGATGGTGATGATTCCTGTTGCAAGACACAAAGTTCCAGACTTCATTTGATCATAAAGAGAAGTTACTATCGTCCTAATCACATAAAAACTTTCATCTCATTTACAACACACTCCATCACTTCTAGCATCTGCCAAGAACAATAACAGGAACATTACCTAATAATAGTTAAATCTAGGAAATAGATTTACTAGGAAGCAAGTTCCACTGGGTGATATATCCAACATTGCACAAGAGGAAGTTCACTCATGCAGTGGAAGTTCTTTTCCTATTCCCCACCTCACTGCCAAATGCAAATTTCCAGTTAGTTCTAGATGGTACCCTAACCCTCCAGAGCAGGTCAGGGAGAAAGGGTAGGGTGAAGAACTTCTGCAAATGGTGCCCATTCCATTTGCAGGTAGACAACACTGGACATCACCTTCTGAGATTAGGATTGCTGCTTTATTTCATTATTTTGCTACACCAACAGTTTCCAGTCCATAGGGCTACTTCTCACATTGAAACAAGAATGCTCTCTCATACATCTCACTTCTTTTTCAAAATACTGTAACGTGTCTTTATTTTTTGAGAAGCTGCAGGTATTCACAAGCTGCTTCCTAAACATCTGCATTACTTCATTCATACCCAGCCCCACATTACACTTTAAATAACTTTTTGGACACAGGTGTGAGCTGCAGGGGGGAAAATGGGTGTCACAAGCTGCTCTTTTCTAAATTTCAGGGCATTTTATTCAGAGTGTACCTTTCCTTTCGGAATTTTTCCTGATACTTCTTTTCCACTTGCCATCAGGACTCCCATGACTATTGAATAAGCCACCACACTGAGAAGCAAACAAAAACAGAAGAAATAAAATGCACACAAAGCATTCCATTGAAACACAAGAACATATTTTACTGCTTTTAAAGGTTAAGAGATTCTCCATTTTCATAAATATTTAAAATCAATGCAATGTACTTGTGACCTGGCTGTATTAATTTCAGTATTGAGCTTAATAGTGCAATCCTGTACAGAAGTAAGCTACATTGGGTGCAACAGGGCGTACTTTCAAGTCTATTTTAAAAAAACCGCAGAGCGTAAGACAAGTTTTAACATGTCAAATACAAAATGAGAAATAAATCTACTATAAAATGGAGAAAATGTTCTCTCATTAAAGATGCACACAAGAGTAATATGACTGCCAACCTTTATGCAAAAGTGTTTAGGACTTGGGGCAGGAGAAAGAAGAACGGGTAAGGTAAGATCTCATATCACTGTGCACAATGTAATCTTTGCAGATTCAGTTATTACATATGAAGAAAGATACTAACCTGGACCCTCTGGACAGAGGCATTAAGTTATAGAAATAATATACAAGAGACAGGATTAGACTGCACACAGCATCTGATTCCTAAGAAAAATAAAACCATGTATTTAACATGAAAAATCGCAATAGCAATAGAAAACTGCATGCATCAGGCAAATTAAATTCAATGGATGGAATTTATGGAAATAAACTGTTTTCCTTCTGCAATATGCAGTATTTTATTATCTGTATAATTCTTTATTAAGTTGGTAGTTGTAACATGACAAGAAGCAGCATTCAAGCAGGAAAAGGTGTATATAGGACAGTAAGCCATATAGGCATGTTTCATTTGCTAAGGTCTTCTAAGCTTTGTATCTAATGTGGTTGTCTCTCAAGCCGTGCTAAAAAAAAATTATCTGCCATGTTAATTTTTGGGGGTGTCAGATTGTGAGTTACCGTGAATAGTAATGGAACAGAAAGGGCAGATCAGAGATTTTTAAAATGGGTTGGATCCAGAACTCCTGTGAGCAGAATTCCTGCTGGAAGAAGGTGGGGTGGCGATCAGATTTTAGCCAATAGCTGCACTTGGGAGGACAAGGCACCCTTGTGTAGGAGGTGGCATTTGGGGGCAATGAGAGAAAAGAGCCTTCCCTCCATCCTTCTGTGGGAGCTTCTGTTGTATCTCAGTGCGTTCCACAAATGGAAAAAGGCTGTTCGCAGAAAGGACACTCTGGATCCAGCCCAACAAAAATAAATTTTAAAATGTTTAAACAATGCATTGCATTTAACCATAAATAGGAGTAATCTCTTAAATATTTTATAGTGATGGCATGCGTTTTAACTAATACTTTGTGTTGGACTGGTGCCTGGAAGCAGTAATGGGCTGGATGAGGGCCAATAAACTAAGACTGAATCCTGACAAGACACAGGTCCTATGGGTAGGTTGGTTCTCAGGTCTGAGAATTGGCTGGACATACAGCTTTAGATGCATAATCTGGGGTTGTGCTTGACCCAGCGCTGTCACTTGAGGCTCAGGTGACTTCAGTGGTGTGCTTGGACTAACATATATACAAAATTTTATTTGCATGCCATCTTCCCAGAGTTAAAACCATGCTCAATGTGGCTTACAACATGAAAAAATACATAATGATGAACATAACAAAAGTAGTCATAAACAAAAAATTTAAAAAGTAAACAACCAAATTGAAACAATTTCCACATCAACATCCATAACAACATCTAAAATAAAGATACAAAAAATTAACAACAATAACAGCAACAACCTCCCACCCACCCATTGTGTCCAGTTTGGCCCTAAGAATGTTGGTCTAAAAAACACTGACATGTGAAAATCAAGGGCAACATCTTACATGATGTTGTCCTTGAAGGGGATACAAAAGCTATAATTGGAGTAGAATGTGGCTGACAGAATGTGAACTGGTACGGTTTGTTGACACATTTTGAAAAGCTGCCTATATGCTTCTGAGACAAAATTCAAGGTGCTGATGTTGACATGCCAAGCCTATGGTGATGGTAATGATGACAATTTGCATACCAACCTTCAACCAGTGATCACAAGGTGGTTCACAAATGCCTTGGGATGCAAATATCTGAAGAAACATCTCTCTGTGTATCAGCCTGCCTGTGCTCTTAGACCTTTTGGGCTCATGATACTAAAAACTAATTACATAATGGAAGATCTTACCCCAGATTCTGCAGATGAAACAAGTAGTTTTCCTTTGGTAGTTAAGTCTTTATAAAGAGCATCTATTTCTGCATGATACAGTTGTGTTCTTTCTTCTGTTGTCTGTGTTTCAACTGAAAATAGTATGTTCCCAATCCTGAAAATATATGTCTGCATCAGAGGCATGTTTTAAAATAAACACATACATTCAACAACACATACATAAACAAACACATACAAATGCATACAGATTATATACGATTGGTTAAGTTGCTCTAAAACGTATTTCAATAATTTCCAGTTGAATAAAGAAATGAGTGCAATGTTACTTTGGCTTCAGAGACCAAATATCAAAACTGAAAAAGCAATATAAAAAGACAAAGCAGATTTTTTGTTAACTACTTGGTAATATTTTAATTCTTTTTTAAAACACACACTCGCACAAATATGGCGAGATGATTAGGAATGGGCAGAAGCAGGACCTGGTGGAATGTAGCCTTTAACTACTACATTGCCCATATAAAAATTTAGTGAGTATCCCTGAAAAGGAAAAATACAGAATATTGCTTTGATCCCCCCCCCCCTTTTTCACAGAAGAAGAGTTGTTATACTAGTATATTACTAATTGGGGAGCATAAGCAGCAAGAACAAGGGTGGGTAACATGTGCCATCCAAACTGTATACCTGAGAAGCTTCCAATATGGATAAGGATAAAACGATAATAAGTGTATACAACTTACAAGCTGTTAGTAAAGTCAGATTTTGGTTAAGTGTTAGGACATGTTTGCATGGATTATATGGGTGTAAATATATTAATTTAATACCACATTAAAGCACATAAAATGCAGCTTTGCTGACAAAGTTTACTACAGAAGAAAAACCAAGCATATTTGAAATCTGCCTAACCTTTGACTGCTATAACACTGTCTTCAATTTATTTTTTTAAAAAATAATTAAAATAAAGACTAGTAAGCTTTTGCCTGTAGTTTACATGATATAAAATAGAAATTTAGCTTACTTATCTCCTGTTATGGTGATAGTAAATCCATCATACTCTGTTCCTGGATCTTTGAGGCTTGGGACTTTGGTGTTGACCGTGAATCCATCTCTTGTTTTACTGTGGAGCTGCTTTCAAACAAATATCAAAAAGTGATTTTTGTTTGTTTGTTCCATATGACAATTAAGACAATTTCAGCTTTCCTTTATACTACATAACTAGGTAAAGGGTAAAGGGACCCCTGATCATTAGGTCCGGTCGAAGACAACTCTGGGGTTGCGGCGCTCATCTCGCTTTATTGGCCGAGGGAGCCGGCGTACAGCTTCCGGATCATGTGGCCAAAAATATGGCAAGGTTTCTTTCCCATTAAAGTTTACATCTAACATGCATTTTTCTCTCTCACTGCTAAAAGAATTTCACCTGTCTCACTCAGGGGGGCTCTTAAAAGTAAGGAAGGTTTACTATTTGTCGACTATCGCCTCGCTAAACATATGCAAATATGTTAGAACTCTTTTTAGGCATACCACACAACAGAGATGTGCTAAAAACATAGAAGAGATAATAGTTTTCCCTAATTGTTGATACTTGGGCTATTTCATATTTTCCTGTTCAAATATCAGATGCATGTTGACATTCTTCTTCCGACATGGAAGTCAGGACCTGCACAGGAAAACCATTTTGTCAACAGTCTTTAGAGAATTATTGAATTATTCAGCTAACTGCTTTCAACTAATAGAAAACAGCACCCTCAAGGTTATACATTCAATCTCAGAGGGGATTATTTTTAGCTAAAACGGTTGCTAAATTGTGAAATTCTGCCAGTTTGACCCTATGAATAAGTAACACATGACCCACTCTGACAAAATGAAGTGTTGGCCTCCTACTTAAAGTTATTCACCTCTTTCATTTCATGCTATTTGTATCTTTTCATTTATGCAGTATTTGTTAAGTCTTCCTTGTAATGAGTACTTAAAATGCAGTAAGATCCATTGAGCTTATTTTCTTTACTATGGACAATTTTGCAATTAAAAACCCCTTCATCATTCCAAGAGACACTAATAAACACCCACACCCACAATTTGTTACAAAACACTCTAATACACAGAAAACTAGCTTGGAGTTTAGTGAGCTTTCACTTGTAAAATGACCTTCCTCAGCAAACCCTCATTGCGTACTAGAAAAAAAATCATATCCAAGTTTAAAATGGTAGCTTTAAGTCCATTTCCACTTTCACATGAAATTTGAAGGATCATCACTAACTATTGTTATTTGCATGATCTTATTTCTAATATTACAAAAAATACAGTTGTCTTGTGGGATGGGAAAGGAATTTGGGGTGGGGGGGAGAGAGATAGAAAGACTACCTTCATTATTGGGAGAAGGTCTTCTACTTTTTGCACTTGCTCCAGAGCTTCTCGAACGTCTACTAGTTCTTTGTGGTTATTAGCACTAAATGGTTAGACAAAAGGGTTTAAATAGAATTTCAATTAAATATTTTGTTCTAGTTTTTATATTAATATGAAAATATTCTAACATGATAATACAATAGCTTTTTAGCAAAACTAGGTTATGTTACTGAGAAAATAACCTATACAAAATAAACCTGGTTGGCATCCATGTGTCTTGGGTGACGATGGAAAAGTGTGCTGTGGGCGTAGAGAGAGATACAGGAGAGACATGTTTCAATGAAGCTGGGGCAGATGAAGGTGTCTGGTTGTGCTGATGCAGATGCACCACGGGATTTCTTCTCTTTGCGCTCTTCCCAATGGTCATTCCTCCACCAATCATCATTATGGATACTGACCTGTCTGTCTGTCTCCAGGCACTGCTGTCATCTGCAAGGGATTCCCACATGGCAGGGTTGATGTTGCCAGTCTTCATGTCACTTTTGTAGACATCATTGGCACAGATGGTCTGCCAATGGGCCTAGTGCCTGAAGCGGGCTCCCTTTAGAGCATGCCCGTGGAGATCTTGCCATCTTCCATTCTGTGGACATGACCAAGTCAGCGTAGACGCTGCTGAGACAGGAGTGCAAACATGCTAGGAAAGTGGGTTTAGGAAAGCACATCTTTGTTTGAAAATCTGTCCTGCTATGTGGTATCCAAAATCTTCCTGGTGCAGTGGATATGGAAGGCATTGATGCATCACTCCTGATGGTTGTAAGTTGCCCACAACATACTTCCATAAAGCAGCATGCTCAACATGCAAGTCTGGTAGACCTTCATCTTGGTATTCACAACCTTCTAACACAGGATGTTGGTCTTTGTCAGGTAAGGCCGAACTCCCTGTAGGCTTGGGCAAAATGGTTGATGAGTCTCAGTAGAGCTTCCTCAGAGTACACTGTCAAGGCTGTGTCATCTGCAAGCAACGTCTCTCGGATAAGGATCCATTGCACTTTTCTTGGTGCAGGGACGTGCCAGGTTGAACATACCCCCATTGCTCCTTGAATGGACACACTGTCTTCAGGCAAGCTGAATGCATATGAAAGCAACAGGGAGAAGAATATGCTAAAGAGAGTTGGGCGAGAACACAGCCCTCTTTCTCACCACTCTTTATAGTTTAATGATATAATGAGCCCGTGTCCCCTTCTCTGATGTTACTGCAAGGAGACTGAAAGCATTTGCTTCCATTTTCAACTAATCATGGTTGTCAGTATGTATGAAAGGGCTAAACTGCCCTTAGTTTTACCTACGGTTTATCTGATTAAGGCAACCTTAACCATCGTTAAACCTAACCACAGTCTACCATTATGTCCAAACTGGGACAAACACATCTGATCTCTTCAGAGCTGCTCCAGAGGAGAAGCATGGGAACTTGAGGCTCATCCATGATTATTTCCATAGCAATAACTAAAATATAGTTTAGAGTTATGTTGAACAAGGCAGACTGAAGCAGTTTGAAACCCGCTATATACAGTGCAGTACATACTGTTATTACTATACCTTTCCCTTCCTGATATTGTCCTTTATTTAGACTTAAAAATATATTTGTTGACCAGTTGTTCCATCTTTCCATTTTCATTTGTAATCTTATTATATATGTATGTTTTACCCCACCCTTAAAGGATTCTGGAACAGTGACTGACTACTAGGGTGAAATATAGTGACATCTTCATGGTCACTGAGTGAGCTTCACCACTGAGCAGGGGCACTTCCCATATTCAACTTGACACTCCAGCTGCTCTTCAACTTTTACTCCTTACGCATTCATGCTTCCATTTCTTTACTCTTCATCATCTTCCCTCCTGTTAAGACTTTTAAAAAACAATTATCTCAATAAATACAGATTAGTTTTCTTCTCTTGGCTCTTTTTTAGTCTTCTTTCCCCAGTTCTGCTGCTACTCCATTATCTTCTATGTTGACAACAAAAACAGATCTTTTAAAATCTTCTCCTTCAGCACTCTCATTGGCCTGGCTTTCCCTGACCATAGTTCACACCTTTCCTTCATCATCTTCAAGCTTGCCTCAGCCTCCTGGCTGCATACAGTCAATCTGACAGTCAGAACTGCCAACGTCCAAGTTTTCAACCTTGCTAAATTTTGATAGTTTTGTCTCCTGCTACTGGAAAGTCATTTGTTTATTCTCTCATGCTTCTTTTTGGTTTGCCAGTTTTTCAGCTTCACCCTATCCTCTCTGTTCTTAACTCTGTTGCCCGTTTATTCTGTATCTCAATTTGCCCATCTTTTTCCTGTGTTACAGCCATTTATTGAAATTCATCTCCTTATCAGAAATTATTAGTTACTATGCTTTTACCTTTTGGCCCCTCCTTATCTGTCACCCTTTTTCTTTCTCTCTCACTGCATTATTATCTTTGCTCAGCCAATGCTTTCTTCTTTGAAAAATCTCAAGTCATTTCTATTTCACATTTCCATCCTCACTCTCTTGCTGTCTCTTTTCTCTGAACCTCACTGACACCTGAAATCTGCACCCTTCTGTCTTTTCAATTGTTTATTGAAAACCATTTCCTAAATTTTTTCTTCCTAATCTCTTCTTTCCCTCCCCATGATCTCATCTTGTTTAGATTGTAAGCCTGCAGGCAGGATGTTTTAAACATTACTGTGCAGCACCTAATTCTTGAACACTATATAAAAATTTGCCATATTAAAGCAAAAAAAGGAAGAATTTATTTACCTGTGATAAACAAGGATCCTGTCTTTGATAAAATGAAGCATCTTTTCAAAATATTCCAGATATCTTATGTTAATAACTTGTCCCCTGCAGAGAAGAACATTTTAAAAACGGGACATTAAACAGATAGCAAGCATTTACATACCATTTGTGAAAGTACATATATGATTTCTATGTGGTAAAACACTGGAGTTCAAACTTTGTTCAAGGGACTCTACCTGCCAGAGAACTTTTGTGCATTGCAAAGCATTATGGACATGTTATAGCAAAAATCTGTGTGTTTCTACTTAGAAGGGTTCCATGAGACTCATTGCGTTCAATGAGACTTTGAAATAATGGAACTTACTGCTGAGTAAATTTGCATAGATTGCACTGTTAACTGAACATTTTTCAAGTGATATTTACAAGGCAACTTTGACTAATAGCAGATTGTACCACACAGTTTTAATCTTTGATAATTTGTGTATTCTCTTTAAAAATATTAAACTGACAAGAGTCATTGTTAGCATTTAGATGAAAAAGGATGTAACTATATAAAATTAAAATTAATTTGAGTTTTATTTTGTTTCTGTACTGAGGTTGTCTTTAAAGGCAAGCAGACTTAAGGAAACTGGGAGCAATAGTTATTAGGTCCTACATCTATAAAAGATTATTTACCGGTATAATACTGAAGTCTTAAACTTGAGCCCTTTGAACCTATTGAGCTACTCAACATTATGCATGCACTGGAAAGCTGTAATCATTTTAGGCATGGGAATATTTCACCTAATACAACTTTTCAGTCCTGCTCAGGATACGGTTACAAGGACTATCCATAATTCATCAGTATTTTCCCCCAAACCAGAGCCATTGAAATGAAATGAATGAAAACTCATGCATTGATCATTCATTTCAAGATTTATGCCCACTGGATTATGTTTGCTTATATCTATTTAAACTCTCCAGCTAAATTTTCATTCTGAGCAATGCTTGCAAACACGAATTTCTGTTTTCCATCTATAATGTTGTTGGTGTAATTGCCCAAACATTCATGAACAGTAAAAAGATATGTCTAGGGTGCAGCTAGCCACACAAACACATATACTGAAGGCAAAACTACATACCATTATTGCACTTGTTGAAGTCCCTTCTCGTTTCCAAGTCTACAAAACAAGATTTCATAGAGCAAGCTTTATAGCCGCAAATACCAAGAGACAAAGCTACCTGTCAATCACAGGGGTTAATTATGCCACTTGTCTTTAATTTCACTTACCTGAGCCAGTTGTGCTTAATTAGTTTAATTAAACCTGCTATGACTAAACAAGAACTGCATAATAATAGCGATGAAAAGAAGCCTGGAAAAAAGTGGCAGCTTAAGGCAGATTCATCAATGCAGTATATGAAAAAGCAAGAATCATATTAGCAGAAGATGTTTTTTTTCCCCTAAAAGGAGCAGAGAAATCATAGTTCCAAATTATTTATTCAAACTTTCCACTTCTAGCACAACCCACTGCTGCCTGTCAAACACTTTCTATGCTGACGACAAGACATTTCACACTACAAAATAAGCTATGATGGATCTAGTAAGAATGCAGTGAGTCTACAGGTGAATTAGAAGTTACCACACTTTCATGTTAGGCCTTGTAGTTATGCAGTCAGCATATATCTATGCCAAGCAGATTTTAGAACTTGACTTTAGATTTTCAGAAAAGCTTGATATGAATCTAGTTAAGAAATATAAATGAAGTCAAGGAAATAAAAATCAGAAGGACCCAAACTGAGTGTAAAATATCCAGCTTGTACAGTGAAAGAAAGGTTGATGCTATTGGTAAAGATTGGACAAAGAAATTGAAGTAATTGGTCAAAGCAAGAATGCAACAAGTTCTTACTAGGAAACTTACAAACTTTGGCAGCTTAAATATATGCTTCTTAGTCTAAACCCCTGTGATTGACAATATTTTTGTTGTGTTCTCTGCCTTTCCTTCTTTGTGGCTGCTCTAATACCAGATATCTTGTTTTGTAGTGTAGGAGAAGAGGGAACATACAACAATTGCTAAGGTATGCTTTGAAGAGAAGTGGGCTTGTGATGAAGCATAATGCAATAATGAATCAGTTGTGCTGCATATATTATCTTTCAGAAATGCCTGGCAAGATTTTAAGAGTAGCTGTGGGTTTCTGTGTAGGAAAAATACCTAATCGAAGGCAGTACTGAAATATATTGGATTTATTTGTTGGACTCCAAACAATGTAGATGTACAATTCCAGTTCCTCAGGAAAAGAAAAAGAAATATCTAAAGGGGGCTATAAAACATGCAATACATTACATACTCATTTAAAGGGGGGGAAATGTTAGAATACAAGTTCAGAAATTCCAACTCCGAGAACTCCTCTGTGCAAAATGTGTGATTCTGGCACAATTTCTGGTGCAAACAAGGTCTCACTAAAGCATCATACCTGATTAGATTGATGTGATTATTAAAGCCTCTGCTAAGACTTCGAGCTGGCATTTGGTCTAACCATAGTACAGGCTGGTCTGGGTCAGCTATCCTGTAAAGAGACACAGCATCAACATTGCTTACAGATTTGGTAGTTGTATTAATTCAGGTTTAATTTTTTTAATCTATTTTTAAAGAAAAAAGTTTATTGCTTTCTTCCACCTACAATAATGTGCTAACCTCAAGAGTTAGAGGAAATTAACTTGGAGATCAGAATCAAACTAATTCCTAAGGGATGTGGGGTGGTGGTGGTGGGAATCTGGGCAACCAATCTGGACTTTGGGGGGGGGGCACCTCACCATAACACAGCAGCAATAATGACACCCATGGCCAGCAGCACTACCTGGGAATGCATCCCAAATGCTGACTTGGAAGCCCTCTTACAGTTGCGAAAACATAAGCATAGGAGGAGGATTGGGGCCCGACTGCAACACGTCTGCATTCATAAGGCAGCTGGCAACACTGCCAAGGAAGAAAATGGGAAGGACAGAGAGAATGGAGAATTGCTGAGCCTTTACATCTTACAAGATTGGTTAGCTCTTCAGGAAATCAAGGTTAATCTTGGTGATGTTCTGTACAACTATTGCTTTTTTTTTTTTTAATAATAATTTTTATTCATTTTCCAAACACATAATAAAGACAAGCGAAACACAAAACAAAAACATACAAAACATTTAAACATGTATAACTTCATAATCTTATTTTCATGCACCTTCTTTCCTTCGACTTCCCCATACCTCCCCATCACTGCATCCTTGTTTTACGATTCTTTAGCAACCCTTTAGTCAATTTATCTATAATTCCCTTTCATTAAGTTTTCTTTAATTTGTTAATTACAGCTGTAATTCTCTGCTTCTTACCCCTTGACATCTTAACACTCCTCAATTTTACAACAGATGTTCTGTACAACTATTGCTATAACCAAATCTGAAATGTTAAGAGGAATGAAATAATGGACTCAACTTTATTTACTTTAGTTTGCAAGGAGAAAGAACTTTTGTTTCTTGATCTAAAAAGTTGGATTAAAGATTCAAGTTATACACTGCCCTATATGATACACAATGTGCATAGTACTATGAAATGTAAAGTTAGAATTTGAATGAGGGGTGAAGTAGGGGGAGGAAAGCATTGTGAAAGAGAGAAAAGAAAAAGCCAACATGCCTGGGTCAAGCAGTATGGGAAGGTCCAAACACTATGATTTGCCCTGTGGCCTCCAGCCTCCAGGGATGGCCCTTATTAGAAGAATTAAATAGGTTTTGTGAAGTAGTCACACAGACAGGGCTATAAATCATGTAATCAACAGCAGAAATAATGATGTAGGAACCACAAAAATCTATAAATACTTCCTCAGTTCACTTTGCCTCTGCCTTTATAAAGTCAATACTTGCTTAGCCTACAGTTTAGTACTCTTAATAATAATTCACAAACTAGATTTCTTTCTTTATTACCTTCGCCATTTCACAGCAATGTCAAACATATCTCTCCACTGCATCAGCCTGGTTTTTCCATTAATTCGTACTTTAGAGTTCACCCACGTTCTCTGTACAGCTTGCATTACTTCTATCACAGCTAGCCCCATTGCTGAACAACAAACAGAAGTAGGTTACCAGTGAAGCCCACTCACATTTACACTTGACATCTAAACATGAGGCAGAAGCTGAAGCATCAAAATAGTGCAATTCTATGCATGCCCTTACTATGTTCAGTAAGGCTTACTCTCTAAGTAAGTGGGCAGAGAATTGCAGTCTAAGAGATGCAACTGGATGACTGCATAGGATCTAATATTTAATATCACTGGAGGTTGCTGCCTCATTAAGTATTTACACTTTACAGTACATAATGGACCGTAATAATTATTAGTAGTTTTCTTTTATGTATGAATAAGCTGAACTACCATATGAATAGAGCATGTTTTATTGCAGAATATCCAATGCTAATCACAGCAAGCGCCATTATACTTTTAATTCCATATTCCAATAAAGTTTTTCCAGTGTACCTCTATGTACTCTCTTGTTTGGAAGAAATCCAGGGGTCTCATATTGCATTAGGGAACCCAACTGATCAGCAACACATATAATCTCTTGCATTTCGGGTTTATAGTTTTCAAATTTCTGAAGTAGTACATCCCTTAAAATCACAAATAAAGCCAGGATTAAATATCAAGATGATTTCTTACATAGATTCTATATTAGTAGCAGCCAGTGAGATAGACAAGCATTAGAAATATGGTTTAAGATTACCAACCCCTGCCAAGGTTTATTGCAGCTTTCCTTTTTATAACGCTATTTGGGCATAAATAAATAAATAAATTTGTCCACTAGCACCTTAGAGACCAAATAAGTTTGTTCTGGATATAAGCTTTTGTGTGCATGCACACTTCTTCAGATACACTGAAACAGAAGTCACCAGACCCTTATATATAGTGGGAGGGTGGGATGGGGTTTTTCTCATAAGGGTAGTAGGAGAAGGGTGATTGACCCAATGGATATGGTAAACCTGTTGACTGTTAACGATTGCAATTAGTCCTACAGGAAAACTACTGTGCTATTTCTTTTCTGATCGAGTCTTACTTACTTCGCCAAACCTTTATTAGGCATTGCAAATATAGGCCATCATAAAACATCCATATATATATATTTAGATATACAAATAAACAGGCATATAAAATATGTAATGAGGATTTTCAGTGGAGTTTCTTCCAGCTAAGTAGTGCCATTCACCACTCTAAGAGAAAACTCAGCCACCCTGGCAGTTACTTCTGGGTTAACGTCAGACCAATAGAATCTGATATTTTTATTGTGCCATGATGTTAGACTACCCAAAAAAAGGGGGATAGCAAGCACTTACATAGCTGGTTGTACAATGGACAGTAGAAAATACGTTCTACAGTGTCCAGCACATTCGAAAAACATCTGCAATGTCTATCATTTCTGGGGATGTTTAAATATCTGCCCTTGATGAAAGCTGAGGGGGAAATGTTCAGTCGGGGTAACAAAGGCTCTGTGTTGGACTGGAATTATTAATTTTGTAATATAAGTGTCCCTGTTATCTGTTGTATTTAAACCATAGAAGTCATGGAATCTGATGGAGTCCAACAGACATATTGAAAGGTCAAGGACCGCGTGTTCACATCCATCTAAATGAGTCTTAACTGCTGCTTATCCTGCCAGCAAGAATACCAAGATCACAACTTCCAAGTGCCCTCTGAACAAACAGTAGTTAAGCAGCCTCTAACAAATAATCTAACAAATGCTGTTTCAGAGATCATCGAGTTGCTTTCCAGAATTCTTTCATTTGCAGGAATGTCACATACTATACAGAGTCCTCAGCTTCTGAGGAAATACAACTGGGGGAAAAAAGAATAATTCAGAGTTGCCTTTCTTAAGTGAAATGACAGCTCCAGAGCCACAACACACCATAAAATTTGAATTGCTGTGAAAAAGAAGAAAAATAAATAGAAACATTTGCAGAAACTGTTCTTTATAGTACAGACTAAAGGGCATACTGTAGAACAATGAAGCCACTTTCTGCACTAGCTTTTCATTATTTTTGACCTCTAGGATTGTTGAGGTATTTGGTTTTCCTCAGTTTCAAGAACAAAATGGACCATAAATTAATATTACTTATTATGCTGTCCACCAACTAAATCCCCTTGGCAGGTTAAAAAGTTACGGATCAACCAAACAACATACATTAAACATCATAAACTAACTCAGTAAAACCAACATAAAACCCAACACCAGCACAAAACCAGTATAAAAGTAGCACAGAACAGCAACAAACTAGTATTGGGAAAATGGTGCTAGAGATCTGAAATACAACAAAAAACATAAAGGGTTGTGACTAAGTCATACTCAGATTAGTCCATTTATTTCAATAGGTCCATTTTGAGCAGAACACATTTTTGGAGTTGGTGCAGGCTAGAAATCAACTTGTACCTGTTACAAACACATATAAAACCATAGCCTATATTTGAAGCCATGCGATTAAAGTTGAACTGCCATTAGCAAACATTTCCAGCAGAGCCCAAGAACTGGTAAATTTAGTTACTTACTTTATATGTGGTTGTAGTCCCGGCTGCTCTTCATAGTCTTCTATGAGAAAAGGAAGATTTTTGGCCCAGTGATCTTTAAACTTCCCAGGAAGATCCATATCTATATTGTATTCTGTAAGTGGGGTATCAAGGTGGGCATGCAGATAGCGAGAATATTCTGTGAAGGAAGTAAATATCATTTAGCCCCGTTTCCTGCAAGTCAACTTACAATGATCTCTAGGCGAAATGCTTTTCAAGCGATCTGCAGCGCTGAAGAAAAACACATAAGGAGCTCATATGAAGTTGCTTTATACTGAGCTGGATTCATCTAGCTTGGTCTTGTCTACACTAAGTGGCAGTGACTCTTCAGGGTTTCAGAAAGGCATTTCTCCCAGTCAGACCTGGAGATGCCAGGGATTGAACTGGGACCTTCTGCACATGCTCTACCACTGATCTATGGCCCTCCCCCAAATCCACACACAAACTACAACCATGTCACTGTTCACTGTTCACATGCTGTATCTGGGGACCTTTCCATACAAAAGCACTGTACTTCCTTAAAGTAGTATAAACTTGTGGATGATTTCCCTAATATTTCTTCCATTAGCAGAGGTTCTTTAAGTGAGGAACTTTTATCACTGCAACCATTAAACCTTACAACTTCACAATGCCATTTCAATGTACACCACTTGAAGAAATTTTTTGACTTTTGATAAGTTTTCTAAATAATTAAAATAATATGTCTCCCTTTGCTTGAAATACATACTTTCCCCTTTGGCAAACTGTATCCAATTGATCAGGGTACATATGGGCAACTGCACAAATTCAGTCTTTATTCAGTCTTTATTCCAACCTGGTGGAACACTCTGTCACAAGAGACAAGGGCCCTGCAGGACTTGACATCTTTCCGCAGGGCCTGCAAGACAGAGCTGTTCCACCTGGCCTTTGGTCAGAGCGCAGCCTGACTCCCTCCTTTGGCAATCTTTACAAAACTTTAGTTTATGGTTGCCATCAATTTTGATTTTAATTAATTTTTATGATGTTTTTATAATGTTGTACTGTTTTAGTGTTGTTAGCCGCCCTGAGCCCGGCTTCGGCTGGGGAGGGCGGGATATAAATAAAATTTATTATTATTATTATTATTATTATTATTATTATTATTATTATGGAATAAATATCCTGAGCCAATAGTTACGTAAGTAGTCATATACATAACTTTATATTTTCACTTAAAAACAAATCTACATAAAGGGCATGCCAATTAGCAATAAATTTCATGGATAGCTAGGATTGATGTACAAGCCTAAATAAGTACTTTTTACCACCGTATGTAAACCTGAAAAAAACTTTCTGCTATGTACTTCTTTGAGGTAAGAAAGCTGTAAAGAATTTCACAATACAGTATGTACAGCATTTTTTTTAAAAATGTGCACAAATTTGATACTTAAGTTAACATAGGTTTGAGCAGTGCTATTTTTCTAGAAAAAGAGGTGCTGGAACACACCATGAACCTTATTCTCTTATAATGGCAATGGTGCCCACCCAAGAGGTACCGGAACTGAGTTCTGGCTGAAAAAATATCCTGGATCTGGGTATGAAACAATGAATATTTCATTAGCAGCAACTTACCTCTGAGGTATTTCACTTTCAGGTACTCTGCACTAGCTTTCTGACCAGGCAAAGGATCATTTAACATAACTTTAGTTTGAGCTTTTATTCCTTCATAAAATTGCCCCATAGCAACGTGACTAAGACCTTTCATATACTGGCACACTTCATTATATGGTTCTAGTTGCAGACACCTCTAGAAAATTGAAAAGAGAATAATCAATACATTTGTGAGATTGCAGATAAACGAACCACAGATCTTTATTTACTCTTTATCCACACATCCATAACAGTAGAAAAGTAATTTGTCACAGCCATCTCGAGTCTATGTGGAAGTTAGAAGAAAAGGAGAAGCGATGCATCAGTTTTTCAAACAAACAAACAGAAATCTTCCACAGGGGAAAGGCTTTTGTTCAGCCCATTCCTACTGTTATCCACTGGACAGAAATATCAATACAGTCTTTCAATCTAAGGGAAGCCCTCAAGAAGGCTGCAACTTTTCTTATATATGACAGGGAACATGCAAGTCTTTGTGGTTGTATGCGCATTTGAGAGCTTAATAGCCTAAAGGTGTCTGATTTATGTATGTTTGTTTGCTTATATAATAACCACACACAGCACAGAAAGATATGATGAGTATATATGATGGAAGTGCTGTAACTCGTCACAATTCCTTACCTTAAAGTTTTTCAGAGCTTCATTCAGGCTACCATGATGATAAAGCATCATTCCCCCAAGTTGTATTGTCTGAACGTGATTTTGATTTAGCATCAGTGCCTTTTGAAAGTTTTCTGTAGCAGCTTCAAAGTTACCAAGCTCTCTAAAGTAATAAATAAATAGCAAAAAGCAGCAATTAAAATGTTTATTTAGTAAAGTTGCTATTTACTGAAATTAACCAACGTAGGCTCTAAAAATCAGTATCATATCAATAAGTTCAACAATAAATCTGTGATTTTTTTCAAGCAGCAATCCTACATGCATGTACTGAAGATTGGGACACAATTGTTCCGACTCCTTAGTAGGTATGTGTCTGACAGTATTATCTAATTTAATCTGTTTAAGATATAAAAAGACCAGTCAGGAAAATGACTTTGAAAATATATATTATTTTAGGCAAAGGAAGTCTTTTTACTCCAAAGTATCGTATTTTTCGCTCGATAACACGCACCTGACCATAACACGCACATAGTTTTTAGAGGAGGAAAACAAGAAAAAAAAATCTGAATGAAACAGTAGATGTATCATTTTTGTGCTTCATGCTGTGGCCACAGACATGTGATTTGACGGTGAGTTTGGGGTAGCCCAATGCAAAAATCCTGAGAATCCATGGGATCTGTGGGATCCATGGGATCTGTCCCTAGACGCAGCAGCAGCAGCAGCACTGGAGCACGGAGAGGAATTAGAAGGAATTAGAAGGAAGGACGCTCTGCTTTCCCCTCTGCTTGCCTGGAGGGGAGGGGTTTTCTCTGCTCTTTGTTCCGTTTGAGCAAACACAGTAGCGAAACAGAAGGGGGTGGGCAGTAAGACCCTGAGGCAGAATGCAGGAAAGCAACAGCTTTCTCTCTCGGGAGGCTCGAACGCACGTGTGGCTGCCTGCAATCAGTTTACCACACGGAGAATGAAGATAAACTGGTAAAATAAGGGGGCTGGGTTAAAGCTAAAGGGAAAACCTCAAAGATCCCTCAAGAACAAGGCAGGGGTTCAGGGCTCCCAAAGCCGAGCTGCAGCCTTAGAAGGGAAAAATGGGGCTTTTGGAGGTGGTTTTTACTGCCCCGCTGCTTCCAATTTTTTAAAAGGCAAATTGCAGGAGAAGATGCAGCAGTCAGTCACTCTCACTCCCTCCAAGCACCCACGCTAGCGAACAAACACACAGGCAACCACACACTCACAAAGCACACACACTAGCAAACACACAGTCGCACTGCAGAGTGGCCAAACCTCCTAGCAAGCACTTCCCTGGCTTCTGCTGACCGCAACAAAGACGACCCTCGAAGAAAATGTGTGATGCACTCGGGCCATTCGGTTCCAGGGACCACACATTCGCTCAATAACACGCATAGACATTTCCCCTTACTTTTTAGGAGAAAAAATCTGCATGTTATAGAGGGAAAAATACGGTAATCTTAAAATATGCGGGATGCGGGTGGCGCTGTGGGTAAAACCTCAGTGCCTAGGGCTTGCCGATCGCATGGTTGGCGGTTCAAATCCCTGCAGCGGGGTGAGCTCCCGTCTTTTGGTCCCAGCTCCTGCCCACCTAGCAGTTTGAAAGCACTCTTAAGTGCAAGTAGATAAATAGGTACCACTTTATAGCGGGAAGGTAAATGGCGTTTCCGTGTGCTGCGCTAGTGCTGGCTCGCCAGAGCAGCTTCGTCACGCTGGCCACGTGACCTGGAAGTGTCTCCAGACAGCGCTGGCCCCCGGCCTCTTAAGTGAGATGGGCGCACAACCCTAGAGTCGGACACAACTGGCCCGTACGGGCAGGGGTACCTTTACCTTTAATCTTAAAATAACTTGCCCCCCATTAAATTATTGGAGTTACGTTTCAGTCTCATATTATATCACTAAAGTGATATCCGAACATTTTAACAAACCAGCATAACACAGTCTGGATGAAAACCTCCCTTCTATATGTTCCTTACACAATTCACATTTGAGGGTCAAAGAGTGAAATGTAAAGGCATTTTGCTTACCGATAGGCCTGCCCCAGACTTTTATATGCATCAATGAAATCTGCTTTCTGCTTAAGGGCTTCTTTGAATGATTCAATAGCTTCCTGGGTAAAACACAACCATTTACTCTTGTTAATTAAAATATTGTGCTATTAAGATTAATAATTCCTATTGGGATTTTTGAATAATTATGGAAATACTTTGTGGAAGATCTGTACAGGCAAACACAAGGCAATACATTGGACAATACATTTATAACTGCATGTGCAAAAATGTCCTCAGAAACTGAAATATGAAATGTCCAAAAAGCTTAGTCTCTCTTAGCATCACACAATCAAGCTACTAATATACATTTGTGTTATCACAAATTTGCCTAAGGTCTATCAACCAAATGATAAACTCAACAAATAACTAACATCAGGGACAGGATTTTAAACAACTTTAAAATCTCTCTAGATTGTTCTATATTTATCTATCAGATATTTTAAGCGCCAACCCAAACACTCAAATAGAGGTAATGCCAACTGATAAATTAGATACATATAATTATTTGATACAATTACGGTATGTTACTGTGAAGTCTCTTAGATACAAATTAAGGTAGTTACTGCTGAAACATTTTAAAAGTGTTCCATTCTCCTTAAACAACTTGGTTACAACTAATCAGCTGTGAAAAGCTGTGTAAAGGCCCCTGTCTGGACCTTTGGAAAGACACTCAGAATAGATAAGGCTTTGTTAATGGCTAATGGTAACATACCTCCAGCCAAAGGGTGGTATATAAATTCAATAATAAATAAACATATGCATTCATCACACATATAGTAGAAATTGCACAGTTATTCAAAATAATTACCTTTAGAAGTCCTCTGTGAAAAAATGTTAAACCTTTGTAAAGCATAGCTATAGGCTGGTTTTTGTTTAGTTCAAGGGAGTTCTGAAAGTCTTCATGGGCACTTGAATAGTCCTGTGACAGAAAAACAACTTCCATCAGACAGAAAACTGCTAGATCTAACACAAAGGCAACACAAATAATGTTATAGTTACAGGATACCAAGCCTTCCATATCACAAAATTATCAACTCTTAAAATGAAAAGAACAGTTTATGGCGGTCTTGGGCTACAATCCTAGACCTATTACTTGGGAGCTTCACTGAATTCAGTAGTTTACAAAAGAAATATGTTTCCTCTATTTTTATAATGGTTCCAAGGGAAACCTAAACTATGGTAACTGAAGAAACTGGAGTGATAATAAGTCAAGAAAAGTCCCCAGAAATAATCTGCTGCCACAATCTCTACAGATATCAGCTGTTCCTTCTACTTTTGAAGCAGCAATCTTTGTAACTAAGTTGGTGCTCTAAAAGAATGAAAAAAATGTTTTTTTAACAAAATTGTGTTCTGCCTTGAACTCTTTAAAGGAGTAGTAATAATAATAATAATAATAATTTATTATTTATACCCCGCCCATCTGGCTGGCTAGTAGTGTATACGTGCCTTAAATAAACAAATTAAATGCTTTTAAACAATTTAAAAAATATGTATCAGCAGTTTCTCCCAGTCTAAAATACTTGAATCTGTTTCCTCAGACAGATTTTGTAAGGCTATCTTGTTGCAAGAGATCGGGCAAGAGAGTAGGAGATCTCCCCCTGCCTCCCAAACTCAATTCTCTTTAAAGGAGATAGATAGAATAGCTTGTAGGTATATCATATATACACTGCAATTATGACCCTTGAGACTAAGCACCTATCCCAGCTTATTCTCTGCAGGTGCTCAACTGAAAACTAACCTCAGATATGAAGTAAAGAGTACCTCTGTGTCGGTAAAGTCGTGCGGAGGGTTTTAGCTGAATAGCTTTAGTGAGGTCAGCCAGCGCTTCACTCATTTGACCCAGAGGTGACAGTATCTGTAAAACCAAGATAATACTTTGAGCAAGATTGTACAAATAATCCTTCATTTTCAAAATGATTTTGGATTGCAATATGTAATAACTATGCACAAAAAATTAATTTTGCGTTGAGTAATTAAACAAGTGCATTATTTACGTAAAAAAAAGTTGTATATTAAAATTGATTGGAGCACATGCATATATTACATTACATATATTTAACTTTAAAAAGCAGACTAAGACCTATTCATTTTGTCAGGTATTAAGGGGCTGAAAGAGAAAAAGTGGATTTGGGTTCTACTGAAATGACATATTTCTTCCTACTAAAATTTTTCTAAGCCCATCTGTATAGCTTATAAAAAAATTGTTGCATTTATTATTGCAAGCATCCTTCTATACATTAACAAGAAAATGAAGAGTTAATGACATTCACAGACCCTCTGAAGGCTGACAGCTACAAACACTAGTGTAATTATGCTTTTCAGTTTGTGTATTCATGTTCATAATTAAATACGTTTTGTGAGTAGCTTTAGTATTTTTATTCTACTTTATTTTTGTCTTAATGTATTGATAGCTGTATATTGATGAATATCAAATCTTAATTCATATATTGTATTATTCGGAATATGACCAAGAACTTTCAACAATAAACATATAGAAACATACAGAAAATAACTGTATAAACAAAATAACAACTAGATAAGGTATAGACATCAGAAAGTCTTTTAAAAGTGGAGGAAGTACCTCTGCTCGCTGCTCAAACACTTCAGCTTGATCTGGGACGAGACTAATGACTCTGCTCAGCTCAAACAATGCTAGCTCTGCATTTTTTATATCCTTAAAAATGGGAGGGGGAAATACGTAAGTAACAATGTATGCTTAGTCATAGGGAGGTTATAGTGACAATTTTTAAATGGTACAACACTCAGCGAATCAAAATTCTTGGTTTCATAATGGAATATTTTGATGTGTGCTAAGAGTCACATACATGCAACATCAGACAAACAAGGCTAAGTATTCCATTTACTATGGGACCATCATGAATCTGCTATTGCCAGGGCTGGCCTGCCCATGAAGCACCATGAGGCAACTGCCTCAGATGGTAGAAGGGAAATAAAAATCTTCATCATTTATACTTTATCATTATTGTAGTTGCAAAAATAATATGTATCCTAAAAAGCAATCGGAAGGGACTGTACAAATAACTTCTGGGTTTGGAATAAGTACATTCCTCTTGAGCAGAAATCATTGGCTAGAGCACGGGTTGTCAGCCTGGTCCTTACCGCCCACTAGTGGGCGTTACAGGATTCTAGGTAGGCGGTAGGGGGTTCTACGGCACAAGCTGAATCCTTCTTCCATCGAGCACTGGTGGGCGGTAAGGAAATTTTAACATCAAGAAAGATGCATTAGTGGGCGGTAGGTATAAAAAGGTTGACTACCCTGGGCTAGAGTGCCATGACCGCTGCTGGGGAAACTGCTTCCCTGGAAGTAGAGAGTATGGAGTCATGGAGTGGAATAGAAGGAAACGTCACACAACTGATGTTGTCCATTAAAAATGTGCAGAGAGTGACAGCAGTGTCTGATCCCAACAATCCTGAAGGAAAAGAGAATGCTTCACACGGCTGTCTAGAACCAACCAATACCAACCCCCACCTCATTATTGCAAATCTTCTGTCTTAGGCAAAGTTGCAATTCTAACCGCTTACTGTAAGAAACAAATAGAGCCCCCAGGTTCAGGAGCAGTCTATCTCTGAGTACCAGGTGAGGTGACATTTTTTTTGTTCACCACAAGCACCAAAACGCCTTAGGCCAGCCCTGGCTAATACATATATATTATGGAATTCATTATCATGTGCGGCTTTAAAAATGTTATACTCACATGCAGCCCTTTCTTTCCATATGCTATCCCTCGTCCATAAATTGCACTAACAAGCTCTGGTTGCTCCTGTTTGAAGCAAAATAAAATAATCTTTAGAAGGTTCCACTTGTCCTAATAGTGAATGCTACATTCCATCATACATAACCAAAGCCAAAATTCATGCATTGCATCCACATTCATTTGCATTTCTAAGGAGTTACTTTGGGCTTATGCATACAATTAAAGAGCAGCTTGGTGGGCAGTTTTACACAGAAGATGCTTAAAAGGGGAAACTACTATAGGAGTGGAGTGTGTGTGCTCCTTTAGTCTTTGCACTGTCTCTGTAAACTCCTTATTAACCTCTGCATTTCTATTACTTTAAAGACCATTGCCCATTTCAGGCCTCTTCTTTGCTATACTGTAGTTACAAATCTCATTTCATATTCATATATTAAATAATACATTCTAGTACATGAATGCATAAATTACAGCTACACAAAATTTCCATAATACAACAGGAGAAGTGAAAAGTGTTCTGGTGATTAGGGCAGCAGAGCTGCTTTTCAAAGTCATATAGTTTGAGTCTGAAGGAATTGAACTTATATGTGATGTGCCAAGTTCTGCTGACCTTTCCCACTGCCACCAAAATCAGCTTTAGGTGGCTGTGAATTTGAGTAGAAGAATAGTAGCACTATTGAACTCTTTCTCTGCCAGCCATTTTCCCCACTCAAAATCATACATGGACACACATGTCATATCTAGTTTGGGACTTGCAGCAGTTATGGACCAAGGAATTTAACACTGTCCTCCTACCAAAACCTTCCAGCCTGAACCTTTACAATAGTGCAATCATATTGGGCTGTGATTCAGAGTAGACATGCCTGCTCAATTATAATTTGTGAAATTTTCCTATCAAGACCCCAAGAAGCTGCATGTCAAGTTAAGCTAAGTTGCCTCCCCATGTAACATTTCCATAACAGTCATATCCCTCTTCACATCAACCTATAGCCTTCTGTTTACATTTTTAACTCTGTTACCTTCAAGGAGTTCTGCCTCAGGCCCATTTCCCTTTTATAGATTCAAGTTTCCATTTTATCCATCCATCTTCAATTATGTTACAGTATATAGGCTAAGCCAGGGGTCAGCAAACTTTTTCAGCAGGGGGCTGGTCCACTGTCCCTCAGACCTTGTGGGGGGCCAGACTATATTTTGGGGGAAAATATGAACAAATTCCTATGCCCCACAAATAACCCAGAGATGTATTTTAAATAAAAGGACACATTCTACTCATGTAAAAACACGCTGATGCCTGGACTGTCCATGGGCTGGATTTAGAAGGCGATTGGGCCAGATCCAGCCCCCGGGCCTTAGTTTACCTACCCATAGGCTAAGCAGTTTCTGCCATCTGTCACTCTTCTCTAGGAAGGTAGGTATTCTACCTTGGGGAGTTCTATTATATAAGTCTAAAACTACAATGTAATAGGAGTGAAAAATCACCTGGAGCATTGTGGAGAAGTGCTGCACAGCTTCATCATAAAGGCCACTGCCAATCAATACATAAGCGAAAGCTGTCAAAATAGTGTTACGGGTTAGTGTTATGAATTCCACATTTGCCATGCATATAAGAATTGCTGAATACCTGCCAAGGAGTTTAATTGAGGGGTATGATTTCTGAAAACAGAGTTTCGAAAAGAAGTTATTTCATAAGCTATCAAATACTACAACATAATAATCAGGAAATAGTTTCATTAAAGTATCAACATTTAAAATATTCAATGATTTTTTCCTGTAAAGAGTAGCCCAAGGCTTGAAACCACACTTTGCATCACTGTACACTTTTAGGTAATTTAAAATTTCCACTTGGCGGCAATAATTAACAAAGAAAAACATTCCAATCCCACCCATGTAAATGGTCCCAGATTCAATCTCTGGCATCTATGGGGGTAACTGAAGTGCAAACAGGCAATCTGGATAAAGCCATTGAAATATTCAATAAAGCTATTAACCTGGCTTCTCCACATAGGACTGAGAAAGACTGGAAAGTCACTCCATCTTAAAGACTGTGTCTAAAAGTCTTTAATGTGGTTTCCCAATAAACAAAATTCAGGTTAAGAGGACAGAATGCAAAAATGAATTATTTTATAAGTGTCAATGGGCAGAATCCAATGTTACATAAGCAGCCTTCCAAACCTGTGACAGGAATTTCACCATCCTCCAAAATCTGTCCTCCAGCACACCAACCTTCTAGAGCAGATTTTTCAGGCATGTGGAGGGCTACCAGGAAGGCAGGGTGAAGAGGGATGAGGGGACCATAAAGTCCCACTGCATAAGTAATAGTCCGGTCCACTCACACACATACAGGACTGAATACAACTTAATGCTCTTCATCTTAATTTTATTCTGTGGACAGTCATGGTCAAGTATTTAAAAATGAATTAGGATTATTAGATCTCAGTACCACTATCTTCAAAACATTTTGCAGCACTCATAAGTGATATAATTCAACTATATATAGCCACTATTGATCACCAATCACACACAGAACCTCTTACCTAATTCTTCATTGGTATTGTCATCATCTGTGGCAAATGGAAATCTTTTTTGTTCTGCAAGTGACTTTGCTTGACTCTGCAAAACATTTACCAAATTAAACTAACACCGCCAAAATAAAAATTGAGGGCATGAACAAACCAAAGTTAAATTAAGTCTTAATGACTTCCCTGCAACAGTGTCAAGCAAAGGCTTAATTCTACCACGGAAATCATGTGACTTAAAAATGCTTAGCTAGATTGGGTCCAAAGTGCTTATCACATCAAAATTTAACACCAGGTAAAGCAAGAACAGTTGGTTCTAATGGATCTGGAAAATAACATGTATTCTTTAAAACAAGTTAAAATATTTATAGTTTCAGTGATATTCATAGTTCAAATACTGTTAGCATCTTAACACCTGCAGTCTTCAAACAGTGTATGTAATCTAATAAATTTCTTAAGTATTATGATCATTGTAATAGATATGTCACTTCAGCAAAAATTCATCAGCAGTCTCCTTGCTATACACAGTGAACAAATAAACATACCAAAAGTTTTTCAGTATTGAGGGAAAGCAGGGATTCACAAGAGGGAGACCTTTGTAGTTCACAGTCTGAGTCATGAAAGTTCAAAAAAGAAGAATCTAAAATGGAAACATTTTCACTGTTAATTGGTATGCTCAGCTTAAAACAGCTACAGTACAGAATTTGGACACTAAGGAAGGTAGTGCTAATTATACAACAGTTCACATGTTCAAATATTGCACCTTGTGTTATGGGATGCCATACAACTGCTAAACATACCTTTTTTTAAATGTATAAGACTTTTTTTCAAGTTTAACACGGATTGTGCATATGGGGGATTTCTTTATTTGGAGTCCCCAAAAATAGGGGGCGTGTTATACACGGGGAAATGCAGTAAATAAAGAACACTCAGGCTGCATTCACTCTACATGTTTAGGTGTGCACCTAGATGAGGTAAAATGTGCAAGGAAACTTTAGTTCCTTGCTCTTGAATGGAACGAAATCCAAGTACGAAGGTGCACTTTCATTTGCCCTTGCCTTCTCCTTCTGCTGCTGCTGCTTAACTGTATACTAGGTCCCCGCAATGAAACATCAGAAGGGGAAGGCAAGGGCAAATTAAAGTGCACCTTCGTACTTGGATTTCGCTCCACTGAAAGCGCCTCAGGGCTTCGGTTTATGACACTCTGCAGAGCGCGGCAAGCGAAGAGAAGAGTCAGGAAGAGCTTCCCGCTTCTCCGCCGCTACTCAAAAGAACTTGACAGGTGAATTTGCACGAGCAGCAGCAGCTCATCACTCAGCACAGCCGCTTTCTAGCCAGCCGAGACTTGCCGCCTCTCCCTTAAGCAAGCGGAGCGGCGCATACTTCGGAAAGAGAAGCGAAGGGCGCGCCCTGCCCTTCCTCCCCTCAGGCCCAGTCCACACATGCAGCGGAATGAAGTGTCAAGTCATAAGGAGGCGGAGAGCCGGGCTGTACCACTTCAAAATGCAGGCGCGGAATATGAAATTGCTGGGAGGTAGGGTGGTCCTCTACGTAGATAAGAGCCGAAGCAAAGCATGGAAGGGTCTAGCAGAGATCCCTCTGACTGCTGGGCTGAGAGAGCTTCTTATCTCCCCCCCCCCACCTGTGCCCTCAAATGGTACAGCCCACTCAGCCACCTCAGGATCCCGCCGCCTCAGGCAGGACCCGATGAGGAAGGAGGGCGGCGGCGTGGCTCCCCCTCCCCGCCAGAAAGCCGAGCAACCGCCGCTGGCTCTTTCCTCCCTCCCTCCCGCCACTCACCACAGTCGCCGGCTGCGGCCGCCGCGTACTGCTCCCCTCCCCACTCAGCCGCCAGGAACTCCGGGCAGCCTCTGCTCCCTTGGCCCTGCTGACGGCGCGGCTCCTGCCTAAGAAGCGATAACGACGGGTACTGCTCCGTCAGGGCGAGCGCCGGCTGAGTCGCCGCCAGCAGCCACAGCAGCATCGAGAGCAGCCCCGACGGCGCACTGACACTTGGCCAACGGCCCCCGAACGCAGCGGCAGGTGCCATCTTCCCAGCGCGCCTGCGCACAGCAACTTAACTTTTTTGCGTTTCCCTCTTTTGCTCTGGGACCCGCCGAGGAACGGGTGGACCGGGTTGCTTTCTGGGAATTGTAGTTTGTAGCCGCCGGGTCTCCGCGGAGCTTCGAGAGGCTCGTGAACTACGAAGACCAAGATGCTCTGCGGCTGCTCCTGTTTCCCCGCCTCTGCTAGCCGAACCCGGAAGTGAACGAGGCCGAGGAGAGGGGACGGCCGTTTCTGTGGCAACGGGATCTTGCTGCTCAGGGCTCCCGAGGGAGATGGAAGAACCCGGAGCTTATAGGTGCATTGAGTGCAGTAGGAAGGCTCCTGAGCTGTACAAGGATTACCAGCGTGGCGTGCTGCGTATTTCTATCTGCGTGAGTCATGTTTTGAGAGAGAAGTATCGGGCCGAGCGAGGGGATCGGAAGGAAATAGAGGGGGGCTGACTGACCAAAAGGAATGTATCGGGGTGGTAGAGATACTTGCCCATGGAAGGGAGACAGGGGTGGGGTTAGTAATAGATTACAAAGTATGCGAATAGTTTTCCGAACTCTTCAGTAATATGGATTGGCTGCACTTCAGTAATA
This sequence comes from Podarcis erhardii, assembly GCF_964252035.2. Taxonomy (NCBI): domain Eukaryota; kingdom Metazoa; phylum Chordata; class Lepidosauria; order Squamata; family Lacertidae; genus Podarcis; species Podarcis erhardii. The sequence continues at coordinate 75,411,442 of NC_138507.1, read as the reverse complement.
ACAGCAACAATAACGTACTTTTATGGGTACGTAATAACAACAACAATAACGTACTTTTATGGGTACGTATTAGGATTGCTAATTCTGCAAGTAGGAAAAGGCATGTGGGTTGTACTATGGCGGTCCACGTGGGGGGGGGGGTTGCACGTGGCTGCCCACGTGCGTGGAACTGAAGTGAGGTGTTTAGACTTTGCATAAGTGTGGCAGGGCAAGCCCTTAGATAGAGATGGGTGGAGGGAGTCTTTTAGTCTCACCAGCAAGCAGAGTTCATAGCGTGGTTCATGGAAGTCAGCCTTCCCTGTCTCTCACCTGACAGTGGAATTCTCTCCCCTTCAAGGCACAGGTGTTCTCAGGGTTGTTCAGCCTGCCATGTAAAAATGTATCTTATTCACCTAGACCTTTAGTAGAACTTGGTCATTCAAACTCCAGTATAATTTGGATGGTTGCTACTGTGTTTACATGGCAGAGGGCATTCTCGATAGTGGTGCTGACTCTGTGGAATACCATCCCATCAGATGTCAAGCAGATGAGTAATTACAGTGGTACCTCAGTTTAAGAACAGTCCTGTTTACGAATGATTTGGTTTACAAACTCCGCAAAACCAGAAGTAGTGTCCCGGTTTGCGAACTTTACCTCGGCCTAAGAACAGAATTCAAACTGTGGAAGGGCACTGGCGGCAGGAGGCCTTATTAGGAAAAGCGCACATTGGTTTAAGAATGGTTTCGGTTTAAGAACGGACTTCCGGAACTGATTAAGTCCGTAAACCGAGGTACCACTGTATATATATATTTAGGAGACATCTGAAGGCAGCCCTGTATAGGGAAACTTTTTAAGGTTTAATGTTTTACTATGTTTTTATATATGCTGGAGTTACTGGGCCAACACAGTCAGATGGGCAGGGTACAAATAAATTGTTGTTTTTGTTGTTCTATAATCTGCACACTAGGCTTTCACAAGTGTTCTGGCTGCTGCATTCTGTACCAGTTGTCATTTCTAAACAGTCATCAAGGGAGGGAACAACATACAGTGCATTATAGTAATCCAACATGTATGCAGTCAAGGCATGCATCAATGTGGCTGGGTCAGCTAGGCCACAAAGTCAGCTTTCTCTAGGTAGGGCCATAGTTGCTGAACCAGACTAAACTGCTAAAAAAACACTCCTAGCAACCAGCACCACCAGTGCCTCAATAGATAGTACTGAGGCCAAAGTCAGATCTCAGCCTTCATCAAAATTAGCATGTTTCCTAAGCCATAACATTCTATGTGGGTGAAGCTTCATCTTGTTAGCTCTCAGGCAGCCTACTATCAACCCAAGACACTTGTTTAGGGCTGAAACTGTCATATTAGGCGGTGGGGAAGAGTAGTAGTTCTGCTTCCCCTGATAGCCTATCACCCCAAGCCTATGTATTGCATATAAATGTTGATAAGCATGAGGGAGAAGACAGAACTTGAGGCACTAGAAATGTCAGTGGCCGAAGAATAAAACACTGCATGTGGGGGCAGGGCTGAAAGCAACCAAATTCTTTCCTATTTCTGGCCATATCCTGATTTATGTTTTCATCTTACTGGTTTGTAACCTTTTGGGCAGTGGCTGTATTTTTCGTTTTATTTTTTTAAATAAAAACACTGTATAAATGGTAAAAGATGATCCACTGGCCTTGATCTAGATCCGCTGCTTTCCATTATGCCAGGAATTTGGTGCCCACAGTTACACATGCACAGAGGCTTTCCCAGATGCCCACTGTGCGTGTGTCCCAGTTGAAATTAGACTTGGAGGAAACATTGTATTGTAACCAGTAATATAGATAGTAGTGTATATGGCACTAACAACAGGTTTTTTTCCAGTTTGCAGATATGTCCATAGGCATCCAAAAATTGGCAATTCCTTCATTATGTTGACTTGAGGTTACAGCTCCACTGTATTGCAGTTACAATGGGTTGTATCCAATGACATTCTTTGTGCTTATGAATAGCTCTTTTGTACAGTGTAATGAGGAGAGAAGCAGTTTTTGCCTATTCCACTTCCCTGCAACCTGCTGTGTGTGCCCCCCAAATTTATTCCATAAGCTTCAGGAACCTTTCTGCTGATGGAAGGCTCAGATATAACTGGTCTCTCTCCCCCTCGTCCTTTTCGTATCTTCTAAAAATCATTCATTCATTCAACTAACTAACTAACTAACTAACTTGATGCTGTGGTTTAAACCACAGAGCATAGGGCTTTCTGATCAGAAGGTTGGTGGTTTGAATCCCTGCGATTGGGTGAGCTCCCGTTGCTCGTTCCCATCTCCTGCCAACCTAGCAGTTCGAAAGCACGTCAAGTGCAAGTAGATAAATAGCTACCACTCCGGCGGGAAGGTAAACGGCGTTTCCATGCGCTGTTCTGGTTCGCCAAAAGTGGCTTAGTCATGCTGACCACATGACCCAGAAGCGATCTGTGGACAAACGCCGGCTACTTGGCCTATAGAGCGAGATGAGCGCCGCAACCCTAGAGTCATCTGTGACTGGACCTAACAGTCAGGGGTCCCTTTACCTTTAACTCACTAACTAGATTCATATACCACTTAATTATAATAAAACTTCAATGTGGTTTGCCTTTGTAATCAAATCACTGCCTGAACAACCTTTATTGTTCATGACTGCAGTTCAGAAAAAGAAATTGGAATATTAGTTCATCTAGACATACATGTTACACAGTTACTTGAGTGCAGTTCTTTATCAAAGACTGATAGAATACATGTCTGACAGGCTTATAGCATGAATTTTACGTTGTTGATTTTATACACAAAACAGGGACTCAAGTGTAATATATGTCTCCATAAATTGTGGAATGTACGTAATGCACTGTTATTTAGAGAATGCCCTATTGTGTGTTTAAAGGGGTGGGGGAGAGGGGGCTCCTTCAACTTGTAAGGCTTGTGAAAAACCATGTAACTTTGTGTATGTACTTAAGTAAGCTTTATGCCTGCGTATTCCGAAAGCATTTGAATAAATTATTATTATTATTATTATTATTATTGTTGTTGTTGTTATTATTGTTATTATTGTTATTATTATTATTATTATTAATCTCAGGGCAGTTCACATAGGATAATTTTTTGATAACCAAACAGTTGAACTTCAGTTATCAACATATATTTGAATTTTTGCTTATTCAGTTTCAGATATTTAACATACAATGCAAATAAAGGATCTGAAGCTGAATAAGGATGAAGGACTTCTTCAGTTTTGCATCCTGTACCTGTTTTTAATCTGTTGTTCTTAGAACACACTTTCCGATTTCCTGTTTTGAAAAACCAGCATGACTTCATTTAATTGTAGTTATAATCTGTTCCTTAATAGAGTTCATGCTATATTTAATTAAACATGTCCTTAGTCCATCTCTCTGACTTGTTTCAGGCTCATCAAGCGCCTGGCTAATTGGCTTTCTCTTTTTATTTTCTTTTAACTCTTTCCTGTTTCTACCTCCCAAAGGCTGAGTGTTGCAATGAATTTTTATCCAAGTATTCTTCATTATCTGTCTTGACTACAAACATTTTTAGAAATAAAATTTAATATAAACTGCAGCTCATTTTATCTAGCAAAGCAAAGGATCTTCAAATTGTCTTGTCCCTTGCTGTGCTCCTCATCTATGGACATCTTTCTAGTTAGATTTGTGGGGCTTCAGGATGCCTATGCCTTGTGCATTCCTTTCACTTACCTCTTGTACTTCTCATGGTATCTGATGCTGCCATTTAGCATTTCCTGCCTGTTACTTTAGGAATTGTGTTGCTTGACAGCAGCCAAGTTTCTAAGGTAGAGTTGACACTGTCTTTTTCTTCTGTAGAGCTTGAAGGCACATGCCATGAACACAGAGAGCCTCTTTATCAAAACTTTGTAAAAAAATAAAAGAAAAGAAAAAAAGAAACCTGTGCAACTTGTGCACATTTTCTCTATGAACCTAGTTGTAGTTAAGAGCTGTCTAAACAAATATCTGCCTCTTGGGCTCTGAAAATATTGTCTTACTCTTGAAAAACTATTTGTGCAGAAAGTTAATAACAGAAATTAAAACTCCTACCTTTATGTATCCTTATATATTCCCCATCTGTACAGCACATTTTAAAATACAGTAGTTTCATACCCCCTTAAACAGTAATAGCTTCCCCCAAAGAATCCTGGGAACTGCACTTTAAGTGTTCAGAGTGTTGTTGGGACATACTATTCCCCTCACAGAGCTACAGTTCCCAGAGTTCCCAGGGAAGATGATTGGATTGTTTAAGCACTCTGGGAATTGTAGCTCTGTAAAAGCACGTCCAAGTGCAAGTAGATAAATAGGTACCCCTCCGGCGGGAAGGTAAACGGCGCTTCCATGCGCTTCTCTGGTTCGCCAGAAGCAGCTTAGTTATGCTGGCCACATGACCTGGAAGCTGTCTGCGGACAAACACCGGCTCCCTTGGCCTATAGAGCGAGATGAGCACCGCAAACACAGAGTCGTTTGCGACTGGACCGAATGGTCAGGGGTCCCTTTACCTTTACCTTTTTAAGGAAAATGGGGGTTGCCTCTCCAAACACTTAACAAACTACAACTTCTAGGATTATTTGAGGAAAGGTATGACTACTTAAAGTGGTATAATAGAGCTGTAAATGTATGGTGCAAATAGGGTATCAGTTTATTTCTCTTGATCTTGCCTCTTACTCTGCTCTTTCTTGTATTTCCTCTGTCTTGTATTCCTGCTGCCCTGGCTGTTTCCTGTACATTCCTTTATTTCTGGATCTTCCTCACCCAAACATTCTAACACCCTGCTTTCTCTGTATTGTATGATGTTTAACAAATGACTTTCCCATCTCATCATCAACTTCAGTGCAGCTTATGGTCTAAAAACACCAAGCAATAATATAATTTGAAATAGAATGTTTTTAAGAATATTGTATGGCTAGGGTTATGATGGCATTTAAATATATTTATATATTTGTCATGATGACCATTATGAAGTGTTCTAAGTCCCAGTATGTGGTGTGGAATAAAAAAGTAACAGGGAAACAAGCTCAGACAACATAAGAATGGGTTGCAAAATAGTAATAAAAATAGGAGTTTTTATAGGAGGGGCTTTCCCCTCATATCCTTTCTTATTTGTCTACAGTGGGAAGGGAAACATTGGCAGAGGAGGCAGAAACATAGGTGCTGTCCTGGTCTGCTGGCATTTGCTGATTTTTTGCATGGAATGAGGTTTTGGCCTAGAACACGACCAACATTCTGATAGCGGAAAATTCCAGAATGTGCAAAATGATTAGTTAGCCATTGCTAACTAATCACTGAAGAATCTTCAGAGCACAAGTTTAAAACCACTTAAGCATCTCCCCAACAGTGATCCACCATTCTGAAAATGGGGAATAGTGTGGACACCAAGTTGAGGCTGATAAGCTCTTATTTGGATGGGGAACAGGGTGGAACCTAGATAGCTGAGGTCCTGCTGAGTACATACCATAATATAAATTGCAAACTGGATGTCCTTAAGGCTTACAGCATGATGTAAAGCTTGCTTTTTTATTAATAATAACTGGCAAGCAAGATAGTTGATGGGAAAGCTAGATAAAAGAAGCTGCACTGAAAGATGGTAATAAAACACGTTTTAACTACTGTCACATCTTTTCAATCTCAAACTGTCCTTTGGCAGCATTTTATTATCATTTAACCACTAGGAAAATGTATTTTCCTCACATAAAAACGAAAATGGCGGTGCTATTTTATAGTCTTTGCTACATGTTATCTGTCTTCTGGACAAAAGCAATTCCTTCAGCAGAAAGTATATAAAATCCAGTATTTGCTTGCATAAAAGAAGTTGGCAGATTTTATAAATTTTGCATGAACATGAATGCTTTGATATGACTGATTGTTCTTGCTGTTGGCATATACTTTTCATTTTCAGGTAACAAGTGTCTCTTTCTATTTTGCTGGGTACAATTTAACATCTTTGTCAAAGAAAATTTTAGTAAGTAGCAATACCACAAGAGAGAAATTATTCCTATCAGTGTACATTGTGATATGGCCATGAGTTTATCCAACAACACAGCAGCCAATCATTATTTCTAGTGACTGGTGAGGCACCCTTGCTTCCTGATGCAAGGAGGCAAATATAATGTTTCTGTATCATCATTACCTGGCAAGGAGTTTTTAGAACGTTGGGCAATATATTCACATTTGGGGTTTGTAACAACCCTTCTCCTCCAGCACATAACACTAATAAAAAATTCCAGTACAAGAGCACTCTATTGCGATTTTGGGGGGGGAAATTACTGTCTGCTATGCTTTGTTGCTGGTGTTTTTTTTGAAAATGTAGATACTTCAGTCATAGTGTATACATGGCAGTATAATCTGTCACTAGTTATAGTTTTCACTGCTAGCTACTTGGTGATGGTGTTTGTGCACCCCAGCCAATTTCACTGAAGAACACAGACTTTTGTTTTGGGAGGGAAAATAATTTGTTTCTACACATTCTCTCTCCATCATCCATAATTTTATGAGCCTCTATCAGTCTGCCTTTACTAGTCTTTTCCAGTTCAGCAATACTTTTGAGATGATGGTATCAGGAACAGATTAACTGTATGTGGACATACTGCACCACAGGCATATAATATTAATTTGACATTTGGTATTTTATTTTTTAGTGCCTTTTAATAATTATTAACATTAAGCTTGTCTTTAGTGCTGCTGCTGCTGCTGCTGCTGCTACAACACACCATCATCCCATGGGCTATGGCTACAGTGGTACCTCGGGTTACATACGCTTCAGGTTGCAGACTCCGCTAACCCAGAAATAGTACCTTGGGTTAAGAACTTTGCTTCAGGATGAGAACAGAAATCGTGCTCTGGCGGCACGGTGGCAGTGGGAGGCCCCATTAGCTAAAGTGATGCTTCAGGTTAAGAACAGTTTCAGGTTAAGAACGGACCTCCAGAACGAATTAAGTACTTAACCCGAGGTACCACAATTCTGGAATGCATCTGTGCCAAGCATTGAAGGACAGGATCATCATCATCATCATCAATTTATGCCCCATTTTTTTCCTTGACAAGGACTCAAAGAAGCTTGCAGATATTTTTATGGTCCTTGCAGATCATCTTGTATATCACATGGCTCTGTTTCGATCTAATAAGTAGTATAGAATTAAGCCTAAAATATCTGTCTTTCAACAGTGTATGATGAAATATTGAAATGTAAATTACTGTTCACATGGATAAAAATAGACAGCCTTGGTAGTAATATTTTATGAGCTTCTATGCATTTTTCTATGTATGGCAATTCACTGCAACTTGGTGTGCTGAGTCAAAAACATGCACCATAGCCAACACTATGGTTGGATGAATTGTGAAGGTATAAATATTTTGCTATCAAGGCAGCATTTTCAGATGAATGTTTTTTGTTGTATTAGACTGAAAATGAGGCTACATGGAATTATCAAGAGCTGTAATGGTATCTATGTCACTGCAGTATTACTGTGTGATGTTTTAACTTGTTCTTGCTCTGTTACTTTCAGAAATCCTGTCAGAAACCAGTGGACAAGTATATAGAATATGATCCTGTTATCATCTTAATTAATGCTATCTTATGCAAAGCACAGGCTTATAGACATATACTGTTCAATACGAAGATAAATGTAAGTTCCTGGGGCTTTCCCTTCTTATCTTAATTTAATGTAAGATAGGCGGTTCTTATTAGAAAGTTATGAGAGGCATAATGAAAATATTTGGTGTGAAACTGGTCTTTCTTTCTTCCTTTCCATGTAGTACTTATATTAACTTCAGCTTGCACCCTTTTCTGGAAGTTTTGTCTTGTCCTGTTCCCCACCACGGCAAAAAATAATTACAACTCTTGAAAGTCACTCTAAAGCCCATATAGCATATTAACTGAATGAATAATAATTGAGCTCCTTGGGCAGCACAGTGTGTAGCAGTGCTCTGGAAGATGTTCTGTTATTCAGAAGTCTGATTATGAGCCAAGTAACATTTAGTTATTCTTGCAGTCAGTGCATTTCCATATGTATGTTGCAAGTCCCTGGATGGGAAAGATGTGTGCACCATCACATCTCTGTGGAGGCAGCCCTCAGTTAGGCTCCTTCAGTCTTTCCTTTTTCCATTCTGCGTCTTCTAGTATGAGACAGCTGACTTCTATGATGACATGCATCTAACACCAATAAAACTAGCAAAAAACAACATAGTTTGTAATGGTAAACAATAGTGTTAAATGCCTGATGTCCACGGGCCTCTGAAACTAATGCTATTTCATATTTCAGATTCATGGGAAGCTTTGCATATTCTGTTTGCTTTGTGAGGCTTATATCAGATGGTTGCAGTTACAGGATTCAAGCCAAAGCACTGAACCTGATGATTTAATTAGATATGCCAAGGAATGGGATTTTTATCGAATGTTTGGGATAGCGTCTCTGGGTAAGATCCAGTATAATTTGTCATTGCTCCAAATATTATTTCTAGGTTCTTTTTATCTAAACATTTTAAACTGGTTTGAATGCATTGTAATTATTAGTGTACAATGGATGTGTTGTATTGTTAGTTTATTTTTCCATAATGTCTCACTTGACTTCACATAATCTGCTTGGAGGATGCTCAACAATCAAGAGTTGACAGTATTCCACCAATCTGAATGGGTAGTTATGTATGAAAAAGTATTGCAGGGCACTTGTGAGTGCAAGTATTTTGCAGCAGAGAATGTTGGGGTTGGGTCTGGGAGACAGAGCCCAAATCCATTTTCAGCCCAAAGCCCCTTGATTAGCCTTGTGAAAATTACTTTTTTCCCAGACTCTTTTCAAATTGGAACAATAGCGACCTGCATTGAGATGGGCAGGTCTCAGGCTTCCATTTCTACTGTTTTCCCACTAGAATCCCAGGATCCACCATTTGATGCCAGTTGCAAAATGGTGATGGGGAGCAGAACTAGGCGGTGGTTCAGTTGTCGGTTGACATGCACTGGGATGACTGGTGGTGTCTAACAGGGTTCAAGGCTGTGCCTTATGTTCTTTAATATCCACCTTAAAACTCAAAGGAGAGGTTACCCAGAAGTTTGAAGTTGGTTGTCACTAGCTGAATGGTATGCAGCTCTCTATCAGCTTAACATTTCACAAGTAGGGTGTGGAGGCTTTGAACCATTCCTTGAGGTTACTGATAAGCTACATACATACAGGCAAACAAGCTGAAACTCAGTTTGGACATGACAGAGGTGCTATGGGGCTGTGCTCCCTTTGAAAGATGAGGTTCATAGTTTGGGAGTGCTCATGGGCCCAGCTTTGCTCCTGGATATTCAGTGACTGTGTGACCAGGAGTAATTTTGCTCAGCTTCAGTTGGTGTGTCAATTGTGCCTGTTTCTGGCCATTTCTGATTTTAGTCATGCCTAGCTCTCCATTTCTAAGCACAGTGTAAAGTGTTGGTTATCACATCTTAAACTTCCACAAAGCATGATGCCTAGGGACTGCCTCCTTCCCCATGACTCTGCTCGTTCTCTGAAGTTGTTGGGGTTTCCCCCTCCCCTCAGCAACTGGTTTTAATGTATCTATGCGGAGGGGGGGTTGTTCATTTGTTTGTAAGTTGCTTTGAGTTGCCTTGGGCAAGGTAAAGTAACTAACAAATGTCATATATACATCTTGCTACATCTAATCCAATCCAAAATGTACTCTTTTCCACAGAAAACTACTTAAAGGCACCTAGCGAATTTATGTAGTACAATGTCTGGTATACCTTCTAATGACTAACTGTTTAATAAATGCCTTAATCTCTCTCTCTCTCTCTCATTCAGAACAAACTGCCTTTTTGATTGGCATCTTCACTGCTTTGTGGCTATCAAGAGCTGTAGTCCTGACAACCAAGGCAGATTTCACCTTTCTTCTGAAAGCATTGCTGCTATCCAGCTATGGAAAACTTCTGTTGATTCCAGCTGTTATTTGGGAACATGACTATACTCATTTGTGCCTCTTGCTCATTAAAGTGTTCGTCTTGACCTCAAACTCGCAAGCAATTAGAGGTATTCCTAATTTTACTCTTGTAGAATTGTAAATTGTAAAGCAAGTCAGGATTGGGACATTTGTTCAGCCCAGACATAGAGGTGCCACCCCATCTTCATGGTTTTGACTGCATGAGGCAAGCATTCAGCATTAAGATGTAAAACATCAAAGAAGGAAACTTTATTCAGAGAGTGGAAACTAGAAAGAGAGATTGGAGTGCCTGACAGCAGACTTGAATAAATGTGAAATCTGTACAGTGTGCAAAAGATAGCAAAGACTGAAAGCTTAATCTTTAACTCTAGCAAAGCTGACATTACAACAATAGTTGCACAATAATCCAAAGGAATAACAGTTTTTCATTTTGCCTTGAACATGTACTATTACGTTAGTTTGTTCATATGTGTTACATCCCATACTTGGGTAAACCAGTCTGTTTGCCCTTGTCTGTTCTAGCAAGTATAGAGGTGTTCTGTATCACTGATGCAGTATTTCAGGAAAAGTGGGTTCCTTCCCAATGATCTAGCTAGTGGCACAAGGACAGTGTTGCTTCTTCACCGCCCCCAAGTAATGCAGTTCTTTCATAGACATCTAATTGCCACAAAAAAGAACAAAAGAGAGGCAGGCGCCAAACCGCAGAGCATGGTAAGTAGAGTAGTACAGTTTCCTTTGGAAAGACACTCTTTCTACTGTGCTTTGTGGTCAGTCTGGACTGCCTCTTTCTCATTTTCCTGGTAATAATGGTGAAGGCTGGGTCACTGAGAAGGAACTGGGTTGCAAAAGATCTCACAGAAATTACTAGATTACTAGAAAGGAATGCTGGGCCAAAATTGTGCCATTTTTCCTTAGTGCGGTTGTGGTCCCTTGGAAGGCAAAAGTGAGGTGGCACCGGGGGGGGGGGGAGAGAGAAAAAGAAAGAAAGAAAGAAAGAAAGAAAGAAAGAAAGAAAGAAAGAAAAAGATTGGAGGGGGAGGGATAGAGGGATAATGTGAGGGAGGGAGGTTTTGGGGTGGTGATAGTATTAACAGATGGGGGTGGGTGATAAGTCCTGACCCCCACAGCATGCAGCCTTGAGAAATTAGCTCCAAAAGAATTCAGCCCTTGATGGAACAAAGGTTGCCCACTCCTGCTTAAATGATTAGTTTGCAACTGTGATAATGTTTAACACAACTTACCTGTTCCCAGTCCTGCATATTTTATTCACATAGCCATCACATATTAACTAGAAATGTGATTTTGTCCAGACTAATTCATTCATAACCACAGTTGGAAAACCACTAGGAATTGAACCCACCCCATTTTCCCTTTCTTTTGCAGTTACCTTGAATACAAGCCGAAAACTTTGTCTGGTGGCTATTGTGAGTGGATTAATTTTTGAAAATGCTATCATCAGCTTGTTCCAGAGGATAGGATGGAATGTTTGAAGCAATCTTGATTTAGTTTGTTTTAGGTGGAATTACTTGACGATATAAAGGAAATGATGTTTTTTGAGTCATTTATTTTGCCACTGTTTACTACCTGTTTGTTATAAATGCAGTGGTAAAGAGACAATGAACATAAAGAAAACGTTCCACGCTGAAGAGGAGATAGTAATATGAAGAGTGTAATGATGCACTGATGGAATGTAGTTAGTTCTATAACGTACTTCAGTATTTTTATTTGTCAAAAATGTATTGGACTGGTTGTACTGCTGTCCTAGATATTTATGGATCCAGTTGTGGTCCATTTTTTCTACTACACTATTTAGTGTTTTGTATTTTAAAAAAAGCCTGATTAGTATAGTAGTTTCATTATGGGGGGGGGGGGAGCATATGTGGAAGTGGAGACAAAATGATATCCTATGACACCTAGTCTGACCACCTTCTGAAGGCTATTACATCAGAATGAACAGCAAACCGGTGCTTATGACATGGCGCACAGATTGCAGTAAAGTAATCCCCATTAAATTTGGTGGGGCTAACTTCTGAGTAGACAAGTATAAGCCTGGAGCACTTGCTTCCTTGGCAAGGACATTACTTTGATATTGCTGGCAGCTGTGCTACATATTTGAGAGATAATCACATTTTAAATTTGATGTTGATACATACTCAAATAATAAAGATGCTTTGTGGGCTTCATTTCTAAATCTCTTGATATGGATGTTTATGCAAGAGGCATATTTAAAGTTATTTTTGAAAAGATTTAAGCAGCTATCCTATACCCACTTACCTGTGATGGAACTTAATTCTGAGTAAGTGCATAAAGAATTGTACTGTTCTTATGCTTCCCTGAAAATGAACTTGACAGCCTTATTACATGTTTACTCAAAAGTAAGCTCTACCTGGGTACATATGAGTGACACCTATGTATGATTTAAGTGTATTTGGAATGTACAGTAAAACTTCATTCTGTGGACGATAGCATATTTAATTAGGGCAATGGTAACAGGAGGTAGCTGGAACAGATAATTGTCTCCCAAAATTAATTGTAATTAACTGCCACATTGGGAAACAATAGCTTGTTCTTGGAAAGTTATATGCTATTAGTTCGTTGTTGTTTTTTTACCCCAAACCAAGTTGGTTAGGTAGAATGGCTTCTGGAGCTCCCTACCCAATGGCTTTGCAGTTCTGTTACATGGAATTGTGTTCATAGAAGCTGAGGCATCCGTTTTATTTATACTTAATTATAAGGTTCAGACATGAAGGTGGTCTAGGTGAATTTTGGTGTTCAGTGAGAAGCCCTCTGATATATTTGATAAACTTTGCAGTGAACTCAATGACTCAGAACTAGAGGTATTAGGAATCTGTGTTGATGTTTAAGATCCTTCCTTACCCTTGCTTTTTTTGGGTAACATTTCTGTACTGCCTTTCATTTCAAATAATATTTTATTTTGAGAATTTATATGTCACTTGTGATTTCTGTGATGAACTATCAAGTAGTTACATATAAAAGGTAATATAATAAAATTCTGTTATTAAAACCAAATCAGAAAGCAGAAGAAAAAAATGGAAAGCCAATACCTGGTCAGAGGCAGGTTCATCACATAAGTTTTGCCCCATTGCAGTGTTGTTCTCAAGTGCAGCACTCCCAGCTCTACACTTCTGAGAGTCTATGATCTTCTCACATGGACAAGAATGTCAGCTGTTCTCTATTATGCTTAAAGGCAACAACTAGGCTAAGGACTAAATGTTCCTGGTGGTCCCTGTATCTAGAGTGGCACAGGAATCCTCTTTTTACCACAGAACTTAAGGGAATTTTTCTGTAGACAGGATATCCACATCCCATATTACAATCTCTGTGTCCATGCCATTAATTTTTAATTTTTTTAAAATTTCATAACATTTATATTCCACTTGATTGTAAAAAAGAGTGATTTACAAAAGGAATAAAATAATGAAATGATCACTTTAAAATAGCTAAAAACAACTATTTAAAAATGTCAGAAATATTTTTAAACCAATGATAAACTGCCACTTCTAGCCTGTGCCAACAAAATGCATCTTCCCAACCACCCATCTGTTGTTCCATCTTCAGCAGCTTTGAGGACAGAACTCAGTCAGCCCCACGCTGGGCTGGAAACTTTCCATGGCCTACATCTTTGAGAGAACAAAAGAGAATATATAAAACAATACACAGCACTACTTCTTTTAAAGAAATTAAATAACACAGTGATGACAACAAAGCCATAAAAAAGCAAACAGTAAAAGATCACAACCAGTCATTTCTCTCTTCTGCGCGTAACTGTAAAAGCTTTTGCTGGGATCTAAGAAATGGTTGGTATCCTTCAAGGGACTTGTGATGACCCTGTATAATCTTTAACCTTCAGATATTCTAACCTGACCTGATGTGCTGTTCAAACTGCTTTTGAAGCTTTGTTCAGTTTCAAAAGCTGTTTCTCAGTGATACGGAGGTGGGCAGGTTTGCTGTTTAAGTGGGAGGGGGAGTTGAAAGCCCCCATCTTGAAAAATCCCCTCTAAGTAGATGTCAGGAAGAAGGTTATAATCTAGCCACTAGGGCTAGGCAATATCAGCTTTTCAACAATATTGCCAGCCAAGCATCTGTTTGTCGATACACGACTGCACTGAAAAAGCAAGCTGCATTGGCTTGCACCAGGCAGCTGGTGAAACGGCCCCAGCTCCCACCTTGGGAACTGGTTTCACCCAGGCACTCACAGGCTGGGGCAACACAGCTTGTTTGCACAGCTCAGCTGGGGATCAGGAAGGTTCCCCCTTTCCAGCTGAGACAGCCCCGGTACTCCCCCCACTCACGGGCGAGCGGGCAGAGCCAACCGCGTGCCCCTCAGCTGAGCAGCTTCATGAAGCCCCCACCAAAAGATGCAGAGGGAGGAACGAGCTGTATCGGCGCCTTGCCAATACAGCTTGTTTCTCCCTCTGCATCGGATGAGGCCAGAATGCTGGTGAAACAGCCATCGCTCCCAAGTCCCTCTGCTATCAGCGCCACTGGTGGAAGGAACTCTAATGGACGCTGCTAGCAGAGAGACTCGGGAGTGGTGGCTGTTTCACCAGTGATATACCACTGAGTGAAGCCGACATCACATTCTGCTCCTCATACCGGTCACCCAGGCCTACTAGCCGCCTCTCTGACATTCTACATTTCTGTATTGGATCTGCAAGTGGAGGAGCTTTCAATAAAATATCCCACCACTTGCCATTTGAAAGCAGCACTGCCTACCAAAGATCTAAAGCTACATGCTAAGTGAATTACAAATTACCTGGATCCCTACAGCCTGATCCTACCCATGTTTACTCCAAAGTCACACTTCAGGTGAACTTATTTCATGTATGTGTGCCTAGGATTGCACCTCAAACCAAATTGCACAGGAAGCAAAACAAAGTTCAATTATCAGTTTGCTGATTTTCTTCCCCCAGCATGCCAAATTGTGGATGAGCTTGTGACCTAATTTCCTCCAACAAGGACAGAAGATTGCTGTTGGCATAAAACATTATATTATTCCCTACCACCACCCCTTTGGACACCTAAACTTACTTCAAAATATGGAGTTCAAATGCTTTCTTCCAGGTTTATAGACAAGGTGGTTCAATAAAAGGCAATGTATCAATTATGCTGCATTTCGGCTTCTTGAAAGGGTAGCTTTTAGTACCATACCAGAAGTTCCAAGTGTAAGTGTATTAATCTTACATTCTTTAATATATCCTAACATGTCATTTTAATTACCAATCTAGCAAAGTTTCACTGGATTAATTTAAAATCTTCAGCTTGATTCCCATTAAGTACATTTTAAATTAGAAGTGACTAGGCTGAATGAATTTGAACAAAAAGAGCCATAGACGGAGTTAAAAATACATATTTCTCCTCTTGGAATCTTGATACAGCCATTCTGGCTCTGCTGGATTCTAAATGATTCAAAAGGCTCTTGTGTTTAACCAGTCGAAACAGTTTAAGCGATAGCTGGCACAATTCAGACAGGCATAATTATTGTTTGTGACAGAGCCTAGCTCCGGAAGTCTAAAAAGAACCCATGAATTACTGCACATGGGCCAGTCCTCTCAACTCCACTGAATGGTTTCTTTGACCCTTGAGGGGTAGCACTATGTGCTTGGACACTGGGCTGATGAGATAAATAAACATTTTTTTGAGGTGAGGGAGGGATCCTGCCCAAAATAAAACCTCACAGACTTAAGAGCAGACATGTTATATACAAACAAGAGGTCATAACACAATAAAACATTAATTATTAAATCTTGAAAATTTGACTTTGCAAAAAGGGACAAGATAGCATTTAGTGTCAAAACACTTTCTCCTTCCAAAATGTTTGCTGAGTGCAATGAAACTTACTTCCAAATAAGGGGAAGTGCAATGAAATACCATGCATGACTGCTGAGAAATAATCCTGCTGAGTTTATAAGGATTTACTCCCAAGTATAGGAATTCAGCCTTAGTACATTAATTTGTACTATAGTTAACACCGGCCTGTTTTGCATGAAACACTAAACCAGGAGTGGGGAACCTGTGGGCCTCCTGATGTTGCTGAACTATCAGCCCCAAGCAGCATGACCAGCAGTAGGCAGTGATGAGAGCTGTAGTCCACTAACATCTGGTGGCCTTGCAGAAGAAAATGTGGCCTTCCAGGGCTGTTAGGTCCTTGGGACTCTCCCCAAGCCACACCTCTCAATAGCCCTGCTTTGTACCTCCAGTATTTTTCCTGCCTGGGATGTGTCCTTGAACTCTGATGTTTCTTGCTGTCTTAGATTGAAGATTGAGATGGATGTGTATAGAAACTAGCCTACTATAAAGGTAAAATTCACATACTGTCAAGAGCCAGAGTCAGATGTAGGTCAGCGATAAAAAACACAATGTCAGGTAAGTTAATGCTTAATTCAAAGAAACCAAAACAGAGCAAGCCTAGTGATCCCGGCAAGTCTTGCCCCAATGAGGAAGTTGTGAGGACTGAGTTCACTCCTCTCCAGATTATTTCCCAAGCAATCTGAGACTGTGTCTGTGCACAATCAATTTCTGCTCTTTTGATTTCTCTACGTGTACTGGTAGACCAGGAGGGAGAGATCGCAGCAGGAGGGGGAGACTCCCTGGATTCATCAGCAACCTCTACTCTCCCTCTTGACCACTCTCCCCTCTAGCCTCCACTTCAGTTGGAGCTGCTTTCTGCCACAGCTTCTAAACCCTGGGTTCACTAAACCTTGTCACCTCTTCTGCCACTGACACCTCCTCCTCCCAGTCTTCTCCGTCTGACCACACATTGTCTTCCCACCACCAATCCCCTGGCTCAGAGCCTTCTTCCCTTGGGGGTTCCCTAGAGGGGTTCCCCGCACAACTCCTCTGCATTCAGCTATTCCATGACAACTCATCTGTGCACTGCAGAAATGGAGGAGAAAACGGACAGGTTCTCTTTCACCTGGGCTCCTGGGAAGGCCAGAATAAGAGAAAGACCTACACGACATCTGGCTTTGCCAGGAATCCCATGCAAAATTAAAATAGTAGCATAGCCAGTTCAGTGAGCAGTTTACTGGTTTCCAAGTCTTGGTGTGTGCCTGGCCTCTGGCATCAGCCATAGCCGTTTCTTCCTCTTTGCTGTCCTGCTACTGACCTATGCATGTTACTCAGAAGTAAGCCCCACTGTATTTAATGGGGATTGCCTGTCAGAAAAATGTGCATAATATTGTAGCCTTAAAAGCATATTTTGGGGGTGGGAGGGGCAGGCTTCTGGGTGATATTGAACATTAAACTGGCATTGTATATACATTTTCCCTGTAGTATTTTTGCTTCATGAGAAAAACTGGAGTCTTTACATCGTTTTAAATTGAAAACATCTTCATAAGTCTTTTAACTGCTGAAGACATTAATAAAGCCATTAAATGTAGCTTATCCCAATGAATTCTCTGTAGCTCGCCCAAAATAAATGTAACTAAATTTCAAAATATTGACACAAGAGATACTGACTTCTTTTTTGGGGCAACAGAGGGAAGCCTACAGCAGGAGGCCATTTCGTTGCTTTCCTGAGATCCTGCTGTTTTTGTGAATCTCCAAAGAATGTTCAATATATGTGGAAAGAGACCAAAACAACGAAGTTGAGCAATCTGAACTTTGTGTAGTTTCATAGGAATCTCAATAGCAGGATTTACGTTTTGCAGATATGTCATGAAAGAGAGCAGTTCCCTTGCTTTCTTTGGTAATGCAAAAGCCTGCATAAGTTCAAGGCTTTCCTGAGTAAACAAGTGTGTATCTTGGCACATAGTCCAGCTAAAAAGACTTATCTTGTTAAAAGACTATATCCCCCCTGCAGCTTGGTTGAATATACATATGTAAAGTACATCAGATTGCCAAATTCCCCACCATCAACTCTGGAAAGAGCTTTCTTTCCCAAGTGTAAGGCTTTTTAGAGTTTAAGAGGGGGGTATAAATACCTGTAAGTGAATGTAAAACATCTGTCATGGATGCTTTAGTTGAGATTCCTGCATTGCAGGGGGTTGGACTAGATGACCCTTGGGGGGGGACCCTTCCAACTCTACACTTCTATGATTAAATCCCGCAATGGCCTTTGGCTATCCAGAAAACTTAGCTAGATTGGGTCCAAACCCAGTCTTGCAACAACATGCAGATTCCCTGTGAAGGGGCATTTATCTCAGAATGTGTAAATAAGGTGTATGCTGCTGTCGGAGTGCAGGAAGCAGTTGCAGTGGGTGGGAAGAAGGAATGAAGTATGCAGAAATATGGACTGCTATTCAGCAAGGCTCACCTATCAGGCAAAATAGCAAGGGTGGTGGGGAGAGTCATCACATGGGTTGACATGGGCCAAATGCAGCAGATAGGCTATTGGTCTATGCAGCAATCTTCCCAATTGGCTCAGCTATGTGTGCATATTCCTTACTTCCCAACAAGCAACAAAGCCACTAGAGGTTGTTAATGTCGGTGTCTACAGCTGGTATTGCACCTCTCTCTGGTTACTTGACGAATCTTTCTCTCCCTAGATAGAGCTTCAGGCTTTGTCCCAGGTAGATTGTGCACTGCTCTAGAGGCTACATAAGTGTGTTGTAGCTTGGGCTCCACTTCCTTGCTGTGTGAATTGTGCTCCAAAATAATGCTTGTGTGAAGCATGAAGGAGATTCAGACCACTGTCTGCAGGTAGCCCTGGGGACATGTTGCTACCCAAGTTACTGATGGATTGGAGACACTGTGGTGTCTGCAATACAAGAATCTGTACTAGGGCTGTGCCCTCATTACAAATTTATTGGTTGCATCCGTATGTGGGCACTGTCACCAACAAAGGTCCTACTTGGTGGTGATTGCAGGGTCACTAGTTAAACTAGCTATTCAAGTGTTCATGCTGCTATATATTTTGTGTACATGGAGGAAAGCCAAAGCCAAGCAAATTCCACCACCTTTACACATAGTAAGAATTTCTAAGTTACAGCCAGATTAAAATAGCTACACTTAAGTCCCATTGCAACTGACTTACTCTGCATCGAGTCTCACAGATGACCATCCTGGTATGGTTGTACCTTGGTTCTCAAACAGGATGCGTCCCGGGAGTTCATTTGACTCCCGGAACCATTTGAAAACCAAAGTGCGGCTTCCGATTGACTTCAGGAGCATCTTGCAGCCAATCAGAAGCTGCGGAAGCCACACTGGACATTTGACAAAAATCGTTCAAAAACCAGAATACTCACTTCTGAGTTTTTTATTGTTTTGATTGATTGTTTGGGAGCCAAATTGTTTGGGAGCCAAGGCGCTTGAGATCCAAGGTACGAATGTACTGGTTTCCTGAAAATTCCTTCATGGAAGCACCCTTTGTGCAAAACCTGACAACATGACTGAGGTGGCAGTTTGTGTTTTATTTGTGAAGGAAGCAGGCTTGGCTGTACTTAGATAATTTTACTTATTTACATACACACACCATGTTTGGTATAAAGTTTAATAAATTACAGGTCAAGCTTGAGTTTTCTGTTACAATAGTATAAAAAAACAAAGCTGCATAGAATAACCTACAAATAATTTGTACACATCCTTTGGATTTATAAGATACAAAGTTCACAGCTCTCTTCCAAGCATTAAGGAGTATAAAATACTGCTGTTGGTCTCAGTTTGTGTGAAATTTATATTACTATTCACTGAATAAGCAATCTAATTACACTTATATAAGCTCACAAAAAGGAAGACCCATTTGCTTTCACTGTATTTGTGTAAAAATATACCAAGTGTTACAAAACTTTAAATTGATTGGATTAAAATAGCTAAAACTTGCATGAGTGAAAAAGTGAACTGATCACTGGGGAAAGAGGGTAAGATTCCTAACATTTGTAAACTTTGGGATGGAAAAGAATATGGTAAGAGGCTTTTAGAAGTGTATCTGAGATTTTTAAAAGTCTATCTAATACAGTACTGGAGAAGGTACATGTTGGTCCTCAATGCTCTGAGTTTTTAACAAGACTTTCTTTAAAAAGTCAAAACATCAGTTCAAAGACCATTCAAATGTTTACAAAATACGTATATAATTATTACTACTAATGTTTTACATGTCAGAACACTCCAGATCTCATTTCTTCCTTGCATGGTCCCAAGCAACAGTTAATAGAAAGTTATTTTCCAACATGTGCAAACTGGAAAGACCCAGTTCACAAATTATACTGACATGGCCTGTCAAACATGCTTGAGGACGTCTTAAAATTTGTCGCACATGGCTTTCCTTAAAGGAGGATTCACACAATGTGTAACTCGGGTTGACAGCATGCCAGAAATAAATGGGCTGCAAAGTAGCAGAGGGTCTTTTCTTCAGCACAAGGCAGGAATGCACTTTAAGTTCCAATTAGACACCGATGATCTCAGCTCTACTCCAGGGAACGGCTGTGTTCTTAGAAATATTCCTCCTCTTCATCAAAAAAGCCATTTTCCAGAGCATATGCACAGTCTGCACTTGATACAGCTTGGCAGGCACCTTTATATTCTTGAATTGACTCATAAAGGGAGTATAGTTGACATAATAATGACATATCTAGCTGCCGGAGACCAACCTTGTAGAAGAGAACACACACACATATTAGTATTTATGGCTTAATTTTACTTCTAAAATGCTGGTGCTTGCACATTTTGCTCCCCACAATGACTGCACTCAGAAGATAAGTATTGTACCTGACAATTACACAATATGAGCAGGATAATTAAATTACGTGGGAGATTCCACCCTGCCGAAGTAAGGAAGAAACAGCTGTGGGGGAAGCTGGAGTATGCAGGAAGCAGCGTGGCGAAACATTCCTGATGCTTAAGTAATGCTACCATGCCCTCTTTAATAGCAGAGGATCTGTAACCATAGGCTGATGCTGCATTAAGGAGAAACCAGATGTGATTAGCACAGACCTGTGCCAGAAGTGGGTCACTGCCAATTTCTTATAAAGTGGGGAAATAAATGTAGTTTAAGGTGCACCTTGGGCTGGTGGGAGAAGGGGGACTGAAACTCCCTCCTTTTTGTTTTTTACTTCCCTGGGGGAAGGTTCTAGTCAGTGTGTCCCTATGGGAGAAAAGCAACTTCATGGGAACAAAAGAATGAATTGAGGAAACATTCAGCGTTCTCTCCCCCCTCCCTCAATATGCTATGAATTCTACTTCATAGGAAATCAACAGAACCCAATTCTGGCAAACTGGTGCAGGGATGACTGCTGTATCAGGCCCAGCTCCACACTCATTTGATTGGTTGGGGGGAGGGGTTGTCTCTAGCCCTTGTAGAATGAAAATGATGAAGCAAAGTGTGTAGGTACCATTCAAAGCAATCGCTTTGTGAGATATAATACTATTCCTGCCTTTCAGTGTTTTTGTTTTTGTTTTTAACCCAGTGCGTGAAACAGAGCTCTGATTGACAAGTGCTCTTGAGAAATTAAGGGTCAATGGGAAAAGACTTCAACATTCATTTTGAAGCCATGTTGGGGTCTTCTCTAGTACTTGTATGACTCAGCTGTTCTCCAGAGACTGTCTAGTTCATTCTGAGGGTGCCTGTTCATCTTCCTTGGTAAATAAGTGGTTGTTGCACAAAGAAAATAATTGAGAAATCCAGGATTTTAGCACAGCTGTGATTGGGCAACAACATGTCTACCCCAAAGCAAAAAGTACCAGCAAAGAAAGGAGTCCATTCTCTTTTGAACTCTAGTTTATTTTTCCCCTGAGTATGCAAACTTTAAAAAATCCTACCAATCCAAATATAAATACAACCCATCATTACCCTATCCATATTGCTTCAGGGGAAGGGTGTGGTGAGGTTGGGAAAGTGTGGGTTATAGCATCCTTGCAAAAAAGTTGTGTTGCTGTGCTGATATTGCCTGGATAGCGGGGAGGCGGAAGATAATACCGCGTGACAACCCTGCAATGTAGTTCAGTGTATTCTAGTCTTGTAAAAGTGTGTGCCTCTGTTTTTACAGAAATGAAGCTGGAGAGGTATAGCAGCAATATGGAAGGTGATTGCTTTTCCACTCTTGGGGGGGGGGAGGAAACAGGGGGATTCTTGAGAGCACTTAAATGAATATATTCATGTCAAAGGATCAACTACTTCTTTTTGCTTAAAAAGAAGAAAAGATGGCTGTTTCACCTTGGCTGGTAATATTGTTGTAGTTTTTACTAGGTATAAATAAATAGCTGTAGCATATGCTCCTAAAAGACACTCCTCCTTTAAAACAATGTACGGTAATCTTTACCCAAGAATAGGCATCTAAACCAAAATAACTGTAAATTTAAAATCTCTTGTGACCCCACCGCCAGCCAGCTGAAACACCATGTCTGGTCTTGTACTGAATGAGGTATTGCTAGCCTAAGATTAATTGATGACAGATATACAGTAACATAAGGGGTTTACAAATCATGGAACATGAGTTCTTTGCATGGTTTAGGGTTAGCATTGAGGGAGAACTGAGCTTTTGTGCCTTTAACAGCTATGTGGCAAGCAATAATTTAACAGGTTATGCCTTTCCTTATATAGAAATCCAGAATTTCCCCATCTCCTTTCCTTACACCCCTCATATCTGTTCTGGGGGTTCCCAAAGCAAATTTGGGGAGTGTGGGGGGGAAAGAAATGGAGAAATATTTGCACTAATGGAAGCAGTCAGCTGGATACCACCCATTCTGTTGGACAGACATGTTATTCCTGTATGGCCCCCGATTTATCTTATGGTCCTCCACCCCACAAAAGAGAATAAAAATTTGCGTATGACACAAAGCATATGCAAATGTATGCCCTCTTTTGCAAGTAAGGCAAAATACATAATCCACATGGGCTCAGAAAATCCTGGGTAGGCGTGTCTGCCCCTTGAAGAACACTCAGTTTGATGCTTGCTTGCTATAACACTTGTGGATGGCAGCCAGCTACTACAACAATTTCATCCTATTTACTCCCAGCTTTTCACACAAGCATTTTAAAAAAGAGCATTCTGCTCCATCAGAATCTGGGTAGTTTAAAGAAAGGACAGGAATGAGAAAATATTATGAAAATGATCTATAGGTGGTACATGACTCCAGTCAAGCTTGCAAAAATTTATCACCTGCCTGATAACAAGTGTTGGAAATGTAAGGAAACTGAAGGAACATTCTTTCACCTTTGGTGGACATGCCCAAAGGTTTCTGGGAAATGATTTATAATGAACTAAAAAAGGTATTTAAATATACCTTTCCTAAGAAACCAGAGGCCTTCCTTCTGGGCATTGTCGGCCAAATGGTGCCAAAGAAAGATAGAACACTTTTTATGTATGTAACAACCGCAGCAAGAATACTTATCGCAAAGTATTGAAAGACACAAGATTTGCCCACTCTGGAAGAATGGCAGATGCAAGTGATAGACTATATGGAATTGGCAGAAATGACTGGCAGAATTCGAGACCTGGGAGAAGAGTCGGTGGAAGAGGATTGGAAGAAGTTCAAAGAATATCTCCAAAAACATTGCAAAATGTTTGAATGTTAAAATGATGTTGGATATAAAGATAATATGGCATCAGTGACATAGTAAAAAGAAATATGTAAAAATGATTTAAGAAAAAAAAGGGTAAGACCAGAGTAAAATTATGTCGAAACTAAACAAAGGATATAAGGGATTAAGTTACAAAGTTACAAAGAATATGCAAGATTGTATTTAAAAAGAAAGGGGAAATAGAAGACATAATAGGTTGGAATGTATAATATTGATTAAGATCTGAAAAAGGGTAAGGAGCTGCTAAATTTGATTGAGTAAAGGGGAACGCAGGAAAGGGAGATGTGAGGAAGTCAGGAAAGAGGGTTATAAAGATAAGAATTAAAAAACTAATTTTTCTTTAATTTTTGTTCTTTTTTACTTTTTTGTTATATGTTTTTATGCTGTGTTATGTTGTTTTTTATTGTATTTTTCTTTGTGGTTTTGTGTGATTGTAATATTTGTTTTACTACATAAAACCAAAATAAATATTTATAAAAAAAAATAAAATAAAGAAAGGACAGGAATGAAGTACAAAGCCAGGTTGTTCTGAACGCTTAAATTCTTGAATTAAATACAGAAACTGCCCAAGGTATAACAAGAGTCTTTGAGCATTTTACAGAACTTCTTTTAGGGCTTACTTCATCATATATTACCTGCCTCCTTCCTTCCTACACAGTAATGGAGAATTGAATGAATGTGGAAGACAAGAATACTTTGTATTATCTGCACTATGCCATAAATGTTCTTTTTAATGTATTTAACTTTTTGGTCCATAGGACTTCTGTTTTTTAGCCATATGCAACTACCTTCGGCTTATACGGGCAGCTTTTCACAAGGACGTTTAGGAAAATAATATGAATATAATCAAACACCTCATATCATTCATTCTTGCCTTTCACACAACTCATGCCAGGCTCCTCCCCCACCCCCCGGGCCCCAAAGTAGAGAAAGAAAAATAGCATAGGCATTGCAGCATCCAAGATCATAGCACATTATTTTATTCTGCCTTTCAAAAATGATATTACTACCAGAAATTAAGCTTGCTTTTCTCCCCTTAAGGTGGATCTAGTGATGACTTCTCATTTGCCCTTCAAAGCAAAACACTCACCTCCCACTAATGGGCAAAACTAACTTGCAAGGCTAGCCGTGTTACAGTTCAACTAGTTATTCATAAGGAAAACAGAAATGAATCATAGGTAAACAACAACTGCAGGTATTTGTGGGGGTGGCAAGATTAAGAATTATAAGTAAAAGTGGGTGAAGGATGAGCAAGACAAATATGCAGGCTAGGTATCATCAGAAAAGCAATCTAAACATTGGGTTTATATCTCTTACCAGAATATACAATTTCATTTTCTATCCAAAAGATACATGTAAGATTTATGGTGGAGGGTGTGATACCATCTAATTATGGTTGTTGTTGTTTTTTACCTTTGAGATATAATCTCAACATTAAATAGAAACCACACAGCCAGGCTCCAGATTCCATAAATACACCTTCTGACTAGCAATGGCATTAGTGAAGTCAGGAATATCTACAGTTTCAAATTGTAGTAGACAAACTTACAGTAATAAGCTATGCACCATGTACTGCAGATGAGAGGGGCGTCAAAATGCCAGTCGGTTTCGTTGCACTAGCTGATGATAAACAGTGGTGATGGGGATTGACACTGGCATAGCACCAGGCTTACGAGGTGCAATTCCACCAGCAGAGTGATAAAAAATGGGCAGTGTGTCAGGAGGAGGAACAACAGGTTTTTCGAAGCTTCCCCAAGCTTGGCTGTGTGTAAATTAAAAACATTCCTACTGAAGCTAATGGAGAGCTAAAATCCACTGCCCCAGCTCTTCTTACTCTGTTTACACACCCACCACCTGGTATTTCCATTCCTCCTACCATGCAAAAGATCTCTTTTCTTTCTCACAAAGGCACTCTTTCCCCATCGGGGGCTGAACGGTTGCCAAGGGGAGGCCAAAGGTTCACCATGCAAAAGTGAGGCTGGGTGATATGCCAGGAATGACCATCCTTCCTGTATGTTTTCCTGTCCAAAGGCTGATCTCCAACCCATCTGCATGGTGCAAGGTCACCTGCAGGGATCCCAGTTATGGGATTTGGACTGGACGCACCAGAGTGGTTCACAGTGATAAGGACACTCTAGTATGTGTTTGCAGCGCTGCATCTTATCTGTGTGGTTGGGCAAGGTGATGTTGATGTTTCACCATCACCACACATAATTTCTTCCTTGTGCAGCGAAGCTGAGGGTGTCATCAGTATGCAACATTGTGATTGGTGGGCACTGTCATGAATGCAAAGAGGACGTGTAAGAGAAGGTGTCTGACTCTAATACTCTGTATTTTAAAGTGATACTTTGCTGTTTTCTGAAGGGAGTTTACAGGATCCTAACATACAGTGCGCTATACGTACACCACATATGGCCCAAGCTAGACAATGCTATGATGCTTTCATGTTCTATTTCCAAGGACCTGGACAGCAGCACTATCCCACAAATACTGCAAAGAGAAAACACCTTTTAATCACATCTTAAAATAGCCAGATTTAGAGTGATGACATGCTGTGCGTATTCATGAGCTGCCATCCTAATTCTACAAAAACTTGTCAACCATTGCAACTTCCTTCCTACAGCAGGAAAAAAAGATAGCTCCAGATTACTTAATCAGGGGTGTGCCAGACAGGCATAGATATCTGCTGCCTTTGGAAGTTTCATGTTACCGATCCAAAGGAAAAGTTTTGCATACCTAATAATTCAGTCATGTTTCACTAAGAGCAATGTTGCTTGTTTAACCTGAAGCTTTTGTCTCATGAAAGGCATATGTGTACCACTTAAAATGGGAAAACCTTTTAGATTGCGGGTTTTGCAAAAGCTTTTCTGGGACAATGAAATAACTCATTCTTAACTTGATTTATAGGTTTGTAAGACAAAAAGCCATGCTTGATATTCAAAATGAATCTAGCCCATATTTTGTTTGCTTACATGATCTACTAGTGTAACAATATTTGAAGCACTTCCGTTTTTAGTCGCATTTAAAAACCAATGTGAATCTGCTGCTGTAAGCAATCTGGTGGACAGCCCAAGTACCAATCCTGTGCAAAGTAAAAGCCCATTAAGCCAATTAACCTACATTTCAGAAGACAAGTCAAAGGTGGGAAAGAAGCAGCGCTTACTAGAAGTCACATTCCAGTTTCTGAAACAGAACAGAACACTTCTGATCCAAATAGTGAATATAAAGAACAGGTGTGTGCTTGTACAATATGCAACTATGACTAGAGCGCAGAATGAAAAATTAGTTCTAACTAAAAGAGAATTTGTAGAGGAACTGAAAGAATGAACAAGATCATTTTTAGAGGAAATAGCTTTTAAGTACTTTATTTTAGAAGGAAACAAAGGACAGAATGAGAAAAGAGTTTTAAAAGGGAAGATAATAGTGACATACTTCAGAAGCTATCAAGGTTTTGTTTTTTTGGTTTGCCAATCTTTTGATTTGAGTTTCTTTTTCTTTTTCTCTCTCACATGAGGAATGTTTCAGTCACAATCCCTAGATAGGTCTTGCATCCATTAACTGCAACTTGGGTAACTATCACAGGCTTAGGCCCAAAAAATTGCACAACTAGCTCTATGCATCCTTTGGGTTTAAACAAAATAAAAAAATTCCTTCCAGTAGCACCTTAAAGACCAACTGAGTTAGTTCTAGGTATGAGCTTTCGTGTGCATGCACACTTCTTCAGATACCTTTGGGTTTGTCATTCTAGAATGGCAGCCCCCACCCCACCCCCCTTTACCTCCTGGCAATTCTCCATTTGAACTCCTCAGTTTCACAACTGTTCAAAGGGTAAATAAATAAGTATAAAAAAATTCACAGGGTCTGCCCAAGGTCTACAGCACAGCTAAGGTAGCCATAGTGATTAATAAGCAAAACAGCTTCCAGTTTCCACCTTTATCGCTTTTAAATCTATCTAAAAATAGATTTTATCCCTTAAAAATGTGTATATACGGCCTTTCGGACCTAAGAGGGAGCCCCAAATGCAATTTACAAGAATGAAAAACTCTACAACTAAAAACAGTATTAAAGTAAAAAGAAGAGAGCAAAAAAAATGAGTCTGCAACAGGTAAACACTAAGGGCTTGGTGGAAAACTGTCTTACTGCACAATCCTAACCATAACTCCCCAGAATTGAATGGTGCTTACTGATGGGCATAGCCAGGATTGGGGGGGGGGGGGGACAGGACTTTCGTTGGGGGGGGGAGGCAGAACCTCAGTTCTTTATTTTTGTTGACTGGGGGCAGCTGCCGCCCCAGCCACACCCAGTGCTTTTTTCTAAAAAAAATGTTTAGGGGTACTGTACTCTCATTTTCCTACTCATATTGAAATACTGCCCCTCAATGAGGCCAAACTTAGATTCACAAAATGTTTAGGGGTATGCGTACCCCTGCGTACCCCCAGGAAAAAAAGGCACTGGCCACACCCATGTGCTTACTCACAGGCAAGGGGACTTAGGACTTGCCCCCTCAGCAGCCCACCTAAAAGAGGCCAATCTCACTTCCTTTGGGAAGCAGATCCAGCATTTGCCTTTTTTTGCGCAAGGAGCTGGCATGAAAACTCGCACCCTGCCTGCCACAAACAAAAGGTTTCCTTTCCACCGTGTGCATCGTACCGGCATGCGCGCGAGGGGAGCAGAAATCGCCAACAGCCTCCCGGCGCCGGAATTGAACTCTGCACGCGCTCAGAGGCGACCTTCTCGAGCCAGGTCCCGGGACTCAAAGCTGAGCAGTTTTAAAAAGGGGGTGGGGCGGAAGACTTGCACCAAGCACAAACACGCAAAAAAAAGAAGCAAAAACTGGCGGGTGCTCACCATCTCTTTCCGCAGCAAGGCCAAAGCGGCGTCCAGGTTGGGAGGCTTGGGCGGCCGCGGGGATCCCCTTCCCCCTCCGCCGCCTCCGCTGCGGCTCAGCTCGTCCTGGATGCGGGACTTCTGCGCGTAGAGCCGCTCCAGGTCCCGCCAGCGCCCGCCTGCTCCGCCCGGGCCGACCCCGCTCGAAGAAGAATTCAACAAGCCGCTCAGGCTCTTGGGCAGGGGAGGCAAGCCAGACCCGCCGCCGCCGCCGCCGCCTCCGGGCAGCCCCGACCCACTCATGGCACCCGGCGGGGCAAGGCGGCCAGCCGCTCCCCTCAGCCCAGCTGAGCTAAGTCTGCCGCGAAAGAAAACAAGAGCCGCCTCCGCCTCCTTCCCTCGCAGAGAAAGGCTCTCTTCTGTTCGGCTCCGCTCGGGGCCCGCCTCCCTTCTGCCGGCCCCGCTCGGCCCGCCCTCGCAACAGGGACAGGCCGTGAAAGGGAGAAAGAGGCGGGCTCAGGGCGGGCCCGAGAAGGAGGGAAGAAGGCACAATAGACGCAAAATGGTACCCGAAAACACTTCGGGGAGTGCGCGGCGGCGGCGGCGGCGGCCGGGAGGGGTTCGCTCTCTTCAGCTAGTCATAAAGCGGAAGAGAGAGGAAGAAGGGGGGTTATTCGGAGCTGCTGAGAAGGAATAGCTTAGCAAGAGAGTGCAGTTTAAAAAAAGAAGGGGGGAAAGGCAGTTTGGTCCAAGGTAAATTAAGAGCTGTCGTAAATAAGGCAGTGTGGTCTAAGGCAGTGGCTCCAAACCTTTTTTTGGCCATGCCCCACCTAAGCATCTCTAAAATCCTGATACTCCCCGCGACATATAATTCTTATTATTCAAAAAGTGAACTTCTGTTCACGTGGAGGAAGGCTAAAAGGCCATTAACTGTTAATAACTCATTCTCGAATTGCCCCCCTATAAAATCAAATTGCACCCCTGTGGGGCGTGTGCCCCACGTTGGGAACCAGGGTCTGAGGTAAATTAAGAGCTGTGAGGGCGGGGAATGTGAATGTGAAACGTTTTCTTATTATTATTTGTTACGTTTCAACAAGGTGTTTATTGCTTGGGGAAAAAAACCACGGTAAGGACAAAATAAAATATAGGCCAGGCAGGTCCGAAGTAAAAGATGAGGGAAAGGGGGGGGGGTTGAAATATCTAAGGCAACCTTCACACCCTCAAGATAATTTGGGCTAGAAACACTCATCTCATCCAGCTACATCTTCAGGGCATCAGGTTGGGGAAGATTAATCTCTAAGGTGTTATCCTGCGCAAGGATAGCAGGTCTTTCTCTTCATCGGAGGGGTATGCAACACTGATAAAAAATTTCTTCAGTTGGGCATATCCGAGGTAAATCAAAAGGGGATGAGGTGGGGAGGAATATAACTTACATGTAATGGTACCAAAAACACATGAAGGTGATAAGTGAGTAGCTACTTTCCTTTAGCAAGGATTCCTTTAGAAGTTGGGATTGGGGGAGGAGGGGGGAAGAAATAAAATAAAACAGGTGTTGCCTGTGTGCATATGGGTAATGTTATATATGCATTATGCCTTGAGTATTGATGTGTGAATAAATAAGCAATACATTAACAACTAATATAAATAATCAAACAAAGCAAACAAATAATGCTAAATAAATGAATGGTGCTGGGAGAAAGGGGATTATTCCAAGTTGACTATTCCATTAGAAGGGAGTGTTTGAAGCAGGGCATTCTGTGGGTAAGAAAATTAAGTATGTTGCCTTTGACAAAGCAACATGCAAGGCTCCAACTAAAATTGTAGAAGAGAAGCAATTAGGTACATCTGCTTCAGGGAAATAAACGGGCAAGTGTGACTCTGAATCTTTTTATGCACATTTAGCATTCAGTTGTAAGTATGTGAAGCAGGACCCAACTTTCTTTTCTTTTAAAGATACCATGTTGCATCATCTTTCTACCACATGGACACTGTCACATTTGCTGACTAATCCCACAATTAGGATGTGAGAAACTTCCTGATAAATTAGACTGAGCCATGCCATTGTTCTACTAGCCAAGGACTGCCTAATTTGGCAGCAGCTATCCAAGGTAAGACAAGTGAAAATATCTGTATACTGTATTATTTTAAGTAGTTGAATGTGGTACCATGTCATCCAAGTTTAAATTGTTAACGTTTGGCCCTGTTTTGCTACTTGAGATTCCCCAGCCTGTTTGAAAGCAGCAAATGTTTAGTAAACATGGGAAACTTTTCTGAAATAAAAAGGTATTAAGAAAAGATCTAAACAGAAAATGAAAGGGAGGTAGTAAATCTTTATGAAGGCTTTCCACTATTTTGGCATCACCACTGAAAAAGCTTTTTAAATTGTTAGCTGAAATTGTTTTTAATTTGCTGTGTTGCTTTAAAATCTGCTGTATTTACTCATTATTTTTTAATTTTAAATGTAAACTGTAATATGATAAAAATCAAAAATTACATTTTACTTTATCTAACAAATAATTTTGGATTAGGTCACTGAAAGCAATCCCAGAGACAACAGTGTCAATGTTCAGTCACAGGAAACAAAGGAAACAGGATTTCAATGACACATTTGGAGCCCAGATGTTTTGGCACATGAAATAGATAAAAGTTCAGGAAACTGTTTTCTAGGCTAAGTAAAATATGCATGCAGCAGCATAGTACTTTCATAACTGGGCATTTCAGTGTACCTAAATGAGCAGCTAGATTGAATGGATATTGTGAAATAAATAGTGAAGAAAATGGAAAGAATATGCAAGATAATAGAAAAAAGTGAAGGTGAAGCCAAGTTTATTGTTTGATGTTTGTGTCTCATCCCAAGGTGAGATATGTTAGCAATTTCCTCAGATTTTCTGGAGGCAAAATGCTTTATGCAAACCATTTCCAAATAGTTCCTTCCCTGTGCCACCACTATTCTAAGCATGACTCTAGCCTATTTTATCTATTCCATCTTTAACTATATTCATCAATGCTACATCTGCATTGACAGAGTGCCCCACCATTATATCTGAGGCTTTGTGCAGCTGTATCTGTCATCTAGTGTTGTGCAGGCATAGTGGGGCTTCCAATATATCACATTACCTCTCATCTAGTATAAGAAGTATAGGACTGCATCCATAGTGCATCAAATGAGCATGTGGATTGGCTGTTAATATAAATACATCTGTATTACCATTTTTGGTCCAAGACATAACCTTGATGCAACCTATGTAATTCTATGTGTTGTGTTCATTCCTACAACTCCTACTGCTTCAGAGCAGAAAAATAAGAACTGCCCACAAAGCAACTGAGTTCTCCCATTCCCTTCAGAGCTTTAAACTAAATCCTGAGAGTGATGGAGACGATATTACAGATGACAGGGAAGCACCTGATACTGGGGATAATAGCTTCATTGATGCACAGGAAACTGAGGCAGTGCTACAGAAACCTGATAAATGGCAAGAAACTACAAGAAGGAAACAGCTGGAGGGAATGACTCGTTGTTTCGGTTTCTACCAATGCACAGAGTATGGGAAACAAGCAGGACAAATTTGAGCTCTCAATAAAGTATGGCAAATATGACCTAATAGGCATTACTGGAATGTAGAAATGGTAAGGTATATATCAGAACAAACAGACCAAACAGGAAGGGAGGAGGAGTAGCATTATATGTAAAGGATGTGTACACTTGTGAAGAGATCCACGACTTGGAGCTTGGAAGGCAAATTGTGGTTGTATGGGTAACATTTGTAGGAGAAGGAAACTACACTAGCCTTACTCTGGGTGTCTGCTATAAACCTCCAAGCCAGACTGAAGCCTTCCTGGAGCAGATTACCTAACATTCAAAAAGGAGAGATATAGTAGTTTGGGAGACTTCAACTACCCCATATCTGTTGGAACACAAACTATGCCAAGAATTCTTCCATTGCCTCACTGACAATTTCATTTCCCAAAAGGTGGAAGAAGCGACAAGGGAATAATCTATCTTGGACCTGGTCCTCACCAACAGGGGAGAACTAATTGATAAAGTGGAAGTACTAGGAATCTTGGGAGGAAGTAATCATGTGCTACTGGGTTTCATTATACAAGGGCAGGGGAAAGCTGAGTGCAGTCAGACATTGTCATGGACTGGCTGGATGCAGAGAAGTAATGGGAGGTACTAGCTGGGGAACTCCCAAGGGAACCTCCAGGCAAAGAAAGCTCAGAGCCAGGGGATTGGTGGTTGGACAACAATGAGAAGAGAAGACTGGGAGGAGAAGGTGTCAGAAGCTGAAGAGGTAACAGGGTTTAGTGAACAGGAGGAGGCTCTGGCAGAGTGCAGTTATGACTTCTGATGTAGAAGCAAAGGGGAGGTCAAAAGGCTGACTGGAGGCAGGCTGCTGAATAAGCAAGAGTATCTCCCCTTCCTGCTGTGACCCCCCCCCCATCTCCCAAAACACACAGAGAAATGAAGAGAGCAAAGCAAAGAGAGGCAAGATGCCAGAGCCTTAGGCTGCTGGGGAAGGAACCTGGAGAGGAACCTTAGAAAGACCTACTGGGAAGAGTTGCTGTGATCACTACGCCTGCACTGTTTTAGTTTCTTTCAATAAAGAGTTAACTTCACTGACACCAGTGGTTTTTTTATTGCCGATCTCTGATTCTGGCTCATGACAGCCATGTACTCTGGAGATATGATAGCCATCTTCAAATATTTGAAGGGCTGTCACATGGAAGATGAAGCAAGCTTGTTTTCTCCTGCTCCAGAGGCTAGGATCCTAACCAATGACTTCAAGTTAAAAGAAAGGCGATTCCGACTAAACATCAGGAAGAACTTTTTTATGGTAAAAGCTGTTCAATAGTAGAATGGACTCCCTCGGAAGGTGGTGGACATTCGTTGCAGGTTTTTAAGCAGAAGTTGGATAGCCATCTGTCATCGATGCTTTAGCATTGCAGGGGGTTGGACTAGATGACTTTCCAGATCCCTTCTAACTCTACAGTTCTATGATTCTATAATGTAGTATAATTTCTGTCCAGACATCATTACCCTCTCCATTTCCGCAGTCTCACTTCACACAAATGAAAGTCACTGGCAGATGCAGGGAAGTGCTCAAGATAACTGTCAGGAAACAGGACATTGTTTACAGAGTAGGAGCAGGATAATTCAGCACATTTTCTGAGGAAGTCCTGGCTTCTAAGGTGCATTTCTACCCTAAGAGTGTTTATGTTATCAATGCAAGCACAACAGTTCTTAGTGGTTTTTAATTTGGTGGTACATACCTATTTTTGCATGTCACTAACCAAGAACTAGAGTGAAAGATGAAGGCTTTATCATCATGATCATAAATGGCTCCTGCCAGTCCAATGGTATACCCAATGTGATGTGGGTCTAACACGGCATTGGCAGTGCTACTAATTCAGTGCAGACTCTAAAAGCATGATTCAAATTGTGTGGATCTATTGTGAATCAGTGCACCTCTGGATTGTAGTTGGAAAAAGTGAGTGGGTTTTTGCTGGAACCTTACACTGCCTGTGTGGATGTGTGAAGACAAATACCTGTAGAACCAATAATTTTATTCTGACATACTCGGGGGGAGACCATGTATGGCACCTTGAGCTCCTTGGAGAAAATGATTTCTATTATTACATTTATACCCCACTTTTCTTCCAAATAGCTTAAGCTGGCGTACATGGTTCTCCCCCTCCCCATTTTATCACCACAACAACTCTATGGAGTAGAGTAGGCTGAGATATGGTGACTGGCTCAAGGTCACCCAGTGAACATCATTGATAAATGGAGATTTGAGCCCTGCAGTAAACATGCATTTCCTGAGATAGCTTGCATTCGCTGAGAAGGCATAGGGTAGGAATAGATGAGTAGGCTCATAATTTTGCATAGCAAGGGATATATACTGTACCTTTCTCCTTGTCTGACTCTTTGGTAACAGTAAACATGATGCAGTAAAGATTTTGAAGGCAAAAGTTAATTAGCTGTTTCCAGTCTGTGCAATACGATACCTGAGATTGGTGCATCATATTGATTTCCATGGAGCCAGGAGAATTACTGGGAAAATCCAGGGTGTCTGAAAATTTGACGGTCATGCCTAGACATGTTATAATGTCTTCTGTTTTGTGTAGGGTTCAGGGCCGGCCCACCCATGAGACAAGTTGAGGGGACCACTTTAGAAGGCAAGATCCACAGGGGCAGCAAATTCAGGCTCCAAATAATTCATTGCCCGCTGTTGCTGCCAATGCTGCACACGCCTTGGAAGCCAGATCTGTCTCCTGCACGTGCCTTGGAAGCCAGATCTGTCTCCTCCTCCTCAGCATCTTGGCAAATAGGAGTTGTTGCTGGTCTCTTCCCACCCTTGGGAAGTCACCCTCAGATCCAGGGTTACTGCAGAAATTTTAGCAGAAGTGAACTATAGAACCAAAGCAACACTTGATCCCTCATGAACTTGAAGATCAAGAAGTA
Source organism: Podarcis erhardii (assembly GCF_964252035.2). Classification (NCBI taxonomy): domain Eukaryota; kingdom Metazoa; phylum Chordata; class Lepidosauria; order Squamata; family Lacertidae; genus Podarcis; species Podarcis erhardii. The sequence continues at coordinate 75,376,753 of NC_138507.1, read as the reverse complement.
GGGCATGTTCCAAGTGCAGTCTTTCTGTAAGATGACATCGCTTTCTGTTGTAGCACAAGAATTATGGGGCATTTCACTTTAAAGAACCTGCCAAGCACTGTCTTTATCCAAGTTTTGATAACAGGTGGCATCATTGTACTACTAATTTAGTCCGAACAAATTTTGTCCAAATCTCTTGTCTGTGGAGCCAGTTTTATTGATAGCTAACTAGAGCTGAGTCAAGAGTATGAGACAAAGAGCTTTATTTCAAGTGAGTTTGTTAGTATAGAGGCAAACGAGCCATCAAAAACCCCAGTTAGCATATCTGTATCCTTCCTGCCTTCTTGCTATGCTATCTTGGCCCACCATCTCCTTAGACTAAGACAGTATAAGGACATTGTTTGCATAATATATATTTACTTAGTTCAAGGGCCAAACTAGTAATTACAGCATCATGACCAACTAGGATAGTTTCAAGACATACAAATTGGAGATCAGGAAGCAGGGAAAAGTAACTGAACACACACATTCTCTCAATCCCATGTTCCCCTTTACTTTTTTTTCAAGACCTGATAACACTCTGCCACATAAATTATTAGGCATCTTGCACACACTTTTATTTTCTAAATACCTTAATTCTCTGCCAGCGTTGGAAATTCAGTTTCATTGTATTAAACTAGATTGCTTTTATTGAAGGATTATCTTGTTCTGAATGGAAATAGAATTTTTCACACCATAAAAATGTTGTGAGCCATACATTATCAATGTTATCAGTAGCCTTTAAAAGTATGGTTTGAAGAGTTGGGTGGTTTCAGGGGGGGAAACGAGCCTTAATCTTATTCCATAGGAAATATAGTACTTCAACTCAAACTTGGTCGCTTTCCTGTTTTGAGAGGAAGCTGGTGGCAGTTCTATCAAAGTCATTAAATAGTCTCTTTACTGTTTATACAGTACAGTTCTATGTACGTTTGCCCAGTAAGTCCTCCTGTATTCCACTGAACTACTCCCAGGAAAGTGTGCATAGCATAGCTTTGCAGCAGCAGTGTTCTTTGCTGCTTCAAACCTGTACACACCTCATAGGCATAGAGTTGGAAGGGAGGAGATAGATAACATCCTATGGTCAGAACTCTGGTTTCTGACTGGGGGGGGGGGCGGGATTACCCATGTACTGTAATGGATTTAAAATTCTGAGTTCAATGGGCTTTTTCTTGCTGTTTGTATGATGTTCTGTTTCATGGCTTTTTATCATTTGTACTTCCTGTTTTTTAAAAAAAACAAACCAGAAAATAGTCAATAAATAATAATAAAAAATGCCTGCCCTACTTTCAGAAGGAAAGGGGCGGGGAAAGGACACACCACTGCATAGTGACAGCACAAAATCTAAACACAATATTAGGAATTGGTCATTTAACAGTTCTAACTAAGCCTCTTTTGCTATTTTGGAAATGCAAACATTATGGGTAGTAATCAATGCTAGTCCTACAATGCTAGTCCTGCCTAGAGCAGATTGACTGAAGTCAATGGACATGACTAACTTAACTTAACCAATTTCAATGGGTCTGAGCAAGACTCAACTGAACACAACTATAAGCGATGTTTCAAATCTTCCTGGAATTGTCTCCCCCTTCCAGAACCTTTGGTGGAAACCAGCTATTTTCCTCTTCAAAATGACAGCTATTGCAGGACCTAGTTTGTTAGCTATGTAGCAACAAGCTTCTTTGCTGTCAACAGTACAGGTTGATTTACAGTAGCAGACTTGGAGAATCTGATTACCGAAAGTAGATGAGCAAAAAGATAAGAGCTGCAGGGTTTAAAAAGGTATTTGTCTCATTATCCTAGTGACACTGAGCAGACTTTTCTCTTCAGGGAGGTCTGTAGCAAGGACCAGGCTTCTATGCTGAGCAGAGGTTATCTGAGGTAGAAGCGTAATCTCTTAAATCTGTAGATAAATTACATGCCAGAAATTAAATTTTACAGAACAAGGTAACTGCTGACCCATAAAGGAGTAGAAGGATGATTGGTTCCCCAAAACAGAGACTGTTATCCTAAGTCCAGTTATGCTGAAGCACTTGATTTGAGTTGGTTTGTGTGCATTAGGACTAATGGCTTGATCCAGAGAAGTTATTTCATCTGGAGCAGCACAAACAGTGTTTTGTGCTGTTTCAACTGAAGCAACACCATGTATATTGTGGAACAGAGCCATGCAGCTCTACAGTACCTGTCATTAAAACTCATGATCTTGATCCAGCTGAAGTTAAGCAGTTTCAAGCCTTATTCATTTCAATAGGTGAAATTTCAGCAGGTGCTTAATGCTGCAGTTGAAACAACAAGAACAGCAAGAGCAATAATAACAATAATTATATTTATATGCCACCCATCTGTCTGGGCTGCACCAGCCACTCTGGACGGCTCCCAACAAAATATTAAAAACAGAAGAGAAAAAAATCAAATGAATGAAACTTAAAAACAATTTTTAAAAATATAAAAGGGAATAAATCTGTTTAAAAGAAACAAAACACACTTCATTATTTTAATCACTGTCAGCTATCTATATATTTATGTTGCTAATAGTCAGATTTAAATATCAGTTAACATTCCCAAATTATATATTGAGGGAGAAAGTGTTCTTTTAAGAATTAAAGGTTGGTTATCCTCAGTCCTATCACTTCCATATGCAGACATCTCGGTTCATTCTGGGTTATGTATTTTTTTCTTCTGACATGGACTTGGTTTACTGTTATTGGGCTCTCTCTGTGTGTTTTGGAAATGTGCCGGCTTTGGAATCATGTCACAGCTGCTGTGCTTTTCCCTTCACAGAGGAAGCTAGCTAAATTATTTGCATAGGCAGTCCCTTAATTTATCTTGTCTTGGTAGCTGCATTTGTCTCAGATAAGAAGTAGCATCTAATGGAAACTGATTAAGATAGTGCCTTTTAATATGCACAGACAAATTTCAAGGCATGCATTAAAATGTAAAGCCTGCATGGATATGGCTGTATGCTGCATGTGTGCATTTAGTGTTACTGCTGAGTAATAAATTAAAAGTAGTCCTAAGACATTGACCGCTGAAAAGACAAGCTGCTTTTTAAAGCAAGCCAAACTTTCCTCTTTGTGCATGGCTGTGAATAAAACATCAAAGCCCCAGTTGCAGCTTTCCTGTGCATACAGCCCTTCTTGAAAAATAGGTACCGGTAATTCTTTTATTAGGATTAGTTATTAGAACCAGTTATTAGAATGTTGGATTCAAACTTGTGTCAAATAAATCCCTCGGGCAAACAAACAAACAAACAAACAAACAAACAAATGCAGTCTTTCATGTCTACAGAAATTTCCTGGCCTCAAGACAGAAAACAAAAGCTCAAGCAGACAGCTCACTTATAAATATTAGGGGGCGGGATAAATCATAAATTTGAGTTACAGTTTACAAAAGGTTTTCCCTCCTTTTCAAATTTACTGCTGCTCTTGTGCATCATAGATTCAGGGCCCAAGGTAAATGATTCCAAGGGTGATGTTTAACTGCCCCTTGTCATATTTTATGGAGAAAAGTCTGGTGAATTTGAGCAGTTGCTGTAAGCCTAGGGCCCACAGATGCCAGCTGAGGCTCCCTGTGTCTCCCTTTAAAAAAAAGACCTCTTGGAGTTGGGCTCACTTCAAAGCAAAGTGCTGACCTCCAACCACCAGCATGCTAATATCCCCAGAATGCTCTTGGCCCCATTTGGGCTCAGAGGTATTTCATAGTGGACACTTGCAGACAGCACCCAGCTGTCCAGAAAAAGAGAGAGAAAATGAGCACACTCTTGCTACTGCCTAATAAGTGGAGCAGTGGGAGTAACTGGGAGAGTAGGAAGTGAGGAAGGGGGTTGGGAAGAGGACAGCCACAGCAGTGCTGTCAGTGTTATGTGATCTCATCTATCTGCCCTGCTTAACTGCTAGGTAACCACACTCTGCACAAGCTGCAGTCTCTGAACCATCTTCAAGGGCAGCCCAACATAGAGTGCATTGAAAAATCCATTCATAACATTATTACAGCATAGATAACTGAGGGTAGGCTGTCCCTGTCCAGGAACAGTCACAGATGACAAACAAACTTGTTTCTACCAAGGCCACTTGTGCCTCTAGCGACACTTTTGAATTGAGGATAGCCCTAAGCTATGTAGCTGTTCCTTCAGCCCCATCCAGAACAGGCCACCTTCCTAATTCCTGAACTCAAAGAGTCTCCTATCCATAGTGTCTCTATCTTATCAGAATTCAGCCTCAGTTTATTGGATCACCACTGCCTCCAGGCATCTGTCAAACACTTGCACAGACTTCCCTGATTCAGATGGAATGAAGCGATCTTAGCTGTTACCCACATACTGATGGCACCCCACATCTCTGGATAACAGTTCCCTGCAACTTCACATATGTGGGACCCTGCAGCATAAACACCAAGGAAACCAGCAGGTAGGAGTGGAACCACTGTAACACACAGGCACAAACTTCCAATCCTCAGAGATACTCCAGAAGGACACTGTTGGCAAATACCTCCAAGAGATAAAGAAGAATTAACAGGGCAACATTCCCCCCAAAATGTAATCATTTAAAGCCACTAAGGCTGTTCCAGTACATACCCAGGCCTGAAGCCAGACTGAAAGGAGTCCATGTAGTCCTCTTCATCCATACATGTCCTGCCACATCCATTTCTTAGGCAAGGGGTGAGAGATGGTTGTGTTTGACTGTCTAATAACTCAGGGTCCAGGGAGGGCCTTTTCAGGAGGAGTCATGCTGACTGCTCTGAAGAACAGAGTGGTATGAGTCTCTCCTGTAAAAAGGCTTTAATCACTCTATGGACCCACTCAGTTCCTCTTTGCTAGATCTTACCAGCCATGTTGGGCAAGGGTCAAGAGAGCATGTGGTTTGCCTAACCCCTGAAAACATTTGGTCTACATCCTCATGCTGCAATAATTGATCCCATAAATCACAAATGTATCACAGCACTGAGTAGTGAACTGTTGCTACTTGAAGGCTAGATTTGAGTAGTCCACTCACCACTCAAGAAAGCTCTGCTGACAGTTCACTGTGGTGGAGAAGTACACCTTCTTTGCCTCCACCACTGCCATATAGTGAGTTACAGATAGGTAGCCGTGTTGGTCTGCCATAGTCAAAACAAAAAATCCCTTCCAGTAGCGAGTGAGTGCAATTTGGTTGTAGGTCACCCAATCTACAGTACAAGCCCATTTCATTGCTCATAGTCCCTAATAAAGCCAGGAGCCTCTCAGGCTCTTTGCACTTAGAGCACACATTTGGGAGTGATTGTGTCAATGTCTCTACTTGTCTCATTATTCCACAACAAGACCAGGAGCTCACCAGGAGTGCTAGTCACACTGGCTGGAAAATCCCCCTTGGATTCCATAAAACAAGGGTGGGTAGGTATTGAACTATCTATTTATCTATTGTATATCCCAACTTTTAGGATTAAAGAATAAAGCAAAAAACAACAACAACCCATCAATAACAATAAAATAGCCCAGCATAACAGCATAGCTTAAATTATTCTTTAAATCATGTGAATGTATCCAGGTTAATAACCTTGAAAGTACAAGGAAAGTGGGCTTGCCAAATTTCCCCGGTCAGAGGATGTGGGAAAGATTCTACAATTTAGCAGCTGCTGCAGCAAAGGTCCAAGGTTTATTTTTATTATAATGAGCTTGATACTGGATTCCTCTGCAGTTTCCACACAATCGTTAAACAATACAGTACGGATGATCAAAATGTTTAAAAGCAAGATTGTCCCACCAGAGCACTTTTGTAAATGGTGGTATGAGGGTAAATACTCTAGCTTCTCTGAAATTGTGGTACTTAGGCTGCAATCCTGTGTATACTTACAGTTGAACAACTCTGAGTAAGCATGCATAGGACATCACTGCATGGCACCACTGGCTTGTAGCAGCCTCAATTTTAATGTGCATATATATACTTTTTGGTATAATATAGCTGGAAGAGAAAATTCTACCAGGTGCAGCTTATGCATTTACCCCGGAACTTTGAATGATGGAAGAAGCATACAGCTGGTGGAAATATTATTTCTGATACAACTTCTATGGGACAAGAGACATGTATCTTTTATTGATGCATTACCTGCTTATTTATGTACCAGCAGTAACTATAAGACCTTCTGTGTTAAGCACAACAATCCTTGGACAAAGCCAGCTGATAAATCATTTTAACAGCCCTGGACTTCTCTGTCACAATTATTTATGATTAAAAGCATTCATATACTTCATTAGAAACAACAGCTCAGGATGGTGTGCAACAAGAATACCAAAACAAAAACACAAAAATTAAAACCCAAATTTTACAGTACATTAAAAATCCATTTACAACAGTACAGCACCCTTGGTAGCATAAACAAGTCAATAAAAATATTCACGAAAAGTCTGTTAATGAAAGTTCAACCAAGACATGGGTAATGATGCTCAGATGGCATCTGCCTTGCTTCATGGTGGAGATGACTCTATCTAAAGGCTGGGGACCACAGTAGAAAAGGCCTGCCCCCTGCTGGCTACAGTACATACCTTCACAGGTATGGAAGTTTAGATCTGCAGAGCTCAGGCCTATGTGGAGGAAGGTATTTTCTCAGGTAACTGGGCCTTATATGTTAATAGCAACACCTTAAATCTGTTTCAGTAGCAAATTGGCTACCATTGCAGCTCCTTGAACAGCAAAAATGTAAATGTTCACAGGCCACCTCACTCAGCAACCAAACCACCAAGTTCTGCATCAGTTGCAGCTTCAGGTCCAACCGTAATCCCCTACATACAGTACATTGCAATAATCAGTCTTGAGGCTACCAATACATGGATCATTGTGGTAAGCCACAATGTTCAGGAACATTATCCAGGAACAGCCAAAACTGATGAAAGGTATTCCTGGCTGCTAAGCTCACCAGAGCTTCCAGCAACAGTGATGAATGAAAGACTACCTCCAGACTGCATATCTGATCCTTTAGGGACATAGGCGCCGACTCCATGGGGCCTGAGGGGGCCTGAGCCCCCTCAAAAATTCGTTTGCGGGGGGCTCAGCCCCCCCAATAATTTAAGAAAATTATTACCGTAAATTTCGCTCTATAACACGCAGATTTTTTCTCCTAAAAAGTAAGGGGAAATGTCTGTGCGTGTTATTGAGCGAATGTGTGGTCCCTGGAGCTGACTCGCCGGAGCGCAGGGGCAAAAATAGGCAAAAATCAGGCAAAAATAAGATCGGGCGGGCGGAGGGAAGGCGGAAGCTGCTGCTTTCCTGCATTCTGCCTCAGGGTCTTACTGCCCACCCACTTCTGTTGCTGCGTTTGCTCAAACTCAACAAAGAGCAGGGAATCCCCTGCCCTCCTGGCAAGCAGAGGGTTAAGGAAAGGATCGAGTCCTTCCTTCTAATTCTTTCCTAGTCACACTGCGTGCAGGCTCCAGCCCACCACCTCCTCCTCTCCGTGCTCTAGGGACTCGCAGGTGGGAGAGAGAGAGAGAGGGCTGGCTTGGGGGGGGGGACTTTTGCCTTCCTTTCCTCCCCCCCACCCCGTTAAACTCCTCCCCTGCATTCTTAGCCAGCTGCTTCTCCGCACACCCCTCTTGTGCTTCTTGTCCCTTCTGTGTTTTTCCTTCCCTCCCCATTTAAAACGTGGTGACAAAGCACGGATCCCCATGGATCCTCAGGATTTTTGCATTGGGTCACCCCAAATTCACCATCAGATCACATTACATGTCCATGGCTACAGTCTGTACCAAAAAAATCATGCACCCACTGTTGCCTGGGGCTGCAATGGTGCAAAAACGTGGTTACAAAGCATGGATCCACAGGATCTTTGCACTGGGTCACCCCAAATTCACCATCAGATAACATAGCATGTCCATGGCTACAGCCTGCACCAAAAAAGTCACGCACCCACTGTGGCCTGGGGCCACAATGGTGCAAAAACGTGGTTACAAAGCACGGATCCACATGGATCCTCAGGATTTTTGCATTGGGTCACCCCAAATTCACCATCAGATCACATAGCATGTCCATGGCTACATCTTGCACCAAAAAAATCACGCACCCACTGTTGCCTAGGGTCACAGTGGTGCAAAAACGTGGTTACAAAGCACGGATCCACATGGATCCTCAGGATTTTTGCATTGGGCTACTCCAAACTCACTGTCAGATATTAAAAATCTTTATAAAATAGAGAATTAAATACCTACAGAATGTTAAATTTTCAGTTTCGAAATATTAGTACTAGTTTAGTACTGTATTTCTATATTACTATAGTACTGTATTAGTTATTTTCAAATACTTAAATATTTTTAGGGTGTAAGACCCAATTAAAGCCCGTTATTTACATACATTATTACAGTATTTACATACAGTATTAGGCATACTGTATTAACTTTATTAACTGTATTAAAGCATTAACTTTGAGATATTATTTTTATTTAATGAACCCTCAGCCTTATTCAAAGTAAGCTTAAATTAGCTATTTCACTTATTAATCAAAGTGCTATTACTGTGCGACAGCAATATTTTATGTTTTATTCTTTTAATGATAGTTTAGGATTTATTTAAATATCATTTCAGTCTTTTCAGAGCTATATATTCACTGCTCTGTAATAGTCTATAAGCATAATTGTTACTGTAAATTAAATTAGCTTTTTACGAAAATACCATGTGTGTTTATGTTTTGTTTCTTTTTTCAAAGCCAAAAAGTGTTTCAGGCTTGTCGAGTTTCCCGGAGTGTGGAGTTATAGAGAGTCGAGTTTTCGGGGTTCTAATGTTGATCACATGACTCTAAAATACTTTTAAAAAACTTTAAAACTCACTAATTTTCATCTAAAATTTAGAAAACTTCCCGGGGCAGGACCCCGGTATGGGCCCCCCCAATATTTTTTATAAGTCGGCGCCCCTGTTTAGGGAGACTACAACCCCAGCCAGAACAGGCAAACTCTGATTCCTGAGCTTGGGAGCTGCCCACCCACAGCATCATTCTTGCCTGGATTTGCTCCAGCTTATTGGCCCTTGTCCCTCCCAATGCTGCTTCAAAATCTAGGATTTGCACAGCCACACCTGGCTCAGATGAGACAGAGAAATACTCCTGGTTATAAACAGTGTGCTGATGATACGCTGCTCCAAATTCCCTAATGATAGCTCCAGTGGCTCCATGTAGATGTTGAAAAAGCATTTGGGACTAGGTGGTATTCTGTGGGACTGTACAGAGCAAGCACCAAGGAGCCAAGAAGTAGTCACCCAATGCTGCTTTCTGGAACTGGCCCTGCAGGTAGGGATGGAACAATCATAATGCAGTGCCTCTTGCTCTCAACCCACATAGCCAGCCCAGGAAATGCCATTGTTGGTGGTATCAAAAGCTGCTAAGGGATCAAGAAGAATCAACAGATTCTTCTTCTTCTTCTTCTTCTTCTTCTTCTTCTTCTTCTTCTTCTTCTTCTTCTTCCAGAATAGGAAGTTTGTCTCAGCCACTGTAGTAACATGGCTACTGAAGAAGGAAAAGCAAAATATACCTGCTAATGGAGGACTTTATTCTTATATCCTCTTCCTTCCCAGTACCCACTTTCTTTCAGCCAACTGCATTAATGTGACATGAGGTCTGACAGCTTGGGCCAGAAAAGCCTTTAGTCCCCTGGCAATCCTTTTCAAATGACTGTGTTGGTTCACATTGGAATCTCTGCCAATGTGTTGGTTCACCTCTCCCCTTGCATCCCTCCCCTGATCTTCATAGATGGCAACAACAGCATGTCTTAGCTAATTTCAATTCCCTTTAGGCAGCTCCTCTCATCTCAATTTGCAATAGCGTTATGGACTGATTGCTTTAGACCAGGCCCCATGTGTTAACTCACCCAGCAAGAATGAAGCGTTTTGTGCCTTTTGTTATTGATGTCAAAAACAATAAGTGTTTAAGCAGAGGAAAGAGTGCTAAATTGTAATCTTGTCAATGAAATAATGCATATAAAGAGAGAAGGAGTGCACTAAAAATAATATTTATTACGTATAATAATGTGGCAGCTATAAACTTCAGCTAAGAGTCAAAATATTTTTCACAACTGATTTCTGATAAATGCTTGATTTTATTTAAAAAATCTAAACCATACAAAGGATTAAAATATTGTAGCATAACTGAATAATATGTGTGTGTTGTATGTGTAAGAATCTAAAATTAAAACAGATAAATTAAACCTTAGCATTTCTGCTTTTATGCAACCTATTCAATTGTGTCTCTCTAGGAAGTTCATAAGAAATGAAAACCAATAAAATAATAATAAAAGTCCCAACAATAAAAAAATACTCAAACAGTTTGGAACAGTAGCTTAAAGATTTGCGTAAACACAAGCCAAAAGGGCCAGCTTTAGGACAAAATAAAAAAAAATGTAGTTAAAAGACTCTGAGAACAGAAATGTCTTTACTTGGTACAAAAAAGAAAACAGCATAGGTGCCAGGTGAGCCTTCTTGGAGAGGGCAAGCCATAGATGGGGCACCACCAGGGAAAAGGCCCTGGTATTGTATTGTATTGTATTGTATTGTATTGTATTGTATTGTATTGTATTGTATTGTATTGTATTTTTCCTTCCTTCCTTCCTTCCTTCCTTCCTTCCTTCCTTCCTTCCTTCCTTCAAAATATTTATCAGCTAACTTTTTGGTAGCCAACATCTCAAGAAGGATTCCATAAATACAGAACCATATACAGAATAATAGCAAAGTATAAGACAATGGCAAAGAATAATGCATGTATGGCTGTTTCTGAGCCTTACTATTTTTCTTCAGGTTAAAGCATTCTTCCTGATGTGCATTAAACAGCTGTGACACTGGCCACAGCTAGTTTCTGGGGTGGGGGATGCTACTTTTTATTGCTAATGCTACTTTCAATTATTTATTTCCTGGCTCTACTTTGTTTGTTTGTTTGTTTGTTTGTTTGTTGTTTAAAAGGTTGTTTTGATTTCTACTGTTGGCCCTCAACAAACCTAAAAGCGGATAGAAATATTTTAAATAAAGTATATAGCTCCCTCTCCATGAAATCCTTTTCAATAAAGTTACTATGAACATCTTGATCCTAAATCCCAGAGGAACGTAGGGGAATTATTGCAACTAAGCAAAATATTTTCCTTGTTCAGATCTCTGCACCCTTCCAATCTTCACCCCACCATTATTCAATCAATCACATTCACAAAGCAGTAATCTCCTTGCTCAATAGAATCAACACTGAGCATTTTATAGGTATCTATACATTAATGTATAAGAGATTCCATTTTCTCTTTGCAAATAACATTGCCATCACTGTAGATCAATCCCCATCTCAATCAGTTTTACAAAATCAATTCCTATCTCATGACTCACTCAACCTACCACCACTGTTGCACAAAACCTTCCTTTCTTCCCTGTATCACAGAGGAAGGCTGGATTCCTATTTCTAAAATATAGATTGTTCTTTTTAAAAATTTAATTTTTATTAAAGATTTTCTTGGTTTACAAAAGTACACGCCTTGTCTCTTTTTTCATGTTGTACAGTCATTCTTACAAATCAGCTACTTTTTTGTGACATTAGTGTTGAGTACAGTATAAGGTTGGGGAAGAAGAGGGGGGAAAGGAGGGGTGGGGTGGTGAGGCTTATATTCCTTTGTATAGTGTATGTGTGGGTTCTTTTTAACATGAGGAAAAGGGAGGGCTGCTTTTTTGGCTAAGGCAGGCCCTGAAGGTTTCTCCTCTTGTTCTGCAGCTCTAAGATTCACCGTGAAAAGGATTTATAGCCAAGGGGCAGGAGCCCATCTGCAGGCCTGAGAGGATTTTCATTGTTTCATTATTCACATGTGTTTGGCCCCCTACCTTTATTGTCTCTCTGGTAAGAAAAGAGTCTAGCTACAGATGGACAGTAAAAAAGAGCTGGCAAGCAGCTAGAAAATCAGAGTAGAGACTAGCACAGATAGCAGTGATGAGAGGGAAGAGAGCTTAGCACAAGGGGAGTCTTGTCCAAGGCACAACAGCTGGTGGTTGGGGGTTGGAAGAGCAGCATACAGAAATGACTGTCGTAATATAACATTAATAAGCACCAACAGCATGCTGCATGCTGTGCAGACAACCACAATAGAGATGATGAGAGGAAGAATCAGATTGCAACAGAAACTGAAAGCAGGAGTGTGGGGCATGGAAGAAGAGGTCTTTAAAAATAAAAATAAATTTACAATCCAGTGCCTGAGTACCTCTAATTCCTGCCACCACACACTCTATTGTTTAAGTAAGTAACTTGCAGCGCAATCCTATATATGTCTACTCAGATGCAAGCGATTGAATTCAAAAGTGCTTGTGCCCAAGTAAGTATGCATGGCATGGGTAGGCCTTATCAGGCTCAATTGCCTTCTGGATCTGGCCCGCGTATGGTCCGGGAATCGCCGCGTGGAATGCCAGCACGCATGTTCTTTCCCTCTCCCTCACATGGTGCCAGCGGCGCCTCTTCCCTCCCTCCTCCTGACTTCTCCCCGCCCTGCCTAGAGAAGGAAGGGGGCTGGGCTATGTTGGTGCCAGCAGCAGCAGCTCTTGAGCGGCCACCATTTTAAGCAGCCCCTCTCCGGAGCCCTTTTGCGTGCTGCTCATTGTCCTGCTGGTGGTGGCAGCCCCTGCTGCTCTCAAGACACAGGTAAGCAACCACCAGGGCTCATGGTCCTCTTGCATCACCCCCCCCCAAATATAGTCTGCCCCCCCCCCAAGGTCTGAGGGACAGTGGACCGGCCCCCTGCTAAAAAAGTTTGCTGACCCCCTGATGTATAGGATTTCAGAATTAGTCCATTTCATGTTTTATTAGCTCTTAGCCGAAGATGCTATTTTGTCATTAATAATTTCTCTTAGGGCTAATTCATAGGCTATGTACACACTGAGTTAAAGCAAAACTAGGTTGTTCTTTTTCTCAGTTTGAATCAAAGTTGGTTTGGGGGGAAACAGCATCAAAATGCAATATTTCATAAACAAAGCAGGATAGATGTGGATTGTGGATGTGTGTACACCACTTCCCAAACCAACAGTGGGAGTGTGCTGTATATAGAGTGAGGTGAGATGTGAAATAATAATAATAATAATAATAATAATAATAATAATAATAATAATTTTATTATTTATACCCCACCCAATCTGGCTGGGTTTCCCCAGCCACTCTGAGTGGCTCCCAGCAGAATATTAAAAACACGATAAAACATCAAACATTAAAAACTTCCCTAAATAGGGTTGCCTTCAGATGTCTTCTAAAAGTCAGATAGTTGTTTATTTCCTTGACATCTGAAGGGAGGGTGTTCCACTACTGAGAAGGCCCTTTGCCTGGTTCCCTGTATCCTTGCTTATTGCAGTGAGGGAACCAGCAGAAGACCCTCAGAGGAGGGCCCCAGGGTCCACGCTGAACGATGGGGGAGGAGATGCTCCTTCAGGTATCCTGCACCGAGGCCGTTTAGGACTTTAAAGGTCAGCACCAACACTCTGAATTGTGCTCGGAAATGTACTGGGAGCCAATGTAGACACATGCACCCCCTCGGCCTTGCTGGTGTGGTCCAAAGGTGTATTCATATTACTGTTTACTCCAGCTCCAGGAGCTATCACTGTTGGTGTTTGAAGTAATGTACACATGACATTAACTACATTCCATATCTATCCTTTTCAGACCATTTAATTGCGCTTGGGAAATGATTCTGCCATAAGTTCAGTAGCTAGTCTTAAGCAAACCATTCTCTACTTAGCCTGTGTCCCCATGCTATCTGCACTGTGTGAATGCCACAGATCTTGCACTGACTGTTGTGAGAAGTACTAAAATAAGGAATATAAAGCACTTCAAACACTCCCTCTCCTCATGGTCTGAAGTACTGCTTATGTACTAGCCATCCAGTACCCCAGTGCCCTCTAATCACACAGCGCCCACTAGGCTTACCTCCCTGGGCACCATTTGCTCAACCCTCTTCATCCACCACCATCAGTTTATTTATGTGTCACTTTTCTCACAGTTACCCATGCTCAAAGCAGCTCACGGCAACCTCGGGAAAGTTTACATAATAAAGTATAGCAAGCTTTGAAGACCATCCTAGTAACAATAACAATATATACAAATTTAAATAAATGATCCTGCAAATATGAATAGGCCAAATGCTTTATACATGAAATGGACATGGAAGTAAGGACGGGTGGGACGGAGTTCTGCCATTATAAGCCTCAAAATTCAATAGCTTTCTTCTGAGTGGGCATGCATAGGATTGCACTGTTAGAATACTTACAATCCAATACTAAGTATCCATACTTTGATGCAAGTCCCACTAAGTATATGCAGGATTTCAGCATACCCTTTTCTGTTAGGGTAGTTAAGATTTTCTATGCAACTGGGCAAGCTGGAAGTAGTCATTTAGTTCTCTAGTCATGTCTGCTGTAGTCAGACCAGCAGGAAAGGCATTTTGCTGCCTTTTCCAAGCAGAAAAAATAGGTGACTACGTTCAAAGGGCCGAGATGTAGAAAAGGATGAAAGTGATGGCTAATGGGAAGGAAAATTAGGAGAAAATGAGCATCTGACTGACCAGAAAGGTTAAGTTGTAGGTAGAAATATTGAGAAAACTCTAAAGCGTCAACATCCAATTAAATCATAGGGTCACTCGCCTTGCATAGGATCAAAAGGAGGCTTGTGAGTCAAAGTGGATAATATAAAGGCCTGACTGGATAACAGAGATCTGTGATTGGATATCCCATTTCTTTACATTTTATAGAGTTGCTATGGAGTTGATACTGATTTGGAGTTGTGCTCCGTCAGCCCAAAGGAGGTTTAGTATTCTGTCCCTTCCAGTATGTATCATTCAAGGCTTGGATCATTGTGCTAGTCATTGCTGCATATAGAATAAACACCAATATTTTAAAAGCTGAAATAAAAACTCCTTAGAGAGCATAAGGAAACTGACTTATCTAATTCCAACTCCTGCACAGGCAGGATTTCCTACACTTAAAGCACGATTTCTTCAGCTTACCCACCCTTTCTGAAAATACAGCTCCCATTCAGCGAAATTATGCACCCAGGGATGTCTGAAGGATTTGTGGGCAGCTTGCCAGCCAATGCAGTTTGGGGTAGAACGGTGTCTGGTGGCAATTAAATCTCTTATCTGGTCCCTTCAGCAGTTCTTCATTCTCTCTCTCTCCCCCCCCCCCGCCCCCAATTCCTGGCAGACATAAAAAGTAAATACGAAAACAGTTTAAAGGGACAGAGGGTTATTGTAAGAAATCCAGTGTCTCAGAGGAAGATGTCAGCAGAGAAGATCTGAATTTTAGTGCTTTCTTTTTGAGAGCAGTATCAGGAATTCAGGTGCAAGCCTAGGGAAGTGCTCATTGTAGGCAAAGAGCAGGCCAAGGCCAAGGTTGGTAGTCTAGTGCTCACCCCCACCCCCCACAATGGTAAGTGAGGCTGAGACAAGGAGCTGCTTTTTGGATAACCATGGGAATCAAAGTTTATTCAGTGCAAAAATTGTCAATTGCACCATGGCTAGTGCTCAATCTGCAGGAGAAATCCCATTTCCAGCTCCATTTTAGGAGCCTTATACAGCAGTTTTCTGCAAATAATCTCTCTGACATTTGTTCCACTGTATCTGCACTGCTACTCCTTCTACACTGTATTATTAAAGCCTCCAGATGCCAACACTATACATTTCTTGGTCACTTGTATATTATGAGATTTGTAGTATTTAAATTGTATGAATGCTTTCCTATATTCATGCCTGTATATTTTGCAGCATGTTGCATATATCATGAGATTTGGTAAGAACGCACAACATTTTGGGGCACTCATTAGTAAAAGAATGAATTCATATTACTATTAGACATAAGCATGACATAAAAATGAGCATTTCCTAATATATGACAATTCTACATATATATATATATATATATATATATATATATATATATATATAATGAAGCATGTTTAAATAAGGTACCTGGTGACTATGATACATTATGCACATGTATCAGGGTAGGGACTTGAGCATGATGAAGTAAGAGGAGGGCTAAATCCTTATTTGTCTCCTAACAACTACTTAATCTGAGCCAACTCTGAGGATTACATGCTTCATCCTGTGCAAGGACAGCAGATGCCGCAAGAGCTGTATAAAAACGGGAAAAGGGAGGTTCCTCTATCAAACACTCAAACCATAAAGAAATATTAAAAACATGACTCAAATTCATACACAAGTACTTGATTCCCCCCCCCCCATCCAACAGTTGCTACTGCTACATATTTGACAGAAAAACAAAATGAATAGCAAAGGCTCCTAACAATATATTTCATTGGTCTATATATACCTGGGGCGTATATTTGGTTCAAATGAATCCTGAGCAGCAGATTTGGAGAGACTCAAGACTCTTCTGAAACAGGCGTCCCACAAACTGTCCCAAGCTAAATTTGGCTGCCTCTGAAGCCCCATTGGGGCTGCTTTGGAAAACCTACGGAACTCAGGCAGACTCAGACCGTCTGTCTCTTTAAAATCATTACGTTTCCCCAAACTACAACTTCTATCAGCCCTGGCCAGCATGATCAATGCCTATGGATGACTAGTGTTGTAGTTTAGCAACATCTGGAAGCCCACAGGTTGTCCATTCCTACTACAGAAGGATAGGGGGGAAGGTGGGAGTGTAAGTTTCTGACTGAGAGCTCTAACTTACAACCAACTAACAGTTTTTTGTAGGGCTCTCCTTTTTCCATTTGATTGCTGTACTTTGGTGTAGAACGAAGAAACTTAACTGTTGTCAACTGGGGAAAAAACCCAACCCCACAGCCTGCAAACTTTCTTATTCATCTTAACTCCTTAATCCCTGTACCAAATCCTTCTGAAATTTTACAGGTTACCAGTTTAAGGACTTGTAATACTCTATGATGTTTGGTATGTTAATATACACCCTCCCACACACACAAAAATCAGGGAGGTAAGTAAATCCTCTTTTAGTCCCCCACCCCTTGGTCAACTTCAAAGGCATCTGGCATAAAACCTCCACTACCTATCATTCTGAAATTGGGCAGGTTTCTGACCTAGGGGTACCTCATAATGTCTGTTATGTATGCTGTTTTTCCCCAAAACAAAAAAGAGGAAAAGGGGAATCCTTTTTTCTAACTCCCCCCCAAAAAAACTGTATAAAACTGATGGTATTCACCCCTTCAGAAGAGCCTTCCACAAATTTCTACATATTTCATCCAATTCAGCCATAAAATAAACAAAATATAGATTGCTGCCTTAAAAAAAAAATGAAACATGTGTGCCCAACACAAAAATGCCTGAACCTGTTTGTCTGAAATTAGGAAGGTTGTATACACTCAGGAGGGGCTACTGTGTTTTAAAATTTCATCCAAATATGTGAACAGGTAAAGGATTTATGCCCATGCAATATTTATCCATTACAAGCAATAGGGAGATAGGAAGTCTCATATATGTGAAGTTCTGATTTGTACCCAAGGGAAAGTGTTTGGTCCAGGAGCAGTGGGCTGAAGTCACACCAATTCCTTTCTGTTAGCAGTGCCACTGCTGTTTGCCAAGAAGCAGCAGGACAGCAGGAATTGCATGGGTTTTCTGGCAGAGCCAATCCAGCATTCCTGCAGGTTCAGCCAGTCAGCCCTGACCTCTTCACCACATCATCCCTGCCAATAAACAACAACAGTGCTGCTGTCAGGGGGTTATTGGTGTAGCTTCAGTCTACTGAGCAAGTTTCTGGGATTCTTGTGGGTGGGTGTGGACGTCATGTGCATTAAATTCATGGAGTGTTTGCAGCCTGTGTCCAGTACCTACTCCAACTGTATACATTTGCTTATCCCTAATACAGTGGTAAAGGTAAAGGTAAAGGTAAAGGGACCCCTGAGCATTAGGTCCAGTTGTGACCGACTCTGAGGTTGTGGCACCCATCTCACTTTATTGGCCAAGGGAGCCGGCGTACAGCTTCTGGGTCATGTGGTCAGCATGACTAAGTCACTTCTGGTGAACCAGAGCAGTGCACAGAAACGCTGTTTACCTTCCCACTGGAGCGGTACCTATTTATCTACTTGCACTTTGACATGCTTTCGAACTGCTAGGTTGGCAGGAGCAGGGACCGAGCAACAGGAGCTTACCCCCTCGCGGGGATTTGAACTGCTGACCTTCTGATCAGCAAGTCCTAGGCTCTGTGGTTTAACCCATAGCACCACCCGCGTCCCTACATACAGTGGTACCTCAGGTTAAGTACTTAATTCGTTCCGGAGATCCATTCTTAACCTGAAACTGTTCTTAACCTGAAGCACCACTTTAGCTAATGGGGCCTCCAGCTGCCGCCACGCCGCTGGAGCATGATTTCTGTTCTCATCCTGAAGCAAAGTTCTTAACCCGAGGTACTATTTCTGGGTCAGCGGAGTCTGTAACCTGAAGCGTCTGTGACCCGAGGTACCACTGTACCAGCATTTGCCACAGATTGTACAAGGAGCACACCTTGTGCTCCTGCATGACTCTCATTCATTGGTACTTGCTCAATGGAAGTACCCAATGTCCTATAAAGGACTGACCTTTTGCTTAAGGCAGCAAAATATTTAAAAATTCAATGTTCCTAGAGACACGAATCCCTGGTGAGGGGGGAGAATTTCTTCTTTCTTTTCTTTTTCTGGGCCTTCACATCTCTGTAGCTGTTCTACGCCAGGCACATCTGTTATGGTATATATAGCTACTGCTTCTTCTTCCCTGAATCCCTGTTATGTGCATTGTACAAGCCATTCACAATCAATGTAACATTGTGTGTTCTGCATAAGGCAGTCAAAGTCAGCACACCCAGTACAGCAAAAGAGGGGCAGCACCAAAAATGTCAAGGAAGGCAACAACAGAGAAAAGACAGAGAGGCAACCCACAGTCTCTGAGTGGAGAAATTAAGTTTTCCCCAAACATTTCTGCAGTGTTTCTTCTTCAAGGGCAAGAGTTCTCAATTTTCTCCTTTTTTATCAGTGCTCCCTTGGAGTTCTGACTCTCAGAAAGAAAAGCCCTTGAAGAAAACACATTATCACAACCCACTATCGAGGACCATCTTTCTCATCTTGTCCTAGTCTAATGCTTTACTTGATGGGTTGATATGATAAGAATAATCCTTGGTAATGGATCTGTGATCATGACATCACCTAAATGATAGCTGCTCGTGCAAAAAGCTGTTAAGTCCTATTCCTGTAAACCGATTGTATGAATTGCCCTTAAAAATGCTGCTTTGCTCATCAGTTTCCTAGATAAATTTAAGCCAGCATACCCAAGCAAAGTGACATGCAAATTGGAACTCATGATTTTGTCAAAGATTGCAGTAATTAATAATTTAAATTCATGTTGATCCATGTTGGGGAGAGGGCAAAGTGAAGAGAAATGGATCAGAAAAAAGTCAAGAAGAAGAAGTCAGGAAGACACTGCAAGACATGATGGGAAAAGACCGAAGGAAAAAGAGACAGATTCAAAGAAGAACATAAAGGACAAAATTCATTGAGTAAGACAACTGGGTTCCTTGGGTCATTCTGTCGTTGCACCATGAGTATGAAAGTGTCTTATCTGCTATATACTTGATCTTTTGTTCAAATTGTATCTCTATCTCCTTCCTGTGGCTTTTCCTTCAGTTTCATTATCCTGGTGTGTGTGAATGACTTCATCTGATGGCAGTAATCTAACAATAGAAAAGCATTTCTCAAGCAGAGATTCAGGTGCAAAGCTTTGACTACCAGAAGTGGGGACTTCAGGCAAGGTATCAGATCAAAGTTCATTTCTAAAACAGGAAAGAAGACATATACACTCTCATAAGTAAAGCAGTACACCCAATGTGAAGTAAAGTAATACACCCAATGTGAAGTATTTCTCTTCTTTTTATACCCTTTATATTTTATAAGGAAATGCAATGCTAAACCAGAGGGGGAATGGATGGGGAAAGATGAGAAGTTGTAACTGTGAAAGTAATTCTATTGGTGTTAAACACAGTGGCCACGAATTGTGTGGAAAAGAAGAGTTGTGTTCACTGAAATAAAAAGGTTTGGAGACTCACTGACAACTTGAGAGTCAGTGTGGTGTAGTCACCAAGAGTCAGTGTGGCATAGTGGTTAGGGTGTTAGGCTAGGATCTGGGATACCAAGGTTCAAATCCCCACTCAGCCATGAAATTCACTGAGGGATCTTGGACCAGCCTAACTTACCTCATAGGGTTATTATGGGGATTAAATGAGGGGGAGAACCAGGTACAGCACCTTGAGCTCCTTAGAAAAAAGGTGGGGTATAAATACAATAAATCACTTAGTGATTTCTGTGTATTCTTTGTACAATCACCTTGATGGATATGTTATACCTCCAGCATCAGAGTATGCCTCTGAATACCAGCTGCTGGGTATCACAAATGGGGAGAATGCTGTTGCGTTCACAAAGGCTGCCCATAGCCATCAAGGTGGACACTCTGAAAAGAGGATGCTGGACTTGTTATGCCTTTTGCTCTGATCCAGCAAATTTATTCTTAGGTTCTTAAGTTTTGAATCATAGAATTGTAGAGTTGGAAGGGACCCTGAGGATCATCTAGTCCAACCCCTTGCAATGCAGGAATATGCAGCTGTCCTATGCAGGGATTGAACTTGCAACCTTGGCATCACCAGCACCATGCTCTAACCAACGGAGCTATGAAACATTCATTTGACAAAATCACCTAAAATCATTTCACATATGTGAAAAAGATATTAGAGAAAGAAACATCAGGCAAGGAGCTGAAAGGTTAGGATAAGGAACTGGAAATGAAAGTATTAAACACTTTTAAAATTATTCATACACATGCCTTTTCTTTTTTCACTGTGAGTTCTTTGGAGAGTGGATAGTATTGGATTGGAACAAAGAAGGTCTGCCTTTATGTCCTTTCTCAGTCCTGAATTCTCTGCTTGGCCTAAGATAAACCATTCCCACTCAGCTTTCCCATTTGTAAAATGTAGAGCGGCTAACATGGCATGGAAATGCCCTTTTCCTAAAGGACATACCCTCTTTGCAGGCTGCATCCCCTCCTCCTGACACCAGATTTGATTATTTGGACTTGCCTAAGTGCTCTCTCTGGGTTTGTGTGGGTAGCTAGAAGAAATTAATGAACCTGTGCCTCCACGGTAGCAATCTAGGTTACAAAGCAACCTAGTTTCAAGAAAGCTACTCCTGGCTCTTCAGTATGACTGTAAACCTCATAGTGGGTATGAGAGGTTCTCTGGAGATTACAGGCAGCATTTTCTTAGGCTAGAAGGGCATTCCTTCTCCTTGGCTTCATTAATTTCACTTCTGGCCCCTGGAGCATTAAACATGACAGCAGGATGGTAATTCTTCACCTCTGTGTTTCTAATGGAATGATAATTGTGCATCTACTTGCCAAGTGCAGGGAAGTTCTTGCTCCACAGTCTGTCATGACACTTCCACTGCCAACCCATTTTGCTGACTGAGAATGTAGTTGTTTCTTGGATTCCTTGAAATAAAAGCTATAGAGAGATAAATAAAGCAAGAAAAATGTTCAACATACTAAATTGTTCCACCCCAGCTGCCATTATGCCAAGGCCTAAATCTATAACAACTGACCTTTAAAAATCTGGAAAGTACCTTGAATGAAGAACACAGCCAAAAAATAGAGAAAAATAATCTTGACAACATGAGAGATTGGTTTATTTAAAATATATTCATTATGCCATAAGTTCTCTTTCCAGAGCCATAAACTACAAGCAAATATGGTTAGACATAGCCAGATTCACTGCAGGATGAAGTAAAAATTTGGAAGTTCCCCTGGTTTGAATGCAACATCTGCTTTAACTAGAATATACATATTTAACTAGAATATACATGAAAATAGCTACCTTGCATTCTATTGTACATTAACAACATTCACATATGTTATATGAGTTTTGGTGGGGAAAAGTAGGCTGTGTGCCAAGACTCTTCAATTGCTTGGGTATCCCTTCTTATTCCTGGAATAGCCAAGCTAGCTTCCCAGTGAGGTGATGGGCCATTAAGGGGAACAAAGGAAGGGGCTCTGTGTGAGACAGCAAATGGTTGGGGGCCCCTTCCTTAACTTGGGGATAGTTAGAAGGACAAAGCCAGAGTTGAGAGTTGGGAGTGATGTAAGCTAGAGGCAAATCAGCAAGCTGGGAAGATAGAACAAGAGTGATGTTTGATTTCTGTTTGAATCCAAGGCTGTCGCTATGGAAGAAGCAAGAGCCTCTTGGGCCGTTAATGCTGTGAACCCCTCCTCACAGGCTCAGGTTGTATATGTGTGTGTGTGTAAATAAACCGTACAGTGGTGCCTGGCAAGACGAACGCCTCGCAAGACGGAAAACCCGCTAGACGAAAGGCTTGGAGGCGCTTCGCAAAACGAATTTCCCTATGGGCTTGCATCGCAAGACGAAAATGTCTTGCAAGTTCCTGCGGGTTTTTTTTCCTCCCCCCTTTTTCTAAGCCGCTAAGCCACTTATCAGCTGATCCGCTAAGCCAATAAGCCGCTAAAAGCCGATAAGCCGCTAATAGCGCTAATCCGCTAAGCCGTCAATGGGCTTGCTTCGCAAGACGAAAAAACCGCAAGACGAAGAGAATCACGGAACGGATTCTTTTCGTCTTGCGAGGCACCACTGTATGTCATAAAGACACCATCATCTCCACTTTACCTCATTCCAAAGGGAACACAAACCCAGGTTAAATGCTTGGAACCCTTGGAATCTCTCACTGCTTGGAGATTGGGGTGGTGTGCAACTTGCCAAAAGGCAGGTGTGACGTGTCTGATTAGATAAAGCAGAGGCTTAGAGAAATACAGTTTTATTGTATTTATTGTGTATTGAAATGTTTATCAGTTGTAGATAACAACAACAACAACAACAACAACAACAACAACAACAACAACAACAACAACAACAACAACAACAACAACAACTTATACCTCGCCCATCTGGCTGAGTTTCCCTAGCCACTCTGGGCGGCTTCCAATCAAGTGTTAAAAACAATACAGCATTAAATATTAAAAACTTCCCTAAACAGGGCTGCCTTCAGATGTCTTTTAAAAAGAAGATAGCTGCTTATTTCCTTCACATCTGAAGGGAGGGCGTTCCACAGGGCGGGCGCCACTACTGAGAAGGCCTTCTGTCTGACTGACTATGCTTGATACTAGGTTAGAAAGGTGGGTTATAAGTTTAAGATCAAACAGAAGTATTCTTCAAAGATGGCCACCTTCTGTCAAGTTAGACAACCCATGTTGTTGTTGTTTAGTCATTTAGTTTAGTCTTCGTGACCCCATGGACCAGAGCACGCCAGGCACTTCTGTCTTCCACTGCCTCCCACAGTTTGGTCAAATTCATGCTGGTAGCTTTGAGAACACTATTCAACCATCTCGTCCTCTGTCTTCCCCTTCTCCTTGTGCCCTCTATCTTTCCCAACATCAGGGTCTTTCCCAGGGAGTCTTCTCTTCTCATGAGGTGGCCAAAGTATTGAAGCCTGAGCTTCACAATCTGTCCTTTCAGTGAGCACTCAGGGCTGATTTCCTTCAGAATGGATCAGTTTGATCTTCTTGCAGTCCATGGGACTCTCAAGAGTCTCCTCCAGCACCATAATTCAAAAGCATCAATTCTTCGGCGATCAGCCTTCTTTATGGTCCAGCTTTCACTTCCATACATCACTACTGGGAAAACCATAGCTTTTACTATACGGACCTTTGTTGGCAAGGTGACTTTTTAGGATGCTGTCTAGGTTTGGGATGCTGTCTAGGTTTGAGATGCTGTCTAGGTTTGAGACAACCCATATTAGCCAGCAAACAAGCATAATTCAACACCAGAGGACCAATGGGCATTTAGGGAGACCATCTGATCCCTTGCAACTTCCTCATGTCCCATATTAATTTATAGGGCCCACAATCTGCCTTTAGCATTAACCTAGCCCTAGGCACTATCCTATCTACGTGGGATCTGCCAAGCATAGTTTGGATTTGTAGTGAGAGCTTATTTATTAACTGGTTCAGAGGAGTTTCTCAGAAGAAGAACTGGTGAAATGGGAGAATCTGTTGTTGTTGGCTGAATCTTGTTGCCAAGATAGGGCCTAGAAGATTGGCTATTGCTCACTCCAAGGAGGAAGGTGCTATTTCAGACAATGCAAGGAGAGGTAAGTGGTGCTCTCCTTGCATCCCAAGCTTTTGTAGTCTGCTTTTGAGAGAGAAATTATTTCTGGGGGTTTTTTCCTACCCCCTTTTTCTTCTACCTCCTAAGTGCAATTAGCTGTAACGTTTCCATATTTATGGTCCCATTGCTCCCTGCTATAGCAGTTATGGTACTGGCAGAAACATCATATGAGAAGCAAATGTGGCAGAGCAGTTCACCTCTGCCTCTCTTGCACCATCTTTCTACATTCATTTGCCAGTGCAAGTTTGCACTGGAAGTAAGAGAATATAGCTACTTCCAGAATAAGACATTAGACCTTGCTTCTTCCATACAATTGTAGGTAGAAAGAAACTCTGTTTTGCAGCAGGAACTTTTATATGTAACAATGAGTTTACACCTTAGATCAAATCCTGTATGAGAATATGATCAAAGAACAAGCATAATGGCATGTTTCTTGTAGGTCCGTTAATACAATGATATAAGCAAGTTTATACTGTGAAACAGTTGGAAAACACTCTAATAACCATCTGAGGATTTGACTGAAATGGTTAAAAATGTGAGTAGTGTTCAACACACAGTAATAATTGCTCTGTGGTGGCTCCAGTTTAGTAAGCTGCTTGGGACACACATTGCTAGACACCCCTAATTAACTGAAATAGGCACCTCCTGCAACCAAGGTAGGCACAATTCACCTGGAAATTCTATCATGTTATCTATGTCAAAATTAATGTGCAAGATCTCATACTGTGATCTCATGCACAGGAGAATATGCTAAATGTGTAGTGCTCAGGTAATTGTGCAGGCACCTGCTGTTTGTAATGTCTCTTAAACTGGTACTTAAAGTTGTAGGATGAACAGAGTTGAGACAGTTTTTCATTTTCTGTGTCAACCAGCAATTGGCCCATCAGTTATCACAATATATACCAGGCAGAAGTTGTGATCCATAGAACAGGATCTCCACAGCTGTGGACATTACAAAATTCCCTTCTGACCATAGCCCCTGCACCATGCAACAAGCTGTTTCTTAAACTAATGAAACATTTTGAATCAGAGTGATGGTGATGGCGATGATTGTAGTTAATAATACATATATGTAAGAAAACTCTGGGACATTCTGAAGTGCTTCAACACCTTCAAACCACCTTTGGATCTTAGATGCTTCAGAATCTCCCATATTTTTTTCATGGACATATTCATGCTGACATATCAATAAGACAGTGGAGAGATGGCCAAATATTGAGAAAGCCATGCTAACTAGCTGTAGTTAGTATTTTGGCTGGATTCCAGGACTGAAATGATTTATTTTGCATTCCAAGGCACTAATTATTAACCCACCTCTATAACATATACGTATTGCTTCTTTACTCTTTTTTGGCCCTTCCTCTTTAGCCATATATGCCACTAGCTCAGGTCTGGGTAGTAGAGGAACAGATTTAAAGGGAAAATAAAATGTGTTGCATTTAAAACAGCATTCCAGCCAATTCTGGTTTTATACAGTTTCTTTGTAATCCTTGGTAATCTTTCACCTTTTGTTCCCCTTGGTTTCAAGTACATTTTAAAACATCCATATGCACTTAAGTAAGCAAAGTGTAAGACTATTTATTACTAAAAAGGGGCTTGGAGCAACCTACCCAGTTTATTTTCTATACCATTGCTACTTGGGTTACAAACCATTATAATCTCTTCCAAGTCACAAAATAATGGCTTTTTATCATCTCTGTTTTATTCTAGCATTCCATCTTTCTATTATCCTAAACATATGTAGAGCAAAGAAAAAACAGATGGGATTTCCCACTGCTAGTGCATCCTTGTAATGATGGTTATTTCCAACTCACAAAACACTCAGCTGTCAACTCTGATTTATTTCTGAAGCAAATTTGGATTCGGTTGCTAGTGGAGTGGTGCAGGGTTCCCCCCCCCTACTTCCAACATCATCTTTTGTATGTGTGTGGAATGCCACTATCCAATCATAATTCAGCCTGTGTACCATCTATAATAATAATAATAATAATAATAATAATAATAATAATAATAAAATCTATTTCATTCTTCTAGTTAACAGTGTGCAATATTTTGTGGTTGGAATTTGTGTTCCAGCATGATAAAGGATGTGGAAAGGAAAACATATTTGCAGCTTGCTCTCTTCTTTCAAGCTTCCTCATTTGAACATCCCCGTCTTCCCTCAGGGGGAAAGCACGCTAATAGAGATAAAGAAACCCCCACTATGTTCAATCCTGTCTATAAATAATGGATTTTTATCGTATAAAGACATCTCCCTTTAAATAAAACTCGTTCTCTCCTTTCAGTCACATAGCAAGCGATCACCTATTTGCTGAAAAAGCTATTCCCGCCCCCTTTACGGTTCTTTTCCCTTCTGTCTCCCCTTTAATCTATGCAACACGAATTCCAGCTAGCCGACTACTATGCTAACTGCATACACCAAGGGCAAGGAAATTCCTTTGCAATAAACAATAGCTGTCTTCCACCCCTTTGGCTGCAACTAGGCAAGGTCAGTCCCGCTGCGGCAGCAGCTACAGCGCCTGGAAAAGACCCCCGCCTCCAGCTCCCCTATGCGTGCAGAACTCAGCAGCTGTACGTCAGGAAGAGCCGGCCAACCCCATCAGCGCTATTGAACTCAACCCAAAGGAGCTGTCCAACTCCATCGTGGTGCTGAACCGAGCTAGAGCAACACAGCTGGGAAAGCAGTCTATCCGCGCCGCGGTGCTGAACTCAGCAACATCCGCTCAGCAAGGAGCTGTCCATCCTGCCGCGGTGCTGAAAGCTGACTCCTCTCCGACATCTTTCCAGCTGCAAGAACAGCAGCAGGAAGAGACAGCGGCTACTGTGGAACATGGAGGGAAAGGGCTCCCGGAAGAGCAGCAATAAGGCTGACTGTACCCCGCTGTATTTGCGCTGATCGGTTCCATCCCAGCCCGCTCTCGCTGTTTGGACACAAAGCCACCCGCAGCCATGGAAGAGGAGCTGAAATGTCCCGTGTGCGGCTCACTGTTCCGGGAGCCCATCATCTTGCCCTGCTCGCACAATGTCTGCCTGCCTTGCGCCCGAACCATCGCAGTGCAGACGCCGGAGACCGAGCAGCACCTGCCCGCCATGCTGCACCCCCGGGGCCCTGCGGCAGCGGCGGGAGCCGGGGCCGGAGCCTCCGGACCAGCCTCTCTCGACTACGACTGCGGGGCCGGAGGGGGCAGCGGAGCAGGCGGAGGGGGCGGCGGCGGCGTGGATCATGCGGACAAGCTGAGCCTGCACAGCGAGACCGACAGCGGCTACGGCTCCTACACCCCGAGCCTTAAGTCTCCCAACGGGGTGCGGGTTCTGCCCCTGGTGCCACCTCCTCCGGGCTCCTCGGCGGCGGCAGCCCCTCGGGGTGGAGGCACCAGCTCCTCGCTGACCTGCCCGCAATGCCACCGCAGCGCCTCGCTGGACCATCGCGGCCTACGCGGCTTCCAGCGCAACCGGCTCCTGGAGGCCATCGTGCAGCGCTACCAGCAGGGCCGGGCCGCCGCCTCGGCCGCCGCCAAGTGCCAGCTGTGCGACCGCAGCCCCCCCGAGCCGGCCGCCGTGATGTGCGAGCAATGCGAGGTGCTCTACTGCGCCTCTTGCCAGGTCAAGTGCCACCCGTCCCGGGGGCCCTTTGCCAAGCACCGCTTGGTCCCTCCGCCCAGCCAGCAGGGAGCCCCGAGCGGAGCGAGCGGCGGAGCAGCTGGTGGAGGCGGCGGGGGTAGCAAAGCGCCCGGGGCTGCGCGCAAGCCCCCGACCTGCGCGGATCACGAGCTGGAGAACTACAGCATGTACTGCGTGACCTGCCGGACTCCCGTCTGCTACCAGTGCCTGGAAGAAGGCAAGCACGCCAAACACGAGGTGAAGGCCTTGGGGGCCATGTGGAAGCAGCACAAGGTAAGGCAGGGAGAGGTCCTGATCTTTGCTCTACAGCTCGCTCGCCTGCACCGCCTGCTGGCAAAGGCTGGAGCGTGTCACGCCAGATCACAACCGGCCATTGACTCCCGGTTCTTTCGTAAGGAGCCATTACCGCCCTCTAGAACTGAACTAGCAATCGCTACAGCAGATGAGAATCCCAACGCTATAGATAAATTGGCACTGAAAGAGTGGTGAAGGCCCACCCTATAAATCACTTTCAGCAGGTATTTATTTCACCCCTAGGTGGAAGTTTTTTTTGAATGCCAGTAATGTACATGTACAGGTTTTAAACAAAAGGGTCCCGTCTTTCCCAACACCATTGAGTAAACCCAACCCTATGGAGCAGGGTCACTGCAGCACAACATGTGTTGAGTCCAGGCTGAATAGAGCTCTGCTACTTCTTCTTCTAGAAATTTGCTGCTTTTCTGTATAATGGTCCTAATTGCTGTATAAACCAGCTCTCAAAGTGTATTGAGGGACAGCTGAACTACATGCAGTGAACTTTGAGTGCATCCCAAGATCTCCTCCAAGGTTCTTCGCAAAGCATTACAGTACAATTATTTTTTTTAAAGTTGCACAGTTCTGTACTATTGCCATTGTATTTACCATCCTAACAACCCTTTCTCCCATTCTAAAGATGAAGAACAATGGGCAAAGAAAGGTAGGAAACTTGTAGATGTCCAGATGTTGTTGGACTCCCATCAGCTCTGGTCAGCATAGCAAAAAGCCATGGATGGTTATTATTGTTTATTATATTGGCCCTTGTGGTCTCTTCCAACTCTGTGATTCTATGATTCTATGATTCTTTATTTATTTATTTATTTATTTATTTATTTATTTACTAAATTTGTATACCACCCTTCATCTTTTTTGGGATCACTCACAACAAGGAAAAAAAATCAAAACCCCACAAAATACATAATAAAAACAAGAACAAGAATAAACCAATAACCCTTGTCCCCTTCCCACCCGCTCCCACAACACATTTAAAAGGGTATCAGATCTAATCAGCCAAAGGCCTGGTTGAAGAGAATGGGAGTCCAGCACCTCCCTATGATGGGGCTAATGGATAGTGACTTCCTCAAGGCCACCTTGGTGAGAGACAAATAACGTTATATTAGAGATACCTGACTAGACTAATCTGCTGTGGAACTTGCCTGTGCTTTCCACCCTCGGGAAACTTCTACTAACAGCTTTATAAACCACTTTGCAGCAGCAGAATAGTTCAGAGTGACCATCCTGAAACAACTAAGTGTTATAGTAGGAATGTATTCATTGTAATTTGGTTTTTGGGGGATGTTTGCTAAGAAAAGCAATAGGTGTTTATTCAGAGTGAGGGAGGAGAATATGGAAAATTTCCTTGTAGGTTTCCGGCAACATTTTTTTAAAAAAAAAACAGTTAATGCAATTTTTGTTCACACATCACTACTCTGGATTTCATTTCCATGCTACAAGTCTGTTGAAAAACCAAGCTGTATTAAAGTTGCAGGATAAAATGTTATTTTCTTGGCTCTTAAATTATGGGAATAAAGAATCCTAGGTAAGTGAATAAGCGTAATCAAGTATTCCCTTCTGCTTTGTTATTTTTATTTACTATTTACTACGCATTCAACTATTAGCCATTCAATAAAATTTTAGGGTTTAAACCAATTCATTTCAGTTTTGATATCACAGGACATAGATTTCATAGATAAGAGCATGGCATTTGTATTATTTCTATTAAATACAGTTGTATTTTCTTTACTTTTGAGTAGAACATGAAGCTCTTGAGATTGAGCTGAAAGCCAATTATGTCCATTCATCCTTGCTGAAAATAAAGGCCTACAAAGTATTTATTGATTATCCACATTGCACTTGGGTGAAGCGCTTTCTGTTATTAAATAATGCATACATTATACATTTATACATCAGAGCTCTCAGGGAACTGTGACAGTTATGTTCCTGTGGGATGGCTTGAATGCTGCTACTCTATTCTTTTCTCTCATGTGGTAACATTGGGCAGGGAGATTTTTATTTAGTTGCATTCAAAAATACATCTGCTTCATATATTCTGAGGTGATTCAGTCCCCTGAGGATTGTGGCATATGACCTTCCCAAATGTTTGAATCAATTTCTTAAATGAATTAAGTATGAACTCCTGTAGTGAGTGAAGATTTCTGGCTCATGTAGCTCAGTACTCAACAACACCCATTGACTATTTTTTCTACCCAGTTGGTTGACCTCTTTACAGCAACCACTTGCGCTGCTGAAGAAGCAGAGGCAGCTGCTTTTCAGTTTATATTATAAGACTGGAACTATTCCTGTTCAGAAACTGAAGGACTTATCTGGCTCTTTCAACATTTGCCTCTGTTATTTTTAGTATGATCTTGGGGATCACCAGGAAGCACTGGGGCCATGCCATAGTTAAAGAACCCCTGATCTTCTCTGACTTGGTCTTCTTGGTCAGAATCCACTGTACCCCAAAACTCTTAACTGCATAGTCTACATTATTCAGACTACAGTGTGCAAAAGTGGATGGGAGGCTACAAAGCCAGGGTGCCTGTGGGGCAAGGTATTTGTTCAATAAATTGGAACAGTCAAAATAATTTCCCTTGATCGTTTAGACTGCCCACCTCCTATTTAAATCTTCATAGGTAAACTGGAGCTATTTTGAACTGCACCATGTGGAGACATTGCACTAGATCTGCTTGCTAAATGGCTCCCCAGATTATTCAAAAGATGATTTAAGCATGACAAAAAGGCTGGCTTCCTAGACATATGGGCAGGAGGAGGAATCAGTTTGCAAAATAGTTGCAAGTAGCATATGCTCATGATGGGTGAATGCTCTCTACCTCCTCCCACAGCCTTATCCATGCAGGAACTCATAAAACCAGATGAAATGTGCAGTCCAATTCAGCCCATGGCACTTTGATTTATGATTTAGCCACTATTATGGGGCTCAGGAGGCTGTAAATTACAGAGAATTGCAGCATGCAAATATCCTGCTGCAGCCAGTTTTAAATATGTGGCTTTAACATGCTATTCGCTTGGAAGAGAACAGTCAGTGAGGATGTTGGCTCCCTGACGTCACATTTACATCCTGCCAAGGATATTGCACTAGGATAATTAACACTTATAGGAGCACAAGATAATCACTATTATCACAAAAATTAGTTAATTGTGTGCTTATTTTCTTTCCAGTATTTACAACCAAAAGGATGAAACAGCATTAGGGGAAACCTGATGCAAAGAGAAATAAAAACACTGTACCTACAAGTTACAAGTTACACTGTCTTTGTGCTCATAGTTTTATAATTAAGTTGAGTGATTATTTGAAATGGTGCATCGATCAATAAAGCATTTCATCCCACACCTTTGAAAATACTGTTCTTATCAATTGTTACGCAAGGTGTAATTTAAGTTGTTGGTGACTCCTCCCAAATGCTTCTTTTTTATTGTGTGTACCATGTTGCAGCTGGCCAAGACACCAACACCGCTGCCTTTTTGGTGCCAGATTAAGACTTGTCTGTTCATCCAGGCCTTTTAAGATTTGGTTTTAAGTTCCTGTGTTATGGTTAGCAGTTTTGATGAGTTGGTTTGATGGTTGTTTTAGTTCTGTGTTGTATATAGTATTTTATTGTGCTGGTTTTGATAATAGGGACCAGATACAACTAAGCAGTTGCACTAAAGGTAAAGGTAAAGGGACCCCTGACCATTAGTTCCAGTCATGACCGACTCTGGGATTGCGGCGCTCATCTCACTTTATTGGCCGAGGGAGCCGGCGTACAGCTTCCGGGTCATGTGGCCAGCATGACTAAGCCGCTTCTGGCAAACCAGAGCAGCGCACGGAAACGCCGTTTACCTTCCCGCCGGAGCAGTACCTATTTATCTACTTGCACTTTGACGTGCTTTTGAACTGCTAGGTTGGCAGGAGCAGGGACCAAGCAATGGGAGCTCACCCCATCACAGGGATTCGAACCGCCGACCTTCTGATCAGCAAGTCCTAGGCCACCTGCGTCCCAGCAGTTGCACTAGCAGGAGCCAAAGCAAGGAGTCCAGCCAGGGCAACTGGGGCTTTCTGCCCTCTTCTCCCACCTGCTCCCTTGTGCCCCCCAATTGGTTATGGGAAGGTCGAGAGAACCCCCAGTACATTGCACAGGGGAAGGGAAAGAGGAGATGGTTTAGTTGGGCAAGCAGAAATACTTGCACTGATTGAATGGTTGTAATAACACAAGGTTGAATTCCACCTTGGGGTTTTGTGCTGGTTGTTTCAAGTTTATTGGCATCTCCAGGTCAGTGTAGCATACATTAATGAACTAGATGGACAGACAGTAGAAGGCACCTTTCTTTGTTCCAGTGACTTGTGCAGTTTGGTGGAGAACAAATGCATTTGTTCATGTTCCTTTTTAGACCTGGGGAAACTAGGACTTTCCCCCCTCCTCTCATGAAATAAGGAGTGTTATCCCTAGAAAAATGGATGAGCATGGGGATACAGTACATTGTATAGCAGAAAATACCAAACAATAGCAAACACATCTGGGTGTGTGCAGTTTTTCCACATACATATGTATATACAGTGGTACCTCGGGTTACAGACGCTTCAGGTTACAGATACTTCAGGTTACAGACTCAGCTAACCCAGAAATAGTACCTCGGGTTAAGAACTTTGCTTCAGGATGAGAACAGAAATAACGTGGCAGTGGTGCAGCGGCAGCAGGAAGCCCCATTAGCTAAAGTGGTACCTCAGGTTAAGAACAGTTTCAGGTTAAGGACAGACCTTCAGAATGAATTAAGTTCTTAACCAGAGGTACCACTGTACAACAAGAAGGCAGCATCTAATTAAAAGTTAAGAAGCTGGTCCAGTAAAAATGAAGTTGGTCTAATAAAAGTGCAAATACTGATTTAATTATAACCCAATGCTTTTTGAGCTCTTGAGAGTAGTAGTTTGAGACAAGTAAGCAGTGTTAGAACCTTAGATATATAAACTAGGCGGCAAATGTCTCCTTAAACCAGGGTTACCGTCACCAACACGGAATACCTAGTTGCCAATTTTGGGGCCAGATGGCTCCAAAGTTATATCAATACAACTTTTTAGTTTCTGGAATTCATTCTGATTGTGCAGTTAAAATATAACAGAATTCTACAGGATGGGTTGCTAATGTGTGAAAACAGTCAAGATCCCAGGATCCCCAGGCATACACCTCCAGATGGTGGAGACATCAGGCGCCATCCTGGCACCCAGGCATCTTCACTTTGTCACAGGTGACTGATAGCCAGGAGCAAAATGTGCTTGGCAACTGGTGAACTTCTAATGCTGCATCATTGGCTGCATACCCACAACGTAACCCAGTAAATCATATTCAGTCATTGAATAGTGTTAATGGAGGAGTAGATTTCCCCAGAATTCAGTCCAGGGGTATCAGGTTAAGGGGAAGTGCATGTGCACAGAACTGGGGGGAGGAATTGCCTGGGTCAAAGAAATAAGTAGTTACTGGTTATTGGCAGGATTTGCTCAGGACAGACAATGGGATGTCATGTCTTCATGCCTTGCTTGTGA
Source organism: Podarcis erhardii (assembly GCF_964252035.2). NCBI lineage: Eukaryota > Metazoa > Chordata > Lepidosauria > Squamata > Lacertidae > Podarcis > Podarcis erhardii. The sequence continues at coordinate 75,343,177 of NC_138507.1, read as the reverse complement.
GTTTAATCGTCTGTTGGAAGCAGAATGCTGGACTAGTTGGAGGCTGGACTGATCCAAAGCAGCTCTTATGGGAGGAATTGCATTTGGATGGGGCTACCCATTTCCGTTTGTGAACCAGCCCTCCGTGGGTTTAGGAATTAATCTCTCTGTTTTAGAATGTGGGCCTCCAAAGTCCTGAAACTTCCCATTCTCTGCAATTTGTAAGCTTCAGTCAGCAAGCAGATTAGGTGAGAGAAGATCAATATTAATCTGCTGCTGCTATTACATACAGAATAAACAATGAACTTTTATCTGAGAAGGAATAGTAGGATTAATGCTTATTTGTAAAATCAATAAGGAACCTGTCCTTGTATGCTATGCTATTGACAGATTCTGGGACAAGTGGTTAAGAAAAATATTGGGAAAATAGCCAGAGTCAGGAATTCTTAATGGCTTTGGTCAATGGCATTTACAACATGGGGCAATTTAGCTTCTTTCCATTACTGTGAAGGAACTTGTGGGCTGCATGATAGTTTACAAGGGTTTGGATAGCCTTTAGTGTGGAGGCATCTACCCTTTGGAACTCCCTGTGACACCCAGGTGGGTGTCATCTCCATTGCATTTTTGTAGCCTGCCAAAGGTTTTCCTCTTGCAACATGCCTTTTAAAATCTTTATTCTAGTTTGTATCTCTCCTGGATTTGAATTGATTTGATGTTTGCACATGTTGTTGCTGTTGTTAACTTTGTTTTTTCCTGGAGATAAATGCAAGCAAGTGGTTGGGCAGCTGAAGCATGCAGGCAGTTCAAGAAGTGGAAAGTTTGGCAAGGTCTAGAGATGGAACCGCTTTGGCGAGTTGTAAAGGGAGGCTTAGCTTTGGCAAGGCATATAGGGAGTGGGAGTGATGTCTTTAGAGATGGGTAAGGAGGGGAGTAAGAGATGGGACGCGGGTGGCGCTGCGGGTTAAACCACAGAGCCTAGGACTTGCCGATCAGAAGGTCTTGCCGGCTCTGTGGTTTAACCCACAGCGCCACCCATGTACCTAAAAAATGTTAAGATATATAGTAACTATTTTAGGCATAACTTGTAAAGAATAAAGATTATCTGTTTTATACTTGGCGTCACTGGGCTTTTTCCCCCTTACAGGCACAACTGTCTCAGGCTTTAAATGGCATTTCAGATAAAGCAAAGGAAGCAAAGGAATTTCTGGTTCAGCTGAAAAATATACTACAGCAGATACAGGTAATAATTACAGAATTCTAGCTGTTTTGGATTTTATATCAAACTGCAGTAACTAAACAGGCAGATATTAAGCATGTTTTGTAGTTTTTGTTTTATTTTAATAGGACTATATGGCTAACTTGAAACAGATGCTATATGTCACAATCCAGCACAACACCTAACTCTGTGCTAGGTTGTGTCCCAAATGCATTGATAGAACAAATTATAGCGATCACCATTTAAACAGATTATAATGACAATCAATTCAAGCTTCCAATGAACATCAGTACTGACAATCCTACCGCACCTATAGTATTGGCATTTAGGTACCTGCTTAATACTCATGTGTTTACCCAGGCAGTTCCTGAATGGTGATCCAACTATATCTATGTAGCTATTAATCTGATCTACTGATTATTGATGCATTTTGTGCTTAGTTATGAATGTAATTTTATTGTGCATTTTATGCTGTTCATTGCCATATATATCTTTTTAATTAATGTTGGAGGTATAGGCATTTTTTGCAAAAAGAATAAAGAAAGAAAAATGCATTATTTTAGGGCGCACTCCTATGCACACTTATTTAGAAGTAAACACTTTTGAAACCAATGGGCATTTGCTTCCAGGTAACTGTGTGTAGAATCTGGGTGTTGGTTTGGTTTATAAAAGTTTCTTTGGTTCCAGTCCTGCCCCACTTTGCTTTTTAGAAGTTGCTTATTTGGTCAACTTTGCAAAATGTTAATCCAATAACACCAGCCAAATAAAAAAATTAAAATCCTGTTCACACAGAGACACATACCCAACACATACCCAGTTGTTATGTTTACCATCTAACCTAATGAAGAGCTCTGGAGAAGAAACTATTATTTTGATTTTACAAAGCTGGAATGTTGTTCATACTTACTCAGGCATAAGTCCCTAATACTTTAGTCAGGCTCAGTAGAATTGAAGCTACGTGTTTCTTTCACCATGACTTTACAGCAATACACATGCCCACGTACTGAAACAATACATTGATTGTCAGCTGCTTTGTTTCAAACTGAGTTATTTTCCGCTTGTACACTGTGCAGCCACAAATGAATTTCAGATTGCAATGACACTTGGAGACAGTGGGGACAGTCCACCACAAACTCTCTATGCAAGCAAGTCCCACTGAAATGAATGGGAGTTGTGCATATGCTCCCCATGATGCCGAACCATTTTATAGTAACATTTCCCAGAACTGCAAAAAATTAAATATGCTAAAGATTTAGACTTTTTCAATGTTCCAGCATAACCATCTTGATAGCATCCCCACAGAACTTTTACAACAAGCTGCTATTAATGTTACAACTTGTAATGAATCACACAAACAGCATGCTGCCAAATCCTCATTTTAAAAAAAAATCCCCAGGAAGATGAAACACTGGCAATGCATTGAGTAAAACAGGCTTTCAGTTGTAGAAGGAAATGTGGGGGTTTTTTTGTCTTCAAGGAAAATGGCTTGGACTATGAAGCCTGTCTGGTGGCTCAGTGTGATGCCTTGGTTGACGCTTTGACTCGTCAGAAGGCAAAACTGCTCACAAAAGTTACCAAAGAGCGTGAACACAAGTTAAAGGTGAGTGAAAATTTCATTTGACAACACCCATAAATGCGTAGGCTTATTTGAGATACCATCTGTTGAGTACTGCCCCAAGATCAAGCCCCATTAGAATGAGGGCCGTATGTTATCATGGCAAATGAACTCTCAAACCACATTTACGGTATGTGATAACATAAAGTCAAGGACATGCAGGACATTATAGGAGAAGGTTGGTGGTTGTGGAGAAAACTGTGTCTTACTGTGTCTGCTGATTCTTCCCTGAAAATGCTCCCTGGCCATTCCCCACTGCTACTGCAACCAGGTTTACACCAGGATAGATAAAGAAAAGATATATTGAGTTGGCCTATCCGTATCCAATGGTGGCTGGTCAATGCCCCTTTAAACCTTACAACTAGGGCATGCTAGAGATAGCCACTCCCTCTTTGTTTCCAGTCTATGGTAATCAGAGGTATATTGTCTCTGAGCATAGAACTTCCATTTTTTATATGTATTTTATTTTTAATTTCTTTAATGGATTATCTGAAGCATGAATTATCCATATTATTTAGCACCATTAAAATTATGATGAAATTCTTATAAAGAACTACGGCTAAGTAATGACAACTCAGTGGCACTGATGCAGATGAGGTGGTGTCCATATGGCTGCAAGAGCCTTTGCTTTCCTGCTGTTGCTTCCAAAATAAGTTATTTAATTCAGTGAAAGCCCAGAGGATTATCTGCTATACATGGAATTTCCCCCTCCCCAGGTTGTTTGGGACCAGATAAACCACTGTACTCTGAAACTGCGCCAGTCTACAGGGCTTATGGAATATTGTCTTGAAGTAATCAAAGAAAATGACCCTTCTGGGTTTTTACAGGTATGTTGCCTCTTAATGTTGTGATTTATGAGAAAATAATAAAGTATTGTACTTCTGAAGCCCCACGTGTGCTCGCTCATTAAGCATTCATCCTGATTTGTTTGGAAGCAGGTTAGAAGATGCTGAAAATTTAGTGAGCACTTACCCTAATTTGTTCAGAGAGAGGTTTGACAATGTTGCATCAGGCGTTAGCCCAAACTTTCCAATGCATTTTCCCCAACCACTTTCCTTATCACAAAAATTCTATAATTTGCAGAAGCAGGTTTGTTGCACAAAACCTCCCAATCAACTGGAATTGTGCAACTGGAATTTTCCAATATGTGACTGAATCCCACTCAAAGATAGTGAGAATCTGGAAGTGCCCTGATGCATGCACACATCTTGTGCATTCAAACATGGGATACTCCATCCATTTCAATGGCAGAAGCCATGGATAAGTGGACTCCTCTGAGACTGGTCCATTTGCATTAGTTTAATCTCTCCCATGTTTTTCTCATAATGGATTGTTCCATCCAGAGTACACAGGCAAAAAGAATTGCCACGCACTGTTCAAGACTTGGTGGCTACAACAAAAGCTGAGGACACAATTCTGGGAGATGCCCTAGAGTGTCCTATATAGAGCACCTGTACCCACAATTTGCTTGAGTCATGATCAGTTTTAAATGATTATTCTATAGCTTGGGAATTAAATGTTTCCCTTTCAGATTTCAGATGCTTTAATCAAACGTGTTCAAGTGTCTCAGGAGCAGTGGGTCAAAGGAGCTCTGGAACCCAAAGTATCTGCTGAATTTGATCTCACTCTGGATAGCGAGCCATTGTTGCAGTCAATTCATCAGCTGGACTTCATTCAGATGAAATGTAGGGGTGAGCTTTTGTAGATTGCTTTTCTTTCTCTCTCTCTCTCTTTCTCTCTTTTACACCAGGATTTCAAAAAGCAGTGGGTGACAGTGAGGCACTCCAATGGGCCTCAAAGATGGGAATTTCTTATCCAGATGTACCCAAGCATTTGTGTGATGAGAAAACCCTTTCCTCTTCCTGTGACCCTAACAAGCTCAGACAGTAGTAATAGATAATGTTAGACATCTGAGAATATGAAAAGCTTAGACTGGGCCATCTGTTCTTTTCTTAAGTGAAGACGTTTACTGACATAACTGTAACTTTATAAAAAAGTAGCCTTGCCCCATTTTGGAGCACTGCAGTTCAACAGCAGAAGTCATTTCAATTACCCATACAATCATGCTTGCCCTCATTCATAGGCTGCATTATTCTTAAAATGTGTGAAAGAACCATATTCATATAGAGCTGACATTAATTTGTTCCCCAAAATTCTTCTGTGGGCTAAATATTCTCCAGTATGCTCTGTTTGTACATTTTTATATTTGATGTCTGCGTTTTAAATCTAATAATATCTTATTTCAATATTTGCCATTTTGCTTTAGTATCTGAGTTCAGAATTTCATCGCTCACATGGAATCGTGAAGCATTTCCGTGTATTCGCTGCATGATATGCAGTGATCATTACCATTTGACAGTTTGGGCAGTTATCATGTGCCAGTATAAGTATTTGTATTGATAGCTGATGTGAAATTGTATGCAATAGTATTGTCTGATGTGAAATAGTATTGTGGTTTTTCACCTTAATTGGCAGCTGTCATCCAACAAGATTTGATGTTTGAAAATTGTTAAGGTTTAACATTTGACAACAGGGGAAATGCTGCAATTCAGTGATTCAGCATCTGCTTTGCCTGCAGAGGGTCCCAAATTCAGTCCCTGGAACCTCCAAATAGAACTGGGCATGTCCCCAGTCTGAAACTCAGTCAGTTTAGACAAAAGTGAGCTAGATGGACTAAAAGTCTGACTCAAGGAGCTTCCTATGTTTCTAAATTCTGACAGTAGTTGATAGCCTATGGCTTACTGCATTTGGTATTTGAGCCTAGCAATATACACACAGAGAGAATATGTGAACAATAATGCATTCAAATTTTGAATTCAAAATTCAGATGTAGAAATCGTTAATTTCAAACTTCCTTTCTGCTGTAGCGTAAAATTTTGAGAAAGAGGAGAGCGTCATGTGGACATGGCAAATGATGAATGCTCTCAGGATAGTCTATATGAAAGGGAGAAACCTTGTGAACTCACAGTCTCGTTTATTATGAGCATAGGGCATATTAAGCAGTTTCCAGAGGCACAGGTGAAACTTTTCCTTTGTCAAAGACACATAGACACATTATAGCTGTATAAGCAATGTTGTAACCTGCACTGGGACCTTAGGGTGAAGGGTGGGTAATGCAACAACAATTTTCTTTATAATCAAGTGGTGTACCAATTTTATGAAATAAATAAATAATAACAGCTTTTTAAGCTGGAGTATCATTTGATAGGTAAATTCTATTGCATAAACTTGTCCCTGATTCTATCCCATTTGAGCCCGCATATGCTAAAACAATGAAGGTGTGAATTCAGAACCCTAAGGACTGTGGCCCTTGGGGGCCCTTGGACATTGGATCAGCTGATGCAGCCTGCATCTTTCGGCAAATTATCTCCCTCAGTTATATGATACTCCATTTGTATTTTGTCCAAAGAGAGTGAATGCCTCAGCAAAACCTACCAGCTTCTCTTCAGTATCCCTTTTGGCATTCTGAACAGACATTTCACAGAAAGATTGCTCTTGCAATTCTGCTGCTTGGAGGAGCAGGCTAGAGCCCCTACTTAGGATGAAAGCTACTCATAAGTGGCTGCTCCAGCCTGATGATTCCTTTGAGCTGCTTTTTATGGGAATGTGCATATTGCAAGTGCCCAAAGATCAGCAGAGGAACAAAGAGGGACAAGCAAAAATGAAATCAAATGAAAGACAACAATGGGTCAATTTCCTTTGATGCAACACAGAAGACTGCTAGGAGATTTCTGCTGGAAGGAATTGCATGGTTCATAGGTAAATGATGTTACCAGCACTATTCATCTTTACAAGAATCCTTGGTAAATTTTTATCCTTGTTCATCCGAAGCTCATTTGATTTCAGTTGGCTTAATTCTGAACTCTAAAGGCTCAATCTAAAGCAATTAGGTCAGTTAATTTGACAGCTAAATCCTTGAGGAACAACAGAAAAATGCTTGAATTTAGGAAAGTAGTTAAAGGCAAAAATATGCTCCCCAAAAGGGTATTGTTTCCTAAACTAAATGGGTTATATTAATGAAGCCACTGAAAGAACATCAGCAAATTGCAACATCAAAAATTTAAAAACCCAGAAAAGAATATGCAGATGAGGAGAATTTAAGGTGAAGTCTCTCTTAGACTGTATAATTGCAAAAGAACCTGGTCTCAATTTGGATGTATTTTATTATTATTTGATAGCTTCTATTTGCCAGTGTAAGGGACGTGGGTGGCACTGTGGGTTAAAACACAGAGCCTAGGACTTGCCGATCAGAAGGTCGGTGGTTCGAATCCCCGTGACGGGGTGAGCTCCCATTGCTCGGTCTCTGCTCCTGCCAACCTAGCAGTTCAAAAGCACGTCAAAGTGCAAGTAGATAAATAGGAACCGCTCTGGCAGGAAGGTAAATGGCGTTTCTGTGCTCTGCTCTGGTTCGCCAGAAGCGGCTTAGTCATGCTGGCCACATGACCCGGAAGCTGTACGCCGGCTCCCTCGGCCAATAAAGCCGCAACCCCAGAGTCGGCTACGACTGGACCTAATGGTCAGGGGTCCCTTTACCTTTACCTTATTTGCCAGTGCAAGAATTTGGACTGTAATGTTTCCATTATAACAGGTGTCTTCTTGTATGTTTAGGCAGATAACAGGCATAAGGAGGGATGCTGTGCTTCCTTTCTTCAGTGACAAACATCTATATCCAATTTGCCCCATATTATGTTGGGATGTGTGTCCATCTCTCTCCCAGTGCTGCTGCCTTCTCAGTCTGAAGCTGGCTGCCTCTAAGGGCCAAAGCAGCAGAGATGTTAAATTTGCCACCTCCAGCTCTTGGATTCATAAGCTATTGCCTACATGGGCTGTTTTCCTTTTTTGCAAACCCATACGTGCAGTTCCTGAGTTTAGTGGATGCTTTCTGAAAAGGACACACCAAGTATACAAATAGGCTCCATAGGGAGTGGGGTAAAGATGTCTTAGACGTCTGCCTCTTCTCATCACTCTCTCTGGGCGAGAGTGGTAATCATGGGTGCAGTGAGTTGGGTTTCTATGGCAAGGCAGTTGCAATTTTGTACGTGCAATTTGTACAAAAAGCTTGGGTGGAATGTGAGTTGTCTGGGAAGTTAGAATGAAGAAACCAGGGGACAGAAATGGGTGCAGATATTCTGTGGTGGTTTTCTAGTAGTTAGGCTGTCCAGGGATGTCTATGTTGTACTAGGACAACTTTAAGCTTAAATGAATAATATATACTTAAATGGTGGATTATTATAAATGGCAGAATGAAGTCATGAAATGCTTTTAACAAGCTTCTGTCCTTATTCAACCTTACTGAGAGATTAATATCTGCCCTTAGCTATGCTATGTTTTCTACTAAGGAGAAGGAAAATGAGGATCAGACTGTATTAAAATGTGTGTGCATTTCTTGCCATTGGTGGAATAACTCTTCCTCTCCAAAAGTATAATTTCATCAATAATACAGAAAAGAAGAGCTTCTTTAGCATTGCTCTAGGAACAGATTAATTAGTAATGTTATGTTAGAGAAATCTTGAATTATTACCTATTAGTAACATAATTCTTAAAACAGCTAGATATTCACAGCCTATTTGCTACCCTCTCAGCAATAGACTTGGCAGTAGCTATTTTACTAGCTATAAGGCACCAAAGATTTCAAAACTGGGACTCTTACTGGCTAGGCTTCCAAACCTTGGGTGATAGTAAAAAAAATTACTCAGAGTAAACCAGCTGACATTAATGGCTCTATCGTGGTCATGTTCATCAGGTGGCACAATGGCTCAGTGTGTCTGGCTGTTAACCAGAAAGTTGGTGGTAAAAGCCCACCCAGGGATGGCTGTGGGTAGGATTCCTGTATTGCAGGGGTTGGACTAGATGACCCTTGGAATCCCTTCCACCTCTATGATTCTTTGACTTCTATGTTCATTAATTTCAATGGGTCTAACTCTTGAGTAAATTTTAGTTGAACACCACCCATAACTTCATGCACCTCTCAAGGCAGCATATCTGCTAAAGAGCTTGCAGGCTCAATTTTTTTACCCAAATGTCTAGACAGCATTATGTGCCCCACCAGCTGATTTATACCTTGTCACATGGGCAGGGGAGCCAGCATAGTTCTGCCTGTCCTTATTAAGTCTCATGTTCTGGGCCTGCTCTTCAAACTGAACCTATATACTGTTGTTGTCATCCATCTTCCTCGCGAGACGATGGAGTACAGCTCTGTGGATGAAGTCAAACCACTGTGTAACAGTACTGAAGTGAGCTTCCCTTGGATGAAAGAAGCCTGGGCAGTGTATATGGAGGTCCTGGGCTACCCAGATGATGATGATGATGATGATGATGATAATAATAATAATAATAATAATAATAATAATAATAATAATAATAATTTATACCCCGCCCATCTGGCTGGATTTCCCCAGCCATTCTGTCTTTCCACAAAATATTAAAATACAAGAATTCATCAAATATTAAAAGCTCCCCTAAATAGGGCTGCCTTCAGATGCCTTCTAAAAGTCAGATAGTTGTTTATTTCTTTGACATCTGATGGGAGGGCGTTCCACAGGGCAGGCGCCACTACCGAGAAGGTCCTCTGCCTGGTACCCTGTAGCTTCGCTTCTCGCAGTGAGGGAACCGCCAGAAGGCCCTCAGAGCTGGACCTCAGTGTCCGGGCTGAACGATGGGGGTGGAAACGCTCCTTTAGGTATACTATGCCGAGGCTTTAAAGGGCTTTAAAGGTCAGCACCAACACTTTGAATTATGCCCGGAAATGTACTGGGAGCCAATGTAGACACATGCACCCCCTCGGCCTTGCTGATGTGGTCTAAAAGTGTATACATATTACTGTTTACTCCAGCTCCAGGAGCTATCACTGCTGGTGTTTGAAGTAATGTACACATGACATTTTCTACATTCCATATCTATCCTTTTCAGACCATTTAAATTCAGCACTTCCTTCAGCTTCTATAATTAGGACTCTTAATGTTTGTACCCATACTTAGCTTTCTAGTAATAGTTTTGTATTGGTGTCCAAACAGCCATCTGTCACACAGATTCCCTCTGCTGTATTACAAAATCCTCAAATGCATCACTTCTAACATGTCTCCATCCTGGCTGAGTTTTGATGGCACTCCACCTAGTGCTGACTTCTGTGCTGGCCACACCCTATTCCAAACATTGCTCTCCACTCATTGGCTCTACTGTTATGTCACCAGATGCTTTCCTGCCCATCTGTTGCCTCATGCATTGTGCTCTGCTGGCTCTGCTTCAAAGGTTAAACTACAAAATTTCAGCCACAGAATTCTTGCAGGAATAGAAACCTTGCCTGATGGAATCTAGACACATATCAAAACCACACTGAAAATGCTTTTTAAAAAAAAGGGGGGGGGGAGAGTGTTTTTTAAAAAATACATTGAATTTTCCGTAAGGCTCACCACCGCCATCTAGTGTCTTATTGTATATTGCACTTAAAACACACTTGAAACGTTTTATTTGCAGCTGTATATCTGAGTCCTCTGTAGATGGCAAGCTTAATTGGAATGTCACCTGTATTTACATTAAATCCCTAAACTCTTTTGAAGTGAGAATTTTGGCAATAGGCGTATGATACACATTTGACGTGGCACCTTTTACCTTGGGGCAGAAAGAATGCTCCACTACATCACCATGTGGAAAGTTAGGGGACATATGTGGCCTGTGGGTTACACAAATCAGATTTATACCAATTGAAATGCCAGCCTAGTTAATATCAACCAATGTGACATTTTGCCTTCATCCAATCAGTAAAAGCAAGGGTTTCAGAGATAAAGTGCTGCAACAGTTATGAGCAGAAGAAAAATAAAAGTTAATAACACAAGAACATTAGTTGTCTTTAGTAGAAGAATGTATGGTTCAATTATAGAGATGCGGGTTTCTGGGTGAATAGTGAGTGCCGAATGCACACCAATGCCCAATTGCATTATTCTCTGTTCAGGCTATGGATAACCTTTCTGCTTCCAAATAAAGAAAAGAGAAGAAAGCCAAGAGATGAGTTGAGAGGTGGGATCTTGAACCAGTGTGGTGTAGTGGTTAAGAGCGGTGGACTCGTAATCTGGTGAACCAGATTCGCTTCCCCGCTCCTCCACATGCAGCTGCTGGGTGACTTTGGGCCAGTCACACTTCTCTGAAGTCTCTCAGCCCCACTCACCTCACAGAGTGTTTGTTGTGGGGGAGGAAGGGAAAGGAGAATGTTAGCCGCTTTGAGACTCCTTCGGGTAGCGATAAAGCGGGATATCAAATCCAAACTGGATGTGCAGTGAAGTAAACAGATGGTGACTTTGCCAAAGATTCATCATTCACCGCTTTCTCAGATATGGATATTCCTTATGGTTAAAAACAAACAAACATAAGGCAGTGTTAATTGGTCATAAAAATGCAATCCTCGGGACTTTTGCTCCAGAAATGTTCCCCTGAGTGTTAAGTGCCAAGAGAGCTGCAACTGCAATGCCAGTTGCGATGTGTGTGGATTTTGCTGCTTGTCACACGGGTAAGGGCAGAGTTGCACTAATCGGTGCTTAGTTTCTGTTTCAGTGCCACCAGTCCCACTCCTGCAGCTGGAGAAGTGCTGCACTCGAAACAACAGCGTGACCCTCGCCTGGAGGATGCCACCTTTTAGCCATAACCCAGTGGAGGGTTACATCTTGGAACTCGATGACGGAGACGGTGGCCAATTCCGAGTGAGACTTTCGTTCCTCGTTGATTTATGTTTGGCATCCTTAAACAACTGCTTGTATTGCCTACTGGTGTTTAGTATCAAATTGAAAATGTTTTCAATCCAGTCTTAACCTGGCCCTGAAGAGGACCATTCCCTTCCCCATGACAGAAGAATAAGGTCACATCCACATCATATATTAGAAGGACAATTATACCACTTTAACAGTCACAGCTTCCTCCAAACAATCCTGGGATCTCTTGACAGAGCATCCTTAACAAACTATAGGGCAGAGGGTGATGATATGAATCAGGCTTTTCAGTGGTGGCTTGCTGTTTGTGGAATGTCTTGCCAGGGAGGCATGCCTGGTGCGATCATTATCTGTTTTTAGGCACCAATCAGATAGGCAGTCCAGATAATGATGGGGTCCACGAAACCAAAAAAAAAAAGATTCCCTTCCCTAATCTAAGGGGATGGGGCTTAGGGAGAGAGGGAGGTTGGACTGGCAAGTAGTGCAAGCAGGGGCAAGCCCCCTAGTACTGCAAATTCTCCTTGCATGGTCGCAACATTGCTGAGATTAATTGTTTTGCAACAAGAAATTACATGCGGGTTACTTTGAAGGGTCTTATTAGGAAAGATCCCAGGTTAAGAAGAATTTGGTGAACTCAGTTGCTGCCTTTCTCATTGTCTAGGAAGTGTATGTTGGTAAGGAGACCCTATGCACTATTGATGGCCTTCATTTCAACAGTACATACAATGCAAGAGTCAAAGCCTTTAATTCATCAGGAGTGGGCCCTTATAGCAAGACTGTTGTTCTACAGACTTCTGATGGTGAGTAACTTTAATGATATGTAAAGTTACTTCTAAAGATTTCTCTTTGTCTAAAATCTATGGAACCTTTGAGATTCTGGTAGTTTCTGGTACCTTTGAGATTCTGCCCAGTACTCTTTAGTGAAGAAACCCAGCAGGGATTTAAAATCACAGAATATGCAGCAAAGGAAAGCATGGAAATATTGGCTGTTAGACCTTTAAAATATATCCTCGTGAGTTCTAAAACTCCCCTCTTCCGAAGTTCCCCACTTCCCAGCATAGAAGAAGATCACATGTTTGATAAGTTTAGATGGTTTACTTACAAACTCTCCAAAGGTCAAATTCATCTGCTTTTCCATACAGCATTCAGAAAACACAGGCGGTGAATCTTGGCCAAGTTATAGTAGGAACACAATAATGCAGTCAGAGCTTGGAGCAACCAGCTCACACCTCTTTACACGTTTTTTTGGTAGAATGAAATACAACAATAGGCTTGATTACCTTCCTCCCAAGGAGAGGTAGAGTGACAAAGCAAAGCCTGGCAGGGCAGATTACTACTCTATAGCATTAACCCCTTCATGTGTTAATTAGATTTAAGTGTATTGTGTATATTAGGTTGGTTACAGTTAATGCTTTGAATATGTTCAGGGCCAGACCAAAATATTGATTGAACTAAATCTCAGTAAATCTTTGAACTTCTTAACCATCATTAAACAACAAAAAAAGCATCAAATTCAAAAAGCACTGAATTAGAGCTGGAAAGGAAAAACCAGGAACAGTGTAGATTCTTCTTTTCATCATTTTGTTCATTTTCAAGATGCAGCTTGTTCAAGCAGCACCTACAGATGAATATTTTTGTTCAATTTCATAGTGTGTTGCTGATTCTTCTTTTGAAATTGTCATGTGAAGTCATATGACACCATGCAATTGATAGGTGGCAGCCCCACCCACCTGTCAAAGTGGCCCACTCAGGGTTAGTGAGAAAAGGAGTATTGTGTGGCACACACATAGTTTGTAGAAAATATTGTGTGTGGTTTTTTTAAAAAAAAATTAAAATAAATAAATCCATGTTTCATTGTGGGAAATCAGTTGATTTCACTACCTTATTAACTAATGCTTTAAACTCTTAATATTTAACAACATTTGAAACAGCGTAAACGAAAAGTGGTCCTGTGAAACTAGAAAGATGATGAAGTTTATGGAACTGAAAACTGTACATAGACCCTCAAACTATTGGCACCTAAAAGCTAGAAGCTACCGTACTTCTGTAGAAAATGGAGATGTCCATTGCTTTTACAGCCCCCTTTCCCTATTTATATATCAATGATGAATTCCAGAGCTTAATTACATTTTCTCTCTGTGGAAATAATTTCCTAGCAATGTCTTATAAAATATGGATGTTAATTCAGGCTTCGGTTCTCTGTAATTACACTTGCTATCCATATGGGCAACCGAAGAAATTAATATTGATTAATGATACTTAACTGTCATGAATCACAAAACACATGTTAATCTCATCCTCTCTTCATATTCATGTTGCCAAACTATGTCAGGAAAAACCATTTGTTCCCAAGGATCTCTTTTCTTTTTTTAAAAAAGTCTTCAGAGGATCATAATTTGTAATCAACCTGGCCACTGATAGAGTAAAATATGCAAGCCTGAGCGAAGGGATAAGTTGCAGCTAAATTCCCAAGATGAACAATTTTGGATTGTGAGAAGATGAAGATTTGCCTATTTGTTATTTATGTAGCTCAACCGGGATGTTCAATGTCGTACAACAAAGCTAGATGCTAAGGCTAGAATTAGACATTCTAGCAGATGTGCGGCTGCTGCCAGAAACAGAAGCCTTAACTCTTAATTCTTTCTGGTAGTGATACAGAATGAAGCTACCACATTGTGAATTTCTGTGGCTTCACAAGAACCAGCCAATGAAATCAGAGTAAGAACAGGGAAATCTGCATCACAGTGATGTCATGCAATATCACACAATGATGTCATGTAATGCCACACATTTTCATCACTAGATTTGCTCCTTGGGGGGGAAAGGTGGGATATAAATGCAATAAAGTAATAAATACAAGGAACCATTTTGTTATACGTATTATCATGCATATTACCATACATTGGCAGTTGATGTGTAATAAAAATTCTCCTTATCACTTGACAAAGGTGATAAAAGAGACCAAGTTATATTGAGGTAAAGAAGTATATAGTTGCATAGATTGGTTGTCTTTATGGACTTCAGCATAAAATCCTTAGCTCTCAGTTACTGAAATCAATGGAACTTAAATGTGATTTATTTATTTACTACAGAGATAGGGATCCTCAGGCCTAGAAGCCAAAGGTGCCCCCTGGACTTGTCTACCTGGCCTTTGGGACTCTCCCAAAGACACCCCCAGCCACAGCCCCTCTCCCCAGACCACCCCTCTCCCCTCCCGTACTTTGCACCCCCTCCTTTTTGCCTGGCAGCAAAATGTCATTGGATTTTGATCCTGCTTCTTGCTTGCCTGGATAGAGGATAAAGAGAGGTCTGTGCATGAACTAGACTCCAGTGCAAAAGTGCACTTTGTCATACCGTCCAATGTGCCACAGAGGAAAAATTGGAACACACGACTTTGGGGGGCTCCACTCTCAATGGGAGCCAGGTGACTTGTGTGAGAACACAGCTTCCCAGAATGGGCGTCTTTTGGGGCTGCACTCTCGTGGGAGTCAAACGGGACATCCCAGGTTAGAGTCAGAAGCTGGGATGGTTTCTGTAATATCACGATGTCCCACTTAAAGTGGGACAGTTGAGGCGTATGCCAGTGTGGTGTAGTAGTTAAGAGCGGTAGACTTGTAATCTGGTGAACCGGGTTTGTATCTCCGCTCCTCCACATGCAGCTGCTGGGTGACCTTGGGCTAGTCACACTTCTTTGAAGTCTCTCAGCCTCACTCACCTCACAGAGTGTTTGTTGTGGGGGAGGAAGGAGATTGTTAGCCGCTTTGAGACTCCTTAGGGTAGTGATAAAGCAGGATATCAAATCCAAACTCTTCTTCTCTTCTTCTGTTGCTCTGCCCTCTTTTGCCATTGACTCAAACTACCAGTGGCATGTGGCCCTGGAAGGTTTCCCAGAAGGAAAAGAGTCCCTCGGACTTAGTACATTTTTATCCTACCCATCTTCCATCATGGAACTCAGGGTAGCCAGGCCACAATCTGTCTTCTTCACCTGCTGATCCGGTGCTACTCTTCCAAGATAGGGTGTAACAAACCAGTGCCTTTTGTGGCATCCTTCTAATCCGTCTACACTTTCTTTCTCAATAGTGGCCTGGTTTACATTTGATCCCTCTTCAGCCCATCGGGACATAGTCCTTTCAAACGACAACCAGACTGCTACTTGCAGTAGCTATGATGACCGTGTCATCCTGGGCACAGCAGCTTTCTCAAAGGGAATCCACTATTGGGAACTGCATGTAGACCGTTATGATAACCATCCAGATCCAGCCTTTGGAATTGCTAGAATCAACGTCGTCAAGGACATGATGCTAGGAAAGGATGACAAGGCATGGGCTATGTACGTTGACAACAACCGCAGCTGGTTCATGCACTGCAATTCTCACACCAATCGGTAAGCACCCAAGAACATTTTCTCATGTGCATGTGGAACTTTCTCCCCCTCAAGAAGTCACTTCTCAAGAGAGAGGGCTTTTGGGAACCCTTCCAGCATTTCAAGAGCATGCTTCATCAATTCTAGACATTGCAAACTTTCCCCATAAATCAGAAGCTTATTGCTGTGTAGTTCTGTTGACATTTGTTGACATTATAACTTCATTATTTTTTATGGCATCTATGGACCAAGCTAGATGCAATATGAGCAGCCACTTAATTTAAACCTGGGCCTGCTTCAATCACATATAAATCAGCGAATGGAGAGGAGACTGACAATAAGGACACCCAAGTGGCGTGTACTAAACTTCCCCACCAAAATATTACCTCAAGACAGTCTCTACTCCAATCATTTTTCTCTTCAACCAAGCTCTAATTTTGGAAGTGTGGATGGGGCAGAAATCTGATTCATTTCTCCCTTAAACACAAACTTGCCTAATTCACAGTTTCTGAAAGAATACATGAACTGAAACACAGTCATCCTTTGAAATCTGCACTCCTCTAGATTTTCCAGTGCAGGTCTCCAGCAAATCAATGAGTACAAAAATGCATACACTAGTATAAATGTGCATAATAGTGAAAATTGCATTATAAATTTGGAATACTGAATACATTTCTGGTCACTTCACCTCACCTCACTACAAAAATGATTCAGTGGAACCTTGGCTCCCGAACCCCTTAGGAGCCAAACATTCCGGCTCCCAGATGATCAAAAACCGGAAACGATTGTTCCGGTTTTTGAACATTCTTTGGAAGCTGAACATCCAATGTGGCTTCCGTGGCTTCCGATTGGCCACAAGAAGCTCCTGCAGCCAATCAGAAGCCTCACCTTGGTTCTTGAACCATTTTGGGAGTTGAAGGGACTCCCAGAATGGATTAAGTTTGGGAAGCAAGGTTCCACAGTATTGTAAAGTTGGAAAAGGTTCAAAAGATGGCTATCCAGTTGATCAATGGGATGGAGCAACTCCCCTATGAGGAAAGGGCACATGGTGAAGCAACCTGGTGGTGATTTCCTCAGAATCTGAACTGCTACATAAACTGAGCCAACCCATATTTAGAGGTGTTGTGTAAATTGGCTGCTAATTTCTGTGCCAGTGGAAAAACTGTGCTCCATCTTAGTTCTGGAAACTTTCAGATATTTGAAGATCATTATAAAGTCTATATATTATTCTCTTTACAATAAATGTTGGTTTGCATGTTATACCTAAGCAGGGAAAGCAGCTGGGCAAGTGAGGCCTTGTGTGTGTGACAGAAACATGGCTATTGGCCTCCCCACCTCATACGCCAGACTCCCTTATGTTGGAGATGACATTTGCATAAAAGTGCATAGGCTATGTACACACAATTTGTATCCTTGGCAAATTGAGGGCATGAACTATAAATTCAGAGCCTGCACATGTTGGCATGGATGCACATAACCACCCCCTGATTAGAGTGGTTGCCCAGTGCATGGAGACTGAGCATGGCAAGGGGTGTGTCAGCGTCTGTGTTCCTGAACATGCGTACACCACACATACATCCATGTGTGGAATGACTATCTACACAGAGATCAAGGTATAATTTTGCTTGTGCTGCTTTGGCTATAAAGAGTCAAAGAAAGGCTTTCAGTGGTGGTAAAATCTGCAGCGAGATTCAGGCATTGTTTCTTTGTTTATTTATTAAAATGGTCAGTTGCTTTATCTTACCCAGGGCAACCCAAAGTGACCTACAACCAAACAAATAGTCAATAAACCCCACATAGAGTAGAGACATTAAAACCAAGAAGAATGAGAAATCCATTAAAAACACCCCACCCACAGATGGATCAGAGATGGCATTGCTAGATCCTGCTACAGGAGAAGCTTTTCAGTGCAGTGTCTGAATTAGTGCTTCACTAATTTAAACGCTTCCTGTGGCATTCTTCTCAACAAGGTTTTTTTTTCTTCTTCCCTGCTGCATGCTGGGATTTTATCCATCTTGACTATGCCCATTTTAAAATGTAGAGAAAATAATGTGACACCTAAGATTTGAATGGAGAAACTGTGAATCACTTAACATTGTCTTAGAACAGAATGAAACATTGGTGTAAATGGAGGAAATAAGGATAGCCCTGCTAAACAACAACAGCAGCTCATATTTAACATTTATATGTGGCAATTTCAAGTATTCTATGCCCGTCACATAGATGATCTAGTAGCAGTGCTTACTAGAACCCTGTAAGGTTAGTACTATTACCCTCCTGTATTGCAGATGATAGTACTTAAGACTGCAGGAAATTGGTTTTTCGAAGGCCATCTAGTGAATTTATGGCAGAGATGAGAATCAAGCCAGGGTCTCCTAGACTTGTAGTTCACTTTCCTGAGCACTATGCTACACCAGCAGCCTGAGAAAAAACTTTGATTTCACCAAACCCAAGCCCTTGTCCAGCTTCTCTGTCCACAGTACACACAAAAAAGATTAATCAATAAAGCTTGCTTGGGGATCCTTACCATTCTGTCAAATCCTGTCTATTATCCATTTCCTCGTTGTTGAGCCAAGCAGCTTAGCTATGATTAACTCCAGCCTTTCCCCCACTCTACTAGCCCTGGAATGCTGATTCTATATTTCAGGAATGGAATTCCACTGGATCCAGAGCTTTAACATATGTTTAACGTGTGAGGTGGAAATGAAACGCCATCTTGGTCCCTTCTTTTGTGAGCCCAAGACTTATGATCCACAGCTCAGGAACAGATAGATTACCGTAATTGCATTTATTTTAGACAACCTGCATATTGCATATTACACTGGCATAGCAAGGTCACAAATACTGAAGAGAAAGTAGGATGAATGGGTTGAAGGGTTTCTAATCAGTTTGCAACCCATTTATAGGATGGAAAAATAGGCTTGAGATCTGCTCAAAAGTTCCTAAAGACAATGAGCATGTTTCCATTTATTTTCTCTGTTCAGAATAATTTTAAACCTGCCGAGAGTAATGTTTCCCCAAAAACAATACACATCAAAGGCTCAGATATCTGCCCTTTTAAAACCCTGATTAGATTTAAAGAGGAAATAATGTTAATCTCTACTAAATTTAGAACACTGTGCTGCTTTCAGACCATGTTGTGTTGCAACAAAATGGCAGCATTCACTCATTGCCCTAGAAACCTACTTTATTAATGTATTCTCAGGCATACTGGATTATAGGCACACAATCTATTTTATGAAATATCACCAAAGCTTAATAAAATCTATTCTGTGGAGGACACAGAAAGGAAATACCTTTTTCAGATTATTATTCATTTTAAAATTATTATATTATATTATATTATATTATATTATATTATATTATATTATATTATATTATATTAAATATACAAATTAAGTGCTATTGCCTTTACTCAAGATAAATTACAGAATATCACAAAACTGTGATAAGACAGAAGTAACTAAATACATTAATGTCAAGACCATAATTTTTGCTTCTAGCAGCCATGGGATGCTCTTAGCACACCCCCCCCCCCCATTATTTACGATCTTTCAGTCTGACAGTTTCACCCACTCTAGACAGCTGAGTGGTTTGTCCTACCTTTGCCAGCCACTGCTTTATGGTGGGAGTATTTGGTATTAATCAGTTTTTGTTACTTACAGTTTTTACTGCTATTAATAAATCTATTATCAAAGGATTCTGAACTGTCAGTACAATGTCATACAGAAATACAAATGGCAAAACTGTAGGATTTTTTGTCTTGTTGACTTCCTTAACAAGGTTCTGTCCAATTTGGGGTGAATCCGCCCCCTTTCCAGTAGACCTCCCTGTCCTATCCCATGTTGTTGAGGGAGGTTCCAGACTCTCACAAGTTGCTTTTCCACAGCATCAGGTGGCAAGAGGGGGCAGAAAACTACCCCCTGTAAACTTTACTAAGTAAACTTAAGATCAAAACCATTGTCACTTAATTGAAAAAAATTGAAACCACTGAAGATCAAAATGTATTTGACATGTGTGCTCATTAAAATTAATGTTTCACCATTCATCACATTGGTAAACTTTATCACCTGATATTTCAACCAAAGAATATTACTACAATGATATTTCGCAAAAGAACCACGCACTGATTAATGCACAAATGTTAATTATAGTAGTTTACAATACTTGTTTCACAATCTCTTAATCCTGATGTAATTATTACTTCACATTCCCTCTTATGCTAATGGAAAGTAGTCTTAACATCCTCCCTTGTGATCATAGTAATTTACCATAAACATTGCACAATCCCCTAAGACTTAGTGTTATGAATAAGGGTTTGGAGACTGAGAAGCATGCCTGGAGTCCTGCTTATTCAATGGTACTTTTCCCTCCCCCCACCTCTCTTAATTTCTTTATTCGTTCAAGGAAGACAATAATAAAAATGTCAAACAATTAAGGTGCATCCTTGCAGGACTTCAGTACTACACAATAGTTTGGTTTAAACTGATCTAATGACATAATACTCACCCTTTAACTATGCCTTTCCAACCCATTGTTTACTTAGTTTCTTAATTCCCCAGCATCTACAGCAGGCTTAACCAAACTTGGCCCTCCAGATGTTTTGAGAGTACAATTCCCACCACCTGACCACTGGTCCCATTAGCTAGGGATGATGGGAGTTGTAGTCCCAAAACATCTGGAGGGCCAAGTTTGGCCATGCCTGATCTACAGGTAGGGCTGGCAGAGATTCCCTGTCTGAAATCCTGAAGAGCTGCTGCCACTGTAGCTGTAGATTTGCTTGAAACTGATGCTAAGATTATGCCTTGCATGTCAGGATGTAATTCTGTTGCAAAACTCCAGTGACATTAACAAAGCATAAGTGTGTGTGGTCAATGCACATATTCAGGGAATTTCTGGCTCAGTGGTTCTATACGCTATAGTGTTGGGCTAGCCTACCTTCCCTGAGGAAAAACACATTACCGTAATGTCAAATCAGTCTTGCATGTAGTAGTTGGCTGAATCCATAAGCATAGTTTGATCCTGCCGTTTAAGCAGCTGTTCCTGTCACCTTATCAAGAGTTATTAGTAACAAACACAGATTTACTAGGAGCTAGTCTCATAGCCTTTGAATTCCTATTTCATTTAAGCAACATCTTTTCCTGATGGCCAGGTCAGTTGGAAACATATGCATGTAGTTCTTCCCTGTTTACTTTCAATCAAAAACTAATAATAATAACAGTAAGCACAACAGAAACAACACAAATACCTCTATTAGTTTAATATAACACAAAATTGGAGTGATCTTTTTTTAGAAGGGAACAGGGCCTTGGTTCATTTTTAAGAATTCTGAGGAAGGCAGATGTGCCACAGGTACAACTTCTTCTAGCAGGGATTGAGCAAAGAGCAGCTGTTGATTGTCCCAGCTCGAATGCTGTTCTAGGGAATGGTGCCCTGTGGTTGCCCTAAAATTGACCTTTTCTATTTCTGTAGCGTTGCCACTTACATACATTTTCAGACAAATTTGAAATTTTACAAAGCATACATATGACTTAGTAGCGTAGAATTTTCTTTTCACAAAACGTTATACTTTTTTACCCCCTTGATATAGATAATGTTGATCGTGGAAACATATATCAACTTTAATTAGAAATCCTGGCATTTGAAATTAGTTTCTTGCATTGCATTTAAATGAAGGGTTGAAATCGAAACACCAACAGTGTTTTACAAACCACCAGGGCCGTCTTTACCCGGGGGTCCAAGGGGTGCGGGGCAGCTGGGTGCCAAATTCGGGGGGGGGGCACCAAATGTATACCTACTGTATACTGGTCTCTTTTGATTGGCGACAGTGAAAAGCAATGGAGCGAAAGTCCCCGCCCCCCTCCTCCGTCGCTCCGTTACTCCATAGCGTCAAATATTCCCAACGAGTCAGGAAACAAAAGCAGTTTTTTTCGCTGCACTGCTGTTACAGGTGAGCAATTCCCCCCCCAAAAAAAGCTAAACAACTTTGAGTTTGCCCCCCTAAAAGGTCAACAACTTTGGCTTCTCCCATCCCCAAAAAAGCTCAATAAAAATTAATTTGGGGGTGGCTAAACTAAATTTGGGGGCGCTGGGCGGATCTTTACACCCCGGTGGCACATATGCTAAAGACAGCCCTGCGTTACGTGGGGTCATAGCCAACACTGCAAATCAACATTTGTAAAATTTGCTTGTAAAATTGTAGTTCAGCAATTTCAAATTTAGGAAATTTGGTAAGTGTGGGCCAATATTTCTTTCGGGTTCAACTCTACAAAATAGTAATGATTATTTCATTCTTTTCCTGTGGTTTCGTAAGAGATTCCTGCATTAAGTACAATACATCAAGGTAATGTAGCTAACATAGGCATTTTTTTCTCTGATCCTTAGAACAGAAGGGGGTGTTTCAAAAGGTGCAACTGTAGGAGTTCTTCTGGACCTCAACAAGCACACCCTGACCTTTTACATAAATGGGCAACAGCAGGGACCTCCAGCATTTGAAAATGTGGAGGGCGTCTTCATGCCTGCATTAAGCCTCAACCGAAACGTGCAGGTAAAATTATTTTCCCACAGATTTATTTATTTGCTTTTGTATCCCACCTTTCCTCAGAGGAGCTCCTAGTGGCATACATAGTTCTTCCCCTCCTCATTTTATCCCTATAACAATTCTTTGAGGTGGGTTAGGCCAAGAGATTGTGACTGGCCCACCGTCACCCAGTGAGCTTCATGGCTGGGTGGAGATTTGAGTCCTGACCTCCCAGGTTCTGTTCTCACTCCACACCATGTACATTTCATGTACATTGCCAAAGGACAAAATCCATCTTTCTGTATAAGCTGGAGCCATTTCAAACTCTGGTCATTTTTCTGTAGGGATTCAGTTGGTTACTGACACATTCAACTGCAAATAGACAAACTAAGGTTGTACAATTAAAGCAGATTTGATCCTTTTCTTCAGCAAACCTGCCCCTGTCATATAACTTCCCCACAAATTTGTGCAAACAAATCAGGATGAAAGCTATTAAAAAAACCACACCAGGTTGTCTGGGAGTAACCAGAATCAAAATCAGAGAATGTGT
Source organism: Podarcis erhardii (assembly GCF_964252035.2). NCBI lineage: Eukaryota > Metazoa > Chordata > Lepidosauria > Squamata > Lacertidae > Podarcis > Podarcis erhardii. Next base: position 75,320,238 of record NC_138507.1, on the reverse strand, counting down.
GGTACAATTTCCTTTATCCAAATAGCCCAATCAAGTAGTATAGTATTATTTGTTGGTGGACTGGCACAAACCGCATGAAAGCCAGAAGTTTTGGATGAAGAAAATCTAATTAGTCAAAGGCAACACAGTCGTGCATTGGTTCTCGAATGCCTTGGTATGTGTATGTTTTGGCTCCAAAACGCCGAAAACACAGAAGTAAGTGTTCCGTTTTTTAAACATTCTTGGAAGCCAAACGTCCGATGTGGCTTCCACGGCTTCTGATTGAATGCAGGAAGCTCCTGCAGCTAATTGGAAGCCGTGCCTTGGTTTTTGAACAGTTTCGGGAGTTGAACGGATTAAGTTTGACAACCAAGGTACCACTGTAGATAAAGATCTACCAGACACTCTTTATATATCCTGTATAAATCCCCCTTAACTGAGGTGATTCTGGGTGTGGGCAGGGCAGGCGGTCATTTGGGCTGCATTCACACAAGCAGTGTCTTCTGTTTCTCTGACACTTCCCTAACTTCGAATTTCCACACTATATTTGAGCTTTCACATGATATAAAACAAGGGTCAGCAACCTAAGGCCCATGGGCCACAAGCGGCCCACGGGGGTAGTTTAACCTGCCTACGAGCCGCCCCCGAATCGAGCTGCCCACTCGGCGAGTCCTCACGCGCGATCCTGCCCACAGAGGGATTTCCACTGGAGTGAACCAGCCCAGGCAAAGTAAACCTTGCCAACCCCTGATATAAAAGACTCTTCCAGAAATCTAGTGGAATATAATGAGAGTTTAGCACTCAATTCCACGTTAATTGCTTCCAGAAAAAAATCTGCTTGCAACCCCATTAACTCAGGAGTAAAGTGAAATGTGGGGCTGTATACCTGCATACAGATATTTCCTGCCATTTTCATGGGTGAATCATGGGGGAACAGAAGCATGCATGTGCAAAAAGGGTGAGGGGTGGCAATGTTGTCCAATGACATTCATTGTTGTGTCAGGAAAGAGTTGAGAGGAGGTAACTCCTAGCGACCTCTCACAGGTTTCCATGGAACCCCAGTTGAGAAAGGCTGCTTTAGACTAACTTCTGACCCACACAGCATTTTCAGGCCTGAGGCTAGGGAGCTCCTCTAGTTGATACCTTTTTGCCTAGGTCTGGCTGAGGTTATGGAGTTTCTCCACACAATGCATGGAGACTGCATAGCTAACTAAGGCTGTGAAAGTATTCCACAAAATGTTTCTACTTATCAGTTGCCTGGAACAGCAGTAGTCTAAGTGGTTCTCTTCACATATAACAGGCTAACAACTGCCATCTTCCCTGACCATTGGCTGTGCTGTCTGGAGCTGATGGGAGCTGATGGGATTTGGGAGTCCAACCATTATGTTGGCTCCCTTTGTCTACTTGTGTGTCTGTGGGAGTGGAGTTCTAATTTGTCAAAAGGGCAACTTCAGGTGGTCAGAACTCTCTTTTTAAACTGATGAGAAGCCCTTCCACACTGACTGGTTGCTATGCTATCAAACTCATCTTATAGTTGAAGGTTTCCTGCTTCATCTTCAAGTTTCAGTTCTAAGTATTTTTCCGTTTTTTTCTCCTCGCAGGTGACTCTGCACACAGGACTCGAGGTACCTCAGACTGTCAGACCACCAAAGCTGCCGAGCAACTGAGCTCCTCTTACGTAAATCTGAGCTGGATTTTATAATCTTTCTAAATAGATTTTGGCATAAATATATACGAAGCATTCGTCATTTAGATCAAAATCAGAATTGTTTATTAGAGTTAAGTAACCTAACACTGTTTTTTGTCTACATGCATTTCAAAATGTTACAGCCTTCTGAGAGTGCTTGCATCACCAAATTTCCTGTGCATTAGCAGTGTGTGAAACCTGATTGGTCTGCCCATCTAAAGTCAATCACATAAGTAGATTTTTTTTAATTTCAAAAAATGCCTCATTTTCCTTTTCATCCATTTTCCCTTTAGCCACTCATGTGGCATGTGCCAGAGAAAGTGAAAAGTACTTTATCACCATTGATTAGACTGGGATTAAATTCTTTGTTGTTATTGTTTTCCATTCTGGTCTCTGAATGTGATGTACTGATGTGGATGATAACAGTTCAAATACTGTAGGTACTGTTTGGGTATAAAGGACCCAGTCCCACTGGTGGGATTTGGACTAAATGACCTCTGAGGCATCCTCCAGATTTGGGCATGATGAAACAGGAATGAAATTGTTTGTGATCCCACTGATGTCAGTAGCATAATTCTCAGTGATTCCACTGTGAGCAAGGAATTAATTTTTAAAGCAATATATGCTGCAGGCCTGAAAGTGATTGCTGCAGAGTAGTGCTACCGGACCTCTGCAATGGTGTAGCTGCTTGCAGCACTTGACTGAAGCTCATGCAGCACTAATGTAACTTCATGATTTGTGACTTTGTGCTAATATAATGGTTGAGAATATAATCAAATGATTTGCAAACAGAGCAGATCTCGCGGAAGAGATTCACTCCTTAAAACACAGATAAGGACATGTGGAGCAACAAAGCACAGATCCCATATCTACTCAGTAAAATACTGTAATAATAAATATTTAACATCTTTATGTGATTTTAGATCCTCTTCTTTTACCTATGTCCCCCACTCCACCTTTCTAGTCAATATTCTATTATTCAACAGGATTTAATTAGCAAAACTGCTAAATCATATACCAGTCATATCCTCCTTCCAGTCTAGCAAAATGGACTTTGCTTAACTTATCATTCATACATATTCTTCCACAAGTATTTGTTGGATTGCAGTAAAGCCCTTTTTGAAGTTGTTTCATGGCTTTCTGAGATGCCAGCTGAGTCAATCTCTCAGCACGTAGCAACAACTTCATTTTTAGTGCCAAACTAGATGTGACATTAACTGTGTCTGTGCATTTAGCACACTTAAAAAATAATAAAATTAGCTGATGTGGTGCTATTCATTGGCAGCCAGGGTGGGTGGGTTGCTCCCAGCTCAAAGAGCAGCTTCAAAGGAATGATTTTAGTAAGGATGAATCTCTCCACCCTGCTTCTGTGATCCCAGTAGTTACCTATCCCTGATGTACTTTAAATGCAAATATGTATTTAGTATGAGGTCTAGTGGACAGGTTCAGACAATTTTTCTTGGTTTCATAAACCATGGTCAAAGTGGACTACTCCTTCTTTCTTTACCCCTCCTCTCCTTATGCCAGCTTCAGCACTTAATTATTGGTTTGACATTAAGCCAGAGTACCCCATTACGTCTGAACCAGGGAGATCTGGGTTAATCGCAATTAATTAACTAGGATACTAAACCTGGTTAGTTTATGAGATTAAGGCTGGATCTAGACACATCAAAAAAACCGTTTCTAGAAAATGTGTTGTAAAGCTCATAATGGGAAATCACATTGCCAAAGAATCGAACTCTACAGCACTATCTGGTGTCTCAGTGTTATTACACATTTATAATGCTTTTTTTTTTTTACTTATGTAGCTGAGTCCTAAGTCACAGTTCCTCTGATCAGACATAATAGAGGACTCTGGTTTAATACCAAGCCAGGAACTAAGTACTGAAGCCAGATTTCAAGAGGTGGAGGAAGGAGCACTCAGTCCTTGTTCCATGTTTCATGAACCATGATCTATGATGCAAGGAAATATTGTTCAAATCCTGCCATAGGGTAGCAAATGTTCCAGTCTGTAATGAGATGTTACAGATAGGTAGCCGTGTTGGTCTGCCATAGTCAAAACAAAACAAATTCCTTCCAGTAGCACCTTAAAGACCAACTAAGTCAGTTCTTGGTATGAGCTTTCGTGTGCATGCACACTTCTTCAGATACACTGAAGTATGTGTATGCATTTTTGTGTATGCCATAAAATGCCAACAGTGTCCTTCAGCTCTCTATATTGGACAAACAGGCCAGACCTTACGCCAAAGAATAAACGGACATAAATCGGACATCAGGAATCACAAGACAGAGAAACCAGTAGGAGAACACTTCAATCTCCCAGGACATTCTATACAAGATCTCAAAGTAGCTGTTTTACTACAAAGGAATTTCAGAAATAGACTGGAAAGAGAAGCTGCTGAATTACAACTTATCACCAAACTTAAAACCATGGAGAAACCTGGTCTGAACAAAGACCTTGGATTCTTATCTCATTATACATGACAAAGCCATTTTTCACCTTTTCACCCCTTGCTTTTTCCTGTAAGACCTATTGCAGTCGTTAAGAGTTGTCAACAGGCTCATCACAGCTATCTGCCAATCACCCATTCCCACCACCCTTCTGAGTAACACCCCTCCCCACCTTCTCACTATATAGAAGGGTCTGGAAACTTCTGTTTCAGTGTATCTGAAGAAGTGTGCATGCACACGAAAGCTCATACCAAGAACTGACTTAGTTGGTCTTTAAGGTGCTACTGAAAGGAATTTGTTTTGTTTTGTAATGAGATGGTTAGTATTATCAACATCATGCAGCCATTACTTTAGTTTGGATGAAGATGAGGCCTTGATCAATCAAGTTCTTACGTAACTTCACCATATGTTCTTTCAGAGTATTATTTTGCTAATTATTTACCTTTCTAATGATGCTATCACTCTTTGTACATTTAGATATGCATCTAGGCTAATACGCATGCTCTCCTCCTGTTAAAAAGCAACACATGCCAACAGAAGTCCTAGGTGATGCAGGTGGTGTTGCAGGAGTTGGGGAGGAATGCTGAAATGGTCTTCCACAGAAAGAGCCAGGTAAAACTCTAGCCTAGAACAGGGGTGGGGAACCTGTAACCTTCTAAATGCTGTCGGACTCCAACTCCTATTACCTTAGCTACTATGGCCAATGGTCAGGGATGATGGGAGATGTAGTTGAGCAATATATGATGAACTACCCCTTCCTCACCTCTTACCTAAAACCATCTCCCTGATATGCTAGTTTTATATGCATAGGGAATATGTTTTGCCGGGAAGCAGGAAAGACACCCAGTCCCTGACCGGCAGTCTAAAATTAAGGACATCAGAAATGGATATATCACAAGAATATTCTGCTCATCTGCTATAACACCGATATAATTATGTGCCCTTAGTTAACACAGTTGTACCTTGGAAATCGAACAGCTCAGTTCCCAAACATTTTGGCTCCCGAACGTTGAAAACCTGTTCTGGTTTGTGAACTAATCTTGGAAGCTGAATGTCCAACGGGGCTTCCACAGCTTCCGAGCAGCCAATCAGAAGCCGCGCTTTGGTTTTCAAATGTTTTGGAAGTCGAAAGGACTTCTGGAATGGATTCCATTCGACTTCCAAGGTACGACTGTATAAGAATTTTATACATTCCAAATCCAGCTTTCTGCCTTGAATGACACCTCAGATATGGGACATACTGATATGTAGCATGTGGTTTATTTGTTGTAGTTTGGTTTTTTTCAAAAGAAAACCTTGGCTAGTTCAGATGTTAAATTGGGCCAGGAATCATCCCAGCATCTGCATCTGCAGTATGTGAGTCCATGGGTATAATAATTAGCAAAACACATTATCTCCAGCATACATTTCTGAACATCAGAGATAATGGGAGTTGCCTATGGCATTCTAGCTCATACATTGCATTGTAAAAATACATTGCTGTGACACTTCTGCAGAAATCAAATGTGGCCCTGAAAATCAGCACCTCAGAACCATGGAGACTAGGCATGCCATTGCATGCAGACATTTACTGTTCAGAACCTCATGGTAGGCATCCTCCACTCATCGTACATATGGAGTTCTAGTCATTATTTATTATTCATACAGGTATATTACATGGAAATCTGTGGTGCACAGGGGTGTGCATTTGACATGGAAACTGAATTCAATGCCTCAACTGAATTTGTGATTATCATGCTTATACTGCTGCAAGGATTCAGTGATTGGGCTTCACACAGTTCCTAGAACTACTACACAAAAGCATTTCATGTGCATTGATTCAAATGCATCCCTATCATAGTTTCTGTGATTCAGTGTGGAACTTCATACGCAACTCAAATGAGCTTTCCATGCATGTATGCAGAGAGTACTATAACAGTGGAGAGTTATTGGGGAAGGATTAAGAAGTGGGAGAATTAGGAATCTCATGGTGAAGAAATGGAGGGAACCGCCAGTTAAACATTTCCATGCAATTCCAACTTTTTCTTTCAATCCCTGTTTCCTCCAGTCTTGCAAGTAGCAAACAGACACTAAGACTGGCAAGGAAAGAATACCAGTGGGTTGGACAGAAAGGTTCCCTTTCTCTGACAGAATGGTCTGGAAAGATTCCTTCCACTGATGGGGGGAAAACTCATTCCATTACAGGAAGTTCTTTCCATTGGAGGAAGGAAGCATTTGGATCCAACCAACTCTGTGAGAATGTGTAATTTCCCCTCTTAAGCCTGCAAGCAAAGGTGCTTTTCTGTTAAGATGTAGCTCTTTTTATTATACTACTTTAATTTTAAGATACTTCTATATGACTGTGATATACTGAAAGTAGCGACAAATGCTGTTCTATTTATTGAATTTCTTGTTTAAAAGTTATCAAATTTTGTCCAGGGTTGTGTTGTTGTTTTTAATTTAGCAGGGTCAGCATCAAGCCTACCTCACCTAACATCTTATGGACCCTGCTCACTGTGACCTAAGCCCTTGTCTGATTTTAGAACTTGTACAGATAGTAATGACTTATTATACGGTACTTCTTTGGAAATACATCATACAGCCATGATTCCCAAATGGCAGGGCAGCCATTTTGCTCCTGTGAATCACAACAGCTTTATGGGCCAGAGGTGAGCGTTGGGAATAAGGTGATGCAAAAGACTAAGAGAGTTCTGTTTCTGATCCAGCCTAAAGCCAACAGATAGGCCATAGCTGTCAAGTGTCCCTTATTTGAAGGGACAGTCCCTTATTCCAGTGCCATGTCCCACTGCTGTCCCTTATTGATGGATGTCCCTTGAATGTCCCTTAAATGATGTCCCTTAAATTTCAAAGGAAGCAGCTCCTCTCCCTGCTGGCCAGGGAGGAGGGAGGCTCCAACTGTGTTGCTTGGCTGTGTTGCTCACCCAATAAGAAGTCTAAGAACGACTGGGTGGTGGAGCTTGCATGCCTTGTGTGTGGCTAGTTAATGCAAGCTGAAGGGGTTTTTGAATGCTGGATGCCATTTTGTTGCACGTGCTGCTGCAAACTTTGCAGTGCAAAGCCAGGCCGGGGAGCCATCTTAAGTTGAGGCTGCATAGGCCTTGTGGTGCATGTGATTCAGATTCTAGTCAGTTGAACCTCTGGTTACAAAGTTGGTTGGACAGTGTTCTCGAAGCTACCAGCATGAGTTTGACCAGACTGCAGGAGGACAGGAAGACTGGAGTGCCTGGAACAGGTGAGGCTGCAGGTCCCTTATTTTGGCTGCTGGTCCATAATTTTCAAGGCTGCTGGTCCCTTATTTTCAAATCTGTAAGTTGACAGCTATGAGATAGGCCCAAGAAACCCAGTAATCCCATTGGTATTAGTCCCATTTAGTAAAATATTTCGGAATCACAGTTGAATGCTAGTGCCACATTTCAGTTATATATTGCTTGTTATACAACCTTGATACCGAAAACATTGGGCTTTTCTTATTAGTAGTAAAGCAGCACTGCTTGTTAGTGTTAGAATGAGCTTCTATCTTCACTTTCAATGATCCCTTGCAATTTAAATTCTTGCAATCCAATTTTTAAGGGATTTGAAATCATTTTTATACACCTGTTGCAGAGTTCTTTTTTATAATTTCTCTCTGTGTATATATAGATATGGCACCATATACTGGCGTGGTGCACTTGCACTAGACTTTTCTTGTCGATTGTGGCTAAAAAAAAAGGTGTAATACAAGCTTAGAAGACTAAAGGCAATGCATGCAATTGGAAGGGGGCAGTGGCGTAGCGTGGGTTGTCAGCACCCGGGGCAAGGCAGTGAGAGAGAGAGAGAGTGAGTGAGCCAGGTAGGGGCAGAGAGCTGCGAGTGCGAGCGCCCCCCCCAGATGTTGTGCCTGGTGCGGCCGGCCCCCCCTGTACCCCCCACGCTACGCCACTGGAAGGGGGATTCTTCCTTGCTGTGGAGAAGGGAATAGTCCTTTCCATTTCTGTTCTTTCTCAGATTCTAAGGGAAGGATAAACTAGACAGAATCTCCACCTCCCTTTTATCAAAACTAAGGGCCATTTCATAGGAATGAGTTTGCAGCTTTTGCATTTTTAAGTGTACACTTTAAATATCTCCGGTGCACACAAAAAGCATGTAACATAGGAAGTACTAAAAAGAGCTGTTAAAAATATGTTAGGCTGGATTCACCTAAGAAGCACTGTCAGCAGAAGCCATGTGCAAGGACTTCTGCTTGCACAATTGGGCTTCCCTCAGTTCCCAGCTATGCAGCTGTGGGAGCAAGAACAACAGGAGGACAAAAAAAGGCAATAATAAATCATATAAGCTAGAATGAATTGCATTCATTGCAGGAAAACATTCACTAATAACCCAGCCCAGCTATCTGATTATTAGTATGCAAGCACGGACTACACAATTTGTGCATTTACACTAAAGGAAAATGCTGTTGCTGACTTTTATTCATATAATTATTTCAGAGTAGCTTTTGCTACTGGCTACAGTGTTTTCCCCCTCAAAATTAGCAACCCTACTTTATGACGTTGTGAACCCACCATTAGCTTCCCGCTTCTCTAGCTGTTTCTTTTTATGTAATAACTTTGAATCTTTGAAGGGAGTGCCCCCCAAATTTTCCTCCATCCCCTTTGAAAACCTCAAATGATGAATCCACATTATTCAGTTGTCTTTATCAATTGTGGGGGTGAGGAGGAAGAGAGAGAGATGTTTCAGGAATGATGAAAAGCCTTTTCATTACTGTGCAGTGTAGAGAACTATCCATTGTCATTCTTCCGCCTTCATAACTTTCCCTGACAAAACAGCCCCATTTTATACTGCTGCAACTGATTAGAAGAAAAAATGATATGCAGTTGCTCAATGGTTTCCTTCCTACTGACAGATTTTTAAAATAAAAAACCCTGCTTTTGCTGATATCATTCTATACATCATTCATTCCATCTCCCCGCCTTGTGGGAAACTGTTTTCTCTTTAGGAAAAAGAAATCTTTGTCTGAAGGGCCTTAGCTCAGTGGTAGAGCATCTGCTTTGCATGCAGAAGGTCCCAGGTTCAAATGCTGGCGTCTCTTGGTAGGGCTGGGAATAATTCCCCATCTCCCCTGGAAAGTCACTGTCACTTGGTGTAGACAATACTGAGCTGGCGAATGGACTCAGTTTAAGGCAGCTTCCCATGTACTGCAGAAAGGACAGTGGTGTTTACTCAGAAGTAAGTTCAGTGGGGCTTCTTCCAGGTAAGAGGGTAGAGTTACCGCCTGAGTTGACCTATCCAGGTCTGACTTGCAAACTGGATTTTTTTTCAGATTTAGAAGGCAGGCCAGAGAGCATGTTCCTCCTGACTGTATTAATGAAAAAACGAAGTATACAGAGAAAGGCCACAGTTCGACAGTATACCTAAAGCCACCATGGGCTTAAAAGTGTCTAATTTACGTTGGATTATAGCCAAAATATATTGGACTGAGGGGAGGGGGGAAGGTGAAATAAGCTATATCAGAGTTTTAAGAGGAGATATTAATATGTAATGTAATGTATTATGTATACATACCAATCCATCTTAGTGTATATAATGCATTGTAATGTACTGGCGTAGTCAGTTATTGATTCGTGGTCACATTCCATTGTAGTGCTGTAGATTTTTTTTAAGACTTGTTCCGCAAAACGAAAAGGGGGGGGGGGACCGCACTTGGTTTCCAAGTTTTTTAGGTGTTTTAGAGAAAGACAAAGTGTGTTGTTTTGACTTTTATCCTCCTCTTTTAATACGGACAATAGTTTTTAAGAGATTATGGCTCTGCCACCCACCACAATGCAAGGCACTGCAGTTTGCTATCCGGTGCAATCCATATTCTAGATGTACACAACGCCAGCTCTGCTTTGCCTGCAGCTTGAGCCTGATCCGTACATCTACCAGATCGGCAATCCTCTCTGTGCGGTGGAGGAGGAACTGAAATATGTCTCGCTCCTCCACCACACTCAGAGCATATTATATGAGGTAGGTGTTCCAGATTGAGTCACATGTGCATGGAAGCCTGTTTCACACCCACCCACACCCACCCACCCACACCTCTTTTTTAGGTGGCTGAAATCACAAAACTTGAGCCTCCACAAGGCTTGTGGGATTCTTAGGTTATGGGTGTGTTTCAGGGGAGAGGTGTACATTGAAACTGAGGACCACACTACATATTGCATGAATGTAATCAGTGTGTACATTGTTTGTTGTGCAACTAGCAGCCCAGGGAGGGCTGGGAAGCCTGTGTAGCCTTGGGTTCACGTGAGCTCGGGAGAAGGAGATTCTCTTTCTTTCCTGTCATGGTCCTTCCATATACATACAGACAGACATGGAAACTGAAATTTGCAACTTAGAGGAGCCCTCCATTGGTGTACATGGAAGCTTCCCTTGAAACGCAAGCAGCAGCTTTGGAGAGACAATGTTTGATGAACTCTCCCTTCCCAACTCCTGCAATACTGAAGCTGCTCAGGCTTCCCTGCAGCTGCTATTTACATATTAATTACATTCACACAATGAATGTCAGCTCTAGCCTGGCCCTTAGACTTCAAGAAGCAGAAATGCACAAGAAATCTCAGTTGGGTTCTTCTGTATTTTTCCCCCTGCCCACAGCTTGCATGCAAGGATGATAAGGCAGAGTTATGGTACAGTTCTGTAAAGTCTAACCCTGGGTTTTGAGCTACCTTTACAGCATCCTTGAATAGAAAAATTGAAACATTAATTGTAGGAAGTGCAGTAGAGTGTAGTCATAAAGTCACCTCGTAACCTCGGTGAGTCCTTCCACAGTTTAAATTACCAAACCAAATCAATACAAGAATATAGTGGAGGTGGCTTGTTATTGCTAATGTTTAACCTCTTTCTTTCTTTCTTTTTTAATGAGCAGTTACCTATTTTTATTGACAATATTTATTTCAAAATCAAACAGGGCAGCAAAACCAAACACAAATTGATTTAAAATGAAATACGCATAGCCAGGCTTCTTTAGAATTCCACAAACACCATGATATCTACATCCTCACACAGTCTAATTTAATTATTTCAGTGGGTTTGTAACCTAGGGCTGGATAAATCTACCGCATTCAGGAGATTGCTGCATAGAGATCCAAAGAAGGTAATTTTGTTGGTCTCCATCTGCATGGATAACACTTGAATGAACACTCTCAGCCAGACTGTGGTGTAGTAATCTAAGGACTATGGACCAGCTTCCGTTCCATATACAGTACTGGACTGCTTTTGGCCGCACACATATTCCCTGTTGTGGGAAATTGTGAGTACTTGAAAATCTGCCCTGCCCTGCGGAGTTGGGGAGAGAATCTTATTTTGCATATAGCAAGCGGCAACAGATTTTAAATGTGGCACTAGCTTTATTTATTTAATTTATACCTTGCCCTGGCTCCCAAAGGAGCCCAGAGTAACAAACACAGCCATACTTTTCCTTAAAGAAAGGATTATAGAACAGTTACAATCAGAGCTTTATTTGGGCCGGAATTCACCAAAACTCATTTCCGGCACTTCTCAGGTGGGCACCATTGCCATTGTAAGAGAACAAGAGAAGTATTCATGGTGAGTTCCAGCACCTCTTTTTCTAGAAGAAGAAGAAGAAGAGTTTGGATTTGATATCCCGCCTTTCACTCCCTTTAAGGAGTCTCAAAACGGCTAACATTCTCCTTCCCCTTCCTCCCCCACAACAAACACTCTGTGAGGTGAGTGGGGCTGAGAGACTTCAAAGAAGTGTGACTGGCCCAAGGTCACCCAGCAGCTGCATGTGGAGGAGCGGAGACGCGAACCTGGTTCCCCAGATTACGAGACTACCGCTCTTAACCACTACACCACACTGGCTCTCTAGAAAAATATTTTTCTAGAAAAATAGCACCGGTTAAAACATTATAAAAATGGTTACAATTGAAAACATTGTTTTGTCCAGTGATACAAGGAGTGCCAGGAACAGTGTTCTTCAGCCTCCAAATGTCCAGGTATGCAGGCATGTTTCCAAATTGCTCCATAAATAATGCTGGGGACAGATCTACCCCAATAGGAAGTGCATTCCACATATGGGGGACCACTACTGAAAAGGCCCTGTCACATGTCAACACCAATGAGGAAGCCCCCGCTGATGGCATGATCAAGGCTTTGCCTTGTTATCACTCTCTTTAATGTTGCCATGCAAATGGCTATGTTCTACCTCCAGTGCTATCAGTGGTCTGTTTCTGAATATCACTTGCTGGGAATCACACGTGGGGACAGTGCTGCTGCACTCAAATCCTGCTTATGAACTTCCCACTGTGAGAACAGGCTGGAGGGATAGATGAGCTTTTGGCCTGATGTAGCAGGGCTCTTCCACTGTCCTAAAACTCTTAAGTATGATGACTTCCATGCTCTTCTGTGAGTGCAGGCAAAGAGACTGTAATAAATATGTCAGAAGTGTGAGTTCACTGGATGCAACATTTAATTTCAAATTGGGAGGTGTTGTAATAGCTATTATAAACAGATCAGTGACCTTGAAACCAATCACATGATCAGTTCCGGAAAGTCTTTGCACAGGAACTTCATGTACCTGATGTAGCAGGGCTCTTCCACTGTCCTAAAACTCTTAAGTATGATGACTTCCATGCTCTTCTGTGAGTGCAGGCAAAGAGACTGTAATAAATATGTCAGAAGTGTGAGTTCACTGGATGCAACATTTAATTTCAAATTGGGAGGTGTTGTAATAGCTATTATAAACAGATCAGTGACCTTGAAACCAATCACATGATCAGTTCCGGAAAGTCTTTGCACAGGAATTTCATGTACCTGTGTTATTGTCGTGCAGAAGGGCTTTTAAACACCATTGTTGTGAAAAGTCTATCGATGTGACACTGAACATTCTATTAGAAATGGCCAAGAGCATGCCAAGATTAAAATGAAAGAAATTAAAATGAAATTAAAATCTCCCACATGGAAGATTTCAATAATCTGTTAAAATTGCACAACAGTATTCATCACCATACATTTACATTGTCCTTTGATAGTACTTATCGTCTTAAGACAATAAGCTTGTTTACTTGTGAATTTCCAAAGTGAAACCTCAAATTGGTACAAGCTTTTCTGTCCCCACCCTGTGACACCCACTCTGTTACAGGAAAGAATGAGAGGAGATGATTGGGTGCTCAGAAACACACCATGTTCCCAAAAGACAAAGTGCAGCCTGGCGTTCTCCTTACTTTCCTTTCACAATGAACAGAAGGAGAAGGCAAGGAACATCCATTCTCCTCAGACTCATACCAGCTTGATCTTTCTCCTTGGAAAGTAATAGTAAACAGTCCGAAGGCTTGCCAAGAGTTGGCATTCAAAGCCGATTCTTTGCCATTGATACCTGCATGACAGAAAAAAGTCAATAGGTACAGATGCTTTTCACTGCATCCCTCTCACAAGGAAGGGCCAATCAGCAGAATTCCTTTTTTGCTATGCAATATTAAAGGACCCAGAAGCCCTTCTCAGTTTCATGGGAGTTGACAACCCTGTGTTAGGTAAATGCTGTCAATAAAAATACCAAGCTGTTAAAAAATAGTGAATGGAAGCACAGCCTGAAGACACGGTATGATGAAAATGTTATAGAATTAATGCATGAGGTAGAACTGCTGTTTTTTCTCAAGTTGTTATAAAAAAGCATGGAAGACGTTAATTTAAATGTTGGCAAAAACAATTAGAAAGAAAGTCACATGTTATTGTTCATGTTTGCTTAAGTAAAGAATACATTTACGGTATTTACTCTTGTTTTCTTCCCTAATCATGACCTTTTTGTTTCTGTCGTGTAGCCTAGTTAATATCCTTAGATCTGGTGGAATGTACATATGTCACCAGATCACGTAAGGGGAAAAAATTAACTTTTTCTAATTTTTCTACCTGTAGCAAAGTTTGTATTTTTTCAATTGGAAACAAAACAATTTTTGTCTTATTGTCTCCAAGTCAAAACTTTTGTGTATTTGCCCCTTTTGGAAAACATAAAGTATGAGTTTATGCTGTTTTACAAATTTTAAATAAATTCTTATTACACTGCCAACAAATCCATTGACACCGTCTCCTTTATTTTTTGCTAAAATACAATTGCATCCATGTGATCTCCCAGCAAGGTTTAGTTAGCAACAAAGCACTGTCATGGGTGAAGGGTTGTAGCTCAGTGGTGGAGCAGAAGGTCCCCTGTTCTATTCCCAGGTAGGGTTGGGAGAGACCTGTCTGAAACCCTGGTGAGCAGCTGCCTGTAGCCAATAAAATTGTCACATTTCCCTTACTTGCTGAAACTCTTTAAAAAAAAACCTAATAAAAACAACAGCTCTGATATTGGAAACTTGACCTCATTTGTATCCCAGCTTTTCTTAGAGAAGCTGAAAGCAGCATATACAGCAAGGGTGGGGAACCTCTTCCAAGACTGAGTGCCACATTCCCTCATGGACAACCTTCCAGATGCCAGAAGTGGATGGGACCAGGGGGGGATATTGGACTAAGCGACTCTTACCTCTGTTGACCGACATAGAAAGCCAGACGTTTCTACATCACTCCATCCAGGTAAACAAGAGGATTTTTCTTAGCACAGAATTTGTATTGGCTGGGCGTTAAGTTTCAATAACTTCCTCAGTTTCCTTCCTTTGCAGATAGCAAGTCTGAGCCCCTCCTCAGGCCATAGTCCCAGTCTGTCTCAGCCTCTGCACTATTTTTTCACAGGCATTCGGTTGGCTATTGTGAGAAGAGGATGCTGCACTCGATGGGCCATTGGCCTGTCTAAACCACTGAGCCTCTTGGGCATGCCGATTGGAAGGTCGGCAGTTCGAATCCCCACAACCGAGTGAGCTCCTGTTGCTCTGTCCCAGCTCCTGCCAACCTAGCAGTTTGAGAGCACGCCAGTGCAAGTAGATAGTTACCATTGTGGCAGGAAGGTAAACAGTGTTTCCGTGCGCTCTGGTTTCCGTCACTGTATTCCGTTGCGCCATAAGCTGTTTAGTCATGCTGGCCACATGAGCCAAAAAGCTGTCTGTGGACAAACGCCGGCTCCCTTGGCCAGAAAGTGAGATGAGCATTGCAACCCCATAGTCGCCTTTGACTGGACTTAACCGTCCAGGGGCCTTTACCTTTACCTTACCTTATGTTCTTTTCGGCTATTTATTAAGCAAAGAACACGTTCAGTGGCAAACTATGCAGGTCCCTTTTAGTTTGGCCCTCAGACTGGCTTCTTTCTATACCTGTTATTGTCAGTTTCTGCTAGTGAATCCACTGGCTTTCTTGATTTGCTTTTTAATGGAGTCAGGCCCATTGTTCATAGCTCCCCACTACCACTTTTCTCCTCCATAGGAAAGAGATGAGGCATACTTGAGGGGAAAGTCTGAAACAGGACAACCGGGGAAGAGGGGAAATGTTTGAACTTGGCAGAGTTCCACTGAAGACAGAGCTGCTTTGCAGACAGCTGGAGAAAGGTTGCGGTTTTATTGTTAGTTGCTGTTGATCTTGGCTCGGAAAGTAAAGCATAATTGTAAGCTAAGTGTTTCTGATTGGCTTAGGCAGGCAAGAAATGCAAACAATTATGTAGGTTTAAGAAGCAGACGAGCTCCCTAAAACTGGCTCATCAAATTGCAGGTGAGTCTGAAATCATGGGCTCTTTATGAGTTAAACACAGATAGCTATTCAAGCTGTGAAATTGTGTTCACTGAAGCCCAGTACGGAACTTGGTCCACAAGGAGAATGCCACATTTTGGTTGCGACTTTGCCATTGTGAGAGACAATAGCAGCACTGGCTAACACTTCAGAAATACTGATCCAGAAATCCTTGAATAGATTTCAGACTGGAATCTTTTCTGCAGGCAGTCAACACCCTTTACTATTCAGAAAGCAGATTACACTGGTGCCCAGTCTTTGTACGCCAATACCAGGAAGTGGAGTGGTCACAGGCACAGCTTGCTAGAACCCTTAATTTCTAACCTCCTATGAAAGAGGTGCAAGAAACATTCATACAACATGTTCACACAACTCCTCTGATACTCCAGAGGAGCATCAACATCTACTGTTGTGAGAGATTAACTCTGGACAACACAGGACATTCACTGTGAATGCATTTCTTTCTGCTACCCAATACACAAATATAGAGGATGACATAGCTCTGAGTTATTGGCAGTTAGGCTGTAAAATTTACTCTCTTCTTAATTACAGATTTCTAAATTAGTTTGTTAAACTGTATAACAATTTCCTCAACAATCCTTACAGCAACATATCCTTTCCATTTTAATATTGCAAAACAGTAGACAATGGTGCTGTTGTTGTTTTTAAGTTCACTGGGACTCCAATCAAAATTTATCAAATTTGTTTATCAAAATTTCAGAATAAGAACATTTTTATTTATTTTTTACAAAGATTTTAAACTACCCTTCTTCAATGCGACATCAGAGTGGTAAGCAATAAGAGATCATAAAAAGATTAAAGAAAAGTTTCTTTTTTTAAAAAGTTTATTTTGCTACAAAGTTTATCCATTTCATTTTCCATTTGAACATGGTGCAGTGATGTTACTTAATGACTTTAGAAGACTTTATTTTCTTTATGTCAGAACTTCGAAGTATGAGAGTGCCGTTTTTAAAAGTTCCAACCTGCCCCGTTGGTAACATACTCTGCTTTTTCTTCTTTTTCGATTTTCTGCTTTTAAAAGAAAAGTATCATCAGATGCTAACGAAAATACTAACCATTTTTAGGTTTCACAAGAAATGTTTTAAGATAGGTATACTTTAAATCCAAATACAACAATGTAGCTAAAATTACTACCTGTTTAGGATGTGAAAAGATTGGCAGAAAACACACTATCAGAGTTTTATAGTGAAGAGATCACAGCAGTGTGTTCAAAACAAAACAAAACCTGTTTTGTATTCTTCTCTTCTTAAAGAAAAAAATTGAGTTCAGGATCCAAAGATTCCTGTAATTAGTTCTACATGTCCCATGTTACAGCTCTCTATGTAACATGGAAATTCACTTTTGAAACTAAAAGGACTAAAAGCAGATTGTGAAATGGCATAGAAGGCTGCAGTTCCAAGAAATAATCAATGACCCATTTTGCACACAATATTAATCCATAGTTCAGGGCGTGGTGCATAAGAAGCAAAGAGCACCAGGCTCACATGCTCCCCCTCTCCTAAAGTTGCCATGCGGAGGACAGTGGAAGTATGTTGTTCCACTTGTTATCTAACTAGAGTTTCCTGTTATGTCCAGACTTGTGAAACGCTGGTTAGCTTAAACTGTGGTTTATTAGCAAGGATCATAAACAATGGTTTGAGCCTGGTCTGACGGAACCAATTTTCATTTAAACCAGGGTTTGGGAGCCTCTAGCCAGGGGCTGAATGTGGCCCTTGAAGCCTCTCTGTATGGCCCTCAGGACCATCCTCAGGACATGTTCCCTCCCCAGCCACACTCCCGCTTGTCCCTAAACACCCTCCTTGAGTATTTTTGCCTGCTTAGAACGTGTCCTTGAACTTGGGCAATGCCCATTGCCTCCCTGGATTGAGGACAGAGAGGGATGAGTTGAGTGCATATAGTAATTACTCTAGTGTACAAAGGTGAATTGACACTCTTTGTTTCATCCACTTTTACTTCTGGGCCCACTCGCCACTGATATGTGGTCCCCAGCAAGCTGCCCAGAAGGGTATGCAACCCTGAGGCATGAAAAGGCATAATGAAGAACACCGGTTAATTTAAAAGCATATCCTTCTTATGACCTTGCAGCTACAGGGGGCAGAGCAGAAGAGGGGCAGGGATATATGTGAATCCAAGATTCACCAGGGTGCATTTCCTTAGCATTTAGTTACAAATTAGCACTATGTGCAAAAGAAGTCATTCCTCCGGGGCAAGCCTAGGCCCTTGCACACGCCTTGAGCATTTTTATGATTCCTAGCCTGACATTTGGTTACTGTGTCTTCATTAGCAAAGCTGAAAACAGATCCAGGTTTTTTTTACTACTCATTGATGTAGATCCGTAAATACTGTCTCACCTTTCTTCGGGCCCTTTTTTCTTCTGCCTCTTGAGAGAATTAGGTTTATTTTCCTGTTAATGAAAAGCAGTAAGTATACATTAGCAGCTAGCCAGTAGTCTCCGGAGTCAATCAAACATGGCTCCCAAATGCAACGAGTGTTGATTAGAACAGCCACTATGCCAGGGACATGACATTGTTATTATCCAACTGTGGGCACTGGTGTGGCTTCATCAGAAACCCCCACACTAGATTTTCCAGTGTTCATCCTTGCGGAAACCTGAACTTTTATCCAGCAAGTGGCTGGTGGACTTTGCATTTTGTTTTCATAGGAAACATTTGACACAAACCGTCATGTTTTCTTCCTTCTTTGCTGCTTTCATTTCTTTGATTTTCTGCTGCAGAATCTTGTAGTTCAAATACTGCTTTTTAGGAGGCTGCAACAATTTCAAAAACGACACATTTCACTAACATGCAAATAAATACAAAAGGTAAAGGCAGTCTGGAGCAGAAACATAACAGACGGTGCAACCTTCTCCAAAGGAGGATTCTTGGCTTCTTTAAATATTAAAAACATCTGAATTTGATTATTTACTTTGGGGATTCCATTAAAACAGGCCCCCTAGACTAACACAGGTATGACTTTTTGGGATGTGCGGATTGGCTTGGGTTCCAGCCTTCTGACTCGTATCACTGAAACTTTTTTAAAAAATGAACTGGGGACTGTTTTGCCAGAAATGCAACCAAGAACCCCCACCCACTATTTTCCCAGTCGGAAGCAAATGCATTGCCGGTATTGCAAGCTCAACACAACCAGAGCTGAGTTTTAACCAGGGACTGTAAAGGACTGAACTCTAGAATAAAAACTCAGCTCTGGGTGTGTTGAGCTTGCAATACCGGAATAATTTTTTATTCTAGAGTTCTTGCCTAACAGCAGTAGAGGTGAGGTGAGGAGTGGTTTCCAGCAGAAAACAGAGAGCCCTACCATTTCCCCCTTGCCTGCAGGCTCAGTGACTGGAAGGAAAACTGGAGCAGGGGTGGCAGGTAATGGCTGAAGGTAGTGGCAGGCAGAGGAAAAGTTCAATTCTCACTCTCCTGCTCTCACCTCCTCTGGAAAATCCCTAATGCTACTACTTTCCAGCTGTTTGGCAGTGATCTCTTGGGTGTGCAACTGCCATGCCAAGTTCTATCCAGAGTCTTGTGGTGGGAAGAATTATGTCCTCTTTTTATAGCTCAGCAGAGAAGGAGACACAATACCTTTGCTCCCAACATGATTGCACGTTCTTGTTCCATAACTCGCTGCTCTTTTTTCTCAAATCCGGTGATTCCAAACCGGTGCACTTCCAAACGGGCCTAGCACATTACAAAATTGGTTAACAGCATCTTCAAAAGAACTAAAAGTGCATGATTAGCGTGATGCAATCGTGTTTTCAGAGGAACAGTATAGGATACCAACATGTGGCAAAACCAAAACACAGTATGAGGAGAATGAGGCATTTGATGGAATTATCCACCATCCGCTTCTATGGGCATTTCTCCCTCTGGGGTTTGCAAGAGCAATTTTTCATCACAAACATCTCTTGATCTCAAGTATAACCAAAGATGGAAAACAACTTGCTACCAGTATCAAATAAATTGCATTTGGCTGCAAATCTATGCCCACTTATCTGGGAATGGGCCTACTGAACATAGCTCAGCCTAATTCTGTATCCCCCACTCCCAGAGCACATTTTCATGGATTTTCTTTTTCAGAGTTCTGTGCATGCCCTTTCCAAATCCCACACAAATCCCCTAGAATCCTAAAAGAAAATTGCAAGATTAGTTTGGGCAACACAGGGAACCTTAATACCTGTAGAAGGAACTCCCATTTATGTGTGCCCTGTTTCATTTTGGAGGGTCAATAGATTTTCTTTTTGACATAGAGACTGTCACTATAGCATTCTGACAACCCAGGATCCCTACAGGTATACAACCACCTTTTTCTAGCAACCATCAAAATACTGTGCACGTTGAACACTGGTAGAGCAATCATTTAGGGATAAAGCATTTCATAATTCAATACCCAATACAGATTTATCTGCAGTCTCTTTGAGACATCAGCCATCTGCATGCATTGAAACAGAAAAACAATAAAGACTTACTTTTTCCAAGTTAAATTCTTGGTCAGCGGCATGGTTTTCTTGAACAGTCAATTCTGCCTATTAAAAAAAAATTCAAAACAGCATTTTGAAACAAAGTGCATTTTGCCACACAACTAGATTATGGCAGTGGTTGCAGTCACATGATTCCAGGGTTATGGCATAAAAGCGGAAACTTTTATTTTGGACAGCTTTTGATTAAGAGCTAGAATACAGCTCTTACTAAAAGAGAACAACTGATTCTTTATTTAAGCAAACATATTAAGTCTTTAATCCTACAGATAATTTCTTGGAACTAAACTGAGTTGAGCTCAGTGGGACTTACTTTTGAGAAGGCATGTAGGATTGTGCTGCAGATCTAAAATAGCATATGCATTTCCAGCACATTGTTTTGCATGCTGCTGGCACAGCTCCAACAAAAGAAAAAGAAAATCTATAACTTTGACTTCACCCAATATATAAAGTTTAACACAAAATGTCACTTAAAATTTGCTTGAATAATGTCCTTTGTTTGATATCTGTAACCTTGACAAACAAGTGAGATTTTAAAAAGTTAACTTAGTATACTGAAACATGAAGACTCTGAAAAGTGCCTCTCTGCCCACTGTACTCTAACTATCCCTTGATCACACCTACAAAAGCTTACATATTTTGCATATGGCATTTTTAAGATGAGGGCCAAAAAGGTTAACATGTTAACAGAAATTCAGTTTGAACAGTACAGTGAGAATAAAGGAAAACAACTAAAAGGAGAACATACATGAAAGTAAAACATGAAGTGTATATTGAGGGTGGAAGAACAACACCACTATTACCACACAATGTTTAGACATCAAAGACATTGTACAAGGCTCAATCCAGATGCCAACCATTCCATATTAATCATGTCAGTGCCTAAAGAGAATCTAAAGTTCCCTGTAGTGCAAGAATTGTGGTCAGACCTTTTTATCACCCCTTATCAAAAAGTAGAACAGTGCCATGGAGGGCATGGCTGTTAACTAAGATGTATAAGCAGGAAAGGAACACAGATATTTGCCTGGTTTGGACATAAAACAATGGGACATCTCGCTTCCTAGTTCCTCCGAGGAGATCAAAAGTTTCCACTTCCAATTTAAGTTAAATACCATTTGGCATGTTGTTCAAACTAAAGGACTGTGTAATTCAGAGCCACCATCATCATTTCCTACTCTGTGGGTCTCATTTTCCGGGATACAAACAGCAAAATGTTTGCCCTCCCAAGATGTTCTGTTTGTATGCCTTACACTGGAGGAAATCTAGTCTCTGTTCGTTGTGGGTGGAAGTATTTAACCTTATCAACAAGATAGACCAAACACACACACCCATCCCCAAAAGGAATGAAAAGATCACATAGCACCTTTGTAATAGTCTTGGGCTCCATGATCACTGCAGATGGTGACAGCAGTCATGAAATTAAAAGACGCCTGCTTCTTGGGAGAAAAGCAATGACAAACCTAGACAGCATCTTAAATAGCAGAGACATCACCTTGCCAACAAAGGTCCGTATAGTTAAAGCTATGGTTTTCCCAGTAGTGATGTATGGAAGTGAGAGCTGGACTATAAAGAAGGCTGATCGCCGAAGAATTGATGCTTTTGAATTATGGTGCTGGAGGAGACTCTTGAGTGTCCCATGGACTGCAAGAAGATCAAACCTCTCCATTCTGAAGGAAATCAGCCCTGAGTGCTCACTGGAAGGACAGATCCTGAAGCTGAGGCTCCAATACTTTGGCCACCTCATGTGAAGAGAAGACTCCCTGGAAAAGACCCTGATGTTGGGAAAGATTGAGGGCACAAGAAGGGGACGACAGAGGATGAGATGGTTGGATAGTGTTCTCGCAGCTACCAGCATGAGTTTGACTAAACTGCGGGAGGCAGTGGAAGGCAGGAGTGCCTGGCGTGCTCTGGTCCATGGGGTCACGAAGAGTCGGACACGACTAAATGACTAAACAACAACAACAACAGTCTTCCGCAATTCCATGTCTCAACCAGTGCCATGTGGTTTCAGGGAAGCCCTCTGCCCATTTTTTACTCACATTGCACTGGGAGTCAGTTCTATTCAAAAATGCTGTTGTTATGTCTACAGATATGTAGCCCAGAACCTGTTCTGTCCGTTTCATGCAAGAAAGGAGAGCAGAAGGTGTTTTGCCTTTTCTCATAATAGTCAGTTCACTCAATTCCCTCAATGTCTCCACAAACAGCATCAGTGGTTACAAAACAGTTTATAAAAACTTTAACTGTTTAAGCATTTCCCGCCAGTCAAAACCTGACCTGAGATCTTTTTTTTACCATGGCTATTATTTTCGACAAAACATAAAAGCCTGGTTGCTGGGGTTGCTAAGATCTCAACTGCATCTGCAAATGTTTTCAAATAACCTGCACCCTCACACCAGGAGGTGGCCAGACATAATGGCAACTCTTGTTAAAAGACCTTTGGATGCTCATCAAATAGGACTTGAACCACTGCAAAGTGTTACAGCCCTATATTTTTTAGATCAGAGAACACCTTGCTTCATTTGCTTTGGTTAGAGTACCTTCACTGCAAGATCAGCAGGGGATGAATCAATTTTATGTAACATATTTCCAGCGGATGTCTACCTGAGCCCAGGTTTACAGCTGCTAGAAAGCAATTAAGAGGCATTCTGGTGGGATATTGGTAAACATTTCATTCACTCTGTTTGGAATTTGAGGGTAGTATTTACTGTGTAAAATCTATTTTTAATAAATTGCAAAAATAAATAGATTGCAAAAATAAGAATTCTTGCTGCAATTTCCCATCACATTTTTTGAACCTAGAATTTGTTCAGATTAAGGGGGAGATAAATTAAAAACCCCTAACCCAATAACCAGAGTCCTAATCAATTTCTTCTGTCAAATGAGCACACTTTTATGAATTCAGTCTAGTTTAGAGATTATATGTCCTTGTGGGAGGTGCATGAATGCTGAAGTTTTGTTCTGTTTGCCCAGAGACAGAGAAGTGAAGTTACAACTTGAACGACAGCCATGTAATGATAACTTGAATGATAGCTTGTTTATCTATGCACCAGATCAATACAATACAGCACTTTGGCCTAGAGTCTAATTTAAATATCTGTCATGCCTTAGACTGCTGGCAAGTCATGATCTCATGGCCTCAGTTGGTCATCTGTAAAATAGGAATAAAGGTAATATATCTTTCAAGGCTTTTATGATATTAAATAAAACATGCTACCTTCTCATAGCCTTAGGAAGTAGACAGACAATGAATGAATATAATGAAAGCATCACTGGGCTCTCTCATCAATATGCCCTGTTAGCAATGACGTGGGTCAGGATACATGGTTCACAGATAGAGACATTACCAAATATATACTCTATTAATTTTCAAACATGTAAAGAGATTCTGCAGTGTCAAAATTGGCACAATTATTTTTCTTTTTAGAAGACAATAGTCATCATGCACACAGATGCTTTCAGGAGTTCAACTGTTGTTCTAATTTAATTACAATGCTCATTCTATCTTTTACAAAGCTCCTTGCAACATTCACATGACGTAAACCAGTACTGCAAGAGCCCTAAGCACTTGTCTATAGAACATGTCTATACACCCAAAAACTGATGATAAAATTCTGGGAATGTAACCATGCAGCTTAGACTTAATTACTACACAATGCTTGTGTTTGGCAATCCAGGACCCATCATGACATCTTGTTGAACCACCAATCAGAAGCCAGTTTCAGTAGGAGGCTACTGTACCAGCAGCATGAGATACAAGAAAGAAGTGGAGTGGAACTGGAATGTCTAATGCAAACATTGCTAAAAATGGGTCAGAATCTAGCATAGGACCACAGAAGTCTTGAGTGTGGGTAACACTGTAAAATAAGATAGTACTTTATTGCATGAAGAATTAACACAGAAGTAGATAAACCAAAATCCTGACTCAGCAAAAAACAACAACCCAAAACCTTTACAGCTGATATAAACCTAAAAATTCCACTGTAGCAAGGAAATAAACTATCTGACTTTTAGAAGACATCTGTTTGATGTCGTATTGTGTTTTAATTTGTTGGAAGCTGCCCAAAGTGGATGGAGGAACCCAGTCAGATGGGCAGCATATAAATAGTGAATTGTTATTATCCTCTTAAAAACAAGAAAAGACCTGGGGAGTGTCTTATATTACCATTAAACATATAATTCCAGAACATTATATAAAGGCTACTGTTATACCAACCAACTGAGTTTTTTAACCCAGATTTCATGCTTTTAAAAGCCATCCTTCTAAAGAAATAAGATTAGGAGCAGAATTTCATTTCAGAGGCCATAAAGAGATTCATAACCGATTCCACTATCTTATTTATCCACAGGATTTTACAAATATACTAATAAAACATACATGAGTTCTGCCAGTACGTATACCTGTTATTTCGCCTTTATTCTATAAAACAAGTATCCTTGAGGTTTCAAATTTTGTCACAATTCCAAAATATACACATAAAAGCAAACCATGTAGATTTACAGTCTTATCTACAGCTTATGCTAGAGTACTTTCAGTTCTGTTTGGCTGCAATCCTGAGCTCATTTATTATGAAATGTGTCCCACTAAACACAGTGGCCTTGCTCCTTTTCAGAGACTTATGCCTGCTCATACAGCTGCTTTGCCCCTCCCTTCATAGTGCAAGCAGTCAAACCAGGAGGCGTCTGATTAACCAAAGGTTCTTAGGGAACCAATAGTTACTGTATTGGCTTCGGAACAAGCCAGATGATAAAATTATGGTTTACAGTTGTCTTAATATCTTTGATTGTTCCAAAGCTGCAAAACACAGCTCCCTGGTTCAGACAAAACAGAACAATGTGGTTAATTAGAGGCTTCTTGGTTTGACTAGTTGGATGAACGAGAAACAATGGAACTGCACGCATGGGCAAAAGGTTTAAGCTGAGATATGTTTGTCCAAATGTTTCCAGTAAGTCTTATTTACTAAGTGAACATGCTTAGGGCAACTTGTTTAGAGTTCTGTAGACGGAAACAGGCTTGTAAACAGCCACTCATTTAGTCAACTGGAGTGAATAAGAACCTGTAGCTGGTCTGATCTGAAATCTGGTTAACTTTACCTTAGAACCACCATCTTCAGCAATTTCAAGTTTAGCTTTCTTCTTTCTAGGTCGACCATGAAATGTCACAACTTCAATCTCTGATGTGTTTCCCAACCGAGCAGATTTAAATGTATCGGCATCAGGGGAACTGGATTTGGGGATAGTGCTTTTCTGATGAATACAGTCATAAGCCAGTTCATCTTTCAGACTCTCAAAGAAACTGGAAGCACTATTCTTCTTACCAAAAGGTACTGCACCAGATTCAGGAATCATGCTTTTATTTTCCACTTGAGTTTTGCTGACCGCCAATGTTAACTTCTCATTTGAATTTCTCTTTTTGCTCTTTTTCTTTCCACCCCCATCCGGTAATGATTCACCTGTGGTTTAAAAGTGAACAATGGTTAGCAGAGGCATTGGAACAAAGGCATTGGAATGATTTTGGATACATCATTTTTTAAATATAAAATGAATGTTTACTATTTAGAGAGATCACATCCACAAACCATGTAGGAAACACACACAAAATCTCTCCCGCTTGAATTTTAAAAAATGTTTTAGTTTTAAGTGCAGGGAATCTATAAGTGGATGGGGCCCTGGAGGAAAATATGAAAAGACCATTTATTTTGGAATCTATAAAATCAGGGAGTGACCTGTAACCACAGGACAACAATGAATATAGATTGTGGTTAAGGAAGAGAGACCTTAACCACCACCCTATGTTCTGACATTGTGACACTGAACTAAAAAGCCTCAGAGAGGTTCCTGAGGTGGCACTTTTGATTACTTTCCTGCACCAGTTTTGATCCACTCTGGCCTGCTGGATTTGGAGTTGCAAACATCTTTGCTGAACTAGTATCTGCTTTACTACTTTATTGTTTTAACAATTCTAGTAGCAACCAATTAGTTTAAGCCATATCATAAGCTGCCTGCTTTCTAAAAGAAGTTCTAATGTTCCATTGAAGCAGCATGCCTTTGCAAAAGTGCTGAAGAAGATTCAGCTGTTTTCCAGAAGTAAAACCAAAGTAAGAGCATAAGAATGACTCTGCTGGATCTGGCCAATGGCCCAAATAGTCCAGCATCCTGTTCTCACAGTGGCCAACCAGATTCTCGTGGGAAGCACACAGCAGGACCAGATCAAAACAACTCCTGTTTAGAAGCATACTGCCTTTCACAGTGGAGATTAAAAGCTAATCCTCCATGTATCTGCCTAATAGCAGGGATGGCAAAACGGAACAAACCCCAGCCAAGCACCACACGTGATTCCCTATACACTGGGTCCACAATTACAGCATACACTTAAAGCACCATGCATGAGACCACTTTCAAGTCATGGCTTCCCCTCAACAATCCTGGGAGCTGTAGTTTGTGAAGGGTGCTGAGAAGGGTCAGGAAGCCCCAGAGCTACAATTCTCAGAGTAGTTTAACAGTCAGTCCCTCGTCTTCCTAGGGAGCTCGGAGAGAGGGGAGTCCTAACAACTCTCAGCACCCTTAAAACTACAGCTCCCCAAATCCTTGCTGGTGAGAAGCCAGGACCGCTGCTCCTAAAGACATGGTGTGCATGTGGCCCGGGAAGCACTGCACGGGAATTTTGTAACGTCTGAAAGCAGCATGTGCCGAAGAAACGCGAGCAGCCAGAGTCTGAGAGAGACGCTTGCAAGAAGTTTCCGGGGGTGAGGAGGGTGGTGAGTCTGGAGCAACTTGCAAAGCGCCAACTCCCCGCACGCGGCCATTCACGCACCGAAGTCGTACAAGGAGCTCAAGACGGCGTCGAGCAGGCAGCTGACCGAGGCGGAGCCCTTCTCCTCCCTGTCGTCCTCCCCCCCCGGCTTCAGCTCGCATCCAGCCGCCGGGGTCGCCGCCATGTTCGAGTCCTCCTCCTCGCCGGCTCACTTAGTCCATCCACAACGCGCCGTAGGAGGAGGTTTGTCCTCGCTCGGCCACCACCCCGGCAAGATGGCGGCGCCCACAGAGCACTTCCGCCCATCCCCTCTCTCCTTACTCCCTCCTCCTGAAGTCCGCGCTGGAAGAGCCGCCGGGCAGGGAGGCGAGGAGGACGGGCGCAGGGGCGGGTACATGGGCTCTGCCGGCCCCCGGAGGAGGGAGCCAGCTGGGAAGGAGAGGGCTTAGCCAGGCAACGGCTGCCGGCAGGAGAAGCTGGCCATGGCGGCTGCAGTCGGTGGCGCCGTCCGGCGAGGGACCCCCATGTACTCGGTAAGTGCCTCCTGTCCCCTCAGCTCCTCCGTGGCTGGGGAGGGTGGGGCGGCATGGTGTGCTGGGAAGCCCCATGGGAAAAGGAGAGCGGCCGGGCCCTGCTTCCTCGTCAGGGCTGGGAGGGAGGCGCGGCCGCCCCTCGCTGACCTCTCCGCGTGAGTCTCTTGGTCGTGGGCAGAAGGTCCGCGCGATGACAGGCAGGTTGCAGTTCGTCAGGGTGCATGCTCTTTCAGTGCTGGGACACGGGGAAAGGAAGGCGGGGAACTGCACCTGCTGCATTGCTGCCTACCTGGCCGCTGTTCGGGGGCCACCGCTCCACGCCATAAACAGCAGGCAGCTCTCACGTGGAGCCCGCCTGCTCATGTGCCAGACATGCTTGCTGGGCTGTCACAACACAGAAGTGCAAGGTCTTTTGTGCATGGGCGCTGATATCCCGAAAGAAAGAATCGTTGTCCGTTTAGACAAGAGACATTAATATGTTGAAGCCTTTTGGGCATGGTCGCTTGAAGATAGGCTCTGTGTGTGGCAGGGCTGTGAGCTTGGTTGCTAGGGTAAATAAGTGTTTTTAACTTGGGAGGAAGCTCCACTGAACTGTCACTTTGGCTGGCGCCCCACCGCCTTCCCTCATCTACTGTAAAGCCTGTAAGCCTCTTTTCCTTCGCCAAGAGCAGGGAATAAACCTGAGCTATGTGGACACAACTGATTTGAGCAATCTCAGGCAGCAGGGATTGCACAGGAATGGGAATCCAGGCTGCTTCTTTGATCACAAGATGTTTTTTACTGCGTCAAAGGAAGGTGGACAGTACTGTCTTGAAAGGGAAGTGTGTGCATTTTCTTCCTACAGTCCCTGTCCTGCTGCAGAACATAAACTAGTGTTGCAGGTATTGCTGAATTTTGCGGTAGTATGTTTCACTCAGTTTTGTTACACTTGAACTTGTATGTACTCTTGCAACAGTCCTTCAAATAGCTGGCTTATCAAGATGCTAAAATTCCCCTTCCCTTGAAATGTAGGAGGAGATACCTGTACAGACCAGTACTTATAATTGGTAGAAATCCTAACATGTAATGTAGTACTGCCAACCACATCTCAGAAGCAGTGTTTGAAACTCCCATTGTTCTAGGTGCCTTTTGTGACAGGGAATTTCATTTACGTGAGCAGTTTCTGAGCTCTGGGCGCAGTACTACACCTACGATTTCAGATTAAAACTGCAGAGTGGAAGGAAAGGAGGGCTTTTTTCTGCCTCCTCACTTCCAGCTACTGTATGAAGACTGGAGAAGAGACCCTCTTAAGAATATTGGGGGGGGGGTACGCAGGGGAAGGACTAGACCATGTGAAAATATTTTAGCTGCAGTTCATTCATTTTCAGCTTTGTACGTATTTTTGTTATAAAAAAGTGCACCTAGACATTCTGTTGTTGCGCCCATAACCTAGGTTTAAGGTGCCATTTAGCTCCTAGCTTTCATATCTGAGTTTCAAACACTGCTCAGAACCAATTGAGAATAGGGAAGGATGCATTCTCATGAGAATAGTTTGTCCGTTTGGTAACAGATAAATCTGTAGTAACCAAAGAAACTTGCAATCCTTACAGCTAGTTCTGTATCTTTGGATTTTTTTAATTGCAAACTCCACTTATTTATAATTCCTTGTTCTCAGTGCTCTGTCAAAGAAAATTCCCACAAAAAAGAAGCTGAGTGGGGTGGTATTTGTGACTACTGCCATCCTGGAATAGGGAGCTTAATGTCAAAGGCTTAAACTACAGCAAGCCAGGAAAGTTGTTAATGTAGCACCTCTGTACTGCCTTGCCTTAGTCCTGTCTTTGTGTTAATGGCAGTATGGTGGTGCTATAATGGATCAAGTCATCTAGGCTGGCTTTTCGCAAATCCATTTCTTGGGATGTGGTCCTGGAGGTCCATTGGGATGTGGTCCTGGAGGTCCTTTTAAATATGATAAGAAGGGACCAATTGGTTAAGGGTATACAAGTCGGAGCCAAACAGTACAAATTGAAAGCATTTGCAGATGACTTAGTATTGACATTACAGGAGCCAGAATCTAGTACTAAAAGAGTATTGGAACTGATTCAAGAATTTGGTCAGGTTGCAGGATTTAAGTTGAATAAGTTAAAAACTAAGGTTTTAGAGAAAAATCTAACAGTGATTGAGAGAGAGGTTTCAGAAGGAGACAGGTTTAACATTGGTTAAGAAAGTGAAATACCTGGGGGTTAATATGACAGCTAAGAATGTGAATTTATTTAAAGATAACTATGAAAAATGCTGGATGGAAGTGAAAAAAGATTTAGAAATATGGTCAAATTTGAAGCTTTCATTGCTAGGCCGTATTGCTGCGATAAAAATGAATGTATTGCCAAGAATGTTGTTTTTGTTTCAAACACTACAAATTTTGTTTCAACAATGTATTTGGGTGGTATGACAAGGTCAAAGCACATAAAGCATTTAAAAACCATATTGTCAGGAAAGCATTGTTTAATGTCTGGACAAGATATAAAGACCTACTTGAAAATAAAACCCCAAGGTGGCTGTCACCGATGGAAGCGAAGGCTCAGAAAAAGCTCAATATGGAGGCCAAATGGCCGAAATATTGGGAAATTTTGGAACAAGAGGGAGATAAATTGAAATTGCAGAGCTTTGAAAAACTAAAAGACAAAGTGCGAGATTGGCTTCATTATTATCAAATAATGGAGGCATACAATTTGGACAAGAAAATTGGCTTCCAGGTGGAAAAATCAAAATTGGAAACAGAACTGTTAGATCCTAAAATTAAGAATTTGTCAAGAATGTATAACTTGCTGTTGAAATGGAATACTCAGGATGAAATGGTGAAATCTGCTATGATAAAATGGGCACAAGATGTTGGACATAACATTATGATAGCTGACTGGGAACAGTTATGGACCACAGGTATGAAGTTTACGGCATGTAATGCCTTAAGAGAGAATATTATGAAAATGATATACAGGTGGTACATGACACCAGTCAAGCTCGCAAAAATATATCATTTGCCTGATAATAAATGTTGGAAATGTAAAGAGACTGAAGGTACATTCTTTCACCTTTGGTGGACGTGCCCAAGGATTAAGGCTTTCTGGGAGATGATCTATAATGAAATGAAAAAGGTATTTAAATATACCTTCCTGAAGAAACCAGAGGCCTTTCTCCTGGGCATGGCCGGCCAATTGGTGTTAAAGAAGGATAGAACTTTTTTTTATGTATACTACAACAACAGCAAGAATACTCATCGCAAAGTATTGGAAGACACAAGATCTACCCACCCGGGAAGAATGGCAGATGAAGGTGATGGAGTACATGGAGCTGGCGGAAATGACTGGCAGAATCCGAGACCTGGGAGAAGAGTCGGTAGAAGAAGATTGGAATAAATTTAAAGACTATCTACAGAAATATTGTAAAATTAAGGAATGTTAGAAGGATGTTGGAATGAAGTTATGTGGTTTTAGCAGTATTGTTGTAAAGGAGTATTTAAAGATGGATTGTTAACAGGTGAGAATGTAAAATTATAATATATTAAGATAAATTATTAAGATAAAAGCAAAAATGGAAAGGATTTCCTGAAACAACTAATTGAACTAGAATACAAAAAAGGGAGGTGTGAGGAGGTCAGGGAAACAAATAAATGAAAGTCAAGATATGGAAAGGTTGATTGGTTTTTAATTGTTTTTACTTTTTTGTATTTTGTATTTTTTGCTTCTTTTTCTTTTCTTTTTTTATTCTTGTAACTTTTTTGAAATTTTAATAAATAATATATATATATATATATATATTTGCTTTCGTAGATTTTCACGGGTACAGGAATGCAGGTTTTGGTGTCCTCGGGTGTCTTCCCGTGTAAAAGTTGGGGTGTCTAGGCGACGTTTCGACGAGGTCTCACTCGTCATCTTCAGGCTGGTGCTTTCGGCTTCTTGTTACTGGAACAGAGCAGGATCTCAGTGTTTGAGTTCCTATAAATACTGTAGAGGGGGTGTGGTGTATAGCCTCCAATGTTCTGGGCAGAGAGGAAGTTCCCAGGCTAGTGTGCCTTTTCTTCTTTTGTTCCTTAATTACTTGAGAGATATCTTGAGTGATTTCTTGAGTGATATCCTGAGTACCACTTAGGTGGGTCATTAGGTGTGGATTAGTTGTTAAAGTCTTTGTGTCTTGACCTCTTGAACTTTGTGAAGAGTTTTCCTGAGAAGATGGCTGTACTGTACTTAGTTGTGCTCTGGCTTGGCTTCGTGTATAGGGGCGAGCTGTGGTTTTGTGGCTTGTGTCAGCCAGATCTGTGTAGGGATTGCAGGGGGGTGCAGCATCCGGAGGTGCCACCATGGATTGGCTACTGGATGGTGTCTGTAATTCATCTGTGGAGAGGGTCTGGGTTTGGGTCTGGTGTGGTTGATTGGTGTTGGCGTTCTGTGTGCCTCTGGATCTGGTGTCAGTTTTTGTGGGGAGGGCTAATTTCCAGATGTCTGGCAAGCGGGATGTGTCGTCACGCTTGTTCATGTTGTGAGGGTGTTTCTCTATCTCGATGGCTTCCATGATTATTCTCTTGTGGTGATGTTCCGTGTTAAAGAGCAATTTGGAATCTGCAAAATTAATTTCGTGTCCTGTTTCTTTCATGTGTTGGAAAAGAGAGGAAGTTTTTTCTTCTTTTTTGACGGCATTCTTGTGTTCTGCGATACGTGCATTTATTCGTCTGTTTGTTTGTCCAATGTACGTGGCTGGGCAGACTTTGCAGGGTATTTCATAGATCCCTTGGTTTTCCAACTGGATTTTATCCTTGGGGTTTCTGAGGATATTGGCTATTTTTTGGTTGGTGCAAAAGGCTGCAAAAAGGCTGCACCCCCCTGCAATCCCTACACAGATCTGGCTGACACAAGCCACAAAACCACAGCTCGCCCCTATACACGAAGCCAAGCCAGAGCACAACTAAGTACAGTACAGCCATCTTCTCAGGAAAACTCTTCACAAAGTTCAAGAGGTCAAGACACAAAGACTTTAACAACTAATCCACACCTAATGACCCACCTAAGTGGTACTCAGGATATCACTCAAGAAATCACTCAAGATATCTCTCAAGTAATTAAGGAACAAAAGAAGAAAAGGCACACTAGCCTGGGAACTTCCTCTCTGCCCAGAACATTGGAGGCTATACACCACACCCCCTCTACAGTATTTATAGGAACTCAAACACTGAGATCCTGCTCTGTTCCAGTAACAAGAAGCCGAAAGCACCAGCCTGAAGATGACGAGTGAGACCTCGTCG
The DNA here is from genome assembly GCF_964252035.2 of Podarcis erhardii. Taxonomy (NCBI): domain Eukaryota; kingdom Metazoa; phylum Chordata; class Lepidosauria; order Squamata; family Lacertidae; genus Podarcis; species Podarcis erhardii. The sequence goes on along the minus strand of NC_138507.1, from coordinate 75,287,445 downwards.
AAACGTCGCCTAGACACCCCAACTTTTACACGGGAAGACACCCGAGGACACCAAAACCTGCATATATATATATATATATATATATATATATATATATATATATAACAGATTGCATTGGGATGTGTGCACATGTGTTATGCGTACAAATTTATTTATTCCTGCATTGCAGGGGTTTGGACTAGATGACCCAAGTCTACAATTCTATGATTCTATGCTGGAGCCTTTTTTCATCGAATAAGCAAATCAGTAGGGATTTTCTATAGCAGTAGCAAGTTTTGCCTCCAGTATGTCTCTTGTGCAGTGTTGTTCTTGTCTGAAACAGGAAGACTGACAGAGCAATCCTATTTAGGTCTACTAAGACTGAGTTCAGTAGGACTTGCTCCCATGGAAGCTTGTAGAAGATTGCAGTCTTAGTCCTCTGCCACCCCTTCCTAACCATGTGCCCCAAGTGCTAGTGTAAGAATTCCTACAGATGCAGAACAGAGCCATATGTTGGGTATACTTCAGTTCATCAACACAGACCTGAAGATACTGGGGGCTCAACAGTGTGAGCAGCACTTGTGAGTACATATGCATCTCATGCTGGGTTGAAGAAGCCACTATTGGATAATGTATATATGGACACATTTGAAGCATCCTTATATAGTCACACCACTGATGCATCTAGCCTGGTACTATCGATTCTGCCTGGTTGTCCAAGGTTTTAGGCAAGGATCTTCTCCCAGCTCTGCTGTCTGGGATCCTCTTAACTGGGAATGCCACTGTTTGCACTTAGGGATTTTCTCTATCCAGTATGTGCACTCTCCCACCGAGCTACTGTGCCTTCCTAAGGGATGCAGGTTAATCTGTAAATCTTCTTTCATTGACACACACAACAATTTGAAATGCACAGTTCTCCTGTTTGTAGAAATCAGTGCATTTTTTTTTTTAGTACACTTGTGGCAGTGAGGTCACTGACAGTTATTGGTGTGGACATTCCAACTTGTGAATGTTCCAAACTGCCCATGGGACAATGCTGCCTCAACGCTTTCAGGGTGGAGAAAAGCTCTGAAGAAACTCCACTTAAGGTCAGTAAGGGCTGTATGCTATGGTGGGGAGGGAGATGGACTACCAAATGGACATGGAACAAAACTGATGGACAGATAAAGAGGTACCCAAGGAAACAATTGACAATGGAGAGATGGAATTGAGGGAGAAAATAGGACAGAGGCAATGCATAACATTGAGGGAGCTAGAAGCCAAAGGATTTGTGTATGCTATTAACAAGAAGGAAGTGGATATGCAAAGGATGATTTGGAGAGCTTGGGGACTGTGGGTAGCACTGGGGTGCTAAGACTATAGTTAGATTCTGATGCTCTTTTAATATTTGTATAAAAGGGGAGTGTTGCCAATTGTTCCTTCTATTTTCATGGCGGTATTTGTTACCAGATGACCACCCTTATGGACAATAAAGACCATGTGAAGAACTGAATTTGCCAAACTAATTTAAACCAGCCAGCCAGCTCCTTGATTGTAAAACTCAGTTATTAAGTCTTGTGGCTCATTTGTGTAGGTTGAACTCTAATTAAATAAAAGCAAATATTACAAAATGGTTTCATGATAGCAGAGATAAGAGATTTCATGAAAGTAAAGTTACTGGATTTCATAACAGCAGAGATAAAGGATTTCATGATAGCAGAGATGTTGCTAATTGTACATTTTACTGTCATGACACCATTTTCTCTGACAAACCTCAGAAAGCTATTTAGTCCTATACACAGTTATGAGGGAATAAGTCCTATTGACTTTATAAGGACTTAACTTCGAAGTAGATATGCATGAGATTGCACTGTGCGTGGATTAAGTTACTGTCTGATTCTTCATTCATTATGTTCCCAGCAGAAAAACCTCACATCAAAGAAAAAAGATGATTTTGAAGATATCTTGGAAGAGAGGCGGCAATCCAGTGACCTCAGATATGCAATGAAATGCTACACACCTGTTGTTTATAAAGAACTTTCTCCCTGTAAGCCAAGTGCCATTAAAACTATTGTTCTGCAATCTGAACAAGTTCAATATGTCATCAAACACGTGAGTAAAAAATTGTTCTTACTTCAGAAGTTAATGTATTTGTAGGTCTTCTTTGAGCAGCACCCTTGTTTACTGCCAGGTTTTTTTCTACCCATGAGGCTATTGCTTTGATTTTCTCAGGGTAGAATTTTGTTTCTTTTCTTTCCCTTGTAGTAGAAATTCCTCAAATTGCATAATCATCTATACTGTTATCTGTGTCTTGCTCAGGTGGAGGTGGTCTTTTCAGCTGAGAGAGTTTTATTGGATCGGCCTTTGCATGATTTGTGTAATTCATATGTGCTTTGAAATGGAGTGTTTCAGGGATTTATAACTTTATCAACAGGTGGGGCTTTCCCCATAACTGCATTTCCATAAAAGAAAAGGATTACCCTATTTTATTTGTGCTAGTCACACAGCTGTTAAATCCCCAAGGCATAATTTCCTTTGCACCTGCACTTGTAGTTCTTGCTACAAGAGAGTAAACCTCTTCAACAATTCTTACTTGCCACATACAAAGCAACTATAGGCCACCGTGTGCCAAACAATCTTCAAAATGTCAGAGACATTTGGTTTTTATTGACTACTGCTCTTCATCTTTTGCATAGCTATCGAAAGAGACAGGTGAATCACCTGACATCATACAAGAAGAAGCAGCAGAAATTCTGGACGAGATGGCGCATAGCATGCATATGGGTGCTATACGGTTTTTTGCTTTCACACTGAGCAAAATATTTAAATCCCTTTTCAAGAGCATCTGTGTGAATGAAGATGGCATGCAGAAAGTAAGTATGTGTATGAAGGCATATGGAAACAGCTGGAACTCTTGACACCATCACAATCAGAATGAATCTGTGTGGCCATGCTGACTGTAGTAACCACATTATAGTGTGACAGTTTGACATACTGATTGTCCCTGAGGTGGCCTTTTCAGAACCCTTGGGTTGTAGCCATAACTAAAGAATTACCATGTTCATGGCCCTGTGTAAGTGGACCAAAAAGCCTATCAAGGCCAGCTTCCTGTTCTCACAGTGGTCAACCAGATGCCTATGAAAAGTCCACACTAGGGACATGTCTGCTGCAATGCTGCCCAGCAGCTGGTGGTATTCATAAGCTTACTGCCTCCAACCCTAGAGGTGGCGCATAGCTATCTGAGCTAATAGCCACTGGGAACCTTATTCTCCTTGGATCCAAAATCTTTACCTTAAGATGTATAAAAAACGACTAAGGAAAATTGTTCTTTATTTGTAGAAGTGCCTTTTCCATTTTTTCTCTTGTATCAGCTTTTGATATGCAACTATCAACAAGCATGAGTTTGTACGAATTTTCATGCCAATGTTAATATGGGGTTGGAATCAATGGCCCAATAACTCTACAAGTCAACAGGTTGTTTTTCGAATCTGCGCAGCGAAGTGAGCTCCCGTTGCTCTGTCCCAGCTCCTGCCAACCTAGCAGTTCGAAAGCATACCAGCGCAAGTAGATAAATAGATACTGCTGCAGCAGGAAGGTGAACGGCGTTTCCATGTGCTCTGGCACTTGTCACGGTGTTCCATGCGCCAGAAGCAGTTTAGGCATGCTGGTCACATGATCCGGAAAGCTGTCTGTGGACAAACACTGGCTCCCTTGGACTGAAAAGCGAGATGAGTGCTGCACCCCATAGTCGAATTTGACTGGGCTTAACCATCCAGGGGTCCTTTACCTTCTTTTTTTAAACTTTTTAATATAAAAAGATTGTGCTACTGCAGGCATGTCATCTTTTTATGCAATCCTAAGTGATCTGTGGGAGATACTTAGGACAGCAGCCTTACTTAGAAGTAATTAGGTGAACCTTGTGTGGGCCAAGCTGATTTCATTCACACAACGACTGCATGCAACCCAGAGTAATTAAAATGCTGATGTAGAACTTCTGAGGTCTGACTTCCCTGCTTCTGTTATGTTTAAGTCATCATAAAAGTTGATGCTTTAGTTTATTATTCAATCATCTTCTCTAAAGAAAAATCTGAAAGAGTTGCAGAGTATATTGTGGCCATGTGCTGAAATTAAAGAAAAAGACAACTCAAGATTCCTTCATAGTGATAAATGGCATTTTGTTCTTCGTTAGTTACAACAGGCAATACAAGAGCATCCCGTTGTTCTGCTGCCCAGTCATCGCAGCTACATCGATTTTCTCTTACTATCTTATGTGCTGTACACCTATGACTTGGCTTTGCCTGTCATTGCTGCAGGAATAGGCAAGTATTTCCTTTTAAGCAAAAGATTCTTAAAATAGCCAGAATTTTGTAATGGCGCAATCCGGATTGGCCAACATGAGCTTGGATTAGACTGCGTGTGTGTTGGTTGTCTTACTGTGCTTGCAATCTCCCATGGATTTGTACAGCAAGGAGGCTGCACAAGGTCAGGCCAAAAGGGAACTGATGAATGCAGGGATTCCTTGACCCCCCGGTAGGAGGGAGAATAGCCCGTCCCGAGGGAAATCGTAGTGGATTTTGTTCTTGAAAACCTGTGAATAATAATAATAATAATAATAATAATAATTTATTATTTGTACCCCGCTCATCTGGCTGGGTTTCCCCAGCCACTCTGGGCGGCTTCCACAAAGACCAAAAATACACTAAGATGTCACACATTAAAAACTTCCCTGAACAGGGCTGCCTTAAGATGTCTTGTGAATGTCAGGTAGTTGTTTATCTCTTTGACATCTGATGGGAAGGCATTCCACAGGGAGGGCGCCACTACCGAGAAGGCCCTCTGCCTGGTTCCCTGTAGCTTTGCTTCTCGCAATGAGGGAACCGCCAGAAGGCCCTTGGCGCTGGACCTCAGCGTCCGGGCAGAACAATGGGGGTGGAGACGCTCCTTCAGGTATACTGGACCGAGGTCGTTTAGGGCTTTAAAGGTCAACACCAACACTTTGAATTGTGCTCGGAAACGTACTGGGAGCCAATGAGATCACCAGTGTGAAGATCACCCTTTCGGATCTTCAAGATAGCTCTCTATTACAAGTAGGAGTGTTAATACACTTGAAGCTTAATTATAAGCATTTAAAACATAAGATGCAATTATGCATGTCATTTATCAAAGGCTTGTGTACATTGACACAACCAGCAGAAAACCAGGGTAGAATACCAAGGCTTCCATAACACAAACCCCTTACAAAAGCAAGCCCATTGAATTCATTGGGTCATAGCCAGAGGAGTGCCAGCAGACCTGCAGTGGTGCAAAGGATGTGCACTGGCAGAACTTTTCTCTCCTCTGCTCCACCCACACCCAAACCCACCATCAACTCCAAAGCATCTTCCAATCCTCTGCAGCTGATTTTGGGGGCCCATAGGGGGCTACAGGAGAAGAGAGACGGGAAAGTTCCATTCCACTAGTGTATGTCCTTTGCACTAGCAGGGAGCCTTGGATATAGCCTAAGGTGTTTATTCTTATTCTATGACTTATTCTTATTCTATGACTTATCACCCTATGAACGCTATGTAATTTGCTGCCAAATTATATCCTCTAAATATATTTTTGAAATTTTGTTTCTGATACGCTACCCACATAAGTGGTTGGCTGAATCTCTGTGTGTCTTGCATTCTGCTTTCTGAATGGAGTACCACTTTGAAACACAAAATGATTTTGCTACTCTATTCTGTGCCTCTGCTAGATTTCTTGGGAATGAAACTGGTTGGTGAGCTGCTACGAAAATCAGGTGCCTTTTTTATGCGGCGTACATTTGGTGGTAACAAACTCTACTGGGCTGTGTTTGCTGAATATGTGACAACTATGTTAAAGGTAAATAACTGCAATTTTATGTTGAGTTTTAATACTTGCTCAGGTTTACTTTATTTCTTTATTTGTGGTTGATGCCACATTTGGTTATACTTTGTTTGGCCCAAGTAGCTTCTAAAATATTCATTTTTTAAAATAAAAAAAATAAAAACCACTTAGATTACTTACTTAAAAATGAGTTAATAGATTTCCTTGTGTTTGCTAATGGTTACGTTTTTGTCGTTTTTGTCCTCAAGAATGGATATGCTCCCGTTGAATTTTATCTTGAGGGGACAAGAAGCCGCACAGCAAAGACTTTGACTCCAAAGTTTGGTATGTTGGTCATAGAATTCCAGCCTTTGTCACAGAACTAGACAATTTATGTTCAGAATTGAGCCATGTGTTCAGCACAAATGACATGCTATAACTTATCATGCTCTCTGTAAACAATCTTGATTTAATTTTTACATGAATATTATGCATTTATTTTCATACTAAATAACATAATTTTCTTCTTACAGGTCTCCTCAATATTGTGATGGATCCTTTCCTTAAAAGGGAAGTGTTTGACATTTACCTTGTCCCAATCAGTATCAGCTACGAGAGGGTATTGGAAGAATCCCTTTATGCACGCGAACTTTTAGGAGTCCCTAAACCAAAGGAATCTACATCGGTAAGAAAGCAGGTTCAAATTATTGTAGTCCAATGGATGGAATCTTGGGCATTTACTCTGGGTTCATATCTTGCTTGGCCTTAAATTCACTATGGCCTTGTTTGGTCATAATGCGGCACAATGGTTGGCAATTACAAGAACTGGTCACCACAAGTCTTGGGCTCATTTGTTACTCTCTCTGCCTTGGATGTGGCTACAAGGAGGAATTTGGAAACTTTTGCTTCTGTTTTAAACTAAACTTAGCCTGCCATGACATCTAGACCTGGACAAATGATGGTTAAGTATGGTTTGTTGAAACAAGCTAACTGCAAGCCATATGGTTACATCCATCATTCGTCATAATTGAAGTACAGTGGTGCCCTGCAAGACGAATGCCTCGCAAGACGAAAAACCCGCTAGACGAAAGGGTTTTCCGTTTTGGAGGCGCTTCGCAAAACGAATTTCCCTATGGGCTTGCTTCGCAAGAAGAAATGTCTTGCGAGTTTTTCCGACTTTCCCCCCCTTTCCCCCCCTTTTTCTAAGCCGCTAAGCCGCTTATCCACTAAGCTGATAAGCCGCTAAAAGCCGCTAATCCGCTAAAAGCCGCTAATCCGCTAATAGTGCTAATCCGCTAAGCTGTCAATGGGCTTGCTTTGCAAGACGAAAAAACCGCTAGATGAAGAGAATCGCGGAACGGATTCTTTTCGTCTTGCGAGGCACCACTGTAAACCCATTTAAATCAATGAGATTGGTTGACTTAAAGCCCATTAATTTTAATGGGTCAACTCTGAGTAGATTTTAGTTGGCTGCAACCTATATTTTATGAAGTTGCTTTATTTTAACAAACAATAGTTAAAATCTGGTAACTGTAAAAGAAGCAGCAACTTCTGGTGCTCTTTTTGCACCTGTGCTTATAGGAGGTGGATGCATGCAAACCATGACTTAGTGTTGCATTTAAGCATTGCCTGGATGTCAAGGGCAATTTCCTACCTCAATCACAGTTTCCTTCCTATAGAAGAGAAAAAAATAGTCATGTACCTCAAGGTTGTGAGGATGAATAGGCTAAGAATCCTAAGGTAATCATAAAAATTGCAAACTGATGCTGTAGAAGGTATGATAAAATAATAAATGTAGTATATCTGCATGTATCTTTGCTGTTGCACATGTCTCAAGTTTTATCCTTTGTAGGGACTCTTGAAAGCCAGGAAAATCCTGAGTGAAGATTTTGGAAGCATACACATATTCTTTGCACAGCCTGTATCACTCAGATCATTGGCAGCTGGGAGAATCGATACCTGTTCATTTAACTTGGTTCCAAGGTATTACAATGTATGATATATATATATATAATAGCTTGTGGGGAAATTAGCATGAGTCTGTTTTTCACTGCAAAATTTAAAAGTGCTCATTAGCTGGGTAGTGACGCTACCCCTTTTATCACAATATTTAGTCATAATTTTACTGTATCAGGCAAGTCTATTAGATCATTCATTGGTCCTACCTTCAGCATTGGTCAGATCTCAATATTTGAGGGGCAATACAGTGCGAATGCATCATGGGGATGCTGATCCCAAAATAAAGCATTCCTGAACTCATTTATTACTTCCTGTAGATGTAAATACTGTTTAATGAGCATACTTCACTTTGTTAATATGAACTTCAAAATATTGTTACTTAAGTTTTAGATATGAAAGTAAGCACCCCCAGGTGTTGCTGCTGCTGCTGTTATTATTATTATTCACCCACCATTTGGGACCCGTAGGCACATTTGGAGTTTTGAGAGAGTGGCATATGGGCACTACCCTTTTGAGTTGTTTCTCTTCTTCCAAACCCCAGGTTACTTCCTTTCCAGAGGAAGTGTGCATTTATGTTTGTGTGTGTGCGCGCGCGCGTGTGGGTGCGTACACACACACACACACACACACGCTCTCTCACACACATGCTCTCACTGTGTTTTTTTCTATGAGGTTCAGGTACAAGTTGGGTCTAGTTGAATGAATACAGGTCCTCTTGAATAAAAAAAAATATGTGTAGACTTCACTATCAAAAACACAGATCCAGTTTTTCCCAGTATCAGGAAAACAAGGCAGAGATTCTCAGGAACCTTCATTACTTTTGCATTACAGTGGTACCTCAGGGTAACTACTTAATTCGTTCCAGAGGTCCGTTCTTAACCTGAAACACCACTTTAGCTAATGGGGCCTCCTGCTGCCGCCGTGCCGCCGGAGCACGATTTCTGTTCTCATCCTGAAGCAAAGTTCTTAACCCGAGGTACTATTTCTGGGTTAGCGGAGTCTGTAATCTGAAGCGTATGTAACCTGAAGCGTATGTAACCCGAGGTACCACTGTACTTTTGCATAGGATGACAACAACACTGTGAATGCAGTTGTGACCTATGATTTGATAGTATTTTTGAGGAAATCCCTTATAAAATTACATGGAGCCATAAGGATCCATGCCTTGCATCCATGTTTTTGCACCATGACAACACTGAAAAAAAGCACTGGACTTTTAAATTGTATGGTTCAGTCAATGGCAGACAGGTGTGATCAGTGATTTGAAGGTATTGCTTGCTGGTGGGGGCGGGGATTCCATGCAAAAATAAATGCAATTTCACAGGTCCCTCACTCAGTGGCACTCAGAGGTCCTGTGGGATGGATGGAATATCCTTTGCAAAAAGAAATTTCGCAAAAGCAAACTGAATCTATATGGGAATACAAGACTTTGAATGCCTTTGCTCACTACACTTTTCCTTTTAGGCATATTCCACAAAAGCCATCTGAGGAAATCCAGGAATTTGCCTGTGATGTAGCCTACAAAATGGAACTCCTACAAATAGAGAACATGGTTCTGAGCCCATGGATATTAGTTGCTGCTGTCCTACTCCAGAATTTACCAGCCATAGATTTTCAGCTTCTTGTTGAAAAGACACTTTGGCTAAAAGGTTTAACTCAGACATTTGGAGGATTCCTTGATTGGCCCGGTATGCAATGAACATTGTGCACACATTTCCTTTTCTGAGAACAATGTAGCTTATGTTACTTTTTATGTGTTTGGGAACAGTGGGAGGCTAGAATTTTCCTTTTAGGACTTTAAAACCAGTCTGATTCCCGCACCCCCCACCCCTAAATACATGAATGTTACTACGGCATATGATTACTGTTCTTCCTCAATATAAAAAAGATTTAAAAATTGCAGGAAAGGTTACTTATATTTGCAGTGATCATCTCAATTATAAAAGAGAACAAGACATGCTAGAAAGCAAGGTTTTTAAAAACAAAACAAAACCATCAACACAAAATGCACACACAACAACTATGAGGCAAGGTTAAGCAAGAGCCCTCCCACTAGGGCCCTACCCAATTGTGCTGATTTTGTGTTGTTTGAGCCTTGAGGTTGGGATGGGACGCAATCTAATTGAGTTTTGTATGGCAGACATACGATACCAGTGTCTTGCCATGACTGCTCAAGGAGCCATGTGGTTCAGGGCAGGAGAGATGATTCTACAAGGAAATGCAAATATGAAAAATACCTGAGCTTTGAAGCCAGCATAATTTTGAGCTGGAATACGAGGTTCTTGTAGTTTGCCTGCCTCCATAAGTCATTTATTAATTGGTCGCTATAAATAAGGTTCACAAAGGCTGAAAGTATACAATTGATGCTCTTACCTTGTGGTACAGGGGTCTTCTCTTTCTCCCACTTTCACATTTCCATCTTTCACCTGATCATAAGTCTGCGGTTCTCTTAATTTTGAAGAAGCTCTGGTTGCTTTTACTACTTTGCAGTGCAGTGGAATATGAAGGGTACTTAACTTTGTGTCATCTGAAAATAGGATAATTTTCCACTTTCCTGTTCGAGGAAGGCAGATAATAATTGCATGCCTTTTTAAAGTTGCCAGTTTAGAAATCTCTTTGTCCTTACCAGCTTCCACCCTCTTCCAAATTCTGCCTCCACTCAGAATGGTTACCTGCTGGCTCTCTCATCCGCCTGTTTCCCCAACCTTTCTCAAACTTACCAAGTTGTAGGGTGAGGTTGCGGAAGGGGAACAATAGCCAAAGACCACTTCACAGTTGTTCCAGCATAACCAGTGTGAATTCTGAGGACTGCAGTTGTTTGTTCTTCCTAAGTCATTGAACAGAGTCCCCATTGGCAATGGAGGATCCAAAGATTTTCTGAAGCCTTCACGTTAGAGAACTGGAAACTTAGGAAATTTTTTGGCAAGACACTCCAGCTGCTTGTTTTTTCTCCTCCTCTACCTCGCCGTCCCAGCAACTTAGTAAAATTGCGAGTGCGTGGGAAGTAGGGCTAGTAGTGATAGTGGGACCTAGGAAGGTAGGAACATAAGGAACTGTTGTGGCTCAGTGGCAAGGCACCTGCTTTTCATGCAAAAGGTGCTAGGTTCAACCCCTGAAATCTCCAGGTAGGAATGGGAATGTCACCTGTCTGGAAATGCTGGATAGCTGCTGCCATTCACTGTAAGTCATGCTGAGCTCAATGGACCAGTGACCTGGCTCAGCTTCCTATGTTGCTCAGTGGAGGAACTCCCCTAGACCAGCTCTTCTGAGCCTTTGGGAAGAATTGTCAGAAAACGCTTGGGCGACTGCTTCTGAGGATTCTCCAAAAAAAGGCTAAGATAGGCACAGCCTGCTCTGAATGAGACAGGCGCATTTTGCCCATCACTAGTTCAGTTTTCCTGCCTCTTTCCTTGGTATTTTTTTTGAAAAATTCAAAGCTAAAATAAGAGATGGTGTCAGTTTTGGCATTTATTCCCAATTTGTCTTTTCCTAGATAATCTGTGTGCTAACAAAGCGGTGCGATCCAGTCTTGCTCTACATTCCAACATTGTGAGCCTTGTCAACGGGCAAGTGGTTCTCAATGACAAAGATATAGAAGCTGGCACTACGGAAGAACTTGTCTTTAAGCAAGCACTCGCTGTCCTCATGTGCGGGTCCTACAGGAACCAGCTGCTCAACGTCTTTGTGCGACCAGCCCTTGTAGCACTCGCGTTGCAAATGACACACTGTTCTAGAAAAGGTAAATTCATTGTCTAATATAGCAAAGTGCTTTCCTATATTATAAGCTGTACTGGAAGCTGGCAAGTTAATGTACCCAATATGCCTATTCACCATGATCTAGTGTTCATCATGCATGCAGACTAGTTAGTGTAAATAAAATGTGAAGCTTTATTTTAGTTTGCAGTTCATGAAGGCAATGCCCAGTGGCTCTCTGTGGTTATAGCAGCTTCACTTCCCGTGACCTGACTAACTTGGTCATGCTTCAGACCATCCTTAATTTAACAGCTATGACGTGTGCCAGTGAACTGTCATTATCTGGTGAACTAATTCTCCAGTAGCTGTTGATTGAAGGGGATGGTGCATACCCTGACAACTTCCATTGCATAATTTAGTGTTAAGGTTAACCGCAATCCATCAACAATTCTGGGTTGTGAAATCCCCTGTCATTTCAGTAGACTTTGCGCAGAAGTAGCTTCTGATGATGGCACCTACCATTTCCAAGTGACTCTGCCATTTTTGTGTACATGTTCAGTTTTTATGCCATCGTTTAACATACATTATTATCTTAAAAAATGAGCACCTTGCAGACATCTTCTTTTAATAGTGAAACACTTTGAAAAAAGGGTTTATTCATGGGCAGTTGCATTTTGTTTTCCAGAGGAAGTCTATAGCAATTTTGCTTTCTGGCGTGATGTCTTCTCTGACGAGTTTATATTCTTTCCTGGAATACCCCTGAAGGTAAAGTATTGTGTGTGGTCCTGGTAGCTTAATATCTACAGGAGTTTCTCATGACTTCACTAAATAGTGAAGCCTAATGTGACTAGAGAGAGGGATCTTGAAGCTGTTATGATCTGCTGTTGGTAGTATTTTTGGCTGTAATTTTGAGTGAGTTTTCAATATGCTAGTCCCTCTTTTCCTTGAAGCAACATGGCTAAAACCCACTCCCATCATTCCCATCTAGCATCACCAGTAGGCCAGGGATGATGCGAGTTGGAGTCTAACATCACTTGGAGGACCACAGGTTCCTCATCCCTGTTCTATTCCTTCTCATAAAATGACATCATCTATAAAGTTTTAAGATGTTATGACTTCCTTTGCTGTAAAACCAAAGCTATGTAATGTCATCTTATAGCCTCATTCTAGATGTCACAACCTAATTTTTACACATACACCTGAAAGAGCTTGACAACTAACAGTCTGAAACTTTAACGGTCTGAAACTTAAAATATATTTTTCATGGGTGGCATATACACCTTGTGTGTACACAAACACACACCACATTTATCTTTCTCTATTACCAGCATTTTATCACTGACCTTGACGCGCTGTTCTGTCCTTCTAAGATATCTGGAGAGTGTCAGTTCACTATCCCTACTCACATCCCCTGAGCAAAGATGGGAAACCTGTGGCCCTCTAGGACTGCAACTCCCATCAGCCCTAGCCAGTACCACAAGTGGGCATGGATGATGAGAGATGTAGTCCAGTCTGGAGGATCACAGGTTCCCCATCCCTGCCATACAGATGTGTCTTATTCCTTACTTGGGGTGGTTTTCCCTCTCCCACCCCTTGTTTTGGGCTGCTTTTATCTTTACATTTATGTTCTGTCCCATCATGGTGCAGAGGAAGACCATTCTGGTTGTGCTAGAAGTGCATGCACAATTATTTTCTTCCTTCTTTTTAGTTTTTAACAGGGGAAGTCTGTTCCGCCCAAACTTTCTCTGATCTATCTTCCATGTGCCGTTCTTAATATGGCCATAATTACATACTAGTCTGTAGTTCAGTTTGCTCTTGTGTAAGCCCAGTAATGAATTGTTTGCCCTGCCTCTTGAAAGGTCAGGTCTTCAACTGCACTTCATGCACTCTCAGTACAAAAACTCAGGAATGCTTGGCCATCTAAGAGTACAGGGTGTTCGGTTCTAAGATGTTCAAGGAGCATCTCTTTGAATTACAAATCCCAGCCTCTTAATCTTGATGTAGTGTGCAAAGTGCTCAAACAAGCAGGACTATTTGCAGTTGTTGCGCAATGCAAACTGAGAATTAGCTTCTGCTGCTGGCTGGGAACAGCTGTTCCGTTGGGGCTAACTTGGTGCTAAAAAATCCAGGGGTATAATACAGGCAACGTGGATTGCCTGATTATAATTACTGTTAGGCAGATTGAATTGTTTAAATTAAAGCAGTTTGGAGCAAAGATTTAAATGAAATTTCCCATTCTGAAATTCATACATATATATTTAACAAGCATGCACTCTAACTAATTTCTCCAACAGTTAAAGTTTGGTTTGCAATAAGTGTTATTATGTAACCTAGAGGCATAATTCAAAACTTTTGGTTGTGCATCCCATGTGCTGTTGTTTGCAGAATTTTGTCTCCTTACAGACAAGACAGTGACAAAATATGTGGCCTCAGCTTTTGAACGCCAGAGTCCAGTACACAGATATTATTTTCTTCAGATGGCAGGTTGTACAATACATGCATATGCTTGCTCTACTGGAGGGCCTGCAGGAAATTTTATAGGCCCAGTTCCAGAGTGTGTGTGCCTTGGCTGTCTTGTCTTGAAAAACTGGTTTTGATTTGTATAGCCAGACTCCACTGTATGCAGTTAACTTTATCATGCATCAGATTGGCAGGGGGTTGGACTCGATGGCCCTTGTGGTCTCTTCCAACTCTATGATTCTATGATTCATTTAGGTATAATTTGAAAGTTAGAAACAGACTTGAGATACGTTAGACCTGTTTACTGGAGAAATACAGGTGTTGATTATCTGTAATTGTCTGCATGGCATTAAACCCACTGAAAAAACATAACCAATTTTGTTTAATCCCCAGGATTTTGAAGAAGGTTGTTTCTTGCTTACAAAATGTGATGCAGTTCAAGTCACGTCCCAGCAAGTTTTTGTTACTGAGAAAGGAAACAATATAATCTCTTTCTTGACAGCAATGTTCAAGCCTTTTGTGGAAGGTTACCAGGTACAAAATCAACTGCAATGTTATTTTCACCAGTCTGTCTTTTATTCCTTTTGTGGGGAGTGACTTATTTATTAATATTTTGATGCTGGGGCCCACAGAGAAGGGCCTTTGGTAGGATAAAAAAGATAAATATATAAAGCAGAAAATGAGAAGGGCCTATGGTGAAAATCTTAACATGCGGGTGTTTATATAGAAGCAAATGGCCTACACGCACCCTAAGCATCCTAAGAAAAAAGGTTAAAACTTGTAGCACAGATTTTACTAGAAGTCAAACAAACACATGTCCTCTCCCACTTAGGTTTGTATCTCTTTATCGAGCTGACATTTAAAATTTAACTGGGTGGTGTCATTTATTAAAGGAAACAAAAATTGAATAAACAAGTTGAAATTGGTATTACCTGCGGAATGAAGCCTTGCTGTACAGCGCTTACAGCTGTGCTCCCCCTGCCCTCATGTGGGTTCCCATATATTTATTTCACAAGAACTATTGTGGTGTTCTGACAGCATCATCTCCCCCCCCCCCAAATGCCATATGACAAAATTGCTTTGAAACCCAAAGTGGCTTTCAAAAACAGAGCTATGGCATGAGGAACTTAGCATTCAAAGGGGGGCAGGGGGAGATCCAATCTGGCTGCCCCTTGGAAGTAGCTCTTTAGAAAGCAGATCAACTCTTTAAACTGCTATGAAGTATTTTTCAACTCAGAATGTTACATTTTTATTACAAGTTTAGTTTTCCAATGACTATTCATGCAAGAGGGATGATCCTTTTGTTAATGTGCTTCTTAACCAAAGACGTTAATGGGTTTCTCTCCACTAGATAATCTGCAAGTACCTTTTAAAGGAATCGAATGAGACCTTTATGGAGAAGCAGTTTATATTTGGAGTCCGAAGCTTTGCTTCTGAGCTTCTCGAGGCAGGTGTGTGTTTTGTCTTTGGATGATGCAATTCTTTACTTAGCACTTGGGGTAAAGGAACTGAAGCTTTAATTGTTCCCCTTTCTCCTGTTTAGGAAGCACACAGTGTTACGATGTCCTGTCCTCAGACATGCAGAAAAATGCTTTGGCAGCTCTCGTGCGACAAGGCGTTGCATCAAGAACGAAAACGTGAGTACAAATTTTCTGAGAAGAAAGTTGGGGTATAAAGTCTCTTACAAATTATACAGAGATTGCACAACTAAGCAGTGCCAGAAATTCAGCAAGGAGGGTTGCCAGTCTAATCTCAGTCAGGAGGGGCTTCTGTAGGCTTGGACTCACAACAGTGAATGTATTAATTATACAGCTCAGTTCTTTCCTTTTCTCCCCAGGAGTGATGGATTCTCTTACATTGTAAGGAAAGAAGCTCTAAGTAAAACCGCAGGAATGTTTGGTAAGTGTCTCTGCTAATGGAGAGTACTATGAAATCTGACGGGGATTTTTTGCCAAAGACTTTGCATGTGTCTTCTCCTCTTTTTGTTATTTCCCAAGTCAACAGTAACTGAACAGTTTGTAAACTTCGTGCAAGAGTAGGAGCTGTTTTTCAAATGTAAAATGTAGCATGCTGAAAACTGGGCCCTTGCAATATTGTCTTGACAGAGTCTCACCTTGTCAAGATCATCTCTGACCCGCAATAGTTCATCAGAAATACAGACTGAGTGAATCATGTATGGTCTCCAAAATGTTAACACTCTCCATAGCAGCTTTTACGGCCAAATAGGAGTTTTTTTATTACATTTCAGCTGATTGCCTCCTGGCTTAACATTTTCAGGAGTATATATCTGATATTCTTTAGTTTACCTTTACATTTTAAAAGTGATGGAAGTAATGATGGCAAAGACTTAGCATTACATCAGTGGATTTAGCATGAGGTGTAGCAGCTGACTGCAAGTAGTTTTTGCTTGAACATGCCCTGCCTGCCCAGTTCAATAATGGAGGCTCCTTTGCTTTTCCCAGTCCAAAACAGAGCTTCCTTCTAAGTTCCGATTCTGAGAGGTAGTTTTGTAACAAGTCTTTTCCCTGCATAACTTTTTGTTTTCTTTAACAGCTTTTGTAAAGGAATGGTAGAGTGTTTCTCTCTCAGAACTAATGCACTCTGTATTCCTGTTACAGAATCTAGGATACCTGTAAGCAAACCGATGGCTGCAAGACTTTGAGCTGCTTGAGTGGCTTGCCTTATGCACACTAAAACTGTGAACGGCTGGAAGTAAGGCAGATTATGAACAGGATGCTAACTGAAGACTTAGGATACACTTCCCACCTTGAAATGTTACTACTGCTACATAATTGTGGGAGAAAACTCCTGATGTCCAGAATATTTCCATCGCCACTCAGAGAACTTTGTCAGCATTGATGATTAACATTATCTTTTAATAAACGTCACTCCTTCCTTCACCCAGTTAGCATTTAACAGAATGACACTGTTAATGTCTGAAATGTTTGCCATAAGGAAATTGTTGCTTTTATATAATTATTTTGTTGTTGTGAAGAAATGTGATTGAACAACTAAGGACATAGCATTAAAAGCAATATTTAAGGAAAAGCATCATTGGCTGTTGGTGTACATAGGAAGAGATTATTTCATTCCTTTCAAGGATGTAATTCTCACAAAATGTCAATGCTGTAACTGTTTTTTCAGGTTTTGCAACTTTTAAGTATTAAAAACTAAGAACGGAATACTTTGCTGCTTTCAACTGTTGCACATTTGATGACTTCAGTGTAATGTGCATTGCGTTGTTTTTCTTCTCTTGCTGTAGGGTTTTATAAAAGCATATTGTCACTTATGCTTTTATTCATGTATGAATTGTATATACATTTATATATCTGAGTATGTGCCTGTGTGTTACCAAATATAACAGGGTTTCCTACTGCAGCCTTTGCAACCTGGTGCCTTCCAGATGTTCTGGGCTACAGTTGTGTTGGCTGAGACTACTGGGGGTTGGTGTATGGATGTAACTTCTCCACTGGAAAGCTTAAATAAGGGAAGGACCTGAACTTTGTCTGGTTGTGAGGAGAAGACATGAGTATGCAGTCCAATACATACTAGGTATATTTCATAAATTGGGCAAACTCATTGTGTGTTTATTAGAAATAATGTGAGTCGCTGATAATGGCTGATTTTTAGCCTTTGCTCTCATCAACCATACTATCTGTTTATACAGTATATGCTTGCCAGGAGTGGGAGGGAGCAATATAAAAGAAAGCTAACATTTTGTCCCATTACCAAAATAATTTCTGATTTTAAAAATGGGAATGGGGAGAGAAGATAAAAGGGACTTGTCTTTGTGCTGGTTTGGATGGCTGTATGTTGAAAAGAATTGAAAATAAAATTGGAAACAGTGCCAGTCCCACAAGAGAAGTGGAAGATATTCAGAGTTACTGAATTTCATGCTCTTGTGATAATGCAAACTGTTCCTTAATGTACAATGACCATAAGTATTAACCTAGTATCCAGTGCATCAGTACGAACTTGAAACACCATTCTGTTCTTGCAGGGAAGTGATCAGTACACCCCCCCCCCCAAGGTGATCAATCCCTTCTCTAAGAAGCATGACCCAGCTGCAGTATAATATGTGATACTGCATGAGTTAAGACTAGCATTTGCCCCAGTATCTCTATTTATCTTCCTCTTTCATGCAGCTAATTCATATGACCAAAAACAAATCCTCACCTCCCAAATCTAATAGACACAACAGTGACTGTAACTGGCACCTTAATAATGTGGTCATCTGAACATACTTTGGGTTGGTCATATCTAGAAGAAGACATAGTTCCTGTACCTGGATAACTATGGAAAAGGAGATTCTATTAATTGCAGCTTTTCTTCATTACCAGCTCCACTTGCCCATATCCTCTCTTCACAATTATTTAAAGGTACCTGCCTCTGCTTGTTAGGCAAATTTGCTTTTGCATAAAGCTGGTGAAAAGGAAGCTGTGTAAAACCTGGTGGCCCACTTGTCCCTATCCAGTTCTAGGCTTTATCCCAGGTCTCACCCCTACCCAGCTAGGTCACACTGCCCATGCTCTGCACCCTCCTTGAAAGCTTTTATCTGGCTGAAGTGTGTCTTGACCAAGGGCAATGCTTCTTGCTTTCCCGGATGGAGTATGCTGTGTGTATCATCTGCAACACAACCCACCCGACAAACTTGCGTCCATAGCTTCCTTCATGTTGGCTCAGGCTGCCCACACGCCTTGCCCACAACTGGCATGTGGCTCTCAGAAAGTTGCCCATGAGGCCCTTGACTTTGGGGGTTGGGAGAGTTCCCTGACATTAAAAAAACCACAACCCGATTCAGTATTAGGATTCGGAGTAAAAATCAGGCCAGCCCAGAGCCAGCTCGTGTTTGTTCTGGATCTGGAAGGGGGCAGGAATTCGGTTCGATTATACTCCAGCTAGGATTCTGACCCCTTTAATTCCAGGCGGTGGGGATTGAAGCCACCTCACTTCTTTGTCACCACCAGAGGGTCTTGTGAATCTGGTCCAATTGGGAAGAAAACCACCCCGCTGCCCGCCACTTTAAGCAAGGCGCCGTTTGGGAAAGAACCGTCTCCAGCCCAACCCCCGCAGGTGCCTCTGCTCTCCAGCGGAGGCGCTGTTGTTTCCCCTCGCCAGGCGGACTCCATTGCCGCTGGCTTCCACCGCCTCGGCCGGGAAGGAGACATCATGGCCTGGCGGCGAGTCGAGCTGGGCTTCGCGGAGGAGGCGGCGGCCTGGCGGCTGCGCAGCGAGCACTTCCCTTGCAAAGTGGGCGGCAGGCCGGCGTGGCTGGCTGAGGCGGGCTTGCCGGGCCCCGCCGAGCTGCAGTGCGGCGCGTGCGGGGAGCCGCGCGCCTTCCTGCTGCAGCTCTATGCGCCTCGGCCGGGCCGGGCCGACGCCTTCCACAGGAGCCTCTTCCTCTTCGGCTGCCGCCGGCCCGCCTGCTACCGCCTCGCCGGCCCCTCCCCGGGCTGCCTGAGAGGTGAGGGGCGCGGGCGGAGAGGGGCCTCGTGTCGTCTGAAGGGCCCTCGGTCGGGTCTGCTGTGGGCTTAAAGGCATGCAGGAGGGAGATGCTGGAAGTCCTAAGTCCCCTCCCCTTAAACCCAGCGGGGCAAGTTAGGATTGCAGCTGCAGCCCTCAAGGCCCGACTCGGGAACCTGCGGTTGTCAGTAGCCCCGGCCAGCATAGCCAGTGGTTAGGGGTGATAGGAGTTATTGGGTGGACCGGCTGTTTCCCTATCCCTGGGCTCTTTGTTGTTTGTTCCTATTAAAATTTGGGCCCTTCCATTGAGGAAGACAGACTGTTGCCCTAGCCCAGTGGTTCCCAACCTTTGTTGGGCCATGTCTCACCTAAGCATCTCTGAAATCCTGATGCACCCCCCCCCAATAATTCTTATTATTCAAAAAGTGAAGCCCTATTCACGTGGAAGAAGCCTAAAAGGCCATTCATTGTAAATAACTCATTCTCGAATTGCCCCCCTTTAAAAATTAAATTGCCCCCCCTATGGGGCGTGTGCCCCACATTAGGAACCACGGCCCTAGCTGAAGGCAAATCACTGCCCCATCTAGCTTGTATCATATACTGGTGATGGCAGTGGCTCCCCTGGGTTTCAGACAGGGGTCTTCTTCCCTACCTTTACCTGGAGATGATGGCGATCGAACATGGGGGAAGCAGGTACTGTACAGCCCATTTCAAATAAAAATGCAGCTTTCTTTGCCCAGCTCCCTGCTACTGAACTCCCTTTGTAGGAGTTTGCTTATCTTTGCTTATTCAAGGCATCTTCAGTCCTACCAGTTGTCACGATACAGATGTGTGGTAACATTGCATTGGCTCACATACTGTGCACCCCGATTCATATTTGTCAGGTGTATCCTTACAGGTTTGCTTCTGCCTTGCAACACATCTGGTAAAGAGGTGGGATGTAAATGTTTTCACTAAATAAATGCAAATGTATCTTAGGTGCACAGCTAAAAATCTGGTTTTATTTATTTCTACTATTTATAGACTGCTATTCACCACAGATGTTCACAAGGCAGTCTACACAACAGTCAATAAAAGAATCCATCGTTCAAAATAAATTAGTGTTTAAAACAAAGAAAAAAGTACAGGTAAAGTTCAATAAATAGGCTTAATACAATTTACTTACTTAAATAGAATGCTGTGAAGAAGTTCTAAAACTGGAAGTCAGTCGAAAAAGAATAAACAAGGCCAGCTCATAACTTTATAATAGAATTTGAAAATGGGTGTGTGTGAGAGAGAGAGAGACAGAGACAGAGACAGAGACAGAGAGATAGAGACTTGTCAGTGGCTTCAGTCTTGTGCTCGGGAACATGTCATTTTGGCCCTACTAAAATCTGTAGTATCTTTGTGTGGGTAACCAACTGCAAGCTTACAGCATATAAATGATGAATGGATAAAGTGTATGTCATTTGGTAGAGTTTTCTTAAAAATAAAGCGAGTCAGGCAATCTTTTTTTTCACCAACAACCCATGTCAACCGTTATATATCAGATGGGAATGTTTCTTCCCTTTCCTTAAAGTGCTACCCTTGTAGATGTATTAGAGAGCATCTCAGAGCACCATAAATCACCATGTTTGAATTAAATGTCAAAATAAAAAAACTGGTGAAGTGGAACTAAGGAAAGGGAGGTATTATCTGGTACGTCTTGGCTGGCTTTGATGTTGACAAGAACAGCTCTTTTAAAATGTGAGACATTAATCAACCTCTGAGATCCTAAACTGACAATGTTTGCCTTTCTCTTGATACTTTCATGACAGAACTGGTCTGTTGAATGGAGCAATTAAAGCATCAAAAACGGATTTAAGAAAACATTAGCAGTGTGAGTCTTACTTCAGATGGTGGCTAGAGATTTTTCAGTTTGTATTCCAACTGAAATGTGTGGTACTGTTAAACTAGAATTGGAGCATGTTTGGAGCTCCAATTTAGTCTGACACTACTGAGAAGTGAATTTTCTCTCAGATTATATACATGCCATTCATGCTGTTCTGCCACACTCAAATGCTGCCAAATAAATATCACAAAATTAGTGGATCTCTCCCTCCCCTAAGGAGCTTTGGATCCTCTGGAATAAGAGGTCTCTCCTCCGGTAAAGATTAAGGAGAAGTGTAGCAACTTGTATAGTTTCTGACATAGCCAGGTCAGAGAGAGCAAACAAAAAGTATATACAAATACTTGCTTTCAAATAGTTAATAATTTATTTCTATTTTCAAGTTTTTAGGAATCAATTGCCAAGGAAGAATGACACCTACTCTTATGATCCACCACGGGAAGAGCCACCCCATGAAGAGCCGATTTGTGCAAATCTACAGCTAAAATGTGGAACGAAGCTGTGCCGAGTCTGTGGGTGTTTAGGAAGCAAAACATGCTCCAAATGCCACAAGGCTCATTACTGTAGCAAAGACCATCAAGTTAAGGACTGGAAAGCGGGACATAAGCTTTCATGCTTGCAGTCTGGTAAGCGATTTGAAACTCTAGAAATTTGCATTGATTTAGAGGAGGGTCTCTATCAGTTGAAGATCGGCTTTGATTACTTCAGAATTGAGCAGTCCAAGAAGAATTGTTATAATTGGGGAGAGCAGGGGGGTGCAATCACAATGTTTCAGGGTAGGGGGAGGTGTGGTATGGGAGGTGGGGCAGTTCAGGGAAGGGGTACATGGCCCACACAGTTAGTGACTATGCTGTGTGCAAGCCCATCCTCCAACATGAGGCATTGCAGTCATCCTGTTAGCCAGCCCTTTGGTCCGCGGCTGCTGCCCTGAATGCCAGGTTAGCTCTGAGGAAGACATCCCTCATCCTATTCTGGATGAGGAGGCTGGTCTGGTCTATATTACTGATACCTTGGTGGCTGAGCAAGGTGTGGTTGGTCTTACCTAGCTGTGTCCACCTGAGTATCTGGAGCAGCATCAGGGCAGACCTGAGGGTCAGGGAGGGGGTATTGTTGTGATCTATAGAAATTAGCTCTTTCCAGGCTCTCTGTCTATTTTGGGGGCAGGAGAACTAGAGGGCACGTTCTTGGCATTGGGCAGTTGGGACAGATTCGGCATTCTGCTGGTTTACCGTCCACCTAGCTCCACAGCAGTCTGCCTGCCTAAGCTGACAAGAGCTAGTCTCAGGTGGTGTTGAAGGCTTACAGACTGCTGGTTTGGGGGGATTTCAACATCCATGATGAGGTGAATGGCTCTACGGTGGCTCAGGGCTTCATAGCGGCCATGGAGCTGTTCCAATATGTTATTGGCCCAACACATGTGGCAGGCCATGCTCGGGACCTTGTGAAGAGGGTTATCTGAAAGTGGAGGTTATTGGCATCAGTCTCTGGTCATGGTCTAATCATTTCCTATTGAGATTTAGACTTTTAGCACCTTTTTTCTCTGCAGAGGCTGGTATCTATTAGGATTGTCTGCCCTTGGCGGCTGATGAATCCAATGGATTTCAAAAACTGCTCTGGGAATTTTTTTGGCTGATATAACTGGTGCTCATATCAAAGCCCTGGCCAGTCTCTGGAGTATCCTAATGGCCATTGACATGATTGCCCTTCAGCACCCTCTCCCATTTTGTGGAGCCCATTTGGCTTCCTGGTACAGTGGAACCTTGGGTTTCGAACGTGCCTTGGAAGTCAAACGGCTTCCGAGGCGCATTTCTCCATTTTCTCAATGGAATTTACCGACCGCCCATTGCACCTTGGTTGTCAAACGTTTTGGAAGTTGAACGGTCTTATTACATTCGACAACCGAGGTACCACTCCATAGCTTAGGATGAGGAAGCAAGCTGGGAGACAGCTCAAACGCAAGTGGAGCAAAACTCCAGTCAAATGCAATCAAACACTAGTGAGGCCTCATCATCAAGCCTACCAAATGGCAGTGAAGGCAGCAAAGAAGGTATACTTTGCTGCCTCCATTGCACCCTCATTGTGTCATCCAACAGGGCTTTCCTGGGTAGTGCAAGGCCTTTTACAGTCTGGCCTGAAGGAGGTGACACAGTAGTCATTGTTGTTGTTATTCACCTACGAATTCTAAAACATCATATCCTCTATTATTTTCAGAAATTTTTGCCAAAATAGTTTTTACATATTTTCTGGCGTTGCTGCAAAGTCCACTTTTGGTCTTTGACATCTCCAGCAGCACAAGTTTCTTTTTTAAGCAAAGTTGCAGTGCCTCAATTTCTTTCAAATCCTGTTTGTCTCTGTGAGTAGAATGACATAAAAACTCTACAGTAATGCTAGAGGTGTTACTGTTGAATTTTGGGACATTTCTGCTTCTAGAGACAAGCAGGGTTTTTAAAGAAATCGAAAAATTGAGACACTGCAGCTTTGTATAAAAAAATGGTGCCTTCTGCTCTGGCTTTATTCTGCTGGCCATTTCATTCTATATTTGTCTTTGCTAGCTTTAAAGTTTGCCCCCCACCCCCAAGAAATCATTTGAAAATAGACTGATATACAAAATAGAATAGGGAAGAATGATCAAAATAATTTTGGTTTCTTGTTTTGTAGGTGAGCTGGATGTTGTTATTCCAGATCATAAATTTCTTTTCCCCGAGTATGAAATTGTGATAGAGCCTGAAGAAACTGACTCCTCCAATGTCAGTGAAACAGAAGAGGAAGATCAGGACAAAAAAGAATTGACACCTGCCGCCAATACAGGTAAGTAGTATGAATAAATTTCCTTGCTGCAAGACCTATTTTTAAATTATACTACAGTTGTACCTTGGAAGCCGAACGGAATCTGTTCTGGAAGTCCGTTCGACTTCCAAAGCGTTTGAAAAACAAAACACGGCTTCTGATTGGCTGCAGGAAGCTCTAGTCATCAGGAAACGTTTGACAAAGGAATGCATAGTATAAAAGTAACACAGATTAACAATAAACAAAAAGTACATAAACTTGAAAAAGATTACATGCATAATCTCCCTGGCAAGACACAGCCTTTTCTTTTAAAAACATTTCACAAAAAGGAATATTTTAAACAAGTTACACTATGAAAATCAGACTCTTCATCTTAACATACTTTGTTCTAATTTCTCATGCAAACCTTCTGAAGATTTTACTTTTGCTTATTAAAACTATAGTATTGCTGATTTTAACACTATAAAGTTTTAATCTGTTTGGGTTTTAGATGAAGCACCAGATTCTCTAGATGAGACTTCATTGGAAGCAATGGCAAAACACGAAACCCAAGATGACAAGATTTTTCAGAAGTTTAAAGAGAAAATTTCTTCGGAACCAGAACAGGTTTTGAAATGCATTTTTCTGTGGCTCCCTCTATTTTTTTTAATATGAGTTCAATAGTAATGCCTGTTTGTCATTTGTTACTTAGCCTAGAATCCTGTCAGTATTGCTTAATTTTCTAACCACTAGGTCTTCATGCCACTAAAGTACTAAAATATGTGGTGAAGATCAGAAATCTGGCCCAAATGAAATCTTAGAAGTAATAGGGGAATGAGGTAGTGGCACCGCTTAGGGTGGCTACCTAAGAGAAATGGTAATATTGTTTTACATTTTTTTAAAAACCCACTTAAATGATAAAATTGGCAAAAGTGGAGAGCTTGCCCATGAGCTGGGCATGAGAATAGCTCTCTCCTGCTGTTATATACAGTGGTACCTTGGTTTGCATACGTTTTGGATTACAAACACGTCAAACCCAGAAGTGCGTGTCCCGGTTTGCAACCTTTTTTTGGATTCCACCCATTTTTTTTGGATTATGAACAATTTTTTTTTTTTTGAGGCCCCATTGGCGAAAGCGCGCCTTGGTTTACAACCTGTTTTGGTTTTACAAACGGGTGTCCAGAACCGATTATGGTTGTAAACCAAGGTACTACTGTATAGCATATCCAACTAGTTCTTTTTTAGTTAAATTATGTGCTGTGTGATGAAGTACTTCTGTTTGTGTCCCACCATTCAGCTTCATTGAATGAAGTTCTAGTATCACGAGAGATGGAGAAAGATGTCTTGATCCAGTTCTTTCACACTATGCATGTTTTACACCATATCATGTTCTCTCGCCCTACTCATTTTTTCTAATTTAAAAAGAGCCAACTCTAACTTTTCCTTAAAGTGGAACTGCTACAGTTCTCTGACCATTTTTGGTTACTCCTACATTTATTAATAATCATCATCTTACATTTCTCCTTTTTCTTCCTGACAGAGGCATACGTGCGCCTCCCAATCTCTTTCTGAGATGCAACAAACAGAACTGTATGGTTCTCAAAATGTGGTTGCAGCCAGATTTCTATAAAGGCATTGTGATAGTAGATTTGTTTTCAGAATTCTTTCCTAAGGCTCCCTACCGTGGTATTTGCCTTTTTTAAACATCTGCCACACACATTTTTATTGAGCTACCTACCATGATGCCTTTCCTGGTCAGTCACTGTCAGCTCACAACACATCATCAGTGTAAAGTAAGGAATTTTTTGCTCTAGTGTTCATCATTGTACACCAAACCGCATTTGCCACTTTATTTTCCATTCATCTGGATTGGAGATCCTTTTCAAGCTGTTCAATCCCTTTTTGTTTTTACCAACCGGAATAATTTGGTCAGCAAGCATAGCCACTTCACTGCCCCTGAAAAATTATGAACAGGCACAGGTTCCAACTTTGATCCTTCTGGCGGTTCCCTCACTGCAAGAAGCAAAGTTACAGGGAACCAGGCAGAGGACCTTCTTGGTAGTGGCGCCCGCCCTATGGAATGCCCTCCCATCAGATGTCAAGGAAATAAGCAACTATCTTACTTTTATTTATTTATTTTATATAATATTTATTAAGGGTTTTTTTGATTACAATATAAAAAGACAAGCAAAAATATTACATATCATAACATATTTTCTTATCTCCTTTGGACTTCCTCACATCTCCCGCTCCTGCGTTCCAAATCATAAAAATTAAACCAGCAATTTATCACCTTATCTCCATCCTTACTATCTAATTTTCCAATGTTATATCTCAAATTTTAGATACGTTTATTTCACTCCTTAAAAAATTAAACTTAGCCTAATAATTATCTAAAAAATTGTTTTTTCTTGAATTTGACTTATCTTCATAGTTCACTTCGTCTGTTTCAATGGTGCCAAGTTGTTTATAATCAAGCATCCTGCTTAACATTCATACATTTTACAATATTTTTGCAAGTAAATCTTAATTTTTTTCCAGTCTTCTTCTACCATCTCCTCTCCCAGGTCTCGGATTCTGCCAGTCATCTCGGCCAGTTCCATGTAGTCTATCAGTTGCATCTGCCATTCTTCCAGTGTGGGTAGATCTTGGGTTTTCCAATGCTTAGCGACAAGTATCCTTGCTGCTGTTGTTGCATACATAAAAAATGTTCGGTCCTTCTTTAGCACCCCTTGGCCGACAATACCCAAAAGGAAGGCCTCTGGTTTCTTAGGGAAGGTATACTTAAATACCTTTTTCAGCTCATTATATATCATTTCCCAGAAAGCCTTCACTCTAGGGCAAGTCCACCAAAGGTGAAAGAACGTTCCTTCATTTTCCTTGCATTTCCAACATTTGTTATCAGACAAGTGGTATATTTTTGCAAGTTTGACTGGGGTCATGTACCATCTATATATCATTTTCATTACATTTTCTTTCAAAGCATTACATGCAGTGAAATTCAGCCCAGTAGTCCACAACCTTTCCCAGTCCTCAAACATAATATTATACCCAATGTCCTGTGCCCACTTTATCATAGCCGATTTAACCGTTTCATCTTGTGTGTTCCATTTTAACAGCAAGTTATACATTCTTGAAAGTACCTTAGTCTTAGGCTCTAACAATTCCGTTTCTAACTTCGATTTTTCCACCTGGAATCCTAACTTTTTAATCAAGTTTGAAGACTTCTTTAATCTGAGCGTAATGTAACCAGTCTCGGACTTTGTCTTTCATTTTCTCCTGACTCTGCAATTTCCAATTGTCCCCATCTTTTTCTAATATTTCCCAATACTTTGGCCATTTGGCCTCCATATTGAGCCTTTTCCGGGCCTTAGCTTCCAATGGTGAAAGCCACCTTGGAGTTTTATTTTCCAATAAGTCTTTATATTTTGTCCAGACATTAAACACTGCTTTTCTGACAATATGATTCTTGAAAGCCTTATGAATCTTAACCTTGTCATACCATAAATATGCATGCCAACCAAACGCGTTGTCAAAACCTTCCAAATCTAATACGTCAGTGTCCTCGAGAAGCAGCCAGTCTTTTAACCAGCAGAAAGCTGCTGATTCATAATACAGCCTTAA
The DNA here is from genome assembly GCF_964252035.2 of Podarcis erhardii. NCBI lineage: Eukaryota > Metazoa > Chordata > Lepidosauria > Squamata > Lacertidae > Podarcis > Podarcis erhardii. The sequence goes on along the minus strand of NC_138507.1, from coordinate 75,259,826 downwards.
GTCTGGCAGTTAGTATCTTAAACTTAATTCTGGGCTTTTTGCCCTGCCAGACAAATTTGGAAATGTCTCTCTGCCACTTCCGGAAGCACTCTGTTTTGTCCACAATCTGTAATGTTTGAAACAAAAACAGCATTTTTGGCAATACATTCATCTTTACAGCAGCGATTCGGCCTAACAAGGAAAGTTTCAGTCTTGTCCAACTTTCTAAGTCTCTCTTAATTTCTGACCAGCATTTCTCATAATTATCCTTAAATAGACTCAGATTTTTTGCTGTTATGTTTACCCCTAGGTATTTTACTTTTTTAACCACATTTAACTCTGTCTCTTTCTGAAACCGTTCTGACTCTGTAACTGTCAATTTTTTTCCCAGTACCTTAGTTTTCTGCTTGTTTAATTTAAATCCCGCCACCCGACCAAACTCTTGAATCAGTTGTAATACTTTTTTCGTACTAGATTCTGGCTCCTGTAGAGTCAAAACTAGGTCATCTGCAAACGCTTTAAGTTTATATTGTTTCGCTCCGACCTGAATTCCTTCAACCAACCGGTCCCCTCTAATCATGTTCAAGAGCACCTCCAGGACCGAAATAAATAGCAATGGGGAAATAGGACAGCCTTGTCGTGTTCCTTTTTCAACTTTGAACTCTTCTGTAATCACATTATTAACTATCAATTTAGCCTTTTGTTCTGAATAAATTGCGTCTATCCCATTTTCGAAACCCCGTCCCACTCCCATCCCTTCCAAATTTTTCTTCATAAATTTCCAAGAAATATTATCAAAGGCCTTCTCTGCATCTATGAAAATTAACACTGCTTTTGTATTGATATTTGTTTGCAAGAGTTCCAAAATATCAATAATGTTCCTTGTATTAGCAAACAAATGTCTACCTGGGAGAAAGCCTGCCTGGTCCTTATGAATTACTTCATTTAAAACTTTTTTAAATCTGCTTGCTAAAATATCTGCAAATATTTTATAATCCACATTTAGGAGAGAGATGGGGCGATAGTTCTTAAGTTGTGTCTTTTCAGTTTCCAATTTTGGTATCAATTTGATAAACGCTTCTTTCCACGATTCCGGCGCCTTCTTCCCCTCCAAAATTTCATTGCTAACCTCCATCAGTGGTTGTATCAGAGAGTCTTTCAATGTCTTATAATACTTGGAGGTAAGCCCATCTGGCCCTGGAGATTTGCCCAATTGCATGTTCTGAATGGCTTGTTCAATCTCTTGTGTTATTTTACAATTCAGGATTACTCTGTTTTCTTGTGACAATTTTGGTAGTCCATTCTTTTTCAAAAATTGTTTTATCTCAGCCTCATCTTGCGGCCCTTGAGTATATAGTTTTTTAAAATATCTCTGGAAGCACTTTCTAATGTCTACAGGGTTCTGGATGTTTCTTCCTTCAATCTCTAAATTTGTAACTGTATTTAGTTTTTGTCTCTTCTTCAACTGCCATGCTAGCAGTTTCCCACATTTATTCGCCGATTCAAATGTTCTTTGTTTCATTAGTTTAACTTTCCACTCTATTTCCTGGTTTATCAATTTGGAATATTGTGCTTGATAGAGTTTAATTTCTCTCAGAATCGGCTGTGATTTCGGGTTTGATCTTAACTTCTTCTCAAATTCTTTAATTTTCTCCAGAATCTTATCTTTTTTCTCATTTTGTGTCCTTTTCTTTACAGCATTCTGTTGTATCAAGAACCCCCTCATCACGGCCTTACTTGCGTCCCAGATGGTTCTTTTTTCCACCGTGGTGTTCAAATTTATCTCAAAATAATCCTTCAAAACTTTTTGGGCCTTCTTGGTGATCTCCTGATCTCTAAACAAATTGTCATTCATCTTCCATCTAAAGGAGCCGGTTGGTAGTAGTGTCATATCCATCTTTACTGCATTATGGTCGGAGCAGGTCTTTGGGCAGATTTCCACCTTTCTGGTCTTAGGTGCCAGACCTCTAGATATCCATATTTGGTCGATTCTCGTCCATGTCAGTTGGGCTTCAGAAAAGAATGTTCCTTCTCTTCCCAAGGGGTTCTTTGTCCTCCAAATGTCAATCAAGTCCATATTGTCAGTCAGTTCAAAATAAGTCTTAGGTAGTCTGCCATCTTTTGTCACATTTTGATTTTGTGACTTATCCATGTTGGTTGATACCACACCATTCATATCTCCCATCATAATGATGTTGTCATAGTCCAGATAGTCCAGGACGCTCTCGTGCAACTTCTTATAAAATTCCGATTTCCCCTCATTTTGTGCGTAAATTCCTAATATCAAAACCTTCTCTCCTTGATGTTGTATCTCAATTGCCAAAATTCTTCCTTGCTCATCTTTAAATAAAAATTTAGGTGACAGGCTCTCCTTTGCATAAATCACCACTCCCCTCTTCTTCACTCGATCCGAAGAAATAAATTCTTGGCCTAATCTTTTATTTATTAGCACTTTTTTATGGAGCCTAGTCACGTGTGTTTCTTGCAAACAAATAATGTCCAATTGTTCTTTTTTCAATATGTGAAATATCTTCTTCCTTTTTTCCGGGGAGTTGCACCCATTAATATTCCAACTCAGCAGTTGCAGAGACATCCTGAACAATTCTGTTATTTCTCTGGGGGTGGTATCTTTTTCTCTGGATCTTCAGGTTCCAAGGGTAGAGGTACAGCTGATGGTCCAGGCCCCAAAGGTGTTTCAATTCCTTTCTGAAGGTCCTCTCCGTAGGCAATCAGAAATTTATCTCTGTCTTCAAGTGTTTTGATTTTAACCTTCTTCCCTCTGAAGGTGAAGGATAATCCCTGAGGGAATTCCCACCTAAAGATGATTTACTCCTTAGCAGTCTGACCAATTCAAGATAGGCGGATCTAAGGTCCAGCAGTTGTTTCGGGATATCTTTGTAAATTTCAGCTCTTCTGTCCAAAATGTCCAGTGACTTTTCGTAGTGTAGGCCTAATATCCTGTCCCTTTCCTCCTTCGATCTCAAAGTTATCAAACAGTCTCTGGGCTTGTCTTTCTTTGCAAATTTTCCAAGTCTGAAAGCCGACACAATTTTAAAGTCCTTTTCCTCCTGTATAGGCCAGAACTTGGAAAATTCTTTAGTCAGGAACTCAACTAAATTTCCTTCTTCAGCTTCTGGTATTGACCTTAACCTTAGGTTATTTTCCCGATTCCGCAGTTCTATCATAGACAAATACATCTGTTGCTCTCCAACTTGTTTATAAAATGGTTTTACCTCTTGTTCTAGATTTTCAACTTTTTGGCTAGTTGCCTCAGCCAATTTACGATTTTCTGCAGTGGCCTCAGTTAACTGCCCAATTGCTTGTACGTTCTGTGCCACCTGCCCAGTTATTTTATTTAGACAGGCTGTATTTTGGTCAATTTTGGCTGTTTGTTCATCCGCTTTCTTATCCAAAGATTCCACTCTCTTATCCAAAGATTCCAATTTTTCATAAATTTTCTCTAAAATTGAAGCAGTTGCTCCTGCGGCCATATCTTCCAGCTGTGGTGAGCAACTATCTTACTTTTAAAAGAGATCTGAAGGCAGCCCTGTTTTTAATGTCTGATGTTTTAATGTATTTTTAATCTTTTATTGGAAGCCGTCCAGAGTGGCTGGGGAAACCCAGTCAGTATTATTATTATTATTATTAGGACCTCACTTCTTACATCCCTTTATTGTGCAACCTGTTGCTTATTCCTTCTGCTACCCTTTCTTTAACTTTTTATTGATCCAGAGGAGGATCTGTCCTGTTATCCCATGGCTGCTAAGAGATGTCATTTAGAACCTTTGACTAGAAACCATTCAGACCTTGTGGTTTTTAATTTCTTGAGAAGGAAGTCTTGGAAGTTCACCTCTTGTCACTAGTTGCCTCTGTCCCAAGTCTTCCACAGTGAAGACACATTAATTAACTTTTCAGCAATCTCCTTAAAACCCTTGTTATTATTGGTTCAATTGCCTCCATAGCTGGTTGCCTGTATTTGACATATTTATACTTTAATCAGTGGTTTCAGCGGTATACTTCCTTTTCATCTCTTACTGTTTTGTAAGGATGTTCTTATTTGAGTAAAACTTCCATTTTCTGAAGGAAGTCTCAGATTCTTAGCATCCTGAAATAAAGCAAGGATTGGTTCTAGAGGTTGTAGAGCAAACAAGCTAACATGATTGCCATGGAGGCACAAGATTTGAGAGGGGTGACCAGCAGCACAGCATTGTTCCACAGAAGGGATGACATATATATTTCATTTTCGTTCATAACCTTTTGCCCCAGTTCGGAGAAGTTAAATTGCGCTTACTGGCATTGATATTAATGGAGCTTTAATTCAGGTTTCATTAATTTTAAAGGGACTGAAGTCTTGGGGCCTTTCCATGTAATTTAAAACTCCATCTGTGATCTCTCTTAATCTCAGATTATCAGATACTGTAGAGATGGAGAAGGCCCACTCTGGATTTCTGCAGAAAACATTCCTCAGGAGACGGACATCCCCAACTGTTTATGTGGTAGTAAGAGAGTATTTGAATTCCAGGTATGGAAATCTGGTTAAATTGTGTGTAATAAGTGTGTGTGTGTAATACACACACACATATATATATATATATATATATATGCGCGCAGCAGAGGAGAATTTTAGGACTGAATTCTTAATTCTACTTAAATTTTCTTTCAGTCCTTGCCAAAGTCTGTGTAGCCTGAATTGTGGGAAGTCAGGAGTTCAATGATACACATTTTTGAACTATAGTCTACTTAAATTAAAAACGGGTTGTTGACTAGAACGTAAAGGTAAAGGGACTCCTGACCATTAGGTCCAGTCGTGGCCGACTCTGGGGTTGCGGTGCTCATCTTGCTTTATTGGCCAAGTGCTAAATAAACTTTTTAGGACAGGTAATTGCTGCAATTTTTCTACAGATTTTGCTGAAGTATTTGAATGGTGCTCTTTTTCTCTCTCCCCCTACCCCAACTAATCTTGTTGCTTTTGCGGGGGCTGTAAGCTAAGATTTGAAGACTATAAAGAATTGATCACTGTGCTTTCTAAACTATGTAGTACAGCAAAAGTACTATGTAGCTTAAAAGGTAACTTAACATTTCTGTTGTGTTTTGTTTAAGATTATGCCACAACTTCTGAATCACCTAAAAGTTGACAGCCTTGGAGAAAGCATCGACTGGGGAACACTAGCTATTTATACGTGTGCCGACAGCTGTAACAGAGGCAACCACTATACCGAAGAATTTGTCTGGAAGCAGGATATTTCTAGCACTATTTAATATCTACAAAATTTAAATGGCAGGACATTTAACTCCGCATCATTAAAATATCTCACTTCATAACTAATCCTGTAATTGTGTTTATTCCCCTTGGGAAATCTACACAAAACATGGATAAAACAAAAGAAGCAAGAGCGTATCCAGTGATGAGATGATAACAGTTGCCTTTTTATTTTAATAAAACCATTAGCTAAGGTAGCTTTATTATATTGTAGTGAAACTTTGCCATGCCGGCAGCTAGGTAAGATTTTTCAGACAGTCGTCTTATTTTTATACCTTTAATTTTAGAGCTAGATTTCTCCAAAGCATCCCCCTATGCTCAGTTAAAGGACAAACTTCCCTCCACCATGGAGGTAACTGGGTGCTTCATATGACCAGGTGTTTAAATGGTGCTACCCATTTTAAATTGTTCTTATCCCTATAGGGCTGCAAGCCTGCTCCACCACTACATGAATTGACCACCAGTTCCAGAAAATGTGTGAACTAAGCTATAGCTTATATGCTAAACTTTTTTAAAAAAGATACTTAAAAAACACACAGAAAGTAATTTAAAAGGCAAAACACATTGCTTTAATACTGGATTGTTAAGAAATCTTATAAAAACCAATTCAATACACTGAAAGCTACAAGCATGCATTTAGCACATTAAAACAGCAGCAGAAGCCAATCAGGTTAATCACAGGCTTTTACTCTTCAAATTCTTTCCCCAATTTTCAAAAGCAGCATGTATTTATACATTTAGAACTCAAAAAATTGCTTCCCAAATAGAGGAATATATATACAACCATCAGTTTTCATTAGCAACTTTCTGTCCTGCTGAATACTGAAAAGAGGGAATGTGAAAGGTGGTCTAAAAATGTAGAATCAAAGTTTCTGATTATAAAATTCATGGTTGAAAGAATACTGTAAGAAAACTGTTAAATGTTGAGTAACACGGTTTAACCAGTTTGCCAGCGTAAGGTTTCCGATTTTTTTAAAAATAGATGTTAAAACTGTTTAAAAGCTAGAAATATAAATAAGTCGAGTTGTTTCTCCAAGGAGAGCCGAGTGAAGCAACTCACGGTAACTCAGTATAGACGTAACACAAACACCCTCCCCATGGAGATCTGGTAATTAGGCACTAACTGGGAAAATGTTCCAAGGCCTGATGCTACAGTCTGTAAGTCTCCTTTTACTTCTGTGCCATAATCAGTAACTTTAAAAATGTTCCCCAACGTCTTGGATGAGCACGAGGAACTGTTACGTTGTCTTTCTGAATCCTTTTAAAATAGGATATATATTCTCAAATGCTTCGTAGATTTCAGCTCTGACTTTTGCACCTAGAAGGCAAAGCACTAGTTATACAATCACATTTTTAAAAAGCCCCAAAAACTACAATGTACCCCCTCCTTTTTTTACAGGGCATGAGGTAGGGTGCCTGGTTTATTCTTTTCCTGTAATGTGGACAGGAAAAAGGAGGAACCGCATGGCTCAAATCTTTTATTTGTGCAGTTGGTCCACAGTTGTAGACTCTTAGAAGAGTTCATCGACAGAAGTTGTAGCACATTTGCAATACCAAAACACCAACACTTCAAAAAATGACTAAGCGGACATTAAAATAATTTGGATTTTCATGAAATCATTACTATTAGGAACCTCTGTTGGCACGACAGTTTAACTCAATGCAGAAATGTCATATGTAACTTACCTGTTAAAACTACCTTCCCAGAAACAAAAATAAGCAGGACAATTCTTGGCTTGATCATTCTGTAAATTAAACCAGGAAACAATTCTGGCTCATAACTGGAAGAAAAGAATAAACAAGCAAAATCTTTAAATGAAACTTAAGCTAGTGTGGGTTGAATGAGATGTCTGTAAGTGAAAGTCATTTTATTTCTCTTGCCACATGTTAATTTTTGTTATTACTAAATCTTGTGGCTGATACACCAAGGCAGACATTTCCTGCAAAATATACGACATATTTTGTATAAGAATGACAAAATATGGCTTAAGCTAACTGTTGAACCATCTCCTGTTTCAAGCTTTTTATGGGGAGCTGACATTTAAAAAGGTTTTCATACAGATTTCTTTGGCTACTCAGCTAGCAATGTACACCATTAGTCCCCAAGACTTCATGAGACCAGTCTATCCCCCCCCCTTTTTGAGAGACACTTGTCTGTAAACGACCAGCTTATTTAAAATACGGCTATATACAATAAAATCATTACATCATAAAATATTAGCAAATGGAAGAAGTCTCAAGTGTTGCAATTCTTGTCTACAAAACTTTATATACAGGGTTGGATCTGAAAAAAGTGTGCAGTAGGACACTGACAGAAGTTGACTCAGGGGTCAGGGGACTCTGCTGAATAGGAAATCTCCAAAAACTGGATACATGCACCTTTTGCAAATGTGAGCAGTGCTCACTGAAAGTGACTCTGCTCGATTTCTGTGGATGCCTGTCCTTCATGGAGAAGGTTTTTGGTGAGAGGTGTGGGGAAATTAACCAGCCTTCTGCTATGCACTTTTACCTGGATCCAACCCACAGAATGTCCTAAATTGGCTACAGCTTGACAAGCAATCCTTCTCATTTGCATACACCTGATTCAGGATACTATGGAAGATCCAAAGCAATGATTAAACAGACTAACAAAAAAAATTAAAATGGTGGAGATAATAACAAGAGAATATGTTGCCATATCCACTTGTATTTTGTGGCAGGTTTTATTCACCACTTGGGTACTTGGGTACAATAACCTTTTACCTACCTGCTAAACTGTTGATGTGTTAGTACCAATCCTTCGAGCCTGATGGGGAATTTCACATCACAGCTGCCCACCATATTCTGAATCTTAAAATCCAAGAATTTGGCTGGAAAGCCTAATTTCTGCACAACTCTGGCATACTTCCTGGCAGCTAACCTGGACTGCTCCTCACTGGGGAAAAAGAAGTCACTGTAATTTTACCAAGTATTATTTACCAAGTTAATAATAACAAAATGTTGTATATGGTGCATGTGTGTGCAGTAAATGTGCTTGGGGAGCTGGACTGTCAACCCCCAAGTGAAATGAGAATAAAACTATACTGGGCATTGAGATTAACGGGCAGATACTCCATGGACTCACATACCTCTTCGCCCCTGTACACACCATTTTCCCAGAACTGAATATGAGGGCGGTGGTACGTGGCTCTCTTATTCTCATGATTACAGCAGCAAAACGCTGAAATACACACAAAAAAAGGTGGTTACTACAAGAATCCCAAGAAACATTAGTAAATAATTTTTGAAGCTGCAACAACCTCTATACTCCTCATCTTTATAATTTTGCAAGCATTTATAATCAACTACTTCAGGAATAAGAGTGTGGACCTCACATTCCAAAAGGGATTATTTATCTTGCTGTATAAACAGCCCTCATTTCTACTTTAAGATATATAAGCCACATTTTGCAGCCCAAATTCAGGAGGCTTGTTAAAAATATTGCAAGGAGTATTGCAAGCTCACTCTGCTACAAATTGTTTTAAGTGTTTCATTATATAACCTTTTTATTGTAGCAGGTTCTTCGTCCTTAGATTCAACACTAAAAAAAAGTTTTCTTCAACAAAGTATCATTTTTTACTATATAGAGACTCTAATCTCCAAATGTGAGCAACAGTTATCTAGCACAGTGTTTCCCAACCGGTGTTCCGCGGCACACGAGTGTGCCGCCGGACGTTGCCTAGTGTGCCGTGGGAGGGAGGCGGGCGAGTCGGGCTAATCCTCCGACGAGCTCCACCTCCAGACCCATTGCTCAAATCCTTTAACCCAGGAGGGCGGGGAGAAAGGGTGGGAAAAAAGAAGGGGAAGAGAAAATATTTTTTTAAAAAAAGGAAAGAGAGGGAAAAAAGCGAGGGATGGAGGAAGGGGAATAAACAGAAGGGGAGGACAATGAAGAGGGGCGGGGCTTGGCAGGCAGCAGATAACTGGGGAGGGGGCGCGGCTGGCGGCGGCTCAAGGCAGGAAGGGAGGAGCTGCCTCGCGGAGAGTCTTGGGCTGCAGAGATTTCCCGTTCAGGAGCGCGGGAGGCCACGCCGTGGATGGGAATCTCCTCCTCCTCTTCCTCCTCCTCCTCCAGGAGAGAGGGTGGTCTGCCCCACCGAGTCGGGCGTGCTCAAGCGTGGGAGCCTATAGTTAGAGCTCAGCTCCTTTTCTTGCCTTCCCCGCCCCCCCCCCCACGGAGCACATTTTCCTCGCCCCCCCAACCCCCGCATGTAGAATAGAAGCCCTCCAGCCTCCACGGTGCACAAACTCTCCCCTCTGCAACGAAGCGCTTTGTTGCATATCTTTGGTGAGGTTTTTAGGCAGTCTTGGTGCACCTTAAATCAGCGCTAATTGCGCCTGGACGCAGTATTTACTTCCGAGTAGGCCCCCTCCCCCCCCCCGGTAGCACCTGACGTTGCTATTCGTATCATCAGGTTTGTTTGTTGATAATTTAATTGTTTTAAAAGCATCATGCTAAAGAGCTCTCTCCCACCCCCAGACCCTTGGGCAAAACAGAAACACACACATACACAAACACAGAGATTGAGCCCTGCAGGTTTTATGAAATGAATGGATTCTGAATGCCTGTTTCAGTGGCTTGTCCGCCTTAGGCTGCTGGGCCAGACACCTGTTACACGGTGCAGTCCGTAAGCTGTGAGCGCTGCTACCTGCCGCCGAGACCACATAACGACAGTCTTGAAAGACCTACATTGGTTCCCAGTACCTTTCCGAGCACAATTCAAAGTGTTGGTGCTGACCTTTAAAGCCCTAAGCGGTTTCGGTCCAGTATACCTGAAGTAGCGTCTCCGCCACCATCGTTCAGCCCAGACACTGAGATCCAGTGCCAAGGGCCTTCTGGCAATTCCCTCACTGTGAAAAGTGAGGTTACAGGGAACCAGGCAGAGGGCCTTCTCAGTAGTGGCGCCCGCCCTGTGGAATGCCCTCCCATCAGACATCAAAGAGATAATCATTACCTTCTATGCTGTTACTATATTTTTTTTTTTTTTTACATAAGTAAAAAGTGACCTTTCCCCATCTGGCATGGTGGTGTGCCTCGAGATTTTTTTCATGAAACAAGTGTGCCTTTGCCCAAAAAAGGTTGGGAAACACTGATCTAGCAGAACAGAAGTGCCAGTCTTATCCATTTGTGCCTCTCCCTCCAGTAAATAGGATGCAGAGGAAGTTGGGTTTCCCCAACAATTATTTAGAGGTGCAGAACTTCCCTGGACAGTTGAAAGACTGCATTCTCCACCACTAATCCTTTAAAATGAACTGGTAAACACTAGGAAAAATACTCCCCTTCCCATCATCATACAATACCTCACAACTTCATGGACCTTTTCCTTTTTTATTTAACCCCAGGCTCTGTTGACTTGTTTCAAACTAACCATAGTCAATATTAATGACAGCTTGTCAGTTCAGAAAGCACAAACTGAATAAGCAAAAATGGGAAGGAAAGATTCTCCACTCCTTGCAGTCATCCCAGGAGAAAGAAATGGGAGAGAATTATGTGAGCTCAAGGCTCACTTCTCACACACTAAACTGATTTCACATACCATCTGAATATGGACAACTCAAAATATTACTTTTGCCAAGGAGCTTTTGGAGAGGTGAAAACTGTCACTTCCCTTTTAGAAATACCTTTGCAAGTGACTTTTGCATCCTTTCTACCAATTCTGCTAGATTTATTGTTTTACCTTCTTTAAAGAGTAAAGATAGGAAATTGCCAAACTCGATCCAACAGGTGAATTATTTGTTCTAGTGGAACTGCCTATGTCCAACTCCTGACATATGATGTCAGGTGTGGGGCGGGTGGGCTTGGCTTGGGGAAACAGCCCCACAGATCAATTTGGGACCTGTAGACTGGGGGCTCCCCAACCATGAGAAAGCTAAAAGAGATTCATGCTGGACCCAAGGGCAATCAGAAACAGAAGCATCAGGTAATGGCTATCGACTCTCCATTATATCTTACCTTGGGGTTGTATTCAGCATTTCGAGCACGAAGGGCAATGGTTTTGAGGTCCAGTTTGCAACCAAGATTCACTGTAGACACAATATTCCTAAAGACAATTCAAAGACATGCTAGGCAAGCTAGATTTTTTTCCAAATTTTGAATGTATCCCCTACTATGCAATTGCATTTAAGCAAATAAAAACTAGAATACCAGGACGCAGCTCAGCCTTATAAGATTTACAACCGGGATAACTTTGACTCGTGAGTTACTGCCTCGGGCCAATTTTCATGTAAACACGCCCTACTGATTTATATGGTTACAGTTATTATGAATATATATTTTCAAGAATAGTCTCTCTCTCTCACACACACTCAATCTCCAACAAAGGAAAGTCTACGACACCCCAATGAACTGTTCCATTTTCGCACAGTGAACCCATTGATTTGGGTCCTATCCTATGGAACAGCAGGAAATACATTTGGTCCATCAGAGCTGTGACAAATATTTGAAGGGTGCTATTGTATTGTCTCTGAACACAACAAAGAATTGAACTATCGTAAAACTACAGCAGCCCATTCAGTCCCACATTGATGTGCATTAACAGTTTATGGTCAACATACAGTGGTGCCTCGCAAGATGAAATTAATCTGTTCCGCGAGTCTCTTCGTCTTGCGGTTTTTTCGTCTTGCGAAGCACGGCTATTAGCAGCTTAGCGGCTATTAACGGCTTAGCGGCTTTACGAAAAAGGAAACAAACTCGCAAGAACTCGCAAGACGTTTCATCTTGCGAAGCAAGCCCATAGGGAAATTCGTCTTGCGGAATGACTAAAAAAACGGAAAACTCTTTCGTCTTGCGCGTTTTTCGTCTTGCGAGGCATTCGTCTTGTGAGGTACCACTGTATTAGGGGCACCTCCTGCCTTATAGCCTATCCTGTTGTCTAAGAACAATGAAACAATTGAGAGTGCTCATGAACTCCCCATCTGTGAACCAGTTCAGAACACAGGGATGCAGAGGAACTCTATAGCTGTCACATTCCTAAGAAGTTCCACATTCCAAAACATGAGCTAAAGCCTGAACATTTTTTGCAAATGTTGTGAGGCTTATTTGAGATGTCCGGGAAGCGAGGGATATGTCAACTATTCAGTGGTTTTTAGTTAAGTAGCTGCCATTAAAAGGTACTTTATTATTGCTGCTTAACACTAGTTGCTTGGCCCTAGTCAATCCAAATAGATAGATTTGCTAGCCAAGATCAGAAGGTTACAGGAGCTTACAGTCATTATTTAAAAATATTGCAGGGTCATGGGAGGGAGAAGAGAACACACTCACTGTAGCTGTGGTACAATCCCAGAGCTTTCAGAGGCAGGTGTTGCAGGAGTTATTGGGGTCATGGGGGTCATCGGAGAGGGGTAGAGAGGTGTGGTTCCTGGTAAGGGGGCTGTAGTAAGTGTCTGTGAGTGGAAGAGCTGCGGCGTTTGACCGGATGCACCCTGTGTGGATTGTGATGTGGACTGCTGTGCTGCTGCTTGCTGCTGTTGCCTCTGTTGCTCTTCCAGAATAGATAAGCTGTTGGTGCTTTGAACAGGTTGGGGTGTGAGCCCCGTGCCATAGGGCATCATGGGACTAAATATAGGGATGCCGGGAGTCATCGCACCCTAAAAAAAGAGAAGAGAATTAGAGAATGCTACCGAACACAGATGTTTTTGAACCATCAAGAAGAGGATTATGTATTAGTGAAGTTGCTTTAAAAACAGCCAATTCTATTTCCATATCAATGGTGCAATCCAATGCATACTAACCTGGGAGTAAGACCCACTGGACACAATGTGCTTTACCTTTGAATAAACATGCACAGGATTGCACTGAAACAGTAGCTAGGATACTCCAGAATGAGTATATTACCATGTGTATTCTCCAAAGCATTGTTATAACCTTATTTTACTTGGACTCTTATAATAGGGCTGAAATTGACATTCAGTTACTATAATAAAGGGGGGGGTAGATCAAAACTGGATTTCTCTCAAATATGCTTTCATTAGAAGGCTTCCGGCGATCGTGGGAGTGAAAGCAAGCGGGATTCCTCAGTGCTGAGAGAATCCAGCTTTTGAGGGAAAAAGGGAGTGCTGCAAGAGCGCCGCTGCCCCCCAAACACCCTTGAAAGGATATTCAAGGGGCAGGGTCCTGGCACGGTCCATGAGCTTATCCTCCGGCTGCCAAGTAACCTCTTTTTTGGAGGCGACAAGAGCGGCAGGGTAGAGAAGCGGACAGCGGGAAGCCATTTCTATCCCTCAAGAGCGAAACTCTGAGTTTGCACACAGAAGCGATCAGCTCTCAAACATTAAGAAACCGAATTGGGACTTATTAAAATACAAATTTATGGATTAGAGCCGACTCGAAGTGGGTAAGGTGGAAAAAAGGAGGTCAGCCTTGCCTGGAATTTAAACTACACACAAGAGACTTCCGGGTTGGCGCCATCGCCGAATGGCGGAATCCCTCCGAGCTCCGGAGGGAGCCTGCTCGGCAGGGGCTGGGTTCTACCGCGTCGGCATCGCGGGGACCCTCAAAAACCATGGGCGCTGAAACCCATGGGCATGGTGACTTGGCGGGCACCGTTTGCGCCCCCCCGACCCGCGAAGGAGCCGTTTTAAAGGCTGCGGAGCGGGTGCCGGGGGGGTGTGGTGCTATGAGTCCTCCGCTTCCCCTACCGAGCGAAGCCGCATGCCATTTGGCAGAGAGCGCTGACTTCTTCCATTGAAAATTCGGATTAAAAAGAATAACCCGTGAGTAATTGGAAACTGGACTTAAAAAGGGGAAAAAATTTAAATTCGGAGCGAGCGGGGGAGGTGCAAAAAGGAAGTCCGTCTCCCCCCTGTCGTAGAGGATTTAAAGCAAAGGATTTAACAACTAAGATCGAGTGCTACCTTATTTTGATAAAGTCACTAATTTCACGATGGAAAATTATAAGACTGGGCTGGAGGAGAAAAGTAGAACGTGAGCTAAAATGCAAACCCCCCCCCCCGGGAACCGGGAGCGATCCGCGAGAGCGCCGGGAGAGGAGAAACAGAGGCTTTGACAGCTGTCAAAGGAGCTGTCAAAGCTGAAGAATAAAAAGAGAACTTTGTTATGAGGACTTTGCCGGTTACATTTGTTACAAATTAGATATAAATTGTTTAAAACAAGGAATAACAAGTTACTTTGACTGTTGGGTGCGATCTGGAAGGAAACTGAGTTACTATAATCCCTCTAGAGGGGCTGTGGGACACTACAAGTATTGCTGGCATGGAATTTGAATTGGACTTTTTATCTCCTGGGAAACTGCAGAAATGGAACACTATTTTGTCTACAGAGGTCTCTACACTAAAGGAGACAATAGATTTATCTATTGAAGAATGGAAGGGACTTGACGTAAAGTTTTGTTCCTGAATAACAAAGCCTCTGTAGGGGATTTAGAAGCTTTTGGAATTGGAACATTTTTGCAGGAGAGCAGGAAAAGAAACTAGAGGAAAGTGAGGAGAGAGAATAATAACAACAACATGAACAACAAGAATTGGACAAAGCTGGAAGTGGGAACATTTGGGACATCCAGATTTGAAAGGTCTAAAGAAACAAAATTGGAGTTTTTACTCTTAAATACAGAGATCTGGGTGGAAAAAATGGACCTTTTTGAGATAGAGCTTTTCCAAGATTGGACGCTTGAAACTAAAGATGATCAAAAAGACGGCAAAGACTATTAAAAAGACGGCAAAGTGGACTTGTGAAGGATTTCGGCTTAGATGTGGGATCTCCAGGATGACAACAGGCATTGATGGACATTGGGGAACGCAACCGGGAAAGGGGGGAGGGAAATTTGGAATCCAAAGGGTGTTAAATTATACTTTATTCTTTGTTCTATTTTCTTTTATTTTAATCTGTTCTGCATATTAAAGAGGGGAACTCGTGGAAGGGAGCGGGGTCGATTTTAGGGGATGGAAAAACATTCTTAACATTGGGTTAACTATAATAAGTTTAAAATTTGGGGTAAGAACTTGCTGAATCTATTTGAAGGAATTGGAATACAAGAGGGGGTGGGGTGGGGAAGTCCTGGCAAGATGCTAATGAAAATAAGGTTATAAAATAAATGTTTTATTTCTTTTCTTTTTTCTGTTATATTTGAAAATGTTCAATAAATATTATTAAAAAAAAAATAAACTACACACAAGAACAATCTTCAGAGCGGAACAAAAACGCAAGTCAATGCAAACGGATTAAACTGATAATTTATTTGACTGCCTTCTAAAGGACTATAAGGAGTATAAGGACTATAAAGATAGAGAAAAGGGGGAGAGTCATTTGGAAAGCAAAATTAATAGTCTTATCAGTGAGTCGGTGGGAAACGTCGGGGGAGAAGACTCTGAGAGCTTTCTACTTTCGTTTTTAAAAAGATCTGTGCAATTAGCAGCAACGGACTTTAAACCTACTGACTTTTTAATTCTAGCCTGTGAAGTATTGAATAATGAAGTTAAAAATTTATCTATGATGTATAAATTATTATTAGAATGGCATTTGAAGGATGAAGAGGTTAAATCAGTTATGATTCAATGGGCCAAAGACTTTGGATATAACATTCAATTTGATGATTGGATAAAATTGTGGAAGGAAGGGATGAGATTTACGGCATGTACCACAATTAAAGAAAATGTTATGAAAATGATATATCGATGGTATATAACACCAGTTAAATTAAGTAAGATGTATAAGGTGAGTAATAAATGTTGGAAATGTAAGGAGAAAGAAGGGACATTTTATCATATGTGCTGGGAATGTAAAAAAATGAAGTGCTTCTGGGAAATGATATATAATGAGATAAAGAAAATACTGAAATATACATTTGTTAAAAAACCAGAAGCATTTCTATTAGGAATATTAGGTGGTGAAATAAAAAGGAACGATCAGAAAGTATTTCTGTATGCAGTAACAGCAGCCAGAACTCTTTTGGCCCAGAAATGGAAACAAGAAGAAATGCCTACGATTGAAGAATGGAGATCGAAATTAATGGATTACGTGGAACTGGACAGATTGACAGGGAGGATTTGCAACCAACGAGACCAAAGATTCACTGAGGACTGGAGTAAATTTACAGAATATATTAAAAATATTTGTGATAATGATATAACGTTTGTAAGTTTTCAAGAAGCTCTGTAAGAAGATTTGGTAGAAATATTGTTTAAACAACATGGTAAGATAAGATATATATAGTGCAATATAAATTAAGAAATGTGAAGATTTGTGATAATTACGGAAAATTATTAGACATGTTGATGGAAGTCTAAAAGAAAAAAAGATGTGTGATGAGTTTTTGATGTTTAATAATGTTATAAATTTGTTTTTATTGGAAAATTAATAAAAATCATATATAAAAAAACAAATATGCTTTCATTAGCACTAGGATACTTTTAAATCAGTGCTTCTCTTTAGCTGAGGAACTTTCCCTTAAAATTAAAGGCATGCAGTGCTCTTATATCCTTAATGGTTGATTTTCAGAACCTGTAAAAGTAATAACTACCTACTCAAAGGAGCGCTTCCCTTTCATTTCAGCATTCCTTCCCTGAGGCTGGTAGTTCTGTGTCTTTGCATCAGGGATGACAGACACTACATTCCTATGCATGTTTACCCAGAAGAAAGCCCGTTCAGTGAGGCTTGCTCCTAAGTAAGTGTCCCAAATATTTCTGCCCGAATTATCCAAATACAATGTAGAGAGGTGTCTGAGTTGCCCACCACTAGAGAATGCCAACCAGAAAGCAAAATAAAATCAAGGGAAGAACAGAGCAGTAAAAACATGAAGCAATGAAGCCCCTGCTGGACAGCTGCTTTGGGTTCAGAACATGCAGTTGGGCAGGAGTCACCTACTCAGTGCCATCAGCAGAAGCTCTGCACAAGAACTTCTGCTTGCATCATGGCACTCCCCCGCCACTTCCCCTTGTGCCCCAACATTGGCTCTGGGGAGGTTGGGAGAGAGAGGTGGGATCATTCTGTCTAGCAAGCTGAAATGCTTTTGCAGGTGGAACAACTGGAAGAGTGCAATGCTGAATTGCATCTATTATTTCAAAATGTATCCCTCAAGGCACACTAGTATACCCCATGCCTGGGACACAGTTTGGGAATTACTAGTTGAAGCTAATTAAAATAAATTCAGTTGTACATGTCATACTCTTTTAAAAAAGATCAGCAAATTCCAGGTATGCAGAACAGTTCTTTTTAAGCAATCCTGCAGTGTTTTGCAACTTTCCCTTCTCTCAACTTTCACCACAGGGATGTCTGAAGGAACATCTGGCCCTGAGGGGAGAAGAAGCGGTAACAGTTTTTTCTAAACAAGTTGATCCATCCATTCTATTGCAGCTTCTTTTTTAAGAAGGGGATGCTTATTGTTGTAATAATCTTATGTGAAGTCCACCCGAAAAACGGTATATAAATACTCTAAATAAATAAACAAACTATTGTTTGCTTATTGTTCCCTTCAATCAAACTGCATTATGACAAAATTACAAAACAACAGAAGGGGGGCAGAGTTCGGAATTTCCAGAATACAAATAACCATCTAGACACACATTGTTCACTTTAACTGGGATATTTTGAAAAAGGATTCAAGTCTAAACCATAATTATAAATTGAGACTATATTTTGAAATTAAATGAAATAAGAGTCTCCTCCCTCTCTCTCACACACACACCTTTCAGGCCAAGGGTACATCAAAGACACAAAATGCTGGACATTGGGTTTGGGTAGTTAGGAAGTCAGTATGGAGGAGTCTGTGTCTTTAATGCTTCACCCATTCAAAAAGTAAACAAGAATGAAGCAGGAAGGGAAGAAGTGCCTCCAATATTTTCAGCTCTTGCCAAGGAACTGGCTTCCAGAGGGTAAAAAAAAAACAGAGAGGGTCCAAGAAAAGCATTCTTGGCTACCATTGAAGGAGGCTGTAGTAAGTTTGTGGCAGGGACTGCTCCATCAGCAAGCATGCCGCCACTTAGGGCAATGGCTGTAATAAGGGCCAGTGGTATTTCTTGCCTCCTTTGCCAACTACCCTTTCACTGAGGCCACTGAAGAGGCAGAGCAAAAGGTAGGGCCAGAGCATGTTCTGGCCTTTGTTGAGAAGGAAGAGGTAAAACCACCCTGTGATCTTCGCAGGCATAGATAGATAGATAGATAAGATGTGATTCAAAAGAGTTTGAAGCAAGCCCACCGAGAAAAAAGATAATGAGAGGAGGAAGATCTAGTGCCTACAACATTGCATCACTTTTCACTGGGTAAATAATTTTGAAATCTGTGTTTCCTAATAAGCTGCAAAATTCGCACATCTTTACCTGAGGGGATGCTAAACCCTGGGCGTAGGGTGGTAAACTGTTGTTTTGATCCATGGCAGCAGTCCGGTGTCCAGTCAAGTGACAAGTATTTACAGAAACCCCGTCCAGAAAAGCAGTTTCACACCATCTGCCTTGAGAGTCACTTCCTAAAGCATCCCAACAAGGTATGCAGCCTGTCTTGACATATTTGAAAGGACTTCAGCTTCCAAGTGTCTAAGAGGAGGATCATAAGTCTGAAAGAGAGAAACAAGTTTAATGAAACACATGCCTTGCAGTAAAATTAAGAAACACACAACACTGCTGTATTTTATAGTCACAAAATGTATTTCTGTTGTCCAAACAATGCTGTCAAGTGTGCTTCTTCCAGTATTATATGCATGGGCCTGCTTGCAGAATAGCTTTTGGGTGCCAGTTCTAAGAATCTGCAATGACAAATCCCCTTTCAGATCTCCCACATACTGAATACATTGGTTTTTGAAGTAAGCAAAAAGCATAAGCCTAACAAGACAGATGAGATCTGTGATGACAATTACCTTTGAAGCAGGACAATGGAGAATACACGATCAGTTTAGCTACCCAACCCAAATAGCTCAGTTTGGAAGGAAAATAACGATACCTAAAAAGAAATCAAGTACTTACAACTTGGTTTCTTCTTTGACTCAGTAATACTGCAACTTAAAATTTCTATTCTGTTCATACCTGAACTTTTAAAGAATGTTAAGTAATAAGCAAACTGAGGTTATTATTTTATTACTTTGTATACCCCATAGATGGTGAGCTTCAGCTGAGACAGAGTGTTATTCCCAAGGTCTTTCGATGACATTCATTATCTGAGAAAAGATTTGGAGGTCCAAACTCAACATACTAGCCACTGCACCAGCCTGGCCAGGACAAGCAAAAAGCCAAAATCAGGAGTGCAACAAGTAAATAATAAGTATCAGATTACATAAACATTTTTCACACTGAAAATAGAAATAAATAGCTAGCTAACTTGAAAGGAGGGTGGGTTGATGTGACCCCTGAAGTGCCTGCATCCCCCTGCTCTGCCCTGCAGTCCCTTGATACAGGATGCTTCTCCTGAATGTTTGCCTTGGAGAGCACAAGGTCATCCTTCAAAGAGCATTCCTCTAAAAGGGGCATGACAGTGACCTTTTACATCAAGAGATCCTTTTTGGAATAAAGCTTGAAACTGATTATTATATCCCTTGGCTGAATAGTAGGCAGCAGTTAGAAAAGGATCTGAAATGTTTTCCTTGAAACTTGAATTTGCTTTATACTGGATTGCTTTAGTTGATGCTTTAATGTGTTATCAACCTGTTTGAGATTTTTTCTTTAAAATATAAAGTGGCATAGAAATGGAATTATTATTATTAATAATAAGTCTCATTCTAAAAAAACTATGGTGCCTAGATATTCCGTGGTGGCAACCACAACATAGGTTTAAGGTGTCATTTCTAATGCTGGTTGTCTAACCAGAAAAAATATTGGGGTTGTGTTGCACAGCTCAATGAAACCAACTCAGGGCATGTCAGGAAAGAAAAAGGCAAAAATCCACGCTATGGGTTATTTGGAAATGAACATAAAATAAGACATCAAGAATTGTGAGGAAACATAATAATAAAATGTCTAGCTGTATCACTGAGTGTGAAACTATTTTGAGAAGTCACGTGCATGCACCTGTATTGAGAGAACATTATCCCTTAATAATTGTTTATTGATGACTGCTTATGGCCAAAGGCTGGCAAACTCCAAAAACGCCTACATGGAAAGAATAGATCAAAACTGCACAATAAAACTGAGTGAGTTTAAGAGAGCAAAAATGCAATTCTAAGGTTGTTTACTATGAAATAAGTACAATGATTTCAATAAAACCTACTCCCTACTAAAGGAAAGTAGAAATATGTTGGCTTTAACATTAATTGCAAACATGCCCTGGATTATGGAGAAAGCTAGAGAGTTCCAGAAAGACATCTACTTCTGCTTCATTGACTATGCAAAAGTCTTTGACTGTGTTGACCACAGCAAACTATGGCAAGTTCTTAAAGAAATGGGAGTGCCTGATCACCTCATCTGTCTCCTGAGACATCTCTATGTGGGAGAAGAAGCTACAGTTAGAACTGGATATGGAACAACTGATTGGTTCAAAATTGGGAAAGGAGTACGACAAGGCTGTATATTGTCTCCCTGCTTATTTAACTTATATGCAGAATTCATCATGCGAAAGGCTGGGCTGGATGAATCCCAAGCTGGAATTAAGATTGCCGGAAGAAATATCTACAACCTCAGATATGCAGGTGACACAACCTTGATGGCAGAAAGTGAGGAGGAATTAAAGAACCTTTTAATGAAGGTGAAAGAGGAGAGCGCAAAATATGGTTTGAAGCTCAACATCAAAAAAACGAAGATCATGGCCACTGGGCCCATCACCTCATGGCAACTAGAAGGGGAAGAAATGGAGGCAGTGAGAGATTTTACTTTCTTGGGCTCCATGATCACTGCAGATGGTAACAGCAGCCAAGAAATTTAAAGATGCCTGCTTCTTGGGAGAAAAGTGATGGCAAACCTAGACAGCATCTTAAAAAGCAGAGACATCACCTTGCCAACAAAGGTCCGTATAGTTAAAGCTATGGTTTTCCCAGTAGTGATGTATGGAAGTGAGAGCTGGACCATAAAGAAGGCTGATCGCCAAAGAATTGATGCTTTTGAATTATGGTGCTGGAGGAGACTCTTGAGAGTCCCATGGACTGCAAGAAGATCAAACGTATCCATTCTTAAGGAAATCAGCCCTGAGTGCTCACTGGAAGGACAGATCGTGAAGCTGAGGCTCCAATACTTTGGCCACCTCATGAGAAGAGAAGACACCCTGGAAAAGACTCTGATGTTGGGAAAGATGGAGGGCACATGGAGAAGGGGACGACAGAGGATGAGATGGTTGGATAGTGTTCATGAAGCAACCAGCATGAGTTTGGCCAAACTGCGGGAGGCAGTGGAACACAGAAGTGTCTGGCATGCTCTGGTCCATGGGGTCACGAAGAGTCAGACACGACTAAACGACTATACAACAACAAATGTACTTTAAATTGAATTAAGAAATAACGTATGTTCCGTGTATGCATATTAAATGTCAGTTTAAAAACTGTCAATATTATAATTTATGGGTACAAGTATATGGCTGCATATATTCACTTGAACTACTGTGTAGGTTTCTGATTGTCCCATCTTGGGAAGAAATTGTATAACTGTAAAAGGTGCAGCACAATACACATTTATAAAAGTATGCATAGTGTGGACAAAATGAAAGAGTGTATTTCATTTCGTTCACCTAACACTTGGGTTTGGGACACCCTTAAAAAAACTGATTGGAAGAAGATTCAGTGAAATGAGAAACTAGTACTGTACTTCAATGAAATTCACTGCTACAACTCAGCATTAACTCAGCTTGCTTTAAAGAAGGATTCAACTACCAGTAGTTTATGAGGGACAAGTCTATCAATGGCTAACAGCCAATCATTTCTATGTGGATCATACAGGCTGAGAGGCAGCCTGCCTCCCAATAACAGTGGCCTGGAAGAAGAGACAACATGCCTACATGCCCTCCATCAGCCTTCCCAAAAGCATCTGGCTGGTGACTGGATAAAATAAGCTGCTGTACAGAGATCTTTGATTCCAGCATGGCTGCTCTTAGATTATGAACACCACGAAAACATCACTATCTAGTATAGTGGTTTCCATTCTGCGCTTCCCCACCCCAGCCAATGGGCTACTTGAAAATTATTTATGGCCTTGGCAGATCACTTAATGATTTTTTTGCTTGCTGTAGCAACTGGAATGTGTGGTACTATGCATTTTGTGTGTGTGTGTGTTTTAATTTATTCCCCCCTTGCCTGTATTTTATTGCAATTTGAACTCCACAGAATTCAAGTTGTAATACAATCTAATATAATATAAGAAACAAAGGCAGCAAAATAAAAATAAAAATCAGTATGAGTAATTAATGCAGACATGTCGCAGACCACTGGTGGTCCACTGACCGCAATCTGGAAACCCCTGGTCTAGTAG
This sequence comes from Podarcis erhardii, assembly GCF_964252035.2. Classification (NCBI taxonomy): domain Eukaryota; kingdom Metazoa; phylum Chordata; class Lepidosauria; order Squamata; family Lacertidae; genus Podarcis; species Podarcis erhardii. Next base: position 75,237,241 of record NC_138507.1, on the reverse strand, counting down.
CATCATTTGTCAACATCCCAGGAAATGATTGTTTCATCCAGAAACCAACAGCTTAAAGGCCTAGTAAAAAACAACCCAGAAACATTGTGAAGCACCTCCATACATCAATACTTTGAATAAGCTATTTTACAGAATGGACTATATTGCTTTAGTAATGAAGCTATACAAACCTTGCTTCCTCAAGGAGTGTTTTATAGAAGTACTCACTGAAGGCTGCACTATTTTTATTCCACTGACACAGAACTACACCAGGGATTAGAATAGTCTTGCCAAATGCCACAAATATATCGGTGTCAAAGCAGGATAATCTTTCCAGCTGCAGATACACCTACAGTTATTGTTATACTGCTACATAATAAGTGTGGGTAGCATTTAACACGTCAAGATTGAAAGAATTAGGGGAGTGTAAAGGAGTGCAACCATTGCATATTACAGCTGTTTGCAAATTGACTTTGTCATCCTCTATTTATAACTTTCATCAAATACAAAAAACATTCAACATACATTAACAGTGCACACACACAATACTGACATCTAAGCAGAAATAAAACATGTATAAACTCTTATAAAATGAGCACAGTCAATCACCACTCCTTGTGGTCTACAGCTCCCTCTATTCATATGTTTAGAGAAAGTTATGTTTGTAAAGGAATATATGTGAAAGAGCTGGAGAAATAGTTCAAGACAGTTAAGTACCCACTGCAGGTTTCACAATTAAATATCTTTCTAAAGAGACTGACATCAACCACCCAATAGTTGAGTTTCACTGATATCTATTACACACTACAACAGTTCAAATGGCATTTAACTGCCAGTAAGTTTAGGATTATAAACTAAGCAACAACTGCCTAGCAATCTCTGTGGCGCAATGGATCAGTGCATCTGACTGGCACTGCAGGGAGTTGGACCAGATGATCCTCGGTGTCCCTTCCAACCCTACAATTCTATGATTCCCTGATCTTGAGCCCACGGAAATGTAACCTGTTTCAATTAAGTATGTTAAACTATGGCATTTTGGACTCATTGCTACTAGTTAAAGAGTAATGCAGCAAACTACCGTACATTTCACTGGCCCTTCCTTGCAAAACATTTTTAGGATGGTAAAGGACCAGGACAGCTTCCTAAATTGCACAGAATCATCGAGTGCTTCTCGGAATCGTGTGTGCCAAAACGACTTGCAGAAAAACGTTCAGAGAACCAGAAAGGTGATTATTCTCCTCTCTCCCTCTGAGCACCTCCTACAACGGTGCAAGAGCCCCATTCAGCGGAGTGGGACTTGCTTCCAAGCAGAGAGCATGCACAAAATCGGGAGGAGCTGCAGGAGGAGCACATGTGGCCGAGAAGAAGCAACCTACCTTAGGGCCACTAGCTAGGATCCTCCTCCTCATTGGTTCCCATGGACTGGGAAACCGCACGGGCAGCAGAAACCGCAGCCGGGCGGAGGCGGGAGACCGGCGACATGGCCATCCCGCAGCCGCCGGGAAAGAGGTGTCGAGAAGGGCGCCCCTCCCCGCCCGCCGCGTTTCCGCTGGAGGGAAAAGCGGGAGGGAGGCAGGCGGGCGGGAGGCTAACGGCCCCAACTCGCGGCCCACAGACCCGTCAAACCCTCGTCCTGACGTTACGGGTCCGAAGGGCGGGAAGGGGGAGCGGGAAGGAGAAAGCCCTGCCTGCCGCCCGTAGCGTTACGAACAGTCGTAGCGGCGCCGCCTCCTCCGACCCCCTCAGCCCAGCGGCTCTGGGCTCCTTCCCAGGGCTGCCCTTCCCCTCGAGGGCGACGCTGGCGGACCGGCAACTTACCGCTCCAGAAGTTCTCCCGAGCCGAGCTGTGCCCCTTCGCTCGCTTCAGCGAGCGGCGCGCCTCTTTTGCGTCATCCGAAGCAGCCGCTGCGCCGCTCGACGGTTACCTCGGGCGCCAGCTTTCTTGAGGGCGGCAGCGGCCAGGAGGCGGGGTGGGGAGAAAAATGAGCGGAAGGAACGCGCAGGCGCGTTCGAAAGAATCCGAGCGCGGCTGGCGTGCCCCAAAGAGGAAAGGGGCATAAAGGGGAGGAGGGGTGAGCATGAACATCGGGATGCCAAGCGCAGCTCCTCTCTAGGAGGCATCGGCGCTCAAAGCCGCCTGCTACTCGCCTAGGCAAATGGATCAGAGCACCACAGGGATAAGAAGGGATTCCAAGCAAAGCGAAGGTGCTCCTGACCCCCCTTACGCTGGCCCCCAACCCTCAGCGCAGTGCTGTGTCTGACTCCCGTGTTCCCGTTTGACTAAAAGTCTTCTTTTCTGCCTCGACCTTTACGGCAGAAGCAGACCCCCCCCCCCCAAGAAACAGGGGGAAAGCGAAAACAAGATGTTGCTGCACTTTTCAACTGCCATCACTCCTGAACATTGGCCAGGCTGGCTGGCTGGCTGGCGCGGATGGGAGTCGGGCTCCCCAGCGCCGCCGCCTCACCCTCTATCTCCCTGGGAAGCGCGCTTGGGTCTGAAGCTTGAAATGAATCCCCACTCCTTCGTCTCCGCTGCCCCCTTGTGACTCCTAGCAGCCTCCCGCCTGCAGGTGGCGCTGCGACGCGCAGGTGCCGACGCCGGAAGTCGTCGAGGATCCCGCCCAGAGAGGGCTTGGGAAACCGGCTCCCTTCCGGAGACGCCATTTTGCCGTGAGACAGCAGCAGCAGCAGTCCGGGAAGCGGCCGGGTTTGTGAAGCTAACGATGCTGTCGACAGCAGGCTACGCCGAGCCCGCGCTTGGCCTGGGTTGTGAGGCGAAGCAGGGCTCTGCCCTGCAACACCGCTTCTCCCCTTACACCTTCAATGGCGGGTGAGTATCTGGCAGCCGCTTCCTGTCCTCTCCTTTTGTATTCGGCGGCTCGGTCCGGGCTGCCCAAATGACGGCGGTTTTTGCTTCGCGCACGCGATCAGCCCTACTTCCTAGTGTTTGGCTGTTATGTCTTCGAGACGTGCTTGTTTTATTACAATCCGACCCCACCTTATGGCATAGCTACGTTTCCCTTTTTTTAAGGGAAATTCCCTTATTCCGAATAGGATTCCTCGCAAGAAAAGGGAAAAGTTGACAGCTATGCCTTATGGCCGTAGAAAGTCCGCCCCCCCCCAAGACGGCTTCCAAGTTTAAAACACTAGAACAGCTTTAAAGATGAATGCAATCACCAAGAGCATCACATCGCTGCCCTCCTGTGAGAGCCCAAAGTTGTCACGGCCTCCATATGCTCACCCGAAGGTCTCGACAGAGTCGGTGTGCTTTTCCAGATCAAAACTTGTACAAAATAGTTTTAATCCCACCCTCCCAGTCTACCTAGCCTTTTTTATCATGGATTTTCAGGTTTTCCCGTTGGTGAGGGTGGCTCCTCCTTGATTCCCTCAGTTGTATTTCATCTCTTAACCTTACGTATATCCGATTTTCTTTTTATTTTAATTCAGAGTGCTGTCAGTATTTTTTCAGTTGTACAAGTGCACTAAGGAAAAACAATAACCAAGGGGTTTTTGGGGGGGCGGGGAGACTCTCCGTTAGTCTGGCATCCTGTTTTTGAGCAAAATTGCTGAGATCTGGCTGCTATGTCAGTGAAACTCTAGTTTTGAGTGCTTTCAAAGAATGCACAACCACGTATGTGCAGGCTGTTTTTGGATCCGGGCAGAAGTGTGGCGTGCTTGCACGCACTCCACTAACATGCACAAATGACCCAGAATGCAACCCCTGTTCAAATCAGGGGTTGCCTGTATCTGATTCTCTGGTATAAATGTGGATCGATAACTGAGGGTAGAATGACAAGAGTCAATAAATGACAGGATTACACTCCTGCTGAAAGAGTGGGTACCTTATTTGGGGTATTCCTGAATCCATTGCTCAGGTAGTCTTGGTGACACAGAGTGCTTACATCAGCTTCATCTGATGGCTCAGCTGTGCTCCTATCTGCACAGAGATAGCCTAATGTCTGTTGTCTATGCTCTGGTAATCTGCAGGTTGCATTACTGCAATGCATTATGTGATTATGTCTTCAAATACTTGTTAGATGTGGTTTTTATTGGAACAATCACAACTCCAAAGCAAAATCTATAATACTGTACTTGGAGGATTTCTAGTTTTTGTGTTGCTGAGCTGAATTGTTTGCTAAATCCTAAGTACCATATTTTTCGCCCTATAGGACACACTTTTTCCCCTCCAAAAATGAAGGGGAAATATGTTTGCGTCCTATGGGGCGAATGCAGGCTTTCGCTGAAGCCTGGAGAGCGAGAGGCGTCGGTGCGCACCGACGTCTCTCGCTCTCCAGGCTCCAGGAAGTTATCCGCAAGCCTTACACGCCCGGGGAGAGTTCCCCCGGGCGCGCAAGACTTGCGGGCGGCAGCCTGCAGCGCGGAGCACGGGGCGCCCTCCGGAGGACGCCCCGTGCTCCGCGCTGGTGTTGGCAAGCCTTGCGCTCCCAGGGGAACTCCCCCCGGGAGTGCAAGGCTTGCGGGTGGCAGCCGGGAGCACGGGGCGCCCTTCGGAGGACGCCCCATGCTCCGCGCTGGTATCGGCAAGCCTTGCGCACCCGGGGGATCTCCCCCCGGGAGCGCAAGGCTTGCGGGCGGGAGCACGGGGCGCCCTCCGGAGGGTGCCCGCAAGCCTTGCGCACCGGGGGGGACGCGTGGGGCGCCCTGAAACAGAGGGCTCCCCATGCTGCGGACAGTAGCCTGCCGCCCGACGCGCGGGGCGCCTTGAAGCAGAGCGCCCCTCGTGCCAGGCAGACATCGGCCAGCCCCTCAAGCTCGGGGGACAGCGGGGAGGTGCAGCACCGCCATCCCACTGTTCCCCGACCTGGTTTGGGGGGGGGGAAATAAAGGGGAAAAAATTTTCTTTATTTCCCCCCCCCCCAAAAAAAGTAGGTGCGTCCTATGGGACGGAGCGTCCTATGGGACGAAAAATACGGTACCCAGAAACATTTGTTCCTTTTTTTGTCTTAAAGGACTATATTGGCAATTGCTGGTGAAGACTTTTCTATTGTTGCCTCAGACACCCGGCTGAGTGAAGACTATGCAATTCATAGCCGGGACAGTCCAAAATGCTACAAACTGTAAGTTTAACTTGATAGAACCTAAGATTGTAATTTTCCTTAGTCATCAAGAGCATCATATCTTCGTTGCAGCTAACTTAATCCTTTATAATTTTGCTTTTTGAAACAGGACTTCACTGAAGCCTGGTGTTTCCATAAGCTTCATTTGATTTCTTATAAACTCAAGTATCTCAAACTTTTAGCTAGAAGGATGATAACTAACTGACAAGGATTTTGCCTAACTTGGCTGTATCTTACATAATATGCCATCTGGTAAAACGGTGAAATTCTCTGGCTGTGTTCCTCCATCCTTCATGGCAAGCAGCTTTTGAAAATGAAAGAGCGGTTTAAAAGCACATTGCAGTGTGCCTGCTATTCAAGTACACAAAAAGTTGTGTTAGGTCATGCTTTTGAGTGCACGTGGGCTGCAAACCTGAACACGCTTACTGTGGAGTAAGCCCCATTGAACATGGCAGTATTTACTTCTGAGTAAAATATTGTTCTGCTGTAGTAGCTCTTGGAACATTGGTAGGCCCAGCCTTTTCTAAATAAGTAGTTTTAGTTTCACTTTCTAACATGTTTCACTAACATGTCAGTGTCTTCTCTTGGGTAATATTCTTTAAAGTGAAATTGGAAAAACACCCAGTTACATGCTTATGCACGTCATGGACATTTCAGACTACAAAACAAAAATGTTTTCTATAATATTGCTTCAGAATTTTCCAGGGCAAAGGAAATAAATTTGCTAGGTATGAGTAGTACCACAAACCACTCATTTTTGCATAACTCATTTCATTTGATGCATGAAATATATAGCCTTTTAGCTTTCTTAATAGACATGTCTCATAGGTTCCAACTGGGGATGCATTCTTAGCATATTAGGATATACTCCTAGGTAAGTGGGTATAGAATTGTAGACTTAGTTTTACTGTTTTAGGCAGGCATACTATGTATCCACTTACTTGGGAGTGAGCCCCATTGAACATAGTAGGACTTCTGCATAGGGTTGTGTTGCTAGCTTTATAGTAGAATAGTTCTTAAATGGTTGTCTAGATATAAACATTTGACTTGTAACCTTCTATTGACATCAGTTGGTCTTTTGTGATGATGGTACTTGTTAATACTGTCTCCATAGCTTTCTCTGTAAATGGCAGGGTTTGTGCAAATTACTATATGCTATATAATATGCTATGCGGAGTCTTGGGGCTGGTCCAGCTGTGCATTACTGCCACTTTTCCTTTATGTGATTCTGTGGTGTCTTCAAGAACCTGTGATCTGGTGGAGAATATATCAAGTGAACCAAAGTATACTCAGGCACCAGTACATGGAGTTAAGAACATAAGCAAAGCTTTGCAAAATCAGACCCAAAGGCTCATGTGTTCCCAGATGCTTCTGAGAAGCCAACAAGTTTCCAGCAGCTGGTATTTGGTGGCATGTGGCCTGTGAAGACGTAAGTTGTACTTTGCCTTCACAGCTAGTACATCACCATCACGTCTTACAAGAATGCATTCCATATAATTGCTCCAGTTGTGTGTAGCACTGTATTCAAATTGCATGGGCCCATGTGATAGTGAGCACAGTTGCTTATCATCATGTTGAATAGAAAAAGTATCAATGCACAACTGAATCAGTCCTGGTTCTGCATGTTAAGCAGTAAAGTTGTAATTCGTACAACACCGCTTTATGAAAATTTGAATGAGAGGAATTCTTTGATGTTTTTGTTTACAGTTAATGTGTTACAGTTGACAACTAAAGATACTTTAACAAAAAATCTTATATGAGAGTATTCATCATGTCAAGATTACTTAAAATCATATTAATGTTGCATTTGTACAGGACAGATACAACGGTCATTGGTTGCAGTGGATTTCACGGAGACTGCCTTACACTTACTAAAATTATTGAAGCAAGGCTAAAGGTAAATTATATTTATTTATTTATATATGTTTGTAAATGGAGGCAGTCAAACGCTAATAAAAAATGCGAAGAAAATATTTTTAAGCCTAGAAATTCCTATGGCATAGTGGTGAATCAAATATAATTTCTCTGCACAACAGCTGAAGCATTGTGGATTAGAAAGTAAATTTGCGTTTTTGTTGTTTTTTAACCTCAGGGGTGTGTATAAAACTTAGGTGGCTGTTCCAGTGTACAGTTACAACATTGGGTGATGCCAGATGTTTTAAGGAACTCCTTTACCCTTTAATGATAACTAGTTTTTCATGCCTGTTGGTAGAGTAGCCTGCTTATGTGGTAGTCTGAATCTGACCATCTTGCCTGTTCTGCAGCTCGTTTCAGGGAAACATTCAGCATGAACTTCCACCTTGTTTCTGTTATAACAATTTTGCCATTTGATTCCAGATGTACAAACATTCCAATAACAAGACCATGAGTGCTGGAGCTATTGCAGCCATGCTTTCTACAATCCTGTATTCTCGAAGATTCTTCCCTTACTATGTTTACAACATAATTGGTGGATTAGATGAAGAAGGTAAAGTCTAATTTGAATTCTTAGTAAATATAAGTCTCTCTTGCAGCATTCAAAATTTGCTAGGCACCAAATGTATTTTGTACCTAGCTATCGTGCTTGTGACAAAGTGAAGATGTCTGGGTGCCAGGATGGCGCCTGATGTCTCCACCATCTGGAGGTGCGTGCCTGGGGATCCTTGGATTTTGCCTGTTTTCACACACTAGCAACACATCCTGTAGAATTACAGTGGTACCTTGGGTTAAGTACTTAATTCGTTCCGGAGGTCTGTACTTAACCTGAAGCACCACTTTAGCTAATGGGGCCTCCCACTGCTGCCGGAGCACGATTTCTGTTCTCATCCTGAAGCAAAGTTCTTAACCCGAGGTACTATTTCTGGGTTAGCGGAGTCTGTAACCTGAAGCGTATGTAACCCGAGGTACCACTGTATAGCCGTGAAATTTTATCTGCACAATCAGAACAAATTTCAGGAACCATGACATTCATGCCCATGAAGCCCCAAGCCTTCTACTGCTCTGCAACACTCTGGAGTAGCCACTCCTCAATTCAAACAGACCATACATTGGCTAGGCAGAGAATGGCTTGGCATAATGTATGAACCAGGCCATTGATTTAAAATGTTTCACACATACAATGAACTGTAAACTAAGGTTTGTTCTTGGTTTACAGTTCATGGTTTACCACAAACCATAAGCACAGCTTGAGACTTAATGCTAAGACAAATCATAGCTCAGCCCTAGGTAGCATGGTGGCATCAGGGCCAGGGATGGAGCACTGCAACTGCACTTTTTGTTCCAGGAACCCACACAATGTTCATTCATGGCAAGTTGTGGTTTGCCTTAGAGTTGCATATGAAATGGGCCAGTACCTGTTGGATTTTTGGAATTCATTCTTTTGGGTTGTGTTTCAAGTTCATTCTTTTGGATTGTGTGATTAATTTTGTTATGCTTTGGTAGCTATATAATTTCTCATCCAGTTTTATCTAAGATGACAGTTCATTACTCGATTTCTGTTAAATCCACATCATCTGGTTCCAAACTGAAGTGGGTGCCGTTGCCTTTTTTGTGTGTGTCTGCTCCAGCTATTAGACCTTATTCATGGTTGCTGCTTGTGATTCTAACGTCAGCTTCTTTTTCTTCTTAAGGAAAGGGTGCAGTGTACAGCTTTGATCCGGTAGGCTCCTACCAGAGAGATACTTTCAAAGCTGGTGGATCAGCTAGTGCCATGCTGCAGCCTCTGCTGGACAACCAGGTAAGATTTCAGACATGACTCTCTGGTTAGCGGTTACATTGACATAGAACTACAGTGGAACCTTGGTTCTCGAACTTAATCCGTTCTGGAAGTCCATTTGACTTCCAAAACCATTCCAAAACCAAGGCGTGGCTTCCGATTGGCTGCACTGAAGCAGAAGCCATGTCGGATGTTCGGCTTCCGAAAAACGTTTGAAAACCAGAACACTTACTTCCAGGTTTTCGGCGTTCAGGAGCTGATTTGTTCGCCAACTAAGCTGTTCAAGAACCAAGGTTTGATTGTAGTTGAATTGTTTCTGAAGCACTTAATGTTTCTTCTGTGCTTCTGATGGCCTCCATGTTTGACATACAGTAGTTTTCATTTAATAGAAAATTAAGAGTAAGAAACAGACAAGCTTTTATCAACTAATTTTCCATACACAAGAACAAACTTGTAAATGGCTACCTTCTTGGCAGCCTGGAACAATTAGGATTTGCTTCCAGAACCCCAGACGTCATAGCTTTAGACAAGTTTGGTGGTTCTTTCCTCTTAGCCTACTGATGACTAATGTAGATATTATGTGAGCAGGTGGGCTGATAAGCATCTCTGGGGACTTTGTTTGCTCGGTTGGGAGTTCCTGAAAGTGTTGTCATTCTATAAAGCAGTGCTGCTCTGGCTGACCAAGCATGATCATGCCACAGGCATTAGAAGTTCACTTAAATAAAAAGGAAACGAATTCTACTGGTCCTTTGTGCTTGTTTCAGTTTCTTTTTTATTAATTCCGAGAGGATGACTATTTTATTTGCCATAACTGCATTCAGATAATGCTTGCATCCATCACTTACCTTGAACATGTGAAACTGCTGTCATCTCATCAGTTGTCCGTAATTTTGATGTCATGGCATTTATGAATAGTTGATTTCCAGCAATTGCAGCCAAAGCAAATTTGCGAATTTGGCCTTTAATTTATTCCCTTATTTTGCCCCCGCCTCCAAATGAATGTAGTGATCATTTACCAAATGACTTCCTTACGCATTATTTTGATTTAATTTTTTTTAGTGGCAAAACCTGTAGTGGCCTGTAACAAAGTAGCCCTCATCTTAATTGTCAAATGAAAGTTGAGAACAGAAAGGTTAATTAAAATGTCTTTTTTTTGAAAGGTTGGTCTGAAGAACTTGCAGAATGTGGAACATGTGTCTTTGTCTCTGGAGAAGGCTTTGCAGTTAGTCAAGGATGTCTTTATTTCTGCTGCAGAAAGAGATGTATACACTGGGGATGCACTAAAAATCTGCATTATCACAAAAGATGGAATTAAAGAAGAAATGACTCCATTGCGAAGAGACTAAATCAGTGCACTGTACATTTAAAGAATTTTGATGTGCAACCTTACTTTTTGTGCAGGCTATATACTGCTGGTATGATATTTGATGTAATAAAAAAGAAACCAAAGCTGTCTTTCATCATTTATATTTCATTGTTTGCAGCATAAGTGGGATTTGAGTCACATGAGGCCAGTCAAAGAAAAACAGGCTCAGTTATTCAAATGTAAGTTGCAGTCTGGTAAATGGTAGAAGAGAATAACTTATGATCAATATGTCAGCGCAGTCTACTACACAACCACTTAAATTTATCCTAATTCTTTGGACTTGCACAAACGCATGAGACAAATTTATACCTTAAATTAAGATGGTGACAGCTGTTATTGGACAAATTCTCATTATTTTGGGTGAGTACGGTAGCCAGCCTTCTGTCCCTTCTGTTTCTCTGAATCGTGGTGCAGAGAGGGCCCAATGAAGGCATGGTGTTAAATGTGTATTTGCATTTAATGAAGGGTGTTTTTTTTAAAACTGCAAAGAATATCAGGTACATGGGAAGGGGCTAATAGTTTTTGGCACTAACGGGAATTTTCTCCGAAATGCAAGTATCTTCTTTAGGGGAGGGGTTTTCCTCAGGATCACAGCATTGAAGGAGATAAAATTCTGATAATTATTACTCCTGATGTTCTGTGGTGGTGGTGGTTGGTTTTTTAAAAACTCTTTAAAAAGTGGTTTGGCCCAGATAGTAAGTATGTTTAAGGTCTCTGCATACTTAATTATATATTTAGCTCGCTACAGAATATCCACATGCTTTACTTGAGTTTATCCTACAGTGGAGAAGTAAATTTGGCACTAGCATTTTGGTGAAAGTACTTTGCTAGTCAGATACTCATTCCTGATTGTTGAAGCTACAGAAGTTCAGCACATGTAGTAATTCCAATTTTGCCCATCACAGAAAACCCATGGTTAATGATTTGCTGTAAACAAGTCAATGATGAACACTTTGCTCCTTCCTCTCTGCTAGTGCATAAAACAAACCATGATCACTGGCTTTAGTGTTGTCTGAACTCGGGATCGTGATTACCGGTAATTTTGTTCCAAATAAAACATCTGTAAAGAAGATTTGTGGCTTACTGATCAAAGTTGGTTTGAATGAAACAAACTGATCCCTGATTCAGCCTTGATGTTAAATCAGGGAATATGCTTTGTTTTTCCCCTGTGCTAATTATGGGGAGCGAAGTGGGTGAGATTGGTGCATATATAGAAAACGATTTACCATGGTTTACTGTATGTGGGAACAAGGCCTATGATTCCATCTTTTTTCTACAGCACTATGCTCTAAAGTAGCAATTTGTTAAAGCAAATTTTCTTCCTTGTTTGAGAACATAATGCCTATCTTATAAGCTATGGCAGAACATGGGTTTATAGGATGCTATTCAACAGTGTCACTCAGATGATGATCTGTAGAATGGGAACTGAAGCTATCTCCTGCTTGGACTACTGCAATGTGCTCTACATGGGGCTACCTTTGAAGGTGACCCAGAAACTAATTAATCCAGAATGCGGCAGCTAGACTGGTGACTGGGAGTGGCCGCCGGGACCACATAACACTGGTCCTGAGAGATCTGCATTGGCTCCCAGTACGTTTCCAAGCACAATTCAGTGTTGGTGCTAACCTTTAAAGCCCTAAACAGCCTTGGCCCAGTATACCTGAAGGAGCGTCTCCATCCCCATCATTCAGCCCAGACACTGAGATCCAGCGCCGAGGGCCTTCTGGCGGTTCCCTCATTGCGAGAAGTGAGGTTACAAGGAACCAGACAGAGGGCCTTCTCGGTAGTGGTGCCCGCCCTGTGGAATGCCCTCCCTTCAGATGTGAAGGAAATAAGTAACTATCTTATCTTTAAAAGACATCTGAAGACAGCCCTGTTTAGGGAAGTTTTTAATATTTAATGCTGTATTGTTTTTAACACTATTGGAAGCCGCCCAGAGTGGCTAGGGAAACTCAGGCAGATGGGTGGGGTATAAATAATAAATTATTTTAAATAATAACAATATCCAGTGATCTCTGCAGCATATTTAGGGAGATATGGAAGTTGCAAGGGGTGAGGAGGGAGTTTCCAAAAATTGTCTCTGTTGTTTTGGTAAGCCAAATTACCATTAGCCTAGTGACCCTGTTGAACACAACCTGAATATATTCTTTACAAAATGAAATGCACATCAGCTGCCTTTTATAGGTGAAAAAAGATCTGCATTTGTACCTTATTTTTTGACACTACATTCCCATCGTACTTATTCGAAAATGTAGAAAAAGGTGTCCAAACTCAAAAAGTGATTGATGCTATCAAAGTAATGGAAATTGGGATAAAGTCCTGTCCTAACGTTAACAAAGATTAAATTGAAACTTGGTAGTTTTAGTCTATTTTTTTAAAAAAATAACTTGGGAGGTCATATTTTATGACTCTGCAGGTTCCTTGTGCCCTTTTTTCACTTTGTGGCCCAGAGTAAAGTATATTCATTTCTGTATACCAGTTGGCAAATTATTAATATAATTAATATTGTGTATAGGCATCAAACATCCGTAGTTTGATATATTGACTGCAGATGTTCCCTCTGATTACAGGTTATGAATGAGAAACTCTGACTAATATTCTTTGTGCGGGAGGGTATGAATTAATTGTAAAGTTTTTTCCTGCAGTAGAGTTGGCCACCACGAGGTGGCATTACTGTTCCTTTGAAGTGAATTAAGATTTCCCTGGTTAGGAGAAACAGCAGATCATCTGTGTTTGGATAGAACAAATGTTAAAATACAAAATGTTACTCTTAACATGGAATTGTTCCTAACAGTTTTCGAAGCAAGACTGCTTATATAAGAATTGCTATATGAAATCATTTACCCTAAACCGTCTAGGAAGTTTAACTTCATTTAATACGGAGAGCATTTGACCTTCAATTCCTGGCTTCTGCTCAGCAATTTCATCTTATAACAGAAGTTCAGAGATGGGAATGTGGCAAAGTCAAAGCATTAACCGAGATAAAATAGTTCAGTGTTGAGGAAGAGTGCAACCTTGAGCATGCAAATAAAGAATAGAACTGGAGACCTGTAGCATCCTTTACTTCACCTTAAGCTGCCTGATAAACTCAAATTACTAAACACATACACACACACCATCCCTAGTTCAAGTGCTTGAATTAATTTGGTTTTTCCCTTATCTGAGAAATTCCCACCTGCCCAGTATTGCTATGCAACCCAAGACTTGCATTTCTAAAGACCAAGCATCTGCAGAGAGATGAAATATAGTCTGGAGCAAAGTGTTACGGGATTTGACTAGGCTATGCTGAATTGATCAGTTTGCTGGTAAATACAGGGAAGAGGCAAAGAACTACACTGTTCCAGAAACTGTAGGGAAACTTGCTTCCAGTTTATGCTGGACTTCAGCTCTGACTTGGCCATACTAGCTGGGGCAAGAAAGTAAAAGCTGGAAAAGCTAATATTCTTGTTTTTCACCTAGAATTTAGAGTCGTGATTGCATCAGTCCACAAGCCAGCTTATTATTCAACCTGCAACCCCAACCACAAAGGTGTCAGAACATAATAGAGTGACAACGTAAGAACTGGGGGTGGAGCTAGGAATATTATGGCACACCTTGCAGATTTTCCACTCAAAGCTGCATTTTCAATAGAAAAAAGGCCCCTTTTAACAACCTAGCACATTCCACAATCAACAGCCCAGAAGTATGCAACTGGCTTGTCTGCTCTGATGTCATGGAAAGCTGAGGTCTTCCTTAGAGAGCTGAGTGCTGATTGAAACTGGGTATATATTTGAGCAGATGTGGTTCTAGTGGTTCAAGTATTATGCCAAAAGTAGAGCCATTCAGATCCTCACTTAACTATGAAACCAACCTTGGTTCAGTCACTCTCAGCTGAACCTGCTTTACTGGGTTGTGAGGATAAACCAGGAAGGGATTGAATTTTTGTTAACTTGTATAAAGATTGCATAGGGAGTATGAATGTGGAATTGCTGCCTTGCAAATTCAAATCAACATCCATTTCAGAGGCTTTCAATACAAGCAGACATGATATTTGCTTCTTAAGACCTATGTAAGTCCTATGTGATTAACTACATGTTTCATCCAATGTTTGCATGAATATATTGGTCATGCTAAGGCAAAGCAGCTTATCAAATACCTTGAAGCAATTACAAAGTAATTGTGCCTGATTTTGTTTTGCCAGTGCAACAGACTATGTCCCATGTCTCATACGATATAGCAAGAAGATCGAAAGCAATTGTGCTGCTGTCATAACGCCTTGTACAGAACTAGCTCCAGCACCTTGGCAATACTGCTCCTCAAACAAACCTAGGTCATTATGATTGCCAAACAGACCTAATAGCATCCGTATAGCTTACAGTTAATCATTCAGCCCATTCTGTGTAAACACCAAAGCCAACTCATCACAGTTATAAAACAAGGGACTGAAAATCCTGCTTTTTAATGGGATAATGAGTTTATTCTGAGTTAATGGATCATCTTCCTAAGTGGGCCATCTGGTACATCAGTCAAGCCATTCTCTTCCTTGATCATATCATCCCAATCCCCAATGTCCCCAATACTGGGAAGAGTCCCATTTATTAAATTCAGCATGCATTTTAGTACAGTGGTACCTCAGGTCAAGTACTTAATTCGTTCCAGAGGTCCGTTCTTAACCTGAAACTGTTCTTAACCTGAAGCACCACTTTAGCTAATGGGGCCTCCCGCTGCCACCGCGCCTCCGGAGCACGATTTCTGTTCTCATCCTGAAGCAAAGTTCTTAACCCGAGGTACTATTTCTGAGTTAGCGGAGTCTGTAACCTGAAGCGTTTGTAACCCGAGGTACCACTGTATGCAGAAGTTCCACTGAAAGCTATGGGACTTGCAGGCATTGTTAAACCATGTCCTGATTGTCTGTTTTTAATCAATATTTTGCATTCAATGTGAACTAGAACTTTTCAGTCTTTTTGTAGGCTTCAGCTGTAACAACCAGGATGTGACTAGGAGTGAAATATTATCTCAACAGATGATATGAGCTATGTCCTTCCTTGAGGCTCGAGCATTCCACTGACAGAGTGCCCAGAAACAGGCACCAAGGTCTTTCTACAATTTAAGCCTTTATTGGCAGTTCTGTAAGACCTCCATGTATACATGAAAAGAAGGGAGATATGAACACTATTATTTATTCCTAATTGAAAGCCCACAGTCACCACAAAAGTAGGGTTAGGTAGCACTAGCAACCACCACAGAATCTGATCTGAAAACATTCCAGGACCATGAACGTATTAGCTTGCACCTTTCATTGTTCAGCTCACTTCAGGGTTTTGTGGTTGAGCTACTTGCACACCCCAGTGTGGTTTCCTAGTTCAGGTGAGAGGATTTCCTGTGAGCCAGAAGGTGGAGCCCTCTCCCTCTCTGTTTCAGCCCAGCTAGCTTTTGTTCTTTAACCATGTCATAATGCCTTCTAACAACACATGCACCATTGCTGGGGCAAGGAAGATGCATGGACACTATGAGCTACTTTACCCAACAACCCTTGGGCTCTATGAATGGAAGCCAGCACAATTCTGAACTGACCTCAACTAAGCTCAGACCCTAGCCCAACCCAAACCAACTCCTCCCCGCCCCACCCTCGCCGTTGCATGTAGAATAAGGTTACCAGATTTTTTTTTTCAATGAATCCAGGGACACTTTTCAGCTTCAATGGATTTTGTATGGGGACTGATTTGTAAATCCAGGGACTGTCCCTGGGAAATGGGGATGTCTGGTAACCTTAATGTAGAAACCTTGTGCTCCATTAACTTTGGTGCAGATGTCTTGTCTTTTGATTTGAAAGAAAACCTAAAATTTCCACTTAAAAGCAGAGTTAAAAGTTGCGCAACTTAGCCAAAAATCCACAAGTGGTTTACAGAAGTTGTAAAATTGAAACGCAATACATATAATAAAATAATATAAATAAGGATCAGAATACTTATTATTGCTACTTTAATTCATTACTTGCCTTTCACCAGAAGGTCCTAGGGGTTATGTAAGATCTAAATGGAACCCCAGCCACTGCATTTTGGACCAATTGTAGTTCCTGAGTTGTCTTCAAAGTCTGCTCCACAGAGAACGCATTGCAATAATCCAGTCTGGAAATTATCAGAGAATGGGATGAAGTGGCCAAGTTATTTAAAACAGCAGTTAAGCAAATGAACTGGTCAATGCTCTCAAGCATGCAAACAGTGATTTCAAAGTGTTATTTTTAGTGACATCAGTCCACTTACATGTTTGGCTTCCCATTTTAGAGCAGAATCTGAAGTTATTTTGGCCAGGAGCCACCATCAGAGGGCAGCATTGAGTTGCTATCACTGGCTTCAGGGAGGAAAATGCTTTGGCCTGAGACACAGAGAGATTTAACCAACCTGAGCAGCTTTTATTCAGTTTCAGTTCCTGTTCTGCTCCACATTAATGATATTCACCCATCCAAATAGCATGGGAAATTTTCAAAGATAATTTTGAGATCTAACGTGAAAAGGGCCTTTGAAGCTGAGCCTTCAGTGTCAACTATGGTGGTAGCCAAACTGTGGGTGAGGTAAGAATAGAGATTTATTAGATTTCAAATAAACAGTGAACATTTGTTATCAACAAAAAGGAGAGAATTGTTTCCTATTCAAATGTAAAAATGACATTCTAATGTCAAATTACCTATTCCAGATACATTTTTCACCTTATACAGGTAATATAGTCACCTGATCTAAGTTGGCTTTCAATAAAGAATACATAATGAAACAGATCCCTTTTGAAAATTAATAATTTCAGTGGATGAATTTCCAGTTTTTACTTTGAAATCACCAGAATGAAAAATTTTCAGCCTGAATTATTGCACCAATATGAATGTATATCACTGAGAAGCTGTCAACTTCCAAAATGAAGGAACTTTTGTATTTAATGTGAATTCATTTGGGGAAATATACGGTAATTTAGGCCTATTTATCATATGCTCAAGGAAAATAAACTAACAAGGCAGCTATTATATCCTTACTTTTTGAGCACTCTCTGGTGTTGGGACATTAGATTAATGGCTTATTGCCTACTTAATAAACTAATAGGCTATGTGCTCATTTGCCTTCTACTGGCAAACTATGCTATGTTAATATTTGACCAGTGGTACACAGAAATAAAAGAGGTGAACTTCCAGGTTGCTGGCAATGAGAGGGAGGTGGTGAGTTTCATATGACTTGTGACACTCATGCGTGAAATTTTGGGGTCACCTAGTGATAGTCAACTGATCAGAACCTCGTCTTTGTGGATGTGGTGGAGAATCACACTACACTTCCAGAAGGGCTCAAAAATGAATTTTAGTGCTTGTTGAAGCCATCCTTGACACTGGATGAGAGGATTTCTGGATTTTGTCATGAGAAATGATGAATTTCCTATGACTTACTTTAAAAGAAGTATTAAATCAGTGTATGCATGACCACAATCAAATCATTTCTGCTTAAGATTTAACTATTGTTGCAGTTTAAAAACCTTAAAAGACCCATAAAGGCACATCAGCAAGGAAAATCTAATGGAAGTAAATATGGGAACTAGGGGCAGGTGAAACTCTCTGTTTCTGGTCTCTTTCATTGTCCCATAAGATCCACAAGTCTATTTAGTCCCAGTTCCTCATTGCTCTGTGAATATTTCTTAAAATTACTTTTATTCAAATCCTTGAAAAATGCATTTCCATTTCAAAATATTTCAAGATATTCCAACACATTTCACAAATAAGTGTAGGAATTTGCAAAAGTCGAATTCCTCAAGCATCCTTCACAAAATCCATAAGCCCAGTTGTCATTATTTTATTTGTGTAGCTTGGACTGTTTTATACTTGTTTCAAATGTTCATTTTTTGTAAGTTACTCTGAGTTTCATTTTGGGGGCAGGGAGAATTCAACAAATAAACATAAGGAAGAAGAAGAAGAAGAAGAAGAAGAAGAAGAAGAAGAAGAAGAAGAAGAAGAAGAAGAAGAAATTTCAATAGGGCTTGTGCATAACTTCCCCCCAAATTGTCACTTGTGTATTAAATCTATACATCAAATTTTGTTTTTTATTTGAACTGTTTTGTTGGTTTTTCACTGCATGCATCAGTCTAGTTACTGTACTTTCAGACAAACAAATCCGCCTTATAATGAAGCAGACCACTGCCCCATCTTTACCCACTAACTAACATCTACTCCATCTAACAACAGCTCTCAGGGAGAGGCTTTCCCCATCCCTCCCAACTGAGATCCATTAACTGGAAGTGCCTGGAATTAAACCTGGGATGAAACCATGGCCCCTCTGCAACTCAGCCGAGATTCAACTAACAAATATCTGCTTGGGTCCTGAAATAATTTAACTTCAGGAGGTGCACAGAAGAAAAGTTTCCTGTCCCCTCTGCAAACATCTGCACCCTTTAAAAATAATACCATTTCTCTCCTACCTTCTTTCTCTACGTATTTCTCAACTTAAAGTAGTAATAGAATATGGCTGTGACCTCACTGCTGTTGTGTTGTGTTGCAATCCAGATGTGTGGATTCACCCTACAGAAACCTACACCATGATCAGTGTGGGCTTTAAAGGTTACATGGAACTGCACAAACAGAATTCCACACACTTGACCAGTTTTGCTCTATATTATCTCTGAGAATAAGCTGTCTTTCCACGTGGTGGGTTTCCCATGTAACTTGGTATCATGCACATGCCAACGACCAAAGCTATTATCATACCTTTCATACAGGGGGTATTTCTGTTCATATTAGATTTCAGGAAAGCTGGCCTTCCTCACAAATCTCATGTTTTCCCCTCCCTCTCTAAAGTTTTGCTGGAGGTAGCATTTTAACTACAGCATAATGAAGTGTGACATTAAGCAGATAGTTAATCCCATCCCTTAAGCAGATGTGGTAACAAACATGTCAGCGGCTGAAGGTGTTTATTTGCTAGCAGGGCAGAAGCAGGGCCCGCAATCTCATTAGTGCCACATTTACTACCACAGCCAAATGGACACTGAGACCGTTTGACAGTTTTAACAGCTGCTCTAGATTGAAAGATGTCCAGGGTCTCTCCCTTCACACTGCACTTAGAGGCTGTTTGACTTCACCAGAATTAGGCAGAATGTATTTTTAAAGGGATATTTTTCAGGGCAGTGCCCTTCCTATTAAAAGGGACACAGTACTTGTTTGGTATTGCCACACAACATTAAAATGAGATGTGCAACTCACATAATCTGGCTGGATAGGTCATGGGCGTGTGTGTTAAAAACTGGCTTCACTCAGGGTCAAAAGGATGAATGATTTTTATACATCTGTTTTAGAGAAGGAAATAGCCAGAGTTTTCACAAAAAGGTATTGCTTGTTGGGACTTTAATAGACTTGATCACTCAGGATGGCCAATACATTCATAACAATCATGCCATCATCCCCACAGCTGTCAAATCCTGCTTCTGTGGCAAAATACTGTCCCCTACAAAATGCTGGATCAAACCGTTATGTTCATCACTTGATGACAGTAAGATCAGATGATGGCTTTGCATGGACCACTGCAAGCCTAACATGACAGACAGAACTCTCACATCACCTCGCATTCAATTCAAATGTAATTTCTTGTCAACAGAGTCTGTTCAAGCATTCTGCAGTGTCAGTAGGTGCTGCGTAATTCAGCATTGAGGAGTATATGCATGTGTGAAGAAGCCCTGAGACATCAGGACAAATATATGTTTGATGAAAGGCAGCAGCAATGGGTAATCTCTAGATCTACGAATGTTGGATTCCAGCACCCATAAGACCTGACCATTTGCCATATTCACTTGGGCCAATGGGAATTTGGTTCATACAACATCTGCAAGGACACTGGTTCCATGGTCCTGAGGCTGGCAAGAAAAATTCATTCAGTAAATTAATATGCTGCCTTTCACCATAAATAGCCTCAGGATGGTCTGCATACATAAAACTAAAAATTGTAAAACACAGTGTAACAAGTTAAGACTAGAACAAAACAGCAGAACAACACCGATTAATCACTCCCAAATATCTTGGTGAAGAGTTATTAGTCAGCTAGTGTCAAAACACCAACCAATTTTCTACCTCTGTAGGTGAAATATGTGGGATGTATCATCAGTGAAGCAGTCAAATACAACATTTCCTGTTGCCTAGAGTGGACACGCAGGAGAATGTTGCTCCAGACAAGGAGGACTTCCTGTCACACCTGGTATGGAGCATCCTTCCCCTGTTTATGATCAGGTAGATGGGCGCGACCCTAGCAGACCCTACAAAAGGGGTAGCCATGCAGCCATCTTCCTCTTTTGCCATCTTCCTCTCTTCTGGCTCTTAGCCACACATGGCTCATCCTTACAGAGGTTGGAAGCCACAAGGCAGAAAGTCTGAGGCCTAGCTCAGACTTATTTTCTCTACAAATGTAACTGTAACTACAAGACAAAGCCTGTCTTCAGAGCACTGCATGTAATAAACTTTACTCTTACTTCCAAACAAGACTGTCTTGTTATTATTTTTAAGAGGGAAATAAAAAGGAACAATCCAGATTGGACAAGCCAGACTGGATTGCTTAACTTAAATTCTAATGAATCTATCAACTTGCTTCCAGCAATCTGCAATAATAATAATAATAATAATAATAATTTATTATTTGTACCCCGCCCATCTGGCTGGGTTTCCCCAGCCACTCTGGGCGGCTTCCATAGAAACCAAAAATACACTAAAATATCACAGATTTAAAACTTCCCTGATCAGGGCTGCCTTAAGATGTCTTCTGAATGTCAGGTAGTTATTTATCGCTTTGACATCTGATGGGAGGGCATTCCACAGGGCGGGCGCCACTACCAAGAAGGCCCTCTGCCTGGTTCCCTGTAACTTGGCCTCTTGCAGTGAGGGAACCGCCAGAAGGCCCTCAGCGCTGGACCTCAGTGTCCGGGCAGAACGATGGGGGTGGAGACGCTCCTTCAGGTATACTGGGCCAAGGCCGTTTAGGGCTTTAAAGGTCAACGCCAGCACTTTGAATTGTGCTCTGAAACATACTGGGAGCCAATGTAGGTCTTTCAAGACCGGTGTTATATAGTCTTGGCGGCCGCCCCCAGTCACCAGTCTAGCTGCCGCATTCTGGATTAGTTGTAGTTTCTGAGTCACCTTCAAAGGTAGCCCCACGTAGAACGCATTGCAGTAGTCCAAGCGGGAGATAACTAGAGCATGCACCACTCTGGCGAGACAGTCCGCGGGCAGGTAGGGTCTCAGCCTGCGTACCAGGTGTAGTTGGTAGACAGCTGCCCTAGATACAGAATTGACCTGCGCCTCCATGGACAGCTGTGAGTCCAAAATGACTCCCAGGCTGCGCACCTGGTCCTTCAGGGGCACAGTTACCCTATTCAGGACCAGGGAGTCCTCCACACCAGCCCGCCCCCTGTCCCCCCAAAACAGTACTTCTGTCTTGTCAGGATTCAACTTCAATCCATTAGCTGCCATCCATCCTCCAACCGCCTACAGGCACTCACACAGGACCTTCACCACCTTCACTGGTTCTGATTTGAAAGAGAGGTAGAGCTGGGTATCATCTGCATATTGATGGACACCCAGTCCAAACCCCCTGATGATCTCTCCCAGCGGCTTCATATAGATGTTAAAAAGCATGGGGGAGAGGACGGAACCCTGAGGCACCCCACAAGTGAGGGCCCAGGGGTCTAAACACTCATCCCCCACACCACTTCCTGAACACGGCCCAGGAGGAAGGAGCGAAACCACTGTATAACAGTGCCCCCAGCTCCCAGCCCCTCTAGACGGTCCAGAAGGATGTTATGGTCGATTGTATCAAAGGCCGCTGAGAGATCCAGCAGAACTAGGAAACAACTCTCACCTTTGTCCCTAGCTCTCCGGAGATCATCAACCAGCGTGACCAAGGCAGTTTCAGTCCCATGATGAGGCCTGAATCCCGATTGGAAGGGACCCAAATGGTCTGCATCCTCCAGGCGTGCCTGGAGTTGTTCAGCAACCACGCGCTCAATCACCTTGCCCAAGAAAGGAAGATTTGAGACTGGGCGATAGTTGGCCATACTGGCCGGGTCTAAAGATGGTTTTTTAAGAAGCGGTTTAATGACCGCCTCATTCAGCGGATCTGGGAATGTTCCCTCACAGAGGGAAGCATTCACCACCCCGCAGAGCCCATCGCCCAGCCCTTCCCGGCTTGCTTTTATTAGCCAGGATGGGCAAGGATCAAGGAGGCAGGTGGTTGGTTTCACACGTCCAAGCAGCCTGCCCACATCCTCAGGGGTAATGGATTGAAAGTGATTCCATGCAACTTGACCAGACAGAGCTCTAGCACTCTCCCGCCCCAGCCCTGCTCTCACGGTGGTGTCTAGCTCCTTCCGAATATGAGTGATTTTATCTGCAAAAAACTTTGCAAAATCGTTGCAGGAGATCTTGGGGTCTTTACAAGGCCCCGGTGGTAAAGGTGGTTCCATTAAATTGCGAACCACCTGAAAGAGTCTCCTGCTACTATTTTCTGCAGATGCAATAGAGGCGGTGAAGAAAGTCTTCTTCGCCGTCGCTATCACCACTTGGTAGGCTCGACGTTAAGCTCTAACCTGTGTCCGGTCAGATTCGGAGTGAGTTTTCTGCCACCGACGCTCTAGCCGTCTCAGTGATTGTTTCATTGCCCTCAGCTCCGAAGAAAACCACGGGGCTGTCCGGGCTCCATGCAATCAGAGAGGGTGCTTCGGAGCCAGACAGTCGATAGCCCTGGTTAACTCCGCATTCCAGCGGGCCACCAGGGAATCAGCTGAAAGGCCATCAACATGGGATAAAGCATCCCCTACCACTCTCTGGAAACCATTTGGATCCATTAAGTGGCGGGGGCGGACCATCCGAATTGGTCCCACCTCCCTGCAGAGGGGAAGGGTCGCGGAGAAGTCCAGTTGCACCAGGAAGTGATCTGACCATGGCACTTCTTTTGTTTCACTTTTTCTTAGTGTCAGATCACCCACGTCACTAGAGGTGAACACCAGGTCTAAGACATGTCCATGACTATGAGTTGGGCCAAACTTATTCAGGGACAGCCCCATGGAGGCCATGCTTTCCACGAAGTCCTGAGCAGCCCCTTGTAAGGTCGTGTCAGCATGGATGTTAAAATCCCATAGGACAACCAAACTAGGTGTCTCCAGGAGAAAATCCGCCACGACCTGAAGCAGCTCGGGCAAGGAATCCTTGGTGCAGCGGGGAGGTCGGTACACCAAAAGGAATCCTGTACTGCCCCTATTGCCCAACTTCCAGAACATGCACTCGGAAAACCGGATCTTCCCAGTAGGACGCCTGCTGCAAGCTAGTGACTTCCTAAAAATCACTGAAACCCCCCCTCCTCGCCCATATGACCTGGGTTGCTGTGCATAAGAGAAACCTGGTGGGCAAGCAGTGGCAAGGACAGGCCCATCTGCTTTCCTCCAACCAGGTCTCTGTCACACATGCCAGTCCCTGCAAGGGAATGTGCTCTGCTACTTGTTCACTAGCATGAGTGAAGAGGGATAATATTTAATCAATATATCCTCTCCTACTTGCCTCAACATTCCCACAAAATGAAGTCTTCTATTGACTATCAGTTTCCATGAGGATCTTCTCCATAATCCAGTTATTATCACAAATGACCTGTGTTTCCTCATTGGCTCGGAAAATCTGCTTCCTTCATGCCCCAGGCCACCAGAGTGGAACCCTCTGATGAAGCAAAACCACAAGAACGGAGGGAAAGTTGTACAAAAGAACCAAAACATTCACCTGAACACGAGGCTCAGTCAACTACAGAATAGAATGCGCGAGAGCAGAATCACAGCTTTGTGGCACAGCAGCACATATCTGAGTGGCAACTCTATAAAAGCCATTAGTATCAAGACAGCATATACTAGTGCAACTTGCCTGGAGTTATAGTAGCTTGATAGCTGATTGGATCTACTTAATTTGATGGATACTCTGGAGCTTACATAACTTGTGTCTGATATCCTTGGAGTCTCTGATTAACTCTTTGCTTTACAGGTTCCGTAGCCAGGAGATACTCCCATGAGCCTTGCCACTTCAACCTGTGGCCTCCATTGCCTGACAGGTTGGCTTAAACATGGGGTAAATCATTAAAAATATGAGACAAAAATTGTGTCAAAATTGAGCAGAGGGTGTTAGCAAGGAAATCAGATGTGGAAAACTCAGTTGTATCTCTGGAAAACTGGAGGCTGCTTCTTTCATGTCCTTGAAACAACAGGTGTCAGCTGGGGGATTGTCCACGTTTGAGCATTATTTACCCACCCAAAGACGCTGAAGCAACCCTGAGTGGAGCAGTTTGGAGCCCAGTATCCCCCAATTTATTGAGATTGGCGTTGTTTGAGGGTAGACATCGTGTGGACTACACAAGCAGCTGCAAACAAACCGTAAATTCTGGTATAGACAAGCTGTAGGACAGTGAGCAACAAAATGCAGCGCTGTTTAAAGAAACAAACAAAGAAATAAATGGGATTCAGACACCACCAGCCTAGAATCTGTGGGATGTGTGTGACTGTGCTCAGAATTATACCTTTGATCCATTCATCCATCCATTATTCAGATCCAGTGAAGACAGGCTTAGAGAGGAACCGCAAGGCCTCTTCTGGCCCCAGAGCTTTCCATCCCATTTGAAATGACATGTCATGACGCATCAATACACATCATCACATCTGCCCGTTTGACAGAATTTGCTCCGCCACCGCCCGCGCCCACTGCCATTTAAAGTTGCACAGTAGGAAGACTTGCTTTCCTCTGGAGCTTTGCAACGGGAGGTCTCCCAAATTGTGTGTCAGTCTGTGTATGTCAGGGAGAGTGGGAAAACGGGGAGGGGGAAAGAGAGAGAGAGAGAGAGAGAAAGGTCTCAGGCCCAGAAGCCTGTCCTGGGCCGAGTGGTGGCAATAAGCAGCACGGGGATATTCAGAAATCAATAAGCTGACTGATCACAGGGCCTGGCGACTCTTCGGAGGAGCCGTTCCATGCACACGCTCAGGGGCCGAACATCTGTCACGCAAACAAAAAGCAAACCAAGCAGAACAAAGGAGAGGATTATTTTCACTCAAGTTCTTCTTCAGTCTCAGCAGGCAATGTTCAAGCCGTTCTAGCATTCAAACTCTGAGGCCTTATGGAGTCCGGGCTGTCCGGGAAATGCCAAATGCTGTTACCAAAAGACAAAAGAGGGGAGTGAGGCGGGTGATGGAGGGGAGGAGGAGGAGATGCGGAATGTCTCCAAAACACAACCGCAGCACAGAAGGATCAAAACTGGCGGAGTGGAACATGGCAGCCACACGCAAATGGCGTATCTAAGTTTTGTGTTCCTAAAGGGGAAAACTTTATCGTGTTTGTATTTGTGCCTAAAAGAAAAACCGGAGGAAATTTTTAATAGTGGAGAGCTGCTTTCCATCCAAGAGTTCCACTTTCAATGGGTCATTTCCCAAGAATATGAGATTCCCCCCAGAACTGTTTTAAATTAGTGTCCACCCATTCCATTTACTGATTTAAACACATGGCTTAATAAGTTATAATTTTCCTGAGTCATTTTTTACACACACACACACACACACACACACACACACACACACACGTGTCCCCACGCCACCCCCAAAGAAAAACCCTGGATATTATTTTTTCCTCCATATTCCTGGTACTAAGATAAATGGAAACAAGTCTACTTTTACACAACAAGCTTCTTGTTAATAACAACTGTCAGTGCAGAAACAAGGCACAGATTATGACATCTTACTGCCCCTTTCTGTTTTGTAGTACAAACTCTACTTCTTCACATCCCACCTCGGACACAGTTTGTAAGATCAGAAATTCAGATATGTGTGGGTGCTGTATACAAACAACCCTTTATATGCTGTACAAAAACTAGAGGAAAATGGTACGCTGCAACCAGTTGCCCCCTGACGATGCATGGCGGAATAGTTGCAAAAGTGTAGTTTTTGCCAACATGAGCCCTTCCAGATGTTTTGGACATTTGTGTTGGTTGGGGCTGATTCAAGTTGTACTCCAAAACAACTGCAGGATGGAGGATGGTATAGCAGCACCCACAGACCTACACAATTCCACTGCATGCATGCAGGGAAAGTGTTAATCTGTTTTATGCGCATGCAACCCAATATAGAATCCTGCTGTTTATGGAAAACTGGAGTGGCCTCTGTGGAAGAGGAAAGCGGATCCACTTGCCTTTGGCTTCAGATGTGCATGAAGCAGCATATGCATAATTGAGCACGTTTCAAGTGCGCTGCCCATCTCTATCCTGTCATCTGCATATACATATTTGTTTCTGCACTCAAATGTGAATGACGATTTCCTTCCCTTTGTGCTTTTGATTTTTTTGCTACTGTGACACCTCGATTCTTCATTTCACAGAGTCATCACCACTGAAGTTCTTTGTCTTTATGAAGTGCCAGATACACAATTACCGCAAGCTGAGATTTCTAGTGGACCCAACCTATGGAAATGGACATATTATCCTCCTCTGGAAAATGCTATTAGCAAAAAGATTATTCTGCCTTCTTAGTTACTTCGTCTCTTCCACAGTACTACTCTCTTCTGCCTTGCCACTTTGTGGAAGGAAAACCATTTATAAACCACATGCATCTCTCTCTCTCTCTCTCTCTCTCTCTCTCTCTCTCTCTCTCTCTGTGTGTGTGTGTGTGTGTGTGTATTCCAATCCACTCTTAGTCACAATGCTCATCAAGTGACATTCCTGCACTCACCAGCTTTCAGCCTAATACTAATGAGAGAGTGACATTGAGAGTGACTTCAGCTTTGGCAATGCCTGATTTTTGAATTTTTGACAGGTTTAATTATGGCTGCACACATACCAGAAATGTAAAGTGCATTAAATCACACCCCTACACAACCCCAAAGCCTGGGAACTGGAGGCTGTGTACACACTCTACCAGATGTCAGGAGTTTTTGGCCCTCCAGATGTGGCTGAACTACAAACCCCATTGTCTGTGGCCATTTGTCATACTTGCTGGGGCTGATAGGAGTTGTAGTTCAGCAACATCTGGAAAGCCAAAGGTTCGTGACACCTGCACTATACATTTAAAGCACATTTGAAGCACTCTTTCCCTCAAGCACTGTAGTTTACCCCTCACAGAGTTACAATTCCCAGTAACGCTATAGCGCCCAGAATTTTCCCAGAGGGAAATAATGTGCTCCATGTGTGCTTTAAAGGTAGAGTGTGTGTAGTGTGCAGTTTGTTAGGGCTGCTGGGAATTGTAGCACTGTTAGAGGTGGACAATTCCCAAGATTATTTGGGGGTGCTTTAGATGTATGGGTTTGTACATAGCCAACAGCAGATTCCTGTGCTACGTACATTGCAAACTCACCTCAATTTCAAAAGGTGTTTGCCATGTGACATGGGATACTGTCGTTCATGAAACATAAGCCTGGCATCCTTTGAGGAACCTGGAGCTAGTTCTTTGGGTCCTACTCAGGTTGTCAAATCTGTTGTTGTTCTTACTAAAATGACAGGTGCCACTCTAGTCTCAGGACCATCCTATACGTTTATAGGTGTCGTGGCCCTGCAGCTGGTCATCTTGTCTATGAGTCTATGAGAGCTGGCAATTGGTTCTTGGTTATCCATTTTCTCCCAAGCTGCTTTTTTTAGGTGTGACTGATGGAGACCCGAGTACAGTTCAAGTCTGAATTATAATCCGATTATGCCGCAAAAGCCACCAGAGCAGGAGGGGAGAGAGAAGAAAAGGATAAGTTTGTTGGCGTGCGAGAAAACCTCTGTTTCATGAATCGGTGGGAGAAACCTTTTTCAGAAAACGCCAATGCTCACTCTGTGGGCGAGGTCAGCTCACCAGCGAGAGGCGGAGGAGAGAACAAACAGTCCCAGACTGTGAGAAACACTCAAGAGATCAATCTAAATCAATTAGAAGACGACAGACGGGCAAATCTGAATTGTGCTACGATAGCAAATATAATAACTTCCCCCTGCAAGTTAGGAAGTGGCTTTAGGAGAAGCCAGCTCTGGAAATGAGAAAGGGTTTTCGTCTTCTTTTATCATCATTATTATTAAATCAGATCAATAGGGCAGGGGAAGCAGTGGGGCCTGCTGAAGTGGAAGCAATTTCTCTTAAGTGTATTTCATGGTAGTGTGGTGCTGAAAGGCAAAAAAGGGTGAAGGAATTGGGAACAGCTGGTAGATGGCAACCCTGTGCCAACAAAGGGGGGAAATGTGGGGGGCGGCGAGTGAGGAGGAGGCTGGTATAAAAGGAAAGTGGTAAAAACTGATGACTCCTAACTTAATCTCTCTCTCTCTCTCCCTCGGCAGCTATGGGGCAGTATTGTCAGACTCCAGCTTCCCAGGGATTCTCACAGCAAGGGGAACCATTGTCCTCTGTTGGGGGGTGGGGGCCACATACAAAGATGGCATGCTGGGCTGGGAATAACTGCAGTTCTTCCCTCCCCCCCCCCAGCTCTTTCTCTATTAAAAGCCAATGGAATGTCGTCATTGCCGATGCACAATGTCTTGTACAGAACGTGGCCCAGACTTCAAGTGGCCGACTATGGGCTCCTCTATACATTTGCTTATTGGTATATATATATATATTTGCTTCCATATATATTTGCTTCCTGGAGACGCTTCCTACAAAATGTAGCCCTTAACCTTTTCAGAAAAGCATTAGAATAGCCTGCTGGATCAGGCCAGAGGCCCACCTAGTCCAACATCCTGTTCTCACAGCGGCCAACCAGATGCCTGTGGGAAACCCGTGAGCAGGATTCAAGGACAATAACATTCCCTCCTCCTGTGGTTTCCAGTGACTGGTATTCAGGTACATACTGCCTCCAACATTGAAGCAATTATCGCCTTCCAAAGTAACTACTCTATTCCGAACTTAAGAATGGAAAGCGTAATGCTGGAGGTCCACAAAAGAGGTTTAAAGACTCTCTCAAGGCAAATCTAAAAAATGTAGTATAAACAGCGACAACTGGGAAACACTGGCCTGCGAGTGCTCCAACTGGAGAACAGCGTTTGCCAAAGATGTCATGGACTTTGAAGATGCTCAAGCTCAGGACGAAAGGGAGAAACGTGCTAAGAGGAAGGCACATTTGGCAAACCTTGATCAACTTCCGCCAAGAAGTATATGGCCCCGCTGTGGAAGGATTTGTGGATCCAGAATTGACCTCGACAGTCACTTATGGACTCACTGTTAAGACTGTGTTCATGGAAGATAATCTTACTCGGCTACGAGTGATCGCCAAAGAAGAGAGAGATAGAAGAAGCCTCCAACATTGACGCAATTCCTTCAGTGGAGTGATGTCTTTGACTGAGACTTAACATATTTCAGTTCCCTTCAATCACCCTTTCATATTTTGACTGAATGGTTCCTGTTATCCAAGCATGGCAGCTTCATCAAACACGATGTAGCCAAGGCACCTTATTTCAGATTTCCTGGTTCCTTAAATGTTGTAAAGTTGGCTCCACAGCCCAAGACATCTCTCTCTCACTCTGTGTTTCTGACTCCATCTCTCACATAGACACACTCCACAGTCATATTCTTTTTATGCAGGATTAATTAAACCAGAACAACAGTTGCATGCTCATTCCTTAACATGAGGACTCAAGCCCCCTGGAAACACAGGGATAGCATAAGGTGTGTGGATATAGCCTGTGCTTTTGGAAAGAGAGAGATCAGCCAAAGAAGTGAAAACTGATCTGTGTGATAGAACAATCAGATAACAACTTTGCTGCACAGGCAGCTGTAATGTGAACTAAGCTGTTTGATGAGGGCCAGCATTAGGTCACATGAATTGATTATATGTCTATCCTTTAAATAAACATTAAGGCTGCTATCCTAAGAGCATGTCTGTAAAAGTCTATAAAGCATCTGTGAGAAGTTTAACCTACAGCAATTGGACCTACGGCTATAGCAGAGTGTAACAAAGCCATCCCTCCCCCTTACATGATACCTCCAAACATCCCAGGGTATAGGACTGCAAAAAGCACCCTAGACCATTATGTACCATATAATGAATGGAGAAGGCGAACTAAAATTCACCTGAAATACTTCTGTCACACCTTGGATCTTAGGGCTCCTCCACACTTCCATTTCCCCCAAGGAAAACCTACCCTTTACTGCTGCATCACAACAAACAGCAACCGGGTTTTCTGTGGGTTGCCTTTTGTTCCAATTCAGCAGTAAAAAGCAGGTTTTCTGGAGGAAAGATGTGGGGCAAATGAGAAACCTTTCAGACCCATGTGTAGGAGGCATGCGAAAAGTGGAAAACCTCTGAGACCTGTGCTTTCTAGGTACGGGACAAGCAGAAGTGTGGACGAGCCGTTAAACATGCAACGTAATATTGCTACAGATAAATTTGCATGAGGTTCCATTGACTAGCCAATATCACCAATTCAGAGTGAACTAACATACTAAGAGATTTATATGATGCAAATACCTTCTTCTTTTGGTTTCTAACCATTTTGCGAGTGATACTATGGAGCCAAAGTGGAAAGAAATCCAACAGCATCTCCTCTGCAACCCCCCTTCAGGTAATTCAGCTCCTGGGCCATATCCATGTCCCACATGGGTGCTAAATCCCATCAGTATCTGAATCAAAGAGGTATGAGAGGTGGGGGGGGGGGTAGAGGCAGATCTTTTGATCTCCAAAGACTCTTTCATGGGTCATTTGAAAGGTGATGATTGTAGGTGAAGATTCCTAGTTCATCATCAGCAATGTGTTGATGGCCTTCAGATAGTCTGGGAACATAATAGAGGGAAAATATTTACAAAACAAAAGCCAGCACAGCATTACCATTGCTAATGGGCTTTGGAAAAGGTGGATGTTTAAACAGTATAGAAACACTATCTGTTTGGAGGGGGAATACCCTCTGTGCTCCTTAAAGAGGCAGAAGGATGGCAATATTTGCTTCTTTATAACAGTATTATTGAGACAGATTCTGGAAAGTGTTGAGCAAAACACCCTGCTTAGAAATGCATCTTCTATTTTGCTAAAGGTCCAGTCCTCTGGGAAGTTGTCTTGTACGCCTCTCATTCACTTCAAAGGGCTCACCCAGAGAGAGGTATCTATTATCATAGTAAAAATGGGCCACGCATATCAGACTTAGGAGCACAAAGCAAAAAACATCACCAAAAATCATTATATAGGTTCCCAAGAGGTAGCATTTGTTTGTTTTCTTTTTAAATGCAGGACTTGTGCTTTGGAACCAGCTCATGCTTTTACCATCACCCGACTGATCATGATGCAGGAGATCAATAATCAGGATCTCCCATGGGTTTTATTTTAACTTCAAAGCCACCATGCTGAGGAATATATTTTTTCTTAACCCTTCCTTCCCATGCCATGTCTCTGATCTAAACTGCCTGCTCCTTTCCAAGCGTGGGATTGAGGCACCTGAGGGACCACATAACTCTGCATGAACCTGCCTGTTTAATGAGAGGCACTTATCCAAGTGACCCCACCTGTGCAGAGATGGTGGGCAGCAAACCAAAGCGGGACCTTTTATGTTGTGGCACCCTGGTGATGGATTTTTTTCCCCTTCAAGAGGCTCACCTGGTGCCTCTGGTGAGGTTTTGGTGCCAATAAATGTTCTTATTTTCCAGTGCCCTTTAAGTAGGGAGGGGTGGGTTTTTTGTGGGTGTACTTTCCTTTGCTATGGGGAAGTGGGTGGTGCTGTGGTCTAAACCACTGAGCCTAGGGCTTGCCAATCGGAAGGTTGGTGGTTCAAATCCCCGTGACGGAGTGAGCTCCTGTTGCTCGGTCCCTGTTCCTGCCAACCTAGCAGTTCGAAAGCACGTCAAAGTGCAAGTAGATAAATAGGTACAGCTCCGGTGGGAAGGTAAACGGTGTTTCCGTGCACTGCTCTGGTTTCGCCAGAAGCGGCTTGCTGGCCGTGACATGCTGGCCACATGACCCGGAAAAACTGTCTGTGGTCAAATGTCGGCTCCCTCGGCTAGTAAAATGAGATGAGCGCTGCAACCCCAGAGTCGTTCGCGACTGGACTTAACTATCAGGGGTCCTTTACCTTTTTTTTTTAACTTTCCTTTGCTACTTCAATTTTTAAAGCTTTGTTTTTATTTGCATTTTGTTATTGTATTAGGGTGATATCTGACTACATCATGCTGAGAGTAAGCTTACTGAAATCAATAGAATAGGTTACTTAAGGCCCATTGGTTTCAGGGCGTCTACTTTGGATTAACTTAGGATAGCACCCTAACTGTTTTATTGTCTCCCTTTTAATTTAAATGGGACCTAGCAAAACACATACTGAGCTTGCTGATCAAAACAGATGTGATTTTGAAGTGTTTAAACTATGACTGAATCACGCCTTCAATATTTAACATTCATTTTCTATAAATATAGATTACAAGAATATCCTCTTTTAGTCTCTCTCTGTGGCTGTATGTGTGTGCATGTAAGTGTTGGCCAGAATTTTAAAATCTCCTAATCTTCCGATTGCCTGCTTGGTATTGCTTTATTGCCCTCAGCCGGTAGAATGTTCCCCGCCCTTCAGCCACACATACAGCAATTCCCTGATATCCGATGAAATTATCAAAATTACACAGATTAAGCTGCTGAACAGCAGTTCTCCGGCTTTTCATTACAGTCTGCCATTTGGTACGTGGGATTTGTATATATTTAACAGTTTTATGGTTAACTGTTCTTTAAGAGGCTTATGGGAAAATTCACTGACTAATGTAGTCCTGTCATTCAAGTCAACAGAACGAAAGCAGCAGCATGTGGTCACTGTTATTGCCCCCTAAATAGCTAAGTGCTGCCCCTTAGGCTAAGGAATGAGGGAGAGAGTGATGATGGCATCATTATTTTCAGGGACTTATTACAAAGCCAACATTTTGGCTGCAGTTATTACTAC
Source organism: Podarcis erhardii (assembly GCF_964252035.2). NCBI lineage: Eukaryota > Metazoa > Chordata > Lepidosauria > Squamata > Lacertidae > Podarcis > Podarcis erhardii. Next base: position 75,204,265 of record NC_138507.1, on the reverse strand, counting down.
TACTACTAGGTAAGGTAAAAGTAATGGACCCCTGGACGGTTAAATCCAGTCAAAGGCGATTATGGGGTGTGGTGCTCATCTCTCTTTCAGGCCGAGGAAGCCGGCATTGTCCACAGACAGCTTTCTGGGTCATGTGGTCAGCATGACTAAACCACTTTTGGTGCAACGGAACACTGTGACGGAAACCAGAGCGCACAGAAATGCCTTTTAGCTTCCCACCAGAGTGGTACCTATTTATCTACTTGTACTGGTGTGCTTTTGAACTGCTAGGTTGGCAGGAGCTGGGACAGAGCAACAGGAGCTCACCCCGTCGTATTACTACTATTAGGCTCTGGCTCTCCCATGGTATGTTTGCCCCCCAGTTGTGTTCAGAAGAGTCTAAAGACTTAGAATAATAGAACTGTAGATTTGGGAGAGACTATAAGGGCCATCTAATCTCAGGTCACATTGAAGGAATGGGTTGGGGGGGTGTAATGGAGAATGGTCGCCTTACAATCTTCTCTTTCTACCACTTTCCAAGAACAATCTTAATATTTACAGTGATATTTCCTTCCTTCCACAACAAGAAGCTGCCCAAACTGCACCTCCTCTCCTAAAACCCTTCAAGAAAAGAAGCTGCTCTAGAAGACAAGTGAGATGGCACTAGTCTTGCTTCCCATAATATTGCTTACTTCTCTGTTTCAAGTTATCTTTCAAGCTGAACATTTAAGTACTATTTTCCTTCTGTTTTTTTTTAAATGCAATTTTCTACTTCGGCTTTTCAACCTTAGGCACCCATTTTGCTGGCTCCTTCTCTGTCAAGTGTGGGAAAAAATCCTCTTTGCCTGGGTACAACTTGCATTGTAAAAGTAATTCAATTTTACACCATAGCAATGACATGATCAAGGGAGCTCATAGCAGGCTTTGTGGCCAAAAGCATTTAACAAGGATGTGAAAAGTTCTCAGAGTACCTCCAGGAGAGGCCAACTATGACAATAGAGCAGATCCCTAAGAGAAGCAAAGGACTGGTTTATAGGCGTGGATTAAAATCATTATTTGTTGCTGCTGCTGTTGCTTATGAAGAACATGTCTAACCTGCTCTGATCTCACCAAGATTGTTAGATTGATGAATTAGCAAAACAGTGCTCCATACAGTATGCAGGGTGCAGCTTCCTGCACATCCAGTTGGGGGCAACCAAGAACAGCTACAGCCCTGAGCACAAAGTATACAAACAACTGTACAGATTACTAGGCTGTATACATCATGCTGTCAGCTGCATGCATTGACCAGAATCAGAAGCACTAAAATGGTTAAGAGGTGCCTAGGCGTACTTGGGGGCTATACCATAATCTCAGTGAAATCCAAAGAAATAGAACTGGGTTTGGGGAGATGAACAGCATCATCCTAAACCTAAGCCTCAGGGTTAAGAAAACAGCAAAGCAGTGGCCAATCTGTCTGGCAAGTATGCCACAAATCAACTACAAAGTGTGAAAAAGTACCATCCTAATGTGTGCAACAGTGAACACGCAGATACCTGGTTCAGAGTGATTTTACTCTAGACACTACACAGCATTGGAAAGGGCAAGCAGTGATGTAGATCTGACTTCCTGCCATAGCCAGGATCAAGTATGCTTCCTTTTTAAGTGTGTCACCTTTTCTGCTGCCTTTTCTGCTTGTGGCATATAGGTCTCCTATTGGCCATCTACAGACTTCCTTGTGTGAGCAATCTGTAGCTGTAGTGATCACTCTTTGCCCTCTAGGAGCCATATTACATTGGCCCCCTATGTGTGTTAAGGTGCATCTTGCCCTGCCCACTTTAGCTTCCCTGTCCTTGGCACTTCCAGTCCCAGTGGGCACAACGGAGAGGGCCGGATTTAGGTTTGATGAGGCCCTAAGCTACTGAAGGTAATGGGGACCTTTATATGTCCAGCTGTCCTTTGTCAAGAACAAATTCTCCTGTTTTTGTGTTGAATATATGCTATATGGTAATTTATGGACCTAATAAGTATCTAAAGCCATTTGCACATAACAAATAGGAGCCTACACAACACAAAACATGGTTGCTGTATGTAGGTTTTATTTTATTTGTTTTTTATCTTATATTTTGGAAACGTACATCCAGGTTTTTTCCCCTTTAATTTTTTTTTTGGGGGGGGGCCAAGAGAGTTGTTTAGCTTATATGTAAATCTGGCACTGACGATGGATTACACCTCTGCTCAGAGATCTGCACTGGCTGCTGATTTTTATACTGAGCCATTATTAAAGGTGTTACTACTACAATATAAAGTCCTTAGCAGCTTGGGACCTGTTTACCTGAGGGACTGCTTTGGTTCATACGTGTCTTCGATCTGCAGAACAAGCCCTTTCAGAGTGGCAGCACCTGCACTCTGAAATTCCGTACTCATCAACACTCCAAGCTGTTTTTGGTGCCTGCTAAAACCATTTTTGTTTAGGCAAGATTACCCACAGCCTGTCTAAAGCTAACATGTATTCTAATATGCCATTTTACTTTATAACGTATATTTATTCAGTTGCAGCCCTGGAGAGCTGGAATGCTCCTTTTTTAAAAAAATGTGCTCCACTTTGGGAACACTGATTGAAAAGCAATATTAACATATCTTAAACAAATCCTTACAGCAGGGGTGAATGGACATACAGCATTATCGCAGGGTGTAATCTGTCAGGGCAGCATTCTGGTGGTGGGCAGGGTCAGAGTCTAACATAGGTGGGGGGGCACCCCTGTTTTCCTCATTTCAACCCTCCTTGCCACCCAGATAAAAGTAGAAGTAGACTAAGGGTTGCCTGAGGCCTCTGTTTGGCTCCAGGGACACAGGTTGCTCTCCCCTACCTTACAACAATAGTGAAAGGTGCATTGTTGTTATGCTCATCATTCAGATCTTCTCATAAGGCCGAGAGTTAATGGCTCACGAATTCAGCCTCCCATGATTGGCCATCTTGCACACACCAGCTCTGGCCAGTCTTTATTATCAGAGAAGAACGAGCAGGGAGAGAGATCTGAGGGATCTGCCATGTGAAGTTGCTTGGGGGGGGGGTCCCTTCAAACATTTCTCTCACCTTCCCTTCATTAATAAAGGGACGACAATGGAAGCTTTTAACAGGCATCTTTTGCAGTATTCTTTTCTCTGTGTGCATGACCCCCCCTCCCTAATCCCCTTTGGTTTTTCCAGAGCGCTGTGAATAGTGAAGTGTCACCAGACTCTCACCTAAAGGCTTTGCAGGTGACAGGTTGCTGCTTGTTCACACTGAAGCGACAACAGCCCCACAGCAGGGAGCAGAGCCTCTCTAGAAAGTCATGATAAAGTTATAATGGGCCGGACACCTCTTCTCTGCTTGCCACCCTCCCTCTAATTTTACTCAAGGAAGGACAAATGAACCTGTGTTAGCTTTACTGCAGGCTGGGAGAGATGAAGCCGCCCTTGTAACGCCACCAAGAGGAGGGGTTTTTTTTTACTAAATTTAGCTTTACTCTGTTTCACACTTTCATTTTCAGCAGCACCACATTATGCAGTGTTTTAGGGCCAGTTGTCTATAATTATCCTCCAAGATAAGCTCTTTCATACTCCAGTGTAGAAGACATTATGGACATGATGTACTTTGTGGTTTTATATTCTGATTTTATTCTATGAGTATATGGCGGTACATAAATTCTAATGATGTTGACGACGACGACATCATCATCTGTGAAGACCTTACCATGGAAGGCTGTAGGGCATTTGCTCTGGGCCTCAAGGCCCAGGAAAAAAAAGAGCCATTTCCCAGCCCATGGAAACACCCTTGAGGAAGAGTGTCAGGAGTGGATGGTATGATGATCACCTAACCTCAAGTCAGGTGCACCATTGATGCAGGTAGAGGGGGAAGGGCCAGGCCAGGTGGTGGTAAGGTTGGAGCTCCTACCCCTCACCACTGTCTGATGCAAATAGCACAGTAGTCAAGTTAAAAGCACCTCAATTCCATTCATATACAGTGCTACCTCAGGTTACAAACACTTTGGGTTACAGACTCCACTAACCCGGAAGTAGTACCTCGGGTTAAGAACTTTACCTCAGGATGAGAACAGAAATTGTGCGCCAGCGGCGCAGCGGCAACAGGAGGCCCCATTAGCTAAAGTGGTACCTCAGGTTAAGAACGGTTTCAGGTTAAGAACGGACCTCCAGAACGAATTAAGTTCGTAACCAGAGGTACCACTGTACCTGGTAATGAGGAGACTGAGAAGAGATGTGTTAGCCATCTTCAAATGTCTAAAGGGCTGTCACATGAAAGATGAAGCAAGATTGTTTTCTCCTGACTCTTAACAATGGATTCAAGTTATCAGAAAGGAAATGCTGACTAAACATCAGGAAGAATTTTCTGACAGTAAGAGCTGTTTGATGGTGGAACAGACTCCCCCAAAGGTGGTGGACTCTCCTTCATTTGAGGTATTTAAGCAGAGCCTGGATGGCCATCTGTCATGGATGCTTTAGCTGAGACTCCTCCACTGCAGGGCTTGGACTGGGTGACCCTCAGGGACCCCTCCAACTTTCCAATATCAATCTCCTATTATCATAATTCCAAATTGTACTTCTGGATTGTAAGGAGACTGGCGAACCATTTTCATGTGGAGAGCTACCAATCCAAATGTATCTATAATTTTCACAATCCCATTCCCCCCCCCCTTATAGTGCTTATAATTCTTGTAGTTTGTCTTGTAGTGGGAAGTACGTCCCACTATGTTCGCTGGGGCTTACTTGCAGGTAGGCGTTGGCAGGATTGCAACCTTCATTACCTGTTGATAAGGCAAGGCCTCAGACGTTCAACAGAGATCTCAGTAGAGTAGATCTGAGGGAAGGTGGCCTTTAAGGTATTCAAACTTGATTTAGGGCTTTAAAACAAAACCCAGAACTTTGAACTGAGACCAGAGATGGATAGCATGTGGGCAGCCAGTGCAAATCATGCAAAATACAAATGACATGCTCTACTCATCCCGTGCAAAGCAGCAACCTGTAACCAGCATTTTATAACTGCTGGTGTTTCCAAGAGCAGTTCTAATTCCTCATGGTAAGAGTATTTCTCACTTTATCCTCTGCTTCCCACTCATTTTTTCTGTTCCACTTGCCATTTTTTAGGCCTAGGCTGTGACAAGTCTTGGCTAGGAGGCCATGCTACTATTAGATTATTTGGAAGTGTGACATCCAGAACTCCGCCCCCAATTTTGCATTTGCTCTTTCCACTTCTAATAATATACTTGCCATGTGTGTGACAGGAGAGAGGAGAAGCATTTCAAAGCCCTGGAAGTTCCCCCCTCCATTGAAGGGATCTCGAGGAGAGAGAAAAGCCATCAGCACAAGAATGTTACCCTAACACCTTCAACAATGGTGGTCAGCACCACACATTTTAGTTGGGGGCTGAGGACTTGCCTGCCTTTTTGTGCTTTTTATTTTAACTCCTCCAAGTGTGAAAGGAGGGCAGCAGACAACATTTACAACCTAAGTTTCATCTCCTGATTTGAACCCAGAAAGATGTACCCAAAGTAGCGGAAGAAGGCAATGAAGCTATTTATGTTGGCTGTGAGCAAGTGGCAGGAACATATTTTAACAGTGCTGGGGTCATATATTTCAAATCCTTGTGTTGATTACATTTGCACCCTGTGATTCCTTAAAGGAGCTCAAAACGGCATTTTAGACTTGTCTAATCCTACCGTTAGAACTTTATAGCTTAGAACCATGGTGACTTGTACATGAGCTTCCCACATCTAACTATCATACCATCCTGGGTTTCTGCACTCTGACTATGCTTCAACTCATGATGGAAGTGCACTCAAATTATCTTCTAGTTGCATTCTGAAGTGCTACAGTCCCATGCTTTTTCTAAACATAGAGACTAGCCCATACTTATGGGAACAAAAACTGAAAGCCGTAATTTAAATCCTAAACTAGGTAGAACAACTCAAACAGCACAGCTGGTCAGGGAGAACCAGAGGGTGGTGTTTAAAGCAGAATCTCTTGCACACAAAACCAAAAATGAATCTAAACACACACACACACACACACACACACACACACACACATAGTGAAAGTATCTCAGAAGACAGGATAATAGTAAGATAGGCCTTGCCCAGCCTTGGTGGGCAATACTCAAGTGCTTGATCTGGGTTATGTACTCTTTGCTTAGTTCAGATGATATAAACTTCAAAAGTACAGAATACAGCTGCCTGATTATTGGCAGGAGGAAGCCACCACCACCTTTTTCCAGTTTTCAAATAACTTAATAGGTCAGTAATTATATAAGAGGCTGATTTTCCCCCATGTTAAACCCCCCATCCCCAATAAAAATCAGTCCAGCCTTCGCCAAGCATAATTCTGCATGGATGTCCAACTGTAATTTCTCAGGAGCATGGTCTTCACTGAGGTGGCTCTCAAAATGCTCTCCTTGGGGCTTTTCCTTTCCTTTCTTTCTCTTATTTCATTTTGGAAACAACTTTAAACATCATAATTGTCAAGCTTTGAGAGCTGGTTGTGGTTTGTTTCAGTTGTGTGCACACGTATTTGTGTTTTAAGCTGCTTTTAGGTTTTCAGTTATGTTTTTCGTTGTTTTATTCTACAAACAGCATTGATAACTCTCGTTGAAAGATGATTCACAAAGGTTGCCAATAAATATAATAAAACAAATGACCCTTCCATATACCTTTTTCTAGGAGTCTCCACAGTTGTCGTCAGAATGGACATTACCTATTCATGAAGAGGCCTGAGATTTCCATTTAAAACACTGCTTCCCCATTGCACATGCTATTAAAAATAGCAGTATGGGGCGAGGTTGAAAGAATGGCGCATTTGATGATTTCACAAAAATGACCCTCCAAAGCCAACATGGTAGACGGTTCACTCAGCTGGCTGCTTGTCAGTGTGAAGAACTCTGCAATTACATTTTCTAATGCCATGTAAATTAGGCCGTCGTGTTGCGATACATCAATTAAGCTCTTTGAATAAATTAATCAGGAAAATTCTATGAGGATGTTTCTTTGCTTTGGGATTAGGGGGGAAAAAACCCAAAACAAAGCAAAACAACCACAACCCAGCCTCTTTTTGGGGGTCTATTTTGCGGCTTGTTTTTCTCTGCTAATTCGTGGGTTGAAAATCTTCCATGCATATACATTGTCACATGTAAATAAGGAATCAAAAGCTTCACCATTTTGTTTGAAAGGCCTCAAAACACTTCTCATAATTTGACTTAATAGACTTCAGCAATGTGCCAGCAAAACAAAGTGCCATGTGCATATTGGGACCAGGCAGCAGTTTGCAGCTGACTGGCTATTGCTTTCATTATTTCTACTGATTACATATTCATCCCGCCTCGCGGAGCAGCTTTGCCGCCGATTCTGGTGAAAACTATTTGAACTGTGCCAAGTAGAACGGCTCTTCTGCTGCCTTCAGATCCCAGACTTAAGCATGAATGTAGGACCATACTGAGACACAGAATAAAAATGGGCAGTCACCCCCCCTCCCACCCCAAAGTGTATCGGAGCTGAACGGGCTTAACGTATGTCATGTTATGAGATTAACTCAATAGGAGACAGGCAGATCTAGACCTGCTACCTTTAACACTGAATATCAAATATGGAACCAAAAATGACAGTGGGCCACTTGCTATTAAGTCCTTTTGCTGTTTGCCCTACACCCTTTCTCAATGATATGCTCTCCTTCCCTGCAAACATCATGTCATTTTATGAATCAGAGGAATCAGTGATAGAGCAATGTGCTCACTGTGTATCAAAGGATATCAACGCGCTCTATCTATGGTTATAAGTAATGTTGCCTATATGGTACCCTCAAGGATCAGAAGCAACACACCTCTGGATTCCAGTTACTGAAGCAGAACAGATGTCTCTTGCCCTCATGTCTTACTTGTTGGTCAACATGATGTTGGGCTAGACAGACCTTTGGTCTGATCCAGGAAGGTTTCTACGTTCTTAGCATATACACTTTGTATGCAGAAGATCCCAAGATGGATCCCCGACTACTCCAGTTAAAAAGATCAAGTCACAACTTTGGCAGATAAGGGTACCCCATTAAAGGGGTCCAGGAGGGGGTGACTGTCTGGGAGTCTGATAGACCAAAATACCCAAGGGGTCATGGCACCTGATCCATGCCAGGGGTGACTCCCCAGCACAGGGTCGACCCGCTGGGTTCCTCTCAGCCAGCATGCGGGCTGCTTGATGCCAGATGCATGCCCAATGCCTTAGCCAAACCTACTCTTTCCTGGCCTAATTCAACCCAACAAGAGTCTCCTGTGTTCATTTCCTCAGTCTTCCCCACACTAATTGCGGACATCATGGCAGCAAAGACAATTCTGCTGCAAACCACAGAAAGATGCTGTCATCTAGAGTAGACCTTGAAGTTCTGAGAGTTGCTGACAGTCAGTGTAGAGAAGACAAGAGCTACATGGACAAATGGCCTGGCCTGTGTACACACCAGAGCGTTAGTACACATATGGGCCCAGATCCAATTTTTCCGTGTGCCCTTCTGCCAACATTTGTCCATACACAGCACTTTCAGCTGAACTCGGTCTCAATGTTCCCCATCTACATTGGTGGGTGGTGCTTCATGGAATGTATCTGCAAAATTTGTTGTTGATTCCTCTCTTCAGTTGGCTGAGGTCCACTGTGGGCAGGAATTTCTTTATCTGTGCGTGCAACCATTAAAAAAATAAAAATACAAGATATACCAGACTTGCACAAAGCATAGGTAACTTTTTTATTTAAAAAATGTGTGTGACACACCCACCAGCAGCCATTCAAGGAGTTCCTTTGCAATGGATACAGAGTGTGTGGCGATGATAGATGGCACCCAGCCAAACATCGCAACGCACCTTTTTAAAACAAATGCCTATCTACAATTGATGTGATTTGATGTTGGATTTCCCCGCCCCCTCCACATTGCTGCATTATCTGTCGATTGAGAAAATCTAAATTAAGGGAGCAGGAGTGTGAGCTGCCACTTGGGTGAAGACTACATTGAGCGGACAATGCAACAAACATGCACATGGGACACATCAAATCCTATTTAAACCACTTCTGTGTACACAACCTCTGTGTAAGACAGCTTCCTATGTTCCTAAATAATCAATTTAATTTTAAAAAGTGTCTCTGTTAAAATATAGGTGCTTTTTTTTGATACTGGGCAAATGAGATCAAGAAACAAAATCTGCTGATCACCATTAGCAAAACAGGCTCACTGTATTATTCCCCGTTTATGTTGTTCCCTAGAAGGGACACGGGTGGCGCTGTGGGTTAAACCACAGAGCCTAAGACTTGCTGATCAGAAGGTCTGCGATTTGAATCCCCGAGACGGGGTGAGTTCCCATTGCTCGGTCCCTGCTCCTGCCAACCTAGCAGTTCAAAAGCACATCAAAGTGCAAGTAGATAAATAGGAACCGCTCTGGCGGAAAGGTAAACGGTGTTTCCGTGCGCTGTGGCTTAGTCATGCTGGCCACATGACCTGGAACTGTACGCTGGCTCCCTTGGCCAATAAAGCGAGATGAGCGCCGCAACTCCAGAGTCAGTCACGACTGGACCTAATGGTCAGGGGTCCCTTTACCTTTACCTTTATGTTGTTCCCTAATAACACACCAGACGAAATAAAAATAGCTTCATAAACTGGACAATATTGGAGCCATGGCCCCACTGTTTAGAGATTAAACATGGATGGCTCCAGATGAGATTTCTTGTATGCAATTCGTGACCTTGAACATGCACACCCTCCTCCCTCTACATCAGACCTGTCCACCAAGGTTAGTGGGAAGCAACAGAGCACTGCAGTGTGTATTTGCATCAGCTGCGCATGTGGATCTCAACCCCAGAACCAAGGTCTTTATATCTGGAGTATTGTCTTTGCACTCCGACCACAATGGAACATAGTCAATCTTTGGTGGCGAAATCACTACAAAGATTAATTGCCAAGAAACCTCTAACACACGAGACGTTTCCCCCCTGTATTGTGCCTCTATACCACATTCTGGCAAAATAATAAGCATGAAGATTCAGAAACAATGCATGCTTTGGAGGAAAGGGTGGTGGCAGCAAAAGGGAGGTTGGTAAATATTGCAGACCAATTATTCAAATACCTCATTCACAGTTCCTTATTAAAGCCAGACTAAATTAGCAGGTCACCTCCCTACTCAAGTCATGTCTGTTTACTCTCAGTAATGACAAAACGTAGACAACTGTCTGCTACGGCCGTAGCAACGTTGGCACACGCATCCCAGACAAGCAGAATGTTGTGGGAAACAGAGATGGAAGCATCTTGATATACGAGAAACAATTGTCATGGGAATTGTTGTTTCTCAATGCAACAGCTATAATAAATAGTTGCCATATGCTAAGCACAGATGCCTCTTTGAAAAGCATCTCGGTGACAGCACAGCCCATGTTCTCTGGCGTTTGGGGCCTTTTATCAACGGGTTGGCTCATTGCAATATGAGCTAGCACTCCCCCAAGGAAAGGTATCTTGTGCTCTTTAAAAAGGCTTCCGCTACAGAAGAGTCCGCAACAGCTTTGTGCTGTAACATTCTGTGGGTTTTGTGAGGGAATTTGAAACCCAAATCCTTCGGCGTGGTAAGGGAGTTGAGAAAACTGTTCTCGGATTTCCAACTGTTTCTTAGGATATTCTGAGAGACTGGTAGGGGGACAACAGCTCTCACCTGCACACTTTTTTTTAAAAAAAGCCAACTACCTGGTGGTGCCAACACATTTCTGGAAACTTGCAGTCTCCTTGAGAACATGGAGGATAGAACTATGGTAGCGGGGAGAGGTGGTGGTGGAGAAATAAAGTTTATCTGGCGAACACCCAATGCCATGGCATTTTTGAAGCTAAGAGGATGCAGAGGTTTGTAGCAGAGCACATGCTTTCCACACAGAAGGGTCCAATCCCCAGCACCTCAAGTTAAATGCAAAGCTAGGACAGGCTTTGCTGGAGACCTTGGTGAGCATCTGTCAATCAGCACAGACAATACTGGGCTAGGGAACCGGCTAGCCCAATAATCTGTCTCAGTAAAAATCAACGTATCTATGTCCATTTGGTCTGTGAGGATATGGCAGTGAGCCCCTGAATAATGCATTCTGAGTTTCCCTAAAGGAAAAGTGGGGCAGAAGCATACTAGATAATAGTATCATAAGTAGTGATGAAAGAAATGTAGAGATGGGGGGGGGGGAATGTTTCTGGTAGCCTAGTCCTATGGGCTGTAAGAGATACAGAAGTTAATGCAGTTGTACCTTGGAAGTCAAACGGAATCAATTCTGGAAGTCTGTTCAACTTCCAAAGTGTTCAAAAACCAAAGTGCGGCTTCTGATCAGAAGCTGTGGAAGCCCCGTTGGACGTTCGGCTTCCAAAAGAACGTTAAAAAAACGGAACAGTCGCTTCTGAGTTTCGATCGTTTGGAAGCAAAAACGTTTTGAGAACTAGGCTGTTTGAAAACCAAGGTACAGGGCTATGGGTCATGGTGAAGGTGCATGAGATGAACATCCTCTCTTACTCTGATCTTCAGGTGAAAGCACTGGGCCTAAGGTTTACAAACTTTTCAGTCTTCAGCAAACCATCTTCACCAGAAGTTGTCTGCTGTGGGGTTCATTTGTCTGTGAGAAAGCTCTGTGGCATGCTGCATTCATGAGCCATGAGACAAGCTCCAGAACACAACACCATCCCATGGCTGTGTAGTGTGAGGGAAGATCAGCTGAGAAGGACACACTCTTGCTTGCCCACCATTACTGACCTTTTGGTTGAGGCAGCCCCTGAAAGCCTTCCAATGAACCACACCAGAACAGTTTTAAAACCATTGTGCATTCATGATCCTTCTACAACAAACAGCAATGCCAAGTGACAGGCTTACCTTTATTTGGAGAAGGCCTGAAGGTGAACCTCAGCAACAATTCCTTAACCACGAAGGCAGAGCATCATGGGGCAGCTCTGTGCATTGCTGCTCCCATGTAATCAAAGGCATTTCTGGCAAATAGGGTAAGGAGCTACATCTAAATCTACAGGACTCGGCAGCCGTTGGGCATAACCGCTATCCATTAGAGAAATGATGAGGAAGCTCTCAAGATCCCTCTAGACACAGGCTGGCAAGGCAATGCCATGTACACTTAAGAAGATGCTATCAGCGCTTCATCCAGTAGCATCATAAATAAACCAATCATTGCACACTTAGCTTGTTGTCCCTTGCTTGTTTTAGGGTTGGAGACAGGTAGATGGAGAGATAGACAGACACCTCCCCTGCTATTCTGGAAGATGCAGGGGGAAGGAAGAACTTCTCCAACACTGGCCCCTCAAGCTACATGACAACCTGCTTTTGAAGCTGAAGAGTGGCTGGGGCAACCCAGCCAGATGGGTGGGGTGATGATGATGATGATGATGATGATGATGATGTAGCTTGTGATATGGGAAGATGGCCTAATCCAGCAGGCTTGTCTTACGTTCTTTGGAAGAGTTCTGGAGAACTCAGAAGCTTGTCACACTGTTGTGCCATTTTGGCAGGGTTGGTCCCAACAATAAAGGAATTTGAAGGAGTTTTTTTTCTCGTGAGTCAACACACTACCTTTGCTTTTTAGGAGAGAGTTATCAGAGGAAGCTTTCCTTCCCTTCTGTTACATTCTGCAGCTAAAACATCAAAAACGAAAGTGCAGAAGTTCAACATGTGCTGGATGTGATGAAAGAAGTAAAGGAATGTAAAATGCATGGGAATGTAAATAGCTAAGAGCCCAAATTGGGAGTTAGGCCAAACAGTTAGAGCTCACCTAACACTTCCACTGCTGTGAAAAGTACCATAAAGGTCTTTAATAACAAATGGCCAAGAACTTTGCTTCACACTTCTCTTTCCAAGGCTGCGTTAGAGGTATAGCCCACACTAGAATAACAAAGATCCTGAAGCTTAAATCAAGTCAGGACCACTAAGGGAGAAATTAATTAGATTTCTGCCAGAAGTCTTTTTTTTCTGGTGTAGAAAATGACTGTACATTGTGTGCACCGATGTATGTATGTGTAATATCAAGCACACAGCCATATAAATTTGTAGCCGAGGGCTCTCAGTCATGCAGCTAAACACTTTGTGTGCATTGTTCCAGGTAAGTCTGGAATAATTTACTGCTGATGGAGTTCACATCAGGATAATGGCAAAGCATCTGTGCAGGAGATGAGTTATGAATAGAGGTCCCCCCCCCTTCCCCCTGCTTCTCTTTGGAATTGACCAGATGGCACTGAATGCAGATAGGGATTTTTTTTTTTTAAGTCTCTCATAGAGGCTCCATCTACTCTTATTCTCACCCTGATCAAGTTTAAAATCTAAGGATCACCCAACCCTCCAGATGTATTATCAGAAGCTATTTTGCCTCATTTGTTAGTTGTTGCGCAGATATATGCAATTAAAAAGCCGATAACTTGACTTGCAAATACTTCCACTAATGTCTGTGGCATGCTCATGAAAAAGGAACTGCAGGATCAAAGTCGTCAGCTATGTCTATTATCAATATGGCATTTATATCAGAATTAATATTTTAATATGCACCTTATTATTTCACATTCATGTCCAATCTGGGAGGCAGAGTGAGTCTTTAAGCCTTAGGAGCCAGGTTCTCAACTTTTGTTAAGTCAGTACAGATTTACATCAGTAAATCTGAGCAATCTCTTCCACTGATTAAAATGTGATTTTGGGGCACTGGCTACATATGAGTTAGTTGGTATAGCAACCAGAAGTGGGGAAAGATGGTTGTGACTAAGACTTTCCATTGGTGGCTATGGAAGACAGTGATCCACATTCATTTGAGGTGCTTTCTCCTGTTTATTATTATTATTATTATTATTATTATTATTATTATTATTAATTTATATCCTGCTTAATGCCTGAACCAGCTTCTATGTTACACAATATAAAAGTCAGTTACAGATAGGTAGCCGTGTTGGTCTGCCATGGTCAAAACAAAATAAAAAAATTCCTTCCAGTAGCACCTTAAAGACCAACTGAGTTAGTTCTAGGTATGAGCTTTCGTGTGCATGCACACTTGTATCTGAAGAAGTGTGCATGCACACGAAAGCTCATACCTAGAACTAACTCAGTTGGTCTTTAAGGTGCTACTGGAAGGAATTTTTTTATTTTGTTTTGAATATAAAAGTCAAATACACAAAGCCAATTAAAATCCATTATTAAAAGACGCAATAAAACAGTGTCACAAAAGTAACACAACAGTAAAAACAGGAGCTCTGGGTCAAGGGGTCAGGAAAATTACTGTGTAAACAGGTGTGTCTTCAAGATCTGCTGGAATGTCAATGCAGATGAGGTCTCCTGAATTTCAACAGGGAGGGCATTGCATAGAGCTGGAGTGGGGAGAGGTCTCCCTCTGCCCAACCCACCTCCCTCTGCTCAATACAGAAGTATTTTTAAAAGCCCTAAAATGAGGCATCCTCAGGGCCGGATTTAGGTTTGATGAGGCCCTAAGCTACTGAAGTTAACGGAGCCCTTTATCATGTCCAGCTGTCCTTTGTCAACAACAAATTGTCACTATTTTTTGTGTTGAATATATGCTGTATAGTAATTTATGGATCTAAAAGGTATCTAAAGCCATTTGCACATAACAAAATATGTATTTTATCAAAGTAATTGTTGAACTGAAATACAATTAAGAAGAAGTATATTAATAGTGAAATACTTTTAAATTTTGGGGGGCCCCCAAGAGAGTGGGGCCCTAAGCTATAGCTTGTTTAGCTTATACGTAAATCTGGCACTTGGCATCCTGCAATTGGGGAGAGGCAGAGTCAGACCAGGATCTGCTAGATCTTGACCTATCCCTACTGCTGTTGTGATAGAATCAGGTCCAACCCAAGCTCAATCACTGTGCCAGCAATTTGCCTGCCCTCCTCACCATCCGCCCCAGCCAGTGTGGGTGTCATTGCCCGATCCAGTCCCGTTGGGCAAGCAGGAGTTAGCAATCTCCAAGGAACACTTGCCTGAATCCACATACAAAGTCAGACAGTCCAGAGGTTAGCGAATCTAGATGATCACAGAGCCGAAAGATGGAGAGCTGGAAGCAGCAAGGTAGGGCCAAGAACCACAGGTGTTGTTTCCAGCCTCTGACTGCTGCTGAGAGCTCGGCTTAAGAAGACTGAAGCCAGCTGGTTCGCACCAGTGCCTTCTTCTCTGTGTCCTTGAAGGCTGAGCAGCTGCAGGTGGAGTAATTCTGCCTTCTCACCCTTCAGGCTGTTCAGCAAACGAAGTTGACTCCTGGCCCATGATACTGAGTCTTTCAGGTATACTGACATAGAGTTCTCCAATAAAACCTAAACTCCATGTGCCATAGTCACCAAGAGGATAGGGCCAACTAAGCCCTTCTCCTCCCTTAAAATGCTTTTTGAGGGCTGACCACTCACCCATTCAGCAGGGAGAGACTGTCAAGGCTCGGCAGAGGGTTACATCTGCCTCATCCAACCCCTCACCTGGCCTGGCACAGAGAGGGCTTTGATTGCAGCCTTCCCCTCCATTACAGGGTGTAAAGGTATTAAAATCAGCCAGTGGAACCTGATGAGCCTTGCTGTGGTCCAATGCTTATCAGCTTCTGGTAATGCAAAGGTGAGCTTTCTTAATGACAGTACAGTGGTACCTTGGGTTACAGACGCTTCAGGTAACAGACTCCGCTAACCCAGAAATAGTACCTCGGGTTAAGAAGTTTGCTTCAGGATGAGAAGAGAAATTGTGCGGTGGTGGTGCGGTGGCAGTGGGTGGCCCCATTAGCTAAAGTGGTACCTCAGGTTAAGAACAGTTTCAGGTTAAGAACGGACCTCCAGAATGAAGTAAGTTCTTAACCCAAGGTACCACAGTACTAGGTCTATGGAATTCTCTCCCTGCTGAAATTTGAGAGGCCCCATCTTGTTTAACTTTGGGTACTATACTAAAAAGTATCTTGTGTATGCCTAGCTATAGGTCTACATCTAAGAAGGTAATTAGATGTAGCAAGAAGCTGTCTTCCAGCCTAACTGCACAATCCTATGCATGTTTATTATTATTATTATTATTATTATTATTATTATTATTATTATTATATCATCATCATCATCATCAGTTCTATACTGCATTATATTTTAAAGAAAAAATCTCAAAGCAGTTTACTGGGTGTTCACCAGTATGCGGATGATACCCAGCTCTACCTCTCCTTTAAATCAGAACCAGTGAAGGCAGTGAAGGTCCTGTGTGAGTGTCAGGAGGCGGTTGGAGGATGGATAGCGGCTAACAGATTGAGGCTGAATCCTGACAAGACAGAAGTACTGTTCTTGGGGTTAGGGGTGGGTGGGGGTGGGGTGGGGGTCTTCCTGATCTTGAATGGGGTAACTGTGCCTCTGAAGGAGCAGGTGCACAGCCTGGGAGTCATTTTGGTCTCACAGCTGCCCATGTAGGTGCAGGTTAATTCTGTGTCCAGGGCAGCTGTCTATCAGCTCCATCTGGAATGCCAGCTGAGACCCTACCTGCCTGCGGACTGTCTAGCCAGAGTGGTACAGAGTGGTTATCTCCCGCTTGGACTACTGCAATGCGCTCTACATGGGGCTACCTTTGAAGGTGACTCAGAAACTACAACTAATCCAGAATGCGGCTGCTAGACTAGTGATTGGGAGCGGCTGCCGGGACCACGTAACACTGGTCTTAAAGGATCTATGTTGGCTCCCAGTACATTTCCGAGCACAGTTCAAAGTGTTGGTGCTCAGCTTTAAAGCCCTAAATGGCTTTGGCCCAGTATACCTGAAGGAGCATCTCCACCCCCATCGTTCAGCCCAGACACTGAGATTGAGCACTGAGGGCCTTCTGGTGGTTCCCTCATTGCGAGAAGTGAGGTTACAGAAAACCAGGCAAAGGGCCTTCTCGGTAGTGGCGCCCGCCCTTTGGAATGCCCTCCCACCAGATGTCAAGGAAATAATCAACTATCTGACTTTTAGAAGACATCTGAAGGCTGTTTAGGGGAGTTTTTTTATGTTTGATGTTTTATTGTGTTTTTAATATTCTGTTGGGAGCCACCCAGAGTGGCTGGGGAAACCCAGTCAGATGGATATAGAAATAATAATAATAATAATAATAATAATAATAATAACAACAACAATAATAATTGCTCAGAAGTAAAATCCATTGGATTTAATGGGACTTGCTTCCTGGTAAGGATGTTCAGAATTGCTGGTGACTATCTAATGTTTATTGGATGGATTTCCCTCAAATTGATTTTTGAACTTTGAATTTTATTGTTATTCATGCTTTTATACTGCATTTTATGCTGCTTTTATGTTGTATTACAATTAAGTGTTTTAAATTTGTTGTTAGCCACCCTAAGGCTGGGTTTCTAAACCGGGAAGGGTGGGGTATAAATAAAAAATTATTATGATGATGATTAATTCTGACCCTAAGTCTCACTGAATTTAACTGGTTTTATGCCAAGGTAGGTTTAGGATTACCTGAGACTGCAGCCTAGGGGTATGTTCACCAACAGCAGGCTGCCATAACAAGAACATGAAAATGTTATGCAAACCTTGTTAATGACAGGGACCAGACTAAACAATTTAGTTGTAACTTACCAGTTCACAATGTGTTGATGATGCAGTCATTGGGGTTTGAGCAATTTGTCTGCCACTCCTACATCAGGCAATATTGAGAAAATTTTTGCACTTGTAATGAATGCTAATTGACTCAATGATGTCAACAAATCCAAGATTTGCTCCCAAATGTATCCTTTTTAATGTATTCATTTTGACATTCATTAACCATCCATTAACAACACCCTATGGGTCATGTTCTGTAACAACAACAACAACAACAAAAACTAATATCCACATAAAAACAAACTTATTATAAACACTAATGAACATCCATTGATCTTTAGAAAGGCCTTTCAAGTAGTCTGTTTATTGCATTTAATCACATTGCTCAGAAACAATGGACAAAAATGTGAATAAAAAAAACTTCTGTTATATTTATAATCAACTTCATGACAGCTCTCCAAATGTACACTTGGTTTATAGTCAAATAAGGTGATCTCTCAGATCAGTGAACTGGGACCTTTGCCCTTATATCTAAGCCAGTGAGAAAGCATAGCTGCTACTAAATTAGAAATAAAAAGGAGATAGCAGGCAGGGTTGATTTCCAGATGATATGTGCTGCCTTCTAAATATGACCTGCAGCTGTAGTAACCGTTTTCTAAATACAGGCATGGCTTTCAGGCTTACTTGGGGTGCCTCCAGACTGCCACTATTTTACAAAAGGAATTCAACCTCACACTGGAAATGTAGGTTTGTGCCATTAAAGTGGATTAAAGTGTTCTGCTGCCCTAATATGATAGATCCACTTAAGACAAAGCAAACACAGACTTCTTTGCAGTTAGGAAAGTGATGGGGGAAATGAAAGTATGGGTTGAATGAATGATTAACAGGAAGGCATATTAACACCCTGCAAGCAGATCACAATGAATGCCCATTGTCAGAGCTAAAAGGAGAAGGCCGGCGGGGGGGCACATTTGCTCCTTACCCCTTGTCTAGGGGGTTCTGTTGAAGACAAAACATTGGTTGGAACATGGTTTCCCAAACTTAGAATCCAGCTCTTTTAGGACAGGCATAGGTAAACTTGGCCCTCCATATGTTTTGAGACTACAATTCCCATCATCCCTGACCAGTGGTCCTGAAAGCTAAGGATGATGGGAGTTGTAGTCCCAAAACATATGGAGGGCTGACTTTGGGAAACCCTGGGTTAGGAAATGAACCACTTACTTCACAGCGGCCAGATATAACACAGTGCCCAATTCATTACCTTCACTCCAGTGGTAGGACTGCTATAACCTAATGTAAATGATCATGTGTTTGAATCTCCGTTGTGACTTCTGATCCTGTAGAAACGCCCATGCAATTGCCAACTTACATACTGCTTTAGCTGACCTGCCACAGGTGCCCAATCTTGCTCGGTTCCATACAAGATGAGTATTGGGAGCGTTTAGCCTAGTAGCAAATGGTTTCTCCTGAATGGGATGGGGTAGGGAGGAGGACTAGGAATAAAACTGAGCACCTTGTGTGTGAAAGCAGCAGGAAAAAGGAGCAAGCCATTCAAGAAGTGATTGCCGGGAGGGGGGAGCAAGGAGGAGAGCGAGGAGTATCAAGTGGTGGTGGCACGAAAGAAAGATCATCGGAGCAGATGAGGTCATGCAAAGGGCAGGAGTGCAGGAGTGCAGAAGGGAAAGGGGAAGAACTGTGAACCGAGCAGTGAGGAGCACCAGCAGAGAGTAAATGGAAAGTTATCGTCTAGCACAATCACCTGGGTCAATAAGCAAGGTTCATTAATCAGGATGTACCCCTCTCTTCTTTTTCGTGTTGTCGTATTGAAACAACGGAGGACTTGCATTCTATCTAATATTTGCTTGAAGCACCCAATTTTGGTGCCAATGAGAGCTCTAAAGATAAAGAAGGGGGTACTGTCTGTTCTTTAGACTATTCAAGTACAATGTACATAATGGGGGATTGGTATGGTACGCTTGCAAAATAACAACAGCAATAACAGAATTTAGGCTTCACTTCTAAATATATTTAATTAAGAGGTAATCCCTCCGAACACAGAGATGGGGAGATTTGGGGGTGCATCCAATGTTTATGCAACAGGACTTCTTTTCCCTCTCCTCCCTGAGCAGCATTATTATTATTATTATTATTATTATTATTATTATTATTATTATTATTCCCCAGCCACTCTGGGTGGCTTCCAACACACACAAAAATAGTTCTAAAACAGCTTAGAGCAGGCATAGCCAAACTTGGCCCTCCAGCTGCTTTGGGACTACAACTCCCATCATCCCTAGCTAACAGGACCAGTGGTCAGGGATGATGGGAATTGTAGTCCCAAAACAGTTGGAGGGCCAAGTTTGGCCATGCCTGGCTTAGAGCATAGCTCTAAAATCTGTTCTGGTATTCCCCTAAACCTCCAGAACTGATTTTGAGGGTGCTTGGGTGGGGGAGGCTGGCAAGAGGGCCGTAGTGTTGGATACAGCTGTTACCCTTGATTTTAATCTTAAGTAACCTCTTGGCCCTAGTGGTACCTTTCTTGATCTCTGGCATGCATTCTAGCTGAGCATTTTTGAGAGATTTGCCCCTCTTGACTTTGCCTTTCAACTTCCCTTTTTATCAATCTCCTTATTTTGGAGAAGTTTCCTCTTTGGAAGTCAAATATATGGTACTTGTGTTGGATTTCCTTGGCAATTGCTTACTTAAAGATATGCCAAATTTGACAGCACTGTGGTCACTGTTCCCAGTCAGTTCAACAACACTTACATCTTGTTCCAGGTCCAGGGTGTGTACCCATCCAGCCAGTTCCATTCTAGGGCACAGTCCTTTAGAGTATTTAGAATTTTTGCCTCTTTGTCATACTGGAACATGGCCTTGGGTAGCCATAAGCAAGCTGTGATAGCTACTGTAGGTCTTGGTTTACCTAGGGTTACTATGAGAAAAATGAGAGAAGGCCTTTGTACATTAGGAAGTGTCGGAGTAGTGAAGCCAAAACATGGGACCTAGTTACTTTCTCAAAAGTCTGGTGAACAAAACAGATCCCACAAAGAATCACGTCTTTTGTAACTGTTTACTCCATACGTTAAACATGAAAAATATTGGTCAGGAACCAAAAAGACAACAACTGTACATTCAGGGTTCTCCCCAATGAACAAGTGATTGGCATTGTCAGCAACGATCACCTGTTCAGGGAGAAGGAAACAGGTGCCATCTGTTTTGTGATATATGTGGGGTGTTGGAAGGATCATGTGCCTTCCCCAAGGATATATATATTGCACAGCACCCTTTTATATGAGTAGTCTTGAATCCGAAAGGAGCATCACTCTGTGCTTAGAAACCACTTTCCATGGGTGGAAGGCCTTTGATGAACTAGAGGCCAGCGGGTATCTTTCCATTACAATGACTGTGGTGCTTCTTAGGTGATAACTGCAACTAGGAAAGCAAGAAATATAAACACCTTGCTTTTAAAAACCAGCTTAATGGCTCCAAGGTTTGCAGTGTACCTTACAAACATGTGCCTTAGATTCCTGCCCTAATAACTATTTTAACCTGGGATCTGGAAGAGGTGGCGGTGGACAGGCCGGGCAGTTGTAACGCACACCCTTCCCTTTCCTGCCATTCCTGAGCAGGGATAAAAGTGAAACCCGAGCAGAAAATGTTTGTGGTGCCACTAGCAATCAAGGGTTCCGTTGCCACAGTAACTGGAACACTTCATCAGCTCAGCTAACAGATGGCCAGTGAGCAACAGGCAGCATATGTTCCAATAAGCACTGACATCAGCACAGATGGAGGGTGGGCAGGAGGCTGGCCCTGCAACATAACCTGACATTTCCTTCTCACTTGGTGCTGCATTGTTATAGCTCACACAGGAAGATTAGCAGGGAAAAGTGAATAGCATTAGGGAATCTGCTCAAGAACCAATTATTAACACTTCAGTGCAGTTTTAGATTTTTACTTAACCAGAATGCAACATTGTTAACAACATTCAGCTGCACAAAAGGAAATGCAGTGGGTTTTAACGACAGGGGCTTTATTTTCATCACAGGCAGGTTTTCCCAAGAACACTAATTAACAGGGATTGCCAAGTCCTAGGTGTCCTGATCTTTCCAGTTTTATTGATCATTCTTAAAAAAATAAAAATAAACACAACCACAGCAACATTATTTGTATAAATATTTCGGTTTCCTGGATAAATATTAAAAACCAGCCACACTTCTGAAAACTAAGAGATGGGAAGATTTGTTTTGTGTTGATTGTTTGCTGTGACTTCCAGTTTCATCGTGGCATATATTAAAAATTCTTAATATAAAACTATCAAAATCATCATTTTAAGATGAGTGCAACCAGAAATAACCTCAGGATTTCACCAGCAGAACACCCACCTCCCGCACATAAATATACCTATATATTTTACATTATGATTCTGTGTGGTGGGTTGTTTTTTTTTTTTTTTTTAAAAGACTTATGTATGGGAGAAGAGGTGAACAATAAATTGTAAATAAAATTATAAAACCCCAAACTCACAACTACAAGGAAACTACAGGGAAAAACACAACCACCCACCCCAGACCACATATTACTTGATACTGAAGGTCAGGGGAATCACAATTCAAGTAGCACAGACATTTTAGAAATGATATAACTTATATGCTCAACACTTTTCTAATACCAAAACATCATTGAATGTCAAAGGTTGCCATCTGGGCCAGCACTTCCCCTCCTCCTAAAAAAACCTGGAGTAAGCTAAGAAATGTTTGTAAAAAAGGATAACTGAAATATTCACACATAGCTTGCCCCTGATATGCTATAAAAGTATGTAGTGCCTTTCTCCCAATGATGCATGAGAGATTTTCACAGGCGCTTCTCTCTCATGCTAATGAGACTTGGATCTCCATCCATCTTCTGCATGTCAGTAGGAGAACAGACCTAAGGCACTTTCACACAGTCTAGTAATGGGCCAATGTGGGGCCTCCTTGGGGTGAATTCATTAATCCCTTGAGGACTAACATAGTAAGACAGTCAACAGATATGGGCAGACACTCTGCAAGCCAGGAGTGACTGCCCATAACTGTGTCCACCACACTGTTCCTATCTTACTCTGCAGTTACCAAATGAACACCAAAGAGAATCGAAAGCACTGGGCTGATATTGACAACCTGAAAGGGGGCTTGTGAAGTGGTGGCTGTTTTAAGTGGAAATAAGTCTTCCTAAAATGAAAAAATATCTTCCAAGGGCACAGAGAGGGACTAGGTAAAGCAGGTAAAATGCTCCGCCAGAATCACCAGCCCATTTAAAGACAATACACCCAGAGGAGGAGGAGGAGGAGGGTAGCAGAAGCTCCCCATTGTCAGAAAGGGTTATGTGGCATTGGAGAAGCAAGTCAACATGGGCAGGAAAGATGGGCACTTAAGCATTGCCAGAAAAGAGGATATGCATTGTCCAAAAAGGGATAAAAGACACAGGGCTGCATGCAAACTTCAGCTTGCGCAACAGGACTTCCCCCTCCCTCTCCCCATGTATCCTCCAGGCAAATTTAGAAATAATGCCTATCATTTGAACCGAAATATAATGCATCTTCTCAACACAGTGGGGGAAGACTGTGAGCAGGGGCCCCGGATGTTTTCTCAGTCTGCTGTCCTGGTGGTAACTGTGGATAGTCAACTTCAAGGTCCCTGCACTCACTGGTGGTTTGTTTTTTGTTTTTAAATCTGTAAATCACGTTTGAACTGGGCAAACAGAGGACTCCTTCAAATGCAGTTCAATCCTCGGACAGCCCTTCAAGCTGAGGACTGTTCTCTGTAAGGCTAGGGATGTGGATAAGAGGCGAGTGTGCTGTATTTCATAAGAAACGACAGGATAAATACAGGGTAGATATGGCTTGTGGCTAATGTCGGGGGGGATGCTTCTTGCCAACATTATGTGCATACTGGATACAGACTGGATGGGAGCGTGTACACAGCAATCGTTTCCAGGGATTTCCTAAAAATTCTGTGGAGCATTCAAATGCTATTAAAAATGACACTTCTTAGCTGGCTGGCTCATGGTCAGAAGAACTGTGAACACCCCAAACTGGAGAACAACTTCTTGAGGGAATGTTGCTTCATTTGTGATATAACTGAGCATTACCCACTGTATAAGTTTATATTCTGAACAATAAGGTAAAGGACCCCTGGGTGGTTAAGTCCAGTCAAAGGCGACTATGGGGTGTGGCGCTCATCTAGCTTTTAGGCCGAGGAAGCCGGCGTTTGTCCACAGACACCTTTTCAGGTCTTTATTGCTTTATTGATGCCTGGGGCAAAGTTGATGCCCTCATTTTGAACACAGAAGTCAACCCAACTAGCAGCTGATTCTTTACTGGCAACAACACAGCAACCCTCCACTGCACCTCAGCGAGGCACAGGGCAGGCCAAATAGTACACACATCTCAATTCTCCAGCAGAGGGGAATGGCTGGGAGCACCACTCACCATATCTGCTGCCTGAGGAAGCCCACTTACCCAACCTAATGATAGGGCCAACCATAAAACCCATCTTATTAGGATCATCCTAACTGCAATCCTGCCCATAATTTCCTGACTGTCTGCTTCACTGAGCTGTGGTGTTATTTTCTGACTGCATAGGTTCAACTGTGTAGGTAAAACACACTGAGCTTTAACAAGGGATCTTAAGGCAGCTCAAATTCAACCTCGAGTTTTAATCCAAAATGCAAATGAACGGGCAAATAATTGTTACTATTTAAACCCTATCGAAGAATAGGAAAGAAGTATCCAGCCACTGCTTATTTTTGTCATTTTCTCTATCTATGATAATCTGTCACAAACTTGAAAGGCTTATTTTTACTTCATTCACTTGCCAGAGCAAGGGGAATCCATTACCGTAATTACCCTGGCGTGTCAGGCTGATGTGGAGGTGCCATTTGGGATGCCATTCCCTCATTGGTGGGAGTCCACATGGTTGCCATGGTCAATGGAGAGGTGGCTGGTGGCAAAGCTACATCCTGTGTGGGCTATTGTACTGTTGTTTGGTTCTCACCTTGGTGGCTGGGAGACCACAGGATCCCAACTAAGTAAGCCATGCTGACATTAAGCCACTGCAAGCTAGCCATTGCCATAGCAGGCAAATTATATTCCCCTATTTGTCGTCTGCAATGAATATATACAGTTATCCTGCTTTTCTGATCAAAAGCATTTAACAATCATATTTAAAGTACTAATAACACAATGCACATTGTACAAAGAGTATATTAAAATACAACCTGCCCTAGGCATAGTATTCTTAGGTATATATTTATTAAGATGCTATAACCACTTTGATGTGGTTCTGATTTATTTTTTGTTTCGTCTATGTACATGTATGTGTGCGCACGTATATTTGTGATTTGATCTCAATGCAAATATATTTTAATTATTTTGTTATCTGACTGTGCATTTCTGAATATATTTTCTCCTTTGTGATACAGCTCCCCATCCCTTTTATGTACCTGCCATATCAGCTGACATTGCTGTGATAACCTGTCTATTTTGATTGACTTCTTTTGAACAGTTTGCCCCAAAGGAAAGAATAACACTGAATGCCAGAAACTGTTTGTCTTCTACTAGACGAGGTCCAGGCATTTATTTTTTTTGAGATACCACTGGAGAACTGCTGGTGTAAAACAGAGTACTGGGCATTGTAAATAGCCGTTCTTAGATACTGCAAACATAACAGAACTAGCTCTGGCCTTGCAGTGCAAAGTGCACATTTTCATTTGCCTTGAAGCCTTTTATAAGCATTGCAGGTGCCTGGAAATAACAGGGGGAAACAGAGTCTCTCCACCCTCACTCCCCCTTTACTGTAGTTGTAGGGCTAAAAGACTGAATGCTTTGTAATGAAGGTATATTGTAACATTTCTCACCAGGTGGCACTTTGTTAGCAACAATTAGATCCTGATTGATCTTTGAAGGGCTAATTCTTACATGTTTTGCAAGGGTCCTAGAAGGAGCAAGTGTTGAGTGGGAGCACTTTAAGAGTATTAGTGGGGTGGGGGTGGGGGGGAGAATAGAGCCTCAATACATTTGCAATACAATGACCGTGTCTCCTTTGCACCCCCTTAGCAAGCATTAGTTAGCACAGTAATTTGCTCTTACTCCTGTTATTATCCCCTCAGGAACTAATGGTCACTTTATTAATTAGTTGAAAATTGTATTCTAGGTCAAATGGCATCTTTGTTCCTCTATTGTTGCAAATTGCTACTGGTAGGCCCCGATAAGTGGAAGCCTTGCTGCAAAATGGGAATGATCCTTTGCTTTTCAAGATAAAGACCATAGGCCAGCTGCGCTTTCTAGGGCCACAGAAGGGGTTTCAAAATGTCTAAGCACAGTGTTTCCCAAGACTGGCTTTTAAGCAATCACAGTCCCTCTGTACGATTTCTAATCATGGTCTGATCGTGTTATTGTATGTGTTGATTTTTCACAAAGCAAGTGGTCTCCAAATGCATTGCTTCTCTCAGCTCCTAGGTAACTGGGCCTGTGTTTTGAACGACGACAAAAAAAAATCACACGCTGCCCCAAGGCACTGACTTAAGTTCATGACTGGCGTTTTCACTTTTAAGTGTTCTTTCGTATCAACAATGAAACTAGCACACCTTATTTGACGTCCAAGCTTGTTCTTAATAAATCCCCAAGGTTGAGTAAACTATGCTATCACAGCTGTTTGGCTTTGTTTGAAAGCGGGCACATAGCAGTCATGCTTTAAGTTGCCCTGTGCTGCTAAGGGAGGAAGGGTGAGGTAAAAATGAATAAATTCCACTTGCAAATGGTGGCGGAACCATAATATCAGTTAAAATATTTAGGCCCATAGTAATGCCCTCTCAAGTAAAGGTAGGTAAAGGACCCCTGGACGGTTAAGTCCAGTCAAAGGCGACTATGGGGTTGCGGTGCTCATCTTGCTTTCAGGCTGAGGGAGACAGCATTTGGCCACAGAAAGCTTTCTGGGTCATGTGGCCAGCATGACTAAACTGCTTCTGGCACAACAGAACACCATGGCGGAAACCAGAGTGCACGGAAACACCGTTTACCTTCCCGCCGGAGCGGTACCTATTTATCTACTTGCACTTTTACTTGCTTTTGAACTGCTAGGTTGGCAGGAGCTGGGACAGAGCAATGGGAGCTCACCCCGTCGCACGGATTCAAACCACCAACCTTCTGATCGGCAAGCCCAAGAGGCTCAGTTGTTTAGGCCACAGCGCCACCCGCATCCTCTCAAGTGCAGGTGAACCAGGACCACACTGTTGTTTTTTGTGAACCAGGGAGTTGAACATACAATCTGAAAGGATTTTCCCAAGTCTTGGGGTACGCTCACATATAATTGGGGAAATCATATCACTATCAGTGCATTTGTATGCTGTTTTCCTGCAAGATTATGTCCAAAGCAATAAACAGAACATTTTTCTTCAAAAACAAAACAATGGCAAAGAGCCACAATGTCAATATGTAAAAACCTAAGTTTGAATTCACTTAATACACCTGATTAGTGGAAGGAAGGACTTCTGCTTGTGCAAGGGAGCTTTCCCTCTCCTTCCCCTGAAAATTGGATCTGTAGGGTCGGAAGAACAACAGAGGATTGTTCTATCTGCAAGCTGAAATGCTTGTGCAAGCTGTGTGGGATATTTAATTGCAGTCAAACCAACAATTTCCGTTTTGCCAGATAGGCACATGAAGGGACTGGGGCTCAAAGAGCTTTCCTGTAAACTCATTAGAGAGAACTCTGTAAGACCCCTCCTCTCTGTGCCCAGATGGCAAGAAGGCGTAGTCATTGCCAGGACACCCTCTCGCTCTGCTCATCTCCACCATGCCTACAATGTGAGATCATTGCAAGTCTGAGCTCCAGTTCAGGCTCCATTTTTAACCTAGACTTAAGTACGTCTTAGTAACTCAATTACCATGTTAAGCCTGCCTGAATGAAGCAGCTGTGTCTGTTACTCTTCAAGACGTATTCTGAGTAACTGTTATTTTTACCTTTTACAAGACTGTGTGTGATCACAGTGTATTGAACGAAGTTCTATGGTATCTTGGGAACCACTATGAAGTATATCACCCTATAATAATAATAAAAAAGTGATTTTGGAGGATAACATAAATTACAATTATGGAAAGAACAACAAGCCTTCAACAGTTATCACTTATTAGCACGCCACCTTTCCATAGTTATAACAGGCTCAAAGCAGCTTACAACATTAAATGAATTACAAAATGCCTCAAAAACTGGTAAACTCCGAGAGCACATCGGCCAACAATTGACTAAGAGTAAATCACTGTAAATCAATTAAACTTCTCTCATGGAATGTAACAGGGTGGATGAACAAGATCCAAGACAGTGATTTCTGTTCCTATCTACAAACACATGACATCATCTTTCTTCAAGAAACCTGGGCAAAAGAGGGCACTATGGTTGAATTACAGGGTTTTACAAGTTACACTCAACCAGCTCTTAAAACTGCAAAGTATGGAAGGCCTAGTGGGGGGCTGGCGGTGCTGGTGTCAACCTCTCTTAATGTATCAATTCAACAGTGTCCCTCATTGACCACCCCTAATTTTTTAGTGTTGTCCCTTTCTGATAGTCTCCTGAGAAATACTTATTGCATCTGTGTGTATATACCTCCAGTAAAGTCTTGTGGGGAACTGAGATCATATTGGGATGAACTTGACCAACTACTCGAAAGTATAGACTCTCTGTCACCTAACCCTCGGTTTGTCTTGGGAGGTGACTTCAATGCCTGGATCGGCCTTGTTTCCCCACAAAATACAACATTATCTGGTCTAAACTTGGAGGACGAACCTGAAATCTGTCAGAGGGCAGCAATGGACACCACCTCTAATCACGCTGGGAAACATCTTTGTGAACTTATAGTAAAGCATAACCTTTTGTTATGCAATGGGCACGGTCAAGGGGATCAAGAGGGTTATTTTACTTTTATCTCCCCCAGAGGATTTACTAGCACCATAGATTATATCCTAACATCTAATAATGTGCCAGTTAACCGAATACCTTCAGGATAATTCCCAGAGCTGAAAGTGACCACTTTCCACTTGAGCTATCTCTGACATCATTCTTTTCTCCTGCCTTTCCTAAATGATTGGATGAAACAGAATAGCTGATACTTGGAAATAGAAGGTTAAAATGGAATGCACAGGTCCAAGAAAAAATGATTCAGATCCTGGATTCCCATGAATTTGCTTTATTAAAGGGGGAAATGTTGTTAGAAACAGGAAACATAATTGGACTCTATGAGAACATAATCAACCGAATTACAAAATTACAAAAAAACTAAATTTAAGTCATAAACAATAAATGAAAATATCTCAATAAGGATACAATAAACCTGAAAAATCCCCACATAATTCATAATACAGTGTAAGAATAAAGATACAAAAACATAATACCAGCAAAAACTAAGCCTCTCCAAAATTAAACTCGTGATCCCAACAAAAGCTTCCCACCTCCTGGTCCCTGGTCCCTCCTGAGCAGCAGGTCTTATAAGATGGCCTCTGGCTCCTTCTGCAGTAGCAGCAGCTTTTGAAGCAAGAGTCAGTCTGGGCCCCACCCTCCCAAGCCAGGTGGAAATAGGCCAGCAAAGCAGGGAGAGGATATTGTGGGCCTCACAGCAAAGATGGCCCATACGTACATGAAGATGTATGGATTCTTTTGGGGGGAAAGGGGGGATTCCCTTGTCCCACTGCAGCCTATCCCCTACATCATATGCTTTTCTGAGGTTCCTAACTCTCAGCAGGAACCTGAAGAGGATGAAAGGATGGGAGGTGGGGAATTCTATTTACAGAACAGAAATTAGGGTCCAAGCCATGGTACATTTTGTCAAAAGGAACCTTGAACCCAAAACTGAAAGAAAATTAAGAGGGAAAGAAACAAAAGCCTCAATGATCAACAAAGAAATAGTATATTGATCCTAAAAATTGTGAAGGTTACTTAAAAATAAGAAGAACCAGGAAGTCTAAGAATAATAAGATGCCATTGATACACACAGCAAATAACACAAATTAAACATCATGTACCTGGAAGGCATATACCATGGAAATGCAGGATTAATGCAAGAATGCCACAAATAATAAAACTATAGGTGAGACAGAGAGACGATAAGAAAGGGAATTAGTGAACAATAAAGCCGTAGGATAAGGTAATGGTGAACATCAAATGATATTCAAATCCTCATTTAAGTCCATCTTAGATGAGCAAAATTTTAAGATATAAATGAACATGAAATCTACTTAGAATATAAATACAGCCAGCAGCGACTCTAATCATAAACGTCTTGAGCAAAATGATTTCTTATCAGATAAGCCAGTGCGCTCCATAATTACCTTGTTTTCAGTCTACAATTTGGTTCAACAGAAGTTTGATTTTTATGTGCACTTTTTTTTAAGAGCCTGCTTTTGCATGAAGGTTGTGTGACAGGGACCATATACAGTGGTACCTCAGGTTACATACGCTTCAGGTTACATACGCTTCAGGTTACAGACTCTGTTAACCCAGAAATAGTGCTTCAGGTTAAGAACTTTGCTTCAGGATGAGAACAGAAATCGTGCTCCGGCGGCGCGGCGGCAGCAGGAGGCCCCATTAGCTAAAGTGGTACTTCAGGTTAAGAACAGTTTCAGGTTAAGTATGGACCTCCGGAACGAATTAAGTACTTAACCCGAGGTACCACTGTATCAAGCTTAAATTCAGGAGAAAGGATACAATCCACAAGGAAGCGCTACCTGAAGTGGAATTTTGCAAAAGTATAGCCATGATTATGCCAGAAGAAAACTAACAATAGTCACACACTGCATCATTTTGACCACTGGACATGCATTCAAGATGCTTTCTGTGTATGTGAAAGTAAGTATATATTGTGTGCCTATTTACAAATGGCTGAGCTATTCCTGAAAGTCCTTGTGAAAAGAAATGGAGATATTACTACTAAAAGATCAATTGTGTATGACTGTTTGTTGGAAGGAAGCATTGATTAGGAAATAGAAGCAGAAGAAAATACCTATTTCAGTTCCCCCAGGGTATCAAAGGACTTATCTTGAACCTTTATATGAGTCACCAGGCACCATGCAAATTTTGGCGTGTCTTCTACAGTTGGGAAGATGAACCAGAGCTAAAAAATTATCTCGCTTTGTATGAACCTTCTATGAGAGCTATTTGAAACACCACATTTTGAATATATATTTTAAAAAAGAGATCCCTAGTGATGTGATAAACTCTGCTTCATTCATACATTTCCTGCTGGCAAGATGTGCTCCTGTAATGTTAGCTATCACCTTTGTCCTACAAGGGATTGAATTAGGCGCTCTGTGCTGAAAGAACTTCCTGGATACTCACTGCTGATCTCAGAGGTTTAAAAATGAGATGGCAATCTCTCTGCCTGCTGTAGCAGGGGAGCTGGCCAAAGAGAATGGATCCAAGCAATGAGCATCATCCAAAACTGGTTGGAGTTGAGGGGCCAGCCACTCTCTCACCTTGTTAGCCTGTTAGCTGAATAGTATTCTGTATTATTTTCTCTGCTTTTCACACCTACATATGTATAAGCACAAAACTATGATGATATGGCATTGGGTTAATTTTATTTGGGAAAGCTGCATTACACACCCATCACCACCCTTTTCTTTATTAAATGCAAACATAGTACACTCACCAAAATATAGCAAATATATAATCTTTATCTCTCCTAAAAAAGGTAAAGGGACCCCTGACCATTAGGTCCAGTCGTGGCTGACTCTGGGGTTGCGGCGCTCATCTCGCTTTACTGGCTGAGGGAGCCGGCGTACAGCTTCTGGGTCATGTGGCCAGCATGACTAAGCCGCTTCTGGAAAACCAGAGCAACACACGGAAACACCGTTTACCTTCCCGCCGGTATGGTACCTATTTATCTACTTGCACTTTGATGTGCCTTCGAACTGCTAGGTTGGCAGGAGCAGGGACCGAGCAACGGGAGCTCACCCCGTCACGGGGATTCGAACTGCTGACCTTCTGATCAGCAAGTCCTAGGCTCTGTGGTTTAACCCACAGCGCCACCCACACCCCTTTATCTCTCCTAGTTTGTCCAGAATTAAATTTCTCCCATAATCAGATTTCAAGTGTGTTTATGTTAGAATATTAAAATACAATTCACTCTGATGCGTCAATTATGTCTTACGTATGCTGTGAACTGCTTTGGGAACTCTGCTTGAAAAATAGGATGCAGTTCTTTCAAAGAGAAATACCAATATACATTGTGGGTACCAAAAACTGACTGCTAATAAGATCATTATTTTTTATTGGCACAAAAGCACCCATATCAGTAAGAGCTGGAAACCACACCCCATTTTGAAGATTTTCCCTTTCACTATAATAAGTTTTGCTGTGTTTTAAGCATAGCTCTTCAGGTCAAGGCAAGCTACATTACACAGCTCATTTTTTAAAAGCTAGAATGTGCTTAATTGCTCTTCCAGCAATATAAAACAGTCAATTGGTTTTAATGATTAATAATGATTAATTTTCCATACATTATCAGACCTCCTTTTCCTCTCTCACTCTTCCTCCCTCCAGTTCCACCCAGGAGGAGAATCATCTGGGGCCACCTAAAAACACAAGCAAACAGTCATGGAGCTAAAGTAAGCAACTACTCTATATATTCACAGAAAAAAAAGAACATTTGCCATGTTTGTGTGGCAATACAAAATGAAATGAAACTTGGAGCTACATAAGTAAGCCCCTCCTGATCTTTATAACTCTCTAGCTGATAACAGACAAGTGTAGGTGAATGTTGATTTGCTGTGATAATTATTTTTAATTCTGTCTATGCAACAGTCGATTCTATACCTCAGACAAGGATCTCGGTCCATGCACTACAAGAAGAACAACAAATATGTATGTGCTTTGGTGCTCTCATCTCTTTAAAATAGACTACACCATGTTACGTGGCAAAAACAACAACAACCACCCTAAAAACCTGAGGGGCATTCCCTGCTGGTTATGGACAAATGTTATAAAACTATGATGCTCATGTTGATAGCTTGGTATATAGACCATCTGGATGTAAAGTTGAACTGCCTCTGGGCTGCAATTCTGAAACCATTTATTAAGAGAATAGGAAGGCATTGGGAGGGGATAATGTGCTGTGTATGTATGTATGTTGTGATAACACAGTTTTACATTATTTTAACTTTATTTATTTAACTATTTATTTGGGGGAGGATCAGTGAATTCAGGAGAAAAATTAATAAAGAAAACTACGGCAACTGTATCAAGACCTCACCCATTGCCTCCCATGTCAACATCCACACAAGAGAATTTGGTCCTCAAGTTTTGACAGCAGATGTCAATATTCAAGAGGAAGTAGCCTTAAAGATAGTATGGCCAGTACTTTCAAATGTAGGCTATATAGGCCTCATAAACCGAAGTACAAAGGCTCCCCCACTATCTCTTCCCTTGGAATGCCTGGCCTATCCTTGTTGCAACAGGGGGCAGAAAGCCAGGTGGTGGAACCCTTGGGGAGTAGATACAGCTCTGGGGCTCAATATTACTTAGTCCTGCCTTTGTCTGACAGCTTTATTGAGGCAAAACTCTCAAACTTGTTTTATACTAGGTACAAATTCAAATGTTAAAAAAAAAGTAAATGGGGGCCAAAAAGAATTTTATTTTATTTTACAAATGCATCTAAAAATCTTTAAAAATAGCTTTTAAAACTTTTAATTAACTCACTTTCTACCTCTTTCCATTAATTACTATTGCAGCTACTTACCTAGAATCTTTGACCCCTGGGAGGTTGGTGTCTTGGTCCATATCCTCGACCTGGTGGAGGGAAAAAGATTATTTTTAATGTTCAAAGAGCATCCCTGGTAACAGTTCAGAAATTATTTTATTCATTTTAGGATTTATTTGTTCAGTACACTTTTACCCCACCCTTCAACTTGCAATCTACAGCTCTGTTGAAAGCTAAACCATCAGACAGACTAACAAAGCAGATAAAAAAAATCCCTAGACTCAACCTTAATGCCAAGCATAAAATATCCCTTTAAACTAGCACAACTCATAACAACCTAGCAATATAAAACAATAAGAAAACCCTGAGAAGGCCTAAGCAAACGGGGGAAATATCAACATAGCTGGCACCAGTCATACTTCCTGGAGAGGGCATTTCATGTTGTGGGCACCGCTGCAGAAAACACCCTTTTTGTAGTACGGTGGAACCTCAGTTTTTGAACATAATCCATTCCAGAAGACTGTTCGACTTCCGAAACGTTTGAAAACCAAAGGATGCATTTCCGGAAGAATTTACATCTGGAAAACTCAATACGGAAGCAGTGTGGCACATCTGGCTTCCGAAAAGCGTTTGAAAACCGAAGCAGTTACTTCCGGGTTTTCGGCGTTCGAAAGCTGAAACGTTTGACTCCTGAGATGCTCGAAAACTGATGTTTCACTGTATTACCACCCAATATACCTCTTCTAATGGTAGGACTATGAAAAGGGATTCGTCCTCAGATTTAAGAGACCAGACAGGCTTAATTTATATCCCACCCAGGGTGACACAATGTTTTTGAACCTATATTTCTTATGTTCACACATAATTCTAAGCCAAGATGAGTGGTTTGTGCACACATCTTAAGCATTCCCCTTTTTGCTCCTACTTTCATGCAGCTTGTGAACCACAAGCACCTTGACCCTGTATTCCACTCAGTGGTGTCATGTAGATTTGTAATGTCACAGGGGACATGACTGAATGTTGCAGGACCACGTAGGATACAGAATTCAGATTGATGGGGAGAAGAGGCAGAATAAAAAGCTGGAAGAACATGGCTCTTTCTTTACGCCCTAATGGAGTTATGAATTATCTATCAACAATGGCTGTTTCAGGTAACTTTATGAACATCTGAGACCAACTTGAATGGAAGGATGCTTCAATTCACAGTCCATACTTAGTTTATTGCATGAAGCAGTTACTGCCAGCCACGGTATACTAACATAAATTTGAACTCCAATGTGCATTGCTTCAAAACTACCAGTGTATTCATGGAAAGCAGTCAGAGCTATGGAAACTGGATGTGTTCTCTTACTGAGTGTGAGATTAAACATTAGAAAATAGGCCCTGCTAAGGCAGCCCTTGAAGGTGTTTGGTTTGATTGAAGGAACTCACACTCCCCTCTCCTGGTGCCTGCCTTCTATGAAGAAAGAGGTATGGCTTCTACTTTCTCAGAGGATGAAGTCCTATCTCTTTTAATTGAATGCCATGAAGGATTCAAGTCAAGAGGGACAAATCACTGTCCTACTAGGAAATCCAAATCACGCTGGTTCCTTCCTTTCTGGCCAGTGGATGCTGTGAGAAGGGGCACAACCTCTGAATTCTCAACTTAGTTGTTTTTCTCTGTAATTTCTTCTGGGGGTGGGAGAAGAACAAAATACCCACCACAGAACCAGGTCATGGCTGGTGCCCATTGAGACTGCAGGGAGATCACCAGTAGCAGGAGCCAGAGCCAACAACAGACAAAGCCAACTAATTCTAGTTTTGTTCCCATCCTCCTCCCTGCTGAGTTCTGCAAGAGCAACATTGACACTAGGGAGGAGGAAGCTGATGGGCCATGGATTGGTTGTAGGCTGGGTGATGTTGGTAGAACAGTGGCCATTTGCCCCAATGTACAGAACTTCAGAGAAAGTGCTCAGCCTCCTCTCTGCTCAGGCAACCTCAGATGATGCAAGAGGACTGGCTATGCAGGCCTTTTTCACCCCACGCTTTGAGAAGGCTTGGCCTGGTTCCATACTCTGTGCTGTCATAATCCTTCCAAATTACCCCCAAATCAGTCACATACAGAGATATAAGACTTTGTTAGAGAGGCAGTTGTTTAAAGTGGCAAATTAAACTTGCATTGTTTCAGCTGATAAATTAACAGGTGCTCTAAGCTTGATGTTTACAAGAGGACTAATATAGGGCTGCCAAATTGTGGTGGTGAGATGGAGGAAAATTACAGACAATTAAGTGTGATATTTTAATCACACTGAATACATCTCAGGCTTGAAAGAGGAAAACCCTTTATTGCAATTGTAAGCTCACTTTCAAGTATGTCCAAGACCCATTAAATAGAGATTCTGCACAAAAGCTCAATCATACTGAATTGGGTAACAAATTAGAATCTGAAACTGCAAGCGATTGACACAACACACCACTGAAATTCCTTAAGAAACTGGAATAAAACAAACGACATAAAGCTTCTACTTGAACAGGAAAATTTTGCGTACATATGTGGGGCAGATTTAGAATAGATGGAGGGAGATGCTTAATTTTGTTGTGATTATTGATGCAATAATCTATTTGTGACCTTATTATAAAATGTCACTGATGCATACTTAAGATGAGCTGGTTCCTCACCTATTCCTACATTTCACTGTATGAAGTCAGCTAACAGCTTGTCAGTGGTTAAGTTAAAGTCTTTTAATACATGCTTTTATATATCAAAATATTGATGCAGTGAAAGATTTTGCAAGTATGTAGTTGAATGCTAATCTATAAGCTGGGTTCTTTTTACCTGGAGGCTGGGATTCAGATGAATGGCCAGGGGGCTGACGGTCTCTCCACCACAGAGAGTCACTGCCCTGATCACGATAAGGACGAGATGGAATTCTGTTTGGATTCCGAAAGTGAGTACCTCTTCCCCTTCCTGGTCTCTCTGGAAAGGAATTTATGACACTTGAAACTGCTAGCGCACTAACAAAATAAAATCCAGAGTTCTCACGTTGAAAGCTAACTAACTGAAAGTTCCAGTTACAGATAGGTAGCCGTGTTGGTCTGCCATAGTCAAAACAAAATAAAAAAATTCCTTCCAGTAGCACCTTAAAGACCAACTAAGTTAGTTCTTGGTATGAGCTTTCGTGTGCATGCACACTTCTTCAGATACCTGAAGAAGTGTGCATGCACACGAAAGCTCATACCAAGAACTAACTTAGTTGGTCTTTAAGGTGCTACTGGAAGGATTTTTTTTATTTTGTTTTAACTGAAAGTTAAAGCATATAAATTAATTTAAAGTTTCAGCTGATATAATTATTGATATTCTGCTTTAAGCAAAACTTGAAAATTACTAACTACTGCAATTTAAAAGCACAGAAGCAATGAACATGGTCCTTATTGTGGGCATGCGCAGGACAGCTTCATATTTGGTGAGTTTTCTGTACAGATATGTATAGGAAACCATGCACACCTTGTAGGTATATTGCCATATATGTTTCTTTTCCCACACGAACTGTCTGTTAATGCAAACACACACACCTCAAAGTGGTTTGCAAAAAGAACTCACATGGCACCTACCTGTCACAAAGCTGTCCAGTCGCTGTCTGCTCTGAATTATCCTGCCTCTTGCTGAGCAAGTTTTGCAAATAAGGGACATCAGATCCTGAAACTTGGCAAGCCAAGATTCCTGCAGACAAGGAAATAATGAAAGCAACGGCAAACTCTCCCTCTCGTTTTCAGAGAAGTCACACTGAAATCCCCAGAACATTTATATAGGCTATACTTTAGGGACGCGGGTGGTGCAAGGCCTAGGACTTGCTGATCAGAAGGTTGGCGGTTCGAATCCCCGTGACGGGATGAGCGCCTGTTGCTCGGTCCCTGCTCCTGCCAACCAAGCAGTTTGAAAGCACGTCACAGTGCAAGTAGATAAATAGGTACCACTCCAGCGGGAAGGTAAACGGCATTTCCGTGCACTGCTCTGGTTCACCAGAAGCGGCTTAGTCATGCTGGCCACATGACCCAGAAGCTGTACGCCGGCTCCCTTGGCCAATAAAGCGAGATGAGCGCCACAACCCCAGAGTTGGCCACGACTGGACCTAATGGTCAGGGGTCCCTTTACCTTTATTTTATACTTTAGGGACTCAGTGCCAATACATCCTTTCACTTCTAGCTCAGCACTGTGTGCTTCCAGTCAGGTCAGTTATGTTGCAGAGCTGCTAGAGAGACTTGTGCAGTGTGATTTCAATGAGCACCTCCAGGTTCACCAAATGTATGACTTAAGGGCCTAATGGATGGGGAATTTCCTCCAGTCTCTGGATAATTGTCATCTGTCTGCAGAAGGATAGGTTTCTCTTTCTCCCCAACCAGCGCAGAAATGCCGTGAACCGCTGGCACAGGGCCCTGATCTGGATTAGAATCCTGACACTGGCTGTAAGGGACTTTGCTCTACTCTTCAGATGAAGAGCAGTATACAAATTTAATGAATGAATAATAATTAACATTACCCACCCTGCCTGGGAATGTGGCTCTCAGAATGGAAAAAGGCAAAGGAACTAGAAACAAGTAAGCTTTAGATTTTCAGCTCAAGACCAAAATAAAAAATGAAGATGGTTGCATTTATATTTTTATTCATTACATCAGCAACAGAAACAATTAGCAAGTGGGATCTCTTTTCAATTTGGCAAGGTGGATTTCCACTGATGGAAAAGCACAAAAGTTTGCAAAGGTGAAGTACTACCACTGAAAACCTTCTTTTATTTCCCAAAGAAATCAGGGTTAGCTTTCCTAAAATAAAAATTATCCCCAAACTAAGCTTGCTTTTCTTTTAACTAAAACAACCCCACCCCAAGCTTATGTACTTACATTGCCTTCCAAAAGATCATGTAAAGAGCATCCTCTGTGGGCTTGCAGGTATTTCGTGTGAAAGAGTTTTCCATCAAATACACTCCACGCCATTATGTCATCCGCTTTAAAGGGGAGGCCACAGGTATTATTGGCTTTAATCATCAGAGCTAGGCCTCGTATGAAGAGAGAGCCAAGCTGGACACCTCTTGAATCAACCTGAGCAAGCTGTTAAAGCATTTAAAACGGAAGAGAGAGGAGTTGTTGCCTGTGCTTACCATGATTCCGTTACAATAATATATCAATTAGCTATTGGGCTAAGCTCAAGGTGCTTGTTTCGGTGTAGCCCTACACAACTTACACCAGGCATAGGCAAACTCAGCCCTCCAGATGTCTTGGGACTACAACTCCCATCATCCCTAGCTAACAGGACCAGTGGTCAGGGATGATGGGAACTGTAGTCCCAAAACAGCTGGAAGGCCGAGTTTGCCTATGCCTGACTTATACCATCTTATCAGGAGGTCTGTTCCATGCAATGTAGGAATTGGGCCTTTAGTGTCGTGGCGCATACCCTTTGGAATATCTTCCCTTTAGACAGGTGCCATCCCTTACAGTCTTTTCTATGCCTGCTGAAGGCCTCCCTCTTCCAAACAGCCTTTTAAGCCTCGTCTCCATCTTTATTAGAATTGTTTTTAAAATGTTTTAAATAAATATTTTTGCTTTTTTGCTTCCTATTTGCTACCCTTGTCTCCTTTAGGAAGAAGGGCAATACATACATACATACATACATACATACATAGGTACAGCAGAAGTACATTCCAGAATTTTCCATCCCACGCTTCGCTTGTACCAGGGCCATATTTGTGATGCAAGGGGGACAAATAAACCAGGAAGCTGCAATTACACTTGACTTCCCACGGCATCTGAACCCAGGATCATTGTTTGCTTCTCCCCAACAAGGTAGAATTCAGAAGCCAACAACAAACCATAGTTTAGGAGTGTCTTGCAATTCTGGTATGTTAGGGGGAAACAAACCATGATCCCAGGTTCAGATGACATGAGAAACCAAGCTTTCCTGGTTTCTTCCAGGGGAGGAATGAAGCATGCCGCTCATTCCCAATGAAAGATGAAAAGCCCCCAGCCTTGGCTTATTGTGACATGCAAATATGGCTGGTATCTCTAATTTTGACAGCAATGTTTAGTGGATAGGGATAAATGAAGTACTGACTGCATATGCCTCAACAGGAGCTGGAAGGAAGAATGGCTCCAAATTGTAGTCATGTGTCGTATTGCCTTCCTCCACCATACAGAAGATGCTGTGGCTACAACCACCCCCCAATACAGGGAAAAATAAGAGACAAACCTATCTAATTCTTAGAAAAGTGAGGGAAAGTATTGTTGGAGTGCATCACACAAAGTTAGAAGGCCACTGGACACCCCCCCAAAAAGTGACTGGATTTGAAGTTGCAACAAGTAGTCAGACCTGCTTGTAGCTGGATATATTGTAGCTAGACATTTTGTGCTGGATATATTGGAGAGCACAGAGAGGATAAGCAAAACATTCAAATAAGCAAAATGCCAGATATAACCCTTTTGATATTTTAAACACAGGCAACTGGTTAAATCCACTTACTAGTTATTAATTTTAATGTCCAACTGCTTCCGCACCAAGAACCCAGGAAGAGAAGGAGCCCATTTACTTCTTACTGAGCAACTGGGTGGAATAACGCCTGGATATTTTCTTTATCTCTCCACAAGCAAAGGCTAGGGGGGTGGGAAGCCTAGAATATCATGGGGGACTCACAGCTGCCTCCACCCCCATGGCTACGGGCCTGCTGTTGGTTTACCATCCCAGCAGTACCAAACATGTGCAACCCTGAGAATGCGCTCAGTGTGGGGCTGCCTGAATGGCAAGGAGGCTGTACCAGCTGCAGCAGCGTCCCAGGAACACATAATGAGAAATCAAAGGACCGGGGGAAGGATGGTGGGGACGGTGGAGCAGGAGGGATCCTACTGCTTACCTATACACAAGCTGCTTTTGCCTGAATGCTTTCCAGCAATGCCTAGCTGAGTCAAAACCCTTTGCCCATGGCACGAGGAGAGCCCGGACACAGCCCCACCTGGCAGCTCTTGCTGTGAGGTGTGTGCATTTTGTCTTTGATGGATGCCTTAATTACT